>NC_071992.2:113505000-114809166 GCF_028885655.2 Pongo abelii
TCTGTACAATGAAAAGAGCAAGCATGAGAGTGAGGAGCTTGTAGTCTGAAGATTGTTCCTGTTGGTGTAGAGAAAGGTTCTGGGGAGAAGTGAAATAATTACAGAAATAATGAAATTAAACTTTTTGTCCTGCTTTCAAATTTTCCGTGTCTAACAGCCCTGTTTCTAGAAAATGATCAAAACCATACACTGGCAAAACTAAAATTAGATATATGCACAAAGCTACTCATTGTAGCACTATTTGCAACAACAACAAACAACTGGGAATAATCTAAATGTCCTTGAATAAGGGACTAGGTGAGTAAAACATGGGGCATCCAAACAGTGGAGGACTCCACAGCTGTCAAAGGGAGAGGAGGGGGCGGAGAGAAAGGAAAAAAAGTGGGGGAGAGGATACATTGTTAAGTGAAGAAAGCCAGATCTAGGACAGTGTGTATAGCATGCTCCAGCTACATATAAGAACTGAGTCTAGGCCGGGTGCAGTGGCTCACACCTATAATCCCAGCACTTAGGGAGGCCAAGGCAAGCGGATGACCTGAGGTCAGGAGTTCAAAACCAGCCTGGCCAATGTGGTGAAACCCCGTCTCTACTAAAAGCACAAAAATTAGCTGGGCATTGTGGCGGGTGCCTGTAATCCCAGCCACTCAGGAGGCTGAGGCAGGAGAATCACTTGAACAGGGAGATGGAGGTTGCAGTGAGCTGAGATCATGCTATTGCACTCCAGCCTGGGTGACAAGAGAGAAACTCCATCTCAAAAAAAAAAAAAAAAAAAAGAACTGAGTCTACAAATTTGTTTATATTTCACACATTGATATGATTATATTTTTATATTTTTAAAACAAAACTAAAGGATAATTATAAAACAAAAAATCATAATGCCCACCTCTCAGGGAGGGAGGAAATACGGTAGAAGAAAAAGAGACAGAAAGCTGGGCGTGGTGGCTCATGCCTGTAATCCCAGCACTTTGGGAGGCCGAGGTGGGAGGATCGCCTGAGGTCAGGAGTTCGAGACCAGCCTGAGCAACATGGTGAAACGCGGCCTCTGCTAAAAATACCAGAATTAGCCAGGTGTGGTGGTGGGTGCCTATAATCCCAGCTACTCAGGAGGTTGAGGCAGGAGAATCACTTGAACCCGGGAGGCGGAGGTTGCAGTGAGCCAAGATTGCACCACTGCACTCCAGCCTGGGTGACAGAGCAAGACTCTGTCAGAAAGAAAGAGAGAAAAGAGAAAGAGAGAAAGAGAGAGAGAGAGAGAAAAAGAGAGAGAAAGAAAGAAAGAAAGAAAAAGAAAGAAAGAAAGAAAGAAAGAAAGAAAGAAAGAAAGAAAGAAAGAAAGAAAGGAAGGAAGGAAGATAGACTTTTTTTTTTTTTTTTTGTGAGACAGTCTTACTCTATAGCCAAGGCTGGAGTGCAGTGGTACAATATCGGCTCATTGCAGCCTGTACCTCCCTGGGCTCAAGTGATCCTCCCACCTCAGCCTCTCGAGTAGCTGGGACCACAGGCTCATGCCACGTTGCCTGGATAATTTTTGTATTTTTTATAGGGAAGGGGTTTTGCCATATTGCCAGGCTGGTCTCAAACTCCTGGGCTCAAGCAATCCACCCACCTCGGGCTCCCAAAGTGCTGGGATGACAGGTGTGTGCCACCATGCCTGGCTAGACTTCTTAAAATGTGCCTCATTGGGTAGATATAACTTGGGATCATATAATTATTTAAATAATTTATCATTAAATTATGAAAAAGCAATCCTCAAAATCAAAAAATAAAACCAAACAAATGAACATGTATATCCAGTTGGTGGCATAACACCAAAGAGGAACCACTTTAAGTGACTTAAAACACAGTAATTTCACGGGCATTCCCAATGGGATATACTGTAAGGATAAAAAGAACTGTAAAAAAAAATTTTTTAAACCCTAAAATTATTTTAGAGTTTGTGATGTTGGTATCAGAGATTGACATACAACTTGGGACAAAGCAAATGAGTAATTATCTGATGTTCATTCTCTCATACCCAGAGTCACTGAAACCAGATTCTTGGCGTGGGGGAAGGAAATAAATGATAGAAGAGGTTAACTGAAAATCCTGTACTCATGAATTTCAATATGGAGTACCAATATGAACAAATGCGGTATTTTATCTTCAAAACAAAACCAAAAATATTTCCTAGTTCTGTTTGATAAGAAGTCCTAGAAATAATAACAAAAAAGGTAGCAATGAGCACTCTAGTGCCCCAGTTGTGACCTTAAATACTATTCCCACTAAAAGAAACAAGACTCTTTGGAAAGAACTAATTCTAGGGGCCAGACAAATACATGACCTTGGAACACCTTGTCATATCAGACAACGGAGCGGCTAACACAGACCACAGGATCATGTCAAAAGGGCTCAGGTGCCAACCTAAAGAGACTCCCACTGGCAAGAGATGAAACAATTCAAGCATAAATATGAATAATAATAGCAAGGGCTTGAAATCCATCCAATACGTTTACTTTATGAGTTTGCAAAGGCAGTAAAGCAAAACATAGCCTAATTGATCACTCTTGCGGGATACTAATGAGCCAGCTTATTATTTTGAAAGCTGATAAAGAGAAAGAATCAAGCATTTATCCTGCCTTTCCTATACAAACTATGCCACTGTGCAACCAAATTGGATTCAGCTAGAAAATGAAGAATGAGTGACAGAATTAGAATGTCACCATTCTGCAATCCCTAATGAATTAATGGACCTAGGCATTAACTGTCAATGGCTACTAGTATCACAGAGAGACAATCACACCTACAGATGGAAGGACTATATAACCTATGAAGTGGTCTCGCTGAAAACTCAAACTTGAAGCTGACAAAGCTTCAAGATCTAACTACCAGGTCACAAGAACCTTAGGAGACAAAGGAACATGCTACACACTATGGGGGTGCAATTAGCAAAATCCACATGACAATGTCATCACATGACAATCTTTGACAATTAAATTGCAAGGGGAAAAAACAAAGAAAGGGTGAGAACAATTATGGATTAAGCCAGACTTAGGAGACACATCAACAATCACAATGTGTGGATATTAATTGCATCCTGAGTCAAACAAGTAAATCAGTTTTTTAAATTATGATCTTTGAGACAATTAGAAACTTGAACAGTGGCTTTTAAAAAAAAAATTAATTTTTTTTCTTGAGACAGGGTCTGTCTCTGTCGCCCAGGCCAAAGTGCAATGGCGAGACCTCGGCTTACTGCAACCTCCACATCCCAGACTCAAGCGATCCTCCCAACTCAGCCTCCCGAGTAGCTGGGAACACAGGTGCGCATCACCACTCCTGGCTAATTTTTTTTGTATTTTTGTTAGAGACAGGGTTTCATCATGTTGCCCAGGCTGGTCTCAAACTCCTGAGCTCAAGCAATCTATCCACATTGGCCTCCCAAAGTGCTGGGATTACAAGTGTGAGCCACGGTGCCTGGCCTTTAGGAATTTTTATTAATATTAATATGTGATAATGGCATTATGGTTATTTTACAGCATGAGGCTTTTTTATCTTTCAAAAACATATACTAGGGCTGGGCGCAGTGGCTCACACTTGTAATCCCAGCACTTTGGGAGGCCGAGGCTGGTGGATTGCTTGTGGTGAGGAGTTTGAGACCAGCCTGACCAACATAGTGAAACCCTGTCTCTACTAAAAGTACAAAAATTAGCCAGGCGTGGTGGCAGGCACCTGTAATCTCAGCTACTCAGGAGGCTGAGGCAGGAGAATGGCTTGAAGCCAGGAGGCAGAGGTTGCAGTGAGCCAAGAGTGGCGCCATTGCACTCCAGCCTCGGTGACAGAGTGAGACTCCATCTCAAAAAAATAAATAAATAATAAATATATACATATATACTGAAATATTTATGAGTAAAATTATATGAAATCTGAAATTTGCTTCAAATGGGTAAAGAGTGAGAAATAAGATGAAATAAGATGGTTCATGAACTAATAATCATTGAAGCTGGAAGACCAGTACATGGCAGTTTATTGTACTTTTCCCTTTACTTTTATATACATTAGAAACTTTCCTTAATTTTTAAAAATCTATATTGCAGATTAAAAAACAGCTACAATTTAACATAAGTCATCTTTTTTTATCTTAACAACACAGTAGTACCTACTGTGAGGTAGGTACTATTACCATAATCTCCATTTTAGAGGTAAGGAAACTGAGGCTTGGAAAGGTTAATTAATATATCAAAGATCATGTAGCAAAAGACTCAAATCCACGTACTAAGTAACCATTGTCTCATAAGTGGGTTTTCTGGAGACTGCATAATGATGCCAAGCCGTGTGTCTAGGTTTGCATGAAATGAGAACAGAAGCTGTCCTTGGGGACAGCTGGCATCTGGGTTTCAGCCATTCAAAAACTTTGGCTCGGCATGGTGGCTCACGCCTGTAATCACAGCACTTTGGGAGGCCAAGGCGGGCAGATCACCTGAGGTCAGGAGTTCGTGACCAGCCTGACCAACATGATGAAACCCTATTTCTACTAAAAATACAAAAAAAATTAGCGGGCATGGTGGTGCGTGCCTTAATCCAAGCTACTCAGGAGGCTGACACAGGAGAATCACTTGAAGCCGGGAGGTGGAGGTTGCAGTGAGCCAAGATTGTGCCACTGCACTCCAGCCTGGGCAGTGGACAGAGCGAAATTCTGTCTCAAAAAAATAAAAATAAAAATAAACTCTCCAAAATACATAACAAAAATAATTGGGAAAACAATAGCATGTCCAAGCCGTGCCAAGGAAAATGTATCACTAATTCTATTCATAGTAAAAAGCCTATTTCAACACATTACCAAAAAAAGTATTACTGAGCCTTTCAAGGAATGAAAAAGCAGGCAATATACTTGTAGACAGGCAAAAAGACATATAGTCTTCAAGGGAATATGAATTTGAATGGAAAAAATTGAACAATGGAGAACAGCCTGCCTCTTACATCCCCTGATATATGAAGTTTGGTCAATTTCCAATAGCAATCAGAAGCTTCTGGCAGTGGCCCAGCTGGCCTGCCTGTAAGACCATCTGGGAGAAAGAGAAGTGTCCACCACACACTGGTCAGGCTGACACCAGCACTGAACTGTTTGTTCATTTCTGCAGTACCTGCGGAGCTACTATAAAAGGCTGGAGTAGTGACATCAACTTCAAACCATCCACAACTCCAAAGAAATTAACTTGTCTGATCAAGATATTAAAGGGGACTTTTGGCCAGGCACGGTGGCTCACACCTGTAATGCCAGCACTTTGGAAGGCCAAGGCAGGAGGATTGCTTAAGCCCATGAATTGGAGACCAGCCTGGGCAACATAGCAAGACCTTGTCTCAATTATTAAAAAAAAAAAAAAAACAAAACTAAAAGGGTCATGCAAGGTAGCTCATGCCTGTAATCCCAGCACTTTGGGAGGCTGAGGCAGAAGGATTACTTGAGCCCAAGAGTTCTAGATCAGCCCAGGCATATAGGCAGATCTCCTCTCTACAAAAATACAAAAACTAGGCGTGGTGGCACACACCTGTAGTCCCAGCTACTCAGGAAGCCGAGGTGGGAGGATGACTTGAGCCTGAGAGGTCTAGCCTGAGTGAGCCATGCAGGCCACTGCACGTCAGCCAGGATGACAGAGTTAGACTCTGTCTCCAAAAACAAAAAGAAAAGAAAAGAAAAGAAAAATATAAATAAATAAAGGAGACTTTTCAGAAACATAATGAATCAAGTTTAGAATAACTTATTACCAAGTTTTTAAAAAATTGGTCTGGAGTTCATCCCTGGTCTAATTAAGACCAATATTATCTTTTCTCCTGAATATAACTCAGGATAGCTATCTTCATTATTCTGCTTGTACCTAATGGCCAAGACATTAAGTCTCTGACTTTAATATATAGCTTTGAGGCTGAAAACTGTTATCTACCCAACACATTCTGTTGTGGGAGGAGATCACTTTTTATGTCATAAGAGATCAGACTAATTCTTTATTCTTTTCTTAGAAACAGAGATAAATATTCACAAGGATTCTTCAAACACTAGAGATAAAATACTGGATCATAAAAACGTGATTTTTAAAAATTTTCTACAGATTCATAGGTGAAACAAGATGAATTTGAACCATATACAAACAGAGTTGTTTTACCACAAATTTACTAATTCTAAAGGCTTTCACATGGTAATAAGAGGTAAGAAATTAAAAGAAAGAGTAGAGGCAGGTGTGGTGGTTTATGTCTGTAATCCCAGCACTTTGGGAGGCTGAGTCAGGAGGATTGCTTGAGGCCAGGAATTCGAGACCAGCCTGGGTAACATAGTCAGACTCCGTCTCTACAAAAAATTTAAAAATTAACCGGCTGTGGTGGTGTACACCTGTAGTCCTAGCTACTCAAAAGGCTGAGGCAGCAGGATTGCTTGAGCCCAAGAGTTTGAGATCACAGTGAGCTTTGATCACACTACTGCACTCCAGCCTGAGTGACAGAATAAGACTCTGTCTGTAAAAAAAAAAAAAAAAAAAAAAAGAGAAAATGCAGAATCAATCACTATAATTAGAAAAATCTAAAATGTTATAGATTTCCTATTTTATCAATTTTTTCCACTGAAGAGAATATGTCAGTATTTTGTATACAACCAGAGAAATAATAGGTGCTCAGTTGTTGAAAAGACATAACTGCAAATCAAGCCCACCATCACACTCTCAGATTACTGATAATGTAGATGCTGTCATCCTCATTTTCAGTTTTGGAAAGCACTTATTTATCGTTCACTTACATACAAGGGAAACTCTCTTCCCTTCTATAGGTCAAGCAATATAGATTATATACATATTCATTCACTTAACAAATACAGCAGTAAGTTCGGCAAACTACCGTATTATATGCCAGGCACTGTGCTCAGAACTCGAAATACAACTCTGAATAAAACAGACGTGGTCCCTGCCTATATGAAGCTTTGGGAGGGACAAGTAACTAAACAGATCATTACAATAGAGAGTAACAAGATATTAGGAATTAATGTAATCTCAACTATGGTGACTACTAGGAAGGGGAATATAGTGTGCTATGAGAGAATATTAAGTGGAGTCTAAATTTGAGTGTTTATCATACCAGAAACCTCAATGAAATACTCAATGTTGTTAGAATATCCATATGATCCCTCAGATCTCCCAAACATTCTTCCAAATAGGCAGTCATGTGATTAGTTGGGCTGGGTGGAGAAGTGTATCATTTCTAGGAGGAAGCATTTTTTTTTCTTTTTTTTTTTTTTGAGACAGAGTCTCACTCTGTCGCCCAGGCTGGACTGCAGTGGTGTGATCTTGGCTCACTGCAACCTCTGCCTCCTGGGTTCAAGTGATTCTCCCGGCTTAGCATCCCAAGTAGCTGGGACTACAGGCACACACCACTGATTTTTGTATTTTTTTGTAGAGACAGAGTTTCATCATGTTGGCCAGGCTGGTCTCGAACTCCTGACCTCAAGTGATCCACCTGCCTCGGCCTCCCAAAATGCTGGGATTACATGTGTGAGCCACTGCACCTGGCCAAGGAGGAAGCATTTAAGAGACAGAGCTACTCTCTAGCTCTTTCCGCTCCAGCCACTACAGTCATGGAGGCCACGTATTCAGATGAAGTTTCAAAAGATGGAGACAGCCTAGACTGCTAGGTCACAAAAAGGACAGGTACCCAGGAAAGTTGCTGACATTCATCGAATGTCCTGTGAGCAAGAGGTGAACTTTGTTGTGCTAAACCACTGAGATTTAGAAGTTATTACCATGATATGGCCTGTTCTTCCTTGTCCATACTCTCAAAGGAGTCACATTCACTCTTATGACATCTCTCCATTTTGCCAATGGAGAAATGAAGACAGAAACATTTAGTGAGTTTCCTAAAATTAGTCAGTACTGAAATAGAATATCCTGCCTTCCACATGAGAGCTGTAGTCAAAAGATCAGTATTTTTCAAAACCAGATTGAGACATACTAACTTCAAAATCAATTTAAGTCACAATTAGGAATTTTTATTTTATTTATTTATGTTTGTTATTCAGTAGGGGTTTTCTGGATATTTTTATTATTATTTTAGGTTCAGGGGGTACATGTGCAGGTCTGTTACTTGGTTGTATTATGTAATGCTGAGGCTTGGGCTTCTAGTGAACTCATCACTTGAATAGCGAACACAGTACCCAATAGGTCATTTTTCAGCCTTATACCTCCTCCCTTCCTCTCCCATTTTGGAGTCCCCAGTGTCTATTGTTTCCATCTTTGTGCCCATGTGTACCTATCATTTAGCTTCCACTTACAAGGGAGAATGAGTAGTTCTTAATTGTCTACTTCTGAGTTGTTTCACTTAGGATAATAACCTCCAGCTCTACCCACGTTGATGTAAGGGACATGATTTCATTCTTTTTTATGGCTGCATAGTATTCCATGGTATATGTGTACCACATTTTCTTTATCCAAACAACTGTTGATGGGCACTTAGGTTGATTTCATGACTTTGCTATTATGAATAGTGCTGTGATAAACATACAAGTGCAGGTATCTTTTTGATAAAATAATTTATTTTCCTTTGGGTAGATACCCAGTAGTGGGATTGCTGGGTTAAACGGTAATTCTATTTTCAGTTCTTTGAGAAGTCTCCATAATGTTCTCCACAGTGGTTGAACTAACTTACGTTCCCACCAACAGTGTGTAACCATTCCCTTTTCTCCGAATCCTCACTAACTTCTGTTATTTTTTACTTTTTAATCATAGCCATTCAGGTCAGGCGCAGTGGCTCATGCCTGTAATCCCAGCACTTTGGGAGACCGAGGCAGATGAATCACTTGAGTTCAGGAGTTCGAAACCAGCCTGGCCAACATGGAGAAACTCGTTCTCTAATAAAAATACAAAAATTAAGTGGGAATGGTGGCACACAGCTGTAATCCCAGCTACTCGGGAAGCTGAGGCAGGAGAATCACTTGAACCCAGGAGGTGGAGGTTGCAGTGAGCCAAGATTGTGCCACTGCACTCCAGCCTAGGTGACAGAGTGAGACTCTGTCTCAAAACAACAACAACAACAACAACAAAAACCATAGCCATTCTGTCTGGTATGAGATGGTATCTCATTTTGGTTTTAATTTGCATCCCTTTGATGATTAGTGATATTGAGGATTTTTTCATGTGTTTGTTGGCTGCTTGTATGCCTTCTTTTAAGGAATGTCTGTTCATGTCCTTTGCCCACTTTTTAATGGAGTTATTTGTTTTTTTTCTTGTTGATTTGTTTAAGTTCACCATCAGGAGTTTTTAAAAAATAAATTAGGACACACTAACTTAGGGAAAAAAATACCAGAGTGCGTTCCATTAAGTGTTTTGTTTCAGGAAACTTTTGTTAAAAACATATATACATACAAACATTTTATTACATTACACATACATACACATATGTATGCATCAGAGACCTGTCATGTAAAATGTATTTCTTACTGTGTCATAGACAAATAGTTTGAAAAATATTACATTAGACTGCACAATAATTGTTTAATGAGAGGCATTTAGATAAAGCAATATAAGAATATTAATAAAGTGGCTGGGCGCAGTGGCTCATGTCTGTAATCTCAGCATTTTGGGAGGCCGAGGCGGGAGGATCACTTAAGGGCAGGAGTTTGAGACCAGCCTGGCCAACATGGCGAAACCCTCTCTCTACTAAAAATACAAAAATTAGCCTGGCATGGTGGTAGGTGCCTGTAGTTCCAGCTACTCAGGAGCCCGAGGCAGGAGAATCGCTTGAACCCAGGAGGTGGAGGTTGCAGTGAGCTAAGATCGTGCCACTACACTCCAGCCTGGGAGATAAAGTGAGCCTCTGTCCCAGAAAAAAAGAAAAAGAAAAGAAAAGAATATTTATGAAGTGAATGCATTGTTTTTATACCATTTAATCAGAAGCTTTGTTATCAGGGAAAACATAGTACAACATAATTATAGATTCATTCTAAGATGTCACAAAAAAGAAATGTTATTACATAATTAAAGTTAAATGTTTAAAATTAAAGTTAAATGTCTCATAATTAATATTAAATGTAAGAAAATGTTAAGTGGCCAGGCATGGTGGCTCACGCCTGTAATCCCTGCACTTTGGGAGGCCAAAGCAAGTGAATTCCCTGAGCTCAGGAGTTCGAGACCAGCCTGAGCAACATGGCAAAACCCTGTCTTTATTATTTTTTAAAAGTAAATATATATACGTATATATATATATTTATAAGAAAACATTAAATGAATCATTGGCAGCAGGAAAACAAAAGTTAGGATTTGGATTCACTCATTCATCCATCCATTCATCCAAAAAAAATTTATTAAGCACCTGCCAGGTGCCAAATACTGAGCCAGGGTCTGAGAAAATGGCTATGTATAAAACAGAAATGTTTTCTGCCCTTATGGAGCTTATATTCTAAGCAAGGAAGACAGACATTCAATTTTTTAAAATACACATTTAGTTATTGAGCTATGATTGCAGTGAGTGCTAAGGAAGAAAAGAAGACCACGAATGCAGCAGTGTGCTAGTAAATGATTAACAACCTGAGCTCCAAGAAAAAAACTTTTTGTATATCTAGATACATGTGTTTGTTATAAATTTTACTGACATAAAGGATATATAGCACACAATTTTAAAATAACAATAAAACATACAATATTCTATTTTAAATTCAATGCACACAATTGATTCTCATGGAATGTTTTCACAGATTTTTTATGAATTCTTTTATCTGTAGCCAATATATGGTTGCAACTAAGGAAAGATTTAGTTCTAACATAAGTGTTGGTGGATATTTTCATTTATGTTAAAGAGTAAGATGAAAGTGAAACAATACTTCTGTCAGAATTTGACTCAATTGTCAATTAAGTGAGTGACATTGCAGAATCAGATTAATAGCTTCAAATACTTGAAGGATATTTTCTCAATTTCTCAATTTTTGTGCTAGTCACAAAGGAACTGTTTTAGGCATGAAACACTTTTAGTTTAATCTGCATTACTAACATTTTCTCTATCAGTTTTTTAAGTCTAAACAACCAGTTAAACAACAAATCAGATTCCTGCAGCATTTGCAGATTTCCCTGGAGGAAATATCCATGAGAATACGGTAGCTGATTTCAGCCACGAAGGTGGCATCACAGGACATGGGAACACAGGGTTGGGAAGAGCTTTCTTTGCGGTAGCACATCATTACATAATGTTTCCATCATACAGATGGAATAAATACAAATAACCTCAAGATCTCAAATGATAGTAACACGTTGTAAAATAATTGGGGAGTGAAGAACTTTGAGTATTTATCTTTGTTGTGAATATAATTTATTTGATTGTAAGGTGTATATAATTTATTATTTATTTATTTATTTATTTATTTGTGGAGACAGGGGTCTCACTCTGCTGCCCAGGCTGGAGTGCAGTAGTATGATCTTGGCTCACTGCAGCCTCAACTTCCCAGGTTCAAGTGATCCTCCTACCTCAGCCTCCTGAGTAGCTGGGACCACAGGCGAGCGCCACCACACCCAGCTAATTTTTTTGTAGAGACATGGTTTCGCCATGTTGCCCAAACTGGGAAGGTGTATATAATTTAATTCTTAATTATGGCTGTGTTTGACAACTGCCCTACAAAATTCTTGAAATTTTAACAATAGATTCTTTAGAACACACCCTGCCTAAACCCCACAAGATTTGAAAAAGAGTAAACTGAAAATGGGGGAGGATCTTTAGGGAGAAGTGCTGCTCTTATGTGTCCTAGGGCAGGGAGGGCTGGATATCATGGAAGACATTGGTGACAGTAGGACCCAAGCCCACTGATGCCAAGTGTGGCTCCCAGAAATTATTCTCCATCAATAGCAATAGCCGAGTGAGCTTCTCTCTGGCTTCTCCTCCACAGTAGAGTCAGAGCAGAGAAAAGGCTATGTAGGCAAACAACACAATATTTCTTTTTCTTTTCTTTTTTCTTTTTCTTTTTTTAACCAGAAGCCCAAACCTAACAAGAACAACGAAATATTTCTAAAATCATTCCTGGCCAACCGCAGTGGCTCATGCCTATAGTCCCAACACTTTGGGAGGCCGAGCTGCTTGAGCCCAGGAGTTTGAGACCAGTCTGGGAACATGTTGAAATCCCATCTCTACAAAAAATGAAAAAATTAGTCAGGCATGGTGGCATGCCTGTAGTCATAGCTACCCAGGAGGCTGAGGCAAGAGGATCACCTGAGCCTGGGAGGTCAAAGTTGCAGTAAGCCATGATCATGCCACTGCACTCCAGTCCGGGTGACAGAGAGAGACCTTGTCTCAAAAATAAATAAATAGATGCATAAATAAAATCATTCCTCTTTAGCCCCTTCTCATTATCTCTTTATTCTCCTTAAAATGTCTGTTGGGTTTTTTAATATGGAGTATATTTCAGATTTTACTTCTCTTACCTCCAACATCTGTCTACCAGCTTGTTGAAATCCCTTTAATGGCACACAAAATATTTTATTCCAAAGTTTAATTTAGGCTGGGTGGGGGGCATGGTGGCTCACACCTGTAATCCCAGCACTTTGGGAGGCTGAGGCAGGAGGGTCACCTGAACCCAAGAGTTTGAGACCAGCCTGGGCTATAGAGTGAGACCATATCTCTACAAAAAATAAAAACACTAGCCAGGCACGGTGGCAACACACCTGTAGTCCCAGCTACTCAGGAGGCTGAACAGGGAGGATTGCTTGAGGCCAGGAAGTCAGGGCTGCAGTGAGCTATGATCATGCCACTGCACTCCAGCCTGGGCAACAGGGCAAGACACTGTCTCAAAAAATAAATAAGTAAATAAATAAATAGGCTGGGCACAGTGGCTCACAACTGTAATCCCAGCACTTTGGGAGGCCAAGGCAGGTGGATCACTTGAGGTCAGAAGTTGGAGACCAGCCTGGCCAACATGGCAAAATCCCATCTCTACTAAAAATACAAAAATGCATGTGCCAGGTGTGGTGACTACTCAGGGAGGCTGAAGTACAAGAATCGCTTGAACCTGGGAGGTAGAGGTTGCAGTAAGCCAAGATCACGCCACTGCCCTCCAACCTGGGCAACAGAGTGAGATCCTGTCTCAAAATAATTAATTAATTAATTAAAATAAAATTGAATTTAAAAGACTAAAAATGTGTTTTTAAGTAACACAGTTATGCAAATAGTCCATACTAAGGGATAGGCTCACAGTCCATCAGTAAATAGTGACGCATGAGATCCTTTCCTGTTTGATAGCCTGATGAGAATACTGGGAAATACAAAGACTACTGAGTGGGGTAGGAAGCCAACTCAGAGAGCTAAAGTTGCCACTGTTTATCAACTTACTCGGACCAAATAGAAGATGTTAATGGGGATACTTTTAAATATCGTGGCTTGTGGCCAGGCTCAGTGGCTCACACCTGTAATCCCAACACTTTGGGAGGCCAAGGCGGGTGGATCACCTGAGGTCAGGAGTTCAAGAACAGCCTGGCTGACATGGTGAAACCCCACCTCTACTAAAAATACAAAAAATAGCTGGGCGTGGTGACATGCACCTATAGTCCCAGCTACTTGGGAGGCTGAGGCAGGAGAATCACTTGAGCCCAGGAGGCAGAGGTTGCAGTGAGCCAAGATCTCTCCACTGCACTCCAGCCTGGGCAACAGAGTGAGGCTCATCTCAATCAATCAATCAATCAATCAATATCATGGCTTGAGACAACACAGCAACATCTCCACAACCCAAGCCTTTGTGTTTTAACATAATCCAGCAAAATAAAGGAGTCTCCTTCTCAGCTGGGAGTAGTAGCTTATGCCTGTAGTCCCAGCTACTCGGGAAGCTGAGGATGAGGATAAGTTGAGCCCAGGAGTTCAAGGCTGCAGTGAGCTATGATCATGTCATCGCATTTCATCCTGGAAGAAAGAGTGAGACCCATCTCCAAAAAAAACTAGTCCGTGAATCACTAAAAGGATTCCCTGCAGTAGTTAAGACGAACTTGCATCTCACTAAAAAATTATATGTAATGTTTAAATTACTTTTTAAAACATCACGTTGTAATTATTTGTATATATGTTTGCTTCCCCCCAAGAGAAGTAAAATTCTCTTCTAAATTGTGTCTTGGGCTGGGCACGGTGGCTCATGCCTGTAATCCCAGCAGTTGGGGAGGCCAAGGCCAGCAGATCACCTGAGGTCAGGAATTCAAGACCAGCCTGGCCAAAATGGTGAAACCTCATCTCTACTAAAAATACAGAAAATTAGCCCGGCATGGTGGCGGGCGCCTGTATGCTGGAGGCTCCAGTTACGCTGGAGGCTGAGGCAGGAGAATCCCGGGAGGTGGAGGTTGCAGTGAGCCAAGATCACACCATTGTACTCTAGCCTGGGCAACAAGAGGAAAACTCTGTCTCAAAATAAATAAGTAATAAATTGTGTCTCCCAGTAATTTATATGTTGAAGCCCTAACCAACCCCTAATATGTATGGTTGTATTTGGAGTAAAGAAATAATTAAGGTTAAATGAGATCATAAGAGTGGGGCCCTAATTTGATAGGAGAAACCAGAGGGCTCGCTCGATCTCTCTCTACCATGCTAGAAAATTGAGAAGGCAGCTGTCTGCAAGCCAGGAAGAGAGCCCACCCCAGGACCCAAATCAGCCAACACCCTGATCTGGACTTCTCAGGCCCCAGAACTGTGAGAAATAGGTTTCTATTGTTTAAGCCCCCCAGTCTATGGTATTTTGTTACAGCAGCTGAGGCTGACTAATCCAGAGGGATTCTATGCTATGTATGTTTCTAGATGTGACACATAGAAGCACCTGGCACAGAAAAGGGACTCACAAAGAGGACCTTGAAATAAGTGAGGAAATGTACATTGTGTCTGTCCTTCATGTTTAAGATCCTCAGACCCTCAGTCCAGCTTGATTCCCTTCTGTCCATAGCACCAGGAAAAATTATCCTTTTCCATTGTTCACGGGAATCTATCTCACCTAGCAAATAACTCAGGACAAATGTTTAAGAGGCTTTCTGTCCTCACTTATTCATTAATCTCCCCTGTTAGCCAGATTCGCTGTTTCTTGATCCATACCTTCCCTAACACAGCTATATCCCATCCAGTGGTGTGCTGGTAAATGTTTAACAACCAGCTCTTAGGGCAGTGGCGTGGGAGAGAGACCCGATTGGTAGGTAGCACTTGCCAGTTTCAGTGGCATAGATACACTTTCATGAGGGCTGATTTCAAGCTACTAGTGTGACTTCGTTAAATGCATATTCGAGAAGAGATGAACATAATAGACTCTCAAAACCCTACTTTAGCTCACCATTGATTTTCATCTTATCAATAGACAGTGGTTACCAGCATGACCTTGAAGTTGGACAAAGCTGAAATCTAGTCCCAACTCTACTACTGTGTGATGCTGGGCAACTTGTTTAACGTCTCCAATCTTCCATTTCCTTATTCATAAACTGGAGATGATAATAGCAACCTTAGTTCATAAGTATTAAATGAGAGAAGGCATATCAAGTGCTTACCACAGTGGCTAGCACATAGTAGATGCTTAAGAAATATTAGCTACTTCATGTTTAGAAGGCAGATTTAAAAAAAAAAGAGATATTAACTACTATCATCATTATCATCATCATCATCATCATCATCATCTGTATTAACCCCTACCCTCTGAGGTTACCATTCAGTGCTTACTCAGATCCATAGATAACACCTGCTCATCTGCATGGCTTGGTAGGGGTCACAGGCATCCATACTTCATCTGGTTTATTGTATAAATATTTGCATAAACATTAGCACCCAAAAATCCTGTTATATTTTTGTTACTCAACTTTAAACTAGTAGGACATATGTCTGGAATATTTGCCACTGACCATGAATGAGACTAATTTACTTCCATAACAGGAAGAGAGAAACAGAGCCTGCTGTTTGTTAAGTACCTACTTTGTGGCCCACAAGGCCTTGTGCTAGAAATTCTCCGTTATCTCAGGTAATCCTCACAACAACCAGGAGATATTAAATCTTCGTCTCATTTATATGGATGAGAAAACTAAAGCTCAAAGAAATTAAGTCACTTGCCTGAGGTCACACAGCTAGTGATACAAACCCAGGACTCTTCTGGCTAATCCCAAAGCCACCCTTGGCAATGTGCCATGGCACTAACCTCATCAAGAATACCCAAGTGGTGAGATGACAGGCTAAAGCAATTTAAGAATGCACTGGCTTCCTGCCACACTGGCCTGTAGAGAAGATCTTGGGCAATTAAGTTCAGATTAAATTGAAGCATTTTTGACCATTATTCTGGTTAGGTTTGAGTTAGCCTGCATGTAACAGAAATTCAATTACAGTGTCTTAAGGAAAGATTTTTCCTATGTAACAAGAACTCCAGAAGGAGGCTCCTTTCACTTTCTGATCATCCATTTTTTGTGTGTGGCTTTCTTCTTCATGGTCATAGAGAGCTACCCCATCTCCAGGTATTACATCGATGTTCCAGGCAAAAAGAAGGAAAAAGACACCTATTTCTAAATATGCTTTTTTTTCATAAGGAAAATCATCAATCTCCCAGAATTCTCATCTTGTGGATTTTGCTTATATCTCATGGGCTGGAACTAGGTCACAAAGCTGCTCCTAGTTGCAGGGGACCCAGGGAATTATGTCTCCTTAACTGGACATTCTAATTCTCTAAGCACAATTGGGACTCTGTCACAAAGGGAAACGGAGACCACATATAGGAAAAGCAAGCAACAGGGCCTACCCTTGCGTAGATACTCAGAAAAGCCTGGAGTTTTTCAGGGTTCAAAGGAGCATAGAATCGTAGGATGAAAATGGAACTTTGTGATCATTGGTCTAGTCCAATTTCTTGCCTAATGAAGGAATTACTTCTTCAACTTCTCTAACAACGATCACCCAGCTTCTGCTGAATACAGATAAAGTAGCAATGCCTGGATGCTTGACTATCATATGCAGGAGAATAGGATTTAGGGTCAAACTCTTAGGGTCACATTTTTCTGTTGTGTCAATGGGGGCAAGTCCATACCTTTTGTCATGGGTCTCCTCTGCATCTTTCAGATTTTTATCCTTACTCAATTCATTGCTAAAAAAAAATTCCAAAAGTTTTTTTAATTGTTTGTTCCATAAAACTATATTATTAATACTAACATTGATGTGTTTTTGTTTTTTTTTTTTCTGAGACAAGGCCTTGCTCTGTCACTCAGGCTGAAGTGCAGTGGTGCAATCACAGCTCACTGCAGCCTTCACCTCCCAGGCTCAAGCAATCCTCCCACATCAGCCTCCCCTGTAGCTGGGACTACAGGCATGTGTCACCACACCCAACTAATTTTCTTAATTTTCTGGAGATGGGGTCTCACTGTGTTGCCCAGGCTACTCTCAAACTCCTGGGCTCAAGCAATCCTCTCACCTCAGCCTCTCAAAGCACTGGGATTATAGGTGTGAGCCACTGCACCAGTCTTATTATTGTTATTTTTAAATGAATCAATAAAAATATTTTTTAAAATTTCTCAGATTTAATTTCTATTGTAGTAAATATCAATAGTTACAATCCATGTAAATAAAAGCTCTTTAGGATTCTCAACAATTTTTTAGGGTAATGGGGTCCTGATGCCTAAAATTTTGAGAACCACTAATCTAATTCAGAATCCAAAGTGGGATTTTGAGAACTAGTAATGCTGGCCTAAGACAGTAAATCTGCTCATTGGATAAGTGACTCTATAACATTAAAATAATAATAAGGATGGTGAAGGCCAGGTGCAGTGGCTCACACCTCTAATCTCAGCACTTTGGGAGGCTGAGGCAGTGGATCACTTGAGGTCAGGAGTTCGAGACCAGCCTGGCCAACATGGTGAAACCCCAGCTCTACTATATAAAAATACAAGAATTATCCAGGATTGGTGACAGCCACATGTAATCCCAGCTACTTGGGAGGCTGAGGTGGGAGAATCATTTGAACCGGGAGGCAGAGGCTATAGTGAGCCGAGGCTGCAGTCGCGCCACTGCAAGCCTGGGCGACAGCGCGAGACTCCATCTAAAAAAAAAGGAAAAAAAAGAATAAGAATGGTGAAAGGTTGGTGAAGTAACCAAACCCATGCATTAATTTTGTGCTTAGTCATAAGTTTTATAAACATCAAGAATATCCTCGTGAGTTTGCAATTGAAGATGTTTGGAATTGTTCAAGAGAAACTGAAACATTATAGAAACTAACATCATCCTATGATTACTGAAATTTTCCCTTTTTTTTAACTTATTGCAGAATGTGTAACAGAATTTGGTTACATTTATAGACAGTACTTAAATATTTAATATATACTACATTTAGAAATCTGTATATTAATTTAAATGCGTTTAGATTCACAAGAGCTGTTTAAATGCTTACAAAGATTTTGCTTGCTTCAAACCTAACATTTGCACTATTTGAGATACCAGATATATAGTATTTTATTAATTCTAGATGCACATATCTTCCTCATTTTAGCAAATGTGCAAAATGGATCTGGATATGTCTTACAATCAATATAAGATTGCATTGGTGGCATTTTCCCTTTCTGGTAGTACATAAAATAATGGTGCATCTTACAACTAATGGCAGTTTAGATTTGATGCTATAGTATGAAACGCGTAAAAGTAGTTTAAAATGTTTAAGAAAACTCAATAAACTACTTTTATTTAGGGAACTTTAATCTGTTAAATTTATAAATTAATGAAACAGATTTTTTAATAAAAGCAATTTTTCTTAATTTTTACAAAAATGTATAACATTTATTAATAAAATAACAAGTTGCAAATTTGACTAAGAGGCACAAGAAAAACAAAATTCTCCAATTTATAATTCTTATTAGTTGGACATTTATGAAATGTAAGCAAATATAGGAAGCCCTTTCCAAGCAAAATTTCACCCTCAGATAAAAACTCAAAAGATGTCATAGAATGGCATGCAGAATAGGGGTAACAATCTCCATTGAGAGTTCTTAGTACCAATGGGTTAAGAAACATATTATTGGCTGGGTGCCGTGGCTCATGCCTGTAATCCCAGCACTTTGGGAAGCCGAGGTGGGTGGATCACTTGAGGTCAGGAGTTCGAGCCCAGCCTGGCCAACATGATGAAACCTCGTCTCTACTAAAAATACAAAAATTAGCTGGGTGTGGTGGTGCACACTTGTAATCCCAGCTACTAGGGAGGCTGAGGTGGGAGGATCGCTTGAACCCAGGAGGTAGAGGTTGCAGTGAGCTGAGATCATGCCACTATACTCCAGCCTGGGCGACAGTGAGACTCCATCTCAAAAATAATAATAATAATAATAATAATAAAAAATTAGCTGCATGTGGTAAGGCATGCCTGTAATCCCAGCTACTCAGGGGGCTGAGGCAGAAGGATCACTTGAGTCCAGAAGTTCAAGTGAGCTATGATTGTGCCATTGCACTCCAGTCTGGGCAACAGAGCAAGCCCCTGTCTCTAAAAAAAAAAAAAAAAAAAAAAAAAAATATATATATATATATATATATATATATATATGTCTGTATATGCCTGAATGCCTTAAATATTTTAGTAGCAAACAATTTACCTTTCTCAATGATAAATTTTGAAGTTAATCAATAGGTTAATTGTGATTGGCCTTATACAAATTTTTAAACTTTTTTTCCATAACAAAAATGTTATATACAAGGAGTCCAACTGCCCTGGATAATATGTGGTGAGTTTAGAAAGGTTATCCTAGGAGAACACTCATTGTAAGCACTACAAAGACAGAAGAAAATCACCTTACTAGAGGAAATTCTGACTGTAATGATATTACCTGTGAAAGCAAGAAGCAAGCCAATGAGAACACCTTGGTGTGAGGCCCTTGGCTTGCCCGTAGTTAATAATATTACTGGGGCCGGGTGCAGTGGCTCACACCTGTAATCCCAGCACTTTGTGAGGCCGAGGTGGGTGGATCACTTGAGGTCAGGAGTTCGAGACCAGCCTGATCAACATGGTGAAATCTTGTCTCTACTAAAAATACAAAATTAGCCAGGCATGGTGGTGCATGCCTGTAATCCCAGCTACTTGGGAGGCTGAGGCAAGAGAATCGCTTAAACCCAGGAGATGGAGGTTGCAGTGAGACAAGATCATGCCATTGCACTCCAGCCTGGGCAACAAGAGCCAAACTCTGTCTCAAAAATAATAATAATAATAATATTACCTGCCACTCAGGTGATCAAGCTTGAATCCTTCTCTGTTCTCATATCCAATCAACAACCAAACTCTGGTTTTTTCTTTCACAGAGCTCGTCTCTACCCTTCCCACCCCATTCTCATAGCCACCATCACACAATCCAGCCTTTATTCCTTCCCACGAAATGCCTTCTAATTATGGAAACATTTAAAAGTTCCAAATCTAAGTGTGACAGTCATCTCTCTCTTATTACAAAATTTAATTTAAATAAAAGGTTTGTTTTGCTTTTTTAAGGCGGTATCTATTTTGTCTTCAGCAGTCCCCTAAAGAACTAATACAGTACGTTTATGTGGAAATACTATCTTAAGAGTTCTGCAGTTCTCGTTGCAATGCCCAATCTTTGGTCTCCTGCTAGAACACCAGTCCTTCCAATGTCCATCCGCTGTCCCTTCTAAGGCGTCAGAGCAGACTCAGGCTGCCCTCACAGTTGCTCTCAGAATGGACCAGCTCAGCCTCTCCAGCCAGGGTCAGAACACCCCAACAAGACCTGCACAGCCAATCAGCTGTTTCTTCTGGCTCCCTTTCAGTCCCAATCCTTAGTCTGTTTAAAGGGCTGAAAGTTAAATTTGAGCCAAAGAAATAGATAGAAGGTGACCACAGCTAAGTCCCCAAGGCTTTAAATAGAGTAAGACGTATAAGGAGATGCCTCCCTGGAGGCGCCTACCCGATGAAAGGGATCTCTCAGGAAAATCACTCTCTGTGCATCACTCATGCGTGCACTGGAGTCAAACGCCAGGGCGCAGCCAATTTAAGAAAAGGCTGGAGGCAGCAGTGTCTGGCTTTGCTAGGAGACAGATTACTGTCGTTATAATGCACGGGAAACATTCCATTTGTTAAGCCAGAGAAAAAGATATTTCACACAAAAAATAAGAGGAATGTATCTATTGGCCAATTATTTCATCTTACTCCAGGAATTACTGAATTTCAGATAAATGATTCTTCATCACAGAAGATATTAGTTGCCAAAGAGTCCTCTAAAGACAAGGCCAGGCAGGCCCTTAAATGTGTGAAATACAAATGTATAAAATGAAGTTAACAGGCGAGTGCACTCCCACCTAAAGACATTCAGATTTTAAGATATTTGAAAACATTGATCTGGTCATACAAAACCAAAACACAGCTGTATGCAAATCTGGCACACAGATGCTGGCTTTCCTCTCTGGCTCTCAGGTTAAGCAAAGAGGTTATTAAAATAATCAAAGCTCTGGAAATGTTTTTGTTTTTTTCTTAACTACATGGTTTAATTTTAGACAGCACGGGTTGGCTCCCTGCTATGAAAGACGAAGTGATTACACTCTTAACAATTTCTCCTACCTACATTTTTCTCCATTTCTCTTCTCATTAATTATAATATATTTTACTTTGCCAGGTTATAAGCCATCACATTATGTTCTGTAATTATGATACCCCTAGTTACTTAGTTTTTGTTCTATTTTAAAAAGCGTCTAGTGCTCATTTCCAGTTCTTTTACCACTCCTACATTCTTGATTTTGATTCATTTCTTTGGCTGGATTTCAATGTCCAATGGTTTTGTTCATGAAAGGCTTACTTCTATATCTTTTACACACTAGATTCTAAATACTACTTTCCCTCTGTCTTTTCATATTTGAGAAAGCTTGCTTGTTGACTTTATAACTGAACAGTTTTGTTGGACTACACTTTTTTTTTAACAGGCTTAACTCACTTTATTTTACTTGTATAAAAACCTTATGTTGTAGCCACAGCTGGAGCCTGGGTCCTCTGCACGGAGACTCTGGCGTGGGTCTTGACAAGGTGGTCAGTGAATTCCTGATAGGGAGACTTGGTGAATACAGTCTCCTTCCAGAGGTCGGGGGTCAGGTAGCTGTAGGTCTTGGAGATGGCATCAAAGGTGGCCTTGGTGAAGTTGCCCAGGGTGGCATTGCAGCCCCCAGCTGAGGTGTGGCAGTCATGGATACCGGTCATCAGCAGCAGCTTCTTAGCTACTGGGGTCGAGGCGATGCCAGTGCCCCAGGTGCAGGGATGAGGTGCACCAGCACAGAGCCACAGCGGCCTGTCACCTTGCAAGGGACGGTGTGGGGCTTGCCAAACTTGTTTCCCCAGTGGCCTCTGCGCACGGGGACAATGGAGAGGTTGGCCAGGATCATGGCCCCTCAGATGGCGGTGGCTACCTCCTCAGAGCACTTAACACCCAGACCGACGTGGCCACTGTAGTCTCCTATGGCCACCAACGCCTTGAACCTGGTGCACTGGCCAGCACGGGTCTGCTTCTGCACCAGCATAATCTTCAAAACCTCATGCTTGAGAGAGGCCCCCAGGAAAAAGTCAATGATCTCAGATAGTGATAGATCAGGGAGAAGTGATAGATCTCCTCCAGGGACTTGATCTTCATGTCCTTGACCAGGCTGGCCCAGCTTGGTGATGGGCATCCATTCTTTGTCCTTGGCCTTGCCTCCACGAGCTCTGCGGCCCCAGCCACTTCCGCCCCCGATCATGGCAGCAACCCCGGCCGGGGATGCCACTGCTGCAGCCTCCGCAGAAGACTCCGCGGTTCCCCATCCCAGGGCCCCTTCCTCACTCCGCTGTCCCAGCGCCATCTACCATTTGGTGTTTTCTCGGAGGAGAAGCGGGCTACACTTTCTTGTCCTCAGAAGTTAGTGGATATTGCTCCATTCTCTTCTCTACCACAAGCCCTGCCCAATTTCCTTCCTTATAGGAATATGTGTATTAACATGCATAATATGTAAGAATATTTTATATATAATATATACCTTACGAGAATATATATAACATATATATTTGTTATTATTTTACAGTCTATGACCTCCATATTGATTGCCTTCCATTTATTTTAATCTCTTTGTCCCTTTTCTCTGCATTTACTTATTATTATTGTTGTTGTTTTTCTTATCTTTTTTTTTTCCAGAGACAGGGTGGTCTCACTCTGTCACTCAGGCTGGAGTACAGTAGTGTGATCATAATTCGCTGCAACCTCGAACCCCTGAGCTCAAGCAATCCTGCCTCAGCCTCCAGAGTAGCTAGGACTACAGGCATGTGCCACCCCACCAAGCTAATGTTTTGTAGAGGCAGGGTCTCACTATGTTGACCAGGCTGGTCTCAAACTCCTGGGAGATCACTTGAATGATCCTCCCACCTTGGTCTCCCGAAGTGCTGGGATTACAGGCATGAGCCACCATGCCTGGCCCTGCATTCGCTGATTATTGTCTGCATTTCCTCCATGCCACTAATTCTATTTTCAGTCATGTCTATCCTGTTCCCTGCTCTTCCTAAATTATTTATTAGATCTATGGTGGCCGTCTTTGGGGTCTCAATTAGTTTCCTTAGCTCTGAAAATTTCTCCATTCTTTTCATTCTGTTATTTTATTACCTCATTTTGGGGCCTTAGTTTTCTAGAATAACAATACCATAAAGTTATCCTATATATTAAAGCACTTCCGGGGGATCTTTTCTGTTTGTTTGGAAGAGGTATATTTTCATTATTTTAAAAGCTATTTTTCACCTTTAAACACTTGTCTTTTTACACCATGTTTTGTCTTCTTTCTTTCTTCTTTTCTTCCTTTTATTTTTCTCATTCTTTTTCTTTTCCTTCTCCTTCTTTTTCTTCCTGCTTTAATGTGTTTGCTTACTTGCCTTGCCTTTATTTTTTCCATTCTTCTTTTAAATTATATAGGTCTGACCAGGCTCAGTGGCTCACACCTGTAATCCCAGCACTGTGGGAGGCTGAGGCAGGTGGATCACCTGATGTCCAGAGTTCAAGACCAGCTTGGCTAACATGGTGAAACCCCATCTCTACTAAAACTACAAAAATTAGCTGAGCATGGTGACACACGCCTGTAATCCCATCTACTCAGGAGGCTGCGGCAGGAGAATTGCTTACACCCGGGAGGTGGAGGTTGCAGTGAGCCAAGATAGCGCCACTGCACTCCAGCCTGCGTGACAGAATGAGACTCTGTCTCAAAAAAAAAAAAAAAAAAAAATTACATAGCTCTGTACTGACTTCTCATTGGGTCTGACATAATGTTTCCACATTAATATTCAGGACCAGTCTCAAAAAAAAAAAAAAAATTACATAGCTCTGTACTGACTTCTCATTGGGTCTGAGATAATGTTTCCACATTAATATTCAGGACCAGTCTGTCTGCCTCATTTGGAGCTATTTAAGTTGCTGGGGTTGCTTTCAATCC
Source organism: Pongo abelii (assembly GCF_028885655.2). Lineage (NCBI taxonomy): Eukaryota > Metazoa > Chordata > Mammalia > Primates > Hominidae > Pongo > Pongo abelii. The sequence goes on from NC_071992.2 coordinate 113,529,373, forward strand.
ACTTTAGCCTGAGGATATGGTGAGAGTCATGTGAAGGGAGACCCACAGTAGGTCAGGAGGAGCTCTGATTTCTCTTCTGGAATCCAGTTAAACATCCTGTACCAATGCCCCCCTCCCCCTGCCCCTAGCTAGCTGTGGGTATATCTGTCTTGATCTTCTAACTCATCACAGAGACCTAGAAAGATGGGAAGCCAGGGAGGCCCTTCCTGCCTCTGTCAGGCCCAGAGGGGTAAGCAGGGTCTGCCATACTTGAGGCTTTTCCTTTACTTTTCCCAGGGCCACCTACTCACTCCTCCCAACTGTTTCTTTCCAAATTGGAAGACATTCATAAAAATTATCAGAGTTCTCAGCATTATTCCTGAGGGGTGGGTGTGAAAAAAAAAGCTACCCCAACAATGTCACTTTCCTTGGCTCTCACTTTTTGGAGTTTATGGTGTAAAGTTGTTCTCCTTTGTTTTTTGTTTTTTCACTACTTCTGTTTATTTCATCAGATTTAGAGGCAGATGATTTAATCTGACTTTATTTTGCCACTTGCATTCAGAGATTTATTTCCTTTTTATACTGTCAAATTTTATATACTTATATAATGTAAGGATGTAAAATACCTAGAGAACTATTACCAATACATAACTTTTTTAAAAGCAGAAAATCTCCATCCCGTTTATTGCTCTTAAATAAACGTTCCTCAAAACTGCTACTGTACGTCAGTTAAAGAGCCAGCATAGGCCTCAGCCCCCAAACTCCAGACCCTGACAGACCTATATTCAAGATCCCAACTCTGCCACTCACTAGTTGTGGGACAACTGAGCAAGTTACCTAATGCTTAGTTACTTTTAATGGCAAAACCACAATTACTTTTGCACCAACCTAATATTAAAAAGGGGATGATAACAATACCTACCTCATCAGTTGTAAGGATTGAATGAAATAATGCACACTAGATGTTTGCCACGGTGCCTGGCACGGAACCCACCTATTTTCTAGGTTTTGCATGCTGCTTCCCCTTTCCGTGACGCAGGCCATGGAAAAGAAATTTTTTGAATTGAAGGAAATATAAAGGTTATCTTATCCAAGCCTCTCACATCACAAAAGAAGAATTAAGATCATGAGAAATTGCATCAGATGTATTATACCTACTCCTCAATACCCTGACACTGGAATTAGATTCTTGATCAATGGGCATGAACATTCTGATCCTTGTGAAGGGGCATTTCTCATTGTAAATTATTAACCAGGTATCCAATTTATTAAAAACACAACAAAATCATTTCAACAGGACCTGTGACAACAACCTGAGACCTCTGAATCTAGGTCCGGTGTACTTTCCACTAATTGACAGCTTCACTTACATTATTAAAGGAACTATCTTCAATCCCATGAAGGATTACAAAAATATTTATATAAAGAAGTGTACAATTTTAAAAATAAAGAAATAGGCTGGGCGCAGTGGCTCACGCCTGTAATCTCAGCACTTTGGGAGGCCAAGGCAGGCAGATCACTTGAGGTCAGGAGTTCGAGACCAGCCTGGCCAACATGGTGAAACTCCATCTCTACTAAAAACACAAGAAGTAGCCAGGCATGGCAGCGTGTGCCTGTAGTCTCAGCTACTCAGGAGGCTGAGGCAACAGAATCGTTTAAACCTGGGAGACAGAGGTTGCAGTGAGACGAGATCGTGCCACTGCAATCTAGCCTGGACAACGGAGCAAGACTCCGTCTCAAATAAATAAATAAATAAATAGCCAGGTGCAGTGGCTCATTGCCTGTAATCCCAGCAGTTTGGGAGGCTGAGGTGGGAGGACTGCTTGAGCCCGAGAGGACTGCTTGTGCCCGGGAGTTCAAGACCAGCCCGGATAATACAGCGAGACCTTGTCTCTATTTAAAAAAAAAAAAAAAACCTTAAAAACAAAACTTAGCCCAGAGTGGTGGCACCCCGGCAGAAACACACCTAAGCCCAGGAGGCAGAGGTTGCAGTGAGCAGGGATCATGCCAGTGCCCTCCCAGCCTGGGCAACAGAGCAAGCACCCTGCCTCAAAAATAAATAAATAAATAAATAAATAAATAAATAAATTTTTATAAAAAGAAATAAAGAAATGTTATTGGGGTTTTTAAAAACATGTTAAAGTGGATAAGGAGACATATCATTAAATATCTAAACTATTCAAAAGATACAGGACTCTCACAGAGTTACACTAAGCTTGTGAAGGCTTAGCTACTAAAAAGAAGAAAAAGAAATATGTATATATAAAAAGATCCACTAAGTAGCCGGGCGCGGTGGCTCACGCCTGTAATCCCAGCACTTTGGGAGGCCGAGGTGGGCGGATCACAAGATCAGCAGATCGAGACCATCCTGGCTAACACAGTGAAACGCCGTCTCTAGGGACAGAGTGAGACTCTGTCTAAAAAAAAAAAAAAAAAAGAAGATACACTAAGCTAATGAAAGTCTTACCTTTGTCCATACCCACTAGTATAAAAGTTTTAATGCAAATTTATAATTCATCATAAGATATGCATTTAAAGGTCACAGTACTAAAAATGTAATGTTGTGATTAGCTCAAAAAAAGTAATGAATCCTTAGAGGAAAAAAATATTTAATATCTTAGACCACAGTGACTTGCACCATCCTAATAATGTATATTGCCTCCAACCCAGACGTTCTTAGCCTGAAAGGTGTCAGAGAAGGAGCAGCCTTGGGGAATACATTTCACTACATAAAGCTCCTGTGCCACTCACTCCAGCTTCTTTGGTGCACAGTCACCAGGCACTCTCCTTCGTGCGACCCAACACCCAGACCCTGCCCTCCTCAGCTCACACCCTAAAAATGGCCCCTGGTCGTTCAGATTGTATTGTTGTTGATATTCTTGTCTCACTATTCCAGCCTGAAATATAGATGCCATTAATTCAAATTTTTCTTACTCCTAATGTGACAACCAGTTAATCAGATAAACAGGTCAGCTTTAAATGGTTAAGAGATAAAGGAAACTAAGGCCAGGCGCGGTGGCTCACCCCTGTAATCCCAACACTTTGGGAGGCCGAGGCAGATGGATCACCTGAGGTCAGGAGTTCAAGGCCAGCCTGGCCAACATGGAGAAACCTGTCTCTACTAAAAATATAAAAATTAGCTGGGTGTGGTGCTGGGCGCCTGTAATCCCAGCTACTCAGGAGGCTGGGGCAGGAGAATCACTTGAACCCATGAGGTGGAGGTTGCAGTGAGCTGAGATCGTACCATTTGCACTCTAGCCTGGGCGACAAGAGCGAAACTTCATCTAAAAATATGTAACTTACCTGCACATTGCACACATGTACCATAAAACCTAAAGTATAATAAAATAAAATAAAAAAAAAAGAGAGAGAGAGATAAAGGAGACTAGAGATACAACATCCCACTCCCTTCCCCTCTCTGGAAATATATATGAGTAAGACTGAAGCTTTCAGAGATGGTGACTTCATCTTTATTGCTTAACCTAAAGAAATGCCTTCAGTGGTTAAAAAAAAAATTCTTGCTACAGGAGCCAGAAGAAAGCCATGGCATCCCATACTTGTTAGAGGTAACTGAGGGCTATAGTAGACGACTATAATAAACATGAGCAGGGCATGGTGGCTCATGTCTGTAACCCCAGAACTTTGAGAGGCCATGGTGGGAGGATCCCTTGAGGCCAGGAGTTCAAGACCATTCTGGGCAACATGGTGAGATCTTGTCTCTACAAAATTAAAAAATTAGCCAGGCATGGTTGCACGCATCTGTGGTCCCAGCTATCGGGAGGCTGAGGTGGGAGGATTACTTAAGCCTAGGAGGTCGAGGCTGCAGTGATCTGTGACAGCGCCACTGCACTCCCAGCCTGGGTGACAAAGTGAGACCCTGTCTCAAAAAAAAAATATATATATATATAAAGAAATAGAATACGTCAGGTGAAATTTGGAGTACTCCTCGAAGAAGCCCCAAACATATGGCTACTTAGTCCTGGTCTGTCATCAAACATCTGAAGCCACAGTGGCTCTAGTATTGCAGGAGATGGCCACCCGCAGGCACTCCCTTACCACCTGCTGAGGTTCTGCTGCTCCCAAATGGACCAGAGCAGAAAAGTATCATGTGACTTCATTTCCTTGCTGTGCTAGGACCCCTGACCTTTCTGATCATCCTTTTCTCTGGGCCACTTGGACCCAGGATGGGACTCCAAGCTTCTTGGCCCTTCACTTGCTCACAGTCTGCACTCTTCTTCCCCTTCCCAGTCAGGGGTAACGATGCTACAACTGAGCATTAGCCAGGAGACTGGAGAATGCTGCTTCCCTCCAGAGCAGCTCTGACTAAGGTGAGCATTGGCATTGCCTGACAACAGTGACTTGCCTGTGCTCAAAGTACTTTCTCAGGCTCAACAGAGACACTCTATTTAGAAAGTATTGAAATCCACTACATTCTACACTTAACTTAAAAGCTGGCCACTCAAAGCCTGTAGCTTTCTCAGAAATGCTGATTCAACCATAAAATTTCAGAACAACAAATAAGCCAGAAATTTCCATACAGATAGGTTGTTCATTACTTTCATATAAAGTTATGTGAGTCTTAAGTGAATTCAAAGGCCAAATCTTTGAAAGTCAAGATCCATAAAATAAATAAAATAGTTAATTATACTTCATCATTTACACTTAGTTTTTGACAATATATTTTCAGCATTTGCTGATGATGCATAAGGTTGCTTTTGTTTTCTTCTTCACAACTGAACATGCAGTCAAGCAGCTTAGTCCAACAAGCAGTAATTTGAGACTAAAGAGTCATAGCCTTTGGCATGCCAAATTCATACTTCACATATTCCCTTAAGAAATAGAATCCATAGCCAGGCATGGTGGTGTGCACCTGTAGTCCCAGCTACTCAAGAGGCTGAGGTGGGAAGATGCCTTGAGCCCAAGAGGTTGAGGCTGCAGTGAGCCATGATCATGCCACTGTACTCCAGCCTGGGTGACAGAGTAAGACCTTGTCTCAAAAATAAAAATAAATAAAATAAAATAAATAAACAGAACCTGGCTGAGTGTGGTGGTTCACACCTGCAATCCCAACACTTTGGGAGGTCGAGGCAGGAGGACTGCTTGAGGCCAGGGGTTCAAGAACCAGCCTGGGCAACAAAGCAAGACCTCATCTCTACAAAAAAAAAAAAAAATTAATTAGCTGGGCCCACTGGCAAGTACCTATAGTCCCAGCTACCTGGGAGGCTGAGGCAAAAGGATCCTTTGAGCCCAGGAATTGGAGGTTGCAGTGAGTTATGATTGTACCACTGCAGTCCAGTCTATGTGACAGAGTGAGACCCTGTCTCAAAAAGAAGAAAGAAGAAGAAGAAGAGGAAGAAGAATAAGAAGGAGGAGGAGGAGGGGGAGGAGGAGGGGGAGGGGGTGGGGGGAGGGGGAGAGGAGGAGGAGGAGGAAGAGGAGAGAAGAACTGACATGCAACTTCTGGGTTGTGCCCCTTAAATGGATAACATGTCTTTTTATTCTACTTTGCCTTCTCCCATCTTGCTGCCTGGAACTTGGACATGGCAACAAACCATCTAGAACCAAACAGATGAGGCTAATATTTTAAGGACACTTGAACGGCAGCATGGAGGAGCCAACATATCAGCATTATTTGAGAAAGGAATCAGACTATTCAATGAGAAATAAAATTCTTTTTTATTTTTTTTAAAACTCTACCCCTATAAAAAAAAAACAAAAAAAAAAAAACAAAAACTCTATCCCTGAGTGACAGATTAGAGAAATAACATTCTATCTTGTTTAAATTTTTGTTGTCTTTGTTAAAACAGCTAAAACTTTATCATCCTAGTTGAAATATCTTGCAATTTCAATGTCACATTTAGAATTCATGTTTTTGTTACTAATTGCTATTTCATTTTCACTAATTGTTACAGAGTATTTAAGGCAAGGAGCAATAAAACATTCAAAGAATTATACAAATTTTTATACAAAGATAGTAACTTTACTAAAATTGATGGGCATTAACATGATGCAGTAGTTCAAAATGGTCATTGTATCAGCTAATTATAAAAGTTCTAACCCAATGAGCAAATCCTTTTCTCAAGGATTTGTGAGTAGGCAGCATTTGTGCAAAATGCTGCCTACTCATAAAGAACATTAACACAGTCTGGAAGGGGAGTGTGTCTAAATACTGAATTTGGTTTTTGCCCTTTTGGAGCAGCTAGGGCAAAGGCTAGAAGAAAGCATTCCAATCATTCATAATAAGTAATTTCTTGGGGCTAACTCCTATTAGCAGATGTTACCCAGCTACTCTAAATCTACATTTGACAATCTTTTGAGTTTCAGGCTTTGTTTTTTGTTTGTTTTGTTTTTGTTTTTGTTTTTGTTTTGAGACAGAGTCTCACTCTGTCACCCAGGCTGGAGTGCAGTGGCTGCGATCTCAGCTCACTGCAACCACCACCTCCCAGGTTCAAGCAGTTCTTCTGCCTCAGCTTCCTTAGTAGCTAGGGCTACAGGTGCATGCCACCATTCCTGGTTATTTTTTGTCTTTTTAGTAGAGAGGGGGTTTCACCATATTGCCCAGGCTGGTCTCGATCCCCTGACCTCAAGTGATCTACCCGCCTCGGCCTCCCAAAGTGCTGGGATTACAGGCGTGAGACACTGCACCTGGCCTTCAGTTTCAGTTTTAAAGTTAGCTAAGAATAGTCTGTTCATAGAGATATATTCAAAAGAAATGTTCATAAGAGTTATATTCAAAAAGTTCAAGAAAACTGGAATTATTGTAATTATGAGCTCTTTCAGAAAGTAGAATGCCATTAGATGCAAATTTCCATTCATAAATAACTCAGCTAGAGAACTGAGAAAGTTAGTTTTGAGTCATTCTCTCAGGATTATAAATACAAGGAAGAAGTGAAGACAAGAGAAATAATCTTGAAATTAAGAGCACTAGTACCTAGAAGTTTTATGTCATTGTGATACCCAACATGACCATAATTTCTTTTTCTTTTTCTTTTTCTTTTTCTTTTTTTTCTTTTTTTTTTAGACAGAGTCTTGCTCCATAGCCCAGGTTGGAGTGCAATGGTGCAGTCTCGGCTCACTGCAACTTCACCTTCTGTGTTCAAACAATTCTCCTGCCTCAGCCTCCCGAGTAGCTGGGACAACAGGTGCCCACTACCACGTCCAGCTAAACTTTTGTATTTTTAGTAGAGACAGGGTTTTGCCATGTTGGTCAGGCAGGTCTCAAACTCCTGACCTCAAGTGATCTGACCGCCTTGGCCTCCCTAAGTGCTGGGATTACAGGCATGAGCCACCATGCCCAGCCAATGACCATATTTCTATTTCTACTATAGCTACCACAAATAAAACAAGTAGTATTACTAGGAGAGGTGGGCGCAGTGTAATCTCACCACTTTGTAATACCTGTAATCTCACCACTTCGGGAGGCTGAGGTGGGAGGACTGGTTGAGCCAAGGAGTTCGAGACCAGCCTGGGAAACACAGGGAGACCCAGCCTCTACAAAAATAAAAAAATTAGTCAGGCGTCGTGCCACGCACCTGTGGTCCCAGCTACTTGGGCGGCTGAGATAGGAAGATCACTTGGGCCTGGGAGGTCAAGGCTACTGTGAGCCATGATTGCACCACTGCACTCCAGCCTGGGTGACAGAAGGAGGCCCTCTCTCAAAACAAATAAAATAATAAAAAAGAAAAATAAAAGAAGAAATGTGTATTTCTAGCCCTTATAATTTTCTTTGTTGTTGTTGCTTTGAGACAGGATTTTACTCTATCGCTCTATCAGGCTGGAGTGCAGTGGCACCATCACAGCTCACTGCAGCCTCGACCTCCACAGGCTCAAGTGATCCTCCCATATCAGCCTCCCAAGTAGCAGGGACTGCAGGCATGCACCACCTTATCCAGCTAATTTTTTTGTATTTTATAGAGACAGGGTTTCACCCTGTTGTCCAGGCTGATCTTGAACTCCTGAGCTCAAGTCATCTGCCCACCTCCGCCTCCCAAAGTGCTGGGATTACAGGTGTGAGCCACCTTGCCCAGCCTAGTACTTATAATTCTCTTTGGGCTACCAAAGTAGGGTAAGAGTGGTAAGAATACAGGGTCCCTGAATGTTGCTGGAGGGGAGAGAAATCACGTCTTAGAGAACATTCGGGGAACATCTAGGAGAAGCTATGAGAACATTCAGTTTTACAGATCATGAATAAGTCCTAAATTAATGACAGTAATCTCATTTCAAAGTGAGGATTAGTAGTAATGAACTAACTTTTCAGTTTCTCTATTTTCACTAATAGGACAGTGATCACCAGGTCACTTAGTCACAGAGCATTACACACCCATGATTCTTCCCTCCACTTTATCCCACTTCTGTCACTGCTTATTGCCATTCATTGTCAGCCTTTCTCTTCATTCCCACCACCACTGAATGAATTTAGGTACTTGGGGTACCTCACATCTCAGACCACTGAGATAGCCTTCTTTGCACCCACTTTCCAATACCACATTCACTAATTCATTCATTCAATACATATTTACATGAATAGGCACTGCAGTAAGTGCTGTGAGTACCATATTATACAAGTCAGACACCCTTCCTGCCCCAGCGGAGCATATGTTCTAGCAAGGGATGCTGGCAAACTAGTTTTATTACATACTTGTTCTCAGAGACTATAGAATAGTCCTGGATCTTATCCTATGTTATTAACTGCAGTGTATCCTCCCACCCACAAATTCATATTTTGAAGTCCTAACCCCCCAATGTGACTGTATTTAGAGACACAGTCTTTAAGCTTAAATGAGTTCATAAGGGTGGGTCCCTAATCTGACACCACTGATGTCCTCACAGGAAGAGGAAGAGACCCCAGGGACCTCTCTGTCTCTCTTTCTCTCCAAGGACACACAGGGGAAAGGCCATGTGAGGACATGGCAAGAAGGCAGCCATCTGCAAGCCAAGGAAAGAGGCCAGGAGAAACTAATCCTGGAGGTATCTTGATCTTGGACTTCCAGCTTCCAGAACTGTGAGAAAATCAATGTCCGCTGCTTAAATCACCCAGTCGGTGGTATTCTGTTATGGCAGCCTGAATTACTACATCCTGTTACTCTTGTTCACACCAGACTTAGGCACTATTCTCTATTAACATCCCTCAGCTCCTGTTAAGTAAAATTCTCCAAAGGCAGGCTTTTTCTTCTTCCCCTTCTTCTCCTTCTCCTTCTTCCTCTTTTTTTTTTTTTTTTTTTTTTGAGACAGCGTCTGGCTCTGTCACCCAGCTGGAGTGCAGTGGCACAATGTTGGCTCACTGCTGCCTTGATCTCCCAGACTAAAGCAATTCTACCACCTCAGCTTCCCAAGTAAGCTGGGACCACACGTGCACGACACTACCATGCCCGGCTAACTTTTTTATTCTTTGTAGAGGCGGGGTTTCGCCCATGTTGCCTAGACTGGTCCCAAACTCCTGGGCTTAAGTGATCCTCCTGCCTCAGCCTCCCAAATGTGCTGGGATTCTGGGCATGAGCCACTGTATCAACTTTTTTTTTTTTTTTTTTGAGACAGGGCCTCACTCCATAGCCCAAGCTGGAGTGCAGTGGTGCGATCTCAGCTCACTGCAGCCTTGATTTCCCAGGGGCTCAGGTGATCCTCCCACCTCTGCCTCCCCAGTAGCTAGGACTACAGGTGCACACCACCACACCCGGATAATTTTTTGTATTTTTTGTAAAGACAGAGTCTCCCTATGTGGCCCAGGCTAGTCTTGAACTCCTGGGTTCAAGTGATCCGCCCTCCTTGGCCTCCCAACGTGTTGGGATTACAGGTGTAAGCCACCACATCCGGTCAATAGGGAGTGTTCTTATTTTAGTTGTAGACAAAGTACACACTACGTGCACTTTGGGAAGCCAAGGAAGGAGAACTGCTCGAGGCCAGGAGTTTGAGACCAGCCTGGGAAACATAGCAAGACTTCGTCTCTACAAAAAATTTTAAAAACTAGCCAGTCCTGGTGGTGCACACCTATAGTCCCAGCTACTCAGGAGGCTACAGCAGAAGGATCACTGGAGCTCAGGAGGTCAAGGCTGCAGTGAGCTGTGATGGCACCATTGCACTCCAGCCTAAGTAAGACCTAGAGTGAGACACTGTCTCTAAAAAAATAGAAAAAGGAAGGAAATGTGAAGTATAAAGGCCGTGGTCCATAGCAATTCTGAAATGCAACTCAGCAAATATTGGAAGTTCTTTGATTAGGTTTCAATGTATGGAAATAATTTTCTGTGGATCTTGGCTCCACCCTCTATGCTCCTGGTTCTGCCTTCTGAGTCTCCCTTTCTTTTCATGAAAGGTGTAAAGTTTGATGCTCAGTGGTTTTCTTATGCTGCTTCCTGCTAATAGAATTTTGGAAGTCCAATGACTTCTTTTCATTTGCTACTCTTTCTGTCCCCTTCAGTCCAAACTGGCAGTGTTTTTGGTGATACAATTTTCTTAAAAACTTTGTAGGCCTTCTGTGAATTTCATTGGCATTCACTCCATTGGATAAAAGCCACATCCAAAAATCTCATCTAGGTAAGATCTTTTTCTACCTTGGGCTCCTGTTGATTTTGCTGAGAACAATGTCCTTAAACTTCCTAGAAGACCTGTGGTTTCATTGAAAAGGTCCTTGAGACACACTCTTAGTCTCTTTCAAGGGCCTTTTATGTAACTGAATACTGATTCGTTCATCTTCCTGAGATTTTAACAAAAGGCTACACAGTCACACCTCCAACATTTCCTCTGCCATTCATTTTTCTTTTTTTTCCTTTTTTCGTTTTTTTTTTTTTTTTTTTTAGGGTCTCACTCTGTTGCCCAGGCTGGAGGGCAGTGGTGAAATCATAGCTCATCATAGTAATCTCAAACTCCTGGGCCCAAGAGATCCTCCTGCCTTAGCCTCCCAAGTAACTGGGATTACAGATGCTCACTACCATACCCAGCTAATTTTTATTTTTTGTAGAGATGGAGTCTTGCTATGTTGCCCAGGCTAGTCTCAAACTTCTGGGCTCAAGCAATCCTCCCACGTCAGCCTCCCAAAATGCTGGGATTACAGGCATGAGTCACCACGCCCAGCCTCTCTGCCATTTTTCTTGACAGTGCTTGGAAGCCATTTCTTGTTCTAGCATATTCTCTGCTCTGAAGAGACTGAGTATTTTCAAAGTCATCAAGTCCTAACTCCTTTTGTTTTATAGTTCTCTCCATTTATTTCTCTCCTCTCATATTTTGCTATAAATATTAAGAAGAAATCCAGTGGGGCCTTCAACACTTTGCTTTGAAATATCCATTCCTACATAACCAAACCCAGGACTTACATGTTCTGCTTCCCACATAATTGCAGGAGACATTAGACTACATTTTCTGCCATTACATAACAAAGATATATCCCTTCCTCCAGTTTCTAAAAACACGCTCCTCATTTCTTTTTGAACTTGGGAGTGTTTCTAAAGTCCATAAAGTCCTTTAAAGCCTTTAAAGTTTCTACTAACAGTATGTTCAAGCAATTTGGACTTTATCATGCTCCTCAAAATTATTCCACCTTCTTACTATTCCTTGGTTTCAAAGCGACTTCCACATATTTTGGTATTATTTATAGCAGCATGGCACTCCCAACTACCACAATACCAAAACCAGTTCTCTCTCACTATGTAACAATGTTACCACAAATTTAGCAGCTTAAAACAAATGCACATTTACTATTTCATAGTTTTTGTGAGTCAGGAATATGGGAACAGCTGTGCCTGCTCCTTTGTTTTCGGGTCTCTCAGAAAGTGTTAGCCAGGACTGGGGAGTCATCTGATGACCAACCAGGTAGTGATCTGTTTCCAAACACATGAGGTTGCCGGCAGGATTCAGTTCTTTCTGGGTCACTAGGCTGAGGGTCTTGCTTCCTTGCTGGTTGCTGGTAGGAGGTCACCCTCAGTTCTTGCTACATGGGCCTCTTCTGATGGATATTTACTTCGCCAAAGCCAGCAAGGGAAAGAGAAAAATAGTCTACTAGCAAGATAGGAACACCAATTTTATGTAATATCATGATGGAAGTAACATCCCATCTCCTTTTGCCATATTTTATTGGTTACAGCAAGCCACAGGTTCCTCACATATGCATGGGGACAGGATTACACAAGGATATAAATACTAGGAGGTAGGGGTAACTGGCGGAAATCTGAGAGTCTTTCTGCCACAAAATACTAACTGATGGCCGGGCGCAGTGGCTCATGCCTGTAATCCCAGCATTTTGGGAGGCTGAAGCTGGCGGATCACCTGAGGTCGGCAGTTCACGACCAGCCTGACCAACATGGTGAAACCCCGTCTCTACTAAAAATACAAAATTAGCCGTGCGTGGTGGCGCATGCCTGTAATCCCAGCTACTCGGAAGGCTGAGGCAGGAGAATTGCTTGAACCCGGGAGGTGGAGGTTGCAGTGAGCCAAGATCACGCCATTGCACTCCAGCCTGGGCAACAAGAGCTAAACTCCAACTCAAAAAAAAAAAAAATATTAACTGATGCATTAAATTAGAGAAAAAGCTTTGCGCCATGTGTAAATAGCTATTAGTCTTTTTTATTCATATTAACATTAATATAAACTATTCTTTCAAACATATTCTGAGCACCTACCACGTGCTAGGCATTATGCTAAGTATAGGATATGGTACAAAGGTGAGCAAAAACAGACACAGTTCCTGTTCTCATGAAAATTCTAGTCAGAAGGAGACAGAGAATAATTACATGAATAAATGTTAATTATGATTTTGACAAATACTATGAAAGTTTATGATACTATGAAAATCCGTAAGATGAGGAAATGACCTGATCTAGTGGTTGGGCACAGCTTCTGGGAGAAAATGACATTTCATTTGAGATATAAAAAACGAGCGAGAACAAACTAGAAAAAGCAACGAAATAAATTCCATGCATTCAGAAGATCATGTAGGTACTGCAAGAGGCAGTGCCTACAGAGAGCATCAAATTATTAAGGGATGAAAAGCTGGAGCAAGGAAACCAAGAGATACCCCCAACTCTGATCACCACTTTGGGGTCTACACACATATCCATCTGCTTATTTGTACTTCTCAAAATCAATGTGTAGAAAACCAATCTTGGCTTGTAAAACTTAGTTCTTTCCCAACATTCCCTACTTCAGTGAAAGGCACCACCATCTGTAAAACTGGAAGTGAGAAACCTAGGAGTTATTCTTGACAGTTCCCTCTTCTTCACTCCCTCACCAAATGCTATGCACTTTATTACTAGTTACACAACAGGTCTCTCATAATCCAGACATACCACGTTCTCTCCTGTCCCCAAGCCTTTGCTTTTGCTGGTCCCATGCTTGGAAATTCCTCTCCATCCTCTCTTCCTTCTCTTCTTAGCAATATCCTAATTCATCCTTCAAGACGTAACCCAAACATATTGCACTTAGCGTTCTACTACATCCATGTGTAAATAATAACCTCTCTCCTCAGTGATATAAAACACTTTTCAATTACCTCATCACCCCTGTTACAGGTTGGTTGTCTGGGAGGCAGACTTTCAGGCAGATCAGCAAGCAGGACAACATTAGGAAGTGCTCCTGGAACCAATGCCAGTGGAAGGAGAAGGAACTAGGATTGGGCAGAGGGAGAGCTGAGTTGAGATGTACCAAGAGTCCTCAGCTAAGCAGTGCTCTGGGCTGGGATGGTCCTTGGGATCTTTCCAAATTGAGTTAAGAAGGCCAGGACTTTAAATCCTCTTCCCCAGGATGATCAGTCCATTGGATGCGGGTTATCCCCAGAAGGAGGCGTGACTTTGGCTGAAGAAGTTTTCCTCAGTAATCTCCCCTAAAGTATGACAGCTTAGGGATGTCTTCTGGATGTTTCCCAGAGTTAGAGAATAAGTCTTTCATTCCTGAAGAGCGATCCAGGAGATGCACTGCAGCATCCACTACCATCCGTAGGCTCAAATCAATTTACTAGAACCACACTCCCTTGTATTAAGGAAGGCTCCATTGCCCTCACTAGGTATTTGTTTGGTGTGTGTGTGTTTTTGTTTTGTGTGTGTGTGTGTGTGTGGTTTGGTTTTCTTTTCTTTTTTTTTTTTTTTTTTTTTTTTTGAGACTAGATCTCACTGTGTTGCCTGGGCTATTCATAGTGGCTATTCATAAGTGCGATCATAGTATACTATGACCTTGAACTCCTGGACTCAAGCATTCCTCCTGCCTCAACTTCCCAAAGAAGCCTAACTAGTTTTTGAGAGATTTGCTTCCTTTAAGAGTTGGGATTTAATAGAAATCTGGTAAAGGAATTACTGAATAAATGACCCAAGGAGACTGATTAACCAAAAACACAGGACCTTACTTGAAAAAAAACAGAGTAAACCCGGCAGGGGGCTCACACCTGTAATCCCAGCACTTTGGGAGATCGAGGCAGGTGGATCTCTTGAGGCCAGGAGTTCGAGACCAGCCTGGCCAACATGGTGAAACCCCGTCTCCACCGAAAATACAAAAATTAGCCAAGCATGGTGGCTCATGCCTGTAATCCCAGCTACTCAGGAGGCTGAAGCAGGAGAATTGCTTGAACCCAGAGGCGGAGGTTGCAGTGAGCTGAGATCGTGCCATTGCACTCCAGCCTGGGCAACAGAGTGAGACTCCATCTCAAAAAAAGAAAAAAAAAAGAAAGAAAAAGAGAAAACAGTGCAAAACAGAGTGCAAATACCCTTTTTTTTTTTTCCCAGACAAGGTCTCACTCTGTCACCCAGGCTGGAGTGCAGTGGCAAGATCTCAGCTCACTGTACCCTCGACTTCCCCGGGCTCAGGTGATCCTCCCATCTCAGCCTCCCAAGTAGCTGGGACAACAGGAGTGTACCACCATGCCCAGCTAATTTTTCTACTTTTTATAGAGACAGGGTTTCGCCATGTTGCCCAAGCTGGTCTTGAACTCCTCTGCTCAAGCAATCTGCCTGCCTCAGCCTCCCAAAGTGCTGGGATTACAGGCTTGAGCCACCACACTCAGCTGTCATTTAATTATTGTCACTTAAATGTAATTACAAAGTATTTTAGGCATACAAAAAGTAGAGATAAGGAGTACCCGTGTATTCATAACTCTTAACCTAGTTTAAGAGATAAAACATTATATATTTGTAGCTCCCTTGTATACTTTTCACTTATCCCATTTCTCTCCCACTCTTCCTAGAAATAATCACTATCTCAAATTTGGTGTTCATTATTCCCATGCATGGTTTTATATTCTTACCACATATGCATTCTACTGAATGAGTATACCATAACTTTCACTTTTGTTATCACTTTCACAGCCTCCATGCTTCCCCCAGCCCCCACCCTGATGTTCCCTTGAGGTACAATTGATAAAATCTAACTTTTAGATCCATACAGATTCTTAGCTTATCTTCTGATCTCCTAAAGGAAACATCTTGGCCCTCGCAGCAACACATTTACAAACTAGCTTAGGATTCTGAGCATACTTCTGCAGGCAGTTTAGTTATTTACTAATTCTTCCTTTATTCTGAGAATAACCCTTTCCGGACTGTGTCTTAAAATTCTTGGCACACTCAACTATAGTTCCCTGCTTTACCATAAAATCATTCTCCTAGGTGTGTAACTCTGTGACCCGGTAGTTCACAATGGCAAAAATCTACATTTTGAAGACCCAAGCCATCATTTTTCTTTCACCAGCCATCACATAAGCTGTTTCTGCAACCAGGAAGAGGGCTCTCACCAGAACCCAACTAGGCTGCCACGTAACTTGGACTACCAGCTCCAGAACTGTGAGGAAAAAAACTTCTGTTGTTTAGATGACCCAGTATGTGGTATTTTGTCATGGCAGCCCCAGCAAACTAATATGCACACTAATCCCAATAATTGACTGCACAGTATACTGAAAAAGAGGAGTGATCAAGTGTCAAGTGCAGTGGGAGGTCTGAGTTCCTGTTTGGGCTCTGTCACTCAAGACTCTAGGGCATAACACTTGACCCTTTGAAGCTCCCTTTTCCTCATCAATAAAATGAAGGGCATTAAGTAGCACTTCATGTCCCCTAACATTTTCAAACTGAAAGTATTTAATTCACAAAGTGTGAGCTATGGCTCAGGCAATTACAGCACCACTACTCCATCTCAGGAAGTAATCATGGATATTCACAAAGATTTAGTTACAAACATATTCATGACAGAACTGCATTTAATGGCAAAAAAAAAAAAAATCCTGTCAATAATCTAACTATACAATAAATTATATTAAATCAGAGACAGACAATATCTTGCCATTACAAGTGATACTTTAAGTGAATATTGTGCAAACTCATTAAAAAATGTTTTTGTGGCCGGGCGCAGTGGCTCATGCCTGTAATCCCAGCACTCTGGGAGGCCCAGGCGGGCGGATCACCTGAGGTCAGAAGTTCAAGACCAGCCTGACCATGGTGAAATCCTGTCTCTACTAAAAATACAAAAAATTAGCCGGGCGTGGTGTAACTGTATTCGAGTAACTGTAATCCCAGTTACTCGGATGGCTGAGGCAAAAGAATCGCTTAAACCTGGGAGGCAGAGGTTGCAGTGAGCCAAGATCACGCCATTGCGCTCCAGCCTGGGCAAAAACAGTGAAACTCCATTTCAAAAAAAAAAAGTTTTTGTTAATGAACATCAAGGATATAGTGTTGAGAAACCTTGTTCTTTAAAATCATAGTTTGGCAAAAACTTTGAAATCTCAACATTGAAAATGGAACATCTCACTCTTGTAGGATCTGAGTTCTATGAGTCATTTTATTTCTTAATTTTTTGGGGTACATAGTAGACGTATATATTATAGGGTACGTGAGACATTTTGATACAGGCATACAATTCATAATAGACACATCAAGGTAAATGGAGTTTCCATCACTTCAGCATTTATCATTTGTGTTACAACCCAATTATATTTTTATTTTTAAATGTACAATAAATTATTGTTGACTATAGACATCCTGTTGTGCTATCAGATACTAGATCTTCACTGTAACTATATGTGACTTTTTAAAATCTTTTTTTGAACTGCTTTATTC
This sequence comes from Pongo abelii, assembly GCF_028885655.2. Classification (NCBI taxonomy): domain Eukaryota; kingdom Metazoa; phylum Chordata; class Mammalia; order Primates; family Hominidae; genus Pongo; species Pongo abelii. Next base: position 113,546,364 of record NC_071992.2, read on the forward strand.
AAGTATGATAGACAGGAATTAAACAATACTTTATATAATTTGATAAATTTTGAAATATATACCCATAAAACCATTACCACAATCAAAATAATGCACATATCCATCACACCCAAGGGTTTCCTGGTACCCCTTGGTAATCCCTCCCTCTCTCCCATTTCTCCTTCCTCCCACCACCCTCCACCCCCATCCCCAAGGAATCACTGATTTGCTTTGTCACTATAGATTACTTTGCATTTTCAAGTTTTATGTAAATGGAATCATACACCATGTACTCTTTTTTATCTGGCTTCTTTCACTCAGCATAATCCATGTTGTTACATGTATTCATAGTTCATTCCTTTTTATTTCTGGGTCATATTCCACTGCATGGGTCACTCCCAGAAAAAGCAGTCCTTATTTCCAACCAGGTGCAGAGCTTCAGGTAAAGGGTTTCATACACAACAGCTTAACTTTGTCATTTACAAGAAATTAGAATTCCCACTCTATTTAGGCCAGACTTGATATTAACTTCTTTACATATGGCACCACTTCAATTTGAGGGGTTTTTTGTTTTGTTTTGAGACAGAATCTCCTTCTGTCACCCAGGCTGGAGTGCAGTGGCACGATCTCAGCTCACTGCAGCCTCCATCTTCTGGGTTCAAGTTATTTTCATGCCTCAGCCACCTGAGTAGCTGGGATTACAGGCGTGTTTCACCACGCCCAGCATTTTTTGCATTTTTACAAAAGACAGGGTTTTGCCATGTTGCCCAGACTGGTCTCGAACTCCTGGCCTCAGGTGATCGACCTGCCTTGGCCTCCCAAAGTGCTGGGATTACAGGTGTGAGCCACCGTGCTCGGCCTGCTTTGAGTCTTTCAAAGCATTGCTTCATTTAAATTTTACCTAAACTCCATCCTATTGCAAATGAATAAACCTAACATTTTGGGACTACAGGTATATTCCTGGTGGGCTTTATAACTTCACATAAATATTCATGGCTACCTTAAGTGCAAAAAACTGAATAGTGTATTACCTTATTTTTGCTTTTAAAATATATTTTTGTTTGTTTTCTATTGTTAAGATTAAAGGACAGAAAAAAAGAAGGTGATTGATTTTACTGAATCAATACTCGGTAGGCTGCCAAAGGGACTGGCGAACCCCACTACTATTTTTTTTTTTTTTTTTTAGACGTAGTCTCGCTCTGTCACCAGGCTGGAGTGCAGTGGCGCGATCTCGGCTCACTGCAAGCTCCGCCTCCCGGGTTCACGCCATTCTCCTGCCTCAGCCTCCCGAGTAGCTGGGACTACGAGTAGCTGGGACTACAGGCGCCTGCCAACACGACCGGCTAATTTTTTTTTATTTTTGGTAGAGACGGGGTTTCACCGCGTTAGCCAGGATGGTCTTGATCTCCTGACCTCGTGATTCGCCCGCCTCGGCCTCCCAAAGTGCTGGGATTACAGGCGTGAGCCACCGCGCCCGGCCCCCAACTACTATTATTGTAATTTTTTTCTTCTTTTTTTTTGAGACAGACTTTCGCTGTTACCCAGGCTGGAGTGCAGTGGCGTGATCTTGGCTCACTGTAACCTCCGCCTCCCAGGTTCAAGCGATTCTCCTGCCTCAGCCTCCCGAGTAGCTGGGCTTACAGGCGGGTGTCACTACGCCCGCCTAATTTTTGTATTTTTTGTAGAGACAGGGTTTCGCTATGTTGGCCAGGCTGGTCTCAAACTCTGAGCTCGAGCAATCCGCCTGCCTCGGCCTCCCAAAGTGTTGGGATTACAGGCGTGAGCCACCGCACCAGCCATTATTGTAATAGTTTAATTTGAAAATTCACAGGTGGGCCGGGAGCGGTGGCTCAAGCCTGTAATCCCAGCACTTTGGGAGGCCCATGCGCGCGGATCACGAAGTCAGGGCGACTGCAGCCTGGGCAACAGAGCGAGACTCCATCTCAAAAAATATAAAATAAAAAATAAAAAATTCACAGATGTTTATCTAGAATGGTCAGAATAGTCAGTGGAACTTCTTAGGAAAATCATGACCCTTCACATCTCTAGAACCAAAACACGTGTAGAAATCTTATTTCACAAATATAAATGGAATTTGGAAACTTTTAGAGTTAAAGCAGATCCCAATAACATTTTCTAAGTTTTTGGCCTCCTAATTTAATTTAGTCTTTAATTACAAGTCTCGGCAGGAGTAGTATACTTTTATTATTTACAAAACTCCCACACATGAATCACAATATGCATTACGACACTGTTGCAAAATAGGTCAAAATACATTTTTGGTATTTGGTGGTTATTAATATTACCCCTGTTGTATTCCTTGAGAAAGCCTGTATTTAGTTCACTTAAGACAGTTGCTTACACGCTAATGATCATTTACCGATAAAATACAGAGTTTCCTTATAGCAAAATATAATCTTAAAACCCTAAGGCAGCCTTCAAACATTTCCCTTATAATTAAAACCTGAAGGCCGGGCATGGTGGCTCACGCCTGTAATCCCAGCACTTTGGGAGGCCGAGGCGGGCGGATCACGAGGTCAGGAGATCAAGACCATCCTGGCTAACACGGTGAAACCCCGTCTCTACTAAAAATACAAAAAATTAGCCGGGCGTGGTGGCGGGTGCCTATAGTCCCAGCTACTCGGGAGGCTGAGGCAGGAGAATGGCTTGAACCCGGCAGGTGGACCTTGCAGTGAGCGGAGATAGTGCCACTGCACTCCAGCCTGGGCGACAGAGCGAGACTCAGTCTCAAAAAAAAAAAAAAAAAAAAAAATCTGAAAAGGCAGTTCGTTTCCTTCTATAGCTGCATCCCAGAGATGGTCAACACAGCATATAAAAATGGAATTTCTGGAAACTCCTTTTGCAGTGTTGTAGAAAAGCTTAAAATAAAACGTAACGAGAAAGCTCCCTCCATAAGTAAATACAATCTAATGTGCTTCCTCTTATGTGTTATTAAAGCTACAAATTAGTAGAAAAAGTATAGTGCCGCCCACGGGCTTTCCAACTTTTGAATTCTGGGGACTAACAACAGAGAGCAAGAGTGAATGAGCCAAACGACGCAAACGTGCCCTCGCCAGGCTGGCAACTGATAGGCACGCAGTGTATTAGTTGCCCTGGAGAGAAACACCCTGGAGAGAAATACCCAATTTGTGAATTAAACCTAGGTCCCGGAAGAGCAGTGTTCGGCGTCAGACTCCGCTGAGCTCATTCTGCAAGGATCCAACTGGCGCCCCCAGGGAGAAAAAGCGATTCCACCTCAACAACACTCCAGAAAAAGGCATGAAGAGCCCTATACCTGCCAGGGCGACTTTGACCTAGACCCGGTGACCCGGTTCCTAGCGCTGCAGCCCTACCTACCCCCCACCCCCGCCTTGCACGGAGCCCCTCCCCTGTACTCATTCGTTGCGCCACGTCTCCTAACTCAGCGCCACCAACCACCCCGCGGAGGCGTCCGCCAATTAACCCCTCCCAGCTTCTGGTCTACAGTCACGGGTCCCCAACGCCGCGTCTTAACCAGGCCCGATCCGACCACCTCCAACCTTCCCGGCCGCGCCTTTGCCCCACCCGACCCCGCCCGCCCCCACGTGACTCCCACGCCCCGCCCACTGGCGCCCACGTGACCCACGGTCGTCCCCGCGCGCGGCGTGGATCGCGGCCCAAGCCGCCATTGTTCCGCCGAGGGAGGACAGCGGGGCCTGGCGCTGGCGCCGAGACGCCGCTTAGCGGCCGCCACTGGAGACACTCCCTCCCGCCTCCCGGGTCTCCTGGCGGCGGCGGAGTGAGGCTGACAGCGGGGAACCTGGGAGACCCCTCCGCCCTCCCCGCGGTGGCAGCGGCCGATCCCCGGCTCCGGCGCGAGGGACGGCCGCGATGCGCTCGGCCTGAGGCTACTCGGCCCGGCCCTTCCTCGCTTCCCTCGACTATTCCACTGCGTCTCCGCGCCCCGGCGTCATCCTGCGAGTCCCTCTGACGGGAGGGAAGATGGCTGCACGGAGCTGGCAGGACGAGCTGGCCCAGCAGGCCGAGGAGGGCTCGGCCCGGCTGCGGGAAATGCTCTCGGTCGGCCTAGGCTTTCTGCGCACCGAGCTGGGCCTCGACCTGGGGCTGGAGCCGAAACGGTACCCCGGCTGGGTGATCCTGGTGGGCACGGGCGCGCTCGGGCTGCTGCTGCTGTTTCTGCTGGGCTACGGCTGGGCCGCGGCTTGCGCCGGCGCCCGCAAAAAGCGGAGGAGCCCGCCCCGCAAGCGGGAGGAGGCGGCCGCGCCGGCCGCGGCCCCCGACGACCTGGCCTTGCTGAAGAATCTCCGGAGCGAGGAACAGAAGAAGAAGAACCGGAAGAAACTGTCCGAGAAGCCCAAAGTGAGTATGGGATGAGCGGCAGTAGAGAACGGGCGAAGGGCGGGCGTGGAGACCCTCGAGCTTGGGGGAGGCCGCGCCCCAGCCGGGAAGGGAAAGAGTGCTTAATCGAAAGCCGAGTGGCAGCTCTCCCAAGTGGAGGAGGTGATAGGTGGTCATGTTATTTGGGGAATGGGGGAAACTCAGGAAGTATAGGACGAGTGGGAAAGCCCAGTTTCGAGGAAGGAAGTTAGGAGGTCTGGGGGTCCGTTCAGATAGGCGCCCAGAGGTCAAGCCATCTTTGGGAACCTTGACCGCTAGAATAAGCACAGCATCCTTCCTTGAGGCCTGCAGAGTAGGCTGCCTGTGGAGCGTAATGGGACCTTAAGGTGGTGTTAGGAAGTTGTGGAAAGACTGAGCTCGGAAGACAGATGTCTATCTCAAGTCACATTGAGACAGTAGCCAGTGGAGGAAGTACGGTGACCTAGAAATTCTGGGGCTTACACAGGATTAAAGGTGTCCAGGTCTAGACGCGCTTCCATTTTAGTTGGGACTGTTAAAGGGAAATGGTTGCCCATTCGTGTTCTGGCAAATGTGGCCAACAGAGGCCGGAACGGGAGCAAGGCAAGAGGGGGTTCGGTTACCTAATATGCTTTGAGGTGTATGGTCCTATGAGAAAGAGCTAAGGCGAGTTCAACGAACGAGTCTCTTGCACACTCTGTGGCGTGGTAGATTTGTGAAATAGAGTAAAGGGAGATGACAGGGCAGAATGGTGAAAGCCGAGAGAGGAATTCAGGCACCGATTTACTGGGCCACGTGTGGAAGTTGCAGAGGGCATCACGTCTGTCTTAGGCCTTCATGTTTTACGTTTACATTCTTCATTGCCATTCCCATGGTTCTCCCATTATATCTTTCATAGTTTTATGTATTTTTTAAAATATTTTACATTTGAGCAAATTGAGACTATGGAGGGTATGCAGAGTTAGAAACAGCACCTAACCTATTTTTATATCCACCGAATTAATTAAGCTCTTCACCTTTTCAGTACAATTCAGTAAGCCAGTACGAAGGCCCTACTATGTGAAATTTGCACTCTGGTGTTTGGAGGGCAGTGCAAGGTATACACATAGAGTCAGTCTTGGAGAGTAGTATAGGAGACAGATTCATAAATAATTAGAATTTTGCATAGACTGATAGGTGTTAAAGAGGTTTCAACTGAGTGTTAATGAGGTTTGGAGGGTAGGAGACATTTCATTGGAGGGCTTTAGGAAAGTTGTTGGAGGAAATGGGGTTTGAGTTCAAACTAACAAGAGTTTTGTTGGTAACAAACTCTAATCTCTAAATTAGAGATGTGACAGGTCACAGTTAGTGTATTATGAGGCCTGGATAGGCCTTCACGTTTTGCCTGCTGATTAAGAAGATGCAAGATATATATGAAACCTGGAAAAGGCACAACTTTGTCAATGTGAATACTACCATAAGTTAGGAGAGGAGAAAATAGAACTGATTTGGAACATAAATAATTTAAAAATTTGTGGAGACTATCAAGAATTACCAATTATCAAAGTAATGTTATGGTGAAAATAGAGAACCTTGCTCCAAGGTAAGGAAAGAAGGTGATCTTGAAAGAAACACGTTCAGCACAAACCCATGTGGATGAAGCACATTGTGAAAATTTCAAAGCCCTATTTGGGACATCTAGAAATTTCAGATAAACTTGAGTTGAGAGAGACAGGTTCTCCAAGAACCCATCCGAAGTGCGTTATAACACTCAAATGACTCATCTGAAGGAATACAGATTCTGGCGAATGCTTATACATTACTGTGAAAAATGCTTAGTAGACTTAAGACTTACCCCTCATTTTCATTCGAGTTAAGGAAGTGGGGAGTAAATAAGTAAACCTAGCGTTAGCTTTGAGGAGTGGAGAATGGGAAGACTGTATGGCTGAATGTTAATTGGGTGAGAAAGTATCCTTATCTACCAAATATTGAAGATGTATTCGAGAAGTTTAACCAACATTTACAAAATTGTGACTTTCAAGCTTTTCTGACTGCAACCCACAATAGGAAATACATTTTACATTACATTACACACATAAAACTGTTCGGTTTTTCTTTAATGTTCATGACCCACTAAATTCATTTCACATTTGACGGTGAGACATGACCCACAGTTAGAAAAATGGCAGCTTTACAGAGCAAAGAAGTACAAGCTGCCATTTGGTACTCATTAGATACCTTTAACTGTGCTAAGTATTGAAGAAAAGCAAGACACTGCTTACAAATTGAAGGCCATAAAAAGGAATACAATATGGGCATATCTCTCTGTGACAGGGATACAAATGTAAAAGCTCAGTTTCTCCCCAGGGAGCTTTTTGTTTCAGTCACGGAAAAAGATATACTTAAAAAATTAATGATACAACTGGATGTGGACCCAGGTGGGCATGAAAGGCCTTGTCACAGAAGCTGACTTTGAAAGTGGGTAGGAGTGCCCAGGAATCCGAGAATGACCTGGGCAATATAGTGAGACCTCATCTCTACAAAAAATTTAAAAAATTAGCCCATTGTGGTGGTGTGCACCTGTAGTCCCAGCTATTCTGGAGGCTGATGTTGGAGGATTGCTTGAGCCAGGAGGTGGAGGCTTCAGTGAGCCAATTAGAGGCCCTATCTAAAAAAAAAGGGGGGAAGGGAGGGCAGTAAGAGCAAGATAATGTGAGAGGCCTGAGAAGCAACAAAGGCCCAGGATTGAAAGAAGATGACTCTGTCAGCCTGGCAGGAATGGGAAACTCTAAACTTGAGTAAGGCATTTTACCTTGCTCTGTTCAGTGTATCTTGTTTACAAATTGAAAATCTTAGTTGAGTTAAAACACTGCAGGATTCTTCAAAGTGTTATCCCTGGCTACTTGCAATGAGTCACTTTGAATGCTTGTGGAAATGCTTGGGCCAGGCGCAGTGGCTTATGCCTGTAATCCCAGCACTTTGGGAGGCACCGGTGGGAGGATTGCTTGAGCCTAGGAGTTTGACGCTGTGATGAGCTATGATCAGGTGACTGCACTCCAGCCTGGGCAACACAGCAAGACTCTGTCTCTTAAAAGAAAAAAAAAAAAGATTCCTGATCTCTGATCTTTTCGTTCCATTATTTTTAGCTTTCTTTTAAATCACCCCAAATTTTGCAGCTCCTGTTTTCAAAATTTTCATTTGTAGAGTAAATAGTGGCTAAATCTGTATTTACCTCAACCTGTTTATAAGCAATTTCTGAAATTATTTTATCAATTTGTTTTTTATCCCCTAATAAAATCATGCCATAGATCTTTTAGAGTATGAATTACAGTTTGTTCCCTAATTAAAAGTGGGGGGGGCACTTTTTACTGGGCTCAGTTCTTGGCATTTTTTCTTTTCCCCCCCACCCCTGTTCCTGGCATTTTTGGAAATCATTATCTTACATGTATTTTTCATGACATCTACGTCAAAGTCTGTATTAAATGGGTACTCAATAAGTATTTTTTCACTTGATTTTTAATCTGAGTAATGACTTAGATTGAAGTGAAGTCTGCGAAAACTGGTCTGTAACAATTGGCTTTGAATTTCAACTGGAAGCACATAATCAGGATTAATATCAAAGAAAATTGTCTTTTTTTTTTTTTTTTTTTTTGAGACAGTCTTGCTCCATTGCCCATGCTGGAGTGCAGTGGCAGTTATAGCTCATAGCTCACTGCAGCCTCAAACTACTGGCCTCAAGCCATCCTCCCGCCTTGGCCTCCCAAAATGTTGGGATTACAGGCATGAGCAACCTCACCCAGCTCAAAAATTTATTTTAGTGAACAAGTTATTTGCATATTAGTGTAGGAATGTTCATAAAGGTTTGCTATAGTGTAATTTCCATATCTCTAAGCTCAATGAATAAAATAATAGTGTTTCCTTTTTTTGCTACGGGATAGCCTTGTACAGCGCTTGGTACTCAAAAATAATTGTTGAATGCATAATATAGTAAGATGTCCAACAAAAGTATTTATACAGCTTACTCCTATTATTCATGCCTGGTAAATACCTATGTGAGCTCCCTTTTTCTCTTTAAGTGGAAAATGGCTGTTTGCCTCATCTGGCTGTAATTTTGTGAGGCGAAGCACTGCCTATATGATGACCCCATAAGATTATAATATTGTATTTTTACTATACCTTTTCTATGTTTAGATACACAAACAGTTACCATTGTGTTACAGTTGCCACAGTATTCAGTACAGCAACATGCTGTACAGGTTTGTAGCCTAGGTTCGTGTCAGTATACTGTGTGATGTTTGTACAAAGATGCATTTCTCAGAATGTATTTTCCTCATTAAGCAATGTATGACTGTATTCTAATAGTATGCAGTGTCTTTTGTAGTCATTACTTCTGTTCCAGTTTCACTGCCGCTGCCCTACTTTAGGACTTCATTACCTTTTGTTTAGACTATTCTAACATCATCCTAACTAGTTTTCCTGCTTCCGGTTTCTTTTTTGCCAATATTTCTACCCACTCATGCGAGTTGAGTCTTTTGAAGCCCAACCCTGATCATGTGACTTTGATGTTCACATCGTTTCAGTAGTTTCCCCATCACCTGTTGAATAAAATCCAAAATTCATGACATGGCACTCAAGTCTCTTCATGATCTAACCCTACCTTAGTCTTGTCTCTCACCATTACTCCTAAGACAAGAAATAATTCTGCTTAGCTAGATTTCTGTGCCTCTTTATTTATGATTATTTTCATTTTTATTATTGTTGTTTTTGGAGACAAGAGTCTTACTTTGTCCCAGGCTGGAGTGCAGTGGTATGAACACAGCTGACTGCAGCCTCCACTTCCCGGACTCAAGCAATCCTCCCACCTCAGCCCCTCGAGTGGCTGGGATTACAGGTGCACGATACCACACCTGGTTATTTTTGTATTTTTTGTAGAGATGGAGTTTCACCATGTTGCCCATGCATGGTCTCAAACTCCTGAGCTCAGGCAATCCACCTGCCTCAGCCTCCCAAAGTGCTGGGATTACAGGCGTGAGCCACTGCCCCCGGCCATTATTGTTATCTATTAAAAGACCCTTCTTTCTATCTCTCTACCAATTTCTTTTCTTTTCTGTTTTTTTTTTTTTTTTTGAAATGGAGTGTCACTCTGTCGCCCAGGCTGGAGTGCAGTGGTGCGATCTCGGCTCACTGCAAACTCCGCCTCCCGGGTTCATGCCATTCTCCTGCCTCAGCCTCCTGAGTAGCTGGGACTACAGGCGCCCGCCACCATGCTCGGCTAATTTTTGTATTTTTAGTGGAGGTGGGGTTTCACCGTGTTAGCCAGGATGGTCTTGATTTCCTGACCTCGTGATCCGCCCACCTCGGCCTCCCAAAGTGCTGGGATTACAGGCATGAGCCACCACGCCCGGCTAGTTTCTTTTCTTATTTTTATTTTTAAATTTCTTTTCGAGACAGGGTCTGGCTATGTCAACCAGGCTGGAGTGCAGTGGCATAATCTTGGCTCACTGCGACCTCAACCTCCCAGGCTCAAGCGACTCTCCCACCTCAGCCCCCTGAGTAGCTGGGACTACAGACGCACACCACCATGCCCAGCTAATTTTTGTATTTTTTGTAGAGATGGGGTTTTGCCATGTTGCCTAGACTGGTCTTGAACTGCTAAGCTCAAGTACTCCACCTGCCCAGGCCTCCCAAAGTGCTGGAATTATAAGCGTTAGTCACTGTGCCCAGCCTCTACCAATTTCCACCTGTCCTTCAAGGCCCAGCTGTAGTGCTTCTTCAACTGTAAAGCCTTCCCTAGCTCCTCAGCTAGAGTTATGTATTGTAACACCTAGCATAATGTTTCGTGTTTAGTGGAAACTATGGAATTGCCTTTTTTTAAATTTTTTATTTATTTATTTTTTGAGCTGGGGTCTCACTCTGTCACCCATGCTGGAGTGCAGTGGTGTGATCTTGGCTCTCTGCAACCTCCGCCTCGCAGGCTCAAGCGATCCTCCCACCTCAGCCTCCCGAGTACCTGGGACCACAGGCACACACCACCACACCTGGCTATGCCATATTGTTTAGATTAGAATGGTCTAATATCACCATTTCATTTGGTTCTAATCATTCAGCAAGTATCTGAGTGTCTGCCCATTATCCATATTAGGAGCACAAAACACATTACTAGCGGTCACAGACATAAAAGGTATGTTATAAATAGTACTGGAACAGATCAGCATAGTTGATTTGCTTTATCTCCAGAAGTTCTATAAAGTTCCCACTGAATTAGCAAGTACTAAACTAGTGCTCCTAAGGAAAGTGCAAAGTTAGGTCCAAGCTTCTGGTCACAATATTTTCACCAATACCATATACAATACATGGTCTTGTTTTATGAGTGTTTCTGTTTAAAGACATTTAATTTAGTTGATTCATATCATTGAACTCATGGCCAATAGCACTAGAACTCATGCCTGAACAAAGCTTATCTAATGCATTATTTTCTTTGTAAGGTATATCACAGCCTTCTTATGCTTAGGAATGCTCAGCAGCACTTCAGCACTACAGTTGAGGACCATTTTAAACAGCAAAATCGCTAACAAAAAGCACTGAAAAAATGCAAAATATGTGACACTAAATAGTCCTCAGAAAGGATACTTATTTACAGTGATGAGAGCTGAAATAAGAAGGTGGAGTCTTGACCTCAGCTGGGAATGTGCCTGCAGAGTGACTTTGCAGCTCTGTGCATGTGCATGTCCACAAATGACCGTGAAAGTACCTCAAGTATTGATTTTGGAGTAACAAATAAATTTTAGTGAAAAGGTAAATTCACCAATACAGAATCCATTAATAATGGGGAACAACTGTATATTAGTCCCTATCTATATCTAGACTGTTCTGTCATCTCCAGAACCTCATGTCTACATGTATGCTTGATTTCTCTGATTGGGAGTCTGATATGTATCTCAAACTTTTTAAAAATTATCTCAAACTTTTAACATCTCCAAAACAGAACCTATTATTTCTTGCCTTCTCCCAGTCTTCCCTGTTTCTGTAAGTGGTAAATTACTCTACCATCCATTCAGTTATTCAAGCCAAAAATAGAAGAATCATCCTTGATTCTAATCTTTTTCTCACCTCTTCATATCTTCCTCACCTTATATCTAACCCATCAGCAAAGTATCATCAATTTTATCTCCAAAATATATATTCAATCTGACTACTTTTTCTAGTGTCACCTTAGCTCCCCTAACCTGCATCAGTAGCCTTCCTTTTACTGCATCCAGTCCTTTCTCAATGCACTAGTAATGAGTTTTTTCAAAGCAAATCACCATGCTGCCTAAAACCAACACTTAGTAGCTTTTGCATTTAAAATCTAAATTTCTTTCCATGGCCTGTATGGCCCAGCACCTGCTTTTCTTTCTAAGCTGAATTTGAGTGAGTTTCCTGTCATTTGCTGTTCAGTTCTTCAAACTCTTTCACAACCCAGCGCCTTTACATGAGCTATTATTAAGACTTTTGGAACAATCTTTCCCCCACTATTCTCCTCAGCCTTTAGTTTTCACCTTAGAAGTCACCTTCCCCGAAAATCCTTTCCTGATCACCCTATTTGAAATAGACATCCCTTTCTATTTTCTGTCTCAACCACTTAGATGTTTCCTTCATAGTGGTTATTACAGTTTGTACATTATTTGTTTACTTACCCATTTACTTTTTTGGGTTCTCTCCCTCCCCAGATTGTAAACCAGTGGCAAACTGCCTGGCGTATAAGTAAGTGCCTTTGGTAATTATTTGTTGAACTAAAAGCTGAACAAAGTGACTAAAATAACATCTCACAGTTAATTGGATAATCTGTTATTGAGTTAAATAAATTTATCTCAATATATTCCCAATAGAATTGTGTTTTTTTATTCTTAGGTAATGGTTTTGCTAGTGATATTTAAAAAATTATATCACTTGCCACCTATAGAGTTTTCTTTTTACCTTTAAGTCACTCTTTGTCAGTTTTAATTCTTAAGAGAATAATCAGCCAAGCGCGGTGGCTCACACCTGTAATCCCAGTACTTCGGGCGGATCACCAGGTCAGGAGATTGAGACCATCCTAGCCAACATGGTGAAACCCCATCTCTACTAAAAATACGAAAATTAGCCAGGCATGGTGGCATGCACCTATAGTCCCAGCTACTTGGGAGGCTGAGACAGGGGAATCGCTTGAACCCAGGAGGCAGAGGTTGCAGTGAGCTGAGATCGCGCCACTGTACTCTAGCCTGGCGACAGAGCGAGACTCTGTCTCAAAAAAAGAAAAAAAAAAAAAGAGTAATCATTTGCTCAAAAAATTCCAAATGATAAGTAAAACAAATATTCATGATTTTACAGAAGAGAAATCTTGAGATTCAGAAAAATTAACTGACTTACTCAAGGTCATAGGGCAAAGGAGTTTAAAAGGCAAAACAATATCCTAATTTCTAGTCTAAGAACTTTGTTATTTCCACTCTACCTCTCTGGTTTCGATAGCATGTTCCAGGATATTAAATTGCATTCAGAGAACAAATTCAGTTTTCCCAGTGAGTTATAGCTTTATTGCTTTTAAAATTTCAAGTCAGAAGTTTCTGCTGAAAATTATAATGACCTTACAAAAGCTCCAGAATTTTGGCTCCATTTGTTTAGTTATGTGACAGGATTTTTTCATCTTTTCTTTTCATTCTGCCAGAGGCCTAACGTAAAAGACCTTTAACATTCTGACAGAAAAGACCTTTAGTAGTTGTGCCCATCTTAGATACCAAGAACAACAATAAACCCTATGAACGTTCATTTTGGTTGTGCTTTGGCATTATTGGTTAGTGTACTATTTCTCAAGGCTGTAAAAGCCTTGAGAGTATTTTTAAATTATTATTCAAGCAAAATTCAGAGATATAAGTGAGGAATTGGTGTTATTTGATCAGTTTTAAAATGTACTTTTTTTTCTCTCCAGCTATGCTAGTAGTTTTCAAACTGTTCCATGGAATGCCAGGCTTCCCAGAAGGCATCCGTCAGAATGTCTTAGACATCTTTCTTCTGTCTAAGAAAGAATTATACAGATGTGTATTTGCTATATCACTTGTAGTCCTTATCATACCCATCAGATGTAAAATATTGAAAACCAATGCTTGTATTTAGTTTTTCAGAAATCGTCTTTGGCATATCTTGGCCATGTGACAGTTATTATCATCTCCCCATCTCATAAAGGTAACCCTGAGCATCCCTGCTGCAGTCAACAAGGAGACAGTTTGGAATCCTGAGTTGAATTTTTGGCTGTTTAGAAAGCACAAGGATCTTTACCACTAAAGGAAATACTCAGTATATAGTGAGATTTTGCAAATTTGAACCATAGGTTATATTTGTAAGATTGTGCTCTCAGTTATTAAGAGTTTGAAATTGGGGTTGAACTGTGTCTAAAGCTATGGTTTATGTGTATGTTTAGTTTATGTAGTTGCTGTGTGCATAACATTTGGCAGGGGAAAATGTTTTTACTTTCAAACAAACTGACAAGAAATTGTTCCATCTTGAATTTGTGTAAGAACGTTTCACGACTAAAACAAACTTACCAAAACTAGGTCTTGTTCATTAAATGAGATAATGCATGTAATGTGTCTAGGAAGTACTTGGAAATTATTATTGTTAAGACTGTCTTATAGTCTAACCTATCAACTACAATGATGCCTCTTCTGAATTTCCTAATTTCTTGCCTTTATCTTTTTTTTTTTAAATTATACTTTAAGTTCTGGGATATATGTGCGGGATGTGCAGGTTTGTTACATAGGTATACATGTGCCATGGTGATTTGCTGCACCCATCAACCTGTCATCTAGGTTTTAAGCCCCGCATGCATTAGGTATTTGTCTTAATGCTCTCTTGCCTTTTATCTTTTTTATGATGAGGATAATATATATATAGTATATATATATTATATATAGTATATAGAGTATATATATAGTATGTATATAGAGAGTATATATAGTATATATATAGAGTATATATATACTATATATAGAGAGTACATATAGTATATATAGTATATGTAGTGTATATAGTATATATATGTAGTATTTATATAGTATATATAGAGTATATATAGTATATATGTAGTATATATAGCATATATGTAGTGTATATATAGTATATATATGTGGTGTATATATAGTGTATATATATGTAGTGTATATAGATAGTGTATATATATGTAGTGTATATAGATAGTGTGTGTATATATATATATATATATATACACACACTATGCCTCCTGTATGCTCAGTATCACTTTTAGCCAATAAAATTGAAATTCTGGCCAGGCACATTTGCTCACACCTGTAATCTCAGCATTTTAGGAGGCCAAGGCAGGTGGATTGCTTGAGCTCAGGAGTTTGACACTAGCCTGGGCAACATGGCAAAACCCTGTCTCTACAAAAAATTAACTAGGCATGGTGGTGTGCACCTGTAGTCCCAGCTACTTGGGAGGCTGAGGTGGGAAGATGGCTTGAGCCTGGGAGGCGGAGGTTGCAGTGAGCCGAGCCGAGATCACACACCACTGCACTCCAGCCTGGGCAACAGAGCCAGAGCCTGTCTCAAAAGAAAAAAATAAAAATGAAATTCCAGTGTTTGTCCAGGGTAAAACACATTTGGGATCTCAATCCTGGTCTCCCAACTTGCTTTCAAAACCTGTACTCTTGAGAGTGTGAGGGAGAGTATACCTTTTGTTTTGTACTTTACTATGTGTTATTGTATACCTGTCTTTACTAGGTTCTAAGCTTCTTGAGTGCAGGCATTGAGCCTTATCTTTGTTTCAAGGTGTTAAGGGTTCTGCATAGCACTCTACTGAGTGAATATTATGTAATTTTCTTAGAAAACAGCAGTTTTTAAAAAGAAAGATAGCATTACCATGTTGCCTCTAGAGCAAGCCTGGACTATTTTAAGCCTCTGAGAGGATATATTTGCTTATTATTTTTAATCCATTAACTTCCCAAAAGAATTTGCATCTGGAGCATTGGACCTGATGGATGCCTGTCCAGGCCCTTTTGACCACCAGGACTTAATTAACATTCATCTGAGCTTGTTAATTTAAAAAAATGGTCCAAATGCTTGAACATGGGAATAAAGGGCATAAGCCATCATAGCTTTGGAGAGAAAAGGGTTTTAGAAGGGATGACGGGCCAGGTGCAGTGGCTTATGCCTGTAATCCTAGCACTTTGGGAGGCCAAAGAGGGGGGATCACTTGAGCCAGGAGTTCAAGACCAGCCTGGGCAACATAGCAAGACCTCGTCTCTACCAAAAATTTAAGAAAAATTTTAAAAAGAAGGGAAAAACTGTTTCTGGAGCAGGTATGCTTTCACATGCTCTGTCACTTGGTGTAATTCAAATGTAAATGTGTAAGACAAAATACATATTTTTCTCATATTTACGAATGATGAAATCAAGGGTTAAGTCAAGGAAAATGCTTAAAATCACAGTGATTAAATATGGAAGTTAAGCCTTAATCCCAGGTTTGTCAAACTTCAAAGCCCATAGTCTTCTCATATTCAATTTTTTGGGGGAAGTTGGTAGACTGCCCTGCCCTTCTAGTTTCTAAACCTAAGAAGTTTCCAGGTCATTTGAATCATGATCTTTACATGTTGTGGCTAGAAATACAGTTTACATAACTAAGTGAAAATAGGGTTCTATGTGATTTCATTTTAGAAGTCAGTGTTAAACCTTATATATATGCTTACCTCAGATACAGGTTCTTTTGCAAGTTGGAATCAGTTTTAACAAGTGAAGAGTGCTCAAATGACATCTGTTATTAAGCATACTTTTTTTTTTTTTTGAGACAGAGACTCACTCTGTCTCCAGGCTGGAGTGCAGTGGCGTGATCTCGGCTCACTGCAACCTCTGCATCCCAGGTTCAAGTGATTCTCCTGCCTCAGCCTCCTGAGTCTGGGACTACAGGTGCTTGCCACCACACCCAGCTAATTTTTATATTTTTTAGTAGAGACGGGGTTTCACCATGTTGGCCAGGATGGTCTCGATCTCTTGACCTTGTGATCTGCCCGCCTCGGCCTCCCAAAGTGCTGGGATTACAGGCGTGAGCCACCGTGTCCGGCCTATTAAGCATACTTCTTATTTTGAACTTTAAAACTCATTGAGGCAGAAACTCCTTTCATATGTCCTTGTTCCTACAGTCCTTAGCCTGATGCCTGGTACTTGAGTACCAGGAATTGAGGCCAGGTGCGGTGGCTCACACCTGTAATCCCAGCACTTTGGGAGGCTGAGGCAGGCGGGTCACTTGAGGCCAGGAGTTCTAGACCAGCCTGGGCAGCATAGCAGAACCCGCTCTCTACTAAAAAATACAAAAATTAGCCAGGCATGATGGCATGTGTCTAATGCTGAGACACAGGAATCACTTGAACCTGGGAGGTGGAGGCTGCAGTGAGCCGAGGTCATGCCACTACACTCCAGCCTGGGCGACAGAGCAAGACTGTGTCTCAAAAAAAAAAAAAAAAAAAAGTTATGGAATTGTATGAAATTAATAAATTGAAGATTGACTAGCATGAACAATTTTATTTCCTTGAAATCAAGAATCATGAAATAAGTTCCTTCTCTTCTGCTATGTGGCCCCCTCTTCCATTCCATTTTCCCCTAATATATAGATATCCTCATTCTGGTTTACTACCACCCCTGCCAGCACATACATACAAACTGTTCCTTTGTGCATGCATTTTAAAAAAAAGAAAGATCCAGGTGTGGGGGTCGAAGAAAATTATAACAATAAGGTAAACATGGTGATGTCTACAAGAAGTTTATCCATCTAAATAAAATGATTCTATCATTTTTCTGTTACTGGTTGATTTTCAACAAATTTGAAAGACATCTTTGGTCTAACTTAAAACATAGATTGTAAGCTATATATGAAATAACTGTGATTGGCCCTGGTGGGGAAGACCTTAAAGTTCTTGAGAGAATTTTAAACTGGGGTACGAGAGGCCCATGTAATTACTAATCTGTAGAAAGCCACCATATATATTAAAGTTCCATGATCAGAGAAAACTACTTTTTTTTTCTTTTGTATTTTTTTTCTTTTCTTGAGACAGGGTCTCACTTTTTTGCCCAGGCTAGAGTGCAGTGGTGCAGCCAGCTCACTGCAGCCTTGACCTCCCAGGCTGAAGTGATTCTCCCATCTCAGTCCCTCGAGTAGCTGGGACTACAGGGGCATGCCACCACACCCGGCTATTTTTTTTAATTATTTTTCGTAGAGACAGGGTCTCTCTATGTTACTCGGGCTGGTCTCGAACTTCTGAGCTCTTGCTGATCCTCTTGCCTTGGCCTCCCAAAGTGCTGGAATTACAGCCGTGAGCCACTGCACCTGACCAACAATACTTTTATGTAAAACCCATATTGACAATCACAAGGGTAGACACGTTGGATTTGAAGTTTTGGTTTGTAATTAGTTACTATTCATGTAAGTAGATCTATATAATATGCTGCCATTTAGGGATTTGCTAATTTAAGTATGATTAGTGATTTTCCAGGGCAAGGCCTTCTCGACCAGCTGTTGGCAAAATGAAAGGACACATTGATTCTGCTGTATGAAGGAGAATCACCTTAGTGTATTCTTTTTTCCAGCAACCCAAGAATTATATTGACTTTACTTTTGGGATAGGAGGCTTATTGTTTCGTGGCATCAGGCATGTGTGGGAAGTTGCTGATGACTTCTGGAATCCCAGTAATGATGAAAGCTATATAAATTCTGAGAGTTTAGTGGAAAATTGGGAGATCTACACAGGTCAGAGAGAACAGCTGCGATTAGAGCTATTATGTAGATTGATGTTGCAAAGAAGGAACTAAAATTGGCACAGATAGGAGAGTATGAGCACCTTTGGCTTGCTGATCATTTCAGAGCCTATGGAAATGGGAACTGAATGTTCCTGAATCTATGGGAATGCAGTTGGTCACTTTCAGACTTTGTGTTGTTTGAAAGAAAAGAATGTTTCATATTTCATTTGGGAGGCTGCATCAATATTATTTGCAGTTGGTCTCATATAAATGGCATTGAACTTGTTGGTGAGTTTTTAAGACAGTTTTTGACCGCATAATTTCTTATCTTCCTAGTATTTAGTAAATAAATCAGTGTCATGTAAATGAGTAAAATGAAGGTGGTATATGGCAGTATGTAAGTGATTATGATGGAGAGTTTCCTGAAGGGATTAATTAAATGAAGTTTAGCAGATGTAAGTTTTGTGAGTTGCCAGTTGAAGAGATGGGAGACTATGGAACTGAAGCTGCAAGATTGTTCAGTTGGTATAAGTCTTACATGGAAAAGTGTGGCCACAAGAAAATCAGAAAAGGCAAGTTTGGCCAGAGAAGATAGCATGAACTAAAAGTAGCATATAAGAATAAGATGATGATATTAGAGGCTGGGCATGGTGGCTCACGCCTGTAATCCCAGCACTTTGGGAGGCTGAGGCGGGCGGGTCACGAGGTCAGGAGATCGAGACCATCCTGACTAACACGGTGAAACCCCATCTCTACTAAAAATACAAAAAATTAGCTGGGCGTGGTGGCGGGCATCTGTAGTCCCAGCTACTTGGGAGGGTGAGGCAGGAGAATCGCTTGAACCCGGGAGGCAGAGCTTGCAGAGCTGAGATTGCACCACTGCACTCCAGCCTGGGCAACAGAGTGAGACTCCATCTCAAAAAAAAAAAAAAAAAGATATTAGAAAGTAAAATTAAACAAAGTTTTGTATTCCTGATGTAGATACGGCCCTAAGTCCACATTCCATTCTGAGGTTTCTTACCTTTACCCACATACTACCTCCCTCTTCCTTCCTTCCCCCATATACATAAATACACAGAAGAAGGATTAGAAGAGGCAACATTAGAAGTGGCAAGACAGCATAGAAGAAAGAAAACCAAATCAAGAGTAAGAAAACCTGGTTTTAGCATTAGCTGTCTCACTATAACAAGTTGCTTCAGACCCAGCAGATTATATTTGGGTTAATTAGGAATTTAACCAGCTAAAAGACAGCTTTTGTTTTGATTTTCTGCCACAGATCTTTGTAAAGCCTACAAATTGGATTTGAGAATATAAATGGTCTCCTTTTCCAACTTTGTATTCCTGATCATTGTTAACAAATGCATGTTAAGTCATATTGTAGAAACTTTGAACACTTTGTATTGTTTTCTTGAGTATAGCTCTGCTGTAATGAGTAGGTAGCTGGTAAAAATGTGTTCTGCAAGAACTGAAAATAAAGCCATTGAAACTAGTATATTGACTTACTAACATATTGAATTTGAGGGGAATGCATAAGTGAACAGATGTTGTAGGATCCAGAAAGACGGTTAGAGTACAGATACCTAGGCCCCATTCTCCAAACTTCTCAGTCTGGTGATGGGGCTCAGAAATTATTATTTAAAAAGTAAAAAACAGGCTGGGCACGGTGGCTGACGCCTGTAATCCCAGCACTTTGGGAGGCCGAGATGGGTGGATCACCTGAGGTCAGGAGTTCAAGACCAGCCAGACCAACATGGTGAAACCCTGTCTCTACTAAAAATACAAAAATTAGCTGGGCGTGGTGGTGTGCACCTGTAATCCCAGCTACTCGGGAGGTTGAGGCAGGAGAATCGCTTGAACCTGGGAGGCAGAGGTTGCAGTGAGCCGAGATCGCACCTTGGCAGTCCAGCCTGGGCAACAAGAGCGAAACTCCATCTCTAAAAAAAGGTGAAAAAAAGAATGATTCTGGTTA
Organism: Pongo abelii; assembly: GCF_028885655.2. Taxonomy (NCBI): domain Eukaryota; kingdom Metazoa; phylum Chordata; class Mammalia; order Primates; family Hominidae; genus Pongo; species Pongo abelii. The sequence continues at coordinate 113,566,402 of NC_071992.2, forward strand.
AAAGCCAGATTTGGGAATCACAGACTTGAGTCTACTCATGAGCATCTCTAAGTGCTATCTATCATTTTATTTTAGGAGTGTTAGGAAAGCTTCTGTAGCCTTTTTTAGGCTGTGGCAATGGGTGGGAAAGCTTCTTACTCCCAGAACAGTAGAGCCATGAAATTACAGAATTAGAGGTTGCATTAGAGATTGCCTAACATTCATTTGTTTATGTATCATCTGTGGCTGCTTTTATGCTACAATGGGGGAATTATGTAGTTGCAACAAAGACATATGGGCCAAAAAATAAAAATAAAGAACAAAGAAATGTGGCCCATAAAACCTAAAATAGTTGCTGTTTTGTTTTGTTTTTGCTGAGGACTATTGATGGCAATCAATAAAATATTTTTTTCTGAATTTTATTTTGCCATACACCCTGAATATGTTTGTAAATAAAATATTTTCTATCTGGCTGTTTACAGAAAAAGTTTGCTGACTTTTGAGTAGATCATACGTGTCACTTTATAGATGTAGAAATAAGGCTCGGAGACAATGAGTGAAATATTCTGAGATTACACAGTTAATTGGTGGTCAAATTGCAAACACAGTTTCATTCTCCTTTTAACTGCTTCCATTCCATTATTTTTGTTAGAGGGACTGATACCTTGGTGAGATAAGAAAATTTGTGGTACAGAATTTTGCTTATGAATTTTATATATATATATATAAAAAACACTAGGGACAATAATCTGTCAACTCTTAGATAACATTGGTGTACAAAAACTTTTTAAATTTAGGTACAGAGGTAGGATTTGATTGTAGTATATATGGTTTCCTGCGTATAAATCTTTGCATTGATCTGCTAAGCAGTTTGATGATATGATACTTTTTGTTGCCTGTGCAGCCAAATGGGCGGACTGTTGAAGTGGCTGAGGGTGAAGCTGTTCGAACACCTCAAAGTGTAACAGCAAAGCAGCCACCAGAGATTGACAAGAAAAATGAAAAGGTAAGTTTGGGAGCATATGAAATTGTATTCAAGACTCTTAATAGAATGACATATAAGGGTGATGCTTTTCTGTTTCATAAGATTGTATGTATACCCCTCATTTAAACAAAACTCGGAAAATCTGAATTAACCATAGTGGATGGGTGGTAAAAGTTTAACTGAGTTGTTTTTGTTTTTTTAAAGGAAAGTTGTATCACCAAATATTTTAAACATTGCTGTGGCAATACTAAATATTCATTATGCCAAAAAGAATTCATTCACAACTTGAACATCTTGTGTAAGTTTTCAGATATATAACATATATACCTTTTATCCAAAAACAGAACTGTGGAATTGTGTTACCTTTGTTAATAAGGCACATCTAGCATGAAAACCTTAGCAAAATCGTTCAGTGGTGTTTAGTGTTGAAATAGATTTCTGTTGTGTTAGAAGCATAATTGTCTACTTACTAGACATAGATTAACTTCATTTAACAAAAGAAAATGTGGGCCGGGTGCTATGGCTCATGCCTGTAATCCTAGCACTTTGGTAGGCTGAAGTGGGTAGATTGCTTGAGCCCAGGAGTTTGAGACCAGCCTGGGCAACATGGCGAAATTTTGTCATTACAAAAAATACGAAAATTAGCCAGGCGTGGTGGTACGCAACTGTAGTCCTAGCTACTCAGCAGGCTGAGGTGGGAGGATTGGTTTCAGTGAGCCAAGATTGTGCTAATCCACTCCAGCCTGGGCACCCGAGACCCTATCTCAAAAAAAAAAAAAAGAAAAAAGATATAGATGTGCATTTTCATTTGGATGTGAGATTTTCCAGGTAAGACAGTCTATCATACCACATAAATGGTACATTCCTGGGATTTTATTAATTTTCCAGTTGCTTAGCATTAGAAATGACTCATTTTTACTTGACTTAATCTAGCTTGGAAGTAGGCAAAATGAATAAGAAATTCATAACAGTGGTTCCTTCTACTGTGAGAAAAAGACTTTTCATTCAGTTCCCTTTTGTGCATTGAATTACCCTCGCTTTCCTTTTTTTTTTTTTTTTTTTTTTAATGTAGAGACGGGTCTCACTATGTTGCCCACACAACAGTCTTGAACTTCTAATCTCAAGTGATCCTTCTGCCTCGGCCTCCCAAAGTGCTGGGATTACAGGCATATGAGGCACCACATCCAGCGCCCCTCCCCCCCTTTAAAAAAAATCATGTCTGTGCATAGCCCCTTTTCAGGAAAAAAAAATCAAGACAGTCACTGATCGGTAAGTGGTTTCTGGGAACCACAGTGCAGCAGCTCTAGCTTCTTGGAATAGTGGTATGAAATGGTTGCTGCTGGCTGGGTGTGGTGGCTCACGCCTGTAATCCCAGCACTTTGGGAGCCCAAGGCAGGCGGATCGCCTGAGGTCAGGAATTCGAGACCAGCTGGCCAACATGATGAAACACCGTCTCTACTAAAAATACAAAAATTAGCCGGTTGTGGTGGCACATGCCTGTAATCCCAGCTACTTGGGAGGCTGAGGTAGGAGAATCGCTTGAACCCAAGAGACGGAGGTTGCAGTAAGCAGGGATTGCGCCACTGCACTCTAGCCAGGGCGACAGAGCGAGACTCTGTCAAAAAAAAAAAAAAAAGAAAAAAAAGAAATGGTTGCCACAGTTTCTTAATTCTTCCAGTTTCAAAATGTCTTTGAAGAAGTGTCACTTCTTCAAAGACATTTTGAAATTGGAAGAACCAAGACAACTGCAGGTAGAATGGCTTAAAATGAAGGATAGTTTTGGGAAATAATTAAATTTATGTCTGACTTTGTCTTTGGCAGAAAAGTAATGACTTGTGTTAACAAGTAAGCATGTAACATAAGGAGTGTGAGTTTATAGAGTGACTAGTTGATATGCCCAATATAGATTTACACATCTCCGACCTAGTGTTTCCTTTTTTTCTGGGCTTTCTCTCTATTAGTGAGTAATGTATACTTATTCCTGCCTCTACTCCCTGAATTGCCCTGAAAAATTTGTAGTTACAGTAATTAAGGAACTACCATTAACCTCTTAGTGATTAATTTATATAAGTTGAATGTGACAGTGTATAAAAATCACAGTTTAAAGTTTATAATCATTACTTTGAAATGTCTTGTGGTGGGAAATAATTATAATAGTTGACATTTACTTACTTAAGTATAATATGGCAGGCACCATGCAAGGTGAGGTATGTTTGTATGTGTAAATATATTTACATATCTAGTAGGGACAGCTTATTGAGTACTTACTAGATATACTTTTAAGACTTTATGGTTGTTGCCGGGCGCGGTGGCTCATGCCTGTAATCCCAGCACTTCGGGAGGCCAAGGTGGGCGGATCACGAGGTCAGGAGATCGAGACCATCCTGGATAACACGGTGAAACCCCATCTCTACTAAAAATACAAAAAATTTAGCCGGGCATGGTGGCGGGTGCCTGTAGTCCCAGCTACGCGGGAGGCTGAGGCAGGAGAATGGCGTGAACCCAGGAGGCGCAGCTTGCAGTGAGCGGAGATCAAGCCACTGCACTCCAGCCTGGCGACAGAGCAAGACTCTGTCTCAAAAAAAAAAAAAGACTTTATGGTTGTTAAAAAAAATAATTTATAGATATTATTTCCTTATTTTCACAAGGGCTCTGAGGTGGTAGTATTATATCCATTTTACAAATGAGAAACTTGAGGCTTATGTTACCTGAGCTATTGAAAGTATAGTCAGTTCTAACCCAAATCTATCTGACTTCAAAGTCTTTACTTTTTACTGCCTTATATTATTTCTAATCCTCTCAGAAACTCTGCCAGGCAGATAGTTATAGCCCCATTTTACAGATAAGGGCTCCAGTGCCTAGAAAAATTTTGTGATTTAATTAATTTGATACAGTTGGCTGGGCACAATGGCTCAAGCCTGTAATCCCAGCACTTTGGGAGACTGAGGCGGCAGATCACCTGAGATCGGGAGTTTGGGATCAGCCTGGTCAACATCGTGAAAACCCATCTCTACTAAAAATACAAAAATTAGATGGGCATGGTGGCATGTGCCTGTAGTCCCAGCTACTCAGGAGACTGAGGCAGGAGAATCACTTGAACACAGGAGGTGGAGGTTGTAGGGAGCTGAGATGGTGCCATTGCACTCCAGCCTGGGTGACAGAGTAAGATTCCATCTCAAAAAAAAAAATGGATGCAGTTTCTGGACTAGGATCTGAACACAGCTTATTCTGATTTGGAAAAGTTCCTTTTATCATTTAACAGTGCCACCTTTCAGTTGCTGTTGCTTTTTCAGTACAAAGTTTCTACCTTTGGTTTCTTGCCTATTCTATTTGACTTTTCGAATAATAATACGTGCTACAACTCATGGCTGGTATTCTGTTTTTGCCATCCTGTTTTGCATTTTGAATTTATGCTTTTTAATGTGATTAGGTCTAGGTAACTCTCAGTTAATTTTTTATGGTATTGCACTATGTGTGTATTACACTTTGTGTTTTAAATAGTTGGTGTTTTTTAGACTTATTTTCTTTCTTTCTTTTCTTTCTTTCTTTCCTCTCTTTTCCTTCCTTTCTTCTTTCCTTTTCTTTGTTCTTTCACTCTTGTTGCCCAGGCTGGAGTGCAATGGCACGATCTCAGCTCACTGCAGCCTCCGCCTCCCAGCTCAAGCCATTCTCCTGCCTCAGCCTCCTGAACCGCTGGGATTATAGGCATGCACCACCACGCCCAGCTATTTTTTGTATTTTTAGTAGAGACGGGGTTTTACCACGTTGACCAGGCTGGTCGCGAACTCCTGACCTCAGGTGATCTGCCTGCCTCAGCCTCCTAAAGTGCTGGGATTACAGGCATGAGCCACTACACCTGGCCTACCTTTCCTTATAAAGAAATACATCTTTGATCTTATGCACCTTAATATATATTATCATATTTTTGTTTTTGCTCTCTGAGCCATATCTTGGGCACTTTGAGAAGTACAATTTTTGTCTGTAGAGTAATTGTACTCTTAAGCTGTGATACTGATTACCTTGCCATATCACTTGAGTAAGCCTTGTAGATAAAAGTTTGCCTAGAAACTGTATATGACAAGATCTTAGGTCTATAAAGCAGGTTAAACTGCCATAGTTTTCTAGGTCTTTATTTGGATTTGAAAGTCAGTGTTTCATTAGTACTAGTCTCTAGTAGAGTACACATAGGACCATTAGCCAGACTGAATGCATTGTGCTAATAGATGCTAAAGGTAATAAAAATGTAAGATGTACTTACCCTCAGATTACAGTTTAGTTAAGGAAAGGCAAGCAAAGAGAAGATATCTAGTAATATAAGGCATTAAGTGCTCGGTATTCAGAGGAGAAAGGTTATCCTACTTGGGTAGCCAGAAAAGATTGACTTAATTAGTCTCTTAAGTATAGGAATGGTATTTCAGTAAGTAGCCATGTGGAGACAAGTTTTAGAAGAGAAGAGAAACAAATGAACACAACCTGCCATTATTTAGATTAAACAAATGGACATATTCAGACATAAGGGGAAGCCTTAGACAAGTTTGACTGGTCAAGATAGGGTAGGGATATGATAAAAACTTAGATATATTCAACTGGCAGCAACATTGATGATTAATGAATCAGTTTTGCATCTCTGATTGTAAAGATCTGGCCAGGCGCGGTGGCTCACGCCTGTAAACCCAGCACTTTGGGAGGCAGAGGCGGGCGGATCACGAGGTCAGGAGATCGAGACCATCCTGGCTAACACAGTGAAACCCCGTCTCTACTTAAAATACAAAAAATTAGCCGGGCGTGGTGGCGGGCGCCTGTAGTCCCAGCTACTCGGGAGGCTGAGGCAGGAGAATGGCCTGAACCCGGGAGGCGGAGCTTGCAGTGAGCCAAGATTGTGCCACTGCACTCCAGCCTGGGCGACAGAGCAAGACTCCGTCTCAAAAAATAAATAAATAAAAGATCTGAATTAACGTAGAAATGTAAAGATTGCTAGTGAGAGAAACAATGGAAACAAAATGTGTAAACTTTTGTCACCACCAAGTTGTTAGGATGAAGTCAGTGATATCCACTGAACCCTGATGTCATTTATTACAAGTATTGATAAGGTCTTACATTTTTATGATGCTACACAAAATACAAAATATTTGTAGAAAACATTTTCACATCTCTTAATCCTGATGAACAACTCTGAGGACATTATCATTTCTTTTACATAGCTCAATAAAGAGTTTTGTGAATTGTCCAGGATCACATAGCTGATAAGGAATGCTCCTTCAGTTTCTCTAAGGCAGCAGTTTTTGAAGCATGGTCAATGAACCCCTAGGAAGGGACCCTAGTGACCCTTTCATTAGGTCCCTGAAGGCAAAACTATTTTCATAATAATTAAGACATTATTTGCCTTTTTAACTATGTTGATGCTTGCACTGATGGTGCAAAAGCGGTAATAGGTAAAACTGCTGGCTCCTTATCATGAACCAAGGCGGTGGCACCAAACTTCCACTCATTGTATTCTTGTTTTGTTTTGTTTTGTTTTTGAGACAGTCTCACTCTGTCGCCCAGGGTGGAGTGCAGTGGCACGATCTCACTCACTGCAGCTTCCGCCTCCCAGGTTCAAGCAATTCTCATGCCTCAGTCTCCTGAGTAGCTGGAATTACAGGTGCCTGCCACTACCCCCAGCTAATTTTTGTATTTTTAGTAGAGATGGGGTTTCACCGTGTTGGCCAGGCTGGTCTTGAACCCCTGACCTCAGGTGATCCACCTGCCTCTGCCTCCCAAAGTGCTGGGATTATAGGTGAGATCCACCGCGCCCTGCCATTTTGTTTTGTTTGAAGAGACTCTCACTCTGTTACTCAGCCTGGAGCGCAGTGGCACAGTCATGCTCACTGCAGCCTCGAACTCCCAGGCTCAAGCAATCCTTCTACCTCAGCCTCCCAAGTAGCTGGGACTGCAGATGCACACTGCCATGTGCCCAGCTAATTTTTTGTAGAGACGGGGTTTTACCATGTTGCCCAGGCTGTTCTTGAACTCCTGAGCTCAAAGCAGTCCACCTGCCTTGGCCTCCCAGAGTGCTGGGATCACAGGCATCTCATTGTATTTTTTACTGCCATCTACTCACAGTTAAAAAAAAAAATTCTAGTTTCACTTGAGTGTCCTTAATGAAGCAGCAAAAATTATTATTAGCTTTATTAAATCTCAGTTCTTAAACACATGCTTTTTAATCTGTGTGATGAAATGGAATATATGCATAAAGTATGCTGCAAAATGAAGATTGATGATTGTCTTGAGGAAAAACACTTATGCAATGGCTTGTGTGCCAAATTAGCCATTTATTCATATTATTCCTTTTTTGCTTGAAAGAATGACTGATAGACAAGCCGTGATTATTCAGACTTGCATATTTGCAGACATTTTCTCAAAAATGAACAAGGCTATCTTGTCACTTAAAGGAAGCTGGTAGTATTTGTTGCAAATGATAACATGACTTGTTGGCAAGTGAAAATTAGAAATTTGGAAAATTTGCTGGTGCAGTAGCTCACACCTGTAATCCCATCACTTTGGGAGGCCAAGGCAGGAGGATTGCTTGAGCCCATGAGTTCAAGACTAGCCTGGGCAACATAGTGAGACCCTGTCTCTATATTTGAAAAAAAAAAAATAGGAAGAAATTTGGAAAATTTGTGTCTGCTACCATGAGCTTGACAACTTACCAGTACTTAAGGAATTTCCGATGACATTAGTTGGTATATTAACAAATGTAATTTTAAAAAATATATGTTGTTTAATGGAATGTTTTAACATTTTGGAAGATCTACAGCCGGGCGCGGTGGCTCACACCTGTAATCCCAGCACTTTGGGAGGCCGAGATCAGTGGATCACGAGGTCAGGAGATCAAGACCATCCTGGCTAACACGGTGAAACCCCACCTCCACTAAAAATACAAAAAACTAGCCAGGCGAGGTGGCGGGCGCCTGTAATCCCAGCTACTCCAGAGGCTGAGGCAGGAGAATGGCGTGAACCCGGGAGGCGGAGCTTGCATTGAGCCCAGATCGCGTCACTGTACTCCAGCCTGAGTGACAAAGCTAGACTCCATCTCAAAAAAAAAAAAAAAAAATTTTTGGAAGATCTTTATAACTCAGTGAACAAATAATTTTCCAGTGGACCAGTGCTTGCATGTTACAAAATCATGCATAAAAGATTCATGCACATTGCAATGTAGGGGCACATGTTCCCAGGATCTCCTGAGGGCTGTGTCATGAGCCAAAAAAAAAGAAAGAAAAGGAAAAAAATTCCAAGATAGACCAATGGATTTTAACGTAATAGAATATGGAAAATTCACTGATGCAATTTCAGGTTCCACATTGTAACAACTTTTTTTTTTTTTTGAGACAGAGTCTAGCTCTTGTCACCCAGGCTGGAGTGCAATGGCACAATCTCGGCTCACTGCAACCTCTGCCTCCCAGGTTCAAGTGATTCTCCTGCCTCACCCTCCTGAGTAGCTGGGATTACAGGTGCCCACCATGAGGCCTGGCTAATTTTTGTATTTTTAATAGAGATGGGAATTTCACCATGTTGGCCAGGCTAGTCTCGAACTCCTGACCTCAAATGGTCCGCCCGCCTCGGCCTCCCAAAGCGCTGGGATTACAGGCATAAGCCACCGCGCCCGGCCATGTAACAACTTTTATGAAGTTATGATGTGATGAGTTTTGGTGTAATGTTTTTCCTTCCTCTACCTAAAACCCTTCATGCCTTCCCATTGCTCTTAGAAAACACTCCCCAATCTGAAACATGACCTAAAAGCCCCATGCCTTGTCTCATCTCCCACTTCGTACCCTCTCTGAGCTCCAGCCACATTGGTTTTCTTTCCCTTTTGTTAAACAGCTTTATTTTGAGATAAGCCATTAAATTTACTTGTTTTAAATGTGTGATTTAAATGTTTTCACAGAGTTTTACAGCTATCACCACAATCTAATTTTTTTTTGAGATGGAGTCTCGCTCTGTTTCTCAGGCTGGAGGGCAGTGGCACAATCTCCGCTCACTGCAACCTCCACCTCCCTGGGTTCAAGCAATTCTCCTGCCTCAGCCTCCCTAGTAGCTGGGATTACAGGCACCCGCCACCACACCCAACTAATTTTTGTATTTAATAGAGACGGGGTTTCACCATGTTAGCCAGGCTGGTCTAGAACTCCTGACCTCAAGCGATCCACCTGCTTCAGCCTTCCAAACTGCTGGGATTACAGGCATGAGCCACTGCGCCTGGCACCACAGTATATAATTTTAGAACATTTTCTTCACCCCAAAAAGAAATCTCGTGTCCATTAGCAGTAACTTAATATTTTCCCCTCTCCGCCACTTATCCCCAGTGCCCCTGCAACTACTAATTTCTGGTATAATATCAAGGAGGAATGATACCCACAATTATGTGAAGAAGCTCTTAAAATACTACTCCCGCCGATCACAGTGGCTCATGCCTGTAATCCCAGCACTTTGGGAGGCCGAGGCAGGTGGACCATTTGAGATCAGGAGTTCGAGACCAGCCTGGCCAACATGGTGAAATCCCGTCTGTACTGAAAATACAAAATTAGCTGAGCATGATGGCACACGCCTGTAATCCCAGCTACTTGGGAGGGTGAGGCAGGAGAATCACTTGAACCTGGGAGGCGGAGGTTGCAGTGAGCCGAGATCGCACCACTGCACTCCAGCCTGATCAACAGAGGGAGACTCCATCTCAAAAAAAAAAAAAAAAAAACTACTCCCTTTTCTACTTGCGTTTCTGTGTATATGTAGCCTGGTTTTTTTGCCTTGTATTAGCCCTTTCTCTCACTGCTATAAAGAAGTATGTGCCTGGGTGCCGTGGCTCATGCCTTTAGTCCCATCACTTTGGGAGGCTGAGACATGTGGATCACTTGAGGCCAGGAGTTCGAGACCAGCTTGGGCAACATGGCGAAACCTTGTCTCTACTAAAAATACAAAAATTAGCCAGGCACGGTGGCACGCTGCCTGTAGTCCCAGCTATTTGGGAGGCTGAGGTGGGAGAATCACTTGAACTCCAGAGGCGGAGCTTGTAGTGAGCTGAGATCGTGGCACTGCACTCTAGCCTGGGTGAAGACTGAGACCCTGTCTAAAAAAAGCAAAAATAACAAAAAAAAGGCCAGCTCGGCGGCTCGTGCCTGTAATTCCAGCACTTTGGGAGGCTGAGGCGGATGGATCATGAGGTCAGGAGATCGAGACCATCTTGGCCAACGTGATGAAGCCCTGTCTCTGCTAAAAATACAAAAAAAAAAAAAAAATTAGCTAGGTGTGGTGGTGTGTGCCTGTAATCCCAGCCACTTGGGAGGCTAAGTCACGAGAATTGCTTTAACCCAGGAGGTGGAGGTTGCAGTGAGCTGAGATCGTGCCACTGCACTCCAGCCTGGTGACAGAGCGAGACTCCGTCTCAAAATAAAATAAAATAAAAAATAAAAATAAATGCCTGAAACTGGATAATTTATAAAGAAAAGAGGGTTCAGTTGGCTCACAATACCACAGGCTGTACAGGAAGCATAGCAGCATCTGCTTCTCAGGAGGCCTCTAAGAGCAACCCATGGCAGAAGGCAAAGCATGAGCTCTCTCTGTTGCCCAGGCTAGAGTGCAATGGTGCGATCTTGGGTCACTGCAACCTCCACCACCTGGGTTCAAGTGATTCTCCTGCCTCAGCCTCCCAAGTAACTGGGATTACAGGCGCCCACTGCCACGCCTGGCTAATTTTTTTGTATTTTTAGTAGAGACAGGGTTTCACCATGTTGGCCAGGCTGGTCTTGAGCTCCTGACCTCAGGTGATCCTCGTGTCTCGGCCTTCCAAAGTGCTGGGATTACAGGCGTGAGCCATAGCGCCCGGTGGGGGATAACATTTCAGTATGAGATTTGGGTTCGGACACAGATCCAAACCATATCGTGCCTCAATCAAAATAATGTGTTGCAGTAAATTGAATACAAACACAGATATGTGAATCCAGCTGTCTTAAGGTAGACATTAAAGATATTTGCAGAATATAAAATCTGCCACTGTTCTCGCAAAAATGTTTCTTTGTTTTGAAAAATATATAGGTATCATTACATAATGTATAATTTATGATTATTTTGTTATAAATTAATATATCTAAACAATTTCTTAAGTTTGTATGATAGATATAACCCACATAAACAAAGGCTCTTGGCCAGCCACAGTGGCTCAGACCTGTAATCCCAGCACTTTAGGAGGCCAAGGTGGGAGTTCAAGACCAGCCTGGCCAACATGAAGAAACCCCGTCTCTACTAAAAATACAAAAATTAGCTTGGCGTGGTGGTACGTGCCTGTAGTCCCAGCTACTTGGGAGGCTGCGGCATGAGAATCACTTGAGTCCCGGGAGGCAGAGGTTGCAGTGAGCCGAGATTGTGCCACTGCCCTCCAGCCTGGGTGGTATAGCAAGACCCCATCTCAAATAATAATAATAATGGCTCTTAATGACTTCCTTAATACATTTTAAGAATCCAAAAGAGTATCCTGTGACCCAGAGGTTTGAGAATTGCTCTGGGAGAGATCAGTGTCTAGAAAGTCAAAAACAAAATAATTTTGAGGCAACATGCATTTAAACAAGTATAAGCTAAAACAGCTCTCAGCAAAACAGAATATCTGCATGCCCAAAGAGTTTATATACATGTGTATTTTCCTTCCATAATGCATCTTAGAAACTATAGTTTAAAACCATAGGTTGGCAAACCATGGCCAAATCTAGTGCTCTGCCTGTTTTGTAAATAAAGTTTTATGGGAACACAGCCACACTTATTTATTTATCATTCGCAGTTTTTTACTATAGCAGTGGAGTTGGATAGTTTCAACAGGAGAGGCCTTATGATCTGCAAAGCCTAAAATATTTACTGTCTGGCTCTTTTTTTCCCCCTTCCTGAACCTATTAAATTCTCATTGTAGTCCTTTGGAGTCTTTAAATGTTTTATCTGAGTGCTTTGATATGTTCTCTGAGCCTTGGACTGTTAACCTTTTGGGTTCTCTTGTGCCACAGAATTTATAGTTTCATGATTTATTGAGTTCTCACCCAAGGAATTAGTTTTCAAGGTTCCCTTTAAGGTAAACAAAGCTACAAAACTGTTTTTCTGTAAAAGAGAATACCATACCAGGAAAACCATATTTGTCCCTCTAGACTTTTCTGTCTAAACTGCAAATGGCCAAACAGAGACCAGAACCAGGATTTCTGCCCCAGTCAGTCATTTTTCCACTATACCATGGTTTTACCTCACACCGGAAGTGGCAAGAGGGGATTGAAAAACAGTGAAATGGCAAATTTGGTTTTAAACATGCTTAGATTGAGGCGAGAATGGGATCTCATACTGAAATTAATTTATTAGTTTGTTGGGAATGTGAGAACCGTATCTGGGGAAAAGTTCAAAGCTAGATAAAAGGAGTTCTTAAGAGAGGTTTCTTGTAAATGTCTTAAGATTGTGATTTTAGCCATGTTGCTTGTGCCGTGTACCATGTCTTATGGGCCCACACCAGACATATTTAAATAATTTAATGACTTGGATGATGGATCATGTATACAAATATAGTAGCTCAGAGGTTTTATTTGAGTGGAGGGACCGAATAAGAGTTAGGTAGACACGGCTATATGTAATTCAGTCTAATTTTAGGCTCTTTCATTGGTTACTCATAAATTAGCTGAATACCTTCCACGTGCAAGGTACTACTGTAGGCATTAGAAATACAACAGTTGATAAAACAAGAGCCCCTACTCTCGTGAAACTTAGTCGGGAAAGCAACTAAAAATATAAGCATATTCTCTACTGTCTGGTGGTAAGTGCTATGAAAGAAAACAATTAGGCCAGGCATGGTGGCTCACATCTGTAATCCCAGCACTTCAGGAGGCCAAGAAGGGAGCATCTCTTGAGGCCAGGAGTTCAAGATGAGCCTGGGCAACATAGTGAGACCCCACCCGTACAAAAAATTTTTTAAATTTAGGCGGGCACGGTGGTTCACGCCTGTAATCCCAGCACTTTGGGAGGCCAAGGTGGGTGGATCACCTGAGGTCAGGAGTTCAAGACCAGCCTGGCCAACATGCTGAAACCCTGTCTCTACTAAAAATACAAAAAATTAGCAGGGCATGGTGGCTGGCGCCTGTAATCCCAGCTACTTGGGAGGCTGAGGCAGGAGAATCATTTGAACCCAGGAGGTGGAGGTTGCAGTGAGCTGAGATCGCGCTATTGCACTCCAGCCTAGGCAACAAGAGCAAAACTCTGTCTTGGAGGGGGGCGGGGGCGGGGGGGCACAGGAATCGGCCAGGTGCAGTGGCTCACATCTTTAATGCCAGCACTCTCGGAGGCCAAGGTGGGCAGATAGCTTAAGCTCCAGAGTTCAAGACCAGCTTGGGCAACATGGCAAAACCCCGTCTCTACAAAACGTATAAAAATTAGCCAGGCATGGTGGTGCATACTTGTATTCCCAGCTACTTGGGAGGCTGAGGTAGGAGCATTGCTTGAGTCCAAGAGGCAGAGGTTGCAGTGAACCAAGATCATACCACTGCACTCCAGCCTGGTCGACAGAGTGAAACCCTGTCTCAAAAATCAGTTAATCAAAAAAATTTTTTTAATTAGCCAGGCATGGTGGCATGCACCTGTAGTCCCAGCTACTCAGGAGGCTGAGGTGGGAGGATCACTTGAGCCTCGGAGTTTGGGACTGTAGCAAGCTGTAATCAAGTCACTGGCACTCCAGCCAGAACAACAGAGACCCTGTCTCTGAAAAGAACAAAAATGAGAAAAAAAATCAAACAGGGTAAGGAGATAGAGATAAAGTACAGGTTGTGGGCACTTCCCTGCACCTGCAATTCTCCTACTTCTTCCATTTAGGAAAATAACAATAGTACCAAGTGGAATAACCTTGAATCTCCTTTAAGTTAAACCCCACCAAAAGGGGGAAAATCAATTGCAGACTTTTCTACTTTTGAGGAGATTTGTGACAGTTTTCACACTCTCATCCTGATATTGTATCACAAGGTTACTAAGATGGAGAACTGCTGGTATAGGCAAAATAGTGAAATATAACTAGTATGCTTCTTGGATAATCCATGCTTTCCCATTTAACCATGCCCAGTTTGTATATATATTTGGGACAAGTCAGAAAAATAAATAGTGCCAAAATGTGAAGCAATATAACATAGGAACTTGCCATATTTGGCCAGGAAGTGGATGAAATTGACTCTAAAGCAATTTTAATTTCATCAAGTACATTTTAAAAAACATTGTTACTATTACAAAAATGAAAGAATGTTGACACAATAGAAGTAGAGAAAACAAAAATCTCAGAAAATAGAACACTTTTTTCCTTGAGTTAGTTGAAAACCTTATACACCAGTCAGTAGTCTGCACCAAAACATCATAGCAAGAAAATACTCAGCATTCTTTTTTTTTTTTTTTTTTTTTTTGAGACAGAGTCTTGCTCTGTCACCCAGGCTGAACTGCAGTGGCATGACCAAGGTTCACTGCAACCTTGCCCTCCCGGGCTCAAGTGATTCTCCCACCTCAGCTTCCCAAGTAGCTGGGACTACAGGCATGCACCACCACACCCAACTAATTTTTTATTTTTTGTAGAGATGGGGTCTCACCGTGTTGCCCAGGCTGGTCTTGAACTCCTGGGCTCAAGTGATCCACCTGCCTCGGCCTCCCAAATTGTTGAGATTACAGGTGTGAGCTGTTGTGCCCAGCCAGCATTCCCTTTTATTCATGCTCTCGTTCCTTTACCACTTCTGGCATTACCACCAAAATGTTTAGATGTTTATAGGGCTATAAATATTAAAGATGTCAGTTCACCAAATTTTTAAGGACCAGTACATCTAGAATAGAGAATTAATAAATTGAATACGAATTACGTTCAGGGCTGGGCACAGTGACTCACACCTGTAATCCCAGCACTTTGGGAGGCTGAGGCGGGTAGCTCACCTGAGGTCAGGAGTTTGAGACCAGCCTGGCCAACATGGCGAAACCCAGTCTCTACTAAAAATACAAACATTAGCTGGGTGTGGTGGCATGCACCTGTAGTCCCAGGTACTCGTGAGGCTGAGGCACAAGATCACTTGAACCCAGGAGGTGGAGGTTGCAGTGAGACGAGATCGTGCCACTGCACTCCAGCCTGGGTGACAGAGCAAGACTCTGTCTCAAAAAAAAAAAAAAAAAAAATTACATTCAGGGCCAGGCAAAGGTGGCTTATACCTGTAATCCCAGCACTTGGGAGGCTGAGGTGGGCAAATTGCTTGAGCTCAGGAGTTTGAAAAACTAGCCTGGGCAACATGGCAAAACCCTGTCTCTTCAAAAAATACAAAAATTAGCCTGGTGTGGTAGCGTATGCGTGTAGTCCCAGCTCTTTCGGAGGCAGAGGTGAGAGGATGGCTTAAGCTCAGGAGGTAGAGGTTGCAGTGAGCCGAGATCATGCCACTGCACTCCAGCCTGGGTAACAGAGCCAGACCCTGTCTACAAAAAAAAAAAAAGAATTACATTTAGAACCTGGCTACCTACCTTGTATAAATGGCTAATTGCAAATAGGTTATCTTTTTTTTTTTTTTTTTTTTTTGAGATAGGTTCTCACTCTGTTGCCCAGGCTGAGTGCAGTGGTACAATCATGGCTCACAGCATCCTCAATCTTACCGGCTCAGGTGATCCTCCCACCTCAGCCACCCAAGTAGGTGGGACTACAGGCGTGCACCACCATGCCTGGTTAATTTTTGTATTTTTTGTGAAGACAGGGTCTCACTGTATTGCCCAGGCTGTTCTCGAACTCCTGGATGCATGTGCTCCTCCCACCTCTGTCTCCCAAAGTGCTGGGATTACTGGCTTGAGCCGCTACACCTGGCCACAGAAAATGTTTTATTTTTATTTATTTATTTTTACCTTTATGGTTTGTCTCTGGGATGCAAAAAGTATCTTAATGATAAGGATAGTGTCACTTAAAATTTGTACAGTATCCCCCTTGTGATACTTTTGGTACTATACAGATAATAGATTATACTCCTTAAATTGATCTTTTTGGCATGAATTGTACACTATGCCTTTCTTTGTGCTTTGCAATTCTCTGTCAAAATCTGCTAAGGGGGCAGTTAGCCATTTGAATAGATCTACTCTTGCTGCCAACATGTACTTTTTGCCACTCTAATAAGTGATATCACTTATTGTTTGCGTATTGTCTAATATTAGAAATACTCAGCTGTGTGTGGTGGCTGACGCCTGCAATCCTAGCACTTTGGGAGGCCAAGGTGGGTGGATTGCTTGAGCCTAGGGGTTCGAGACCAGCTTGGGCAACATGGTGAAACCTTGTCTCTACAAAAAATACAAAAATTGGCCAGGTGCAGTGGCTCACGCCTGTAATCCTAGCACTTTGGGAGGCCCAGGTGGACAGATCATGAGGTCAGGAGATCGAGACCATCCTGGCTAACATGGTGAAACCCCGTCTCTACTAACAAATACAAAAAAATTAGCTGGGCGTGGTGGCACGTGCCCGTAGTCCCAGCTACTCAGGAGGCTGAGACAGGAGTATTGCTTGAACCCAGGAGGTGGAGGTTGCAGTGAGCTGAGATTGTACCATTGCACTCCAGCCTGGGCGACAGAGTGAGACTGTATCTCAAAAAAAAAAAAAAAAAAATACAAAAATGCAAAAGTTAGCCAGGCGTGATGACGCATGCCTATAGTCCCAGCTGCGTGGGAAGCTGAGGTAGGAGGATCACTTGAGCCCAGGTGGTCAAGGCTGCAGTGATCCTTGATCACACCACTGCACTCCAGCCTGGGCAACAGTGAAAGCCTGTCTCAAAAAAAAAAAAAAAGAAGAAAAGAAAAAGGAAGTAGACACTTATTTCTAGTAAGAACTCTGTCAGCTACATCACCATGAAGTTATGATGATTTAATCAGATGTTATATAAATTGGTCCAGATAGTGAAATCATCAAGAAGGGGTTTTGAAATAAAAATATATTTCTACTTTTGGTATTTAAAATAAAAACTTTGCCTAATTATACTGTGCCTTGAAATTTTAGGTAATGATATTCTGAAACTATTCTAATTTAGCAAGATATCTAAGCATTCAGAATGTAAAAACTGGCATTTCTAGTTTTTTTAGAGATATTTATTTATGCATTATTCTATATGACAAAATTTTACTGAATTTAATTATAAATGACTGGATGCATTTCTTGAGGGTCTTATTTAAACAGAGAAAGAAATACTATGGGGAAACACTTGTTCCTCTGCCATGGTAATTAGCAAAAAGCAATATTACAGCCAACCAAAATGCATTCATTTGTTAGCATATACTGTTTGATGCAGCATAAAAATGTTGCTAATTATATTAAATAAATTAGTACCAGAGCAAATTACCCAGCCTGGTAGGGATAATGTACAGATGTTTCTAACATTAAAACTTGGGGGTACTTGCTAGATTCTATTTCAATAATGAAACATGTGAGGAACCACTTTTGTGAGCAACTAAAGAGATATCCACAAAGATATATTCTCAACAGTAAATCACTTATTTAACTTTTTTGAATGTTTGCGGAAAAACTGAACAAAAACCACTGATGGACGGCTTTGACTGGAATTAAACAAAAAAATAAATGGGGAGTTAGGGAGAGATACCACCATGTGTGAAATTTATTTACTACATTATTTCTAGAAAACTATGATGACAAAAGAGATTAATGCCAGATTGCAGATTGGAAGACCTTCAAATTACAGTAAGGGTGAAGGTGATAATCATCTTTTATGATGCAAAGATTTTACAAAGAGGATTCATTGACTTTATTGTAGCAAAATACTTTGATAAAGCTGAACAACTTTTAAAAGCGAGTCATACATTTTTTCTCCTTTCTCCCTCTTTCTCTCTCTGTTTCCTTTCCTTCCTTCCTTCCTTCTTTTTTTTTTTTTTTTTTTTTTTTGAGAGAGAGTCAGAATTGCTTAGTCACCCAGGCTGGTCTTGAACTCCTGGCCTCAAACAATCCTCCCACCTCGGCCTCCCAATATTTTGGGATTACAGGCGTGAGCCACCTTGACTGGCCTATTTTTCTTTTATGAAAAATGAAGTGTTCCAAGTCTGTTTATCTTTTTTGTAAAGACAAATGGTTGTCTGCTTATCAGATACTTTTACAAAGAATTTATACTGAATCTGCCCCTTCACACTTAAGGAAAGCTTACTTAACATGATGTCAGAAAATAGCCAGTTTTTGAAAGAAACTCATGCAGTGAAGAGTGTGTTCTGACAAATTTACATCATTGCGTGATTTGTTATTAAAGAGCATTTGTATGTTAGATGTGAAAATCCTCATATCTGCCCAGCTTGGGAGCAATTTTCTAATAGAAAAATAGCCTAACAGCCCAGATTCCAGAGCACGAGTATGTAGGATGCAATTCCAGTTCTAACACCTGACTAATGATGTGATTTGGGGGTTGGTTAGTAATCACTTGTGCCTCCCTTTCCTCATCTACAAAATGGAGAGAATAGCATTTACCTAGGGTTACTTTGAGAATTTAAATGGAACTATGTAAGTAATAGCTATAAACCAGATGTAAAATTTTGTCTTTTTAGTGAATTCACTTGTTAAAAATACAAAAAAACTTATCTCACCCATGGTAATAACAAGAACAAAATGATTATGATAATAATAATAATAATAATAAAGTAGAAAAGTACCAAAAAAGTAGAACTTTCTGATCAAGCAGAAACAATGTATTGATGTTAATTAAAGAAGATTAAAATTTACTGGCTGAATTTTCACAAAAACTTTTGCATAGTTGGAGAATTAGATTGAAAAATTAGTGTCATATTTCAGTAAGCGTGGCCAATCATGTGTCTTCCATTTTGATCTTCTTACTTTTTCAAATATAACAGTATTTAATACCAAATATTAAAATGAATGGACTTAGAAGATATTCAAAAGAATGAAGCATGTGCATTCATATTGCTATCACTAAAAATAGTTATATTTTACAAATGTATACACTATCAGTGTAGTAGAATGTGTATAAAATTTATAAACAAACATTTTGGGGTCTATGCTCAATTTTTTGCCATGGAAGTACAAGGACAACAAGCTTATTTAACCCGCTGTTACAGATTGATAGCAGACCCCTTTATCTGGCATATTTACTCAGGTATTTAAGTGAGTTACCATATATTCCATATATTGATTAGCAGTTGGGTATTGGCACTGCTTATTTGCTTATTTTGAGTAACTCCTAATAAGATATTAGAATTTTTGGAACTTATTCATCATAATTTCCTAAGGAATTATCAATCTGTCTTATTCAGTATATATCTTTAGCAGGTTTAGAAAGTTGTAATGGTGGATCTAATGATTATTTATCAAAGCCTTTTCGTCATCTAGATTTTTTGTTTGTTTGTTTGAGACAAGGTCTTGCTCTGTTGCCCAAGCTGGAGTGCAGTGGTGCAATCTTGGCTCACTGCAACCTCGACCTCCTGGGCTCAAGTGATCCTCCCACCTCAGTCTGCCGAGTAGCTAGGACTACAGGTGTGCACCACCATGCCCAGCTAATTTTTTATTTTTTGTAGAGAAGAGTTTTGCCATGTTGCCCAGGCTGGTCTCAAACTCCTGGCCTCAAGCGGTCGACCCACCTCAGCCCCTCCAAAGTGCTGGGATTACAAGCACGTACCACCGCACCAAGCTCATCATCTAGATTTAAAAGAGTGGAGCCATTTGCTGTTCCAGGTGCAAATATTGTTCGTAGTCCCAGTGGATATGTATTCATTGTCATTTAACTCATTCCTCTTTTAGGAGTGTTATGGTGTGTATATGTATACATGGACATACATGTGCACACATGCCTATACATGTATTTAACATATAACACAGACAAAGATTTTTTTCTAATGGGACTATATTATAGCCTACTTTGTTGGTAATATCTGTATTATGTATATGAGATGGAAAGAAGACATAATGTGAAATTTTAATGAAAGCTGATAGGAAAATTTACATACAGATTTTTTGAGATGACTTCTGATACGTTGAGTGATGTCTGTTTTGAATAGTTTCAGAGGTTTTGGGTTAAAGGTCGTTTGCTTCATGCGGCATCTGAACCCCTGCTAATTTCAAATGCTAGACAGGCTTCCTCAAAAGCATACTTCTATCAGTGCTGATCATGAAGCATTCAAATGAAGGGAAGGAGAGATTCTGTTGAGAATATAATGAAATATCTCTTATTCTCTTGCTTTTAAGAAGCTTATATTATTATTAGGAAACCGGGAACACTTGAACATATGGAAAGGTATAGCTATACTGGAAATGTCCCAAGGAAGTTTGTGACAAATGGCTAAATCTTTGTCAGTTTTAAATGTTTTGAGATGCAAGATTGTATGTATTTAGGGGAAAGGAAAAGGGGGACAGTGGTAGAGATAAAGCAAATGGGGTGGAACGTGAGCTGGGTCAGAAAAAAAAATGAGTACAGGCCATTTCAGGCATTGAACATCGGTAGGGGAGCAGATGATTCAGGTGCAAAGAAAATCACTCCAGCACTTTGTTCTGAGAAAAAACCCACAGTCAGTGCAGCTTGGTTAAAAACAGGAATGTTCAAAGAGATACCAGTCTTGTAGGAATCAAATGCTCATATGTATGAATAAAGGAATATAAGGTTGAGATCAATTTGTGGAAGACATCATATGTCATATAAGGAAGTTAGACCTTGTAAAAGGTAGGAAATATCTGCAGCGGTTTTTTTTTTTTTTTAAGTGAGAACGAAAATTAATTGGATTGATAAGATATATTGGGAAGGAAACTCTTGAAGATAAGAATTTTTTCTTATTTTTTTTTGAGATGAAATTTCACTCTTGTTGCCCAGTCTGTAGCGCAATGGTGTGATCTCGGCTCACTGCAACCTCCGCCTCCCGGGTTCAAGCGATTCTTCTGCCTCAGCCTCCCGCGTAGCTGTGATTACAGGCATGTACCACCATGCCTGGCTAATTTTTGTATTTCTAGTAGAGATAGGTTTTGTTATGTTGGCCAGCCTGGTCTCAAACTCCTAACCTCAGGTAATCTTCCCACCTCAGCCTTCCGGGTGCTGGGATTACAGGCATGAGCCACCACCGTTCCCAGCCGATAAGAATTTTTCCTAATGTCTCATTTGCGTGTCATTCTCCTATTAGATTATAGCACAGTTGCTATCAGTAAAGACTTGTATTTAGTTATGTATACTATGCTCCTAAAACAGTGTCTGACACATAGTAGTTATTTTATAAATCTTGGTTGTATGAAGACCATTTAAGAAAAGACCAGTTTAATTATCCACTCAGTTCTGTGGTGGAGCCTGACAACAAGTTAGGGAAAAAAGAACTGTGGTAACAAGGAAGCCAGAGCTTTATGCTACCAGCTTCCTTCAAAAGTCTTAGCTAAAGTGGAGCTGCTAAGAAGTAAGATGTTTGCTTCAGTAGTATGGCCAGGGCAAATAGCAGTATATATCACATATTTATTTTAAAGCTTTTCATAAGCTATTATTTTATTTAATCTTATCAGGATGGGTGTTCTTGTTAATTATTATTATTATTTTTTTTTTTTTTGAGATGGAGTCTTGCCCTGTCGCCTAGGCTGGAGTGTAATGGCGTGTGGTCTTGGCTCACTGCAACCTCCGCCTCCCAGGTTCAAGCGATTCTCCTGCCTTAGCCTCCCAAGTAGCTGGGATTATAGGCGCCCGCCACCACGCCTGGCTAATTTTTGTATTTTTAGTAGAGACGGGGTTTCACTATGTTGGCCAAGGCTGGTTTCAAATTCCTGACCTCAGGTGATCTGCCTGCCTCAGCCTCCCAGAGTGCTGGGATTACAGGAGTGAGCCACTGCGCTTGGCCTATTGTTAATTACTTTTAAAGGCAGTAGTAAAATCAAATAATATTTAAGTCTAATCTAAGATAATCTTTTTGTACAGATTTTTAGTTACAAATCCCCAGGTATTTCTGTGTAAACATAATTTCTATTATTTTTTCAAAGTCTCCCTTCTTAAAAAAAAAAAGTCTTATTTATATATACTACTTTGTAGTTAACAGACTCTTTTCACTTTTTGTTTTAATTCTTAAAATAACCTTATATGAGGTTAGTAGGAATTTTTGTCCGTATGACAGTTGGGGAAAAGGGTTTAGAATGATTTAGCCCAAAGCGACATAGCTAATGTATGATTAAATTTGTATTTAGAGTTAAATGTAGGGAGACTAAATAAGAGGTTATTTGTGAGGGTAAGGTGGATCAGAACTGGAATTTAGTCCTAGTTTCACCACTTTACCCTATGATGCTCTTAGACACTCTTTTATTTTATTTTATTTATTTATTTATTTATTTATTTATTTTGAGATGGAGTCTCTCTCTGTCACCCAGGCTGGAGTGCAGTGGAGCGATCTCAGCTCACTGCAACCTCCGCCTCCCGGATTCAAGCCGTTCTCCTGCCTCAGCCTCCTGAGTAGCTGGGACTACAGGCATGTGCCACCACACCTGGCTAATTTTTTGTATTTTTAGTAGAGACGGGGTTTCACCGTGTTGGCCAGGATGGTCTCGATCTCCTAAGCTCATGATCTGCCCGCCTCGGCCTCCCAAAGTGCTAGGGCTACAGGCATGAGCCACCGCGCCCAGCCTTTTAGACACTCTTCTTTGTTTTTTGTTTGTTTGTTTTTTGGAGTTTTTTTGAGACAGGGTCTCACCCTGTTACCCAGGCTGGAATACAGTGACACGATCACAGCTCACTGCAGCCTCAACTTCCCAGGCTTGAGTGATCCTCCCACCTCAGCCTCCCAAGTAGCTGGAACCACAGTTGCATGCCGCCACCCCCCACTGATTTTTTTTTTAAGAGAGAGAATCTCCCTGTGTGTTGCCCTGGCTGGTCTCATACTCCTCCTGAGCTCAGGTGATCCTCCCACCTCAACCTTCCAAATTGCTGGGATTACAGGTGTGAGCCACCACACTCAGCAATCTTAAACACTTTTTATGGCCTCAGTTTCTATGTGTAAAATGGGGATACCTACTTTAGTTCCTGTGGACCTGCACTGTCCAGTATGGTGGCCACTTGCCACGTGTGGATATTGAGCACTTAAAATGTGACTAGTCTGGCCAGGCGCAGTGGTCACGCCTGTAATCCCAGCACTTTGGGAGGCCGAGGAGGGTGGATCACCTGAGGTCGGAAGTTTGCGACCACTCTGACCAACATGGAAAAACCCCATCTCTACTAAAAATACAAAATTAGCCGGGCATGGTAGCGCATACCTGTAATCCCAGCTTCTCAGGAGGCTGAGGCAGGAGAATCGCTTGAACCCAGGAGGCAGAGGTTGCGGTGAACTGAGATCGTGCCATTGCACTCCAGCCTAGGCAACAAGAGTGAAACTCCGTCTCAAAAAAAAAAGCGACTAGTCCAAATTGAGATTGCTGTTAAGTGTAAAATACATGCCAGATTTCGAAGACTTACTTTGTTTTCTTTTACATACTATCTTATTGTGTTGCTTTTTTAATATGAATTCCATGTTGAAATGACAGTATTATAGATATGTTGTGTTAAATATTAAAATTGTCACCTATTTTAACTTAAAAATTTGTCTACTAGAAATTTTTAAAAATATGTATGTGGTTTGCATTATATTT
This sequence comes from Pongo abelii, assembly GCF_028885655.2. Taxonomy (NCBI): domain Eukaryota; kingdom Metazoa; phylum Chordata; class Mammalia; order Primates; family Hominidae; genus Pongo; species Pongo abelii. Next base: position 113,589,975 of record NC_071992.2, read on the forward strand.
CTGTTGGCCAGCACTGCTCTAGACCAATGATAGCAAACTCTGACACCCCAAATCCAGCCAGATGCCTGTTTTTGTAAATAAAATTTTATTGGAACATAGTCATACCCCTTTGTTTATAAATTGTATGTGGCTGCTTTCATGCTATGTGAGCAGAGTTGTCTGGTTGCTCCAAAACCCTGTGGCTTGCAAAGCCTAACATATTTACTATTTGATCCTTTGCAGAAAAAGTTTGCTGCCTCTGCTCAACTGTGATTGACATATGTTCAATATGTTATCTTTACTTAAGAGTGGCTATGGTAAAGACAAAGACAGAAAGTAGAATCATGGTTGCCAGTGAGAAAAGAGGAGCTGGGAGTAAACGCTAATCATTACAGAGTTTCTTTTTTGGGATTAAATAATAATTTTGAGGCTGGGAGCAGTGGCTCACGTCTATAATCCCAACACTTTGGGAGGCCAAGGCGGATCACTTGAGGTCAGGAGTTTGAGACCAGCCTGGCCGACATGGTGAAATCCCATCTCTATTAAAAATATAAAAATTATCCAGATGTGGTGGTGGGCACCTGTAATCCCAGCTACTCGGGAGGCTGAGGCGGAAGAATCGCTTGAACCTGGGAGGCAGAGGTTGCAGTGAACTGAGATCACGGCACTGCAGTCCAGCCTGGGTGACAGAGCAAGATTCCATCTCAAAAAAAACCAAAAAATAATAATTTTTATAGTTGTGCAACTTCAGATATACTAAAAACCACTGAATTGTGCGCCTTTAAAAGGGTTAATATTATGGTATGTGGATATCTCCACATCTTGTTTTTAAGTGGATGTGAGTCTAGTACATGTAATAAAGTAGTATATTAATTATACATACTGTAATAAAACAGTATATTAAACATACATGTTAATGATAATGAGAACATGCAGCAAAATGAACAAATGCAAATCAATTATGAGGTCAGTAAAAAAAAATTTAGTTTTTTAATGTAATCTCTTGTCAAAGACAATTTTTAATCACTTTGAAGAGATCATGTCACTTGAGATATATGCAGGTTTTTTGTTGGTAGGAAAAGCAATTTTCTGTCATTGCTTACTCACTTGCTCAAATTCATTTACTGCCTTTAAGATAGTGTGCAGTACTTCGGGAGGCCAAGGCGGGCAGAGCACAAGGTCAGGAGTTTGAGACCAGCCTGGCCAACATGATGAAGCCCTGTCTCTACTAAAAATACAAAAATTAGCCAGGCGTGGTGGCAGGTGCCTGTAATCCCAGCTACTCCTGAGGCTGAGGCAGGAGAATTGCTTGAACCCGGGAGGTGGAGATTACAGTGAGCCGAGATCATGCCACTGCACTCCAGCCTGGGCGACAGAGCAAGACTCCATCTCAGAAAAAAAAAAAAAAAAAAAAAAAAAAAGATAGTATGCAGTAATATATACATAGCTGATCTCAATAAATAGCTAAATAAGTGAATACAAAGTATAAAAATACTATTTTATAAATGTTAATTCTCTTTTGGAAGCACTTATCGAAATACAGAAATTATGGCTTATTTCGTTTTTAGCAAGCTTTTGAAAGGATAGAATAATATTAGCAGAAGGGAATTGGAGTATCATTCGAAAACAGCCATAGCTTGTATGCGTGTAGGTATTTTATCTGGATTGAATTATTAAACATCTCTATACAAATCCTAGGTATTTTCACATTGCTTTGAAACTGACGAAATATTACCTGCTGTGTACAATTGACTCATTAATTTGTTATACATAGGATATAGCAACAATCTGCTTTATGCAATCCAAAAACCAATAATCACCACATAATTTTTCATCTGAACATGTTGCAATAGGTTTTAATTTTATTGCTTCGAAAACACCGTATTGCAGTACTTTATTTATGACGTAACTTATATTAGCATGATGTGGAAGGGCACAGGCTTTGGAGCCAGACAGACCTAGTTCCTAATTATGACTTAGTTTACTAACAATATGATGTGGTACAATTTAGTTAATATTTAACGTCTCTAAGTTTTCATTTCCTCATCTCTAAAATGGGACTAATACCTTCTCCAGCAAGTTTCTTTTAAGGAATAAATAAGAAAATGAGTACAGAATACTTAACACATAGTAACCACTCACTCAATGGTAACTTACATGATTATTATTGCCACTTAATATGTTAAGTTTTTTAAATCAAACATTAAATTTTTTTTTAGTTGTCAGCATCATACATTTCATTATGTATTTTACTGACTCCTACTTATTCAAAAACATAATGAAATATTAAGTAACATTCTATTTTACTTTCAGTCAAAGAAAAATAAGAAGAAATCAAAGTCAGATGCTAAAGCAGTGCAAAACAGTTCACGCCATGATGGAAAGGAAGTTGATGAAGGTACTTGAGCAAGGGAAAGGACTGTAGAAAATTTTTTAATCCTTTTTTATCAAAGTGTATTATATAAAAGCTGCATTTGTTTTACTTAATTTTGTATTTAGCTCTTCTTTTTTATTACTGTAGACCTTAATATATAGAGCTGTGACACTGTTAGGAAACACTTTTGTTAAGGATCCAGTAGTGCTTTTTCTGAAGGGAACTGCCCTGAAATTTAAAGTCAAGCTCAGTATTTTGAGCAATTAAAAAGTCATTCATCTTGTCTTTGTCTCCTGGAATTATGGTTTGTTTGTTTGTTTTTCCCCTGTGGTTCTCAAATATACCATTCCTGAAAGACTTTGTACAAAATTATTTAGTAAGTCATTTATTATCACCACCTAATAAACCCATTTATTAGTGATTATATATAATACTCCTATCAATTCTACCTAGCAAGATAAAAAAAGATAGACAAGATGACTTATATATATCATTTTTTCTAAACCATAGATGACAGATTTGATAAAAAAAATTACCAGAATAAATAATAACAGTTGCCTAAAACAACATAATGAAATTAGAACACATTCTTAGGATGAGTTAATATAATCAACACTCTTGGTTTTAGCTTAACATCTAAATTTATCATGATATTTTATGTGCTCCACCCCATTTTCTCCCCCAAAACTATAACTTTTTTGTCTTCCCCTTACTGAATAACATTTTTTTTCTGGGGCTATGTCAGGAGCCTGGGAAACTAAAATTAGTCACAGAGAGAAACGACAGCAGCGTAAACGTGATAAGGTGCTGACTGATTCTGGTTCATTGGATTCAACTATCCCTGGGATAGAAAATACCATCACAGTTACCACCGAGCAACTTACAACCGCATCATTTCCTGTTGGTTCCAAGAAGAATAAAGGTATATTAGTGGAACATAAGACAGTGGTACATCAAATCAAACTCCTTTTATTCGGATGTACAAAATATCATTATGTCAAAATCTGACTATTTTGAATGCTAACATCATTGTGCTGATATACCCTTCTTCATGAGAGTATTGTGAACCATGTATCGGTTTACCGAATACCAGCAGTGTTACTTGTTTACGTATTGCCTAATGACTGGCCTATTAAATTAAAATTTGCCTTTCTGCCTTGAGTCATATGAGAAAATGATGTTGCCACTTTTCTAGTGTGTATCACTTTGCCCCAACTGTCTTGCATCTCTGTTCCTTAGAGTGGATAAGACATTTATTAAATGAAATGATTTATCACCATTTTGCATGTTGAGAGCTTTCATTCCAAGATGAATCATGCATGTTCTGGTTAGTGCAGGTTGTGTCTGGATTTCTTATCACCTCACCTTTTTGAGAATATCATAGATGTTTGATAGAGCTAGACCAGAACTTCAAAGATTGAGCTAATGTTCTTTCTCTCAAGTATTAATATTCCAGATGTTCATACTATCCAATACTGGTGGCTTCTTGGTAGCCCACTCTTTACATGACCGTCATTTTTACCCTGGAGACACCAGTCTGCAAAGTGATACTGTTCAATTTGCTGGAAGGCATTGGCTTATCTTCCTTGTCTTTTTGTTAATGACCTTCCCACCTCCCCACACCTCAGTTGTTTCCAGACCATTTTCTTAGCCTTGTTACCTTTTATTTTTTGCTTGATAACTTGGTGGAATTTATTGCCATGATACAGCAATGACTTCTACTTACCCATTTTCACTGTTACATATTAGCTATGCTTTAGTATTTTTGTTGATTCTTTTTCGCTGTCTTTTGCATGCCATCCTTGCTAGCACAATCCTATGTCATGCTGGTTTTTTTAAACATTGTGATCATTATGCTTTTTAGTGTCAGAGAAATAGTATTTTTGTGTTATAATGTGTATTCTCACCTCTTGCCATATTTCCTAAGTCCTGGTCCCAAATACTGGCAAAGTTCTTCATAAGTTGATGTGTTTGCTTCCAGGATTGTTGAAAAGGCAGCTGGTGTTGTTGAGAGGTGGCAAAGTTGAATCCAATTACAGAGCCCAATACTCCAGTTCCTACTTAAAATAATCTTGATAACTATTGTAGAATAGCAAACTCTGTCTGTACATAGGCAGTTTTCCAGGTTCTTTATTGGCATTTTAGTTGACTAAGAATATGGTAACCAGAAAACTCAGTTCCTTACCAACAAGTGAAATGTGTTGTAAAATTGACTTTTTTCCAGTGGAAGAATTTAGCACTTGAAGGAGCAATTTATAATAGATAATAAGTAAAAATTAATTTATGTGTTACTCCTAATTTAATGTGCATAGTGCCCTATTTAGTATTAAATAAATTTTATTTCTATTTTAACCAGGTGATTCTCATCTAAATGTTCAAGTTAGCAACTTTAAATCTGGAAAAGGAGATTCTACACTTCAGGGTGAGAGAAATTACATGTAACTTAAATTGAAGGCCCATCAAAATAGAAATTTATATACATACCTCTTTCCTCAAATGAATGACACAGAAGGAAAGAAAAAAGTCTTAAAATGATTTTTAATTAATAAAGTAACATAATCACAGTCCAGAGATTTTGGAAAATAAAAAGAAAAATCACACGCACTTCTAACAATCTTTGATATGTTCTAGTCTTTTTTCCCCCATATATAAAAACATTCAGTAGTCGCTTATATGCAACTTTGAATCTTGTTTATATCACTTAAGTCAGTAGAGAAGAAAGATTTTTGTTGGACTTGGGTTTAATATAGCATATATCGGATAAAATACTTGATGTTTGTATGTTAAAAAAAAAAAAAAGCTTTAGTTCCTATAATGTTTTAACTGCTTCCTTGACAGTCAAGTATCAAAGATTTCACAGTGGACTATAGTCTAAAGTTTTTCATTGCTTTATAAATAGAAAATGTTTTATTTACTCATTTATGATAAAGATTGAATTAAGTAGAGTGTTATGCCTGACCTGAAAACAAAAGTGTTGTAGTAAAATAAATTTGGAAATGAAAAAAGCACCTTCTTATTTCAGGCTTTTTTTTTTTTTTGGGAGATGGAGTTTCGCCATTGTTGCCCAGGCTGGAGTGTAATGGCATGGTCTTGGCTCACTGCAACCTACACCTCCCGGGTGCAGGCAATTCTCCTGCCTCAGCCTCCCGAGTAGCAGGGATTACAGGCACCCGCCATCATACCTGGCTAATTTTTGTATTTTTTAGTAGAGTTGGGGTTTCACCTTGTTGGCCAGGCTGGTCTCGAACTCCTGATTTCAGGTGATCCACCCACCGCAGCCTCCCAAAGTGCTGGAATTACAGGCATCAGGTTTTTTTTTGTTTTGTTTTGTTTTGTTTTGTTTTTTAAGACAGAGTTTTGCTTGTTGTCCAGGCTGGAGTGCAATGGCACAATCTCGGCTCACTGCAACCTCGGCCTCCTGGGTTCAAACAATTCTGCTTCAGCCTCACGAGTAGCTGGGATTACAGGCACTTGCAACTACGCCTGGCTAATTTTGTGTTTTTAGTAGAGGCAGGGTTTCACCATGTTGGCCAGGCTAGTCTTGAACCCCTGACCTCAGGTCATCCGCCTGCCCCCAGCCTCCCAAAGTGCTGGGATTACAGGCATGAGCCACTGCGCCCCAGCCTCATTTCATGCTTTTCAGTGCTTGTTCTTAGCACTGTCAGCTTCCTTCATGCCCATGGTTCTCAACCCTGGCTACACATTAGTTATGCAGGAAGCTTTCAAAAACAACACGTACACACATATATGTAAAAAGAAACATGTACTTATCTATACACACACCTATGTGTATTTGTGTGTGTGTACATACATACACTATACATACATAATGATACCTGGGCTCCACCACAAAGATTCTGATTTTAATTGGTCTGGGCTGAGGCTCCAGAGTCTATTGTTAATAAATTTTTCAGTTAATTTTAATGTGTAGCCAGGTTTTAGAATCATTGGTTGATACATAATGTAATATATATAAATAATTAAGGAAAGAACATGTAACTAAGGAAATGTCTTCATATTCTTAGTGGGTGAGTATTCAGAATATGTGTCATTTTCTTGTTTGCTCTGTTGTACTTCCTTTGAGCAAGTTATTCTGCTGAAACAACTTTGTTAGTATATATGTTATGTTCAAGCCTCCTGTTTTTAAATTAAGGCAATCCTTAGTGATCAAAAGATAGTAGGGGAAGTGAGTAATAAATATAAGTCAAGCAATCATAGAAATGTGAAAATATCCCAGTTTTAAGAAGTCATGTACCTGTTTTTTAATCTTCATTTTCTTTTCTTTAAGTTTCTTCAGGATTGAATGAAAACCTCACTGTCAATGGAGGAGGCTGGAATGAAAAGTCTGTAAAACTCTCCTCACAAATCAGTGCAGGTGAGGAGAAGTGGAACTCCGTTTCACCTGCTTCTGCAGGAAGGAGGAAAACTGAGCCATCTGCCTGGAGTCAAGACACTGGAGATGCTAATACAAATGGAAAAGACTGGGGAAGGAGTTGGAGTGACCGTTCAATATTTTCTGGCATTGGTAAGAAGTGTTAGAAAAATTTAAGTTTATTTAAAATTACTAATCTTGTACATTTTTAATTTTTCAGAAATAGGAAAAAAACTATGAATAGAAAAATAAGTACTGCTCTGCAGAAATAATAGTAATAATTAACTCATCTCACATCCTTTTTGTAGAGCAAGGTGGGAATTAAATAAGTAAATAACATTTATCATTTACTCTTTACATAGTGCTTTCACATACTTTATCACATTTGATTATCAACATAGCTAACTGGTGTAATTATATATTCTTACTGATGTGATACATGTAATGTGTGAGTAGACTTATTGATGAATTTCAACAATTCTGTTGAGTCTAAATAAAAATAGTAAATGGAAGTACAGTTGATAACATCCACTTAGAGAGTATTTTACAGTCTGCAAGGTGCCTATTTATAATTAAATTTTCCTCTGGATTTTAATATAAAGACCAGTAGTTGAGAAGTTTATTTCTGTTGAGAGTTATCAAGTTAAAAGCAACTTAATTTGTGTGTGTGTGTGTGTGTGTGTGTATTATAGAAAAGAAGTCCACATTACATGTGGGAAATTGCAAAATGATAAGGAAAATCTCACAGTTATCACTGTGCCACCTAGTGACAACCGCTGTTATTTATATTTCTTCTCCCTCCCTTTCTCCTGCCCGCAACTGTGTATAGTGTTTTTTGTTGTTTTTTGTTTGTTTGTTTGTTTGTTTGTTTTTTTAATGGAGTCTCGCTCTGTCTCCCAGGCTTGAGTGCAGTGGCATGATCTCAGCTCACTGCAGCCTCCACCTCCTGGGTTCAAGTGATTCTCCTACCTCAGCCTCCCGAGTAGCTGGGATTACAGGCGTACGCCACCACACCCAGCTAATTTTTTTTTTGTATTTTTAGTAGAGACGGGGTTTCACCATGTTGGCCAGGCTGGTTTCAAACTCCTGACCTCAAGGAATCCGCCCACCTTGGCCTCCTAAAGTGTTAGGACTACAGGCGTGAGCCACCGCGCCCAGCCAATTTTCCTTTTTTTAACCGTTGTAGATAATGTTTCACGGAATATATTTGTTTGGGATTTTTTTGTTGTGGTTTTTAAGATGGAGTCTCGCTCTGTTACCTAGGTTGGAATGCAGTGGCATGATTTCAGCTCACTACAACCTCTGCCTCCTGGGTTCAAGCATTTCTCATGCCTCAGCCACCCGAGTAGTTGGGATTACAGGTGCACACCACCACACTTGGCTAATTTTTGTATTTTTTCCGTAGAGATAGGGTTTCACCATGTTGGCCACACTGGTCTAGAACTCTTGACCTCAAGTTGTCTTCCTGCCCCAGCCTCCCAAAGTTTTGGGATTACAGGTGTGAGCCCCCACACCTGGCCATGTTTTGTGGTTATTTCTTAAGGACAGAGTCTTGTGAGTGATATTGGATTAAAGGGAATATGAATGTTTATAATGCTCTACTACATAGTGCCTAAGTATTTTCTTAAGAGAGTTGTTCTAATTTATACTCCAAGCATCAGTATAAGTGCCCATTTATCATATGCTTAGCAAGGTTGGGGATTTTTTTTTTTTTCGCCTTTTCTAATTCGATAAGCAAAAAGTACATAAATTATTTTGGTTAACTTTTTGGAATCACTAATGAGATTGAAAAGTTTTCCACAACTTTCTTGGTCATTTCTTTTTTTGTTTGCTTGTTTGTTTGTTTGTTTGAGACGAAGTCTCGCTTTGTCGCCCAGGCTGGAGTGCAGTGCAATCTCAGCTCACTGCAACCTCCACCTCTCAGGTTCAAGTGATTCTCCTGCCTCAGCCTCCTGAGTAGCTGGGATTACAGGGGCCTGTCACCACAACCGGCTAATTTTTGTACTTTTAGTAGAGACAGGCCATGTTGGCCAGGCTGGTCTCAAACTCCTGACCTCATGATCCACCTATCTTGGCCTCCCAAAGTGCTGGGATGACAGGCGTGAGCCACCATACCCGGCCCTTTCTTGGTCATTTCTATTTCTTTTATGAATTGTCTGTTCTTGTTATTTTCCCATTTGTCTAATGAGCTCTTCGTGTTTTTTTGTTTTGTTTTGTTTTTAATTTTTTGAGACAGGGTCGCACTCTGTTGTCCAGGCTGGAGTGCAGTGGTGTGATCATTGCTCACTGCAGCCTTGACTTCCATGGCTCAAAAGATCTTCCTGCCTTAGCCTCCTTAGTAGCTGGGACCCCAGGCATGTGCCACCATACCTGGCTAATTTTGGTATTTTTTTGTAGAGACACAGTTTTGCCATGTTGCCCTGGCTGGTCTCAAACTCTTGGGCTCAAGTGATCTACCTGCCTCGGCCTCTCACAGTGCTGGGATTACAGATGTGGGCCACCACATCTGCCTACTGTTTTATTTTTTAAATCTAGTTATACTTTCTTGTGCATTAAACATATGATTTTTTCTCTTGTGCTTATTGCAGATATTTTTATCTGTTCTAATTTGAGGGAGCAATAGACACTAGAAACTTTTTAGTTTTAGTATGTAAGTAGAAAAATATTTCTTCCTTTGTTGTTAGGCTTCTTCTGGACCTTTTCTTTTTTTTTTTTTTTTTTTTTGAGACGGAGTTTTGCTCTTGTTACCTATGCTGGAGTGCAATGGCGCGATCTCAGCTCACCACAACCTCTGCCTCCTGGGTTCAAGCAGTTCTCCTGCCTCAGCCTCCTGAGTAGCTGGGATTACAGGCATGCGCCACTACGCCTGGCTAATTTTGTATTTTTAGTAGAGATGGGGTTTCTCCATGTTGGTCAGGCTGGTCTCGAACTCCCAGTCTCAGGTGATCCACCTGCCTTGGCGTCCCAAAGTGCTGGGATTACAGGTGTGAGCCATCAACACTGGCCCCTCTCTTTTAAAGCTAACACCCTCAAAAATCAAGTGCTAGATCATTTAATTATATTGTTCTTAAGCTTGCTCTCCCTTCCTCTCCATTATATTGAAAAATTGTGTAGAGGTATCAAAACTTGTTTGAAAGAGACATTCCCTTGCCTGGGCATGGTGGCTCATGTCTGTAATCCTGGCACTTTGCAGGGCTGAGGATGGCAGATCGCCTGAGCCCAGGAGTTCCAAGACCAGCCTGGGCAACATGGTGAAACCTTGTCTGTTCTAAAATACAAAAAAATCACTGGGCATGGTGGCACGTGCCTGTAATCCCAGCTACTCGGGAGGCTGAGACGGGACAATTGCTTAAACCTGGGAGGCGAAGATTGCAGTGAGCCAAGGTCGAGCCACTGCACTCCAGCCTGGGCAACAGAGCGAGACTCCCTCTCAAAAAGAAAAAAAAAGACCTTCCCTAAATTCCCACTCTCATTTTCAGCACAGAAGAAAGCATTAATTTCTGTGCTATAAAGCATCCTTTCATATTTGGTAAAAGAAATGGTTGAATTTTATGGAGTAATGTTAGGAACTGTGTGACCTTTTGGGATATTTACAATTTGCAATTTGCTGCTGCTTTTTTTTTTTTTTTTTTTCTTTAAGATGGAGGCTTGCTCTGTCACCCAGGCTGGAGTGCAGTGGCACGATCTTGGCTCACTGCAACCTCCACCTCCCAGGTCCCAGTTCAAGCAGTTCTCCTGCCTCAGCCTCCCGAGTAGCTGAGATTACAGGCACGTGTCACCATGCCAGCTAATTTTTGTATTTTTAGTAGAGATGGGGTCTCACCATGTTGGCCAGGCTGGTCTTGAACTCCTGACCTCGTAATCTGCCCACCTCGGCCCTGAAAATGCTGGGTTTAGAGGCATGAGCCACTCCGCCCAGCCTACAGTTTACTAGTAAAAGCTATATAGCATTTCATAATTAGGACATAAATTAGATGGTATTTGCTTAATGTTGTTACAGATAATATTAAACAGCAAATCAGAGTTCCGGCCTAGATAGACTAGGACCTTTATTGAAAATGAAAGGGAACTATATTAAATTAGATTTGTAATGAGTCACTGAAAAGAGACAGATGTGACTCGTCTCATGGAGGTTTACGTTGTTTAAAATAAGAAATGTCTTGAAAATATTGAGAAAGTAGCATGGTATAGAGGAATAAACAGGGACTGGTTCAGACAGCTCTATTGGGTATGAACCTCTATTCTTCTACATGATAGCTTTTATGGACATTCAGGCTAGTTATTTAACCTGAATGAACCTCATACTTATGTAATTGTGAGGATTTGTTGTAATGAAAGCCAAGTACCAAGTTCAGTGCTATCCCAAAATAGTTGCCTAATTATGATAAATAATAATGCAGCTTGGTATAGTGGAAAAGAGCATAGGCTTTGGGAATTGACTTAAGCTGCATTCGTGGCTCAGCTGTTTTCTAGCTATCAGCAAGTCACTTAATTGCTCCAAAACTGTCTAGCAAAGTTCCTGTAAGGATTAGAAGTGGTTGGTGTAAGGGGCCCAGCTACATGATAAATATTCAGTAAATAGTAGCTATTGCTATATTAAGTGGTTCTCATTTCTAAGGTTATCTTTAAATAGTCTCATAATTTTAAATCTTTACATATCTTTCAAGTCTGATGCAAATTGAAGGTTCCAAGTGATGTTTTTTATTTTAACAGCTGCTTGGTCTAGTGTGGATAGGGGAATGAATACCTCTGAACAGAATTCTGCTTCTTTTGCATCTCTCACACTTAACTCTGCTGTTTCTAGTATGTGAAAGACAGTCTTTTGTTCAGCTAACAAAAACATTTAATTTTAGTGCTTGTTATTTGAAGAACTAATCAACATCAAGTACTGCTATCAATATAAATAGCAGGTATTATAAAGTGGCAGAGGCCTTTACAACAGGAAGAGAAGACCTAAATTCTTATGTGCAAATGGCTTAATTCCCCTCTCTAGGGGAATAAGGATTCTGTAGCTTGAGATCACTGACAGTGTATTGGCACACAGACAAATACACATGCAAGGCCTTCCATTCAGGTTCATATTCTTCTGCTGCTAATGTAGTCCTACCATACTTTTAGTTACAATTTGACATTTTACTTCTGTTCACTGTTACTCATCATGAGTTTAAAACTAACCCTTTCAGGTTATGAATTCCCACATAATAACTATAAGTATCTGTTGATTTATAAAATACATGATTACTAATAAACTACTGTTAATTCTGCATTACTTAAATGGATATATGTTTTATTAATCTTATAGAAACTACATGTATTTAACAAATATTACATAAATATGGGAGGCCAGGTGTGGTGGCTCACATCTCTAATCCCAGCATGTAGCGAGGCTGAGGTGGGAAGATCACTTGAGCCTAGGAGTTCAAGACCAGCCTGGGCAACTACATCACTACATAAAGTTAAAAAAAAAATTAGCCAGGCATGGTGGTGTTTGCCTGTGGTCCCAGCTACTCAGGAGGCTGTGGTGGGAGGATTGCACTAGTCCAGAAGGTTGAAGCTACAATGAACAATGAGTCGTGATTGCTCCACTGCACTCCAGACTGGGTGACAGAGTGAGACTCTGTCTCAAAAAAATATATATATACGTGTGTGTGTGTGTGTGTGTGTGTGTATGTGTGTGTATATATATGTGTATATACGTGTGTATATATATGTATATTTATGTGTGTGTATATATATGTGTGTGTGTATATATATGTATATGTATATATATTATGGGAGACATTGTTTAGTTTGCAGTGTTGCAGTGCTTGGTTCACACTGGAATTCGTGGACCCAGTTTACTAATTTTGTAGTTCCACAGTATCTGGAATCACTAACCTAGAAAGGGGGTCAGCAGACTTTTTGTATAAAGGGACAGATAGTAAACATTTTAGGCATTGTGGGCCATGCAGCCTCTGTTGCAGTTACTCAACCCTGCCATTGTAACAGGAAAGCAACCTGCAACAGTAAGCAAATGACTTTCTGGTTCCAAAATATTATTATTTCGATTTTTTTTTTTTTTTTGAGATGGAGTCTCACTTTGTTGCCAGGCTGGAGTGCAGTGGCACAATCTCGGCTCACTGCAACCTCCGCCTCCCTGGTTCAAACGATTCTTCTGCCTCAGCCTCCCATGTATCTGGTACTACAGGCACGTGCCACCACACCCAGCTAATTTTTTGTATTTTTAGTAGTATTTTTGTATTTTTATTTACAAAAAAAAATATTTTTTGTAAAAAAAAATTTGTATTTACCGTGTTAGCCAGGATGGTCTGCATCTCTTTACCTCGTGATCCACCTGCCTTGGCCTCCCAAAGTGCTGGGATTACAGGCGTGAGCCACCGCACCTGGCCTGATTTTTTTTTTAACCATTTAAAAATGTAAGAACTGTTCTTGGCTCATGGGCCATATAAAAACCGGATGGTTGGATTTGGTCTGTGGGTCATAGTTTGCTAAACTCTGGTCTCATAGACTACATTTCATTTCCAGAGGTACAAGTTTATTGCTTCCTCATTTGGTGACTCTGTACAACACACATGCTATTCCCTTCATATATGCAGAGAAGGCCGTGTGGGCTGCTAAAGGAATAGCACCAGTGTTACAGTACTGCTTCTAAGCATCTAATATATTAATACATGTGAATTTTATAGGGTTACTCTGTTTGTTAAAGTTTACATTAAAATATACATATTAAACATATATAGAGAGAGAATGTATATCAAGCAGATAATATATTAGTGGAATGCTGCTGGTAAGATCATCTGTAACCAAGAAGAAATTTATAAATTAGTAGTAAGGACTCACGTGGGAGGACGTGATTGTACGTAACACTTTTATACTAACCAAGTATCTTTTCTTCATAACCATTTCTTTATACAGTGGCTCTGAATCCAAAATACGTATCAGAGTCATGTAAGGACTCCAGTACACATGTAAATTCCAATTCAGAAGGGGTGTGTGTGTGTGTGTGTGTGTGTGTAAGGACTCCAGTACACATGTAAATTCCAATTCAGAAGGGGTGTATATGTGTGTGCGCACACCTGATGGAGAACCACTGCTTTACATTTACCTCCTAAAGTGAATTTATATCTATAAAGCAAGGAGTTTGGCCTGGCATCAGTGAACTCATATGCCCCCAAAACTATATGCAGAATTTCATGTTAAGCTCTGGATAGTAGACTGCCACAGCTTTCATCAGGTTCCTAAAAGATTATGTGAACCCACTCTCACCCAACCTACTCCCCTCACCTGAGAAAAAACAAAAACAGACAAAAACTTGTGAGATAATATTTTGTTTTCTTTAAATGCACTTGAACTTAGTCTCTAGACCTCCTGCAACTCTTCTTGTCTCTTTGGCTTCTCTCTGCCTCACCTCTCTAGATAACCACCTATTTCTCTAATGTTTCTTAGCCAAAAGATTCTAGCTAACTCAGACATTTTCTAGTTCCCTCTTTCAAGGTTCTGAGGATACATAGCCCTGAAACATCCAGGACTAAAATGATCAATGGCAGAGATTTCTATTGTGTTTTATTTTCCATTAAGAAGAAGGAAAAAACAACTTTTTTTGACTTCTTAAAGTTTGTAGGCGGGACACAGTGGTTTATGCCTGTAATCCCAGCACTTTGGGAGGCGGAGGAGGATCCCTGTAGACCAGGAGTTCAGGACCAGCCTGGGCAACACAGGGAAGACCCTCTCTCTACGAAAACAATTTTAAAAAATGAGCCAGGAGACCAGGCATGGTGGCTTATGCCTGTAATCCCAGCACTTTGGGAGGCCGAGGCAGGAGGATCACTTAAGCCTAGGAATTCAAGACCAGCCTGGGCAACATGGTGTAAAACCCCATCTCTACAAAAAATACAAAAATTAGCTGGGTATGGTAATGTGTGCCTGTAGTCCCAGCTACTTGGGAGGCTGAGGTAGGTGAATTGCTTGAGCCGAGGAGGAAGAAATTGCAATGAGCCAAGACTGTGCCACTACACTCCAGCCTGGGCAACAAAGCAAGACTCTGTCTCAAAAAAAGAAAAAAGAAAAAAAGCCCAGCATGGTGGTACAAGCCTGCGGTTCCAGCTGAGGTAGGAGGATCTCTTGAGCCTGCGAGGTTGAGACTGCAGTGAGCCACAATCATGCCACTGCACTTCAGCCTGGGTGACAGAGTGAGATCCTGTCTCAAAAAAAAAAAAAAAAAAGAAATTTATAGGTAACTTACCAGTTGGCGTATAATACAAAACACACAAAATCTAATGGATTGGTGCTAGGGAAAACATAAATTTCTGATCATTGAATTAGATAAGTGATTATCATAGTTAATCTAAAATTACCCTCAATTCTACCTTTCCTTTTAACTTAATTCTTTTTCTAATGTCTGAATTTTTCCTTTTAGGAGAAATTTTAAAAATAAAGTCTCCGTGTCAAAGTATAGAACTATTGTTATGAAACATCATTAGGAAATTCCATTTTTAATTTTATTGCATTCGTTTTTCATTTAAGGGTCTACTGCTGAGCCAGTTTCTCAGTCTACCACTTCTGATTATCAGTGGGATGTTAGCCGTAATCAACCCTATATCGATGATGAATGGTCTGGGTTAAGTATGTCCTTTTAAAAATTATCAGTTATTTTTTTCAGAGTTTTCTTTCTAGCACCCTGAATTCATGCTTTATGTTTTAATTTTAATTCTAATTTCTCACCTTTAAAGGTCATAAGAATATAATTTAATACCAAATGTACTACTTGAAACCTGATTATTGAATACCTGTAGAATTAAAACTGAATTTTCATAATTGAGGCAATATTTAAACATAAAGTTTTCTTCTAGTTGCTCTGTAGTATTTCTGGTTTTTAAGTTTTTTGTTTTAAATGAATGTCTTTTCTCCTCCTAGGTAGTATAATAGACTGAATTAAATATACAGAAATGGCTTTGTATTTGTGAAGTATACACACATTTTTGTGCTGGTAGAAAACTACTTTCTTAACCCAGTTGCCAGTAGAAGTTTAGTTAAAGGAAGACTCATTTTAGAAAGGAAGAATATGGTTTGTATGTTCAGAAAGCTCATGCCGTCTTCATTTAAAAAAAAAAAAAATTATGAGGTTTTTTTCCTCGCAAACCTAAATCTCAAAATGTACTTTCTCTGAATTTTTATTTCACATCCTTTTTTACTATTTACTGTTTTCTACTGTTAGCACTTATATGTTCCCTGTGGGGTTTTCCACCATTTTTAAGCATATGTTTTGCTTCTCCAAGTAGAGTTAAGAACTCTCTGAAAATGGGGACTAGCACTCTCACTCAGGACCTAGTGCAAGCCTTTATACATAGGTGTTCAGTAGTAATAATAATGACAATAAAAACACTGGACTATGTGCCGGGCACTGGTTTTAGTCTTTTGGATTTTATTATCTCATTTAATGCTTTAAACATTTCTATGTGGTAGGTTTTATTTGTTTCCACACTTTCCAGATGAAAAAGCTGTGACAAGGGAAAGTTATCTAGCTTTCCCCAGGCCACACAGTTAGTTAAATGGAGGAGGGTGGTATTCATACCTTGCTAGTCTGGCTCCAGAGTTCATGCTCTTAACCACTATCTGGTACAGCCTTGGTGATGATAGTAATCATCAAGGTAAGCTGGCGACACAGTGGTTAAAGCACAGTTCTTACAGATTAAGGGAGATGAGGAGAGAAAGATCAGGGAGGACCATATTGTGAAATGCATGCCTTGAATTGCTGGCTAAAGGTTAGGGAGCTGGGGGCTTTCAGTACTAGCTTAGACAGTAGATATGAATTTTAGTCCCAACTCTAAAATGTAGTACCTCATATGGTTTGGGCTTTGTCACTTATCTGGGAACTGTAAAATTGAGCAAATAACGTGTCATGTCTGTTTTCATAGGTTGTTGTGAGGCTTTAATGAGGTAATGGGTGAACATGAAAGCTCTGTAAATTACAGTCATCTCTCAGTATCCATGGGGGGTTGATTCCACGACCCCCCTCAGGTACCAAAATCCCCAGGTGCTGAAGTCTCCTATGATAAAATGGCATAGTATTTGCATATAACCTACGTATGTCTTCCCATATATTTTAAATTATCTCTTGACTACTTGTAGTAACTAATATGGTGTAAATAGTTGTTATACTGTATTGTTTAGGGAATAATGACAAGAAAAAAAGTGTGTACATATTCAATACAGACACAGTTCATTCATTTTTTTTTCTGAATATTTTTGAACCCACAAATGGAAAACCCATGGATACGCAGGGCTGACTGTGTATGAAGTGTTTAAATCCAAGGTTTTACAAGAATGTGAAAGCACTATTTTTGGGGAAAAAAATAAACAGTGTATTTGTGCTTTAGGAAAAATTATCAGCTATATGCAGAATAGAATTGAGGAGTGATTATAACAATGATAGGAGTGACTATAGGAAAATAGCAGTAAGGTGTCTTGGGCTGCTGTGGGTTGAGGCAGAGGAAAATTGAGTGGACAGGTCTCCAGGCCTTCCTGCTTGGACAGAATAGATACACTTTTTATTTTATCCATATTAAGATACTTTGAATATGAAAAACATGATTGGCTGCTAAAATAAAAGATTTTTAAAACATGTATCCACAGGATTCTATACTTAATCAAAGTAATATGTATCAGAAACACCATCTTACTTAAATTTGTTATGCTGTATTGGCAGTCTTTTTAAGTCCAGAGTTTCTCTTTAACATTTTCTCTGTAAACTTTATTTTCTGTGTCACCATCTTTAATGCAGCTCTATTTTTGGTGCTCAGTGAATTTAATTATTACTTCTGAATTTCTAAAATGAATGATTTAGTATTTTAGATTACAAATCCACAAAGTATATTACATTAGATTTACATTTACAGTATGATATAATTAATATATTGGCCCTCCAGTTTGAAGACATACATTAATCTATTGCTATCTTGACCATAAAGGAACAGCATTATTGTAATCCATGTAAAAAGTCAGATGTTGAATAGAACTTTTTCTTGGCACACAGGAGTGAATGAATTCGCTTCAGCATAATGGAGTGGTTGAAAGCATGAGCTTTCAGGACAGACTACCTGGATTTCAATCTTAACTTCCCTGCCTTTGCCCTTATGCAGGTTACATGATTATTCTATGCCTCAATTTTCTTCTCTGTAAAAACAGTAATTCCTCCCAAACAGTACGGCTGAGAAGATTAAATGAGTTAATACATATAAGGCACTTAGAACACTGCCTCACATATAGTAAATATCCAGTAAGTGCTGCTGTTGGTATCCTTCTAGTGGCAAAATTAGTCTACCCAATGTGGTTAACTAACCCAATGTTGTTAACACTGGAGAATGTTTTTCTAACATAATTGTTTTCTTTTATTAAAAAGTTATTAAAGTTTACATTGAATTAAGTTCTGACAAGAAACAGCTGACAACCAAATAAAGCCCAGCAATGAGATGCTTAAACCTAAAACATTATTCCATAAGTGAATTAAATGAAGAGACAAATTCCTTACCCTTTTGAAAAGAAAACCAGTATGGCTCTTTGAAAAGAATTAAGTTCTGACAAGAAACAGCTGACAACCAAATAAAGACCAGCAAAGAGATACTTAAACCTAAAATGTTATTCCATAAGCAAATTAAATGAAGAGACAAATTCCTTACCCTTTTGAAAAGAAAACCGGTATGGCTCTTTGAAAAGACATTGGCAGACTAATGGAAAACTTTAGCGATGAGAAATTATAATTGGAGCAAACTATACTGTGAATCATTTTTAAGGGAACTATGTCTAAGAAGTTTTTTGGTACATTAGGCCTATGAATCTTAAGAATTAGTTACCCAGGCCGGTGCCATGGCTCACACTTGTAATCCCAGCACTTTGGGAAGCCAAGGTGCAAGGATTTCTTGAGCCCATGTGTTCAAGACCAGCCTAGGCAGCATAGTGAGACCCCATCTCTACAAAAAAAATTAGCTGGACGTGATTCGCATGCCTGTAGTCCCAGCTACTCAGGAGTCTGAAGTGGAGGATCACTTGAGCCTGAGAAGTCTAGGCTATAGTGTGCCATGATCTTGCCACTGCACTCCAGCCTGGGCAATAGAGCGAGACCCTGTCATAAAAAATACTTTTACTAAGCATTTTACTCAATTTTTATTTTTCACCTCCATCTCCTACCACATGTATTAAGAAAATGGGTGACATGTTGGTATATTGCCCACTCAATTGCCTAAACTTTTTTCTGCTTAATAGTTTCTTTTCTGGCAAGAAGTCTTAGAGACATGGCTTATGGACAGCAGTTTTCAAAATCTGAGTTTCTTATCTGAGATTTAAGCAAAGCCAATGATAGTTTGGTATGTGAACCTCCTAAAAGTATTATTAATGAATGCTTGGTATAAGATGAGTAGTTGGTTCCAGACATCTACTAGATTGAATTGAAGTATATCTTACATATGAAGTATATCTTACTGAGAGGTTCATCAGAATTGTGAGAAATAAATTTTTAACTATACATGCCTTATAGATTAGAAACTGGTTTTAATATCATCAGTGATAATAAAAACAATAGCTATCATTCATTGAGCACTTACTGCATTGCCATGAATTGCTTTACATGTATCTCATATAATCCTCTCAGCAATCCTATGAAGTTGATAATAGAGCCCATTAAGAAACTTGACCAAAATCATCTTGGTATTAAGTGGTAGAACAATATTCAAATGTACATTTGTTTGACATGAAGACCCATGCTCTTCACCTCTATGTAATACTGACTCCAGATACTTGCTCATGGTGGTGAATTTAGAAATACAGGAAGGAACTTCCTTTTTTGTAACACATTTCACACTTGTAATCACCTGTTCCATGTTTTTCCTCCACTAGACTATAAATTCTTATGTTGTCTCTCCCTGTCCTCCACTAGCTTAGCTCTTCTCTGTTTCCACAGCCCCCATGGCAGAATCTATCACTCTGTATTTAATAGTTTGTTAAGCTTACCTATCTTCACCCCTGAATAGACAGACTACAAGCTGCACGTGCAGAGGGATTCTATTTTACTTATTTTTGTATCTCTAGTACCTACCTAGCTCAAGTTCTAGCACATAGTAAGTGCTTAATAAGGATTGGATAGATGTAATTTCACTATTAAAATATATTTATTATTCCAACCTGGGCAATATAGTGAATCTCCTTCTCTACAAAAAATTTAAAAACTAGCCAGGCATGGTGGCACATGGCTGTGGTCCCAGCTGCTCAGGAGGCTGAGGCAGGAGGATCACTTGAGCCCCAGGAGGTTAAGGCTGCAGTGAACTATGATTATACCACTGCGCTCCAGCCTGGGTGACAGAATAAGACCCTGTCTCTTAAACTAAGAAAATATATATATATATATTATATATATATATATAATGTTTTATTTTCTTCTGTCTCTTCCTCATAAATTTGAGATCATACTGTGTAGACAATTTTGTCTATGATTTTTTTTTCTGTGAGCATTTTCCCAGATTGTTATATATTCTTCCAAAACCTGGATTTTAAAACTTTCGTAAGAATGTATTATACCTCCCTGTTAAACAAAAACAATAATAGAGTTCACCTGGAAAAATAAGACAAGCAGAAAGTAAATAGGAGTACTAAATAAGAGTAATGCAAACAAATTTGTCCTTCTAGATACAAAAATGTATTGCAGAGTTATGTATAGCACTGTCCCAGGAATAGATCAGTGGAATAGAATAGAAATTCCAGAAACAGACTGAAGTGCATATAAAAGAATTGAGTAAGGCTGGGCACGGTGGCTCATGCCTGTAATCCCAACACTTTGGGAGGCTGAGGCAGGTGGATCAAGAGGTCAGGAGTTCGAGACCAGCCTGTGACCAACATGGTGAAACCCTGTTTCTACTAAAAATAGAAAAATTAGCCAGGTGTGGTGATGCACGCCTGTAATCCCAGCTACTTGGGAGGCTGAGGCAGGAGAATCGCTTGAACCCGGGAGGCGGAGGTTGCAGTGAGCCAAGATCATGCTGCTACACTCCAGCCTGGGTGACAGAGTGAGACTCCATCTCAAAAAAAAAAAAAGAGAATTGAGCATTGCTGGGCGTGGTGGCTCACGCCTATAATCCCAGCACTTTGGGAGGCCGAGTCAGGCAGATCACGAGGTCAAGAGTTCGAGACCAGCCTGGCCAACATTGTGAAACCCTGTCTCTACTAAGAATACAAAAATTAGCCGGGTGTGGTGGCGCATGCCTGTAATCCCAGCTACTCGGGAGGTTGAGGCAGGAGAATCGCTTGAACCTGGGAGGCGGAGGTTCCAGTTAGCCGAGATCATGCCACTGCACTCCAGCTTGGGCAACAGAGCAAGACTCCATCTTGGGGAAAAAAATAAAGAAAGAATTGAGTGTTCGATAAGAGTAGCATTAGGTATTAGTGGGAAATGATTGGATTTTTCATTTAAGCATTGTTGGGACAACTTGTTAACCATTTGGAAATAAAGCCTAACCTTTGTCATCTTAAACCATTGTAAGTGAAACCTGACTGTAAGTAGATTTACAGGAACATATATAGGAGTATATGATTTGCAGGGAGAGGAGGGAAGAATTAACTTTGAGAGCTACTTATTTAATCTGGTTAAAGGCAAAGACTGGTTTTTCCTTTTAGAATAAGTCATTGATAGCTTCCTCAAGGAGTTAAAAATTCAGTGCCTCCTATGGTGAAATAAAGGGATCTAGAAGTCTAGAATAAAATTTATTTTTGATAATAAATGATGATTGAAGCCCTGAAAGTTATTCAAATGCTTTTGAAATGATTGGATAAAAAGCACATTGAATGAGCTGAAAAATATAAGAAAGTACAGGTTAAGTATTTAAAAAGGGGGAGAAAAATAAGACGTTGAATATTGTCATGACTTGGTGAATTTGAAGAAACTAATTTTGAAAAGCTCATAAGGATAGGAGAGGTGTAGTATAAAATGACAGGTAGGGATTGTAACTTTGGTACTACTGTTAAGAATTAATTCCAAACCCTAGACAATAAATCAATTACAAAAATGTTGTAATAATCAGGGGAGAAAACAACCAGGTCCTAGACCAAGTTAAAAATGGATAGAGAAAAGAAATTCAGGAGACTGATAACAAAGGAAGCAGAAAGAGTGGAATCAAATGGCTAATAAATTTTCTGGAATTTCTTAGAAATTCCATTAACCATATGATATGCTTAGCAGAAATTGAATAAAGATTGTTACCTTCATGTTATTTTTTTTTTCTGGCTCTTAAAATGTGCTTGGGAGACAGAACAATAACTTAAAATTACAGCTTAGTTGAACATAAGGAATTTTTAGTTTTTGCCTTTTAATTTATGGCAAAAATGATAGACGCCTAATTCACACTGTTAAATTTTAGATGGTCTGTCTTCTGCTGATCCCAACTCTGATTGGAATGCACCAGCAGAAGAGTGGGGCAATTGGGTAGACGAAGAAAGAGCTTCACTTCTAAAGTCCCAGGAACCAATTCCTGATGATCAAAAGGTGAGTATAAGAGATTCCTGGGTGTTTATTTGTTAATGAAAGAGACAGGCTGGGCACGGTGGCTCACGCCTATAATCCCAGCACTTTGGGAGGTGCTGTGGGAGGATTGCTTGAGCCCAGGAGTTCAAGGCCAGCCTGGACAACATAGCGAGACCCCATCTCTATTTATAAAAATAAAATAAAGCAACTGAAGGAGAATTCTGGGTCACAGAGGCTGACACAATTGAGAGGGTCAGAGAGGCAATAATCAACAGCATCAGAAACAGCAAACCCAAGTTTGGATAGGACTGGAGGAGAGATAGTGGATAATAGCAACACGTGGTATCAGGAATGGTTTTGCTAGGGTTGGGGGGTTGTATTTTAATGATAGGGGAGATTTTGGTATAGGGTCAGCAGTCTTTTTTTCTTTCTTTCCTTTTTTTTTTTTTTTTGGAGACAGATTCTTGTTCTGCCGCCCAGGCTGGAGTGCAGTGGCATGATCTCAGCTCACTGCAACCTCTGCCTCCAGCAGTTTTCCTAACTCAGACTCCTGAGTAGCTGGGATTACAAATTAGCCCACCACTATGCCTGGCTAATTTTTGTGTATTTAGTAGATACGGGGTTTCACCATGTTGGCAAAGCTGGTCTCCACCTCCTGACCTCATCAGGTGATCCGCTCACCTCAGCCTCCCAAAGTGCTGGGATTACAGGCGTAAGCCACCATGCCTGGCCTTTTTTTTTTTTTTTTTTTTTTTTTTTTTTTTTTTTTGAGATGGTGTCCTCAAACTCCTGGCCTCAAGTGACCCTCCTGCCTCAGCCTCTCAAAGTGCTGGGATTACATGTGTAAGCCACTGTGTCTGGCCTGCACAGTCTTTATTAAAAAGCCATACATTCTGATGCAGCTAGTCAATTATATAGCAAGTAGCCATAGATGATATGGAAATGAATTTTATTTGTAGGAACTAATGCTGGGCTGTATTTGTAATTTGCCAACCCATGTTTTAGCATGTCTGTCAATACAAAGGGAAAGGATCCAGAATAAAGTAAAAAGTTAAACATAGGCTGGGCACAGTGGCATACATCTGGTAGTCCCAGCTATTCAGGAGGCTGAGGCAGGAGGATTGTTTGAACATAGCAAGACCCCATCTCTTAAAAAAAAAAAAAAAAAGGAAAGAAAAAGTTAAATGAGAGGGAAGATTTGACTGATAGAGTAAGGTGCCAGAAGAGGATCAGGAAGCCTTTAACAAGTGGATGGATTGGTCTTTTTTTTTCTTTTTCTTTTTGAGATGGAGTTTTGCTCTGTCACCCAGGCTGGAGTTCAGTGATACAATCTCAGCTCACTGCAGTCTCCACCTCCCGAGTTCAAGCAATTCTCATGCCTCAGCCTCCCGAGTAGCTGGGATTACAGGCACCCGCCACCATGCCTGGCTAATTTTTGTACTTTTAGTAGAGATGGGGTTTCACCATGTTGGTCAGGCTGGTTTCAAACTCCTGACCTCAAACGATCCACCCGCCTCGGCCTCCCAAAGTGCTGGGATTACAGGCATGAGCCACCATGCCAGGCCTTTCTTTTTTTTTTTTTTTTTTTTTTTTTTTTTTGAGGTGGAGTTTCGCCCTGTCTCCCAGGCTGGAGTGCAGTGGCACGATCTCGGCTCTCTGCAACCTCCACCTCCCAGGTTCAAGTGATTCTCCCTCCTCAGCCTGCTGAGTAGCTGGGATTACAGGCATGCATCACCATGCCCAGCTAATTTTTGCATTTTTAGTAGAGACGGGTTTTTGCCATGTTAGCCAGGCTGGTCTCAAACTCCTGACCTCAAGTGGTCTGCCCACCTCGGCCTCGCAAAGTGCTAGGATTACAGGCGTGAGCCACTGCCCCCAGCCAGGATTGGTCTTTAAAACAGGATATAGGCAGGGCACAGTGGCTCCCACTTTGCGAGGCCAAGGTGGGTAGATCACAAGGTCAGGAGTTCAAGACCAGCCTGGCCAAGATGGTGAAACCCCATCTCTGCTAAAAATACAAAAATTAGCTGGGCATGGTGGCGGGCACTTGTAATCCCATCTACTCATGAGGCTGACTGAGGCAAAGAATTGCTTGAACCCGGGAGGCAGAGGTTACAGTGAGCCAAGGTTGCACCACTGCACTCCAGCCTGGACAACATAGCGAGACTTCATCTCAAAAAAAAAAAAAAAAAATATAATACTAATGGTAGAAGGAGGGGTAAATAAATGTAGAGGAGGACAGTTAACAGGCAATGTGAAAGTCAACAGCAGGGAAAGGGGTTTTAGATTGGACCTACAAAAAGGCTTCTTAGTACAATATCTTAATATATAATACCTTAATACATAGTGATCATTCAGATGTTTGTTGGACATTTAACACAATAGAACCCATGAATGGAATAAAGACTTTATCATACATCATAGGAATTCTTTTTCTGAATATATTCAGAGATTACCTTTTACATTTCTAAGCAAAAGTGAGCTGTCATCAAAATGTTCATCAGTTGGGGAATGGAAAGATGTGATATGTTTATACCATGGCATATTAGAAGTTAAAAATGAACTAAAACTACATTAGCATTATGAATGGAATCTCAACATGCTGAATGATGAGCAAGTTATAAAAAGATAGAATATGTCATTTATGTAAGTTTTTATATGTGGATACAAATAAATTTATAGAAAAATTGATTGGATAGACACAGAAGTTGTTCACAATTTTAGTTACCATTAGGAAGGTAGTGTGAAAATGGGATTGGGAAGCGGTATAAAGGAATTTGAAATTTATCAGTAATGTCCTTTTTATTTAAAGATTTAAAATACGTTTATAAAAATCTCAACTCTTTCGTAGGAGTTAAAAGTTGTAGAGTTGATTTCAGCATCTTCCCATTAACAAAAATAGTATTTTGCCATGGGGAACTACATTTCTTGTATGGTTGGATTATAATGAAGTGATAAGCTGACTGAAGAAAGTCCTTGTGACCTGAGTATCATTCATGGCACGTATCTGTTCATATGTCATTTTAATCATTGTAAGACCTTGAAACAGCTTGTGGTGAAAACTTCTAGGGATGTTTCTCCACAACTGGTAGCCAGCCAGCCTAGACTGAAAATCTCTTAGCTAAGTTTGTGCCACATTTTGTTTTTCCATCTGCTTGTAATGTCTGTAAGCTATTTGGTAGTTCGTGAGACCACCAAAATCATTATAATGATTATAGTGCTGAGCAGAGAAATAGCGGTTACTTAGAATCATCTCTTCCTGTAAAGATAGTCTAGGAATCTAGGTTGTCATTTGTGAGAATAAACCAAAAGCATTTTTCCATAGAAAGTTAAACTACAGTGCTTACTTCAGCAACACATACACTAAAATTGAGGCCAGGCGTGGTGGCTCACATTTGTAATCCCAGTACTTTGGGAGGCCGAGGTTGGCAGATCACCCAAGGTCGGGAATTTGAGACCAGACTAGCCAACATGGTGAAACCCCGTCTCTACTAAAAATACAAAAAAAAAAAAAAATTAGCTGGATGTGGCGGTGTGTGCCTGTAATCCCAGCTACTCGGGAGGCTGAGGAACAAGACTCGCTTGAACTGGGAGGCAGAGGTTGCAGTGAGCCACTTCACTCCAGCCTGGGCAACAGAGTGAGACTATCTCAAAAAAAAAAAAAAAAAAAAAAAATAGATAAGGCCAGGCACAGTGGCTCAGGCCTGTAATCCCAGCACTTTGGGAGGCCGAGGCGAGTGGATCACCTGAGGTCAGGAGTTCGAGACCAGCCTGACCAACAAGGTGAAACCCCATCTCTACTAAAAATAGAAAAATTAGCCGGGCGTGGTGGTGCGCACCTATAATCCTAGCTACTTGGGAGACTGAGGCAGGGGAATTGCTTGAACCTAGGAGGTGGAGGTTGCAGTGAGCCA
Organism: Pongo abelii; assembly: GCF_028885655.2. Taxonomy (NCBI): domain Eukaryota; kingdom Metazoa; phylum Chordata; class Mammalia; order Primates; family Hominidae; genus Pongo; species Pongo abelii. The sequence continues at coordinate 113,616,116 of NC_071992.2, forward strand.
AGATGGCACCATTGCACTCCAGCCTGGGCAACAGAGCAAGACTCCATCTCAAAACAATAAATAGATAGGTAGATAGATAAGATACAGAGAAGATTGGCATGGCCTCTGCATCATTATGAATACTAACATAACAGTGCTAACTTGATAGGTTTTTTTTTGTCCTGCAGAATGCTATTTTCAATGACATGATCTCTCAAATTCAGTTTTTTAAATTAAACCTTTTATTTTGAGATAATTGTAGATTCAAATGCAGTTATAAGAAATAATATAGGCCAGGCACAGTGGCTCATGCCTGTAATCCCAGCACTTTGGGAGACCAAGGTAGGAGGATCACTTGAGTCCGTGTTTGAGGCTAGCCTGTACAACATAGCAAGACCCTATCTCTAATTAAAAAAAAAAAAGAAAGAAAAATCAGCCTGTAGTCCCAGCTCCTCAGGTGGCTAAGGCAAGAGGATCAGGAGGTCAAGGCTGTGCAGTGAGCCTTGATTGCACCACTGTACTCCAGCCTGGGCAACAGAGCGAGACCCTGTCTTGAAAAAAACAAAACAAAACCAGGCAGGAATGAAACAGAGTGATCCCCTGTACCCCTTTTACCCAGTTTTCCCCGGTGGTAACATGTTAAAAAACCATAATACTGTACAGTAGCACAGTAGCCATCCCCACCGTTCCCCACCTCCACTTATACACAGGGTGCATTCCAAGACTCCCAGTGGATGCCTGAAACCACAGATAGTGTCAAACCCTAGGTATACTATGCTTTTTCCTATACATACCTCTGATAAAGTTTAATTTGTAAATTAGTAAAGGATTAACAACAGTAATCATAAAACAGTTATAAAATTTACTGTAATAAAAGTTATATGAATGTGGTCTCTCTCACTGTGTCTTTCAAAGTACTTTAATATCAGACTGAGGTTGACCGCAGGTAACTGAAACTGCAGAAAGCAAAACTGCAAATAAGGGGGAACTACCTTTTCACAACTGGCGTGTTTGAATTGATGCAATCAAGATACAGAACATTTATCATTTCAAGAATGTTTTATTAATGGAATTATAATATATATAACCTTTTGCTATGGTTCTTGTTTGTTCGTTTGATTGAGATGGAGTCTTGCTCTGTTACCCAGGCTGGAGTGCAGTGGCATGATCTCGGCTCACTGCAACCTCCACCTCCCAGGTTCAAGCAATTCTCCCATCTCAGCCTCCCAAGTAGCTGGGATTACAGGCTCATGCCACCAGGCCCAGCTAATTTTTTTATTTTTAGTAGAGACGGGGTTTCACCATAGTGGTCAGGCTGCTCTTGAACTCCTGACCTTAGGGGATCCACCCACCTTGGCCTCCAAAGTGCTGGGATTACAGGCTTCAGCCACTGCTCCTGGCCTTGGTATGTTTTGTTTTTTTTTTTTCACTCCACATAATTCTCTGGAGATTCATCCAGGTTGTTGTATGTGTCGGTAGTTGTACCTTTTTACTGCTGAGTGATATTCCATGGTCTGGATGTACCTCAGTTTCTTTAACCATTTACCTATTGAAGGACATTTGTGTCCTTTCCAGTTTGGGACTATTATGAATAAAGCTGCTAAATATGTAGGTTTTCAGAAGTCTCTGTCTAAACATAAGTTTTCATTTCTCTAGGATAAATGCCCATATGTACAATCGCTGGGTGTTATGATAGTTGCATATTTTAGTATTCTAAGAAACTGGTTTTTCTGTATCCTCACCTAAATTTGCAGTTGTCACTTTTTTATTTTAGCAGTTCTGATAGGTGTATAGTGATAACTCATTGTGGTTTTAATATGCATTTCCCTAATAGCAAATGGAGTTGAGCTTTTTCCCATGGTTTCTTTGGCATCTCTGTATGTTCTTGGGTGAAATGTCTGTTCATGTCTTTTGCATATTTTCTAAGGGGATTTTTTTTTTAAACTTGAGTGTTCCTTATGTATGGATACTAGTTCCATGGATGGAACCATATGGCTTGCAAATATATTCCCCCATTGTGTGGGTTGTTATTTCATTCTCTTAACAGAGTCAAATAAATTTTAACTTAAATTGCACTACATTTGAACTTCAAAATAAAATAGAATTACCTATTCAGTGAGTTTTTATTTTTTTATTTTTTATTTTTCTTTTTTTTTTTTTATTTTTTTTTTGAGACGGAGTCTTACTCTGTTGCCCAGGCTGGAGTGCAGTGGAGTGATTTTGGCTCACTGCAAGCTCCGCCTCCCGGGTTCACGCCATACTCCTGCCTTAGCCTCCCGAGTAGCTGGGACTACAGGCGCCCACCATCACGCCCGGCTAATTTTTTTGTATTTTTAGTAGAGATGGGGTTTCACCGTGTTAGCCAGGATGGTCTCGATCTCCTGACCTCGTGATCCACCCGCCTCGGCCTCCCAAAGTGCTGGGATTACAGGCATGAACCACCGTGCCCAGCCTCAGTGAGTTTTTAAAACACTAAAGTTTACACAGCTCTCTACTTATGTTGTAGTGAGTGATGGGTGACATAGACACACTGAGAGAATGAAGTTCCATGTATTTTGTTATTTTTTAAATATGTAGTTCTTGATCCGTTTTATTACTTATTACTAGTTTTTATTTAGATTTTGGGAAATGAAGACTGTACCTAATGAATGAAATTATTTCATAATAATTTTCTAAATAATGGACATATAACCATTTGCTTCTCTTTAATATTTTTGCTTTTAACCTAAGGTCTCAGATGATGATAAAGAAAAGGGAGAGGGAACTCTTCCAACTGGGAAATCCAAAAAGAAAAAAAAGAAAAAGAAGAAGCAAGGTGAAGATAACTCTCCTGCACAGGTAAAATGTCAGAACAACAAGCATTCATTAAGTGCCTCCGGCTTAAAATGTGAAAAGATTATGTACAGATGCTAAAAATATATAGAAATAAAAGACAGTATGAGACATTATTTATTTGAAAAGTCATAGACTGTTTTACATATTCAATACATTATATTGTAATAAAAATGTTATTGCTCAAAAAATTCATGCTAAAGGTGTTGCTAAACTCAAAAATAAGTAAAATTCCAAATTATTCATGCATTTTTTTATTATATAATGGTGAAATGGGAAAAGAGAGACAGTATTTTACACATACAAAATTCCTTTTGAGTAACTGGAAGGTAACATTTAGCACACATAGAAAAACCGTGTGTATAACAAGTGGAGTCTTTCACTTGACTTTGAGTTTGCTGGTTATTTCACTTAGAAGTATCATTTCTTGCTTTTTTGGCATCTACCCAACAGATATTTTCTCTTTCCATCATTCATACATTTCCTTTTCTTTCTTTTTCTTTGCTCTCCTATCTGGGGGAAAAAAAGTAAATTATAATAAAAATGAAGTCAGAGATGAAATTTTAAGCTGGGCACAATGGCTCATGCCTGTAATCCCAGCACATTGGAAGGCTAAGGCGGGAGGATCACTTCAGTCCAGGAGCTTGACACCAGCCTGGGCAACATGGCAAAACCCTGTCTCTACAAAAATTAGCTAGGCACGGTGGCATACGCTTGTAGCCCCAGCTACTCAGGAAGCTGAGGTGAGACAATCACTTGCGCCCGGGAGGCAGAACTTGCAGTGAGCCAAAAATCACACTACTGTACTCCAGCCTGGGTCACAGAGCAAGACCCTGTCTCAAAAAAAAAAAAAAAAAAAAAAAAAATTTTAATTTCAGATTGATTATTAGAAACATGCATATGTTTTTTTAAAGCACTAATACTGTTACATTATAACTTCTTAAAATATTTGTATTCCTTACTATAACTATGTAATTAATTGTTTAAATGTAGGAGATAGGGAACCGCAATTTCTAGGGATAGCCCACATAGTAATTTTTCCTACTTATTGTTCTATTTGTTTATCTTTTTTTTTTTTTTTTTTTTTTTTTGAGATAGAGTCTTGTTCTGTTGCCCAGGCTGGAGTTCAGTACTGCAATCTCAGCTCATTGCAGCCTCTGCCTCCCGGGTTCAAGCGATTCTCCTGCCTCAGCTTCCCAAGTAGCTAGGGTTACAGGCATGTGCCACCACACCTGGCTAATTTTTGTATTTTTAGTAGAGACAGGCTTTCGCCATGTTAGCCAGGCTGGTCTCAAGTGATCTGGCCTCAAGTGGTCGGCCCAACTTAGCCTCCCAAAGTGTTGGGATTACAGGCGTGAACCACCGCGCCCAGCCTTATTTATTTTTGAGACGGAGCCTCACTCTGTCACCCCGGCTGGAGTGCAATGGCACAGTCTCACCTTACTGTAACCTCCCTCTCCCAGGTTCAAGTGATTCTCCTGCCTCAGCCTTCCAAGTAGCTGGGATTACAGGCATAAACCACCACACCCAGCTAATTTTTGCATTTTTAGTAGAGAAGGGATTTAACCATGTTGGCCAGGCTGGTCTCAAATGATCTGGCCTCAAGTGATCTTCCCACCTCAGCCTCCCAAAGTGTTGGGATTACAGGTGTGAACCACCACGCCCAGCCACTTACTGTTTTTGAAAGAAGTTTCTACATGGCTTTTTAAGGAAATATGTATTTAGTTATTTTTTATTGTGGGAAGCACAAACCCTCATAAATCATACAAGCTTATTATCAATACTTGCTTTTTCATTAGTAAAAATGAATGGGCATTAAGGTTGTAACATAGCTAAGATCAGTGGATATGAACAAACTAACACTATGTAATAGGTATGCTTTTCTTGTTAGCTGGAGCTGGCAGATGAGAAATGTTACATCTATCCTTTGTTAGTAATACTACCTGAAAACCATTTTAGCCAAATTTTTCTTGAATTTCTTTGACTTAGAGTATTTACTAGTAATAATTTTGTGGATTGTGGATTAGTTGAGCTCCTTTTAAAAGAAATTTTGAAGGATAAATGTATTCTGAAATGTTTAACGTATTGGCAAAGGTCATTAACGTGAATGTTTCTTTGGTATTCTGATATCCTTTTTAAAATGTTCACTGTGTTTTTAAAAATATAATGAATAAATATTCTAGGTTTAGAGTCAGATCTATATTCTGAATCATGTTCTGTCATTTTTTTTTACCTTGCACAAGTTACATAACTGCATAGGTTGTTTTGAGAATTCAATATCCTTGAAGTTCTATGCTGAGTACATAGCACATATATCCTATTAATAAAAGGTTATGGCTGGGCACGGTGGCTCACGCCTATAATCCCAGCACTTTGGGAGGCCGAGGCAGGTGGATCACCTGAGGTCGGGAGTTCGAGACCAACCTGACCAACATGGAGAAACCCCATCTCTACTGAAAATACAGCATTAACCGGGCATGGTTGCATGCATCTGTAATCCCAGCTACTTGGGAGGCTGAGGCAGGAGAATCACTTGAACCCGGGAGGCGGAGATTGCAGTGAGCCAAGATCATGCCATTGCACTCCAGTCTGGGCAACAAGAGTGAAACTCGGTCTTAAAAAAAAAAAAAAAAAAAAAAGGTAGACCAGGTGCGGTGGCTCACGCCTGTAATCCCAGCACTTTGGGAGGCCAAGGCGGGTGGATCACAAGGTCAGGAGTTTGAGACCATCCTGGCCAACATGGTGAAACCCCGTCTCTACTGAAAATACAGAAATTAGCCGCACGTGGTAGCTGGTGCCTGTAGTCCCAGCTACTTGTGAAGCTGAGGCAGGAGAATTGCAGGTTGCAGTGAGCCGAGATTGTGCCACTACACTCCAGCCTGGACAACAGAGTGAGACTCTGTCTCAAAAAAAAATTATATATTTTTTTCTCTTTTTGTTTTGTTTTGTTTGTTTTTTGAGACATTCCACTCTGTTGTCAGGCTGGAATGCAGTGGCTCCATCACAGCTCACTGCAGCCTTAACCTCCTGGGCTCAAGGGATCCTCCTGCTTCAGCCTCCCAAGTAACTAGGACTACAGCTTTTTATTTTTTTGTAGAGACAGAGTTTCCCTATGTTACCCAGGCTATCCCAAACTCCTGGGCTCAAACAGTCCTCCTGCCTTGGCTCCCAAAGTGCTGGGATTACAGATGCAAGCTACCGCACCAAACCCAAAGACCTTTTTAGTGTTCGTGTGTGGCTGATGGGGTCTTTCATGTTGAGTTCAACTTAGGATGGAAATAAATTGATGTCTTCTGACTTTGTAAGATTGCAAAACTTTGAAAAACTTTGTAAGATTACAGACTTCACCCACATACTTCCAAAGCTACCTGCTCAGCCTAAATATATAGAAAATCTTGACTGTCTAAACCCACTACTATACTGAATAACTATCATAAAATAGAACATCAGTGTCAGAAGAACATCAAGATCATCTTAGCCATTTGTTAAAAAGAACGGCCATTTTATATGGATGCGTTTGCCAAAAAATACAGTAATCCTTCTATTTAATATATTCTAGTTCATGTTTATTTTACATATAATTTACTAAGCATATAATGTGCTCTAGAATTATTTTGCTGAAACTTCGTAAAAGTTTGAAAGTCTAAGAATGGAAATCTTACTGCCCTGATGTCCTGTGGTGTTTGGCATGTGCCCTCCCGTCTCCTGACTAATCTCCTGACTTGGGTGGCATGAGGCCCATGCCACCCAAACCTTTCACTTTCCAAAGAGCTAGCCGTCCTCCACCCTGTACCATGGTGTCCTAGCCTGTCTGCATTTGTTAGTGGTGATATTCTTTATGTATAAAAAATTTTTATACCCCCCCCCCCCAAAAAAATGGAAATCTTAAAGCTTGTATGAGTTTTTAGAAATTATTAGGGCAAATTTTACTTTACAGTTGAGGAAACAGGCTTAGGGAAACTAAGTGACTTGTCCCTGAGATTGTTTGTTTGTTTGTTTTTGAGACAAGGTCTCACTCTGTCACCCAGGCTGAGTGCAGTGGCGCGATCTTGGCTCACTGCAACCTTCACCTCCCAGGTTCAAGCAATTATCATGTATCAGCCTCCCAAGTAGCTGGGATTACAGGCGTGTACCCACCATTACCAGATAATTTTTGTATTTTTAGTAGAAACAGGGTTTCACCATGTTGGCCAGACTGGTCTTGAACTCCTGACCTCAAATGATCCACCCACCTCGGCCTCCCAAAGTGCTGGGATTACAGGCATGAGCCACTGCGCCCGGCCTAATTTTTGTATTTTTAGTAGAGATAGGGTTTCACCATGTTGCCCAGGCTGGAGTGCAGTGGCGAGATCTGCAACCTCCGCCTCCCAGGTTCAAGTAATTGTCATGCCTCAGCCTCCCAAATAGCTGAGATTATAGGCGTGCGCCACCACACCCAGCTAATTTTTGTATTTTTATTAGAGACAGGGTTTCACCATGTTGGCCAGGCTAGTCTCAAACTCCTGACCTCAGGTGATCTGCCTGCCTCAGCCTCCCAAAGTGCTGGGATTACAGGCGTGAGCCACTGCACCCAGCTGTCCCTGAGATTTTGTAGCTAGACTGTGGCATGGCCAAAATTGGAATTTTCTGTCTATTGCCCTTTCTACTATGTAAGCTTAATTTATCTAGAAAATTAACTTATGTATAAACATTTTATTCCCTGAAGTTGTTAAGTGAAGTGTTTTTTGTGTTTGTTTTTTGTTTTTTTGTTTTTTTTTTTTTTTGAGACAGAGTTTTCCTCTGTTGCCCAGGCTGGAGTGCAATGGTGTGATCTCGGCTCACTGCAACCTTCACCTCCCAGGCTCAAGCAATTCTCATACCTCCTCCCAAGTAGCTGGGATTAAAGGCATGCACCACCATGCCTGGCTAATTTTTGTAGTTTTGTAGTTTTGGGGGTTTTTTTGAGACAGAGTCACCCAGCCTGGAGTACAGTGGTGTGATCACAGTCCACTGCAGCCTCCATCTCTCAGGCTCAAGTAGTCTTCCCTCCTCAGCCTCCTGAGTAACTGGGACTACATGTATACACCACCACACATGACTAATTTTTGTATTTTTGTAGAGACAAGGTTTCACCATGTTGCCCAGGCTGGTCTCAAATTCCTGAGGTCAAGCAATTCACCCACCTCCGCCTCCCAAAGTGCTGGGATTACAGCCATACACCACCATAGATTTTAATTAATGAAAAATGAATGATTTATATAATCTAATAGGTTATTTTTCTCTATAGGACACAGAAGAATTAGAAAAAGAGATTAGAGAAGAGCTTCCGGTGAATACCTCTAAAACCCGTCCAAAACAGGAAAAAGCTTTTTCCTTGAAGACCATAAGCACTAGTGATCCAGCCGAAGTACTCGTCAAAAATAGCCAGGTAATTTTTAAGAATAATAAAGTTGCTGGGCGCAGTGGCTTACGCCTGTAAACCCAGCACTTTGAGAGGCCAAGGCGGGCAGGTCATGAGGTCAGGAGTTCAAGACCAGCCTGGCCAACATAGTGAAACCCCGTCTCTACCAAAAATACAAAAATTAGCCGGGCACGGTGACGGGAGCCTGTAACCCCAGCTACTTAGGAGGCTGAGGCAGGAGAATCGCTTGAACCTGAGAGGCGGAGGTTGCAGTGAGCCGAGATCACGCCACTGCACTCCGGCCTGGGCAACAGAGCGAGACACTGTCTCAAAAAAAAAAAAAGAAGAATAAAGTTTTGTTGACTCAAGTATTTTATCATAAATATTGTTTTAAGCACTGTGCTAAGCATTTAAAATATAACGACTAATTTCGTCTTCAAAACAATCCCAAGAGAAAGGTAAGACGCATTTTATAAATGAAGCTAGAGAAGTTGAATAACTTGCCCAGAGTCATATAACTATCAGTAGTGAAATCAAGAACCACACTGTACTGTATTTTCTCCTGCTAAATATCTAGGCATACAAGGGATAGACAGCTTAGACATAGAGAAAATATGATTGGTTTCATTTTCCCCCAATATATGTACATAATATGACTATGGTTCAGCCTCCCAAAATGGAACATTTGTTTAAAACTTGGTTATAGGCTCTTGAATGATGTGGCTTCTATGGAAAGTATCTCTATGGCAGAAGGGACCATTTTACAAAAGGCCTAGGTTGGTGACACAAAATCTGATTTCTAATTGGGTAAATTAATTACATCATATGAAAATAAATTCAGGGCTGGGTGTGGTGGCTCACGCCTGTAATCCCAGCACTTTGGGAGGCCGAGGTGGGTGGATCACAAGGTCAGGAGTTCGAGACCAGCCTGGCCAATATGGTGAAACCCCGTCTCTACTAAAAATACAAAAATTGGCCAAGCGTGGTGGCAGGCGCCTGTAATCCCAGCTACCTGAGAGGCTGAGGCAGGAGAATCACTTGAACCCAGGAGGCAGAGGTTGCAGTGAGCCAGGATCACGCTACCGCACTCCAGCCTGGGCGACAAAGTGAGATTCCATCTCCTAAATAAGCAACCAGGTGCAGTGGCTCAGGCCTGTAGTCCCAACACTTTGGGAGGCCAAGGCAGGAGGATCGCTTGAGTCCGGGAGTTTGAGACCAGCCTGGGCAACATGGCTAGACTCAGTATTTACAAAAAGCACAAAAATTAGCTTGGGTGTCGTGTTGTGTGTTTGTAGTCCCAGCTACTCGGGAGACTGAGTGGGAAGACCACTTGAGCCCAGGAGGTCGAGGCTGCAGTCAGCTGTAATTGCGCCACTGCACTCCAGCCTGGGCGACAAAGTGAGACTTTGTAAAAAAGAATATATGTATATATTTTATGTATGTGTGTATAATAAATAGCAAAGGATCTATTTGACTTTTTTTTTTTTTTTTTTGAGACAGAGTCTCGCTCTATTGCCCAGGCTGGAGTGCAGTGATGCAATCCGCAATCTCGGCTCGCTGCAACCTCTGCCTCCCTGGTTCAGGAGATTTTCCTGCCTCAGCCTCCGGAGTAGCTGGGATTACAGGCGCACGCCACCACCCCCGGCTAATTTTTGTATTTTTAGTAGAGACGGGGTTTCACCATGTTGGTCAGGCTGGTCTCGAACTCCTGACCTCAAGTGATCCGCCTGCCTCAGCCTCCCAAAGTACTGGGATTACAGGCATGAGCCACCATGCCCGGCCTCTGTTTGATATTTTTATATTAAATCATTTTCAGAAGCCATTTTATGAAGAATATTTGATCCGTTCTGTGACTTAATGTAGATAAGTGAGAGAATAGACGGGAAAAGGAGACTAAAAATAAGTAACAATAAAACTTCTGGATATGAAATAAATACAGGGAACACTAAGAAAGGTAAAGAAACTAGGCAACATAAATACAACCTCAGGGCCGGCCACGGTGGCTCACGCCTGTAATCCCAGCAGTTTGGGAGGTTGAGATGGGTAGATCACTTGAGCTCAGGAGTTCGAGACCAGCCTGGGCAGCGTGGTGAAACCCCCGTCTCTACCAAAAATACAAAAAAATAGCTGGATGTGGTGGTGTGCACCTGTGGTCCCAGGTACTTGGGGGACTGAGGTGGGAGGATCATGTGAGCCCAGGAGGCAGAGGTTGCAGTGAATGAAGATCACGCCACTACACTCCAGCCTGGGTGACAGAGTGAGACCCTGTCACACACACATACACACACACACACACACACACACAAAAATACAAACTTCAGATACCTGGAATAGGAAGAAGGAATCCTAGTAATTTCTTGGGCTCACACCATTTCCTCTTGTATCCTTATCCCATTTTGCTTTCTTGAATCTATGGGCCCTGGAAGAATAGGGGCAAAAGAAGCATTACTTACCCTTCTTTCTATGTTCAGGATAATGATCACAGATAGAGCTAATAGGTGAAATGATCTTCTACTCATCTCTCACAACCCGAAGGCACTCCAAATTACTGACGTTCTTATCATTACCAGGTCCTGATCATTTATTAATGGATATGCTTCAGTGAGGCAAATCAGTTAGTTTACCTCCTTTCTGCTTCCAGGCTGTAGAGAAGTAAGGCTCAAGAGTCTAGGCTCTGCGTTAAGCATTCTAATTTCACTACCACTGAAAATTTGTACCTGAGTGTTACCAGTTGCTTGAGTCAGTAGGACTGGTAACCACAGTGTGCTTGTAGGAGACAGAAGCTGTTGCTGCTGCTATTTGAGAAATTCTTACCTGTTGGGAAGGAGATTAGGAGTTGTCATCTACTGGTAGTTCAGAAGTTAGCTATTTTCCTTCTGTTTTTCACAAAAATTTTTGAAGCGTTCTGAGTTGGTGGAAATGGACAACCACCATTGAATCACTAATAAGTATAAAATCAGCCAGTCTCAGTGGTTCACGCCTATAATCCCAGCTACGCAGGAGGTTGAAGTGGGAGGACTGCTTGAGCCCAGGAGGTCAAGGCTGCAGTGAGCTGTTTTGTGCCTCTGCACTCTAGGCTAGGCCATAGAGCGATACTCTGTCTCAAAAAAGAAAAGTATAAAATCATCTTATTTATATGAAACTTAAGAATATAAAAGTTAGGCCGGGTGTGGTTGCTCACGCCTATAATCCCAGCACTTTGGGAGGCTGAGGCAGGCGGATCACGAAGTCAAGAGACCGAGACCATCCTGGCTAACACGGTAAAACCTTGTCTCTACTAAAAACACAAAAAAATTAGCCGGGCGTGATGGCACGTGCCTGTAGTCCCAGCTACTCAGGAGGCTGAGGCAGGAGAATCGCTTGAACCCGGGAGGCGGAGGTTGCAGTGAGCCAAGATTGTGCCACTGTACTCCATCCTGGGCGACAGAGCGAGACTCCACCTCAAAAAAAAAGTTAATGAAAATGAAATTTTTCATTTCTATTTGAAATTCAGTAGACATTTTATAATTTCATACCTTCATTTTTATCTCAACATATATTCATAAATGTTGTAGGTGATGATTGATTTGGCTGTATCACTAGAGGGCAGGTATGAGTTACATTGTTTATCTGGAAACCATATTAGTATTGAATTGCTGCTAAACCACCTCTTGGTATTACTGTGATATTTAAACTTTATTTGAAAATTTCACCAAAAAACTGGTGATGATTTTTTCCTAAAATAGCCTATCAAGACTCTTCCACCTGCTACTTCTACCGAGCCATCTGTAATCTTATCAAAAAGTGATTCTGACAAGAGCTCTTCCCAAGTGCCGCCAATACTACAAGAGACAGATAAATCCAAGTCAAATACCAAGCAAAATAGTGTGCCTCCTTCACAGAGTAAGTAATCCTTATTTTTTGTTCCTTTGTACTGTTCACATTTTTCATGTGTTAATGTTCTGATCTTAAAAGTCTAATGGAGGCCGGGCGCAGTGGCTCACACCTGTAATCCCAGCATTTTGGGAGGCTGAGGCGGGCGGATCACTAGGTCAGGAGATCGAGACCATCCTGGCTAACACGGTGAAACCCCATCTCTACTAAAAATACAACAAATTAGCCGGGTGTGGTGGTGGGCACCTGTAGTCCCAGCTACTCAGGAGGCTGAGGCAGGAGAATGGCGTGAACCCGGGAGGCGGAGCTTGCAGTGAGCCAAGATCTTGCCACTGCACTCCAGCCTGGGCGACAGAGCAACACTCCATCTCAAAAAAAAAAAAAAAAAAAAAAAAAAGCTAAATTTTTTGGACGTTTGTCTACTTAAGTTGTGAAGGCCAAGTTGTTAAAATAACTGAAGGAGGCTGGGTTGCCGTGCCTCACACCTGTAATCCCAGCACTTTGGGAGGCTGAGGTGGGTGGATCACTTGAGGTCAGAAGTTCAAGACCAGCGTGGCCAACATGGCAAAACCCCGTCTCTACTAAAAATACAAAAATTAGCTGGGTGTGCTGGCAGAACATCTGTAATATCACAGGTACTTGGGAGGCTGAGGCAGGAGAATCGCTTGAATGCGGGAGGCGGAGGTTGTAGTGAGCGAAGATTGCGCCATTGTACTCCAGCCTGGGTGACAGAGCGAGACTCAATAAATAAATAAATGATCAATCTATCTATCTATCTCTGAAGGAGAGAATACATTGCTGAGAACAGAGAGGGAGAACTTTCATGCCTGCCTGCTTGTCTATGTGGTCCCTCTCCCTTTTTCTCTGCACATGTTCTTGAGGCTACAAATTATTCTATGCTTTTTTTCCTCCTTTACTCTCTTCAGCTACCTTTAGTATCCATTTTACCCATTTTTCTCTTTTATTAGTTAGGTTGAGCCATATTAAATAACAGTTTTTTTGGGTCAAAACTGGTTGAATATCAGCAGTTCCATATAGTTCAACCTAATAATACCATTGAAAGGAAAGGAGGGAAGAAGACATAGAATAACTTAAAATATATAACGAGGGCTTGAAAACTTAAACATAAAATTTGAGTATTTTAAAACATTGTTTCATGGTTACTACTTTTATATTATTGAGACGTAACAGTATTTACTATCCTTCTAATTTTTTTCTTCGTTTTCCCCCCTTTTTCTTTTTTAGCCAAGTCTGAAACTAGCTGGGAATCTCCCAAACAAATAAAAAAGAAGAAAAAAGCCAGACGAGAAACGTGAAATTTTTTTTCCTGAATCGGACATGTGTTTGCAAACACTGTCTTGAAGATTATGCTGTTTATGCAATAATTTGTGAACATGTACAGAGTTTTATATAAATTTAAACCAATTTTTAAAACAAAACTGCGGACACAACCACCATAAAAATGGAATCAAAAGAAAGTTAATTTATGAAATTAAGAGGTCAGCAGAATATACTCAGTGATGGAAGACACTTGGGAAAGTCTTTTTAATTGAACAAGAACGATCTTAATTTAAGAATATTATCCTGGTTTAACAACAGTGCCCTGTTTACAACAGATTGTGCCCTATCTCATCTGCAGCCGAGGAATAAAGGATTCTGATTAGAAAGAGGGTTGCCTACAAATTAGTAAGCAATTCCTTGGATCTTATGCACAGAACTTGTACCATTTGAATCTGTTTTATGCTTAAATCAAAGTGCTTTGATCAAATGCATAACCTGCCATATCTTTACATATTTGTTGGTAGCAATTTGTATTAAAGAAATCACAAGTGCAAATAAAAAGTCATTTATCATTTGTTTAACTAAACTGTCATGGTTTAGTTTACAATTTTTAAAAAGTTCTTAAAATACTGAAAACGCAGTTGACACTTGTATGGCTTATGAAGTTATTTTTGATAGTCTTACATTACTTGAATTGTTCAAAGTACAGTATATTTTAAATTAAGAAAAGTGAACTATATGTATTTGTTTTATACATTTAAGGCTTAGACTCATAAATAATGCTATTGTTTATGATTTGAAAACTTTCAGGCAAAATCCAATTTACATTTTTCCTTTCCCTAGCAATTACTTTTTTCCAGCTTCAACTCTTCTTAGTTACTAATACTTTTTTGACTTTAAAAATGAAATCATTCACAAACTTTTGGTATATGATGGAGAATGAAAAACTAGAGTCAGACAGCTTTAATTGACATTGTCAAGACCTCCAGTTATCAGGAATACATTTTTTTACTGCCTTAACCTGTAGTGCGTAGAATATGCATCAATTTCTTGAAGGGGATTCATGTTTTTATAAGAATTTTCATGTAATTATTGCAATTGTGGTCAAAAAAGGAACGTTTCCTGCTTGAAATTATATTGATTTAAATGATGTGTGAGATGTTTCACCATTTTCAGGCACTGTGTAATTCTATTGTAATAAACTGGCAGGTATCTTTGTAACTATAAATAGTGCATGCTCAGCCATGTACACTGTAAATAGCCTTTACCAAACGTGTTTGACAAGGACCATAATTAACATCACTTAGTGAATTGTGATAAAGAAAAAAAAGCCATGATTTATTCGATGTGATTGGCTTGTTTTTATGTGGCGCCAAGAATGAACCTGTTTAACAGCTGTAACCAATGGTACTGATCTATCCATCCAATGTTGTCATATTTGACTGTGGTTCAACAGTATTGCGTTGTCAGGCTAGGAAAGCTAAACAAACAAAATGGTTTTAGTTTTGCTGAAGACTGGCCTTATTAATGGACAGCTTTCCTAACAAGAGATTATTAACTTTTATCAGGTGTTAACATCTCTTTCAGGAACATGGCAGTATGTTTACATGTCAGAAGTTTTGTTTAATTCTATGGTATTTCTAAATTGACTTGTTTAAATAAATTCAGCAAATGGATAGCATTGTTTTTTATTTGCTTCACTATGGGGGTAGATAATAGCTAAAGAGCCAAGGATGAATTTCTTCAAATGACTTTATTCTGTTAGCTTTACATAGGTGTTGGAGGATTCCTAAGGTGTCAGCATTTTGTAAAGGTACCACAAAGGAGAATTTGATAGGGAATCTAATTTTAGAATGTGCCAAATGGTCTGTGCTCAACAATATAATTGAACTCTCTCAACTCTACCTCACCATTTCTTTATCTTAAAATTCTGTTGGCTATGTCAAACGTTGGATTTTATTTCTGCAGCCTAGTATCTCCCCATTCTACCACCTATGCCAGACGTTAAAGACGCAGATGTTTTGAGGAGAATGGCATTGTGGAGATGCAGAGATGCATTGCTAAGTTGAGGTGGATCCAGTATAGAGATACCTCTATTTCTTCTTTCTGGCTCAAGAGCTAGGACTTGGATTTTGTTTTAAGAGATGGCAGCTGGCCAGGTGCAGTGGCTCACGTCTGTAATCCCAGCACTTTGGGAGGCCGAGGCAGGTGGATCACGAGGTCAGGAATTCAAGACCAGCCTGGCCAAGAGGGTGAAACCCCGTCTTTACTAAAAATACAAAAAAAAATTAGCTGGGTGTGGTGGCGGGCTCCTGTAATCCCAGCTACTCAGGAGGTTAAGGCAGAGAATCATTTGAACCCAGGAGACGGAGGTTGCAAAGCCAAGATCGTGCCACTGCACTCCAGCCTGGGCAAGAGAAGGAGACTCTGTCTCAAAAAAAATAAAAAAATTAAAAAAAGATGGCAGCTATATAAATGATATAATTAATTACATTCTCTTTCACATGCATGAGGTGCAAACTCTGTCACAAAGTATTTTAATTACCTTTTACCTTGTTTCATAGATCTTTATGTGACATAAAAACAGTTTCTGGCATGGCACGGTGGCTCACGCCTGTAATCCTAGCACTTTGGGAGGCTGAGGCAGGTGGATCACCTGAGGTCAGGAGTTTGAGACCAGCCTGGCCAATATGGTGAAACCCCATCTCTACAAAATTTGCAAAAAGTAGATGGGTATGGTAGCAGACGCCTGTAATCCCAGCTACTCAGGAGGTTGAGGCAGAGAATCGCTTGAACCCGGGGGGTGGAGGTTGCAGTGAGCCGAGATGCGCCACTGCACTCCAGCATGAAAGACAGAGCGAGACTCAATCTCAAAAAAAACAGTTTCTGGCACCTGGACAGGAACTGGTTTCCATCATCAACTCAGAAAGCACTAAAATCTAGGTGATGATTCAGGGAGGAGCAGGGGAAGACAGCCTGCTATGGCGGCATGAATAAGATGCTTCCAGAACTAGTAGGGAAATAACTAACGTCTTCAGGCTTTATCAGGCCTGGAGGGGAACCTTGCTCATGTTAGCAAGAAAAGTGTCTTAGAGAAGCCACTCAAAAGGCTCCCTAATCCAGCCTGTCTCCACATACATACTAAAAATTCTTCCCTACTCTGAGGCAGGGTGTAGTGGTTTAGGGGTTTCTCCAGACTGGAATCCTACCTATCTGTACCGACAATTAAGCAAACAACAGTTGAGAGAGTCCAAAAAAAAAGTATTAAAATGTGATTGATGTAATTTACCATGTTTACTTTATGCATGCATTTTATTGGGGAGGGGAGGTCAGAATAATTCACCCAAATCTAATGGTCTTATTTCATAGGCTAATCTGGTTTATATTTGCATTAAAGATACTGGAGGGCATTATTTACAGAGTTTAGTTTTTCTTAATTAAAAACAGTCCTCTTAATATAGCGTGAAATATCTTTCAAAATTTAGAGTTTAGGTTTAAGATGTCTACTAGATATCTTTAAGATTTTCCTGTAAACTCACTGCACAAACTGGAATTACTTTCCAAAAGACTTAGGGAATGCAAATATGTTATTTGTAAGATGCATTGAGTATTGTAAATAAAACAAACCATTTTTGATTTGTTTAAATTGCTCGTTACAGTTCTCTTGTGGGAAGGGACTTTGTCAGTCATTTTGCATCTTAAGCTAGACTAAACTTTTTGTTGTTGTTGTTGTTGTTTTCCTAAAACCATAGGTGCAAGCTTTGCCGCTGGGAAGTCATATTGAATTAAGCACTTTTGAAAATGTCACCGTTTGTGACACACAATGTTCTCTACAGAAAACTTCTTCTATCTTACGTCATTTTAGCAGTAGATGTAACTGCCTGACACCAGGTGCAATATGTCATTTGCATCAGCCTTTTCAGTTAAGGAAATTAAACTAAAACTTGGCATGCATATTAGTTAGTATGTATGGGTTTGGCTGTGTCCCCAAACAATAATTGCTTGTACAAGATAGAAGTTTGTTTCTCAGCTGGGCATGGTGGCTCATGCCTGTAATCTAAGCTCTTTGGGAGGCCAACATGGAAGGATTGTTTGAACCCGGGAGTTTGAAACCATCCTGAGCAATATAGTGAGACCCCCATCTCGACAAAAAAAAAAAAAAATTAAAAAACAAAAAAAAGATTGTTTCTCTTTCATATAAAAGCTTGGGAAGGTAATCCAGAGCCCATATGACATTATGCAGGGTCAGGGATCCAGGTTCTTTCTATATTGTTCCTCCTCATTCTCAAACTGTGGCTTTTTTTTTTTCTTTTAATGAGATAGGGTCTCATTCTGTTGCCCAGGCTGGAGTGCAGTGGCACACTTCTAGCTCACTTCAGCCTGGAACTCCTGGGCTTGAGCTATATTCTCCCATTTTAGCCTCAGCCTCCAGAGTACCTGGGACTACAGGTACACACCACCATGCCTGGCTAAATTTTTTTTGGTAGAGATGAGGTCATGCTATGTTGCCCAGGCTGGCCTTGAACTCCTGGGCTTAAGTGATCCTCCTGCCTTGGCCTCCCAAAGTGCTAGTGTTACAGGTGTGAGCCACCATACCTGGCCAACATGTGGCTTTCAATTCTTACTTGAAGACAGCTGCTCTAGCTAGAAACTTCCTATCAGCATTTGAGCCAGCTGGTAGAGGGGATTACCTCCCCCACCCCCAAGAACACTTCCTAGAAGCTACACACAATACATAAACTTCAATTTCAAACAGTTGCTTGGTCCCACCAGCCATGAAGCTGGATGGGATGTAATATTCTATCTGGGTTGTCATGGGCCAAATTAACATGTTTGGATTCTGTTAGGAAGAAGAGAATTGGATAATGGGCACCTCTAACAGTGTCTGTCAGAGTTGACATACATTGTGTATCTCCCGCACCAAAGCATTTTTGAGATCAAGTATTCTTCCAGCTGAGCAGAAATTTGGAAGGCTATTCAGTGCTACTTAGTGTAGCAGCTAATAATGTTCCAACTTCTATATGACAGTTTGTTTTTTGTTTTTTGTTTTTTTCTAGAGACGGGGTCTCATCGTTGCCCAGGCTGGTCTCCAATTCCTGGGCTCAAGCAATCCTCCTGCCTCAGCCTCCTAAATGCTGGGATTACAGGCATGACCCACTGTGCCCAGTCAATATATAATAGATTTTAGAAGAAATTTCTGCCACTCAGTGACTGCTTTAAATTCTAGAGACAGAGGCTGAGAGAAACTTAGTAGCCTGCCTGCGCATACTGCAAGTACAGATTATATAACAAGTTGAAAGAGAATCACCCTGGTATATAATCTTTTAAAACATGAAAAAGGCATTACTATTGTTCTGGTCTAAGTACTCTACCAGGACAATGATTTCTAACCCTAGCATCACGACATGTATATAGTGTGTTGTAAGACATTTGCCAGCTAATAGTTACAGTACTGAAGCTTGTGAATATGTTAATTGAGAAAACTTTAAGCAGGTTCAAGGTTATCCCATGATAGTAGCATTCTTGTTTGTATATATGTGCTTTCCTTTTTTATTTGTATCAAGGCATTTAAAATGAATATATGTAACATGTACCTAAGTTTTAAAAGCATAATAAAATGAACACATCTGAAACCACCATTCTGCTCAAGAAATATAACATTACTTAAGAAATACAGTGTTACAAGGGGATACTGGGAACCAGCTTGACTTGTAACAGGATTAGAGGGGGAAAGGCTTGGGTGAAAATGACTGTTCTCAAGTGCCTCACCTGGCACAGGCCCTTTTTGGTACCAACAGAGGCTTACAGTCCCAGGAAACATCTAGCCTGATCTCAGAAAGGTTTAATGGCAACTTCATTGCCACTCCACCCTCAAGACATTTCACGATACACTGGGAAATTGTTTTAATAAGTACACAGGGGCACTGTGAATGTGAATGGTGCCCCAATTTGCATAGTGCACAACTCGACATGGCAGCCTTTCCCTGACGAAGGGGCATAGATCACAAGATAGATGTCACTTCTAGACAGCTTTGCCCCACTCAGAAAAGCAGCAAGTGCCCTTTAGGCACTTAGAGTGAGGGTTCCTCTGAGGTTTGTTGTGGGGCTGGAGACTCTTGACAGACACCAAAGGAGGTCTTATGGCAAACAGCTATTAGTAACAGGATAGTGAGATTACCAGAAATTCCTTTTTTTTCTTTTTTTTTTCTTTTTTTTTGAGGCAAAGTCTCGCTCTGTTGCTCAGGTGCTCAGGCTGGAGTGCAGTGACACATTCTCGGTTCGCTGCGACCTCTGTCTTCCAGGTTCAAGCGATTCTCCTGCCTCAGCCTCCCGAGTAGCTAGGATTACAGGTGCATGCCACCACGCTTGGCTAATTTTTTGTGATTTTAGTAGAGACAGGGTTTTGCCATGTTGGCCAGGCTGGTCTCAAACTCCTGACCTCAAGTGATCCGGGTGCCTCTGCCTCCCAAAGCGCTGGGATTACAGGCATAAGCCACTGGGTCTGGCCCATTTTTTTTTAACAGACAGGAGCTTCCTCTGTCTACCAGGCTGGAGTGCAGTGGCACAATCACGGCTCACTGCAGCCTCAAACTCCTGGGCTCAAGCGATCCTCCTGCCTCAGCCTCCTGAGTAGCTGGGACTACAAGCACCCACCACCACACCTGGATAATTATATCTTTTATAGAGACAGGGTCTTGCTTTGTTGCCCAGGCCAGTCCCAAACTTCTGGGCTCAAGCAATCCACCCACCTCAGCCTCAAACTGCTGAGATTAACAGGCATAAGCCACTGCATCCAGCCTGAATTTTTTAAAAATACCTCAAAGATCATGAAAATAATTTAGGCCAGGAGCGGTGGCTCACACCTGCAATCCTAGCACTTTGGGAGACCAAGACAGGAGGATCACCTGAGGTCAGGAGTTCAAGACCAGCCTGGCCAACATGGTGTAACCCCATCTCTACTAAAATACAAAAATTAGCTGGGCATGGTGGTGGGTGCCTGTAATCCCAGCTACTCGGGAGGCTGAGACGGGAGAATCGCTTGAACCTGGGAGACAGTGGTTGCAGTAAGCCAAGATGGTGCCACTGCACTCCAGCCTGGGTGGCTGAGTGAGACTTCATCTCAAAAATAAATAAACAATCTGAGAAAGATCAAGTAAGGAAAAAATAATGGGCAGTGGTGGGAAGGAGCAGAGGGCTAGTTTTAGGAATAAAATATTAGAATAAAATATAAAACAGCTTGCATCAGTAAGTATTCTTTGTTGTAAAACCCAGAATCTGCTCTGGCAAGGTCAAGCTGAAAAGGAATCTAGAAGGACCAGAGATCCAGGCCCTTTCACCATCAAGAATAACACCTAAGACCAGGTGCAGTGACTCACTCCTGTAATCCCAGCACTTTGGGAGGCCGAGGCAGATGGATCACCTGAGGTCAGGATTTCGAGACCAGCCTGGCTGACATGGCGAAACCCCGTCTCTACTAAAAATACGAAAATTAGCCAGGTGTCTGGCATATGCCTGTAATCCCAGCTACTCAGGAGCTGAAGCAGGAGAATCACTTGAAGCCAGGAGGTGGAGGTCGCAGTGAGCCGAGATCGTGCCATTGCACTCCAGCCTGGGAGACACAGCGAGACTCCATCTCAAAAAAAAAAAAAAAAAGAAAAGAGAGAGAGCAAGAATAACACCTAGCCATTTTAGAGGCTGCTCTAGCAAAGACAATCCACTCATCAGCTCCTGAGGATGCTTGGGACTGAATGCCAGCAGCTCCATCCCTGCTGCTGATGATGATGAATAGTTGGATGCCACTCCACCATGCTTGCCAAACTAGATTCTGCTCAGGCGTACACCCTGTCCTTGCTCCTTTCTTAGTGTTTCTCAGGGGCTAGGTCATACCCATGTCTGTGTCAAGCAGCGAGGGAGACAGAATGAATTTGGGGAACTCCAGATGGAAAGGATATTCAAGATATGCTAATTGAGCTGGGCGCGGTGGCTCATGCCTGTAATCCCAGCACTTTGGGAAGCCGAAGTGGACTGATAATGAGGTTAAGAGATGAGACCATCCTGGCCAACATGGTGAAACCCCGTCTCTACTAAAAATACAAAAATTAGCTGGGTGTGGTGGCACACGCCTGTAATCCCAGCTATTCAGGAGGCTGAGGCAGGAAAATCGCTGAACCTGGGAGGTGGAGGTTGCAGTGAGCTGAGATCACGCCACTGCACTCCAGCCTGGCAACAGAGCGAGACTCCATCTCAAAAATAAAAATAAAAATAAAAAAGATATATTTATTGAACAGCTAAAACCCAATTAACATGCACTCTACCAATGGAATCTAATAAATTCTTAACAAAAGGGATAGTCAAATTGGTCAGGAGAACCAGAGTATGGAACCCAGAAATAGATGGGAATTTTGTATACAACTTAAGTAGTGTTTTAGTTGAGAAGTAATTAAACTAATTAGTGACTTACTTAATAGATGGTACTGGCACTACTTATTTGGAAGTAAATAAATCTGGGACCCTGTCATACATATTAGGAAAAAAAAACTTTAAAGATAATACAGGGAGCTATATGTATAACCTAGGGATCAGGAAGATAGATATTTTTTCGTAACACTTAAGTTCTGTTAAACTTGAAGGAGATTCTTTTTTTTTTTTTTTTTGATATAGAGTCTTGCTCTGTCGCCCAGGCTGGAGTACTGTGGCACAATCTTGGCTCACTGCAAGCTCCGCCTCCCGGGTTCAAGCGATCCTCCTGCCTCAGCCTCCCGAGTAGCTGGGACTACAGGTGCGTGCCACCACGCCCAGCTAATTTTTTGTATTTTTTAGTAGAGACGGGGTTTCACTGTGTTAGCCAGAATGGTCTCAATCTCCTGGCTTCATGATCCGCCCGCCTCGGCCTCCCAGAGTGCTGGGATTACAGGCGTGAGCCACTGCGCCCGGCCAGGAGAGAGATTCTTAACCAAGACTGGAAACGCAGAAGCTATAAAAGAAAAGATGGGGCCGGGCGCAGTGGCTCATGCCTGTAATCCTAGCACTTTGGGAGGCCTAGGCAGGCAAATCACGAGGTCAGGAGTTCGAGACCAGCCTGGCCAACATGGTGAAACTACGCCTCTACTAAAAATACAAAAAATTAGCTGGGCATAGTGGCAGGTGCCTGTAATCCCAGCTACTCGGGAGGCTGAGGCAGGAGAATCGCTTGAACCCGGGAGGCAGAGGTTGCAGTGAGCCTAGATCTCACCATTACACTCCAGCCTGGGCAACAGAGTGAGACTCTATCTCAAAAAAAAGAAAAAAAAGAAAAGATGGGCCAGGTGAGGTAGCTCACGCCTGTAATTCCAGCACTTTGGAAGGCCAAGGCAGCCAGATCACAAGGTTGGGAGTATGAGACCAGCCTGGGCAACATGGCAAAACCCTGTCTCTATAAAAAATACAAATGTGGTGGGGTGCGCCTGCAGTCCCAGCCACTCAGGAGGCTGAGGCACGAGAATCACTTGAACCCAGGAGGCGGAGGTTGCGGTGAGCCGAGATCACGTCATTGCACTCCAGCCTGGGTGACAGAGCAAGACTGTCTCAAAAAAAAAAAAAAGAAAGAAAAAAAAGAAAAGATGGCTATATTTAACTGTATACAATTTTTAAATTATTATTATTATTATTTGAGAAGGAGTCTCGCTCTGTTGCCCAGGTTGCAGTGCAGTGGCACAACCTCAGCTCACTGCAACCTCCACCTCCTGGGTTCAAGGGTTTCTCCTGCCTCAGCCTCCTGAGTAGCTGAGATTACAGGTGCCAGCCACCAACACCCGATTAATTTTTGTATTTTAGTAGAGACGGGGTTTCACCATGTTGGCCAGGCTGTTCTCAAACTCCTGGCCTCATGTGATCCACTCACCTTGACCTCCCAAAGTGCTGGGATAACAGGCGTGAGCCACCGTGCCTGGCAATTTTTTTTGTTTGTTTTTTTTTGGAGACAGAGTTTCACTCTGTCTCCCAGGCTGGAGTGCAGTGGCACAATCTCGGCTTACTGCAACCACTGCCTCCCGGGTTCAAGCAATTCTCCTGCCTCAGCCTCCTGCGTCGCTGGGATTACAGGCATGCACTACCACACCCAGCTAATTTTTGTATTTTTAGTAGAGACAGGGTTTCACCGTGTTGGTCAGACTGGTCTCGGACACCTGACCTCATGATCTGCCCTCCTCAGCCTCCCAAAGTGCTGGGATTAAGATGCGAGCCACCACACCCGGCCATGCCCAGCAATTTTTTATAAACTTTTAAAATGTTTTATTTTGAAAACATTAGAGGCCAGACACTCCATTGCTCTCCAGCCTGGGTGACAGACTAAGACTCTGTCTCAAAAAATAAGTAAGTAAATAACATAAAATAAAATAAAATAGAATGTGCAACACTGTTGATAGATTACAAGCTAATACTTTCTAAAATACATAAAGATAATTGACAAAGGGGAAACAACACAAGAGAAAAATAAGCAGATGAGAATAAGCAGTCCAAGAATAAACAATACAAAATGTTCATCAAACATATTTTTAAATGTTTAAATTTACTAGTACCAAGAAAATACAAATTAAAGTAAGAATGAGCCAGCTATCACTTCGTGCCCATCAGACTGGCAAGAGTTTCTAAGAAAAAAGCTGTAACTCCAGCTGCTAATAGGGATACAGAGAAAGTGTATTCATTCACTGCAAGCAGCAGGATAAATTACTACAATCCTTTGGGAGTGCAATCAGCTACCTTTTTTTTTTTTTTTTAAGATGGAGTCTCGCCTGTCGCCCGGGCTGGAGTACAATTGCAAGATCTCAGCTCACTGCAACCTCCACCTCCGGGGTTCGAACGATTCTCCTGCCTCAGCCTCCCGAGTAACTGGGATTACAGGCACCGGCCACCACACCCGGCCAATTTTTGTATTTTTAGTAGAGATGGGGTTTCACCGTTTTGGCCAGGCTGGTCTTGAACTCCTGGCCTCAGGCGATCCGCGCGCCTCAGCCTCCCAAAGTGCTGGGATTACAGGCATGAGCCTGTATCAGCTACCTAATCAGCTGGCCTAATCAGCTACCATTTTAAAAATTAAAAGTAAGGCTGGGCACAGTGGCTCATGCCTATTATCCCAGCGCTTTGGGAGGCCTAGGCGGGTGGATCACCTGAGGCCAGGAGTTCAAGACCAGCCTGACCAACATGGAGAAATTCCATCTCTACTGAAACACAAAATTAGCCGGGTGTGGTGGTGCATGCCTGTACTCCCAGCTACTTTCCAGGCTGAGGCAGGGGCATCACTTAAATCCGGAAGGTGGAGGTTGCAGTGAGACGAGATCGTGCCATTGCACTCCAACCTGGTCAACAAGAGTGAGACTCTGTCTCAGAAAAAAAAAAAAAAAAAATTAAAAGTAACGGGTCAGCACAGTGGCTCACACCTGAAATCCAAACACTTTGGGAGGCAGAGGCAGGTGGATCAGTTGAGCCCAGGAGTTCAAGACCAGCCTGGCCAACATAGGGAGACCCCATCCCTACCATCATAATAATAAAATAAAATTAAAAATGAGTCAGGCATGGTGGCACAGGCCTGTGGTCACAGCTACTCGGGAGGCTGAGGCAGAAGGATTGCTTGAACCTCAGAGGTCAAGGCTGCAGTGAGCTATGATCACCCCCTGTGCACTCCAGCCTGGGCAACAAAGCAAGACCAGGACTCAAAAAGAAAAGGAAAGAAAGAAAATAAAAGGTAATAGGCTGGGCATGGTTCACACCTATAATCCCAGCACTTTGGAAGGCCAAGGCAGGCAGATTATGAGGTGAGGAGTTCGAGACCAGCCTGGCCAACATGGTGAAACCCTGTGTTCTGTGCAGGAAATGTACAAGAGGAAAGAAAAGACACCACATATATATATATATGCCTCCAGACTGTGGAGGATTCATCACCACACCGGGAAGCAATAGCCTGGGCTCCAGAGTTGGCCACCTGTCCGTGCACAAACGAGGAGAGGTCTCATGAAGCTTTAGCAAGGTCTGGGACCCTAGCTCGTTTTGTAACAAGTTGTTTGGCATGAGGTCCAGTCACGAGGGCCCTTCATGATTGGGCTCAAGGAACACAAAAAGGTCAACTTGTTTTTGCAATTGTCTGTTGTTTTTCAATAACTAATGTATAGGAATAGATTGAAATAGAGATTTCTCTGAAACATTGCTCAATTAATACTTCAAGGGGCTCATGCAACCTGTTCTGGGACTTGGTGACCATTTTTTGTGTCCATGTTCTTTTTAGTTCAAATTTAATATTTAACTTTTCCTCCACACTCTGTCTCTACTAAAAATACAAAAATTAGCCCAGTGTGGTGGCAGGTGCCTGTAATCCCAGCTACTCCAAAGGCCGAGGCAGGAGGATCGCTTGAACCGAGGAGGCGGAGGTTGCAGTGAGCCAAGATTGTGCCACTGTACTCCAGCCTGAGGACAGAGCAAGACTCCGTCTCATTAAAAAAAAAAAAAAAAAAAAGAAGAAGAAGAAGGGGCCAGGTTTAGTGGCTCACACCTGTAATCCCAGCACTTTGGGAGGCCAAGGCGGGTGGATCACAAAATCAGGAGTTCGAGACCAGCCTGGACAGTATGGTGAAACCCTGTCTCTACTAAAAATACAAAAATTAGCCAGGTTTGGTGGCACGCGCCTGTAGTCTCAGCTACTGGGGAGGCTGAGGCAGAAGAATCGCTTGAACCCAGGAGGCGGAGGTTGCAGTGAACCGAGATCGCGCTACTGCACTCCAGCCTGGGCGACAGAGGGAGACTGGGCGATGGAGGCAGACTGGGCGGCAGAGTGAGACTCTGTCTCAAAAGAGGAGGAGAAAGAGAAAGAGGAGAGGGAGGGGGAGAGGGAGGGTGAAGGGAAGGGTGAGGGGGAGGAGGGGAGGGGGAGGAGGGGAGGGGGAGGAGGAGAAGGGAGGGGGTGGAGGAGGAGGAGGGGGTGGAGGAGGAGGAGGGGGTGGAGGAGGAGGAGGAGGAGGAGGAGAAGGAGAAAGGAGAAACCTTAAGGAGAAATCTGAAACCACCACAAGGTGGCAACTTGAACATGGGCCATTCTCTCCACCTCCCCATCCCCTTACTACCATTTTTCAAATAAGAAACATGCAAGCTAGAGATGGAGCACCAATTTAAGTTGCACAGCTGACAAATGGCAGAAACTGTATTTGAAGCCACGTCCCCTGTCCCCGAGTTCAGAGCTCTTTTCACTCTCCCGATCGCTGTATGGCCACATGCAGATGCCCCTGCCTACTCCCTGGATACTACCTGTGAATATTTGCCTGTGTTTTTCTCTCTGAGGATCTCTTTCTCTCTACCTCCTTGTACCTTTATGTCTCTTTGTCTCTCTCTGTTTATTGCTGTCCTGTGTATCTTTCCCTTTCTCTTATTCTAATCTCTGTCTCCATTTCCCCAGCCCCCAAATTCATGTTCTCTTTTCTCTCCCTCCCTCTTTCCTCTCCTAGTGACTGGACTAAACATGCATCTGAAATATAATACTCAAAGAACACTTTTAAGTTGTTTACTAAAATAGAAGGATTTTATTTGTTGTATTTAAATAAATTACTTCTGATTTGTAAATAATAATTGCACAGAACTAGTATAAGGTTTCCACTATATTATGTCATATATTATATTACACTTCTATCCATACAACAACTGAGTGAGGTGTTACTATTATTCCCATTTTATAGATGAGGAAACTACGAGGTTAAGTAGCTTCCCAGGGTTGAGGAAGCTAACACACTATGAAGTACACCTTTTTTGTTTTTTGAGACAGTCTCGCTGTTACCCAGACTGGAGTGCAGTGGCATGATCTCAGCTCACTGCAAGCTCCGCCTCCCAGGTTCAACTGATTCTCGTGTCTCAGCCTCCCAAGTAGCTGGGACCAAAGGTGTCTGCTACTGTGCCTGGCTAATTTTTGTATTTTTTGGTAGAGATGGGGTTTTGCCATGTTGGCCAGGCTGGTCTCCAGTTTCTGGCCTCCAGTTATCCACCCACTCGGCCTCCTAATGTGCTGGGGTTACAGGCATGAGCCACCATGCCCAGACCTCATTTTGTATTTAAAAGAAATTATGGCCAGGCGCGGTGGCTCACGCCTGTAATTCCAGCACTTTGGAAGGCTGAGGGGGGCAGATCACCTGAGGGTCAGGAGTTCCAGACCAGCCTGACCAACGTGGAGAAACCCCATCTCTACTAATACAAAAAATTAGCAGGGCGTGGTGGCACATGCCTGTAATCCCAGCTACTCGGGAGGCTGAGGCAGGAGAATCACTTGAACCCAGGAGACGGAGGTTGCAGTGAGCCGAGATCACACCACTGCACTTCAGCCTGGGCAACAAGAGCGAGACTCTGTCTCAAAAAAAAAGAAAAAAGAAAAAGAAAAGAAAGAAAGAAATTAACTTACTTTTGCTTAATTTAGCCCCAATAAACTCTTTCCTTGCTACCACGGATCAGAGCTTCGTCAATTAAAAAATTGAGTTCTGCACTATTACCAGGCTAGACACTGGCAATCATTCAGGTAGGAGATACTCTGGACTAAATCTCATGGATTTACTCTAACAGCAAAATAAGAAGGGAGATAGAGGCCGGGTGCAATGGCTCATGCCTTTAATCCCAGCACTTTGGGAGGCCCAGGCTGGCGGATCACGAGGTCAGGAGTTGGAGACCAGCCTGGCCAATATGGTGAAACCTCGTCTCTACTAAAAATACAAACATTAGCCGGGTGTGGTGGCGGGCGCCTGTAGTCCCACCTACTCAGGAGGCCGAGGCAGGAGAATCACTTGAACCCGGGAGGTGGAGGTTGCAGTGAGCCGAGATCATGCCACTGCATTCCAGCCCAGGCGACAGAGTGAGTCTCTGTCTCAAAAAAAAAAAAAGAAAGAAAGAAAAAGAAAGAGAGAGACGGGACGGGAGACAGAATTTACACAGATCAATGGGTTGAGATTAGTAACACTCTAGAAATGCACAATGAAGGACAGTTCAGAGTCAAACTACATCAAATACAACTCTCTTCACGTCTCTTATTATCATGTATGCATATTTTAACTTAATCCTTTGAGTTGGCAATGCATCCATGTGCTTCAAAATTCAAAATCTATCAAACAGAATACAATAAATATGTCTTCCTCTCTTTTTCTCTTTTTTAAATGTTTCCTTTTTTTGTTTTTTGTTTTTTGTTTTTTTTTTTTTTTTGAGACAAAGTCTTGCTCTCATCCCCCAGGCTGGAGTGTAATGGCGTGATCTCGGCTCACTGTAATCTCCGCCTCCCGGGTTCAAGCAATTCTCCCGCCTCAGCCTCCCCAGTAGCTGGGATTACAGGCACCTGCCACCACACCCGGCTAATTTTTGTATTTTTAGTAGAGACGGGGTTTCACCATGTTGGCCAGGCTGGTCTCTAACTCCTGACCTCAGGTGATCCGCCCACCTCAGCCTCCCAAAGTGCTGGGATTACAGGTGTGAGCCACCGCGCCTGGCCCCATCACCCCATTTTATCACAACATTGTGCCTCATTAAATGAATATACTGTAATTTACTTAACCAGTTCCCTATTGGTGAACATTTAGGGTTACGCAAATTTTCTGCGTTACAAGCAATGCCACACTGAATAATAATCCACCTGTTAGTTTTCTTCATGTGTGAGTATAGCTAAAGATAAAGTCCTCAGTTATAGACTTGCTAAGTCAAATGATATGAGCATTTGTAAATTTGATAAATATTACCAAATTGAGAGTTTGCACCATGTACACGAATGTCTGATTTCTTACACCATAGCCTATACAGGTTGTTATCAAACTTCATCTTTGTCAATGATGAAGTCAGTATTTCTCTCATTATAAGTAAGGCCAAGTATCTTTTCCTATGTTTGAGTTATTTACATTTCTGTCTGTTCATATACTTTGCTGTTTTTCTATCTGTTGATCCTTTCTTATCAATTATTTCTCTGTTAAGGAAATTATGTTTTCTGCTATGAATTATTGCTATTTTTCTAGGTTTGTTTTGGCCTTCACTTTATTATTTTTGTTTGTTTGTTTCAGAGGGAGTCTCGCTGTTGTCACCCAGGCTGGAGTGCACTGGTCCAATGTCGGCTCACTGCCACCTCCACCTCTGGGGTTCAAGAGATTCTCCTGCCTCAGTCTCCCAAGTAGCTGGGATTACAGGTGCCTGCCACCATGCCCAGCTAATTTTTCTATTTTTTAGTAGAGATGGGGTTTCGTCATCTTGGCCAGGCTGGTCTCGAACTCCCAATCTCAGGTGATCCACCCACCTCGGCCTCCCAAAGTGCTGATATTACAGGTGTGAGCTACTCGCCCAGACTGTTTGTTTGGTTTTTTGAGTCTTGCTCTGTTGCCCAGGCTGGAGTGCAGTGGCTCAATCTGGCTCACTGCAACCTCTGACTCCTAGGTTCAAGCAATTCTCCTGCCTCGGCCTCCAAAGTACTATAGACCTCTGCTGCTTCAGCCTCCCTAGTAGCTGGGAGTACAGGTGCCTACCACAACACCTGGCTAATTTTTTTGAATTTTTAGTAGAGACGGGGTTTCACCATGTCAGCCTGGCTGGTCTCCAACTCCTGACCTCAGGTGATCCGCCCACTTTGGCCTCCCAAAGTACTAGGATTACAGGCATAAGCCCTGGTGCCTGGCCTATCATCCCCCTCACCGCCCCCCCTTTTTTTTTCTTTTTGAGATGGAGTCTCACTCTGTCGCCCAGGCTGGAATGCAATGGTGAGATCTCAGCTCACTGCAACCTCTGCCTCCCGGATTCAAGCGA
The DNA here is from genome assembly GCF_028885655.2 of Pongo abelii. NCBI lineage: Eukaryota > Metazoa > Chordata > Mammalia > Primates > Hominidae > Pongo > Pongo abelii. Next base: position 113,646,231 of record NC_071992.2, read on the forward strand.
TTCTCCTGCCTCTGCCTCCACAGTAGCTGAGATTACAGGCACCCGCCACCACACCCAGCTAATTTTTGTATTTTTAGTACAGACAGGGTTTCACATGTTGGCCAGGCTGGTCTCGAACTCCTGACCTCAGGTGATCTGCCACCCACCTTGCACCATTATGCCGGGCTGATTTTTTTTTTTTTTTTTTTTTTTTGAGATGGAGCTTCACTCTTGTTGCCCAGGCTGGAGTGCAATGGCATTATCTCAGCTCACTGCAACCTCTGCCTCCCGGGTTCAAGTGATTCTCCTATCTCAGCCTCCCAAGTAGCTGGGATTACAGGCGCATGCCACCACGCCAGGCTTATTTTTGTATTTTTAGTAGAGATGGGGTTTCATCATATTGGTCAGGCTGGTCTCAAACTCCTGACCTCAGGTGATCCGCCCACCTCAGCCTCCCAAAGTGCTGGGATTACAGGTGTGAGCCACTGTGCCCGGCCTGATTTTTTTTTTTTTTTTTTTTTTTTTTGGTATTTTTTGTTGAAATGGGGTTTTGCTATGTTGGCCTGGCTGGTCTCGAACTCCTGACCTCCAGTGATCCGCGCCCCCCTTGCCTCCCAAAGTGCTGGGATTAACAGGCATGAACCACCGTGCTGGCCTACTTTATTTAGGATAGTTTTTTTGTTTTGTTTTGTTTTTCTCTTGTTTTATTTTACAGATGAGGTCTTACACTGCCAACCAGGCTGGAGTGCAGTGGCACAAACAAGGCTTACTGCAGCCTCAACCTCCTGGGCTTATTGATCCTCCCACCTCAGCCTCCTGAGATCCTGGGACCACAAGTGTATGCCACAACGCTTGGCTAATTTTTTATTTTTTGTAGAGATGGTGCCCAGGTTGGTCTCAAACTCCTGGGCTTAAGCAATCCTCCCACCTCCCAAAGAGCTGAGATTGTAGGTGTGAACCACCAGGCCCAGCAAATTTATAATTTAATTGTATTGTATTGTATTTAAATCTAATTTTTTTAAAAAAATTATTTTCTCTTGGCCAGGCGTAGTGGCTCACACCTGTAATCCCAGCACTTTGGGAAGCCAAGGCGGGTGGATCACTTGAGGTCAGGAGTTCGAGATCAGCCTGACCAACAGTGCGAAACCTCTACTAAAAATACAAAATTAGCTGGGTGTCGTGATGGGCGCCTGTAATCCCAGTTACTCTGGAGGCTGAGGCATGAGAATTGCTTGAACCAAAGAGACAGAGATTGCAGTGAGCCGAGATTGAGCCATTGCACTCCAGGCTGGGCAACAAGAGCGAAACTCCATCTCAAAAAAAATATATATATTTTTTTCTCTTTCCTCTTATTTTCCAGCCATTCTTTAAATATAATAAATCTAGGCTGGGCATGGTGGCTCATGCCTGTAATCCCAGCACTTTGGGAGGCCGAGGCAGGTGAATCGCCTGAGGTCGGGAGTTCGAGACCAGCCTGACCAACATGGAGAAACTCCATCTCTACTAAAAATACAAAATTAGCTGGGCATGGTGGTGCATGCCTGTAACCCCACCTACTCAGGAGGCTGAGGCAGGAGAATCACTTGAACCCAGGAGGTGGAGTTTGAGGTGGGCCAAGATGGCACCATTGCACTCCAGCCCAGGCAACAAGAGTGAAGCTCTGTCCCTAAATAAATAAATAAATAAAATGTAAATTTTTTTTTTTTTTTTTTGGAGACAGAGTCTCGCTCTGTCGCCCAGGCTGGAGTACAGTGGCACGATCTCGGCTCACTGCAAGCTCCACCTCCCAGGTTCATGCCATTCTCCTGCCTCAGCCTCCTGAGTAGCTGGGACTACAGGTGCCCGCCACCACGCCCGGCTAATTTTTTTTTTTCCTTTTTTTTAGGCGGAGTTTCGCTCTTATTGCCCAGGGTGGAGTGCAATGGCGCGATCTCGGCTCACTGCAACCTCCACCTCGCGGGTTCAAGCGAATCTCCTGCCACAGGCTCCTGAGGAGCTGCGATTACAGGCATGCACCACCACACCCGGCTAATTTTGTATTTTTAGTAAAGGTGGAGTTTCACCATGTTGGTCAGGCTGGTCTTGAACTCCTGACCTCAGGTGATCCGCCCACCTCAGCCTCCCAAAGTGCTGGGATTACAGGTATGAGCCACCGCGCCCTGCATGCCCGGCTAATTTTTTGTAGTTTTAGTAGATACAGGGTTTCACCATGTTACCCAGGGTGGTCTCGATCTCCTGACCTAGTGATCTGCCCACCTTGGCCTCCCAAAGTGCTGGGATTACAGGTGTGAGCCACCGCGCTCAGCCTAAATTTAATTTTTTTTTTTTTTTTTTTTTTTTTTTTTTTGAGATGGAATCTCACTTTGTCGCTCAGGCCGGAGTGCAATTATGTGATCTCGGCTCACCGCAACCTCTGCCTCCCGAATTTAAGAGATTCTCCTGCCTCAGCCTCCCAAGTAGCTGGGATTACAGGTATGTGCCACCACGCCCAGCTAATTTTGTATTTTTAGTAGAGACAGGGTTTCTCCACGTTGGTCAGGCTGGTCTGAAACTCCCGACCTCAGGTGATCTGCCCACCTCGGCCTCCCAAAGTGCTGGGATTACAGGCATGAGCCACCACGCCCGGCCAATAAATCTAAATTTAAAGAGCCACATAGGCAATCACTTTAAGATCCAACTTAAATACCATCTCCTTCTGGACAATTCCCTTGATCTCCAGTCTTCATTCCTAACTCTTCTACATGCACACACACACAGACAATACACACACTCAGAGGCTGCTGCCCCTCTGCACAGCCCTGCCTGCATCTGCACCTCTCCAAAGATATCTATTGTACTCCATAGTAGGGCAGTAATGCTGCCCTACTTTGCTCAGTGTACTCCGTAAATTCCTTAAGGCGGGGTCTGTCATCTTTCCACAGCACCACAGTGTTCTGCAGTGCCTTTCAACCAGTGGGAATGGAAGAGCTATTTGTTGGGTTTTAAGTGTTACGGCAATATTTGTGAATGTCTAAACAGAAATTGGCCTATGTGCAAATTTTCAGATATACGTGTAAATTTGATACTTGCATTAGCATAGAACTCAATTCTGAGCTTAACAAACAAGAAAGTTAATTGAAAGTTCATTTTTAGAATTTATCGAGAATTTACCTAGGTTATTTTCATTTTATGCTGCACCAACCCTCACACTGATTTCTAGAGGATACTGATACCAAATTGTTTTCTGGATAACAGAAGTGATTTTAAAGTTTCTGGGGCTGGGCGCGGTGCTCATGCCTGTAATCCCCAGCAATTTGGGAGGCCGAGGTGAGCACATCACTTGAGACCAGGAGTTCAAGGCCAGCCAGGACAACATGTGGAGACCCTGTCACCACAAAGAATACAAAAACTTAGCCTGGTGTGGTAGTGCGCACCTGTAGTCCCTAGCTGCTCAGAGGGCCTGAGGCTGGAGGGATCAGCTGAGCCCCAGGAGGTCGAGGCTGCAGTGAGCTGTGATCTCACCATTGCCCTCCAGCCTGAGCAACGGAGTGAGACCTTCTCAAAAAAACAAGTCAAAAAAAAAAAAAAAAAAAAAAACTTTCTGGAAGCCTGCAGTCCTATTTTGCAATGTTTGCCATTTTCCAGCAGGAGCCAATGAAAACTTTTCTTTTCTCTATAATCATCTATCAAGTATAAAGAACTGCTTGCCATGTAGTATCTTCAACTAAAAGCAAAGCCTTTTTTTTTTTCTTGAAACAGTCTTGCTCTTGTTGTTCAGGCTGGAGTGCAATGGCATGATCTTGGCTCACTGCAACCTCTGCCTCCCAGGTTCAAGCGATTCTCCTGCCTCAGCCTCCTGAGTAGCTGGGATTACAGGCACCCGCCAAAACACCTGGCTAATTTTTAATATTTTTAGTAGAGACGGAGTCTCACCATGTTGGTCAGGCTGGTCTCAAACTCCTGACCTCAAGTTATCCACCCACCTTGGCCTCCTAAAGCTTTGGGATTACAGGCATGAGCCACTGCACCCAGCCCCCCCCAAAAAAAACAAGAGTCTCTGTCGCCCAGGCTGGAGTGCAGTAGTGTGATTTTGGCTCACTGCGACCTCTACCTCCTGGATTCAAGCAATTCTCCTGCCTCAGCCTCCCAAGTAGCTGAGATTACAGGTGCCCGCCACCAAGCCCAGCTAAATTTTGTATATTTAGTAGAAACAGAGTTTCACCATGTTGGCCGAGCTGGTCTCAAACTCCTGACCTCAAGTGATCTGCCTGTCTCAGCCTCCCAAAGTGCTGGGATTACAGATGTGAGCCACCGTGGCTGGCCAAAGCAAAGCCTTTTTGAAAAAATAAACTTTTTTTGGCCGGGAGCGGTGGCTCACGCCTGTAATCCCAGCACTTTGGGAGGCTGAAGCAGGCGGATCACCTGAGGTCAGGAGTTTGAGACCAGCCTGATGAACATGAAGAAACCCCGTCTCTACTAAAAATACAAAATTAGCCAGGCGTGGTGGCGGGCACCTGTAATCCCACCTACTCAGGAGGCTGAGGCAGGAGAATCACTTGAACCTGGGAGACGGAGGTTGCAGTGAGCAGAGATTGTATTGTTGCACTCCAGCCTGGGCAACAAGAGTAAAACTCCATCTCAAAAAAAAAAAAGTTAAAAAAAAGTTTTTGGGCTGGGCATGGTGGCTCACGCCTGTAATCTCAGCATTTTGGGAAGCCGAGGCAGGTGGATTACCTGAGGTCAGCAGTTCAAGACCAGCCTGACCAATGCGGTGAAACCCCGTCTCTACTAAAAGTACAAAAAAAAATTAGCCGGGTGTGGTGGTGCATGCCTGTAATCCCAGCTACTCAGGAGGCTGTAGCAGGATAATTGCTTTAACCCAGGAGATGAAGGTTGCTGTGAGCTGAGATCACGCCACTGCACTCTAGCCTGGGCAACAGAGGGAGACTCCGTCTCAAAATAATAATAATAATAAACTTTTTGTCGGGGAGGGATGGGGAGATGTTACTACAAGGATGCAAACTTTCAGCTAAACAGAAAGAACAAGTTTAAGAGATCTATTATATAACATGGTGACAATGGCTAATAACAATATATTGTATTATTTTTATTATTATTATTAGTTGAGATGGTGTCTTGCTCTGTCACCCAGGTTGGAGTGCAGTAGCATGATTACTGCTCACTGCCGCCTCGACCTCCTGGGCTTAAGTGATCCTCCCACCTCAGCCTCCCAAGTGGTTGAGACCACAGGCACATGCCACCATGCCTGACTAATTTATTTTTTAAATTTTTGTAGGCCGGGCATGGTGGCTTACACCTGTAATCCCAACACTTTGGGAGGCCAAGATGGGTGGATCATGAGGTCAGGAGTTTGAGACCAGCCTGGCCAACATGGTGAAACCCCGTCTCTACTAAAGACAAAAAAAATTAGCCGGGCGTGGTGGCACATGCCTGTAATCCCAGCGACTCGGGAGGCTGAGGCAGGAGAATCGCTTGAACCTGGGAGGCGGAGGTTGCAGTGAGCCGAGATCACGCCATTACACTCCAGCCTGGGAGACAGGGTGAGACTCCATCTCAATAAATAAATAAATAAATAAATTTGTAAAGACAGGGTCTCCCCATGTTGCCCAGGCTGGTCTTGAATTCCTGGGCTCAGGCAATCCTCCTGCCTCAGCCTCCCAAAGTGTTGGGATTACAGGCACGAGCCACTGAGCTCAGCTAATATATTGTATTCTTGAAAATTACAGGTCGGGCACAGTGGCTCACACCTGTAATCCCAACACTTTGGGAGGCCAAGGCAGGCAGATCACCTGAGACCAGCCTGGCAACATAGGGAGACCCCGTCTCTATAAAAATACAAAAATTAGCCAGGCATGGTGGTACGAGCCTGTAGTCCCAACTACTCAGAGGTTGAGGTGGGAGGATCACCTGAGCCTGAGAGACTGAGGCTGCAGTGAGTCATGATTGAACCACTGCACTCCAGCCCAGGCATCAGAATGAGACCTTGTCTCCAAAAACATAATAATAATAATTAAAAAAAAAAAGCAACTGGGGAAATGTACTTTCTGACAGTGCCACGAGTAAGGGTTTGATTCTATGTCTATGAACCTCAGATTTTTTCAATGAATAGCTATCATTTATGGAATATCTATAGTAGATGTTTTATGAGTATTATCTGAGATGCTCACAAAAGCTCAGGAAGTTAAGTTTTAGCCCCATTTCATAGTCCCAAATCCCAGAGAGGCTGCGCAGCTGGAAAGTGGCAAGGAATAGAACCAGGGTCCCAGCCGTCTTTCTAACTCAACATTTTTCAACCCTGTATTCCACGACACGTTTTTGGGCATTCGTCTTACCTGTCTCAGAACTGTGCTCCAGAGTGAAAGAATGCCAGTGAACCATTTCCTCTCACATGAGTTTACCATTCACATCAGCAAATTTGCATTTTAGAGAAGCCCTGCATCAAAGAAAAGCATTTATTTCATTTAGTTGTTTCCAAACACATTTGGATTTGGAACTATCTGTTCAAGGGATGCCTAGTAGCATCCTGGAAACTTGTACAGATGTTGAGTTGAGTTTTCCCCTTGCTCTGCAACTGAGGCCTTCAGCTGAGGAAAAAGGGGGCATTAAGTACCCCACATTCTAAAGAGAAATACCACCACTGGGGCATCATCCTGGTCCATGCCCTCCCATCTTGTTAATTCCCAACCCCTACCCGGAAAGACTGGGCTGGGGAGATGGGAAGGGAGTCACAAGAGTAGAACGTTGTTGGCTATGCACGGTGGCTCATGTCTGTAATCCCAGCACTTTGGGGGGCCAAGGTGGGCAGATCACTTGAACTCAAGAGTTTGAGATCTGCCTGGGAAACAAGGTGAAACCCCATCTCTACTAAAAATACAAAAAAATTAGCCGGGCTTGGTGGTGCGTGCCTGTAGTCTCAGCTACTCAGAAGGCTGAGGGGGAAGGATCACCTGAGTCTGAGTGGCGGAGGTTGCAGTGAGTCAAGATTGTGCCACTGTACTCCAGCCTAGGCGACAGAGTGAGACACTGTCACAAAACGAAACAAAACGAAAAAACCCTTCACAGCAACATATATGTTACAGGAAAGGGGGTCCAGATCCAGACTCTAAGAGAAGGTTTTTGGATCTCACGCAAGAAATTCAGGGCGAGTCCATAGAGTAAAGTGAAAGCAAGTTATTAGGAAAGTAAAGGAATAAAGAATTGGCTGGGCGCAGTGGCTCACGCCTGTAATCCCAGCACTTTGGGAGGCCAAGGTGGGCAGATCACCTGAGGTTGGGAGTTTGAGACCAGCCTGACCAACATGGAGAAACCTCGTCTCTACTAAAAATACAAAATTAGCCGGGCATGGTGGCACATTCCTGTAATCCCAGCTACTCAGGAGGCTGAGGCAGGAGAATCGCTTGAAACTGGGAGGCGGAGGTGGCCGTGAGCCGAGATCGTGCCATTGCACTCCAGCCTGGGCAACAAGAGCGAAACCGGCTCACAATAAATCAATCAATAAATAAATACAAAGAATGGCTACTCCATAGACAGAGCAGCCCTGATGGCTGCTGGTTGCCCATTTTTATGGTTATTTCTTGATATGCTGAACAAGGAGTAGATGATTCATGCCTCCCCTTTCTAGACCATATTTGGTAACTTCCTGACATTGCCATGGCATTTGTAAACCGTCATGGTGCAGTGAGGACGACCAGAGGTCACTCTCTTGGCCATCTTGATTTTGGTGGGTTTGGGCCAGCTTCTTTACTGCAACCTGTTTTATCAGCAAGGTCTTTATGACCTGTATTTTGTGCCAACCTCCTGTCTCATCCTGTAACTTAGAATGCCTTAACCATCTGGGAATGCAGCCCAGTAGGTCTCAGCCTCATTTTACCCAGCTCCTATTCAAGATGGAGTTGGTCTGGTTCACGTGCCTCTGACATCCAGACGGATGTTTGACCGAACAACTGAGTCTCACAGCTTGGCCAAGCTGACACATGAAATTAGCCATCACAACCTCCAAGAAGAAAATAACCTTCAAGTTAGAAAAAAAGACTCTCCCACCTGGGTATCATAACACATCGGTGAAACTGGAGTACAGAAGTGCAGGAGTCCCCATGGTGGATCCCAGGGCTCCCTCCTAACCCTCGCCACACACATGCTCTAAGATGGAATAGGGAGAAAAATGGAAACGCAGAGCAAGCGCACCCCCGCCCATCCCCACGCCACAAGCCTGGCCAGTGCTGTGGGAGAGTTTACTCAGGAGTTATAAACAGGACTGGACTTCTCTTTCTTTACTTCTTTTCTTTCTTTTTTCTTTTTTTTCATTTCCCATTAACTTTCCATAATTAATAGTCCAGTCCAAGCCCAGGAGCAGGGGCTCACGCCTGTAATCCCAGCACTTTGGAAGGCCAAGGTGGGTGGATCACTCGAGCTCTGGAGTTTGAGTCCGGCCTGGGCAATATGGGGAGACCCCATCTCTTAAAAAAAGTACAAAAAATTAGCCTGGTGTGGTGGTGTGCCCCTGTAGCACCAGCTACTTGGGAGGCTGAGGTGGGAGGATCACCTGAGTCTGGGATGTCGAGGCTGCAGTGAGCCATGATTGTGCCACTGCACTCCAGCCTGGGCAATAGAGTGAGACCCTGTCTCAAAAAAAAAAAAAAAAAGTAAAGAAAAGAAGAGGTTTTTTGGCTCAGAGTTCTGCAGGTTGTACAAGAAGCATGGCACCAGTCTCTGCTCAGCTTCCGGTGAGGGCCTGAGGCTACTTCCACTCATGGGGGAAGGTGAAGAGGAGGCAGCATGTGCAGAGACTGCCCGGCAAAAGAGAAGGCAAGAGAGAGCGGCGGGGAGGCACCAGGCTGTTTTCCGCAGCCAGCTCTCGTGGGACCAGTAACGGCGAGAACTCACTCACCCACCCACATCCAGGGTGTTAATCTAGTCAAGAGGGATCTGGAAAACTAAATAAATAAAAGAAAAAAAAAAATAAACGAAGAAAAGAGGAATCTGCTCCCAAGACCCAAACACCTCCCATTAAACCCCACCTCCAACTGGGGATCAAATTTCAACATGAGTTTGTGCGGGGACAAACTACAGCACCATAAGAAAAGGCCCGGCACGGTGGCTTATGCCCGTAATTCCAGCACTTTGGGAGGCTGAGGCGGGTGGATCACCTGACCCTACCAGCTGGAGACCACCAGGCTGGCCAACACAAATACAAAATTTAGCCGGGTGTGGTGGCGTGAGCCTGTAATCCCAGCTACTTGGGAGGCTGGGGGAGAATCCCTTGAACCCGGGAGGCGGAGGTTGCGGTGAGCCGAGATGGCACCACTGCACTCCAGCCTGGGCAACAGAGCGAGACTCTGTCTTAAAACAAACAAACAAAAAAGTGTGTGATTAAAAAATAGAAAAATATTATTTTTATTCCTATCTCTAATTGGAAATGAACTTTTTTTTTTTTTTTTTTTTTTTGAGATGGAGTCTCTCTCTGTCACCCAGGCTGGAGTGCAGTGGCGCGAGATCTGGGCTCACTGCAACCTCCGCCTCCCGGGTTCAAGATATTCTCTGCCTCAGCCTCCTAAGTAGCTGGAATGATTACAGGCGTTTGCTACCACACCTGGCTAATTTATTAATTTGTTTTGTTTTGTTTTTGAAATGGAGTCTTGCTCTGTCGCCCAGGCTGGAGTGCAGTGGAGCAATCTTGGCTCACTGCAACCTCCTCCTCCCGGGTTCAAGCAATTCCCTGCCTCAGCCTCCCAAGTAGCTGGGATTACAGGCGCCCGCCATCACGCCTGGCTAATTTTTGTATTTTTAGTAGAGATGGGGTTTCACCATCTTGGCCAGGCTGGTCTCGAACTCCTGACCTCGTGATCCACCCGCCTCGGCCTCCCGAAGTGCTGGGATTACAGGCGTGAGCCATCGTGCCCGGCCTGGAAATGAACTTATTTTCTCAGATATCAAGCTTAGGGAAATACGTCTTTTGAAGAATCTTTACAGAAATTCATGATGGTAGCTGGGGCTTTCACGTTACACCAGACCTTTAATGCTGCGAACTTGTGACTAGGAAAGATAACTCTTTGTGATGCTGTGTATCTCAGCTGGCTCTGAAAGCCTTTTTTGCATAAATTTCTACAACATGCAGAGTTCAAAGGAAAGTAGTATAGAATGTTACAAAGCTACATTCCCGGAAAGGGAATTAGAATTTATATCCAACATTTATTAGCCAATTGTTCATTTCCTTGGGGCTATAAAACTTAAAAGGGAAGAATGGCCAAGTGACATTTTTAAAGAGGAAATTGGGATGCTAATGAGGACATTTAAAATCGCTCACTCTGTCCTTATTTCAACCATTGTCTCAATTGAGATTTATTGAATACTTACTGTAAAAAGCACAAAATTAAACCTTCTCTGAAGGAAAAAGGAAGGTGAACCCAACAAGGCTTAGATCTGCTGCCAGGAATTTATTCCAAACATAGTACCGTATAAAATAGCCTGCCATTTGAGTTTACCACTGTATCTCTGGCACCCATAACTAGCCTGATTTAGGTACTCAAAAAATACTTATTTGGCTGGGCCCCGATGGCTCACACATGTAATCCCAGCACTTTGGGAGGCCAAAGCGGGCAGATCACTTGAGGTCAGGCGTTCATCACCAGCCTGACCAACATGGTGAAACCCTGTCTCTACTAAAAATACAAAAATTAGCCGGGCATGGTGGTGCATGCCTGTAATCCCAGCTACTCAGGAAGCTGAGGCAGGAGAATCGCTTAAACTACCAGGAGGCGGAGGTTGCAGTGAGCTGAGATTGCACCATTGCATTCCAGCCTAGGCAACAAAAGCGAAACTCCATCTCAAAAAAAAAAATGTATTTAATGAGAACATAGGCCAGCCATGGTGGCTCACGCCTGTAATCCCAGCATTTTCGGAAGCCGAGGCAGGTGGATTACCTGAGGTCGGGAGTTCAAGACCAGCCTGGCCAACATGGTGAAACTCCGTCTTTACTAAAAATACAAAAATTAGCCAGGCATGGTGGCACACGCCTGTAATCCCAGCTACTCGAGAGGCTGAGGCAGGAGAATTGCTTGAACCCAGGAGATGGAGGTTGCAGTGAGCTATCGTGCCACTGCACTCCAGCCTAGCTGATTGATAGAGCAAGACTTCATCTCAAAAAAAAAAAAAAAAAAATGAGAACATAAATAAATAGATCCATGCCAAATGTGTTGCCCATTTTATAAAGAAGGTGTGCTTGGCCTGTCATGGTGGCTCACACCTGCAATCTCAGCAGTTTGGGAGGCCAAGGTGGGAGGATCTCTTGAGGCCAGGAGTTTGAGACCAGCCTGGGCAATATAGAGAGATCTTGGCTCTACAAAAAAAAATTTTTTTTTTTAATATATGGTTTATTTATTTATTTATTTATTTGAGACAGAGTTTCGCTCTGTTGCCCGGGCTGGAGTGCAGTGGCGTGATCTCGGCTCACCACAACCTCTGCCTCCCCGGGTTCAAGCGATTCTCCTGCCTCAGCCTCCCAAGTAGCTGGGATTACAGGCATGCACCACCACGCCCAGCTAATTTTGTACTTTTAGTAGAGACAAGGTTTCTCCATGTTGGTTAGGCTGGTCTCGAACTCCTGACCTCAGGAAATCCGCCTGCCTCAGCCTCCCAAAGTGCTGGGATTACAGGTGTGAGCCACCACGCCCGGCTAATATATTCTCTTATTTTCAAGACAGGGTCTTGCTCTGTCTCCCAGGCTGGAGTGCTGTGGCAAAATCACCAGTCACTGCAGCCTCCACTTCCCCAGCTCGAGCAACTCTCCCACCTCAGCCTCCTGAGTAGTTGGTACTACAAGTACACGCCACCATGCCTGGCTACGTTTTGTACTTTTTGTAGTGATGGAGTCTTCTTGTGTTGCCCAAACTGGTCTTGAACTCCTAGGCTCATGTGATCCTTCTGCGTTGTACTCCCAAAGTACTGGAATTACAGGCACCAGGCACCACACCACGCTACAATTTTTTTTTTTTTTTTTAATTAGCAGAAGGTGGTGGCACAAGCCTGTAGTCCCAGCTACTTGGGAGGCTGAGGTTGGAGTATTGCTTGAGCCCAGGAGGTTGATGCTGCAATGAGCTGAGATCATGCCACTGCACTCTAGCCTGGGCAACAGAGCAAGACCTTGCCTCAAGAAAAAAAAAAGAGATGTGCTTGATCTAACCTGTTGTGTTACCTCTGTTCCTAAATTGAAGGCCAAAAAGCTACCCTTTCCTTTTCCAGTATTGAGTACCTGCTGTGTTCAAGCTACTGTGTTAGGTGCAGGGATACAACAGTCAGCAAGGAAACATGACAAACCAATCTTTTTACTGACTTGCTCTTAGAGGGGTAAGAAGGTAACTCTGGGGAAAGAGGATAAATGCCAGGATAAAGAAGGTAGGATGCCAAGATAGTGAACATTAGGGTCATCACAAGGGAACCCTGACTTATTTGGGTTAACATTGAAGGCTGCTAGCCTCTTCTAGAGCCATTGGGGAGGAGGAGTCTAGTTATGGCTGGATGCTGCAGAGTTGGGATGACGGCCATATGGGAAGGGCTCTAACTCCCTTTGCTTGTGATGTGGAGGTGAGAGTGGATGCAGTCAGCCTGGACCATGAGGTGACACACAGAACAGAAGTCTGTGCTTGGGCCAGGCACGGTGGCTCAGGCCTATAATCCCAACACTTTGGGAGGCCAAGGTGGGCAGATCACCTGAGGTCAGGAGTTCAAGACCAGCCTGGGCAACATGGTGAGACTCTCGCTATTCTTTTTTTTTTTTGAGACGGAGTTTCACTCTTGTTGCCCAGGCTGGAGTGCAGTGGCGCTATCTCAGCTCACTGCAACCTCCGCCTCTTGGGTTCAAGCGATTCTCCTGCCTCAGACTCCCAAGTAGCTGGTATTACAGGCGCCTGTATTTTTAGTACAGATGACCTCAGGTGATCCACCCACCTCAGCCTCCCAAAGTGCTGGGATTACAAGCATGAGCCACTGCGCCTGGCCTCTGTATTCTTTAAAATAAAATAAATAAAATTTTAAAAAAGAAGAAGGAAGAAGGAAGGAGAAGGAGAAGAAGAAGGAGGAGGCTGGTGCCCAGACATGAAAGAAGAAGAAAAGGAGCCAGGACCGTCATGACTGTCAAGCTGTCATACCACGCTGGACTCTGTTTCCACACTCATTTAACATGAGAAATTCAGTTTCTGTCTTGTTAAGCCACAGTTGTCACTTCTCTGTTATGAGTAGTCAAAAATTTCCCTAAGGGATACCAGCACCTAACTCAAGGGAAGTTAGAGAAGACCTGGCAAAGGACTTCACATCAAAGGTGAGACCTTGGTAGACAAATCAAAGAGGTGGAGAAAAGTGTACACGTTAGAGGGACCAGCGTGAGCACAGGAGACCTGGGGATGGGAAGTGTGCCAGGTCTGGAATTCGCTGCAGCTGCTCCCTGCAGTGCCGTTGGCTGGGGGAATCAGGCAGCGTGGGAGGAGAAAGATGATGCTGAGTGATGAAGCCAGGAAGGGCAGCAGGGACTGAATCAGAAAGAAGACCATGTATGCTGGGCACGGTGGCTTACTCCTTTAATCCCAGCACTTTGGGAGGCTGAGGTGAGTGGATCACCTGAGGTCAGGAATTTGAGACCAGCCTGGCCAACATGGTGAAACCCCGTCTCTACTAAAAATACAAAATTAGCCAGGCATGGTGGTACATGCCTGTAATCCCAGCTACTTGGGAGGCTGAGGCAGGAGAATCACTCAACTGGGGAGGCAGAGGTTGCAGTGAGCCAAGATCGTGCCATTGCACTTCAGCTTGAGCAATAAGACCTGTATGCCCAGTTAAGAGACTTGGCTTTAATGGTGCTAGGGGGCCATCAAGGGGTTTCTAGCAAGGGAGTGACATGGCTAGGTTTGCCTGAGCTTTCTGACTGACTATTCTGTGGAGAACCAGAGAAGCCCTTTTTTTTTTGAGATGGAGTCTGGATCTGTCACCCAGGCTGGAGTGCAGTGGCATGATGTCGGCTCACAGCAACCTCTGCCCCCCTGGGTTCAAGCAATTCTCCTGCCTCAGCCTCCCGAGTAGCTGGGATTACAGGTGCACGCCACCATTCCTGGCTCATTTTTTGTATTTTAGTGGAGACAGGGTTTCACTGTATTGCCCAGGCTGGTCTCAAACTCTTGAGAGCAAGCAATCCGCCCACCTCAGCCTCCCAAAGTGCTAGGATTACAGGCATGAGCCACTACGCCTGGCCCATTTATTACAAGTTTTATATGTTCCCCGAAATCCAAAAGAAAAGTAACCACCATAATGATCTGAGAATTATAGCATAGGAAATAAATGGTTTAAGGTCACAGAATCTAGGAGGTTTTGCTATGCAGCAAAATGTTTTCTGGGAATAACAATGTTGTACTCTCAAGTAACTAAGTGTATTAACCACAGCTCAGAATAAATGTTTGAAATAAGACTGCACTAAGACTTCAAGATAAACTGTTTTCAAATTGTGTGGCTAGAAATGAAATAGATAAGGAGAGAAATAGTTGATTTAATAGGAGACAGATGATATTTAGGAATTTTATTTCAATCATCACTCAGTTGGCCAAACTCTGAAAGTGTCTTATAGAAGGAACTCGGTATAAAAGATCCTAACTCAGTTTTAATCATCTCAGCAACAGCTACCCAATAGATTGCTTCCAAGTATTGGCATTTTGAAATCACAGAATCAATGAACAAATTACCAAGTAGTTTTTTTTTTGTTTGTTTTGTTTTGTTTTGAGATGGAGTCTCGCTCTGTTGCCTGGGCTGGAGTGCAGTGGCCTGATCTTGGCTCATTGCAACCTCCGCCTCCTGGGTTCAAGCGATTCTCATGCCTCAGCCTTTCAAGTAGCTGGGATTACAGGCATGCGCCACCATGCCCAGCTAATTTCTGTATTTTTAGTAGAGAGGGGTTTCACCATGTTGGCTAGTCTGATCTCAAACTCCTGACCTCAGGTGATCTGCCCACTTTGGCCTCCCAAAGTGCTGGGATTACAGGCTTGAGCCACAAGGCCTGGCCCCAAGTAATTATTTAACATCTGTTGGGGCTCAGAAACCAATACCCCAAAATATGGTGTTTTGACAGTGCCGAACTGACAAAGCCTCAAGGTTTCTCTGACCTGTACTCCGACCCGGACTGTTTCCCCCATAAAAGTGGAAGTTCCTTTATCTGCATAAGATGCAAACCCACCAGGAGAACAATTTTTTTTCTCCTCTCTCTGTTATCTCATTATCCATTTGCAGAAAAGATCAAGATGTAATCACACTTGAACAGACCTTTTACAAGTATAATGAATGTTTCCAAGGTCATTTACATTCCAAAGAGAGCTATTTACAATTTAATCTCTGTTCTGGATCTAATCATTCTCTCTAGTAATCATTTATTGCCTCCTCAATATAATTTCTCTTGTTCTCCATCCCATAACCTGTTTTTTGCTTTTTGTTTGTTTGTTTGTTTGGTGTTTGTTTGTTTTTTGAGACAGAGTCTTGCTCTGTCGCCCATGCTGGAGTGCAGTGGAGCAATCTTGGCTCACTGCAATCTCCGTCTCCTGGGTTCAAGTGATTCTCCTGCCTCAGCCTCCCAAGTAGCTGGGATTACAGGTGTGCACCACCATGCCAGGCTAATTTTTGTATTTTTAGTAGAGATGGGTTTTCCCCATCTTGGCTAGGCTATTCTTGAACTCCTGACTTCAAGTGATCTGCCTCGAGCTCCCAAAGTGCTGGAATTACAGGCATGAGTCACCATGCCTAGCCCCATAACCTGTTTTACCAGGATCCAAGCCCCCATTGTTTCTGTAACCTCAAGATGATATATAAGCATGTGTACCTCATTGGGAAGCTGTGTCTCCATTCTAAAACCTCCTGTGTTCAGTGCTGCTGCTTGTGATGGTGACAGGAGATAGACAAATTCCTAGGCAGACAGGGACAGGTCCCCAGTGAAACTCAACCTTCAAGCTAAGGACAGTCTAAAGTCTGAAAACCAAATTGCTGCTTCCAGATCCAGTCCATGACCAGAGTGAGAACTTACCCACTCTCTCTAGATCAGTTCCTTCTGGATTATGCCCTTTAACCAATTGGCTGTTGCTTTTTTCCAAGGCCTCAATGGACCAATCAGCACACACTCCCCCATTCGAAGCCCCAAATGCCCCAGACTCAGCCTCACAGATGGCTACCCACTTTAGGTCTCCTCTCTTTGTCAAGAGCTTTTCTGTTGTTCAATAAATTCTACTCTGCCTTGCTCACCCTCCAGTGTCTGCATGCCTCAATCCTCTTTGTTTATTTATTTATTTATTTTTTAGATAGAGTCTCACTCTGTCACCCAGGCTGGAGTGCAGTGGCGCTATCTCAGCTCACTGCAACCTCCACCCCCGGGGTTCAAGTGATTCTTCTGCCTTAACTGCCTGAGTAGCTGCTACAGGCATGCACCACCATGCCCAGCTAATTTTTGTATTTTTAGTAGAGATGGGGTTTTGCCATGTTGGCCAGGCTGTTCTCAAACCCCTGACCTCAGATGATCTACCTGCCTCGGCCTTCCAAAATTCTGGGATTATAGGCATAAGCCACCACACCCCTCATTCCTCTTGATCATGGGACAAGAACCAGGAACCTGCCAAACAGTGGGAGTGAAAAGAGCAATAACACACCTCTTTCGCTTGCTGAACCACAGAAGTGAAAAAGCTGCTGGGTGCAACTCCCTTCTGCTTACCTGCTCACTGAGCTGTGGGTGGTAGGAATAAAAGGGCTTGTAACACCCTCTCCTGCTTGCTGATCTACAGGAGTGAAAAAGCCACTGGACACCACTCCCTCCTGCTCTCCTAACTATGGGAAGAAAAAAGCCACAACACTTGATTAGTGAAAAAAAATTATTTGTTATTTAATTTTATTTATTTTGTGTGCATGTTAATATATATATATTTTTTTTGAGAATGAGTTTCACTCTTGTTGCCCAGCTGGAGTACAGTGGTACAATCTCAGCTCACTGAAACTTCTGCCTCCTGGGTTCAAGTGATTCTCCTGCCTCAGCCTCCTGAGTAGCTGGGATTACAGGCACATGCCACCATGCCTGGCTAATCTTTTGTATCTTTAGTAGAGATGGTGTTTCACCATGTTGGTCATGCTGGTCTGGAACTCCTGACCTCAGGTGATCCACCCGCCTAGGCCTCCCAGAGTGCTGGGATTACAGCTGTGAGCCACTGTGCCCAGCTCGAAAAAAATTTTTTAATAAAAAAAACTCCCATATATACACGTTAAATAAATTGGTATGCCTTTTCTCCTATTAATCAATCTGCCTCGTGTCAGTGATTTTTCTGATCCTTTAGGGTGCCAAGAGCCTGTGGCCCCCATACACCTACTATATTCCATTAACAGGAATTTCTAAACTTTCAGGGGTTTTTTGGTTATGAAAAAGAGAAAGTGGATGCTTGCAGGAGGGGTGTTTATGGTCTGAGCTGGAAGAGGCAGACATCATTTTCACCCACATTTCAAGCACATGGCCTTACTGAACTATAAAAGAAACCTGGGAAATAAGGTCTACATGTGTGCAAAGGGAAAGGGAAATGGTTTACAGAATTCCTATTCAATCTACATTCAGTAGAGCACCTGCACATGCTAAATAGTCCGTAAATGTTTGTTGGGTGTTTGTCCAGTCTGAGGTCCCAGAGCCAATGCTAGAACCCCCACCCCGCACCATGCTACCAGCCTAACCATGTAACACTCACCTGCTTAAACAATCAGAGGAGGGCTGTGCACAGTGGCTCACGCCTGTAATCCCAGCACTTTGGGAGGCTGAGGCAGGCAGATCACAAGGTCAAGAGTTTGCGACCAGCCTGGCCAACATAATAAAACCCCATCTCTACTAAAAACACAAAAATTATCCAGGCATGGTGGCGCATGCCTGTAGTCCCAACTACCTGGGAGGCTGAGACAGGAGAATCACTTGAATCCAGGAGGCAGAGATTGCAGTGAGCCGAGATCGCGCCACTACACACCAGCCTGGATGACAGAGCAAGAATCCGTCTCAAATAAATAAATAAATAAATAAATAAAAATAAAAAAGCAATCAGAGTAGGCCAGGTGCGGTGGCTTACGCCTATAATCCCAGCACTTTGGGAGGCCAAGGTGGGCAAATCACTTGAGGTCAGGAGTTTGAGACCAGCCTGGCCAACATGGTGAAACCCCATCTCTATTAAAAATACAAAAATTAGCCGGGCATGGTGGTGCGCACCTGTAATCTCAGCTACTTGGGAGATTGAGGCAGGATAATTGCTTGAACCTGGGAGGCAGAGGTTGCAGTGAGCCAAGATTGTACCACCACTACACTCCAGCTGGGCAACAGAGCCAGACTCCGTCATGGAAAAAAAAAAAAAAAAAAAACAATCAGAAGAGGGGACCCAATGATAAACATCCAAATCATGCAAAGTCAATTAGTGAATATTACAGACTATACTTAAGCTGCCAGTCCAATCAGGAAAGCAAGATGTAGAAGTTAGATCAGGGAGCAACCATAACCCTATAAAGAGTTGTAAGGAGGACAGAAGATCAAAAGGAGGCAAAGCGAAAAAAGAGCCAAGCCAGAGGGTGAGAGGAACACAATCATGGAGATCTTGCTCCGTTTTGAAAGAAAAATTTGAGCTTCAGATTCCTACATTAATTTTCAAACTAGAGTTGATTTAAACTTGGATCAACAATGTCTATTTGGGGGATATAAAACTAGTTTGTGTGACCTATTTTTGTTTTATTTGTTTGTTTGAGACACAGTCTCACTCTATTACCCAGGCTGGAGTGCAGTGACGTGATCTTGGCTCACTGCAACCTCCACCTCCCAAGTTCAAGCGATTCTTCTGCCTCAGCCTCCCAAGTAGCTGGGATTACAGGCGCCTGCCACCAGGCCCAGCTAATTTTTTGTTTGTTTGTTTGTTTGTTGTTTGTTTTTTGAGTGAGTCTTGCTCTGTCGCCAGGCTGGAGTACAGTAGCGAGATCTCAGCTCACTACAATCTCTGCCTCCCAGTTTCAAGCGATTCCCCTGCCTCAGCCTCCTGAGTAGCCACCTTGCCTGGCCCAATTTCTGTATTTTTTTTTTTGTATTTTTTTTTTAGTAGAGACAGGGTTTCGGCTGGGTGCAGTGGCTCACTCCTGTAATCCCAGCATTTTGGGAGGCTAAGGTGGGCAGATCACAAGGTCAGGAATTCCAGACTAGCCTGGCCAACGCGGTGAAATCCCACCTCTACTAAAAAAATACAAAAATTAGCCGGGCATGGTGGCATGCACCTGTAATCCCAGCTACTCTGGAGGCTGAGGCAGGAGAATCTTTTGAACCCAGGAGGCGGAAGTTGCAGTGAGCTGAGATCACACCACTGTACTCCAGCCTGGGTGACAGAGCAAGTCTCCGTCTCAAAAAAAAAAAAAAAAAAAAAAAAGTAGAGACAGGGTTTCGCCATGTTGGCCAAGCTAGCCTCGAACTCCTGACCTCAAGTGATCTGCCCACCTCGGTCTCCCAAAGTGCTGGGATTACAAGTGTGAGCCACCATGCCCAGCCAACATTCTGTTTTATCCAGTGTTATGTTTGCACAGTATTGGGAAACAGTATTATCTCAGCCTTGAAAGATTTAACATGGTCATGAAATTTCAGACCAGAGAGAGCCTGGAGCCAACTACAACTAGTGTCTTCATTTTACACTTGAGAAATTGAGGCAAGAGAGGTGAAGCAACTTGCCCACAGGTACACAGGTAACTAGTGGCAGAGCTACAGCGTTACATAGTATTACCTTCTAAAGCCAGTAAGGAATACAGCCTTTGGAGGGGAGGACCAGCTCTATCAGTGCCAAGTCCGTAGGCAACTATTGGAAGTGTGAGAAGAATGATCCCGAGGTGTTGCAGGTTGTGGCATGAAAAGGGAGTTGGGCAATCATGTGGAGCTTGGAGACCTCAGGAAGTCAGGACATGGTTGGTGACTGTATCCCATCACCATTACTTAGCTTTATGGTTGTCTGAAAGCAGGTTGCTGCCTGCTGGGATCACCTTGACAACCAAAAGCTTCCCTTGCAGGTGAAACTTGCCTAAGTACTTGGTAAGGTCTGCAGTGAAATTGAGGGCTCCAGGAAGGTGGTAAGTTGCAAGAACACCTTCACTGCCTCTCCTTGCTCTCCCTCCTTTTTTTTTTTTTTTGAGACAGAGTCTTGCTCTGTCACCCAGGCTGGAGTGGTGGTGTGATCTCGGCTCACTGCAACCTCCACCTCCCACGTTCAAGCAATTCTCCTGCCTCAGCCTCCCAAGTCGCTGGGATTATAGGCACCCGCCACCATGCCTGGCTAGTTTCTTTCTTTCTTTCTTTCTTTGAGACGGAGTTTCACTCTTGTTGCCCAGGCTGGAGTGCAATGGCACAATCTTGGCTCACTGCAGCCTCTGCCTCCCAGGTTCAAGCAATTCTCCTGCCTCAGCCTCCCGAGTAGCTGGGATTACAGGCATGCGCCACCACACCCAGCTAATTTGTATTTTTTAGTAGAGACAGGGTTTCTCCATGTTGGTCAGGCTGATCTCAAACCCCTGACCTCAGGTGATCCACCCGCCTCAGCCTCCCAAAGTGCTGGGATTACAGGCGTGAGCCACCAGGCCCGGCCTAATTTTTTTTGGTATAGATGGGGTTTCACCACGTTGGCCAGGCTGGTTTCAAACTCCTGACTCAAGTGATCTGCCTGCCTCGGCCTCCCAAAGTGATAGGATTACAGGCGTGAGCCACCACACCCGGCTCTCTCTCTCCTCTCTCTCTGGGACTAAATCATTCATAAGTATTGTTGTTTGTGTGTGTTGTTGTTGTTGTTTTCATTGTCTAAGGGAGGTTTTCTGTTTTTTGCATGGGTTCATGTAAATAACAACGAGAAACAAAGAATGCATTTAAATTTTGTTTCCTTCCTGAAATGTGGGATTAGTTTAAGCATATCCTGGGAGAAATATTCACAAGGGTGTTTTAATCTAGTCAGTCATTTTAGACTACAAGAAGCAATCTCTCTTTACTTGTGCCAAGTCTCTTGCTACACAGAGGATTTAACACATTTCTGGGATGTGCTTGAAACAAGGCTGAGGGCACTTTGTTTATGGAAATGTTTGGCAGCCTTTCCTGTTTTCCCCATGGAGAAAAGTTTGCACTTTTAAAAATGAACTTGGCTGGGAGAGGATCACCTGAGCCCAGCAATTTGAGGTTACAGTGAGCTGTGATTGCACCCTGCATTTTAGCCTAAGTGACAGAGAGAGAGCTTGTCTTAATTTTAAAACAAAAAAAACCCTTTTTTTTTAACAAAGGGCTCAGTGGCTCACACTCGTAATCCCAGCACTTTGGGATGCTGAGGTTGGAGGATTGCTTGAGCTCAGGAGTTCAAGACCAGCCTGGGCAACATGGTGAAATCCGTATTAACAAAAAATACAAAAATCAAAAATCAGTCTGGCTTGGTGGCCCCCCTGTGGCCCCAGCTACTTAAGAGGCTGAGGTGGGAGGAACACTTGAGTCTAAGAGGTTGAAGGTGCAGTGAGCCAAGATCACAGCACTGTACTCCAGACCCAGTCTCAAAAACAAAAAAGGAACTGGAACTATGTTAACACCCAGAGGTCCTTACTGATATAAATAAAGGATTGAATAAAAACTAAATAAATGGGGCTGAAGAGACAAATCCCCCATGAAGAAAAATTTCAAATAATTAATGTAGATACTTTGTCCTCAAGGAGGGGAAGCACAACTCCTCACTCCTTAGGTGTGGGCTCCCCAAAGTCACTTCCTTCGAAGAGCACTGTATAGTAAGGGAGGATCAAAAGAGCATCTTTACAGTGGGGAAACCTGCTTGCCTTCAAAAATAGGTGAGGGCAGCGCACGGTGGCTCATGGTGGCCTATAATCCCAGCATTTTGGGAGGCTGATATGGGTGGATGACTCAAGGCCAGGGGTTCAAGACCAGCCAGGCCAACATGGCAAAACCCTGTCTTTACTAAAAAAAAAATACAAAAATTAGCTGGGCATGGTGGCACAAACCTGTAATCCCAGCTACTTGGGAAGCTGAGGCAGGAGAATTGCTTGAACCTGGGAGTCGGAGGTTGCAGTGAGCCAAGATCACATCACTATACTCCTGCCTGGGTGACAGAGTGAGACTCCATGTCAAAAATAAATAAATAAATAAATAATACAAATACCAAAAAAATTAACCAGGCATGGCCGGGCGCGGTGGCTCACGCCTGTAATCCCAGCACTTTGGGAGGCCAAGGTGGGCGGATCATGAGGTCAGGAAATCGAGACCATCCTGGCTAACACGGTGAAACCCCGTCTCTACTAAAAAAATACCAAAAAAAAAAAATTAGCCCGGCGTTGTGGCGGGCGCCTGTAGTCCCAGCTACTCAGGAGGCTGAGGCAGGAGAATGGTGTGAACCCGGGAGGCGGAGCTTGCAGTGAGCCGAAATCGCGCCATTGCACTCCAGCCTGGGCGACAGAGCGAGACTCCGTCTCAAAAAAAAAAAAATTAACCAGACGTGATGGCATACACCTGTGATCCCAACTCCTCCAGAGGCTGAGGCAGGAGAATCACTTGAACCCGGGAGGCAGAGGTTGCAGAGAGCCAAGATCGTGCCACTACACTCCAGCCTGGGCAACAGAGTGAGACTCCATCTCAAAAACAACAACAATAACAAACCCAGAATGTAGCCATCAAATATTGTCCTGTCTTTCCCTCAATTCCCTCCTCTGACTGGCTGGCACTTCCAATGATTGTCTGACATTTACATGTTGATATAACAAATTGTGATTACAGGCATGGTGGCACGTGCCTGTAATCCCAGCTACTTGGGAGCCTCAGGCAGAAGAATTGCTTGAATCTGGGAGATGGAGGTTGCAGTGAGCCCAGATTGAGTCACTGAACTCCAGCCTGGGTGACACAGCAAGACTGCATCTCAAAAAAAAAAAAAAAAAAAAAAAAGACTATGAACCAAAAATGGCAAAATCTTAGGATGTGATGAAATCTAAGTAATGGAATAAAAAATATTGTTAATTATATTATTCTCAATATTTTTCAGAGGCACCACAGAGAGGAAGCCAGATTATTTGGTGAACTTGATTAGTAGTGCAATCTACCACACAGTCTTTAGGAACATTACTTCTGCTGAATTTGAACTTTCATCTCTCAGCTGACAACCATTCTCATATCAACCATCTTACCTGCTGATACTGCCAATTTCAGCAGCATTGCCGACTTAAGGACTATTTGTACAAGCCTTTAAATATTTCATTGCATTTTAGCCCTTATTAATTTATAACCATGGATGGAAAATGGAAAATTAAAGTGCTGATATGAGTCATAGTCATAAGAAACATAGGTCTCATAGGCCGGGTGCGGTGGCTCACGACTGTAATCCCAGCACTTTGGGAGGCCAAGGCGGGTGGATACCTGAGGTCAGGATCAGGAATTTGAGACCAGCCTGGCCAACATGGTGAAACCCCGTCTCTACTGAAAACACAAAAATTAGCCGGGCGTGGTGAGGCACATGTGTAATCCCAGCTGCTCAGGAGGCTGAGGCGGGAGAATCAGTTGAACCCAGGAGGCGGAGGTTGCAGTGAGCTGAGATCGCGCCACTGCACTCCAGCCTGCGTGATAGAGCAAGACTCCGTCTCAAAAAAAGAAAAGAAACATAGGTCTCATAAACTTAAAACACATAAGACGATTCCTTGGACATGCCAGAGGCTGTATCTGTCTCAATCAGAGTTTCCCCAGGCAGTCTAAGCTAATGGACTCTGCTCAGTTGTGAAGGAAGCAAATTAAGAAACTTGTCTTAAAACAAACAAACAAACAAAAAAAACATAAAAAAAGGCCGGGTGCGGTGGCTCACACCTGTAATCCCAGCACTTTGGGAGGCTGAGGCGGGTGGATCACCTGAGGTCAGGAGTTTGAGACCAGCCTGGCCAACACGGTGAAACCCCGTCTCTACTTAAAATACAAAAATTAGCCAGGCGGTGTGGTATGCACCTGTAATCCTAGCTCCTCGGGAGGCTGAGGCAGGAGAATTGCTTTAACCCGGGAGGCAGAGGTTGCAGTGAGCTGAGGTGGCACCATTGCACTCCAGCCTGGGGGATAAGAGAAAGACTTCATCTTTAAAAAAAAAGAAAGAAAGAAATTTGTAGTAGCCACAGTGCGTGCCTGTTGTTGTGCCACATGTGTAATCCCAGCTGCTCAGGAGCCTGAGGCAGGAGGATCACTTGAGCCCAGGAGGTGGAGGCTGCAGTGAGCTGTGATCCCACCACTGCATTCCAGCCTGGGCAACAGAATAAGATCCTGTGTCAAAAAACAAACCAACCAACAAACAAAAAACACCAGACTGGGCATAGTGGCTCACGCCTGTAATCCCAGAACTTTGGGAGGCCGAGGCAGGCGGATCATCTGAGGTCGGGAGTTCAAGACCAGCCTCACCAACATGGAGAAACCATGTTGAAACTGTAATGCCCAACCTGGTTTTTACTAACTCTGTTTTTAGACTCTCCCTTTTCCTTTAATCACCCAGCCTTGTTTCCACCTGAATTGACTCTCCCTTAGCTAAGAGAGCCAGATAGACTCCATCTTGGCTCTTTCACTGGCAGCCCCTTCCTCAAGGACTTAACTTGTGCAAGCTGACTCCCAGCACATCCAAGAATGCAATTAACTGATAAGATACTGTGGCAAGCTATAACCGCAGTTCCCAGAAATTCGTCCAATTGATAACGCCCAAAACCCTGGGTCTATCACCTTGTAATAGTCTTAAAGTCCCTGCACCTGGAACTGTTTACTTTCCTGTAACCATTTATCCTTTTAACTTTTTGACCTGTAACCATTTATTCTTTTAACTTTTTGACTACTTTACTTCTGTAAAATTGTTTTAACTAGACCCCCCCATCCCCACTTCCTAAACCAAAGTATAAAAGTTAATCAAGCCCCTTCCTCAGGGCCAAGAGAATTTTGAGCGTTAGCCATCTCTTGGTTACTGGCTACTAAAGGACTCTTCGTCTCAAAGTGTGGCGTTTTTCTAACTCGCTCGGGTACAACAAAACTACAAAATTAGCCAGGCATAGTGGCGCATGCCTGTCATCCCAGCCACTTGGGAGGCTGACGTAGGAGAATCACTTGAACCTAGGAGGTGGAGGTTGCAGTGAGCTGAGATTGAGCCATTGCACTCCAGCCCGGGTAACAAGAGCGGAACTCCATCTCAAAAAAAAGAAACTTGTAGTACCCAAGGTGCGTGCCTGTTGTTCCAGCTATTCAGGAGCCCGAGGCAGGAGGATCACTTGAGCCCAGGAGGTGAAGGCTGCAGTGAGCCGTGATCACACCACTGCATTCCAGCTTGGGCAACAGAATAAGATCCTGTGTCAAAACAAAACAAAACAAAACAAAAAAAACAGGTCAGGAGCAGTGGCTCACGCCTGTAATCCCAGCACTCCGGGAGGCCGAGGCCAGCGGATCACCTGAGCTCAGGAGTTCAAGAGCAGCCTGGCCAACATGGTGAAACCCCGTCTCTACTAAAAATACAAAAATTAGCCAGGCGTGGTGGCATGCCCCAGTAGTCCCAGCTACTCCTGGAGGCTGAGGCAGGAGAATTGCTTGAACCCGGGAGATGGAGGTTGCAGTGAGCCGAGATCGCGCTACTGCACTCCAGCTTGGGCAACAGAGCGAGACTCCATCTCAAAAAAAAAAAAAAAAAAAAAAAAATCCGGATGTAATTAGAAAGATTTTAAAACTCTCTGGGAACAGAAACTCTATGGTGTCAACTTTTGGACATTCTGGTTTCATATTTATTTCCAGGAACACATTATGTAGAGGCTACCCATATTTGGCTGACTTTTTGTTTTTTTTTAAGACAGGGTCAAGGCTGGAGTGCAGTGGTGCATTTGAGGCTCACTGCAGCCTTGACCTCCCGGGCTCAAGCAATTCTCTTGCCTCAGCCTCCTGAGTAGCTGGGCCTACAGGAGTGTGACACTATACTGGCTAATTTTTTTTTTAATTAATATTTTTTGTAGAAATGGGGGTCTTACTATATTGCCCAGGCAGGTCTTGAACTCCTGAGCTTAAGCGATCTGCCTGCCTGGGCCTCCCAAAGAGCTGGGATTACAGGCTCGAGCCACCGCGCAGGCTGGGGGTATTGTTTTCTGAGCCGCAACACAGGCTTTAACACCCACAATGAACACGAGTGTGCTGTTGTCTTCCATCGTCTTGGCTGACTAAGGGGGCCCACGGAACATGCTGATGGTGCAGTGGTCAAGCTCTGCCGAGGAGACTTGGGCTGCCTCAGGAGCTGCAGGGTCTTGGGCTGCTAGAAGCTGGGTGACTTGCGGATCTTCTTTTTCCCTGTGGCTGTGGATGCCTTTCAGCACTGCCTTCTTTGCCTTCAAAGCCTTTGCCTTAACTTGGGCTTTGGGAGGGGCAGGACCTTCCTTCTCCACCTTTGACACAATCTTCAGAAAAGCCTGAAGAGGCTTCCGTTGGTGAGACAGGACACAGTGATGCTGGGCTGGGTGAAAGGCAGAACTCTCTGTTACTTACTTCTCCAAAGGAGAGAAGGCTGCTACACAGGACCACACGGGAGTTGCACCAGGAAGACTAACAGCAAGCTGGAAGTGTCTGAGGTGGCTTCTGTAATGCAAAGGAGGTTTTAGGGCTTCCTGGAGTTTGGGTATTTTGATAATTCTGTGACCAAACAAGAAAGGGCCATTCCTGAGGGAAAAGTACCTGGGGCCTCTGGCCCTGAATCTGTACATATTGTAAGCCAGGCGTGGTACCGCCTGATAAGGGAAATAGTTGGGGTGAGGCCTTAGCAAACTGCCTGTGACGGGAATTAAGAATTTTTAGCCATGGCTTCAAAATTCGGTCAAGATGACACTTGTAAAATGTTTTATTACAGCAAACAATTCCCTGTATTGTATTGCCTCTTTTTTGAAATATCTAGAATGGTTGTTTCCTGACTGGACTGTGACCAATACAGATATATTTGATTGCATTCCAAATCTTAAACATTGATAAATTATATTGATGCCATAATGTGATACCCTACCTTGTTTTAACCTGATTGACTCTCTCTTAGCTGAGAGAGCTGGACAGACTCCATTTTGGTTTCTTTGCTTGCAGTCCCTTGTCCCCCTCCCTTAAGGACATAACTGGTGCAAGCTGACTCCAAGCACATCCAAGAATGCGCTTACAGGTAAGATACTGAGGCAAGCTGTATCAGCAGCTCCTGGGAACGTGCTCGGTTGATGGTACCCAAAGCCCCTGCATCTATCACTTTGTGATCATTTAAGCCCCGGCACCTGGGACTGTTTATTTTCCTGTAACTGTTTCTGTAACCACTTATCTCTTAGCTTTTTGCCTGTTCTGCTTCTGTAAAAAAATTGCTTCAGCTAGACTCCCCCTCCCCTAATCAGACCAAAGTATAAAAAGAAATGTGGCCCTTCTTCCGGGCCGAGAGAATTTCGAGCTCTAGCCGTCTCTCAGTCACCGGCAATAAAGGATTCCTGAATTAGTCTCAGAGTGTGGTGTTCTCTCTATAACTCGCTTGGTTACAACAATAATATCACCATTAATCAGAATACTGTTTTTTGTTTTTACTGTTAGCTGCACAGATCTACCACTAATGACTGCATCTGCCTATCTTTGTCTCTCTTATTGTCAGAGGCGTTGGAACCACAGTGACTCTATCTTGAATAGGTGCTAGGTAAAATGAGGCTGAGACCTACTGGGCTGCATTCCCTGGAGGCTAGGCATTCTAAGTCACTAGATGAGATAGGAGGTCAGGACAAGGTGCAGGTCATAAAGACCTTGCTAATAAAATAGTTTGCAGTAAAGAAGGCAGCCAAATCCCATCAAAACCAAGATGGCGACAAAAGTGACCTCTGGTCATCCTCACTGCTCCTCATACGCTAATCATAATAAGTTAGCATGCTAAAAGACACTCCTACCAGCAGCATGACAGTTTCCAAAGCCATGGCAATGTCAGGAAGTTACCTTACATGGTCTAAAACAGTGGGGAGGAGCCTTCAGTTCTGGGAATTGCCCAACCCTTTCTTGTAAAACTCATGAATAATCCACCCCTTGTTTAGCATATAATCAAGAAATAACTATAAGTATCCTTAGCGGAGCAGTCACGCCACCACTCTGTCCATAGAGTAGCCATTCTTTATTCCTTTATTTTCTTCCTTTTTTTTGGGGGTGGGGGTGGGGAAACGGAGTCTCTCATCTATCTCGGTTCAATGCAACCTCTGCCTCCTGCGTTCAAGCGATTCTTCTGCCTCAGCCTCCTGAGTAGCTGGGATTACAGGCACACACCACCACACTCGGCTACTTTTTTTGTAGAGACTGGGTTTCACCGTGTTAGCCAGGCTGTTCTCCAACTCCTGGCCTCAAATGATCCGCCCGTTTTGGCCTCCCAAAGTGCTGGGATTACAGGCATGAGCCACCGCGCCTGGCCCTCCTCTACTTTCTTAATAAACTCTCTTTCATTTTACTTTATGGACTTGCCTTCAATTCTTTCTTGTGTGAGATCCGAAAACCCTCTCTTGGGTTCTGGATTGGGACCCCTTTCTGGAACATTGTTATTTTGAGTTTCTTGGAGGCAGGGATTGTGTCTTAATGTACTCTGTCTCAGAACCCCAGTCCAGAACCTGGCCAAACCCCAAATGTGCTTTAATAAATATGTGATTAATTACATGAATCTCTGAGAGCATATCAATCATAATTCTCAACTTCCTCCTTGGCTGCAATTCAGGAGTGGAGCCAGCTCCACATTCTGACCTTCACAGGCCTGACCCTGGACAAGAGCCAGATTCTTTAATGAATCATCTGGCATACTACTTATTTTCCTCCTCTCACTCCTATGAAACTCACAATTATCATGGCCTCCGGGAAGCAGTTCCCTGTGTTCTGACAAAAATGAGAGAGCTCACAAAATTTTCTTTTGTTTACTAGCCTGGGCAACATGGTGAAACCCTGTCTCTATCAAAAAACTCACAAAAATTTGCCAGGCGTGGTGGCATGTGTTTGTAGTCCCAGATACTCTGGAGGCTGAGGTGAGAGAATTACTTCAGCCCGGTAGGCAGAGGTTGTAGTGAGCTGTGATTGCACCACTGTACTCCAGCCTGGGCAACAGAGCCAGACCCTGTCTCAGATAGATAGATTAGATAGATAGATAGATAGATAGATAGACTGATTAGACAGATAGATAGATATAGATAGATAGATAGATAGATAGATAGATAGATAGATAGATATTCTGTTTAGTTTTAATTTTAAGTTCTAACAGAGATATGAAGCCTGTCTCCAGGGCCAGCTTCATGGGCAGTGTGACCTGAGCAGTGGGACCTGGGCAAAGTGACCTAGACATGTGACCTGAGCAGTGTGATCTGGGCAGTGGGACCTGGGCAGTGGGACCTGAGCACTGGGACCTGGATAATCTGGATGTGTGACCTGGATGTGTGACCTATGCAGTGTGATCTGGGTGGTGTGAGCTGGGCAATGTGACCTGGGCAGTGGGACCTGAGCAACGGGACCTGGGTAATCTGGATGTGTGACCTGAGCAGTGTGATCTGGGTGGTGTGAGCTGGGCAGTGTGACCTGGGCAGTGGGACCTGAGCAGTGGGACCTGGGTAATCTGGATGTGTGACCTGGATGTGTGACCTGAGCAGTGTGATCCGGGTGGTGTGAGCTGGACAGTGTGACCTAGGCAGTGTGACCTGAGCATTGGGACCTGGGCACTGTGACCTGGGTAATCTGGATGTGTGACCAGAGCAGTGGAACCTGAGCAGTGGGACCTGGACAGTGGAACTTGCTAGAGACTTGTGCTTAGAAGGACTGCATGCTTCATTTAATGTCCTACTGTTGCCATCTTGAAATTCTTAATTCTTTTTCAAAAATAGGCCTCAAAATTTCCTTTTGCACTGGATCCCACAAATTATGTGGCTAATCCTGCCTATCTCTTTGGTATATACCTTAAGCCTCCTGTGACATGAATTTATCATCAAGTCATGTGGGTTTTAGTTATGAAACCTCCAGTAGTTCTGTAGCTCCCCACTTTCCTCAGGAAATATACTCCAAACAGGGCCGGGTGCAGTAGCTCACGCCTGTAATCCCAGCACTTTGGGAGGCCAAGGCGGGCAAATCACAAGGTCAGGAGTTCAAGATCAGCCTGACCAACATGGTGAAACCCCATCTCTATTAAAAATACAAAAATTAGCTGGGCATGGTGGCACGTGCCTGTAATCCCAGCTACTCAGGAGGCTGAGGCAGAGAATTGCTTGAACCCAGGAGGTGGAGGTTGCAGTGAGCCAAGATCACGCCACTGCACTCCAGCCTGGGCAACAGAGTGAGACTCTGTCTCAAAAAAAAAAACAAAAAAAAGCCTTTTACCTTCTGTTACCTACCCCCACACACACTGACACCCCTTACCTTACCTCTCTCAGCTCTGTCCCTTTTTCTTTCCAATATGAACCCCAGTTACTGTGTTCCTTGCCGTTTGTAACCTTGCAGGCCTGCCAGGTGCCCATCCCATGTGAGTCCTGTTTCCATCCTGCCCTGGGTAGTCCTCTGCTTCTCTTTACCTGGCCAATTCCACCTTATTCTGTAAGTGTGAACTTAGATGTCAACATCTCTGGGAGGCCCTCTCTGATCTACCCCAAACTAAGATAGTGCGGTGGCTCACTCCTACAATG
Source organism: Pongo abelii (assembly GCF_028885655.2). Lineage (NCBI taxonomy): Eukaryota > Metazoa > Chordata > Mammalia > Primates > Hominidae > Pongo > Pongo abelii. The sequence continues at coordinate 113,676,915 of NC_071992.2, forward strand.
CCAGCACTTTGGGAGGCCGAGGTGAACAGATTGCCTGAGCCCAAGAGTTCAAGACAACCCTGGGCAACATGGTGAAACCCTGGCTCTACAGCAACATGGTGAAACCCTGGCTCTACAGAAAATACCAAAATTATTGGGGCATGGTGGCGCATGCCTGTAATCTCAGCTACTCAGGAGGCTGAGGTGGGAGAATCGCTTGAACCTGGGAGGCAAAGGTTGCAGTGAGCTGAGATTGCACCACTGCACTCCAGCCTGGGTGACAGAGTGAGACTCTGTCTCAAAAAATAAAAATAAAAAACAAACAACAAAAAAACCACACATTCTACAGCACCATGTGCATAGGTACAAGAATTTCTTTTCTAACACATCTAGGTTTTCCTTTCCAGGAAAACTATCTACATGTAGCTCTGAATTTCTCAGACTTTAGAGGGGTCCTGAGGTCTCTCTTGAGATAGACCCTCGCCCAGGTTATGGAAGTAGTTCAAATGAAACCTTCCCACCCCCAAAGGACCCTCTGGTCTAATCCAATTCCTGAAGCATGTGTCTCTTCCTTCACCTTTTGTGGTCTATTCACCCTTCACAAGACCCAACTAACTAAAATGCGAACTTCCCACAATTGTAATTAATCTCTTCCTGCTTTCCTAGCGTCTTTTTTTTTTTTTAAACTTTTTAATTTTTTTAGATGGAATTTCGCTCTTGTTGCCTACCCTGGAGTGCAATGGTGCGATCTCAGCTCACCGCAACCTCCGCCTCCCCGGTTCAAGTGATTCTCCTGCCTCAGCTTCCCGAGTAGCTAGGATGACAGGCATGTGCCACCACATGCAGCTAATTTTGTATTTTTAGTAGAGACAGGGTTTCTCTTTGTTGGTCAGGCTGGTCTGAAACTTCCGACCTCAGGTGATCCACCCGCCTTGGCCTTCCAAAGTGCTGGGATTACAGGTGTGAGCCACCTCACCCAGCCTTTATTTTTTATTTTTAATGATATACAGCATACATGCTGACTTATATCATAGTGACTTGTGCCACTAGGCTAGATGGTCCACTTTTTTTTTTGAGATGGTCTCACTCTGTCATGCAGGCTGGAGTACAGTGGCACGATCACAGCTCACTGTAACCTTGACCTCTTGGGCTCAAGTAATCCTCCTGCCTTAGCCTCTTAAGTAGATGGGACCACAGGCATGCGCCACCATGCCTGGCTAATTTTTAAATTTTTTGTACAGACAGGGTTTGCTTTGTTGCCTAGGCTGGTCTTGAACTCCTGGGCTCAAGCAATCTTCTCATCTTGGCCCCTGAAATTGCTGGGATTACAGGTCTGAGCCACTGGGTCCAGCCTCAGTGGTCTGCTTTGAGAGTAGGAACAAAACGTTACTAATCTTTCTGGCCTTTATGTCTTTATGTTTTATCCATAGTAGGCACTCCAATTAATATTGGGTAATTTGAATTTCTAACAGAGAGACTGAAACGCAATTGGCCATAGAGAAGAAGAGATTTGAAAAAGAAAGAGTGGCTTTATCTAGTGGAAAGAAAAAATGTTCCCCAGCCAGGCACGGTGGCTCATGCCTGTAATCCCAGCACCTTGGGAGGTCAAGGTGGGTGGATCACCTGAGATCAGGGGTTCAAGACCAACCTGGGCAACATGGTGAAACCCTGTCTCTACTAAAAATATAAAAATTAGCCAGGTGTGGTGGCAGGCACCTGTAATCTCAGCTACTGGGGAGGCTGAGGCACGAGAATCACTTGAACCCAGGAGGCAGAGGCTGCAGTGAGCCAAGATCGCACCATTGCACTCCAGCCTGGGTGACAGAGTAAGACTCAGTCTCAAAAAAAAAAAAAAAGAAAAAGAAAAAACGTTCCCCAACAAATAGCTGGGGAATAGCTGAATAGCTGAACTCAGAAGAAGGTTAAGGAGAGAGGAAAATTGGAGTATAAGAAGAAGATAAGGGAGGCTGGGCATGGTGACTTCAGGCACTTTGGGAGGCTGAGGTGGGAGGATCACTTGAGGCCAGGAGTTCAAGACCAGCCTCGCCAACAGAGCAAAACCCCATCTCTAATTTTTTTTTTTTTTTTTCTGAAACAGAGTCTCGCTCTATTGCCCATGCTGGAGTGCAGTGGCACGACCTCAGCTCACTGCAACCTCCGTCTCCCAGGTTCCAGCAATTCTACTGCCTCAGTCTCCCAAGTAGCTGGGATTACAGGCATGCACTACTATGCCTGGCTAATTTTTTTGTATTTTTAGTAGAGACGGGTGTCTCCATGTTGGTCAGGCTGGTCTCAAACTCCCTACCTCAGGTGATCTGCCCGCCTCAGCCTCTCAAAGTGCTGGGATTACAGGCGTGAGCCACTGTGCCTGGCCCCGTCTCTATTAAAAATACAAAAAATTAGCAGGACGTGGTGGCACACACTTGTAATCCCTGCTACTCGGGGGGCTGACCAGGAGACGGAGGTTGCAGTGAGCCGAGATCGCGCCACTGCACTCCAGCCTGGGAGACACAGGGAGACCCTGCCTCAAAAAAATATAAAAATAAAAAAGACAAGCCTGGGTGACAAAGAGGCTGCAAGTCCTAAAGTCCTAAAAGTGAGAAGTGTTTAAAATCTGGTAAGGAAGGCACCAGTGAAGAATGAGGGAGGAGGTGTGAGTGAACTGTAAGAAACCTGACCAAGGTTATGAGGGCTGTCATCCTTAGTTCTGGCAGAAAAGGAGCAGTGTGGTGCCAGGCAGAGTGGCTCATGTCTATAATCCTAAGACTTTGGGAAGCTGAGGCAGGAGGATCGGATCACTTGAGGGCAGGAGCTTGAGAGCAGCCTAGGCAACATACTGAGACGCTGTCTCTTAAAACAAACAGGCTGGGCATGGTGGCTCACACCTGTAATCCCAGCACTTTGGGAGGCCAAGGCGGGTGGATCATGAGGTCAAGATATCGAGACCATCCTGGCCAACATGGTAAAACCCTGTCTCTACTAAAAATACAAAAATTAGCTGGGTGTGGTGGCGTGCGCCTGTAATTCCAGCTACTCGGGAGGCTGAGGCAGAATCATTGAACCCGGGAGGAATCACTTGAACCTGGGAGACAGAGGTTGCAGTGAGCGGAGATTGCTCTCCACTGCACTCCAGCGTGGCAACAGAGCAAGACTCCTTCTCAAAACAAACAAGCTAGCAAACAAACAAACAGAAAACAAGGTGACTTTTCTTTTTTTTTTGAGATGGAGTTTCACTCTTGTTGCCCAGGTTGGAGTGCAATGGCTCGATCTCAGCTGATTGAAACCTCCGCCTCCTGGGTTCAAGCGATTTTCCTGCCTCAGCCTCCCGAGTAGCTGGGATTACAGGTATGTGCCACCATGCCCAGCTAATTTTTTGTATTTTTTTTTTTTAGTAGAGATAGGGTTTCTCCATGTTGGTAATGCTGGTCTCTAACTCCAGACCTCAGGTGATCCGCCTGCCTTGGCCTCCCAAAGTGTTGGGATTACAGGCATGAGCCACTGTGCCCGGCCTAAAACCAGGTGTTTTTTTTTTTTGTTTTTGTTTTTTTGAGAGAGTCTCACTCTGTCACCTGTAGCTGGGACTACAGGTGCATGCTGCCATGCCCAGCTATTTTTTTTTGTATTTTTGGTAGAGACGGGGTTTCACCATGTTGGCCAGGATGGTCTTGATCTCCTAACCTCGTGATTGCCCACCTCTGCCTCCCAAAGTGCTGGGATTACAGGTGTGAGCTACCACACCTGGCCAACCAGATGACTTTTCTAAGTAACTACTACTGCAATCAGTATGCCAGTTAAATATGTGGTTGTTTGAAAATAATACTGCTCCTTCCCCACAAAAAAAAATGAAAAGAATAACCCAGCTGTGAATAAGTTCCTTGGGAAGCCTCTGTGTAACCACCCAAGGGGTTCACCTTGCCCGCTGCCTAGTCAGAGCCGATTTATCAAGACACGGGAATTGCAATAAAAAATAATTCGTGCAGAGCTGGTTGTGCGGGAGGCCAGTGGAAGGTCAGGGTTTGTTTTTGTTTTTGTTTTTAGACGGAGTCTTGCTCTGTTCCCCAGGCTGGTGTGCAGTGGTGCGATCTCAGCTCACTGCAACCTTCGCCTCTCGGGTTCAAGCTATTCTCATGGCTCAGCCTCCCTACTCTCACGTCTAAGCCTCCCAATCAGCCAGGATTACAGGCACCTGTCACCACGCCAGGCTAATTTTTAGTAGAGACGGGGTTTCACCATGCTGGTTAAGTTGGTCTCAAACTCCTGACCTTGGGTGATCCACCCGCCTCAGCCTCCCAAAGTGCTGGGATTACAGGCGTGAGCCACCGTGCCTGGCCTTGATCAGGATTTTAAAGAATAATTTGGTGGGTAGGGAGGGGGCCAGTGAATCGAGAGTGCTGACTGGTTGGCTCGGGGATGAAATCAGAGGGAGTGGAAGATGTTCTCTTATGCTGAGTCAGTTCCTGGGTGGGGGGCACAGAACTGGTTGGCAGGTCCAACCAGTTGTTGGAGGCCATCCAGTTGTTAGAAATGCAGAAACCTGAAAAGACATCTCAAAAGGCAGATCTTAGGTTCTCAACGCTGATGTTACCTTGAAGAATAATTGTGGAAGCTGTGAATCTTACAACCTCTGGGATAACGGCTGGTAATATTTAGAATTCCAGCCCCTCTCATTCTAACTTGGTGGCTGGTGGCCTTTTATTCATTTCACAAGGACAGTTTAGCTTTGAGGAGGGGCTGTGATTTAAATTATAAACTAAATTCCTTCCTAAGGCTAGTTGGGCCTATGCCCAGTAATGGACAAGGAGAGTTCAGAGATTAGAGGCAAGATAGAGTTAGTTAGATCTGATGTCTTTCACTTGTCATAATTTCCTTAGTCATAATTTTGCAAAGGCAGTTTCATTTGTTCTTTTGAAGCCAATTCCCATACTCTCTTGCACCCAAACAAATACAACTCCAAAGACATTGACACTAAGCTTTATTTAATAAACTTTAACTGCAATGGCATTTTTCTCTCTTCTTTTTTTTTTGTTATCCAGCTAGGTTCCCTCTATTCTTTATTTTCTTATCTAGAGAAATTTGGAAACTGTAAGTTCAGATCTTGAACAGTAAGATTTCTAAAATATAAAATTCCCTTGAATCAATTATTGATTTGCCTAATGAATATGAAATTCTGGTGGGGAGGGAAAAAGGAAAGGTAACTATGGGAGCTTGCTGGGAGTTTAATTGTTGAAAAAGTCTCATTCAAGATACCATTTCCCATTCTGATCACATGTCTGTACTCTTTCTCAGAGCACAAATGCTTGTCCTATATTAAAAGTGGCTGTGGGCCAGGCGCAGTGGCACACACCTGTAATTCCAGCACTTTGGGAGGCCAAGGCAGGCAGATCACCTGAGGTCAGGAGTTTGAGATCAGCCTGGCCAACATGGTGAAATCCCATCTCTACTAAAAATACAAAAAATTAGTTGGGCAGCACGCCAGCCAAGATGGCGCCACTGCACTCCAGCCCAGCGACAGTGCGAGACACTGTCTCAAAAAAAAAAAAATGGCTGATTGAAGGTAGTGAATTATCTCAATTGATTGTTCATGGTCAGTTACAGATGGAATTCCTTGTTCTACTCTTTTCCCTGTTGTCACTACTGCACTTGACTAGTATATACATATATTATTTTAAAAAAGTGGCTGTGGGCATAATTAAATTTTAAATGGAAGATCCCACAGAGAAAATGATCTCCAATGTGAAAGGAACCAGAATTTTTGTTGTTGTTCTTCATTGTTCAACTTGAAGAAACCAGAATTTTGTAGTGAACACACAAAACAAGGCTGGGCAAGGTGGTTCATGCTTGTAATCCCAGCACTTTGGGAGGCTAAGGCGGGCGAATCACCTGAGGTCAGGAGTTTGAGATCAGCCTGACCAACATGGAGAAACCCCGCCTCTACTAAAAATACAAAATTAGCCGGGCATGGTGGCGCATGCCTGTAATCCCAGCTACTCAGGAGGCTTAGTCAGGAGAATTGCTTGAACCCGGGAGGTGGAGGTTGTGGTGAGCCGAGATGGCGCCATTGCACTGCAGCCTGGGCAACAAGAGCGAAATTCCATCAAAAAAAGAAAAAAAAAAAGAAAAAAAAAAAGAAGAAAGAAAGAAAACACAAAACAAAAATGGAGCTTTTTGTTTGGTTTTCTGATTAACTCCCCAAATAATGTTACTTATCATTTCTAATTAAGGGCCTACACTTGACATGGTAGGGATGGTCTTGGTTCCAGGATAATGCTGCATAGTAAGAAAGTTACAGCTTTAAAGACTCGTAAAACTAACCAGTTCTGTAACTGAATAGTTTTAACAGTATCTTTCTTCCTATTTAGCCTCATCTTAGGAAATTTAGATCGAATCAATTTTTTTTTGCTCCATGTCTGAAATAAAACTTTCACCCGTGCTAATAATCTAACCTATCTCAGATTCTTGGCTTTGACAGTAGTCCGTAGGCTAACCGCAGACAAGGGTGCTTCTAGACAAAACACGAATTGGGAGGAAATAAACTCCTCCAAAGCATGGAACTATCTTTCACTATCTCTAACACTGTGTTGTGTCTTGCAGCGGCCTTGTGTAACTGGTTGGATAACTGTTTCTCTTTTTTGTTTTGAGAAGTGTCTCACTGCCGTCACCCAGGCTGGAGTGTAGTGGCACAATCACGGATCACTGCAGCCTCGAACTCCCCGGCTCAGGTGATTCTCCGGCCGCAGCCCCTGGAGTAGCTGGGACCACAGGCACGTGCCACCAAGCCTGGCTAATTTTGTTTTTTTTGTTTTTGTTTTTTGAGACGGAGTTTTGCTCTTGTTGCCCAGGCTGGAGTGCAATGGCGCGATCTAGGCTCACCGCAAACTCCCCCTCCCAGGTTCAAGCGATTCTTCTGCCTCAGCCTTTCCAGTAGCTGGAATTACAGGCATGCACCACCAGGCCCAGTTAATTTTATTTGTATTTTTAGTAGAGATGGGGTTTCTCCATGTTGGTCAGGCTGGTCTCAAACTCCTGACCTCAGGTGATCCCCCAGCCTTGGCCTACCAAAGTGCTGGTGTTACCGGTGGGTCTTTGTTCTTAGAGCTCCCAAGACGGTGGTGGGCCACTCCCAAGATGGTGGCGGCTGCTCCCAGGATGGCAGCAAGCCTTTTATTCTCTGACTTGGGGTTCTTGGCCTCACGGATTTCAAGGAATGGGACCTTGGGCCATGCAGTGAGTGTTATAGCTCTATTAGAAGTCGTGGGTCACGGAAGAGAACCGTGGAACCCAGCGACTAGTGTTCAGCTCGATTCGGACCAACCCAGGCACTTTGCCGCACAGGAACAATGGCGAGCCTCTAGCCCAAACGGGAGTGGCAATGGGCACCTGGCTGAATCAGAAACGCAGGGGACACCCTGCCGGATCCAGAGGGGTGAAAGTCAACGGCGGGTCTGCAACAGCGGTGAACAGCAGTGGTGGACGGTGAGCGAAAGCTCAGCTCAGCTCGAGGTGGAAGAGTGTGCAGCTGCAAGATTTAATAGAGTGAAAACAGCTCCCATACAGTGGGCGGGGACCCAAAAGGGGTTGCCCACTGCCGGCTGGAATGCCTGGGGTTTATATCCCAATCATTGTCCCTCCCCCTGTGCTCTCAGATGATAGATTATTTGACTATTTCTTTACCTCTTGCTTTTAGCTTAATTGGTGTTTTAGTGAGCCCTCTTTACTACCTGATTGGTCAGGTGTGAGCTGAGTTACAAGCCCCATGTTTAAGGGTAGGTGCGGTCCCCTTCCCCAGCTAGGTTTAGGAATTCTTAGTCGCCCCAGGAAATCCGCTACTCCTGTCTCTCACTGGGAGACATCGCGCCCAGCCAATTTTGGTATTTTTTTGTAGAGCCAGGGTTTCGCCATGTTGCCCAGGCTGGGACTGAATCATTAGAGCTGCACTCATGATTAAAAATGCTGTGCCAGGCGTGGCAGCTCACGCCTGTAATCCCAACACTTTGGGAGGCTGAGGCGGGCGGATCACGAGGTCAGGAGATGGAGACCATCCTGGCTAACACAGTGAAACCCCGTCTCTACTAAAAATACAAAAAATTAGCCGGGCGTGGTGGCGGGCGCCAGTAGTCCCAGCTACTCGGGAGGCTGAGGCAAGAGAATGGCGTGAACCCGGGAGGCGGAGCTTGTAGTGAGCGGAGATCGCGCCACTGCACTCCAGCGTGGGTGACAGAGCGACACTCTGTCTCAAAAAAAAAAAAAAAAAAGCTACCGGAAGCACAGCGAGGATGTCCTTGACACACAGCCTATTTTCTGGGAAAAGATTACTACCACAGTAATTGAGCTGGGAAGCGGAGACAAATCGCTCTCGGTGGTGGTTCAAAATACTGCAATTGACTGCAACAGCACCGCTCAGTTTTCCTTCCTCTGGTGCAAGATAAGAGTGATAGGAGCTGTATCGATTTCCTGCAACATAGAAGTAGAAGGGGGCCGGGTGCGGTGGCTCACGCCTGTAATCCCAGCACTTTGGGAGGCTGAGGCGGGTGGATCATTCGACGTCAGGAGTTCCAGACCAGCCTGATCAACATGGTGAAACCCCGTCTCTACTAAAAATACAAAAAATTAGCAGGGTGTGGTGGCAGGCGCCTGTAATCCCAGCTACTCGGGAGGTTGGGCAGGAGAATCGCTTGAACCCGGGAGGCGGAGGTTGCAGTGAGCCGAGATCGCGCCATTGCACTCCAGCCTGGGCGACAAGAGCGAGACTCTGTCTCAAAAAAAAAAAAAAAAAAAAGAAGGGAAGAAAATCGCAAGGAACTAGACTAAAAGAATCTCGACCCTTGAATGGAGTTACACGAACGGCCAGATGAAAGAGGGAAGGCCCGGACCTCCACTCAGGGCCGACTAGGGGACTGGCAGAGGGTGCACGCTGATGGATTTACTCACCCGGGGCTCGGAGCTCCCGCAGCTGGCTGGAGCTCGCAATGACGTCACGGCCCCGGGTCACATGGCCGAGTCCGCCCCGCCCCCTCCCCGCCCCCGCCGCTGCCGCCCTCGCCTTCGGAGCGCAGAGTCCCGACGCGGCAGAAGCTCGGAGCCCTCGGGGGATCGAGGAGGCAGGCCCGCGGGCGCACGGGCGAGCGGGCCGGGAGCCGGCAGCAGCGGCGCGGCGGGCCCCAGGCGAGGCGGTCGACGCTCCTGAAAACTTGCGCGCGCGCTCGCGCCACTGCACCCGGAGCGATGAAGATGGTCGCGCCCTGGACGCGGTTCTACTCTAACAGCTGCTGCTTGTGCTGCCATGTCCGCACCGGCACCATCCTGCTCGGCGTCTGGTATCTGGTGAGCGCGGCGCGCCCGGCCTGGGACCCCGCGTTGCTTCCGCGCCCCCAGCTGGCTTCTGGCCCGGCCTCGCGGTGGGGTGAGGCGCGCGCTCATCCGCCTAAAGTTGTATTATTAGAAACTTAATTCTCCGGGTGCCGCGTCCGCACTTCCCCCGGCTGGGCCAGCGCCGACGGGGGGAGGCCAGGAGTTTGGGGCGATGGGGGAGGCCAGGGGCGCGGGGCGGAGGGCCGCACTCGACCCTTGGCGCCCAGGTGGTGTGGGTCGCCGGTCTCCAGCCTCCGCGCAGCCCCGCGGCCTCGCGTAGGGCGTACTGGGGCAGACAAACAGTTTATCTGCCGAGCACGTGTTTCCTTTCTTCTTAAAGCCCGTGGGCTTTGTGTTTCGACGGCTGCGGAAGGAGCGGTCGTGGAGGTGACGGCGCATATTTTGCAGCTCTGTGGTCAGGGTTGCGGATTTGTCAATGCTCGTTCTCCCTGGCCGCGTCTCCGCTAGGGTGGCCAGCGTTTTCACGCCGTCGCACGTTCGGATCCCGAGTTGAAGTGGTTGCGGGTTCTTGGCATACTCTTGTGAATGGGTCCCCCCCACCCCACGCATGTTTTAAAGCCCTTACTCCAGGAAGGGATGTGAGTGTGATTTACTGCGTTTCCATCTGCCCGGGAAGCCATTTTCCACCCACATTTTTCCTGCCCATGGACAGTTGGTCCTCGGACCTTTTCTTGACAGACTCAGCAGGCAAATTTGCCATTTTTTTTTCCTGGTTGGAACTTTTAACGTCTTTTTTTGTATGAGGAGCAGTGATTTTCAGAGGTAGTGAGGAAACCTGATGGAGTCTTGCCGCGCACCTGCCCTGCGTTGGTTGGTGGCACCCCTAGACTGCACCAGTAGAGTCGGATTCCGCTGCATTTTGGGTTTTGTGACATCATGATGGAGAGTTAGACGGGAGTTGCTTTGCAGTGAATACCACTGCTTCGCGAGGAAATGCCCTGAAAATGGTAGACAAATGGCATATTTAACTTTTTTCAGTGAGGTTTTTTTTTTTTTTTTTTTTTGAGACAGAGTCTCACTCTGTGGCCCGGGCTGGAGTGCAGTGGCACGATCTCTGCTCACTGCAACCTCTGCTCCCAGGTTCAAGCGATTCTCCTTACTCAGCTTCTCGAGTAGCTGGGATTACAGGCGCCCGCCACTACGCCCAGCTAATTTTTTGTATTTTTAGTAGAGACGGGGTTTCACCATGTTGGCCAGGCTGGTCTCGAACTCCTGACCTCGTGATTCGCCCGCCTTGGCCTCCCAAAGTGCTGAGATTACAGGCGTGAGTGAGCCACCGCGCCCGGCCGAGAAAAATTCTTATCTCTTTAATGAGTTAGGGGTGTATGTGTGTGAGGTTTGTTTATTGGGCCCATTTTTGGGTAGAATATGGACTTTTTGTCTGTGAACCCCTTCCTTGTACCATTTTAAGCAAAACATTTCACCCCAGGCGTATGGTGTTCACTGTGCTATTTATAGTTTCAAGTTTCCTTTAGTCAGTGCCTATCATGGCCACACAATATAAATTTTTGGCTTGGAAATATTTCAAACATATTTAGCGTGTGTGGGTTCTTACTGTGCACTGTAAATACAGATGGAACATCAGCATATTAGCTAAACTTCGACTTTGCTAAAAGCCAAGAAATTCTTTACCAAAATTGAAAATTATAGCAAAAAGATAGTAGGTGGCTCAAAATAGTTGGTGTTTTTATTGATGATCAAGACAGACTGTTTTATACAAGTGTCTGCCTTCCTTGAAAATGTTCAAATCTGCCGACCTGCAAGTACATCCGTGAATGTAATTTGTAAAATCTAGGGCATTGCATTAGGCAAATGTACTACGTGATCTACAGGAAAGATAAATCCTACTTGAGCCCTGTTGTTGGCTGTAATCCAACCAGACAGTTTTGGTGTGATAAAAGGAAAGTACTCAGCATGCTTTGTCTACTGTTTGAGCACGCTGTCTGTGGAAAGTAGTTATTGGTGTGCTTGTCTTAGCGCTTGGAAATAAATGGCCTTTTGAAAGATAATTAGAAAGCTTTCTAGCAGATGTGAATAAAAATGTTGCTTTAGGTAAACCCTATTTCTGGGAAACCTGGCTTAAGTACTGGTAATCTTTATAAATAGTCTTTTGCATTTCACAAGGCAATGTAAGCCTTTTTCTTTTCTTTCTTTTTTAAGTAGTGAGTTTCACTCAGACCTTTGAATATAATTTTGTGATACCCTGTCTTGTTTTAACCTGAATTGACTCTCCCTTAGCTAAGAGCCAGACAAGACTCCATCTTGGCTCCTTCACTTACAGCCCCTTACCCACCCGCTTCCTCAAGCCTTACCCACCCCCTTCCTCAAGGACTTAAGTTGTTTAAGCTGACTCCCAGCACATCCAAGAATGCAATTAACTGATAAGATACTGTGGCAAGCTATATCCGCAGTTCCCAGGAATTCGCCCGGTTAATAGCACCCAGAGCCCCTGCGTTTGTGTCCGGTTGATAACGCCCAAAGCCCCGCGTCTATCACCTTGTGATAGATTTAAAGCCCCTGCACCTGGAACTGTTTACTTTCCTGTAACCATTTGTCCTTTTAACTTTTTGCCTACTTTGTTTTAACTAGACCCCCCCCCTTCCCCTTTCTAAACAAAAGAAAATCTAGCCCCTTCTTGGGGGCCAAGAGAATTTTGAGCACTAGCCGTCTCTGGGTCGCCGGCTAATAAAGAACTCCTGAATTCGTCTCAGAGTGTGGCGTTTCTCTATAACTGGCTCGGTTACAACAATTTGGTTGTCCAAAACTTTGATTTTCGTGAACTTTTTTAAGAGAGTTTGTGTGGCTAGGGAGCAGGACCACTGTAAAACGAGGCACCTTCCCTGGTTTGTCCTAACCCCGTCTCTAACAGCCATCTGGATGGAATGGAGTCAGTTATCAGAAAGTGGAGAGTTAAAAATTAGCCAGGTGTGGTGGCTCACACCTGTAGTCCCAGTTTGAGTCCCAGGAGTTCGTAGCTGCAGTGAGCTGTGATTGCACCCCTACACTCCAGCCTGGGCAACCAGAGTGAGCCCTGTCTCTTAAAAAAACAGAGGCCAAGTGTGGTGGCTCATGCTTGTAATCCCAGCATTTTGGGAGGTTGAGGCAGGCAGATCATCTGAGATCAGGAGTTCGAGACCAGCCTGACCAACCATGGCCAATGTGGTAAAACCCCATCTCTACTAAAAGTACAAATTAGACAGGCACGGTGGTGTAGGCTTGGGAGACTGAGGCAGGAGAATTGCTTGAACCTGGGAGGCATAGGTTGAAGTGAGCCAAGATTGTGCCACTGCACTCTAGCCTGGGTGACAGAGTGAGACTGTGTCTCAAAAAAAAAAAGAAAAGAAAGAGGCCTGGCGCAGAGGCTCATGCCTGTAAGCACTTTGGGCGGCCAAGGTAGGCGGATCACTTGAGGTCAAGAGGTTTAGACCAGCCTGGGCAACATGGCGAGATCCCGTCTCTAATAACAATACAAAAATTATTCAGTCGTGGTGGCATGCGCCTGTAATCCCAGCTACTCAGGAGGCTGAGGCATGAGAATTACTTGAACTCTGAAGGTGGAAAGTCAGCCTGGGTGACAGCAAGACTCTTATCTCAAAAAAAAAAAAAAAAAAAAGGTTGGGCGTGGATGGCTCACGCCTATAATCCCAGCACTTTGGGAGGCCAAGGTGAGTGGATCTTGAGGTCAGGAGTTCAAAACCAGTCTGGCCAAGATGGCGAAACCTCATCTCTACTAAAACTACAAAATAGTTGGGCGCAGTGGCAGGCACCTGTAATCTCAGCTGCTGGGGAGGCAGAGGCAGGAGAATCCCTTGAACCCGGGTGGCAGAGGTTGCAGTGAGCCGAGATCACGCCACTGCACTCCAGCTTGGGCAACAGAGTGAGACTCTGTCTCAAAAAAAAAAAAAGGTAAAATAAAGAATAATAAAAAAAGAAAGCGGAGAGTTTTCAGACAAGGCAGATATTTAAATAAGAGTCCAGGCCGGGTGCAGTGGCTCATACCTGTAATCCCGGCACTTTTGGAGACTGAGGCGGGTGGATCACCTGAAGTCAGGAGTTTTGAGACCAGCCTGGCTAACATGATGAAACCCCGTTTCTATTAAAAATATAAAAAATTAGCCGGGCATGGTGGTGCGCCTGTAACCCCAGCTACTTGGGAAGCTGAGAGAGAAGAATCATTTGAACCCGGGAGGCGGAGGTTGCAGTGAGCCAAGATCATGCCATTGCACTCCAGCTTGGGCAACAAAAGCGAAACTCCATCTCAAAATAAGTAAATAAATAAAACATAAAAAGTAAATAAGAGTCCACAATAAGGGCTCATTTAAGTAATTTCCTGTTTTGCAAGATAGGTAAAGTGGATCTTTTTTATATGTTTTCTCATTGTTGATTCCTACCAGTACCATTTACTAAGGCTCCAAGTGTCATGTCATGTGCTTTACCTAGATACTTTGCATAAGGTTAATTTTTACATATTCCTGGTGAGGTAGATTTTCTTATTCCCATTTTACAGATGAGAAAACTGAGGCTTAGAGAACTTTGGTGATTTACTTGAGAGCTTAAAATCCCATGGTTGGTTTAGGTCTGAGTGGTATTTTAATCTGTTCTGTTTCCACTGTTTTACTTTTAAAAGTTGTGCATGTGTTTTGGTTTTGGCTTGGAATAATAAAAGTTTTCCTTCAGTCCTGAAATAAAGTATATTGACTTCAGGTATTTATTATTATTATTACTATTTTTAAAATTCTGGGCCAAGCTAACTTTGGGAGACTTCAGGTATTTATTACTAGAGATCATTTTTTGTCTTTTTTTTTCTTTTATTTAGTTGTGATTTATGTACTACAATTTTTTTTTTTTTTTTTTGAGACTGAGTCTTGCTCTGACAGGCTGGAGTGCAGTGGCATGATCTTGGCTCACCACAACCTCCGCCTCCTGGATTCAAGCGATTCTTCTGCCTCAGCCTCCTGAGTAGCTGGGATTACAGGTGAGCTCCGGGCTAATTTTTGTATTTTTAGTAGAGATGGCGTTTCCCCATGTTGGTCAGGCTGGTCTTGAACTCCTGACCTTGTGATCCACCCACCTTGGCCTCCCAAAGTGCTGAGATTACAGGCATGAGCTACTGCGCCCAGCCTCTGTTTTTTTTTTTTTTTTTTTGAGGAGTTTTGCTCTTGTTGCTCAGGCTGAAGTGTAGTGGTGCAATCTCAGCTCACTGCAACCTCCGCCTCCTGGGTTCAAGTGATTCCTGCCTCAGCCTCCCAAGTAGCTGGTATTATAGGCACCCACCACTGCGCTTGGCTAATTTTTGTTTTCCTAGTAGAGACAGAGTTTCATTATGTTGGCCAGGCTGGTCTTGAACTCCTGACCTCAGGTGATCCGCCCACTTCGGCCTCCCACAGTGCTGGGATTACAGGCGTGAGCCACCGTGCCCGGCAAAATTCACAGTTAAATGTAGTTTATTGAGTTGATAAATGCCTCTGTAATGTAACCCACATTCCTTGAGAACATTTCCAAACTTCAGCAAGTTCCCTTGTGCTGTTTCCTAGTTAATCCCTGCCATACCCCCAATCACTGTAGGTAATTTTTGCTTATTCATGTAAAATGGAATTATGCTGTATGTACCCTTCTGTATCTAGCTTCTTTCACTTAGCATAATTTCTTTTAGATTCATTCATGTTCTTGGAGTGTTGCTTTTTATTGCTGAGTATTGTTTTTATTGTATTAATATACCACAATTTGTTTATCCATTTACTGGATATTGGACATTTGGGTTATTTCCCATTTGGGGCTATTATAAATTAAGCTGCCCTGAACATTCTTGCACAAGACTTTGGGGACTTTTTTTTTTTGAGACAGAGTTTTGCTGTTGTTGCCCAGGCTGGAGTGCAATGGTGCGATCTCGGCTCACTGCAACCTCCGACTCCTGGGTTCAAGCAATTCTACCTCAGCCTCCCTAATAGCTGGGATTACAGGCATGCGCCACCACACCTGGTTAATTTTGTATTTCTAGTAGACAACAGGATTTCTCCATGTTGGTTAGGCTGGTCTTGAACTCCCGACCTCTGGTGATCCGCTCCCCTCAGCCTCCCAAAGTGCTGGGATTACAGGCCTGAGCCACCATGCCCGGACTTTTTTTTTTTTTTTTTGAGACAAGGTCTCACTCTGTTGCCCAGGCTAGAGTCCAGTGGTATGATCATGGCTCACTGCAGCCTTGTCTTCCCTGGCTCAAGCAGCCTTCCCATTTCAGCTTCCCAAGTAGCTGGGACTACAGGCTCACACCGCCACTCCACACCACTCCAGGCTTTTTTTTTTTGAGACAGAGCCTCACTCTGTTGTCCAGCCTGGAGTGCAGTGGCGCATTCTCGGCTCACTGCAACGTCTGCCTTCCGGATTCAAGCGATTCTCCTGCCTCAGTCTCCCGAATAGCTGGGACTACAGGCATGCGCCACCATGCCTGGCTAATTTTTTATTTTTAGTAGAGATGGGGTTTCACCATGTTGGTCAGGCTTGTCTCGAACTCCTGACCTCCTGATCCACCCGCTTTGGCCTCCCAAAGTGCTGGGGTTACGGGCGTGAGCCACCGTCCCCAGCCTTTTTTTTTTTTTTTTCTGAGACAGAGTCTCACTGTTGTTGCCCAGGCTGGAATGCAGTGGCGCACTGCAACCTCCACCTCCCGGGTTCAAGTGATTCTCCTGCTTCAGCCTCCAGAGTAGCTGGGATTGCAGGCATGCGCCACCATACCTGGCTAATTTTGTATTTTATTTATTTATTTATTTAGTAGAGACGGAGTTTCTCCATGTTAATCAAGCTGGTCTTGAACTCCTGACCTCAGGTGATCCGCCCGCCTTGGCCTCCCAAAGTGCTGGGATTACAAGTGTGAGCCACCATGCCCGGCTTTTTTTTTTTTTTTTTTTTTTAATATCCTTGTTCAGTTGTTTTTTTAGGAACTTAGACACAGCAAATACATACCAAATGCCTCTGTGCCAGACACCGTTCACAGGGTAGTTAGCCATATATCAGATTATAAAGGATGAACGAGGTCAGAGTAGCTGCTCTCATTGGCTTTATGACCTGGTCTTTCTTTTTACTTTTCTTTCTTTTTCTTTTTTTTGTTTTTTAATTATACTTTAAGTTCTGGGATACAAGTGCAGACCTGGTCTTTCAAAGAATCCACTTGTTCACATAGAAACTCACAGTTTCCTTGTTTACTCAAGTAAAGGAAACCAGAATATCTCACCCAAAATATACCTCTTTGGTATATTTCAAGATAGTGTTAGAGAAACTGCAAACAAGAATAGCTCTGAAAAGCTGCTGTTTGTGGAGATTTGCATCTTTAGGGAAAATCTGCATTAGTGAAATAAACAGCCAGGCTTTGTCTGAGCACACCTCCTCCCCACCCCATCCCCCATGTTCAGACCTAGGAAAGATTAACCGAGAGATTGAGAGTCTGACACCTTTGAAGGTCTAATAGAGAAGTTTATCACATACCACAGGCTACCAAGTATCCTTTCTCAAGGCTGCTACCTGTGAGGTCTCATTTGCATAACAAGACCACCTTCCCTAGCCAGGCCTTTCCATCCCTCCCTCCCATAACCTGTTTTGCCATGATCTAAACCCCTATTTCTATAACTTTAGAATGGCATTAAAACTTAAACCATCTGACCCTTCCTTCGAGTTTTCTTATTCCTATGACTCCCATGTATGCGTGTGCATGTAATACATTTGTATGCCTTTTCTTGCTGTTGATCTATTATCAGTTTGTTTATTAGGCTCAAATGATCAAACCTTCAGAAGTTGTAGAGGGGAGAGAATTTTCTTCACCCCTTCACAAGCCTGATAGATTTTCTTCTTTGTATTCTGAGAAGTTCAACAACTATTGATTTGTCTGAGTACAGGATAGTAAGACCAACATCCTGTATTTGTAGAGTGATTGATAGCTTTCAGTGGGTGTTCACGTTTGTTCTTATTTAGACCTCAAAGCAACCCTGGGTCACGCATGATAGGTGGTGATATGTTCTTTTAAGATTGATAGCTTCTTTCCAACTGTCAGATTCTGTGACTTGGCCCATAATTCCAGGATAGAATAATGGACTGATTTGTGGCGATTGTGTCATCTTTACTGCCTGGTGTTTTCCCCACTATGTTAGATTGTAAAATAAATAGTAGGCTAAGGAGTTTGGAGTTTATTCTGTAGGCAGTGGGGAATCATTGAAGAATTATGAACAGGAGCGATATGATGAAAGCAGTTTTTTTTGGTTGTTTTTGTTTTTGTTTTTGTCTCGCTCTGTCGCCCAGGCTGGAGTGCAGTGGCGGGATCTCCGCTCACTGCAAGCGCTGCCTCCCAGGTTCAAGCTGTTCTCCTGCCTCAGCCTCCTGAGTAGCTGGGACTACAGGCGCCCGCCACCACATCCGGCTACTTTTTTTTATTTTTAGTAGAGATGGGGTTTCAACGTGTTAGCCAGGATGATCTCGATCTCCTGACCTCATAATCTGCCCCCCCCTCAGCCTCCCAAAGTGTTGGGATTATAGGCGTGAGCTACCACGCCTGGCCAATGAAAGCAGTTTTTAAGTTAGATTAAAATGGCAGGCTGTTTCAGATGGCTGGAAAACCAGGCAGTATGTTATATATAGCTCTCTAGATACAAACTATAGCGGGTATCAGCTCTTAATGGTATGAATAAGATGGATAGGAATTTTTACCAGTTAGTGAGTGATACGAGTCTCTCTTGCCACCTAGGTTTTTTCCATCTGATTTAAGGAATTGAATACATTTAGATAGGGAAGGACACTGGATTTTTAAAGCACAGATTTCCTCTCATCTAATAAAGGATCAAGGGCAGTTCTATAGAACATTGGTTGGTGAAGATTTCAGTGGTATTCAATATCTTTTTAAGCTTTTATCACACTTTTTTTTTTTTCCTGAGAGAGTGTCACTCTGTCACCCATGATGGAGTGCAGTGGCACCATCTCGGTTCCCTGCAACCTCCGCCTTCTGGGTTCAAGCCCTTCTCCTGCCTCAGCCTCCCGAGTACATGGGATTACAGGTGCAGGCCACCACACCTCGCTTAATTTAGTAGAGATGGGGTTTCACCATGTTGACCAGGCTGGTCTAGAACTCTTGACATCAGGTGATCCGCCCGCCTCCCAAAGTGCTGGGATTGCAGGCCTGAGCCTCTTATCACACTTTTATGATAAATGTTCATTAGAATGTTTTACAGACAAGGTGGCCAATAAATGAAGATTGCTGTCAAAACTGTTTATTAATACCAATCACTCTGGGATTCACTTTAAATATATCTAATGTCGACCTAAAAGGAAGAAGCTGAGGCAAAATTAATGTAAGTAGAGCGTTTATTTGGGCCAAGCTTGAGGACTGCAACCCCAGAATATAGATTGATGTTGCCCTGACTATACACACAGATTGGCAGCAGTTATAAGTGGATTTTGAAAGACTGAAAGGGGGAACAGGGAGTGTACTGATACAAAGTTGTTTGTCAGGAATTGTGCTTGGTTTAAGAAACAACATTGGTTGGTGATTGGCTATCCGTTGTTGAGCTCTGCATTATTAGGTTAATTTGTAGCTACTTGTGGCAATACAATCAGTTTCAAGAGCTGAAGACAGAGCTCAAAAGGGGGGGAGGGAGTAGAAAGTGATTGCTGTATCATTTTAATGTCTCTCTCGGCCTGATAATAAAGACTTGCATTCCTCAGATAAAAATTCTTTTCTCAGTAACTTAGCATAAAGTATTAAGAAGTTAACATGAGTTTTGTTGTACAATGTGTATTATGTTTGAATGAGTAATATATTTGTTTTGTCAATTTAACTTTGAATCTTGGCCCTGAAGGAAGAGGCCACAGTTGTCCCATTCTGCCCTACTACCTTTTGGGCTGATTTGTCATGAGTCATAAAGGAATGCTAGTGGAAACAATGTGTGAGCCCTAGCAGCTCTCCTTTTCTTCCTCCCAGTTGTTGAACTCTTAGTAGAGCTTTTGGAGACTTAATGAGAGTAGTTGAGTTACTGGTTAACTCATTGCGCTTGAAGGAAAGTAAAAAGTAAACAAAGACCACACTTCTTCAGTTGTTCCTAACGTTTTAAGAGTTTAGAGTTGCCTGTTTGCAGTTACAGCTTCCAAGGGAAATTGTTTCTCAGGGAAATATGTGGGAGGTTAAAAAAAAAAAAAGCTTGAGGAAATGTAATTTCAAATCATTAGTAAACATAATATTGAGCTTAAAAAAAAAAAAAAAAAAGGCCGGGCTTGGTGACTTACGCCTGTAATCCCAGCACTTTGGGAGGCCGAGACAGGCAAATCATGAGGTTCCGAGTTTGAGACCAGCCTGACCAACATAGTGAAACTCCATCTCTACTAAAAATACAAAAAAATTAGGCACGGTGGCACGTGCCTGTAGTCCCAGCTACTTGGGAGGCTGTGAGGCAGGAGAATCACTTGAACACGGGAGGCAGAGGTTGTGGTGAGCTGAGATCGCGCCACTACACTCCAGCCTGGGCAACAGAGTGAGACTCCATCTCAACAACAACAACAAAAAAATTAACCTTGAGCTACTAAAATTACACAGCCAGTTGGTTCCATGGTGCAGAGATGGTGAGGTAGTAACCCTTAGCATATAGTAGGTACTCAGATTTGTGTTAACTAACAGTAGTGGGCCTGGGGGTTGCAAAACTGGAGGTGAGCCAGTTATGCTATAGATAAAGGTGCTATAACAAAGAAATGCAAAACTGCAGGAAGGTAGAAGTTTATTTCTCTCCTGTTAACAGTTCTGGGAGTGTTGGCCAAAATTTTTCCTTGAGGCCATCCAGAGACCCAGGCTGGGGGGTTGGGGCGTAGCTCCACCATCCCAAATATTGTGCATGGATTCCTTCTCTGAGTTCTAAGGAGGCTGCCACCTTTATGTTTGTCTTCATGGTGGAGACATTACCAGCACCATGTTTGTGTCCTGGCCTGCTGTAAGGGAGAAAGGGGTATCTGGAGGACAAGCAGCTTTATTTTTTTAAGGATGTCAAATGG
Source organism: Pongo abelii (assembly GCF_028885655.2). Lineage (NCBI taxonomy): Eukaryota > Metazoa > Chordata > Mammalia > Primates > Hominidae > Pongo > Pongo abelii. Next base: position 113,697,276 of record NC_071992.2, read on the forward strand.
AAAATGCACACATCATTTTCACTTACATCCCAGTAACCAAAAACAAGACATGTGACCTTAGCTGTGAGGGAGGCTAGGAGATGTTTCTTTTCTTTTCTTTTTTTTTTTTTTTGAGATGGAGTCTGGCTCTGTTGCCCAGGCTGGAGTGCAGTGGCACGCTCTCAGCTCACTGCAAGCTCTGCCTCCCGGGTTCACGCCATTCTCCTGCCTCAGCCTCCTGAGTAGCTGGGACTACAGGCACCCGCCACCACGCCCAGCTAATTTTTGTATTTTTAGTAGAGACGGGGTTTCACCATGTTAGACAGGATGGTCTCAATCTCCTGACCTCATGATCCATCCGCCTCGGCCTCCCAAAGTGCTGGGATTACAGGCGTGAGCCACCGTGCCTGGCCTCTTTTTGTTTTTTTTTTTGAGTCTCACTCAGTCGCCCAGGCTGGAGTGCAGTGGTGCGATCTCGGCTCACTGCAAGCTCCGCCTCCTGGGTTCATGCCATTCTCCTGCCTCAGCCTCTCAAGAGTAGCTGGGACTACAGGCGCCTGCCACCACGGCCAGCTAATTTTTTAATTTTTAGTAGAGATGGGGTTTCACCGTGTTAGCCAGGATGGTCTCCATCTCCTGACCTCATGATCCACCCACCTCGGCCTCCCAAAGACAGGCATGAGCCACTGTGCCCAGCCAGAGATGTTTCTTTAGCTGGGCCATCATACACCTGATAAGCCTGAAGGGGAGAAGAGACTTAGAGGACATCAGCTGCCACTTAAGGGCAGCCTTATTTCTTCTTCTTCTTCTTCTCTTTTTTTTTTTTTGGTTTGGGACAAGGTCTCTGTCATCCAGGCTGGTCTCAAACTCGTGGGCTCTAGCGCTCCTCTTGCCTCAGCTTCCCAAAATGCTGTAAACCCCTGAGGATCCACCCCGCTGTTGCCCCGTGAATGTGCTGTGCTAACTACCGGAAGCTTTAATTCCAGTCAGTAAGTCAGTACTTGCTGATTCTTAGGACTTCAGTTTTCCTCTGTAAATTGGAGTTAGTAATTCTAAAAATAAATCTAAATAAGTAGTTATTTTAAAAGTAACTGTAAGAGAAAATAAAATCTCAGGACCCCCCCCAAACTAGTTATGCCAAGGGGAGAGTTAAGCCTGAGAACTGAGTCATGCAACACTGCCGTGCTTTTCCTAAACAAGTAGCTGTCATTTCACCACCGTGTGTCACAGCATTATGCATAAGCCAGGTTCTCACAACAAGGAAGGGCCTTATGCCTCTCCCAATGGCTGTCTTCACAAACTGCTCCCAAGGAAATTCCTTGCTGGCCCCTAAATCTTTCAAGAAAATCTTTCAAGATACATATCCCCCAATAAAACACACAAGCCAATTGTAACCTTAGGTCCGCAACATAACATTAACTCCCCAAACTGAGTTCTGTTAATTCTCACAGTGACAATGTTGATTACAGGCTTATCTTCCCAGGTACAGAACAAGGACAAGGGGCGATCACTCATTCAGAGACGGCTGCGTACTTGACTCTTTGCTCTGCTCCTCTTTTCCAGTGTTTACTTTGTGTATAAAGGAGATTTACTGAGCACTAATTGGAGCCTCACAAGTCATGTAATCATTTGCATCACTGCTTACCCTGCCTCCCTTTTTTTCTCCTACTTGCACTCTCACCTTAAATACTAAGTTCCCAAAACCCTCTTTGGAAATGGTAGGCCTCAGGTGTTTCTGTGACTGGTGTTTTTCCCAGGCATGTCCTCAAATGTTGGCTCAATAAACCTTGACTGCTTGAGATACTTGCCTCAGTCATTCAGTTTGGGGTTAACATTTCAAAGCAGCTTAAACAAATATAATTTTTTTTTTTTTAATTGAGACAGAGTCTGCAGTCCACTTTATCCCCCACCCTGGAGTGCAATGGCATGTTCTTGGCTCACTGTAACCTTCACCTCCTGAGTTCAAACGATTCTCGTGCCTCAGCCTCCTGAGTAACTGGGATTATAGGCATGCATCACCACACTTGGCTTTTTGTATTTTTAGTAGAGATGGAGTTTCGCCATATTGACCAGGCTGGTCTCGAACTCCTGACCTCAGATGATCCTCCCACCTCGGTCTCCTAAAGTGCTGGGATTATAGGCAGGAACCATCATGCCTGGCCAAATATAAAATTAAAAATATAAAATTATGTATAAATATAAAACGAAATTAAAATAATTATGATTATTCATGAAATGTAGTAGTAGCCATTGAGAATGCATCTTTCTCAAGGTGTGTCCATTAATGGATTTTTAATTGACTGCTAAGAATTTTTAAAAAGATTAAATGAAGGTAACATGAATAGCAATTTCAGTATGAGAACAGTCATCTCTTTAAGACAATGCATCTTGTTTATGGATCAGAGAACTTATGGATGAGGACTTTCCATTTCAGAAGAAAATAATTGCAGACAGTTTAAGTCTGGAAGGAATGCTGATGCAGATTCACTTTCTTCCCTCCTCCCTTCTCATTCCTCCTCCTTCAGCAGATTTTGTGGAGAACTTGCCCTGTGTTCAGAACTGTGCTAGGTGTTGGTGATACAATGGCAATTGAAAATAGACCCAGTCCTTGTCAATGTGGAATCTGTGGTCAAGTAGAGGAAATAAATAATAACCAGAAATTAATATAGATTAGTAAGGTACAGGATCACAGTTGTGATAAATACTACGAAGGAGAGTGTGTGGCGCTATGATAACGCATATAGGAGAGTTTAAAGATGGGAGGGACAGTGTTGGGCAACCTGACAATGCTTGTCTTTTACTGGACAGATTCACTTAATGATCACAAATATATTAAGATTTATTTCAATCATTGTTTCTGTTTTTTTCTCCTTTGTTGCCATGTTTCAGATTGACTGAATTTTTTCCCATCCATTTTTGGAAATCACACTCTCTTTTTTTTCTTTTTCTTTTTTTTTTTTGAGATGGAGTCTCACTGTGTTGTCCAAGGTGGAGTGCAGTGGCTCACTGCAACTTCCGCCACCCAGGCTCAAGTGATTCTCCTGCCTCAGCCTCTCGAGTAGCTGGGATTACAGGCACACACCACCATGCCTGGCTAAGTTTTGTATTTTTAGTAGAGACAGGGTTTCACCATGTTGGCCAGGCTGGTCTTGAACGCCTGACCTCAAGTGATCCGCCTGCCTTGGCCTCCCAAAGTGCTGGGATTACAGGCGTGAACCACTGCGCTCGGCCTATTTCTTTTAACAGATACACCTAACTTATTAAAGTCTAGGGTTAATAATATCTTTGCCTTTCTTTTAAACAATACAAATCCTTTGACTCCAGTCATTTCTCTCTTGTATTTTAGTGTCCTTTTCTAAGTTGCCCAACACATTGATTTATACAATTAATGTTTGTTTAGAATTACCTGCATGTTTGCCTCCCTCTTTCTCCATTACTCCTCTTTTCTTTTTGTAACCACTATAATTCTTACTTAAAAATGGTTTATTTGTTTATTTTTTTAGAAAGAGTCTCACTCTGTCGCCCATGCTGGAGAGCGCACTGGCATGATCTCGGCTCACTGCAACCTCTGCCTCCCAGGTTCAAGTGATTCTCCTGCGCCAGCCTCCCAAGTAGCTGAGATTATAGGCACCTGCTAACATGCCCAGCTAATTTTTGTATTTCTTTTTTTAAATAAAAGGTCTCATATATTTATGACCGAACCCAGCCAACCAGCACATTCCTAACAGATTCAGAAAAAATATATTCCCAATAAAACGTCCAACTGTCCAGATGGTGGCGCCATTTTCAGCTTGCTATGGGAAGATGGTCATGACCTTGACACATTGTGAATATGTGTCATCTTGTGTGCAATTCCCTATAGACCCAGCTTGCTTCTTCTCCAGTGTCTCCTTTTGGAGTTGTACCTGATTTTATTACCAGTTGTTATCTGAATCCACTGGGGCATGGGACATTTTTGCTTTTGTTTCTTGGCCAGGAAACAATCCTAAAAGTCTTGTGAGAAGACATGGCAAGAAGTGGAGTCAGGCACACACCACGATGGTGGAGAAAGGAAGAGAGAACTAATTTTTCTATTTTTAGTAGAGATGAGGTTTCACCATGTTGACCAGGCTAGTCTCCAACTCCTGACCTCAAGTGATCCACCCTCCTTGACCTCCCAAAAGTGCTGAGGTTAACAGGCATGAGCCACCATGCCTGGCCAAAAATGAATATTTTAACACCCAAAGTACACAGCCCGTCATTTTCTTTTGCACCTCAGATCTGCTGTCTAGGATCATTATTCCTCTGTATGAAATATATATTCTAAAATTTCCTTTGTTAAGGATCTGTTGGCTGCAACTTCTGACAGTCTTTTTTTTTTTTTTTTTTTGAGATGAAGTCTAGCTCTGTCGCCCAGGTTGGAGTGCAGTGGCTCAAGCTTGGCTCACTGCAACTTCCGCCTCCCGGGTTCAAGCGATTCTTCTGCCTCAGCCTCCTGAGTAGCTGACACTACAGGCGTCTGTCACCACGCCTGGCTAATTTTTTGTATTTTTAGTACAGATGGGGTTTCACCATGTACCAGGCTGGTCTCGAACTCCTGACCTAGTGATCCGCCCGCCTCAGCCTCCCGAAGTGCTGAGATTACAGGCGTGAGCTACTGCGCCCGGCCCTGACAGCCATTTTTAAAAAAAAACATCCTCATTTGGTGCTCACTCTTTTATTTATTTATTATTATTATTTTTTTTGAGACAGTTTTGCCCTTGTTGCCCAGGCCGGAGTGCAGTGGTGCGATCTTGACTTACTGCAACCTCCGCCTCCCAGGTTCAAGCGATTCTCCTGCCTCAGCCTAATAAGTAGCTGGGATAACAGGCGAGTGCCACCATGCCCGGCTAATTTTTTGTATTTTTAGTAGAGTTGGGGTTTCACCATGTTGGCCAGGCTGTTCTTGAACCCCTACCTCAGGTGATCCGCCCACCTTGGCCCCCCAAAGTGCTGGGATTACAAGTGTGAGCCACAACGCCTGGGCTTTTTTTTTTGAGATAGAGTCTCTCTTGCCCAGGCTGGAGTACAATGGTGTGACCACAGCTCACTGCAGCCTTGACATCCTAGGCTCAAATGATCCTCCCTCCTCAGCCTCTGAAGTAGGTGGAACCCGACATACCCTACCGTACCTGGCTAATTTTTTTTTTTTTTTTTTTTCTGAGAGACGGAGTTTCCCTCTTATTGTCCAGGCTGGAGTGCAATGGTGTGATCTCGGCTCATTGCAACCCCTGCCTCCTGGGTTCAAGCAATTCTTCTGCCTCAGCCTCCCAAGTAGCTGGGATTATAGGCATGCACCATCACACGTGGCTAATTTTTTTTGTATTTTTAGTAGAGACGGGGTTTCTCCATGTTGGTCAGGCTGGTCTCGAACTCCTGACCTCAGGTGATCTGCCTGCCTCGGCCTCCCAAAGTGCTGGGATTACAGGTGTGAGCCACCGTGCCTGGCTGTGGTTGTATAATTTACATTCCCACCAACAGTATACAAAAGTTCCATTTTATCTGCTTCCTTGTCAGCATTTGTTATTGCCTGACTTTTGGGTAAAAGGAATTTTAACTGGGGTGAGATGATATAATATTGTAGGTTTTTTTGTTTGTTTGTTTGTTTTTTGAGACAGAGTCTCACTCTGTTGCCCAGGCTGGAGTGCAGTCGTTACATCTCAGCTCACTGCAACCTCTGACTCCTGGGTTCAAGCAATTCTGCTGCCTCAGCCTCCTGAGTAGCTGGAATTACAGGCATGTGCCACCATGCCCGGATAATTTTTGTGTTTTTCAGTAGAGGTGGGGTTTCGCCATGTTGGCCACGCTGGTCTCAAACTCCTGACCTCAGGTGATCCGCCTGTCTCAGTCTCCAAGGTACTGCGGTTACAGGTATGTGCCATTGCACCCGGCCTTCCCATTGTACTTTTGATGACGAATTACTATTATTATTATTATTATTATTATTATTTTGAGACAGTTTCACTCTCTTACCCAGGCTGGAGTGCAGTGGCATGATCTTGGCTCACTGCAACCTCTGTCTCCTGGGTTCAAACAATTCTTGTGCCTCAGCCTCCTGAGTAGCTAGGACTACTGGTATACGCCACCACACCCAGCTAATTTTTGTTTTTGTTTTTGTTTTTATTTTTGTTTTTTTGAGACGGAGTCTCACTCTGTCACCCAGGCTGGAGCACAATGGCGCGGTCTCGGCTCACTGCAACCTCTGCCTCCCGGGTTCAAGCAATTCTCCTGCGTCAGCTTCCTGAGTAGCTGCGACTACAGGCACATACCACCACGCCTGGCTAATTTTTGTATTTTTAGTAGAGATGGGGTTTCACTATGTTGGCCAGGCTGGTCTCGAACTCCCAACCTTGTGATCTGCCTGCCTCAGTCTCCCAAAGTGCTGGGATCCAGGCATGAGCCACCATGCCTGGCCTTAATTTTTGTATTTTTAGTGGAGATGGGGTTTCACCATGTTGGCCAGGGTGGTCTCAAACTCCTGATCTCAAGTTATCTGCCCGCTCAGCGTCTCAAAGTGCTGGGACTATGGGCGTGAGCCACTGCGCCCAGCCAGTTTTGTGTTTTGAGACAAAGTCTGGCTCTATTGCCCAGGCTGAGTGCAGTGGTGCAGTCTTGGCTCACCGCAACCTCCGCCTCCTGGGTTCAAGCAATTCTCGTGTCTCAGCCTCCCGAGTAGCTGGGATTACAGGTGTGTGCCACTGCGCCCGTCCTAGCTTTTTGTTTTCTTTTGTTTTTTTGAGACAGGGGTCTCACTTTATTTCCCAGGTTGGAGTGCAGTGGTGCAATCACGCCTCATTGCAACCTCGACCTTTCAGCTCAAGCAGTTTTCCCACCTCAGCCTCCCAAGTAGCTGGGACCACAGGCACATGCCACTACACCCAGCTGTTTTTACAAATTATTATTTGTAGAAACAGGGTCTTGCTTGTTTGCCCAGGCTGGTCTTGAGCTTCTGGGTTCAAGCGAGCCACCTGCCTTGGCCTCCCAAAGTGCTGGGATTACAGGCATGAGCCACCATGCCTGGTTGATACTTTTTTGTGCACAGAGTTTAGGTCTCCATTGTCCATCCTGAACTAGGCTCTGGGCTGGGCCTGTCTCTTCATATTCAAAGATTTAAAATGTTCTTTAAGACATGAAAGGGAGCATAGTCGTTTTCTGCCTCCACACCCTGTCTCTCCATGTCTCCCAGTAGCTCTTTGCCTCTTCTGGAGGCCATCCTTTGCCTTCTGTCCATTGTGCAGACATCCTTCTTGTTAATTACGTGCACCCTGTGTTCTTTGAGTACATAATGGTGTCTTAGCTTGAGAATGAAGACCAGAACCGACTGAAGTGCACTCAGAGAAATTGGGATTGCTTCTGCTGGTGTGGCAAATCGTTTTGCACGCTAGCCCCTTGTCAGATTGGGAGTGCTGTCTGGAGCACTCCCTTGAAAGGAATTTTGAGCTTGCTGCCAGGGATTGGTTTAACAGGGTTGGCCAGGGCCTGTGAATGGGGTGTGGTGGCTTCTTGGGAGGAACCTGGGTTACTGGTAAGAACGTATATGGCATTTGTAATCAAAGCACCAGCAGTGAATGTCAGTTGAAAACTTTATGCAACTGTATTTTATGAACATGGTATGTGCGTATTTCCCTGAAGTCTGAGTCCTCATCTGTAGAGTGGTGTAGTAATGATCAGACTTGATAGGGAGGCAGTACTGTTTTTATAATATAAAATGGTGCATATGGGGATGGTGGTTTCTTGGTTTAGTTCATCACCTATGAGGAAGATGTCCTGAAAGGATGGTACTGTTGACTAAACTGGTGAATCAGAAAGACCTTGTTGAATTTGGGGGGAAAAACTTCCATAATATATTAAAAAGTTATATCTATTGAAATGAGGCTCTAATAAAAGGTACAACATCCATTTTACTTTTTCCCTCAGAGTCTGTAACCAAAGAGACTTAAGTTCAGCAACTTACAACATGGCCGCCATTATAATCCAACTCCAAGGATTGCCAAGAGTGGCTCATTTTCCTGCTTGTGTGCCTTAGAGTTTTTCTTAACAGTTGGTTCTTTTTTATTTTTATTTTTTTGATACAAGGTCTCACTTTGTCACCCAGGCTGGAGTGCAGTGGCACCATCTCCACTCACTACATCCTTGACCTCCTGGGCTCCAGGTCCCTCCCACTCCAGCTCGCCAAGCAGCTGGGGCTACAGGTGCGAGCCACCACGACCAGCTAATTATTTGTATTTTTTGTAGATATGGGTTTCACCGTGTTGCCCAGGCTGGTCTGAAATTCCTGAGCTCAAATGATCCACCTCCCTTGGCCTCCCAAAGTGCTGGGATTACAGGTGTGAGCTGCCGTGCCCAGCCTAACAGTCAATTTTTTTTTTATTTTTTATTTTTTTCCTTTTTTGAGACTAAGTCTCACTCTGTAGCACAGGCTGCATTGCAGTGGCACGATCTTGGCTCGCTGCAACCTCTGCCTCCCAGGTCCAAGTGATTCTTCTGTCTCAGCCTCCCAAGTAGCTGGGATTACAGGCTGCCGGCACCACACTTGGCTGTTGTGTATTTTTAGTTAGAGACAGGATTTCACCATGTTGGCCAGGCTGGTCTCGAACTCCTGACCTCAAGTGATCCGCCCTCCTCAGCCTTCCAAAGTGCTGGGATTACAGGCGTGAGCCATTGCGCCCAGCATAACAGTCAATTAGTCACTTAATCTGATACCCTAAAATTGTTTGTGCTATAATTTTTCTCTCTCAGGATGTTTAGGTCTGTTACTTTCTGGTGTTAATAGTGTCACCTCAGGAATCATATAAAGGATATGACAGATTTGAAAATAATAACTAGAAACTCTAGAATGAAAAAAAATACTGTTGTTGATAAGGTAACAGAATTTGTTTTCACTCTGAATAGAACATCCAATTTATTATCTTCCCCACTAGATAATAGGCTGCCTTGAGGGCTTTGCCATAATATATATATGATGCTTAGCATTGTGCCTGGCATATATTTGTTGCATAATAGATTACTTTTTGAATAACTGAATGAATGAGTTGATGAATGTTATAGCGTTTATTCTACATTTTACTTGGCTGTTGATGTATGTTTCTTCCACTGGACTAATGTTGGGCACAGGGACCATGTCTTTTTTTTTTTTTAAAAAGCTCGCTCCCAGCACTCATTTAATTTTATATAAACATACCCTATGAGGCTGAAGCAAATCTGAGTGATTTTCATTGTAAAATAAAATAAAAATTGTTCTTGGAATTATTTCTAAACAGAATATCAGTATTGTCTATTTCAGAAAAATCGGATTGTTCAAATGAATCTTCGGCCAACAGCTGTTCAAGAGTGATGTTAACATCATCCATAGGAATGCTGTTTTGTAGGATTTGACACTTTCAGCGATAGAGAATTAGTATATTTTGTACATGGAAATACCACTATTAAAACTGAATGCTGTAAACAGAATGTCTATTGTTTCCCAAATTGATATACTAGAGGAATGCGAAAATAATAATAAAAGCAAGATATTTTGTGGCAAACTTATCTCAGGATAAATGCTGCAGCTGCTAGGCCTGCTGGCAAGTATTCTTGGGACAAATGGGACAGGGGTTAAGAGTTGGGGTTCTTGCTCTGTCGCCCAGGCTGGGGAGCAGTGGCACCATCATAGCTCACTGCAGCCTTGAACTCATGGGCTCAAGCATTAACTCTCACCTCAGCCTCCCAAGTAGCTAGGACTGCAAGCATACACCACCAAACCCAGCTAAATGTTTTTTTGATGGAATCTTGCTCTGTTGCCCAGGCTGGAGTGCAATGGTACAGTCTTGCGTCACTGCAGCCTCTGCCTCCTGGGTTCAAACAATTCTCCTGCTTCAGCCTCCCAAGTAGCTGGGATTACTGGCGCCTGCCATCACGCCTGGCTAATTTTTGTATTTTTAGTAGAGATGAGGTTTCACCATGTTAGCCAGGCTGGTCTTGAACTCCTGAGCTCAGGTGAACCGCCCGCCTTGGCCTCCCAAAGTGGTGGGATTACAGGTGTGAGCCACTGCACCCGGCCCAAACCCAACTAATTAAAATTTTTTTTTAATAAATATAAAAATTCAGGGGCCAGGCGCGGTGGCTCACGCCTGTAATCCCAGCACTTTGGGAAGCCGAGGTGGGCAGATCACGAGATCAGGAGATCGAGACCATCCTGGTTGACACGGTGAAACCCCGTCTCTACTAAAAATACAAAAAATTAGCCGGGTGTGGTGGCGGGCGTCTGTAGTCCCAGCTACTCGGGAGGCTGAGGCAGGAGAATGGCGTGAACCCGGGAGGCGGAGCTTGCAGTGAGCCGAGATCGTGTCACTGCACTCCAGCCTGGACAACAGAGCAAGACTCTGTCTCCAAAAAAAAAAAAAATTCAGCTCATCTTGAACTTTTGGCCTCTAGCAGTCCTCCCACCTCAGCCTCCAAAAGTGCTGGGATTGCAAGCGTGAACCACCATGACCAGCTTGGGACCATGTCTTAATCATTTTTATACAACCCAGTTTCACGCAGAATGTTGGGCACATAGTAGGTGAACTAATTTAGTGAATTTCTTAGGCAAATAGGATTTTATAATAAATCTAATTTTCCCCCAGAATATATTTACCATATTTATTTGAATTGAAATAACAAGCATGAGAAGAAGTTTATATATCTTTGATTTTTAAGAAAGTCTAACACTGGCCGGGCGTGGTGGCTCACACCTGTAATCCCAGCATCTTGGGAGGCTGAGGTGGGTGGATCACATGAGGTCAGGAGTTTGAGACCAGCCTGATCAACATGGTGAAACCCTGTCTCTACTAAAAATACAAAAATTGGCTGAGTGTGGTGGCACTTGCCTGTAGTCCCAGCTACTCTGGAGGCTGAGGTGGGAGAATTGCTTGAACCCCGGAGGCCAAGATTGCCCCGCTGCACTCCAGCCTTGGCGACAGAGCGAGACTCTGTCTTTAAAAAAAAAAAAAAAAAAAAAAAAGATCTAACACTAATTGGTGCTTTTGATCTCTTCCTAGACAATGCAAGGACCTTAGCTTAGTTCATTTCCAATCACACCTCCTCTTGATTTATTTGCTGTTTTCCCCACTCACCTCTTGCCCAGGCTGGAGTGCAGAGGCGCAGTCTTAGCTTACCGCGGCCTCAACCTCCTGGGCTCAAGCGATCCTCTTGCCTCAGCCCCCCAGTAGCTGGGACTACAGGCATGCGCCACCGTGCCCACCTAGTTTTTTGTTTTGGTAGAGATGGGGATTCACCGTGTTGGCCGGGCTGGTCTCCAATTCCTGCCTCAAGTGATTCACCTCAAGTGATCCTCCTGCCTCGGGCTCCCAAAGTGCTGGGATTACAAAGCACCAGCCAGTTATTTCTTGATTATATGCTAAACAATGAGTGGATTATTCGTGAGTCTAATTTTTGTTGAGATGGAGTCTTACTATATTGTCCAGGCTGATCTCAAACTCCTGGGCTCAAGCAGTCATCCTGCCTGGGCCTCCTTAAGTGTTGGGATTACAGGTATGAGCCATGAGCCACTATGCTCGTCCGGATCCTTGAATTAATATTATTTCACTCTGATGTTTCTCCCTTGTTATATCTATTTCCAGGTTTGAGTTGAATGCCTGGACAGATTTATTATTGATCATTGTCTTAGCATATTAGTTGTTATTTTATGCTTACATTATGCTTACATTAGACAATTTGGGGAAAAAAGGAGTGTGATAATTAAAGATATAAGTTACTGGCAAATCTAGGACCTAGTTTATAATCACTGTATGTTGTAGTGCTTTTACCTATGATTTATACATGTGAGCACATTACAGATAGAAATGGCCGGGCACAGCCGGACGCAGTGGCTCATTCCTGTAATCCCAGCACTTTGGGAGGCTGTGGTGGGCAGATCACCTGAGGTCAGGAGTTCGAGACCAGCCTGGCCAACATGGTAAAACCCCTTCTTCTCTACTGAAAATACAAAAATTAGCTGGGCATGATGGCAGGCACTTGTAATCCCAGCTACTCGGGAGGCTGAGGCAGGAGAATTGCTTGAATCCAGGAGGCAGAGGTTGCAGTGAGCCGAGATTGTGCCATTGCACTCCAGCTTGTGTGACAGAGTGAGACTCTATCTCAATAAATAAATAAATAAATGAAATAAAATAAAGAAATGGCCGGGCACAATGGCTCATGCTTGTGATCCCAGCACTTTGGGAGGCTTCGGTGGGAGCATCGCTTGAGCCTAGGAGTTTGAGACCAGGTTGGGTAATATAGTGAGATCCTATCTCAAATAAAAAACTAGATATAAATAATAAAATTGGAATTACAACTTGTTTTGTGTGGTTTTTTTTTTTTTTTTTTTGAGACGAAGTTTCGTTCTTATTGCCCAGGCTGGAGTGCAATGGTGCGACCTCGGCTCACTGAAACCTCTGCCTCCCAGGTTGAAGCGATTCTCCTGCCTCAGCCTTCCGAGTAGCTGGGATTACAGGCATGCGCCACCATGCACGACTAATTTTTTATTTTAGTAGAGACGAGGTTTCTCCATGTTGGTTAGGCTGGTCTTGAACTCCCGATCTCAGGTGATCTGCCTGCCTTGTCCTCCCAAAGTGCTGGGATTATAGGAGTGAGCCACTGCGCCTGGCTGGAATTACAACTTTTTAATACTGTGCTTTTCATTTAGTGTGATTCTGTGAACATTTTCTTGTCATTAACATTTAAAAAAATAAGATTTTAATGCTTGTATAGTATTCTGTTACTTGGCTTTAATATTCAGTCATTCTACTTTTGTTTCAAATTTTCACTATTATAGATAAGTCTGCAGTGATCATTTTTGGATACAACCTGTGTAAATTTCTGATCGTTGTTTAATTACTGTATCAGTGGGTTTGAATGTTCGTAAGGATTTTTTTTTATTGAGGCTTTTAAAAAGAGCTGACAATTACATTTTCAGTTGTTTAGATTCAAGCTGCAAATCTCTTATTTGGGACTTACGGGTGAAAAGCACTTTGAATTCCTGGAACATATTCAGGGGCCTAACACCACTTAATAAATTGGACAGAAGTTGGATTTATTTACATGTGGAAGTAATCATTGTTAAGAACAAGGAAAAATATGTGACATCACAGGATCAGTTTGTAAATAGAACAGGAACAGTTTGCTCATGACAGACAATGAAAGCCCAAATATAAGTGAGCATTAACTGAATTAGAGCATTAACTGAATTAGAGCATAAGTGTGTCCCTTCTTTTGCATTTAAATCAACTGTGGGCATTATGTATTCTGCTCCTGGCAAGCCTGAGCGTTGTCTTGGTTCTCATTTGTGGTGATGTTTTATTCTTGGTTAGAATGGATGATTGAGTGATTGCCATTTTCTCTCTTTCAGAAAGTTCTTACCCAGTGTTGTTGGGGCTTTGACTCACGTCTGACCTTTTCGATCTCTGGGTTTAGTAGCTACCATGGCTAAGCCTTGGCACAGACATAGGTCCTCATGGCTCCCCATTTTCTATTCACATCATTCATGGTGTGCCAGATTCCCATCCAACAATTGAGGTTTTATATAATAATAATACAGTAGATAAACGTGGTAGTTCACAGACCTTCTTATATTAGGGGAATTCCACACTGATTAAAAGCCACAGTGGTGAGTCATTTGTGATGTGTAATGAGCTTACCTGTCATATCTTTGTTTTATCTGTGTTCCCTCTATCTGGACGGCCTCGTGAAGAACCAGGGCACCTGGAAGGGGACTTGGTCCCCCGAGAGAAAGACCACAGGACTAGAGGTACAGAGTGGGTGATAATAGTTACTACAGCATTTATGACACTGGCAGGTGTAGGACCCAGGACCCACTCTGGAGTAAGAAGCACACACTGAGCCAGCAGCCAGGACTCTTGTCAGACACCATGTGATGTGCTACAGAGATGGAGCAGGAGAGGGCAGAAAGGCATGTAAGTATCTGACAGCATCAGGCTGTCAGACCTCCAGTAGCAAACAGAAAAACAGGGCACACATGAATACCACAGGGCGAGTACAAAGAGGAGGGTTAGAGGCCAGATGGATAAGCTAAAAATAGGATTATTTGGACATCCTGCAGTACTTTCAGCATAGTGTATCTAAAATCGACGTCGTCATAGTCCTTCCACTGACCTTTTCCATTTCTGATAATGACAAGATACATCCTGTCACCAGGCTTGAAGTCTTAGGTCTTCTTTGCTTCTTTTTCTGTGTTCTTTGCATCTAGTCAGTTACTGTATCTCTAGTAATTCTGCCTCCATGTGGAAAGGTCTTGGGGTTCCAACCTTAGCTCTCCCACACATAGTCACTAAACCTCACCACCTAACGTGGAAGATGACCATCTCACAGGGTTATCATGAGAATTAGAGATGAAATGCCGTGTTACTTCTTAGCCAGACTATTGTAGGTGTTTCCAGGGTCGAAGGAAAAAATTGCAACAATTTAGTTTAAAGATCTTAATTGGCTTTCTAGAATTGGGCAACACTTCATTCCATGAAATAGAGTATCCTGTGAGCTAAGCAGAGGAGCTTGGGATTTTAGAGAGAAATGGGCGGAAGAAACCAGAAACAAAGAACTAAAAGCAGATGGGTCATTTCAAAGGGACTTTTCTTGTAAGGCAGGGGCAGGAAGACAGAACAATGCAAAAATAACTGATGGTTAGCATCAGGTGACTTCAGGTTATCTGAACCTGAGCACGGTGACTGCATTTTGGTTTGTAGTCTAGTATGTTGGGGCCCTATTGTGCAGGAGCTCAATCTGCAGCAATGGCCGCCTACAATTTTTATTTAACACCAGATTGGATTCCTGCCTCTAATTTAGCCTTCCCACTTCTGCCAGTTTGTTCTTTCTAACAACATAGCTCTGATCATGTCATCCTTCCTCAAAACCTTTGTGGCATTTTCATTAACTATTAGAATTCCTATCCTAGTTTCGAGGCCTCTTCACCACCTGGCCCCATCCTACAATTTTGGTTCCATCCTCTAACATTTCCTTTTATACCCCCTGACCCTAGCGTTCCAGCCACATTAAACTTGCTGTCTTGAGGACATGTCCTTGTCTCAGCGGCATTGCTCATACTTGGAGTTGTTCTTTTCCACACCTCTCAGGCTCCAAATCTTCATCTTTAGAGTTCCTGTTCAAATGTTCCCGTCTCTGTTACAGGTCCCGGCAACCCCTGACTGTAACTCTCCTTAACTTCCATGATTCTTTCTCTGAGCTCTTGTCACATTCACTGCTTTGTGCTTTTTGTGTTTTGGGTACATGATGTATTTAACTTCATGTTCTGAGTCCTGGGGAGTTCTTCCTAAGCACTTAGCAAGTATGTGTTGTAGGCAATTAGTAGCTATATATGATCAGTAGACTCCATGGGGGAATAATAACAAGCGGATTAAGAGTTGACAGGTCCCTAGGGACTGAGAGTGCAGGAAAGCACATGCGTAAAGCAGGTGTGTAACACTGGCTTTAGAAGATCTAGAAAACTATAACCAAGAGCTTTTAATATGGTTCTTGTTAAGGTGTGAAGAGGTAAGATAACTAATTGGAGTGGCTATTGTATGCCAGTCACCGGTCTAGGTATTTTATGTGTATTCACTCATTTGAACTCTGGCCAGATGACATTCTTCCCTTCTGTAATATTACCCCTTGAACCTTTTTTTTTTTTTTTTTTTTTTTTTGGAGGTGGAGTTTTCGCTCTTGTTGCCCAGGCTAGAATGCAATGGTACAATCTCGGCTCACCGTAACCTCCATCTCCCAGGTTCAAGGATTCTCCTGCCTCAGCTTCCGGAGTAGCTGGGATTACAGGCATGCACCACCATGCCCGGCTAATTTTGTATTTTTAGTGGAGACGGGGTTTCTTCATGTTGGTCAGGCTCATCTTAAACTCCTGACTTCTGGTGATCTGCCCCCCTTGGCCTCCCAAAGTGCTAGGATTACAGGCATGAGCCACTGTGCCCGGCCCCGTTGACTTCTTGTTACACTTAGAATAAAATACAAAGTCCTGGCCAGGTAGTGGCTCACGCATGTAATCCCAGGACTTCGGGAGGCCAGGGCAGGAGGATCAGTTGAGCCTGAGAGTTCAAGATCAGCCCGGGCAACATAGTGACACACCCCATCTCTAATTAAAACAAAACAAAACAAAACTCCATAAGTAGCCCTACAGGACCCCAGACTCACACTGTACGACTTCCTCACCTTTCCATCTTCTCTGACCAACTCCTTACCTCTGCTGTCTCCTTTAAAGCTTTTTGCCCATGAATCCCAAATTTATGTTTTTTCATTTCAACTTTAAAACCCTACCCTATTATGATAACAGTAATGGAGTACATTGCCCTTGGGTGGTTCTTCATACTTTTTTTTTTTTTTTTTTTTTTTTGAGATGGAGTTTCGCTCTTCTTGCCCAGGCTGGAGTGCAATGGTGCCATCTCAGCTCACTGCCATCTCCGTCCCCCGCCAGGTTCAAGCGATTCTCCTGCCTTGGCCTCCGGAGTAGCTAGGATTACAGGCAAACACTAACATGTCCAGCTAATTTTTCTATTTTTAGCAGAGATGGGGTTTCACCACGTTGGCCAAGCTGGTCTCGAACTCCTGACCTCAGGTGATCCATCTGCCTCGGCCTCCTAAAGTGCTAGGATTACAGGCCACCGTGCCCAGTTCTTCATAATTTTTCAAAGCACATTCCTCTTATTTCATTTGATCTTATTTCAGTCCACAATTTTCCACATACCTTTTCTCAAAAATAAGAGTATAGAAGAGTTGGGTGCAGTGGCTTACACATGTAATCCCAGCACTTTGGGGGTCTGAGGCGGGCGGATCACTTGAGACCAGCCTGGCCAACATGGTGAAACCCTGTCTCTAATCAAAATACAAAAAAAAATTAGCCAGGTGTGGTGGCAGGTGCCTGTAATCTCAGCTACAGGCTCCTACTGAGGCGGGAGAATCACTTGAACCCGGGTGGTGGAGGTTGCGGTGAGCTGAGCTTGCGCCACTGCATTCCAGCCTGTGAGAATTCCACCTGCTTTACAAGCATGTGCTTTCCTGCACTCTCAGTCCCTAGGGACCTGTCAACTCTTAATCCGCTTGTTGTTATTCCCCCATGGAGTCTACTGATCATATATAGCTACTAATTGCCTACAACACATACTTGCTAAGTGCTTAGGAAGAACTCCCCAGGACTCAGAACATGAAGTTAAATACATCATGTACCCAAAACACAAAAAGCATAAAGCAGTGAATGTGACAAGAGCTCAGAGAAAGAATCATGGAAGTTAAGGAGAGTTACAGTCAGGGATTGCAGGGACCTGTAACAGAGATGGGAACATTTGAACAGGAACTCGAAAGATGAAGATTTGGAGCCTGAGAGGTGTGGAAAAGAACAGTTCCAAGTATGAGCAATGCCACTGAGAGACTCCGTCTCAAAAAAAAAAAAAAAAAGTATAGAGGAATTGTGAAATGCCAAGAAAACTTGACAGTTTATCAAATAACATCCTTGCCGTACATCTTAATGCCAGTTGTGGGACTGGCCTGTGGCTCCTTTAAGCCTTGGAGTTGTAACAGAAAGTTTTCTTCAAGTAGAGTTTTGTTAATCACACTGTTTAAAATGTGCTATGAAATTTCTTGGATCTTTGGAGAGAAACAAGATGCTGTTATAATAATTACTGTGGAGATGTTACTGGAAAGGGGATCCAGACCCCAAGAGAGGGTTCTTGGACCTCGTGCAAGAAATAATTCAGATTGAGTCCATAGAGTAAAGTGAATGTAAGTTTATTAAATAAAGAAACAAAAGAATGGTTACTCCATAGGCAGAGCAGTAGCTTGGGCTGCTCGACTGATAATACCATAATTATTTATTCGTTATATGCTAAACAAGAGGTGGATTATTCATGAGTTTTCCAGGAAAGGGGTGAGCAGTTCCCGGAAATGAGAGTTCCTCCCCTTTTCAGGCCATATGGGGTAACTACCTGACGTTGCCATGGCATTTGTAAACTGTCATGGCGCTGGTGGGAGTGTCTTTTAGCATGCATGCTAATGTATTATAAGTAGTGCATAATGAGCAGTGAGGACAGCAAGAGCTCACTTTTGTCACCATCTTGGTTTTGGTGGGTTTTGGCTGGCTTCTTTGCCATCACCTGTTTTATCGGCAAGGTCTTTGTGACCTGTACCTTGTGCCGACCTCCTGTCTCATCCTGTGACTTAGAAGGCCTAACCTCCTGGGAGTGCAGCCCAGTGGGTCTTAGCCACATTTTACCAAGCCCCTGTTCATAATGGAGTCGCTTTGGTTCAGATGCCTTTGACAGAGAAGGTAACTTTTCACTATATATTCTTTTGTGTAATTCAGGTGTTTGGTTAAACACATGCTTGTAGTATCTGTTTAAATTAGTTATATGTATATGTATACTCTGGGAAGTGGCTGTTCTCATTATTACAATTTTTTTTCAAAAAGCAATCAGCTTTTATTTGACAATTTGGAAAATACAGGCAGAAAAAAAGTTATTCCGGCCAGGCACAGTGGCTCACGCCTATAATCCTAGCACTTTGGGAGGCCGAGGCGGGTGGATGACGAGGTCAGGAGTTCAAGACCAGCCTGACCAAGATGGTGAAACCTCATCTCTACTAAAAATATAAAAATTAGCCAGGTGTGGTGGCAGGGACCTGTAATCCCAGCTACTCAGGAGGCTGAGGCAGGAGAATCACTTGAACCTGGCAGGTGGAGGTTGCAGTGAGCCGAGATTGTGCCAGTACACTCCAGCCTGGGTGACAGAGTGAGACTCCATCTCAAAAAAAGAGAAAAAAAAGAAGTTACTTCGAATCCTACAATAATCCTGAAACAACCAATTGGGATTGTCATTTAAAAATGAACTTTTTTTTTTTCCCCCGAGACAGGGTCTCACTCTTTCACCCAGGCTGGAGGGCAGTGGCACGATCTCAGCTCACTGGAACCTCTGCCTCCCTGGTTGAAGTGATTCTCCTGCCTCAGCCTCCTGAGTAGCTGGGATTACAGGCATCCACCACCGTGCCCAACTAATTTGCATTTTAAGAAATAGGGTTTCACCATGTTGGCCAGGCTGGTCTCGAACTCCTAATCTCAAGTGATCCACCCACCTCGGCCTCCCGAAATGGTGGGATTACAGGTGTGAGCCACCGTGCCCGGCCAAAAATAAACTCTTGAATGGATGTTCTGTAAAACATTTACACTTCCTTTAAACAGGTATTTCCAAATATGTGGATTTTTGTTTATTTGGTTTTGAGGGAAGGTCTTACTATGTTGCCCAGGTTGGAGTGCAGTGGTGCATCAGCTCACTGTAGCCTCAAACTCCTGGGCTCAGGCGATCCTCCCCCCTCAGCCTCCTGAGTAGCTGGGACTACAGGCATGCGCCACTATGCCTGGCTCATTTTTTTGTTTGTTGAGATGGGGTCTCACTGTGTTGCCCAGGCTTGTCTTCAATTCCTGGGCTCGACTGATCTTCCCACCTCAGCCTCCCAAAGTGCTGGGATTACAGACATGAGCCACTGTGCTCAACCCAAATATGATTTTTGTGGTAGGATGTGCCATTAGTTAGTGTTGTTAGTAAGAGGCTTTTCTCTGTGTATCTTCACTCCATTTGAGAAGAGTAAAACCTAGAACTCTGCCATAAGTTTCTGAAGTTAGAATAGTAAAGAAGTAACAAGCCAGTCTTGGCCTGGCCCAGTGATGCGCACCTGTAGGCCCAGGTACTTGGGAGGCAGAGGTGGGAGGATTGCTTGAGCCCAGGAGTTTGAGGCCAGCCTGGGCAATATAGACACCTTGTCTCTCAACAGACAACAACCCAGTCTTAGCTGGTGCCTCACTTAAACTCTGCGGTCCTTGCTACCCCAGCCCCATCAAAGTTAATATGTGTGTGTATTGTCCAGCAGTGACAGGAAGAAAAAGGAAATAGAAATGAAGAGGTAGAATGATCAGGATTTTGCAGTTGGTTGGGTGTGCAGGATAAAGATGGTAAACTCAGATGATCAAGTTTCATGTATGGACAGGAGACTTGTAGAGGTTAGGTTTTGGAACCTAAATTCCTGGATTCAAATCCCATCTCTACAGCTTGGTAGTTGTTTGTTCCTGGGCAGTGTTTTTTAACCTCTGAGCCTCAGTTTGCTATGTATAACATGAGAATAATTTAGTACCCACTTCGTTAGGGTATTGCAGGGCTTAAGAGAGATTCCACATAAAGCACTTAGCATAGTGCCTGAATGTTTTTCATTAATTATTAATAGCAAGGCCATTTTTTAAGTTAGAGAACAAATAAGGAGGAGCAGAAGTGGGAGATGTTAAAGAAGATGATTTTCATTTAGAGGAGCTGAGTTTAAAGTAGCCAAGGGCAGTACTCAGAAGACAGGACTACTGGCTTGGCCTGGCCTGGAAAGGGTTATTGCAGAAGGATGATCCTGGATCCACTATGTAGCTTTACATTCATTCTCTGAAACTGCTTCCTAGATGGCTTCAAAGCTCTCAAAGCTCCACTGGTTTGAACCTGTAAAATGTTTGATTAACTGAGACAACTTGGGTTGCTTACCTTTAGCTCTAGAGTGTAGCTGACTCACTGGAAAGTTTTTGTGCTTTTTCAACCACTGGCGCCAGGGCTGCTGCCTGTGTTTATGTGTGTTGTTCACTGCTCTATGGTGCCTGGGCCAGGGGGAATGAGGTAAAATCCTGCTGTTGTCTTCACTCCAAGCCTTGTGCACTTGGCTGCAACTGAATGGGCTGGCAGCATTTCTGCCTTGGGAATGTTTATCTGCTCCCTCGATGGGTGGGGCTTAGTGTTGAGAGTCAAGCCACTGAGGAAGTTGCCTGTGGCCAGCCTGACTCCATGTGGTCAATGTAATTTTCTATTATAAGGATTGCATCCTGGGGTTACTTAAATTCTTTTTTTTTTTTTTCTCTTGTTGCAGATCATCAATGCTGTGGTACTATTGATTTTACTGAGTGCCCTGGCTGATCCAGATCAGTATCACTTTTCAAGTTCTGAACTGGGAGGTGACTTTGAGTTCATGGATGATGCCAGTAAGTAGTAGATATTTGGGTATTTTCAAGGGCAGGGAATCTGACTGCCAGCACTTCCTATTAAATTACAAATATAGACTCATGAGCTCATTTGAGCTGATATATAACTTGTCATTGCAAATCAACAAATATTTATGTGTGTCTAATGTTCTGTCTTCTAGGTGCAAGAGTCTAAATAAGATCTATTTTCATCTTATGTTAACTTACTCATTTAAAAAACTATTGCATTATCATAGACTTTCTACCCTGGGCCTTTTGGCCTTTTTTGAGAGGAAGAGGTATAAATGCCAGGAAGGAAGGTGAAAAGGCTTGTGCTTATCTCCTTGTGTCTTCTATTATGTTTCCGTATTTATTTTTATTCTAGGAGTGATCCTTTTCCATTCTAGAAATGATGTTGCAGATTATTTGGGGGAATTTAGGGCCTTTTCCCAGTGAATGGAAATATGTACAGGGATGTGGATGTGGGGTAAGCAGGGAGGAAGCTAGGCTCCCAGCTTCAAGATCACTGCAGCCTCATCATTTTATAATCATTATGCTGAGTCCATGCCAAAGGAGAGGAGTAGTGCTGTGCATAATCTCAAGCAGAAGATAGTACAGATTTATTTCTCATTGGCTTTGGAGAACTTCAAGTGAGTTTTTCTTAAAAAGTGTTGGAGCAAAGTAAGAGGGGAGAGAGTGGCTCAACATGCACTTTTAGAGATCGGAAGCATTCGAAAGACATGGTGAGGGCTCTTTGTTTCTCCAAGTAAGAAAAAGCTGTTCAGTGGTTTTAACTAAATGCATGAACTGATGTATGCATTTAAGATCCCTTTTGCTGCTGAGTAGGGGACTGGGTGTGTGAGCACAGAGTCTGGGAGAGTGGTATTGGAGATACCACCTAGGCTGCACTGGGGATAGAGAACAGGGAAGGATTTGGCAACTTGCTGTTTTGGGCAGCGAAGGAGACGGAGGAATCAAAGATGACTTCTGCTTTCCAGTTTTAGGAGATGACCTGCGTCTTAACTGAGCTGAGAAAGTCCAGAGTCAGGAGGTGGGAACAGACCTGGGGGAGAAAAATAGACTTTAATTTCAGTAACTAGCTGAGCACAGTTGTTTGGAATTGATATGGTTTGGCTGTGTCCCCACCCAAATCTTGAATTGTATCTCCCAGAATTCCCCTGTATTGTGGGAGGGACCCAGCGGGAGGTAATTGAATCGTGGGAGCTGCTGTTTCCCTTGCTATTCTTGTGATAGTGAGTAAGTCTCACAAGATCGAGGCCGAGGCTGGCAGATCAGCCGAGGCCAGGAGTTCAAGACCAGCCTGGCCAAGGTGACAAAACCCCGTCTCTACTAAAAATAGAAAAATTAGCCCAGTGTGGTGGTGGGCGCCTGTAGTCCCAGCTGTTTGGGAGGCTGAGGCAGGAGAATTCTTGAACCCCAGGCGGCGGAGGTTGCAGTGAGCCGAGATCGCGCCAGTGCACTTCAGCCTGGGCAACAGGTCACTTTTGCTTTTTCCTCATTCTCTCTTGTCACTGCCATGTAAGAAGTCCCTTTCACCCTTTGCCATGATTTTGAGGCCTCCCCAGCCATGTGGAACTGTAAGTCCAGTTAAACCTCTTTTTCTTCCCAGTCTCGGATATGTCTTTTTCAGCAGTGTGAAAGCAGACTAATACAGGAGTCTAGGCTCCGAAGCCAGAAGAGGTCAGTTTGAGTTCTGACACTGCCGTGTGTTGAAGATGCTAAACTTGAGCTAGTGACTTATTGTGTGCCTCAATTTTCCCCTCTGCAAGATAGGGGTGACTTTATAACCACATGATTTAAATGATAGAAAGTAATTACAGACTGGCCACGGTGGCTCACACCTGTAATCCCAGCATTTTGGGAAGCTGGGAGGGTGGTGGGGATCACTTGAGATCAGGAGTTCAAGACCAGCCTGGCCAACGTGGCAAAACCCCATCTCTACTAAAATCTACTTGCCTCAGAGTTGTTGGGAGGATTAAATGAGTTAGTGCATAAAACATGCTTAGAATGGGGCCTGGCCCATAGGAAGTGCTCGGTACCTTTTGCTGTTTCAGCTACTGTTATCTAGATTGTTAGGGCTGGAACATGTGAACCATCTTAAAGTGGAGAGGTTACAAAGGTCAGGCATGGGAGTCTGTGGCCCAGAGGAAATATTTGGACTGAGATTATAGATTTGAGGATATCAGCCTAAAAACTGAATTTCTGTTAGGGAAAGAGTAAAAAGAAAAGGCAGCGGGGCCCAGAACTGAGCCCTGAAGGAGCCCCAACTGTAAGAGGCCAGGAGGAAGAATGAGAGAGTGAGTAACTGGTAGTGAAGTAAACAGAGAACCAAGAGATGCTTTCTAGCCATTATCTTCCACCACTATTGTTTCATAACACGGATTAAGAAGTTGGGGCATTAAAGTTACTGCAGAGATAACTAAAAAAAAAAAAAAGGAAAAGTTGGCATTATATTATCCTGGGATTTGAGATCCTGATTAGCTGGGATTATAGGCATGTACCATCACATGGCTCATTTTTGTATTT
This sequence comes from Pongo abelii, assembly GCF_028885655.2. NCBI lineage: Eukaryota > Metazoa > Chordata > Mammalia > Primates > Hominidae > Pongo > Pongo abelii. The sequence goes on from NC_071992.2 coordinate 113,720,824, forward strand.
TTTGTAGAGATGGGGTTTCGCCATGTTGTGTAGGCTGGTCTGGAACTCTTGAGCTCAAGTGGTCCACCTACCTTGGCCTCCCAAAGTGCTGGGATTATAGGCATGAGCCACCACACCTGGCCAATTTTCATAATTTTCAAGCACAATTTAAAGTAATTAATTATTCAGACTGGGCTCGGTGGCTCACGCCTCACGCCTGTAATTCCAGCACTTTGGGAGGCCAAGGCAGGCGGATCACCTGAGGTCAGGAGTTCGAGACCAGCCTGTCCAACATGGCAAAACCCCATCTCTACTAAAAACACAAAAATTAGCTGGGCATGATAGACACCTGCTAATCCCAGCTACTCAGGAGGCTGAGGCAGGAGAATTGATTGAACCTGAGAGAGGGGAGTTTGCAGTGAGCCAAGATCGCACCGTTGCACTCTAGCCTGGGTGACAGAGTGAGACTACATTTCAAAATTAAAATAAATAATCCATCCCAAGGATTATTAATCCTGTCCACACCTGAGTTAAATATGGAAAGCTGTGTCCAATTACCTTTGGCCTATGAGCTTATTTATTAAAGGAGACCAAAACACATATAAAAGAACTTTAAAAAAACAGATTCAGGTGAGTATCCACTTTTCTGTACCTTTATAACCACGTGATTTAAATGATAGAAAGTAATTACGGACTGGGTGCGGTGGCTCACACCTGTAATCCCAGCACTTTGGGAGGCTGGGGGTGGTGGTGGATGAATCACTTGAGACCAGGAGTTCAAGACTAGCCTGGCCAACATGGCAAAACCCCGTCTCTACTAAAAATACAAAAAAAGTAGCCGGGTGTGGTGGCATGTGCTTGTGGTCCCAGCTACTTGGGAGGCTGAGGCAGGAGAATCGCTTTAACCCGGGAGGCAGAGGCTGCAGTGAGCCGAGATCACGCCACTACACTCCAGCCTGGGCAACAGAGCAAGACTACATCTCAAAAAAAAAAAAAAAAAAGTAATTACAAACTATTCATTCAATCCTTTCAAATATATAAAATAGGAGAGAAACCGCAAAGGCACTGGAATTAACATCCAGGACATTATAAAACAGTTACTATTTTAAAGTCTTAAGTACCAGCAAGCCTTTCAAGGTAGCTAAATTAAGCCTATCATGTCAGATAGTTATTACCCAGCTTGATCTCTGGTGATTAGAATAAGGCATGCAGTGTTGCTACCAGATCCAGATAGAACCATAGCATTATCATTTACAACTTCTTTTCCTAACCTCAATTGCCTTAGAAAAGGAATCTTGCTACTGGAATTGTGTAGCTTTAATCTGAGGGGAAAGAAAGCAGAGTGACATTAATTTAACATTAATTAAATATTCTTTCTGGAAGAATTCATGTGAGTATAATGGGGTTATTCAGAATAGACAGAGTAAGAAATGTTAGACCAGGTGCGGTAGCTCACATATGTAATCCCAGCACTTTGGGAGGCCGAAGCAGGTGGATTGCTTGAGCTCAGGAGTTCGAGATCAGCCTGGGCAACACGGCAAAACCCTGTCTCAACTAAAAATACAAAAATTAGTCGGGTGTGATAGTGCATGCCTGTAATCCCAGCTACTTGGAAGGCTGAGGTGGGAGGATCACTTGAGCCTGGGTGGCAGAGGTTGCAGTGAGCCAAGATTGTGTCACTGCACTCTAGCCTGGGTGACAGAGCCAGACCCTGTCTCAAATTAAAAAATTATGAAAATTAATATAGCAATTTTATCTTGATATCTTTTTGCATTGGTGACAGCTATCTGAAGATTTCATCCAGCCAGAGCAGAACTCTTTCTCACTTTTGCAGGTGATCTTTTCCATGATCTGGTAGAAGAAAGCTAAATTCCTATTTATATTGAAATGAAGCGTATAGGAGAATCTACTGGAATAAAGAAAGAAAATATAAGAAAATGAGTTTAAAAATTTATTTTTGAAACTGGGTCCCACTCTGTCACCAGGCTGGAGTGCAGTGTCGCACACAATCTGGGCTTACTGCAATCCCTACCTCTTGGGCTCAAGCGATTCTCCCACCTTAGCCTCCCAAGTAGCTGTAACTAGAGGCATGAACCACCACGCCTGGCTAATTTTTTGTAGAGATGGGGTTTTGTCATGTTGCCCAGGCTGGTCTCAAACTCCTGAGCTCAAGCAATTTGTCATTCTCGACCTCCCAAAGTGCTGAGATTACAGGCATGGGCCACCCTACATGCCCTCAATTTTTTCAGTGTTATAAAAATTGACTATACTGGGAAAGAATGTGGAACTGTCATAGATTGGAGGAGACACAATTAAATGCACTGTGGGATCCTGGATTAGATTCTAGAAAAGAAAAAGGACATTGAGGGGGAACAGGTAAAATTCAAATTAGTTGTACAGTTTAATTAGCAGTGTTGTACCAATGTTAATTTCCTGGTTTGGTAGTTATGCTAGAGCTAGGTAAATTGTTAATAGGGGAAGCAGGGTGAAGGGTATACGTGAATTCTGCTGTGTTTGTAACTTTCCTATATGTCTAAAATGACATCAGAATAAAAAGTTAAAGCAAAAGTAGTTCAATCCACTGACTTAGAAGCTCAAAGAGTAATGTTTGTAAAGCATGTATGTGTGGCATATTGTGTTACACACTCACAGCCTTGAGTAGAAGTAGACTTCATGGAATTTTATTTGTGAAATTTTGTTTGGCAAAGAATTATAACAGCAAGTGTCCGTACTATGCATGATATGAAACAGGAGTTTATCCATATTAGTTTCTAATTAATTTTTTGGTAGATTTGTCTTTCTGGTCAAACTTACTTTCTTTACTGGGCAGACAAACTTAGCCTGAAGAAAGAAATGGCCAGATAAGTTGTCAAGAAATGATGGCTACTTATATATACAGTCACCTGATTTAGGCTAAGGACACCACTATATTTATTGGAGAAAGGATGGTCTTTTCAATAAATGGTTCTGGGTGAAATTAATAAGAGAAAGACAGACACCTCACAAAAGAAGATATCCATAAGAGAATATTCTCCACATTACAAGTTACAGGAAGTTGCAAATTACAACTACAGTAGTAAATTACCGTGCCCCTTCAAAATGACCAATATTAACGCAGTTAACAATACCACCTATTGGTACTGATGCCGAACAGCTGGAACTCTCAAATCACGTCTGGGAATGTAAATCACGCCAACCACTTTGGAAAACTAAAGCTAAATATACATCTACCCTATGGCCCTGCATTCCACTCGTTGATATATGTACACTCCAGGAGTGCGTGCTACACAACTCAGTCCTAGATATATACCCTAGGGAAGCAGGTGCTTCATAAATCCGTCATCAGCCATGTATAAAAATGGTAGCTTTATTTATGATAGCCAAAAGTTGGAAACAATCCAGATTTCCAATGGCAGAATGGGCAAAAATGAAGCAGAGATGAAATGATATAAGCAAAATGGGTGATGAGAATTAGCTGTACTGTGTGTATGCTTATATATGTATGTGCATGTTTTGAAAGTTTTGATAATGAAAACTGAGGAATAGGAAACAGCAACAAAAAAATGATGAACCTGAGGAGGGCTGGCTTTCTTGATGGCTCTCAGCATCACAAACTAAGGCTCATCTCGCTCTGGCATTTGGAAAGGGCCCTTGGCTGCCTACCTGCCCTCTTCACATACCCCTGACTAACTTGGCAGTCTGCACAGCTTGCCGGCTTGTGCATAAAGATCCTGACAGCCTTGAGGAAATAGAACTACAGCAGCAGGGGAAGCTGAGCTGGGGAACCATCCTGGCCCTTTATTTTCTTTACTTTTGTATTTTATTTTTTGAGACAGGGTCTTGCTCTGTTGCCCAGGCTGGAGTACAGTGGCACAATCTTGGCTCACTGCAACCTCTGCCTCATGGGCTCAAGCAGTTCTCCCACCTCAGTCCTGAGTAGCTGGGACCATAGGTGCGTACCGCCATGCCTGGCTAATTTTTGTATTTTTAGTAGAGATGGGGTTTTGCCATGTTGCCCAAGTTGGTCTTGAACTCCTGGGCTCAAGCGATCCATCCATCTTGGCCTCCAGAAGTCCTGGGATTGCAGGAGTGAGCCACCACGCCCGGCCTGGCTCTTTATTTTTGTCAGTCTGCCCTCCCATCCTTTCAAAAAAAGTAGCATACTCTACATTTTGACTTTTTTTAAAAGATAAGTAAATTAATTATTTGGATTTTTTTTTTTTTTTTTTGAGTTGGAGTCTTACTCTCACCTGGGCTGGAGTACAGTGGTGCTATCTTGGCTCACTGCAACCTCCACCTCGCAGGTTCAAGTGATTCTCCTGCCTTGGCCTCCCAAGTAGCTGGGATTACAGGCATGTACCACCTTTTGTGTTTTTAGTAGAGACAGGGTTTCACCATGTTGGACAGTCTGTTCTTGAACTCCTGACCTCAAGTGATCCACCTGCCTCGGCCTCCCAGAATGCTGGGATTACAGGCATGGGCCACTGTGCCCTTCCTAAATGTTTATTTTCAAGGAGACTTTTTGCAAAAGTACGCCTTTGTATGTATAAGACCACTAGAGTTGGTGAAGTCACTTGGATCATCTAGGCTAGCCATTTTACTATTCTTCTCTAGAGTTGAAGAATGGATGGAAGGCCATGGTTACTGGAGCTGGGAATAAGTCACCTAGATTTAACCTCTTTGTGAGGAGCAGTGACATTTGGACTAGGACTACCACCAACCCAAGACAACCTCGGAGTGGGAGACACCCTCACTCTACTTCCCTCCTTGTGGTCTCATTCCCTCACCAGAGGGTGGAGGGCAAAAGAGCTGTATGTTGATAGCCCAAACAAATCACTGCCTGGGGCAGAGAACAGGGTGTTGAAAAATGGATTTGGAACAGCACCAGAAGCCAGCTGGTAGAGCCACTCCACTACTTACCTTGATGTTCCACCTAACCAAACTGTGTACATTTCCCTACTTTGCCTACAAGAATACTATAAAAAGCTCTGCTAATGTCTTACTGAAATCTTAGGATGTTATATTAGTTAGGGTTCCCTAGAGGGACAGAACTAATGGGATATATTTAAGGAAGTTTATTAAGGAGGATTGACTTATATGATCACAAGGTAAAGTCCCATGATAGGCCATCTGCAAGTTGAGGAGCAAGGAAGCCAGTGATGGATCAGTCCAAGTCCCAAAACCTCAAAAGTAGGGAAGCTGACAGTGCAGCCTTCAGTTTGTGGCCAAAGGCTGGAGAGCCCCTGGAAAACCACTGGTGTAAGTCCAGGAGTCCAAAATTGGAAGAATCTGGTGTCTGATGTTCGAGGACAAGAAGCATCCAGCACGGGAGAAAGATGGAAGCTGGAAGGCTCAGCAAGTCTGCTCTTCATCTTCTCCTGCCTGCTTTATTCTAGCCAGGCTGGCAGCTGATTAGATGGTACCCACCCAGATTGAGGGTGGGTCTTCGTCTCCCAGTCCACTGACTGAAATGTTAATCTCCTTTGGCAACACCCTCACAGGCACACCCAGGAACAATACTTTGCATCCTTCAATCCAGTCAAGTTGACACTCCAGATGCATTAAGCCTACAGAATCCCCTGGATCTGTTGAGGTCCTGTTTGCCACTGGCTAAGAAGGAGTTAGATCAGCTCTGGTGTCCAGTATTCCTCCTTTCATGCTCTTAACGTGCTCACCAGCTGCTTCTCCAGTGCATTTTATTGTTGTTGTTTACATTTTAATGTTTTTGAAATCAGGATGTGATTTGCAATTTAGTAGAGATTTAGTATGAGGATTATGTTTTCCCCTCTAGAGCTCTATGTCGAAAAAATGCAAAGCTTTTAGAGAAGTTGCATGTACAACGAAAACCAATATTTTTCTCGTTGACGATAATTTGTTCTGCCAGATCTAGGAAAAGCAGTTTAAAAAAACCAATAGTTTGGGGTTCATTTTTATAAAATTATTTCTTATTAAATATTGAGTAGGTATAAAAGAATATTTATAAAATGTTTATTACCTGTAGCAAATAATGGTGCTACAAGCAGTTGTGTACCTGCCAAGTTGGTTTAAGATATTTTTGTCCGGGTGTGGTGACTTATGCCTGTAATCCCACAGTGACAATGCCCAGTCAGTGAAGCTGCAATGAGCCATGATCGCACCACTGCAACTCCAGCTTGGGAGACCAAACAAGACCCCTTATTTACCAGAGATTGACTAAAGAAAAAAAGAAGTTGAAGGCCAGGCACGGTGGCTCACACCTGTAATCCCAGCATTTTGGGAGGCTGAGGCTGGCAGATCACTTGAAGTCAGGAGTTCAAGACCAGCCTGGCCAACATGGTGAAACCCCCGTCTCTACTAAAAATACAAAAATTGGCATGGTGGAGCACACCTGTAGTCTCAGCTACTTAGGGGGCTGAGGTGGGAGACTCGGTTGAGCCTGGGATGCGGAATTTGTATTGAGCCAATGTTGTCCCACTGCATTCCAGCCTGGGTGACAGAGTGAGACCCTGTCTCAAAAAAATAAAAATAAAAAAGAAAAGAAAAAAAAAATAGAATGAACCAGATGGTATGGCTGTCTTATAGCAAGCAAGAGAGTGGGACAAGGTGAGGTGAGATTAGAGAGGTAGACTGCTCTGGAATAAAGAGGAACATCAAGGCCTTGATAAGAAATGAAGGTTTTATTTTTATTTATTTATTTTTTTTGAGACGGAGTCTCGCTCTTGCCCAGGCTGGAGTGCAGTGGCACAATCTTGCTCACTCGGCTCACTGCAAGCTCCGTCTCCCAGGTTCACGCCATTCTCCTGCCTCAGCCTCCCAAGTAGCTGGGTCTGCAGGTGCCCATCACCACACCCGGCTAATTTTTTGTATTTCTAGTAGAGACGGGGTTTCACCGTACTAGCCAGGATGGTCTCGATCTCCTGACCTCGTGATCCGCCCTCCTCGGCCTCCCAAAGTGTTGGGATTACAGGCGTGAGCCACCGCACCCAGCCGGAGGTTTTGTTTTAAATAAGATGGGGAGCTATGAAGACTTTCATTAGAGAGCTTTGAGACACACATGAGTTTATGAAATAGAAGTTAGACACCTATATATCTATAAAGTAATACCTAATTCATTATTTATATAATCCAGTGGACCAGAAGAACAAACAAAAAAATTTGTAAACCAATATCCCTTTTTCTATTTTGAAATAATCTCTTAGTATAAAGTTTTTACTAACTTTATATTAGTTTATTTACAAAATGCCTTTGAGAAGAGACTGAAAGGGCTATTCAGTGGATCCACTACTGATTGTCTTTTTTAAAAAATTTCTTTTTAATCTTTCTGCAGACATGTGCATTGCCATTGCGATTTCTCTTCTCATGATCCTGATATGTGCTATGGCTACTTACGGAGCGTACAAGGTAAGCAGCTTGCAGTAAGATGCTGGCCTTTTCCTTGGTCTCTTACATGTGTAATCTGTGCTGCTGTCTATAGTAAGTGAGAAGTGACTTTCCAGTTTTCTCTTAAGAATCTCTGTTTAAATCTCTCGTTTGTATTATGTGGTACTAGGAAAACCAATATTATACTGGACTTTTTTTTTTTTTTTTGGGAAGACAGGGTCTCACTCTGTCACACAGGCTGGAGTAGAGTGGCGTGATCTTAGCTCACTGCAATCTCCGCCTCCCAAGTTCAAGTCATTCTCCCACCTCAGCCTCCAGAGTAGCTGGGACTACAGGTGTGTGCCACCACACCTTGCTGATTTTTGTATTTTTTTAGTAGAGACATGACTTCACCATGTTGGGCAGGCTAGTCTCGAACTCCTGACCTTAAGTGATCCACCCACCTCAGCCTCCCAAAATGCTGGGATTACAGGTGTGAGCCACCACACACAGCCAGTCCCAGAAATGTTCACTGAAGCTTATTTGTTGACTGCTTATATTTGGCATACTGGTTTCCACCATGACCTGGGTTAATGAATTCCAATTTTTCCATTTCCTTTCAGATTAATAAAATACTTCTTTGAATTTAACAAAATATTGTTTTGTAATATTGAACACATCAACCTTCTATTTTCTGTTCTGTTTAGCAACGCGCAGCCTGGATCATCCCATTCTTCTGTTACCAGATCTTTGACTTTGCCCTGAACATGTTGGTTGCAATCACCGTGCTTATTTATCCAAACTCCATTCAGGAATACATACGGCAACTGGTATGTGGACCTCTTACTGCTCCTTTACATTAATTCTTTTCATTAGGGAAGCTGGTTAAGTAAGGGATGTGTAGAGATACACAGACATTAATTTCAGGATTTTTAGCTTGCAGCTGAGTTACCGATAAGAAATTTCTTTTTTTTTTTTGAGGTGGAGTCTTGCTCTCGTCACCCAGGCTGGAGTGCAGTGATGCGATCTCGGCTCACTGCAACCTCTGTCTCCAGGGTCTCAGCCTCCCAGGTAGCTGGGATTATAGGCATGTACCAACATACCTGGCTAATTTTGTATTTTTAGTAGAGATGGGGTTTCGCCGTGTTGGTCAGGCTGGTCTTGAACTCCCGACCTCAGGTGATCCACCCATCTTGGCCTCCCAGAGTGCTGGGATTAAGGGTGTGAGCCACTGTGCCTGGCCTGACAAGAAAGTTTTGAGGGCTGGGGTTATGATTGGTGGCAGTGATGGTGGTGTTTTGATGTGCCTACCTAAATTATAGTCCAGTTACTAATAGTCTTATTTGGTAAAATGTAGTTTTCTCAGTTATCAACAAAGGATAGCTTTTTGCCTCTGCTAGTGTGTTGAAAGTGGAACTCTGCTCAAAAACAAACAAAATAATTAGCTGGGAGAGGTGGCACACGCCTGTGACCCTAGCTACTCAGGAGGCTGAGGCAGGAAAATTGCTTGAACCTGGGAGGTGGAGGCTGCAGTGAGCCAAGATCATGCCACTGCACTCTAGCCTGGGCAACAGAGTGAGACCTCATCTAAAAAAAAAAAATCAAAAGAAAGTGGAAAGAAAGTGGAACGGTGCTGTATACTAGCTCCCAAATTTGTTTGACCATAGAATCCCTTTCTCAAGCATCATTTTGGGACTAGTTTATGGTTAAGTGTCCTTTGTGACCATATGAGTGAATATTGTTGGCAGGGTATTAAGCTTATAATGGCTATGAGGTTGGAATAACTTTATTTATTTTTGAGACAGGGTCTCTGTCACCCAGGCTGGAGTGCAGCGGCATGATTATGGCTTGCTGCAGCGTTGACCTCCCAGGCTCCCGTGATCCTCCCATCTCAACCTCTTTGAGTAGCTGGCACTACAGGCATGCACCACCATGCCCACCTAATTTTTCTTTTTGTATCTTTTGTAGAGATGGGGTTTCACCATGTTGCCCAGGCTTGTCTCAAACTCCTAGACTCAAGTGATCCTCCAGCCTTGGCCTCCCAAATTGCTGGCATTATAGATGTGACTCATTGTACCAGGCCAACTTTACTTTTTTTTTTTTTTTTTTTTTTGAGACAGGGTCTCACTCTGTCACCCAGGCTGGAGTGCAGTGTTGTGATCTCAGCTCACTGCAACCTCTGCCTCCCTGGGTTCAAGCCATTCTCCTGCCTCAGTCTCCCGAGTAGCTGGGATTACAGGCACCCGCTACCATGGCTGGCTAATTTTTTGTATTTTTAGTAGAGATGGGATTTCACCATCTTTTCCAGGCTGGTCTCAAACATTTAGCCTCAGGGGATCCACCCTCATCGGCCTCCCAGAATGCTGGGAATACAGGCGCCCACTGCCATGCCTGGCTAATTTTTGTATTTTTTTTTAGTAGAGGTAGGGGTTTGCCATGTTGACCAGGCTGGTCTCGAACTCTTACCTCAGGTGATCTGCCCACCTTGGCCTCCCAAAGTGCTGAGATTACAGGCATGAGCCACCATGCCCAGCCTGCAACCTCAATCTTCTGGGCTCAAGTGATCCTCCCACCTTAGCCTCCCAAGTAGTTTGGACTACAGACATGCATCACCATGCTCGGCTAAATTTGCATTTTTAGTAGAGATGGGGTTTGACTATGTTGTCCAGGCTGGTCTCAAACACCTGTACTCAAGCAATCTGCCTGCCTCAGCCTCCCAAAGTGCTAAAATTACAGGCGTGAGCCACTGTGCTTGGCCAAGTTATTTTATTAATAAAAGAATAAAGTTGCATGATCTGATCACAAAGAATGACGATTTTATTTCTTAGATATTTTGTCCCAAGTGAAAGGAGACTGAAAACCATTAGGTGGTGTTCACCCTGGTGAGCAGGAGCCAAGCCCATGAGTCATGGGCCTTCTCCATGTTCTTCCTCAACATTGGAAACAACTTTGTTTTGGAATATTGCTTGTGAGGAATCCAAACACATAGTGTTGAATAGTGAAGAAGAGATAAAAGATGAGATAGCACAGTAGGCTGCCTTCCCATTCACTTGCCTAGGCCAGTGATGTAGGTATTGATCAATGCTGTGTAAGTGTTTTGTGGGAAAAGTCCGGCAACTCCCTCTAACCATAGTAGCAGACTTTGATCTTCCTGAAAAGGTTCCCTTTGACCTGGTTGTTAAGCATTGTGGATGGTAGTGCTTGATTATTTTCCTCTACCCTGGAAGTACTTGCTAGTATAAGAGAATATGCTGTCTTGGGAGAAGTACCATCAACAAAAATGCTCTTTGCAAAGAAGACATCATTTTAGTAGGTTTCTGTCCCTTGCCCTGCACACGCCCTTTAGAATAGTTCAAAACTTCTGAGACATGGTCTGGCTCTGTCGCCCAGGCGGCTGGAGTGCAGTGGCATGATCTCGCTCACTGCAACCTCCACCACCAGGGCTCAAGTGATTTGCTCACCCCAGCCTCCCAAGTAGCTGAGCTGGGTGACAGAGAGAAACTCCGTCTCAAAAAAAAAAAAAAAAAAGGAATGGTTCAGAACTTGCAGAGAATACAAATTTCAGAGATCCCAGGATATACAAAATGTCCCTGGATACAGATCACTGACTTATTTTATATGGTAGGAGGGCAGAGTCAGGCCAGAAATTTTGTATTGTTTCTAAGTAATAGCTGTCTGCTTTAATCAGTTGCTTTCTAATAAGCATGTCTGAATTGGTACCCAAGGAATACTGTCTGGAATGATTAATGAGATTTGCTAATGAGGCCCTTTTCTTTTGCAGCCTCCTAATTTTCCCTACAGAGATGATGTCATGTCAGTGAATCCTACCTGTTTGGTCCTTATTATTCTTCTGTTTATTAGCATTATCTTGACTTTTAAGGTAAGCATGAAGATTTTACTTATGGTCTAAAAATATTAAGTGTATTCCTGAATGCCAAAGAAGTAAACAAACTTTGGTCAGTTTATTGTCTTTCTTTGGATATCCAAATTGCTTTTTGATTTCCTAAGATTACAATTCCTTATGCTGTCTATATTAGAGGTAAACACTAACCAAAATTCCACAGTTTGATCAAGGAGTCCAAAATATATTTGGACAGAGATAAGTTAACATAATGTTATACATTACGTAGTATATAATATTGCATCGTCTGATACAAGGTCTGTGTAATGGATATTCTTTTGTAATTTTTTGCTAAAAGTGTAATATTTTCTGAATATTGTTCTATCTCAATCCATTATATGAATATCATTATTTAATAAATTACTTGTTGAACATTGAGACATTTTTAACTTTTTCACTTAATAGGGCTGCAGTGAATATATTTAAGTACATCCTTATATGTATGCATTTATCTCAAGATAAATTTCCTTTTTTTTTTGAGATGGAGTCTCTCTGTCGCCCAGGTTGGAGTGCAGGGGCGCAGCCTCAGCTTACTGCAAGCTTCGCCTCCCGGCTTCATGCCATTCCCCTGCCTCAGCCTCCCCAGTAGCTGGGACCACAGACGCCCGCCACCATGCCCAGCAAATTTTTTTGTATTTTTAGTAGAGATGGGGTTTCACTGTGTTAGCCAGGATGGTCTCCATCTCCTGACCTCATGATCCACCCGCCTTGGCCTCCCAAAGCTAGGATTACAGGCGTGAGCCACCGCGCCTGGCTTCAAGATAAATTTCTTAAAATTAGGGTGTTCATGGTTGGAAAGCCTTTGATAGGTGGTCAAATTGATGCCCCCCAAAGTTAAATGACTTCTACTTCCAGCAACAATGCCTCACCCTTATCAATCAATTATTGCAGATTCTTTTTCATCTTGGTTAATCTGTTTGTAAAAACATCATTATAACTTGTGCTTGTGAGCTACTAATGGGTAGAGAAAATTCTCATGGCTCTTTATGCTTTCAACTTTTTTCTTGTTTCTTTTTCTTTTTTTTTTTTTTTTTGAGGTAGCGTCACTCCCTGTAGTCTAGGCTGCCTCCTGCCTTGGTTTCCCAAAGTTTTGGGATTACAGGTGTGAGCTACTGCACCCAGCATACTTTGAATTTTTGAATCTCAGTGCCTTTCATTGTCTTAATTTTGGCATACAATTTTGTCATTCTTCAAAAATCATGCCTCAGTAAACTTGGGAAAGCTGCATTGAGGCAGAAAATTCATATGGGTACTGTGATGAAAAGGAGTAGAAAGAAAGTGGTTCGTTGGAAACCAGTTGGCAAGGTGAAATGGCTCACACCTGTGATCCCAACACTGGGAGGCTGAAGTGAGAAGATAGTTTGAGCTGGGAGTGTGAGGCTGTAGTGTGCTATGACAGCAGCACTGTACTTCAGCCTGGGTGACAGAGTGAGACCCTGTCTTGTTGTTGTTGTTGTTGAGACAGAGTCTCACTCTGTCGCCCAGGCTGGAGTGCAGAGGTGCGATCTTGGCTCACTGCAACCTCTGCTTCCTAGGTTCAAGCAATTCTCTTGCCTCAGTCTCACGAGTAGCTGGGACTACAGGCGCCTGCCACCATACCCAGCTAATTTTTGTATTTTAGTAGAGACGGGTTTCACCATGTTGGCCTTGCTGGTGTCAAACTCCTGACCTCAGGTGATTTGCCTGCCTCGGCCTCCCGAAGTGCTGGGATTACAGGCATAAGCCACTGCACCTGGCTGGAGATGCCATCTCTTAAAAAATAAATAAGGCCGGGTGTGGTGGCTCATGCCTGTAATCCCAGCACTTTGGGAGGCCAAGATGGGTGGATCACGAGATCAGGAGATCGAGACCATCCTAGCTAACACGGTGAAACCCTGTCTCTACTAAAAATACAAAAAATTAGTTGGGCATGGTGGCAGGTGCCTGTAGTCCCAGCTACTTGGGAGGCTGAGGCAGGAGAATGGCATGAACCCAGGAGGCAGAGGTTGCAGTGAGATGAGATCGAGCCACTGCACTCCAGCCTGGGCGACTCCATCTCAAAAAAAAAAATAATGAAATGTTGGGGTGATCAGACCCAACACTAGGTCGTGGAGGTTGCGAAGTCCGGCGGAGACAAAGGAATGAGAGAAGACAAGTTAAGAGTACATAGAGTGGGTCCAGGGGTCCAGCTCCAGTTTGGAGGCTGCGAAGGCCCTGAGCTCTGGGAGCCCACACTATTTATTGGTAATCAAACAAAGAAGCAGGTAGTGAGGACGTGTGGATGTGGGGGTAGACAGGTGAGGACGTGAGGATAGAAAGGTAGCGGTGCATCAAGCGTAGCTGTGACGGTTTTGCGTATGCTCTGCTGCTTGAGATAAGGGAGAACAGATTCTTCTAATTCGAGATACAATCAATTTGTGATCTTGGGAGAGCAAGGAGCAAGGGGCCAGCGAGTCTGGATATATTCCAGAGGCTACAAAGGGTTTTATGCCCTGAGCCCTGGGTTCTGTCCAAGCTGCAAGGGGTTTTATGCTCTGGGCTTAGATTGTAGTGCGGCAGGGCAGCCTTCCACCCTTTGGCACAGAGCTTGGTGTTCCATAGGCCACAAGGGGTTATAGACCCTGGACCCAGGACATGTTCCAAGACTCTTTTACCTTATGTCAGAAGCCCTGCCTCAGCTCTTCTGCCAACATAAATAAAAAAATAAAAATAAGTAAATAAATAATGAAAGAAAGTGAATTGAGTGTAAATTTCCATCATAAAACACCATGATTTCATGTGTCATTCAGCAGTTAAGGATGTGAGTGAATTTCACACACGGATGTTGGGCCTTACTTCCTTGCAGCTCCAGCTCCTCCGTTCCAGTTTCTTGGCTAGTATTTGGCCCCACATTTTGTCCTCTGACCTCCAAGCCCGTGAGGCTAGTAGGGCTGCCTACCATCCAGGCTGCAGGCAGAGCTGGCAGTGCCCCCTGGTGAAAGGCCACAGACTCACATCTCACTCATTGTAGTTCATCTTTGAAGGGTAGACTCCCCTTTTGACTTCTGCTTGTTTTTGGTCACTCTCCCATGACTTAAAATTTGTGTGTGTGAGTAATTTTTCTAGATTTTATAAATCTTACCTGCAGGAAGGTTAGTCTGACCAAGCTAACTCTGCCATTACCAGAAACTCGAAGCTAGAACCTCACAATTATCTTTAAAAAGACTTTTTAAATCTTTTAAACATTTTCACTTGTACTTATTTGAAATGCCCACATCACATTTTGAGTCAGAGGACCTAGGGTTAGCTTCTGTCAGTATGACTTCTATTTTATTTATTTATTTATTTATTTTTAAAGGCCCAACCATGTTCTTCATTACTAGTCATATAGTCTAAATTAGCAAAACCATAGCAGAATAAAATATAATACTTATAAATACAAGCATTAAAAGATATTTTTGAATGCACTTAATTTTTAAAAAAATTTTTGAGGGTGCATACCAAGTGTATATATTTATGGGGTATATGAGATATTTTGATACAGTGCAGAATAATCACATCATGGAAAATTGGGTGTCCATCTCCTTAAGCATTTCGTCGTACTCTTTTAGTTATTTTTTATTTATTTATTTTTTTTGAGACAAGAGTGTCACTCTGTCACCCAGGCTGGAGTGCAGTGGTGCGATCCCGGCTCACTGCAACCTCCGCCTCCCAGGTTCAAGCGATTCTCCTGCCTCAGCCTCCTGAGTAGTTGGGACTACAGGCGCCTGCCACCAAGCCCGGCTAATTTTTTGTATTTTTATTAGAGACAGGGTTTCATCGTGTTAGCCAGGATGGTCTCTATCTCCTGACTTTGTGATCCGCCCACCTCAGCCTCCCAAAGTGCTGGGATTACAGGCATGAGCCACCACGACTTTTAGTTATTTTTAAATGTCGTCAGTACTACCTTTAGCTTTGTGGTCAGAGCCTTGGTTTCTTTATTTACTAAATAGTGATAATAATTAATAAAACATTCTGCAGCATGACTGAGATAATGGATGGGAAGGTACATCATTCATTTATTCAGCAAATATTTATTAAGAAGTTCTCGTGGCAGGCTCTGTTCTAGTACTGTGGTTTGGTAGTGAATAAGAAAAATCCCTGCCCTATGGTGCTTTTATAAATTGCAGAACACAAATATTGTCTTATAAATGGGACCATACTAATTGTTCACATCAGTGTCTCCAACCTGGGAGAAATGTATACACGTGTGTGTGATAAAATTTTATTTTATATATTTTTATCATATATATTATATAATTTTTTATAGATGAGGGGTTCTCACTGTGTTGCCCAGGCTGGTCTCAAACTTTTGGCCTCAAGTAATTCTCCTGTCTCAGCCTCCCTTAGTGTTGGGATTATAAGTGTGAGCCAGCGGGCCCTGGCCAGTGCCTTCATTTTTATGTCCCTCCCGGCACTAAACTGATGCGTTGCACCTAGAGACTCAGTAATTATTAGTTAGTTTTTTTTTTTTTTTTTTTTCAAAGACAGGGTCTCGTTCTGTGGCCCAGGCTGGAGAGAAGTGGCCTAGTGCGATCTTAGCTCACCACTACCTCTGTGTCCTGGGCTCTGGTGTTCCTCCCGCCTGGCCAGTAGTAGCTGGTACCGTAGGCACACACCACTACACCTGGCGAATTTTTCCATTTTTATTAGAGATGAGGTTTCGTTATGTCGCCCAGGCTGGTCTGGAACTCCTGGGCTCAAGTGATCCGTCTGCCTCCTCCTCCCAAAGTGCTGGGATTATAGGCATGAGCCAACTCGCCCAGCCAAGACTCAGTAATTGTTAATTTAGATTAATAGGAGTATGCATGTTTTGGTTTCATATACTGGTTCACTGGATTAGTGCCTCTCATCACCAAAATTTGCTCTTACTCTGTGATAAGTGTTATTACCACGATTCTTTGAAGCCGCAAAACAAGACAGTTGTCAGCTTTGCTCTGTCCTAAGACAGAAAAGGAAGCAGTGCTTACCCCCTAGCTCTGCAGATAGATGATGGGAAGAATCTATCAGTGCAAGTTAATTTGGGAAATACACTAAATAGTTCTGTTCTGTTCTGTTTTGTTTTGTTTTGTTTTATTTTATTTTGTTTTGTTTTTGAGACAGAGTCTCGCTGTGTCGCCCAAGCTGGAGTGCAGTGGTGCAATCTCAGCT
Organism: Pongo abelii; assembly: GCF_028885655.2. Lineage (NCBI taxonomy): Eukaryota > Metazoa > Chordata > Mammalia > Primates > Hominidae > Pongo > Pongo abelii. The sequence continues at coordinate 113,737,190 of NC_071992.2, forward strand.
CACTGCAAACTCCACCTCCCGGGCTCATGCCATTCTCCTGCCTCAGCCTCCCGAGGTAGCTGGGACCACAGGCGCCCACCACCACGCCCGGCTAATTTTTTGTATTTTTAGTTTAGTAGAGACAGGGTTTCACCGTGTGAGCAAGGATGATCTCGATATCCTGACCTCGTGATCTGCTCGCCTCGGCCTCCCAAAATGCTGGGATTACAGGCGTGAGCCACCGTGCCCGGCCCACTAAATAGTTCTAATTCAATATTGCAGAAGTGTGAAATAAGAAATAAGGTCAATGAAAGAAGTACCTGGGCTTTTAAAGACAGCAGGTCGAGGTTTTTCCCCTTTTGGAGTGTGTAGTAGGTGAGTGCATGTGGCCTTGCAAAGGCCCTTGAGAAGCCTGTTCTGGGGCATTCCATATGAATACAGTCATCATACAATATGGGTTTTGTTTTTTTTTTTTTTGAGACGGAGTCTCACTCTGTCACCCAGGCTGGAGTGCAGTGGCGCAATCTCAGCTCACTGCAACCTCCACCTCCCAGCTTCATTTGATTCTCCTGCCTCAGCCTCCCACATAGCTGGGATTACAGGCATGCATCCCAATGCCCGGCTACTTTTTGTATGTTTAGTGGAGACAGGGTTTCACCATGTTGGCCAGGCTGGTCTCAAACTCTTGGGCTCAAGTGATCCACCCACCTTGGCCTCCCAAAGTGCTGGGATTACAGGTGTGAGCCATCGTGCCCAGTCCCATTATTATTATTTTTTATTTACTTATTTATCTTTTGGAGATGGAGTCTCGCTCTGTCACCCAGGGTGGAATGCAGTGGCACGATCTTGGCTCACTGCAACTTCCACCTCCCGGGTTCAAGCAGTTCTTCCGCCTCAGCCTCCTGAGTAGCTGGGACTACAGGCGCATGCCGCCACACCCAGCTAATTTTTTTGTATTTTAGTAGAGACGGGGTTTCACTGTGTTGCCCAGGCTGTTCTCGAACTCCTGAACTCAGGCAATCCACCAGCCTTAGCCTCCCAAAGTGTTAGAATTATAGGCGTGAGCCATTGTGCCTGGCCCCGCCCCATTATTTTTATTGTTGTTAATACCACACTGTATGGATGGTGCCACATTTTCTCTATCCATTCATCAGTTGAGGGACATTTGGGTTGCTTCTACTTTTTGGCTATTATGAATAATGCTGCTGTGAACATTTAAATTTTTGTGTGGATGTATATTTTCATTTTATTGGGTGTATATTATATATATACTATATGTAGAATACCTAGGAGTGGAATTGCTGGGTCATGTTGTAACTCTGTTTAACCTTTCGAGGAACTGCCGGGCTTTTCCAGAGTGGCTGCAACCATTTTACATTCTCATAAGCAACATATTTCCTGAATTTTAGCAATCTAGTTTCTCTATGTGTTTAAACTTCTTTTAATCAAAGAATTTTAATGTTAAGGGATTTTGAAATCATTTAGTTCTAATCCAGTTACACATGATGGAATGAAAATACAGAGTTCATAGCTTAAACATCTCCTGTGAACTCATGTCTCATTTGTAAGCAGTATTTATGTTGGACATTAATTTTAAGTATCTTTGTCGGCTATTTCGTTAATAAAGGGGAAATGTTTTAGTGAATTTTATTGACTGTGAGATAAATTTATATGCTATGAAATTTTTTAAAAACATTGGCTTGTGTAATAAAACCACAGATAATCATATAGAAGAAAAATTTCCAAAGGAGCAGTTAAACTGTGGCGATAAATGAGTTAATACATTCGATTGTTCTGTGAATTCGGGAGCAATAAATGTTGATTGTGTGCTTGTTCTTTCCAGACACTTATTCTTAGAAATTTCTCATTCAACTCTCAACCCCTCCCCTCTCCCACTTTCCCCCAGTACCACTCCCATACCCCCATTGGTGTAATAGAATACGGCTCCAGTAGCACATTGTGCCAAGAAGTTACTATACCCAACATTTGTACATTCAGGGACTTTTGGTTTAGTAGAGCTGTTATACTATGTGCATTTATTGCTTATGTCAATAAAAGTTTTATAATATGGCTTTATCTGTGTGGTATTCTAAATTACCTGCAGTTTGAAAATTAAAAATCTGATAATCACTCCTCATTTTCAGGGTTACTTGATTAGCTGTGTTTGGAACTGCTACCGATACATCAATGGCAGGAACTCCTCTGATGTCCTGGTTTATGTTACCAGCAATGACACTACGGTAGGTATGATGTCACTTATGGTAGAGATCTCGCCCACACCTCTACTGTATGATGATCTTTAAATGTTTCTAGTGTTTGCTACATTCTTATTGTTACTGAAACATACTCATGAGCTGCTTAGTTATCAAAAGATTCATCTTAGTTATCAAAATACTCATTTAACTATGAAGTTAAATGAAATGTATTTTGTTTTTCTTACAGGATATTAAAATCTAGATGGCTCAACTCTGGTTTATTTTAAAATATATTACAGATAGATAATATATGTACCTTACCATAATTATTTATCTTAAACGTGCATTATTAAACCATGGTATATAATTCTAGATATCACTTCTGCATTGTATGACATTATATTAACTCACTTTATATGTGAAGTTAAACCAAGATGCGATGTTTACAGGTAGGTAAAAAAGAACTGCAAAGTTACTATGTCTTTATAATTTACCTTATGTATGTATTCTTAGTAAAACAATTTAGATGATCTCTGTTCTGCTACTAGTTGCTCATACTTTAAAATTGCAAACCTGTCATGAAAGATCTTTGAAAACATGTCTTCACTGGAAGAGTCCATGAAAACATATGCACTTTATGTAAATTATCTTGAAATTTCCTGGCTCATGGTAAGATGAAGGTATAACTCCTCACAGTGTCTCCGTCGTCACTGCCTGATGTAATGCACAGTACCATGAAGTGCTCCATGCATGGTTAGTGAAAACGATGGGGATGGATGGCATGTAACTGTGTGGCGTGGGACAGGATGGATGGGTCAAAACGGATAGCACTGGACTGGACAGGTGAAAGGAACACATAAATGGTAGGAGGTCAAATTTGTACTAGAGTAGAGTTTTGTGTTTTTGGTTTTTTTAGTTTGTTTTTTTCTGGAGACTTGCTCACTCTGACCTTACCGAAATAATCCAGCCTGTTCCTTACTTTACTTTCTTGTGTATAAAATGAGACTAAAACAATTACAGACTTTGTATTAAATATATGGGTGTAGGCTACTGTATTACTGAGAACTCTGTGTGATAGCTAAAGCATGTTATACACTGACAGTTTTCCTAAATGCTCACCACACATTTCTTGAGTTCAATCAAATACGCATGAGCAGTGGTTTAATAGACAGCCGTGACCAGATGCACAAAACCTGGCATACCCAGATGCTGAGGAGGCTCGTTTTGGGAGTCTGCAGAATTCTGTGTATTGATTACAGTAATCACGTGTTTTGCTCAACCCCTTTAAAATATCACTCCTGGGTCTGTAACTCTCTTTTAAAAAAATATCTATTCAAAATTTTTGTGATTTTGATAAAATTACTGGCTTAAGAATTTTTTCCTTTTCTCTGAGTTGTTGGGTATTTTTTCATTTGTTTTACCTATTAACTTTTTTTGTTTATTTGTTTTTTGAGTTTCGCCCAGGCTGAAGTGAAGTGGCGTGATCTCGTCTCACTGCAACCTCTACCCCCTGGGATCAAGTGATTCTCCTGCTTCAGCCTGCCAAGTAGCTGGGATTATAGGTGCCCACCACCACGCCCAGCTAATTTTTGTATTTTCAGTAGAGATAGGGTGTTGCCATATTGGCCAGATTGGTCTTGAACTCCTGACTTCAGGTGATCCGCCTGCCTTGGCCTCCCAAAGTGCCAGGATTACAGATGTGAGCCACTGTGCCCGGCATGTTTTACCCATTAACTTTTGCAGAAGGCAAGTTGCTGAGTGTTTAGCCATCTATAAATTTTTTCTTTTTCTTAAAACAAATAAAAAAGTCCATAATTAGTGTTCTACTGAACTAATGAAAAATGTAAGCAAGATTTGAGATTTTTAAGTTTGAAGAACCAATAAAGTTGTTACACAAGATACATCAGAACCGCTTTGTAAGTTTCATGACGCATAGGGCTTATAAAGCCACCATCTTTTAGAAGTATCTCAGAGCAGAGAATAATGCCCATATTGCATGTGCTTGTTTTGATATGTTGGTGTTATGAAAGAGGAGGCAATATACAGGTTTTCATCCACAGTTCCTGGCTCTTAACTCTTCATAGCCATTGTTAGTCTTTGGTTATTACCCTAGGTGTGTCAGGTCTTAGGGAATCTCTGACTTACTCCTGCACTAAGGCAGGATTCTAATCTCTCCCTTCCTTTCTAATTGTGGGTCTTAAGACCTTCCCTAAAGAGGGTCCAGCCTCGTACCCTGAGGGAAGGAATGCTGACCGTCCTTAGGAATGCTGAAGCTTCCTTAGGGATAGCTGAACTCCTGGAGGTTCCTTGAGGATGGTATACCCAGGAAGGGCTTGGTAGCTCCATGTTCCTTCCCCCATATCTATGAATCTCTTCATCTGTATCCCTTGTAGTATCCTTATTATAAACCAGTAAACCTCAGTAAGTGTTTCTGAGTCCAAAATGTTATGGGAACCTCAACTTGAAGGCTGGCTGGTCAGAAGCTCCTGAGGCCCAGACTTGCAGAGTGTCGGAGTGGGGAGGGGACACTTTTGGGGACTGAGTCCTTAACCTGTGAGATCTGACACTGTTTCCAGGTAGATAGTGTTATGTGCACATCTAAGTGAAGAAGAGACAACCTGAAAAGGCTAAGTGTGAGCAACAAGGCTGTTTATTCACTCGGGTGCGAGCGGGCTGAGTCCGAAAAGAGTCAGCGAAGGGTGTGGGATTGGAGCTAGTTTTATAGATTAGGGGTAAGCAGTGGAAAGTTACAGTTAGGGGCCGTTTATTGCGGGCAGGGGAAGGGGTCACAGGCGGGAAGGGTCACAGGGCACAATGTCACAAGGTTGATCGATCAGTTAGGGTAGAGTGTGTTACAATGGTAGAATGTTGCAAGATTGGCTAATAAGCTAAGACAGCAGCTAGCTGTTTTTCTTCTTTTGTGGTTTTCCTGTTGTCCTAGACTTTCTGGCTCCAGGAGGCCTTCTGGATGTGTACATGTGGGTCACAGAGGTTACGATGGCTTGACCATGGTGCAGGTTTCTCAGAAGACCTCACATTCCCGTCTTTTTGTATTAATAATGGAAAAACAAAAATGAGGAAGAGTAGTGAAGTATGGCGAAAATTTATGGTGTAAATTTTGGGGGTGGTACGGAGGGATGATGGGATATTTTTCTCAGGGCTGCTTCGAGTGGGATTAGGGGTGGCGTGGGTACCTAAAGTGAGAGAGAAAGGTTAAATCGAAGGGAGACCTTGGGGCAGGGGGTGACATTGTCAAGTTGTTAAAAGGAGCATATGTCGAATTTACTGATTAGTAATAGCTTGGGTGCTGTTTTGTATGAACTGAGAGATTAGCTTGAAAAGACAAGGTCCGAATAAGAGAAGGAGAAGGATGAGTGCTAAAGGGCCTGTTAGTGGGAGGAGCCATGAAGCTAAGCTAGAGAATGGCCAAGTAGGTCCAGTATAACTATCTGCCTGATTAGTGAGTTTTTGAGCTCTATCTTTAAGTTTTTTGATGTTGTCATATACAAGGCCTGATTGATTTAAGTAAAAGCAGCATTCTTCATTTAAGAATAGGCAGAGTCTTCCTTTTTCAGCAGTAAGCAGATTGAGGCCTCAGCGATTTTGGAGGACAACTGCGGCTAAGGAATCGACTTGGGATTGGAGGACAGAAAGTGTTTGAGTTATATCAGTAAGCCTAGCGGAGAAGTCATTGGAGAGACTGTGAAATGTGGTGATAGAAGTTGAAGGCCTGTTCAATTCGGAACTCCTGTTCCGATTGCAGCAGTGGAAACTCCTAATCCTATAAGCAAGGGAATTAAGGGAATGACTCTTTTTTGTCTTGTTGTAGTTATAAGGGGAATGGGGAGTTGCTCGTTTCTGTTTGCAAACTAGGTTTTGGGAGTAAGGAAGATTTAAAGTGCAGGTGCCTGTCCAATTAGGAGGGAGGCACATGTAGATGGAAGAGCCGCAGAGGAAAGAGTCCTTGAGGCAGGCAGAACTGGAAGTGCAGAGTAAAAAGGTAAGAGAGTGTGTTCTGGAAGTGGGGTCCTGCACCCAGACCCCTGGGGATCCAGCAAGGGTAGCAGCTGTTAGGGGTTGTAGTGGGGTTTGGTAGGGGAGCTGTGTGGAGGGAGAGGTTCTGTTTTCATGATGTATAAGAAAGCGCTTGGTATCTACAAGTAGCCATTCACTGTTATTTATAAGACTAGCTATAAGCGGGCAAGAAGAAGGACTTGGAGGGGAATCTGTTGAACAGGGGGAGGGTAGCCGAGGATGGAGTGAGAGAGCGGTAAGCGTCTTTCTAGGCAAAAGTTGCTACCAATGTTTTAAAGACTGTTAGTGATGAGAGTGGGACTGGAATGCTCCAATTTGCTGGTTGATGTGAATGTTGGGGCTTTGGAGGTGAAGAGTAAAGGAACATAAGGAAGACAGAAGGTTACTTAAGGGAATTCCAGTAGGTAATTGTTGGGAGATGCATAAGGGAGCGGCAATGGGGATAGTTGTCTGTGTAGCAAGATGTCCAAGAACAGGGGGTGTGGAACTGATGTAGGGAGATAGACCTCGTAGGTAGGTAGGGAGAAGAGCAGCAGCCTGTTAGTATGAGATATTGGGGGAGTTTCTGCTGAATTTTTCTTTTCTTTCTTTTTTTTTTTTGAGACAGAGTCGCTGTGTAGCCCAGGCTGGAATGCATTGGCACGACCTCGCTCACGGCTACCTCTGCCTCCCAGGTCCTGGTTCAAGCAATTCTCCTGCCTCAGCCTCCCGAGTAGCTGGGATTATAGGCACGCGCCACCATGCCCAGCTAATTTTTGTATTTTTGGTAGAGACGGGGTTTCACCATGTTGGCCAGGCTGGTGTTGAACTCCTGACCTCGTGATCCACCTGCCTCGGCCTCCTAATGTGCTGGGATTACAGGCACGAGCCACCGCGCCCGGCCCCTGCTGAATTTTCCAGAAAGTAAAGAAGTTGTTTGGGAGGGTAAAGGTGTGGGGGTCCCTGAAAGAGGTTTGGAGGTGTAAGGAGATGGGGGAGGTTGCCTAGTCAGCTAGTAGGGCAGGGACAGCTGTGTAGTAGGAGGAAGAGAGGGAAATGCATAGCCAACAATTTTTTGCTAAGGAAGGATTAGAGGTGATGAGAAGAGAGTGAGTGGGTGAGGTTGATGGTATGTTGGAGATAATTAGGGAGGGGTAGAGGGTAGCAGGAGAACGGGAGTGAGACCCAAAGTGAGTAGAAAAGAACTTCATCGAGGTGGAAGAATTAGAGAGTGTCTTGCCACACAAGGTCACCTATCCACTCTAGGAGAGAGTTAAGGGTGGCACCTTGAGGGTGAGACCAGGAGATGTCAGTTACAATGGTCCGGAGGAAAAGCGTGAGCCGCCAATGTAGACAAAAGCAGGGCATTTAGAAATAGGCGAGAATGGTGATTAGGGACCTAGGTAGACATTAAATAGTGGGGTGACTATGTAAAGGCCTATTGTAAATGAAAGATACAAACGGCTATTGTTCTTTTTCAGGAATGTGAGTAAGTTTAAGAGAAGTGGGGGAGGGTACTTGCGACTTCCAGAAGGAGGTAGAGGAGTTAGGCTGGTGGTCAGATTTTATCCTGGAGCGATGAACCCAGTGGGGAAGGTTCTGTAGACGGGCTGCGGTTGGAGTGCTGTAAACGACCTGGTAGGGTCCTGTCCACCGAGGTTGTAGAGTTTGAGGGGTTAGTTCTTAACAAGAACTGACTGTCGGGCTAGGGTGTCTTTATATGGCTGGGTATCTGGAGTGGGTGAAAGGAAATTGGCAGCTCGGTGGATTTCATGTCTAGCTTGTTGAAGGACTGGAAGATAGTTACCAAGAGGGCTGGTGTCTGGAATGAGGTTGGGCCCATGTAAAAATGTGTGGCCATATAGGAGATCAAAGGGGCTATACCCTGTGGGTTCTTGAGGGGTGGCTCGAATTCGGAGGAGAGCAAAGGGTAGAAGAATTGTCCAATCTTTTTTGAGTTGGAGGGTGAGTTTGGTAAGATGTGTTTTTAAAAGACTGCTGGCCTTTTCTATTTTTCCTGAGGATTGAGGGTGATAAGGGTCATGGAGATTCCATTGAATACTGAGGGCTTGGGAAACTGCTTGGGTGATCTGACTGATGAAGGCTGGACTGTTACCAGATTGTATGGAGGTAGGAAGACCAAATCGAGGAATTATGTCAGTTAGGCAAGAAATGACTGCAGTGGCTTTTTCTGTCCCTGTAGGAAAGGCTTCAACCCATCTGGTAAAGGTATCAACCCAGACTAGGAGGTGTTTTAATTTGCAGACGTGGAACGTATGTGTGAAATCTATTTGCCAATCTTGTGTAGGGATAAATCCTCGGGCTTGGTGTGTGGGAAAGGGAGGGGGTTTTAGGAAGCCTTGGGGAGTAGTAGAGTGGCAGATAGAACAGTGAGATGTGCTTGTTTTGAGAATGGATTTCCATAATGGGAAAGAAATGAGGGGTTCTAAAAGACAGGTGAGAGGTTTGTATCCTACATGGAAGTGGCCATGAAAGGAAGAAAGGATAGAGTGGGCTTGTGAGGCAGGGAGAAGGAATTCTCTGTGGTCTAAGAACCACTTGCCTTGAGTTGGAAAGGACTGGTAGAACAGGTTTTCAGAAGAAGAATAGGTGGGAGTGATAGATGAGAAAGAGAAGTATTGGCCGTCTGGAGCGCAGGCGCTGAGGCTGCCTCTTTTGCTGTTGTGTCGGCACAGGCGTTTCCTTGGGCAACGGGGTCACTTGTTTTTTGGTGCCCTTTGCGATGGATTGCTCTGGCTTTGGCTGTAAGGAGGGCAGCTTTAAGGAGAGTCTTTATTAGACCCAGCTGGTGTCTGCTGCTTGTTGTTGGGAGAAACCCCCATGCCTTTGGTCACAGGAGCCTTCTGCTTTGACCGTTGTGGTATGAGAGCAGAGGAAAAACAACAGCTTGAGAGCTTTCCCCAAAACAAATATACTTTCGGTTTTTTTTTTCCCAGTAGAAATTTTATAGAAATTAGGGTGCTTAGAGAATTTAAGAACCATGAGTAAGTCCCCAAAATGCATCCTACTAGCTTTTTGGAGAAAACTTCTATTTTTCCCCTTTGAAAGACACAAAGGTATGGAATAACGGGTATGTTTATTTAGGCTTAGTTACAAAATTTATCAAAATAGCTACACTTTTCAACTGGACGTTCCCACCTCTTCTAACAGTGTGCCTCTTTTCTTTTGAAGGGCTACCAGGTGGGCAGTAGTTTGTAGTAGCTACAATTGGGGGCCATGGTCGAATGCCAGCTGCGTTTGTTTCCTGGTGTGTTGACATACATGCCGGGAAATTGCTTGGTAGCGGTTGGTCATTCTCTGTCATTTTGTAACAACTTGCCATTTTTAAGATGAGGAAACTGAGGTACTGATAATGTTACTATTTTCCCACAGTTCCCAGTGAGCCATTTTTAAAAATTTTCTTCTGAAAGAATTATATTCCTGGAAAAGGTAGATTTATCTTTTCTCTTAACATAGTTGTGTTGATATAATCCACTCCAAAATATCAGGTACCCACCAGTTGAAGTCTCAGCTTTCTGACAATATTTTTTATTTATTTATTTTTATTTTATTTTATTTTTTTTGAGACAGAGTCTTGCTCTGTCATCAAGGCTGGAGTGCACTGGCGCGATCTCGGCTCACTGCAACCTCCGCCTCCCAGGTTCAAGTGATTCTCCTGCCTCAGCCTTCTGAGTAGCTGGGATTGCAGGTGTGCGCCGCCACGCCTGGCTAATTTTTTGTGTTTTTAGTAGCGAAGAGGTTTCACCATATTGGCCAGGCTGGTCTCGAACTCCTGACCTCCTGATCCACCCACCTCTGCCTCCCAAAGTGCTGGGATTACAGGTGTGAGTCACTGCTCCCGGCCTTCTCTGACAATATTTTTTAAAAAGATATTTTAAAAAACAAAATGGGGCCAGGCACAGTTGGCTCACACCTGTAATCCCAGCACTTTGGGAGACCGAGGTGGGTGGATCACTTGAGGTCAGGAGTTTGAGACCAGTCTGGCCAACATGGTGAAACCCCATCACTCCTAAAATACAAAAGTTAGCCGGACATGGTGGCACATGCCTGTAATCCCAGCTACTTGGGAGGCTGGGGCAGGAGAATCACTTGAACTCGGGAGGCAGAGGTTGCAGTGAGCTGAGATCGCGCCATTGCACTCCAGCCCAGGAAATAGCAGCGAAACTCCATCTCAATCAATTAATCACTCAATAACAAAATGGTATTGTTATTTTTTAATTGTTATTTTTTAAAGAGTTATTATTTTACCTAAAATAGTAAGTTTCTAATCCCATAAAATATCCAGTAAGTGCTCAGGTTTCCAATTGTGTCATAAAGGGATAATTTTCTAGCACTTTATTTGAAACAGGATATATGGGTCAATATGTAGTTTGTCTTTATAATTTTTTGTTGAAGAAATTAGGTTGTCCCACAGTCTAGATGATTCTGATTGCATGCCTCTCATGTAGTCTTCTGCATTACCAGTGAATTATTTGGATCTAGAGGCTTTTTGTGTTCAGATTTGCCTGTTTGTTTGTTTTGCAAGACTACTTCATAGGTGGTAATTTTTTCTTCCATTAGGAAGCAGATAATGTCTGGTTAACCATTTTTTTGGAAGTCAAGAACCATTGATACTTAATACTTAGATTTATTGATTATTAGGGTTCCAATATGAGCTATAATTCCTATTTCATTTGTTAGTTAGAATATTTGTATAAAGAGAAGCTTTCCTTCATGTACTATTTGGCTACCCATTGTATTTGTGACATGGATAAATATACGTGGTTTTGTTCTCTTTGTCAGCTTTCAAAATAATGAACTGGTTCCTCATTCTCTAGTGGTGACCAGTAAGGTTGTTTTAAAGTAATAAATGAACTGATGAAAACTCGCGGTGGCTCGCGCCTGTAATTCTAGTGCTTTGGGAGGTTCATTGGAGGCCAGGAGTTTGAGACCAGCCTGGTCAACATAGTGAGACCCCTGTCTCTACAACAAAAAAAAAAAAAAAAAAAAAAAAAAAATCCAGGTGGCATGTACCTGTAGTTCCAGCTACTTGGGAGGCTGAGGTGGGAGGATTGCTTGAGCCTGGGACTTAGCTGGAAGCTGCAGTGAGCTGTGATCGTGCCACTGCACTCCAGCCTAGGTGACACAGCAAGACTCTTTAAAAAATAAAAATAAAAAAGGGAGAGCTATTAATGTCATGTTGAAAAGTACAACCATTTTGATAAAGTTTATAAGTACGCCTAAATAAAATTTGTTACTCCGTACCTGTTTTCAATCTTTCAAAGAGGAAAAATAAACTTTCTCTGAACAGCTGATATATTATAGTTAATATAATTAATGCTCAAGTTGTGCTATCTTTGGCCACTTGGAGTCTCTTCAAGTTGGTTTCTGAGTCTTTTGACATGTCCCTGGTTGTGTGTGTGTATGTGTGTATGTGTGTGTGTTTGCAGAGACAGGGTCTCACTCTTTTACCCTGGCTGGAGTGCAGTGGTGTGATCATGCACCTGGGCCTCAAACTTAAGCAGTCCTCCTGCCTCAGCCTCCTGAGTAGCTGGGACTACAGGTGTGAGCCACTGAGACCACCCTAGTAGTCTTTGATCACTTTCTTATTGTCTGGTATGACAAGATGCTCTAGGCTCATCTTGTACATTTCTTGCCCCAAATGTGGAATGAGCCATTTCTCCAGGCAGCCCTGCCTATGTTTTGTAGGAAATGACATCTGGAGACCATAATCTGGATTTCTGGGGTTAAAGGACAGGCTTTTTGTTTTGGTTTCGGCTTTTTAAAGCAGGGCTCTGCATGTTTAAAGATTGTTTAGAATTAAAGGAGTTAATGTTACCATTATCAGTTAAGAAAACCAAAGTTACTGAAGCCTCCCTCTGAGACTCTAATGGGGGTTGGAATGATCTAGATCTGTCATTTTCCCTGGTCTCCATAGCTGTGTTAAGAACTTCACCATGTATAATAATGTATGTTTCTCTCGCGTTCACATCTTTGTTGGGAATCCACATTTACATAATAACAACATGTCATGCCTTGCTTTCACTTACTTCCAGATATTAGGCCAGATAGCTTTTCTCCCAGGCTGAATAGTTTCAGGTTGACCTCTGTGGAAAGATACTGGGGGCTCTTGCTGGTAGAAAATAAATGTGGTTTTTCCTCCTCTTCTCTAAAACAGTATACATATTATTATCCAGATGTGCTCTTTCCCAAAATTCTTCTCAGAGGGAGGATAGAGAAGAGTTACTAGATATTGGAGATCATTCCCTGGGTCAATCTCTCCTCCAGTTTCCCAGCTAAACCAAACCACATACTTTGAAAGGAATGCCTAACACAGAAGGTCACAAACTCTGTTTATAATGCTTTAGAGTCATCCCACCCCCAGCACCCTTAGGCCATTGAAATAAGTAACATAACTGTTCATTTTATTGAGTAGTCATGTCCAAATGACTTAATAGTGGTCATTGGGGCAGTATCTAACAAGTGCTGGCACATTTTCCTTGAAAATTTAAAATGTAACAAGGTGCCCTTTTTTGAGTCTGCAGCTCCCTCGGGCGGGCCCGCTGGTGGTGCCTTGGAGCCCCCTTTCTTTTAGGGCAGTGTTATGAAAATCACATGGTGGGTGTATATTGTGTAATACCACACTCTCCCCTGCTGCCAAAATTTGGTCATAAGAGGAAAACATTTAAATACAAATCCTGTAGATAGGGGTCCCCAAGCCCCGGGCCGCACAGCAGGAGGTGAGCAGCGGGCAAGCAAGCATTACAACCTGAGCACCACTTAGCAGATTAGCAACAGCATTATATTTTCATAGGAGCACAGATCCTATTGTGAACTGCACATGCAACGGATCTAGGCTGCATGCTCCTTTTGAGAATCTAATGCTTGATCTGAGGTGGAAGAGTTTCGTCCCGAAACCATCATCACACACACCCCCTCACCCCCCCAATCAACCCCTTAGCAAAGTTGTCTTCCTTGAAACCGGGACTGCTGATGTAGATTATGGTAATAGGTTTCTTTCATATTAAGCTTTATTCAAATTAAGTTTTTTGTTTTTTTTTTTTTTTGAGTCTCGCTCTGTCAGGCTGGAATACATAGGAGCGATACATCAGCTCACTGCAACCTCCACCTCCTGGGTTCAAGTGATTCTCCTGCCTCAGCCTCCTGAGTAGCTGGGACTACAGGCACACGCCAGCATGCCTGGCTAATTTTTGTATTTTTAGTAAAGACAGGGTTTCACCATATTGGTCAGGCTGGTCTCGAACTCCTGACCTCAGGTGATCCACCCGCCTTGGCCTCCCAAAGTGCTGGGATTACAGGCGTGAGCTACTGCGCCCGGCCATAAATTAAGGTTTTAAAAAGTATTTCTTAAACCTATATGACCTTGTTTACTAATACTAATAAAGGCCCGGATGGTGATAAGAGCCAGTATTATGTTAAATCTAAATGTAGGGAACCTGATTCCTCTGGAATTGTGGCACTCAAAAAGCAGTGAGGTTGATATTTAGCCAAAATGGTATATAAGAATTCTGATTGCAGATAAAAGAATCATAGTCTTGGCTGATGTAGGAAAATTCCTATTTAGGGAAAAACAGGAAAATTTTTAACTCCCTAGTATTTATTATGCCATGTCATATTGTAGGCTCTTATCCAGATTAACATTATATGCAAACTTACTGTTTTAACTTCAAAAAGTATTTTGCTGTGTGGGGGCCTTCTTTTGCATCTAACTGCTTGAAAAATGCAATTGAAGGAAGGTGAGTGTGGCTTCTTTGGTTTCAGAAAATAAATATAAAGAGAAAAAAATATATATATATACATACACACACATATAAGATGAGTGATGACTGGGGCAAAGGCCAGATTATCTTCTCAGTGTCCTTTTCTCAATAAATTCTCTTTGAGGCACCTGAGATTAATTAAGGCTGACCTTGGGTTGTCAAAAAACCACAAAACAGGTGTTTCCTGACTAAGGGGGAATGGGAGTGGAGTCAGATTTTGTAGTGGTTGCAATGACTTTCAAAAATTGTGCATGAAAAATTTGATGTTTTTCCTCCTGCCACTTTTTTTTTTTTTTTTTTTTTTTTTTTTTTTTTTTTTTGAGACAGAGTCTCTGTTGCCCAGGCTGGAGTGCGTTGGCGTGATCTTGGCTCACTGCTGCCTCTGCTTCCCAGGTTCACGTTATTCTCCTGTCTCAGCCTCCTGAGTCGCTGGGACTACAGGCACATGCCACTATGCCTGGCTAATTTTTGTATGTTTATTAGAGACAGGGTTTCATCACGTTGGCCAGGCTGGTCTGAAACTCCTGACCTCAGGTGATCCACCCGCCTTGGCCACCCGAAGCACTCCTGCCACTTTTAAAAGCAGGTTATTACTTCCGAGTATAGTTTGGATATGGTTAGAAACAAGTTCTTGACTGCATAATGAGTTCTGTTTTTTTATCCCCCTTCATAAAAGTCATCATTAACTTTCCAAAATGGTTTGAAGAAGGCTTTGCCTAAGAGTAGTTACTAGATTGGCTATGAATTTAGCATCCCTTTCAGTCCTGTACACACCAAATTCAGGTACATTAAAAGCAGCTCACAACGAAACAGTTTTTACCACTGTCATTTGCGTAAATGAACCAGAGGGCCCAGGGGACGGTGAGGGTAGAAGGGGAGAGAAAGAAGATTCTTCAGGAATTGGACTGGAAGAGTTTGAAACTCTAGCCTGTCATTATTGGCTTTCAAGCTTCTTGCCTACCAGCTTTAGAAGAGAGATCTTATTACTAATATCTCAATTTTAGGTGTCACTTTTCCCTTATAATTTAGTAATTTATATAATCTCTCCAAGCATTTTCTTTTCTTTTGATTTTAAAAGCCCAAAACGAAAGTGACAGGTTGATATGGAATAGATTTGGTAAAATTGCACATAAGCTGAGAGAGCACTAGGAGACTGTTTCCAGAGGCAGGGTTAGAGGCAGTGAAGGTCTGGCCCAGGGCAGGAGTGCCGAGAGTGAGGCAGGCAGATGGGAGAGCTGTCAGAGGTAGTTAATAGTAGATCATTGAGGGAACTGGAATGACAGGAGCTCTCTTATGTGTGACTATCACTTAACATAACATATACAATCACGCACTTGCAGGGTAGGGTAACACCTTGAACGTCATCTGGCCCAGCCATCTTTTGATGCCCTCATTTCCTCAACAGTGTGCCCACCAGTTCCATCCAGTGAGGGTTGAGTGACTGCATTGATGCTGTATTCCTCTCTGCATCTCTTAGACCTCCCTACTCTTGTGTTTGTATCATAGGTTTCTCCGCAGACATGTGGCAGTTGCCGCCCATCAGGCCTTGTGCCGAATGCTTTACATAGATTAACTCGATCACACAAGAGTCCTTCACGTACTAGGTCCTATTCCTGTGTTGCAAAAGAGGAAACTGAGGCACCAAGAGGGTAACTTCCCGAGGTCACCCTGCTAGTTGAGTGGCAGGAGGGGGACTATAACCTGATCAGCCTGGCTGCAGGCTGTTCTGACCCACTCACCTCCTCCTAACTGTTGTCCAGTTGGGACTGCAGCTGGGGCCAGGTATTCTCATCGCCGTGTCTGGCTGTATTGCCGAGGAGGAGGAGTGAAACATGTGGACACTTTTTCATTCAGACAGTTCTTCTCGAGTACGGTCAGAAACTTTAAAAGCAGTGGGATTTTCTGGTTTGTTGTTTGTTTGCTAGTTTTTACCTTTTCACACAGTGGAAGGGAGGGGTGGGTAACTCAGAGAAAAGGGGTGGAAGAAAAAGAAAGGTTAAAAGTAAATTTTGCATACCAGGGCAGCTGCTTATCTGTATAGTTGTGCTACACAGTCCTGCTTCCCATACCCCGGTCCCTGCATTCTCCTGATGTTGTCATATGCGCACACAGCTTCAGATAGACTTACCTGTTGGTTCCAATATCAAAGCATCATGGGTGAGATTGGACTACATGCTCCTGAGATTTTTCTCCCAAAACCTTTTCCTTGGCTGTAATTCTGAGGTTCAAGCTGACAGTATGTGACATTAACTCAGCTCCTATTTCTTTCCTTCTGCATAATATTCTTCCAACAATTTTTTTGTTTTGTTTTGTTTTTGGTGAGACGGAGACTTACTCTTATTGCCCAGGCTGGAGTGCAATGGTGCGATCTCGGCTCACTGCATCCTCCACCTCCCAGGTTCAAGTGATTCTCCTGCCTCAGCCTCCCGAGTAGCTGGAATTACAGGCATGTGTCACCATGCCCGGCTAATTTTGCATTTTTAGTAGAGATGGGGTTTCACCATGTTGCCCAGGCTGATCTCGAACTCCTGACCTCAGGTGATCCGCCTGCCTCGGCCTCCCAAAGTGCTGGGATTACAGGCGTGAACCACTGCGCCCGGCCACCAATAAAATTTTAAATGTCCTGGTCTGCTGGAAATTATCTCCGAGCCATATAACTTTCCAGTTATTTCATCCCAGAGCAACATTCGAGAAGACCACACAAGCACTTGTGAACGTTAGGAGGCTTTGCATCTGGGGGATCTCAGAGTGTGTTTGAGAGGACATCTAGAGCAGTCAGATCAACACGTGGATGTTTGAAACCTAAAGTTGTGAAAGCTTCAAACAAACCTAGTTTTCGTTGTGAACCATTTTACTATAAAACACACACACAACTTATTTAATAACGTGCCTCAGAGTCCATATTGTTTTTACTCTAGGGACAAATGAGGCAAGGAATTTTATATTTTTACATTTTAGGGAAGGTTTCTGGGAATGTATTTCCCTTTCCATTATTGCAAGAGGTGGCAGGGAAGGATGTGGAGTAGGGAGGCAGGTGAAATGGGAGTCTGAGATCCAAGGTTATGAGCAGTCCCTGCATCCCTCCTTTTCCAGCCCATGTTCTGCGGCAGCAGCTGGGCGTGGTGGGATTGGATCCCCCTGGAACGGTTGTTGTCATGAAGGAGATGTGTACAGTAGGTGGCGTAGCACATTCAGACTTTGGGAACATGGAGAGGCAGCTGCCAAGATGCCTTTGATAGGATTACCAAGGTGATAGCACACTGCTTATTTCATTTCCTCAATATTTAAATATCCAATATTTACTTAACTATTATACTTAAGTGTGTAGAACCATTTTAACTTTCAGTTTGGGCCACTGTATTGGTATTTTATAATTTTTAGACCCAACTGAAAATATTTGCGGTGTGAATTCTGTATTTTGAGTACAATCTGTATCAAATAATTCGCGTAGCTCCTTTGCTGAGAATTAAGGATAATAATGGCTCCCTCCTATTATGAAGTGAAGAAAACAGAGAGTTGTGCAGTAAATTGAGGATAAAAATCTACCTCTATCTTGTTTGCCTTTGGAAACAATTCCTTGCTCTAGGTGAGAGGAGAGTTTCTCATTAGAACTCCCAAAAATGTGTGTATATTCTCATCTCCCGGTGTCGTAGGTTCATTGAAGACAAGATGTTATCACTTGTCAATAGCACTATTATCTTAGGTACCTCTTACTGTGAGGTGTTGTCAGTTATAAGGCACAGCCAAAATTATTATTATTTTTTTTAATTAAAAAGTAAACTTTAATGTTGAAAATGCAAACTTGGGGAAGACAGAAAAGATCACACACAAGGCTGTCACTTCACACTTAGAAGGTTGCACAGCGGCCAGGCAGAGGCGCTCCTCACTTCCCAGATGGTGGGTAGCTGGGCAGAGGTGCTTCTCACATCCCAGATGGGGTGGCAGCCAGGCGGAGGCCCTCATCACTTCCAGACGGTTGGCGGCCAGGCAGAGTTGCTCCTCACTTCCCAGACGGTGGGGAGCTGGGTAGAGGCGCTCCTTACATCCCAGATGGGGTGGCGGCCGGGCAGAGGTGCTCCTCACTTCCCAGACGGTGGGGAGCTGGGTAGAGGTGCTCCTCACATCCCAGATGGGGCGGCAGCCGGGCAGAGGGCCTCCTCACTTCCCAGACGGGGTGGCACAGCCAAAATTCTGAGATGTTTAGATGTACAAAAATGTACACTTTAGAGTAAAAGGTACAGAGTTGTGTGTCTGTGTTTACTTATAGTATATATCACAGGTGGGGCATTTAAAAAGTTTGGAAAAATTATTCTAGATATCTTTCTCTTTTTTTTTTGAGACAGAGTTTCCACTCTTGTCACCTAGGCTGGAGTGCAATGGCACGATCTTGGCTCACTGCAACCTCCACCTCCTGGGTTCAAGTGATTCTCCTGCCTCAGCCTCCCGAGTAGCTGGGATTACAGGTGCCTGCCATTATGCCCAGCTAATTTTTGTAGTTTTAGTAGAGGTGGGGTTTCACCATGTTGGCCAGGCTGGTCTTGAACTTCTGACCTCGGGTGATCCACCTGCCTCGGCCTCCCAAAGTGCTGGGATTACAGGCATGAGCCACTGCGACCAGATGTCTTAAAGATAAGCCCAGACTTTGTATTTCTGATTATTCGATCCCAAATGCCCAAATGGTTATTCCAGTTACTCACAGAGGTTCATCATTCACTTATCTCCCCTTTCCTGTTTGGCTTAAGTAAAGGTATCTCACATCAAAATAGGCAAATGTAGCGTGACCAATTTAAGATAAATATTTGATGTAAATACTGCATATTTTAAACAAGATGCATTATAGGTGATTGGGGGTTTTACATGGTGGAAAAGAAAACATATTTTGGCTACTTGGGATTAATTGGAATGGACCTTTGGAAGACTTAAGTGCCCTTAAATAATGAGACTGCTTGGAGACTGTACTTTCTCATCTGACATCACATCTTCCAAGGTTACAATTAAGGGCAGCGCTTTTCCTTAGTGCAGGTGAAGGCAAACTTATATTTCAGGTTTTAGGGGCCATATAGTCTCTATCGCAAGTATTCGACTTTGCTGATGAAGCTGGAAAGCAGCTGTAGACAGTATATGTGAATGAATGTGGCTAGGTCCCTATAAAGCTTTACTTATGGACACTGAATTTTGAATTTCATATGATTTTCACATGTCGCAAAACATTTTTCTTTTGAATTTTTTTTCCTTCAACCGTGAAATGACATTTAAAAACTTCTTAGCTCCCAGGCCATACAATAAAATGGTGACAGGCCCTATTTGGCCCGCATAGTTTACCAACCCCAGCCTTACTAGAAGTTTAGGCTGAGTTTTCCAGGCAACTGTAGGACAGCTATCTGAAACATTCCAGATTGTTCAGTAGCCCTTGCTTTTGGCTTGGATAGATCTGAATTGAACTGTTCCCTCCTGCAAAAGGGCTGGCAAACAGGAGTACCTAATCTTTGCTTTCTGTTGTAGTTTTTGTTTTTGTTTTTGAGACAGAGAGAGTCTTGCTTTGTTGCCCAGGCTGGAGTGCACTGGCGTGATCTCAGCTCACTACAAGCTCTGCCTCTTGGGTTCAAGCGTTTCTCCTGCCTCAGCCTCCAGAGTAGCTGGAACTACAGGCGCCCGCCACCACGCCTAGCTAATTTTTGTATTTTTAGTAGAGACGGAGTTTCGCCATATTGGCCAGGCTGGTTTCTAACTCCTGACCTTGTGATCCACCCGTCTCAGCCTCCCAAAGTGCTGGGATTACAGGCGTGAGCCACTGCGCCTGGCCTAATCTTTGGGGTTTTTGTAAGGATATCTTTTTCCTGCAAAAGTTTTAGTGCTCCCTTATATAATATCTTTTTTTTTTTTTTTTTTTTAAAGACAAGAGTCTCACGCTCTCACCCGGGCTGGAGTGTGGTGATGCAATCTTGGCTTACTGCAACCTCCACCTCCTGGGTTCAAGCAATTCCCGTGCCTCAGCCTCCTCAGCAGCTGGGACTACAGGCATATGCCATCACACTCGGCTGAATTTTACATTTCGTATTTAGAGACGAGGTTTCACCATCTTGGCCAGGCTGGTCTCTACCTTTTGACCTCAAGCAATTCTCCTGGCTCTGCCTCCCAAAGTGTTAGGATTACAGGCGTGAGCCACCGTGCCCACCCTTACATAGTATCTAAATTAAAACTTATATTTGGCCAGGCGCAGTGGCTCACGCCTGTAATCCCAGCACTTTGGGAGGCTGAGGCGGGCGGATCATGAGGTCAAGAGATCGAGACCATCCTGGCCAACATGGTGAAACCCCATCTCTGCTAAAATACAAAAAATTAGCTGGCTATGGTGTTGTGCGCCTGTAGTCCCAGCTACTCAGGAGGCTGAGGCAGGGGAATCACTTGAACCTGGGGGGCAGAGATTGCAGTGAGCCGACATTGCACCATTGGACTGAGACTCTGTCTCAAACCCACAAAAAACAAAACAACAACAAAAACCCAAAACTTATATTTAGCAAACTATAGTGGAAAATAAATAAATAATTTGCTGGCCAGGCACAGTGGCTCACACCTGTAATCCCAGCACTTTGGGAGGCTGAAGCAAGCAGGTCACCTGAGGTCAGGAGTTTGAGACCAGCCTGGCCAACATGGTGAAACTCTGTCTCTACTAGAAATACAAAAATTAGCCAGGTGTGGTGGCAGGCGCATGTAATCCCAGCTACTCGGGAGGCTGAGGCAGGAGAATGCCTTGAACCCAGGAGGCGGAGGTTGCATGAGCCAAGATTACAGCATTGCACTCCAGCCTGGGGCAACAAGAGCGAAACTCCATCTCAAATAAATCAATAAGTCAATAAATCATTTGCTTACAAAACAGTTGCTAAAGTCTTGAAGAATAGTAGCTGAAGCTGTTATTTATATAGAGTATTACCTACTGTCATTTATACAAAGATCCATTCTATAAATTCCTATTTTAGTTTACTACCAGAAAAGAAACTGACATCTTCTCCTCTTTCCCTTTTTGTCTATCTGTGTATATGTAGAAATAAAAACCTTATAACCCAATAAATTTCCATTTTGCCTTATTTCTGGCTGATTTTAACACTCAGTTGTCTTATTTTGCATGATGATGTTTGGGGGTTGGGGGAGCAGGATGGGGAGAGGGGGGGTCTATGTCATACTGGCTGGAGTGCAGTGGCATGATCATGGCTCACTGCAGCCTCAACCCTCCAGGGCTCAAGTGATCCTCCCACCCCAGTCTCCCAAGTAGCTGGGATTACATGCACGTACCAGTACCACCACACCCAGCTAATTTTCCTTTTTTGTTGTTGTTGAGATGGGGTCTTGCTATGTTGCCTGGGTTGGTCCCGAACTCCTGGGCTCAAACGATCTGCCTGCCTTGGCCTCCCAAAGTGCTGGGATTACAAGTGTGAGCTTCTGCATCCCGCCAATGCTGTTCTAATGCTAGAACTCATTTCACAAGCCAAGAAGTTCAGCAGTGAGCTCATGCTTGTGGAATTCATCAGTATTAACATGTTCCCACCATCCTGAAACAGCTGGCATCCTAGTTCTGTAGTTTCCATTGGGGTTTTGGGTACTTCTAGATGACGTCTCATTGTGGAGGTGGAGTTTTACAAGACTGGAAGACTTCTGTATGAAAACACGTCAGCTCCAAGGCAATGACTTCAAACAGCACGGTACTCCCCCTTGCTTTACTTAGTGTCTATACTGCACGTGTTCAGGCCCTACTTCCTTGTGTTGAAAGTCGCCTCTTTGACAAGTTGGGTTGTTTCCCAGGCCCTTGCAGAAGCTCATAGGTAAAAGCTTACAACTCACCTGCCAGCTGGGAAGGCCGAAGGAATGGGTAGTCTTTGCCTGCCCACATCCTCAGGCTGAAAGCTTCCCCATGATAACTGACTTCCTCTTTCCATTTTGACTGCCATGATTATCTTTTTATTTTTAAAATGTTGCTTTTAACACCATATTGCACACACATCCCTAAAAATCATAGAATCAAAAGGTTTTTTAGTCGTCCCGTCACTCCCTCCCCCATCCTCCACTTTTTCACCCCAGCAGAAAGCACCCTCAACTCTTTCACTCATTTCTTCTGTACTTACCTTCATATTTAAAAGTAATAGTCTGCTTTGCTAGTTGCTGATGATCAATGTGAGATGTCTTTTGAATAGGATGTAACTCTCACTCTTCCCCCATTTTCTCCGCTGCTTTATCTTCCTCATGTAGTTTCATCACGTTTTGCCTGCATCATCAGCTAGTGTTTACTTTGCCTTTGCGAATATATGAATATTGTTCAGTGCAGAGTTCTGTAGTGTACATTCCCTTTCTCATACAACTCTTGATTTTCCCAAACTAATACTTGCTTTGTTTTTTTAGATCTTAAGATTTTTTTTTTTTTTTTTTTTAACCTTTTACCTAGTCCCAGGCTTTTCTAAGTGGCTATCAGAGCTGTCAGTTTCTTAATATTAACTATTAATAATAATACTATTTTCCAAAGGTTTGATTCTGTAAGACACTTCGTCAGTTTTCTTTCCTGAGACTTCTCCTCACCCCGTTCCAGGCCAGACAAGGGGCCACACAGTTGTCATCTGGGCATTGATTTCCTTATAGCTTTACCTCACCATTCTTAGGATGTAGGGGACCATGAACAGACTTATGGTGCAATTACCTTGTGCTTTATACTGCCCCCACACCCAGTGTTAGACCTCAGAATCTCCAAGGATGGTTCTTTGAGGGTCTCATGGAAGCTCTAGACACCCTCCCCAGGAAAATAAGCACATAGATGGAAAATTTGGCCTGCAATTTCAGGGGACTGGTAGATCCTTGCAGTCCATTTGTGGATCCCCAAGAACCCATGATCACAATCAGCATATCTTTTTTTTCTTTCTTTCTTTTCTCTTTTCCCCCTCCCCTCCCCTCCGCTCTCCTCCCCTCCGCTCTCCTCCCCTCCCTTTCCCTTCCCTTCGACAAGGTCTTGCTCTGTCACCCAGGTTGGAGTGCAGTGGTACGATCATGTTTCACTGCAGCCTCAACTCCTTGGGCTCAAACAGTCCTCCCACCTCGGCCTCCTAAGGCTAATTTTTGTATTTTTTGTAGAGACAGGGTCTGGCTATGTTGTCCCCACTGTTCTGGAACTCCTGAGCTCAAGCAATCCTCCTGCCTTGGCTTCCAAAAGTGTTGGAGTTACAGGTGTGAGCCACCACACCAACACAATCATATCTTTTAACGTTTTGTGATATATTTTTATGAATGTCTGAAGACCCTTGTGTAATTTATACTTCGTATTTTGGGGAATGTAATGCTAGCAACAGTAGAATTTTAAATAAGCCTTTAGTGACTTAACTAATATTGCAGTAAAAGTTCAGTTCTAACCAGAGTATCCAATTTTTTTTCTTTTTGAGACGGAGTTTCGCTCCTGTTGCCCAGGCTGGAGTGCAATGGTGTGATCTCAGCTCACCACAGCCACCGCCTCCCGGGTTCAAGCAATCCTCGTGCATCAGCCTCCCGAGTAGCTGGGATTACAGGCATGCGCCACCACGCCCAGCTAACTTTGTATTTTTAGTAGAAACGGGGTTTCTCCATGTTGGTCAGGCTGGTCTTGAACTCTCGACCTCAGGTGATCTGCCCACCTCAGCCTCCCAAAGTACTGGAATTACAGGCGTGAGCCACTGTGTCCAGCCTAAATATTTTCTATTCTTACCAATAAATAGTTCTTCCCTCCTGAGCATTTTGTTATTTATTATTATTTGATGGAGTGCATTCGTTTTCCCAAAAATATTTTAAAATTTAAATAGAGATAGAGTCTTGCTATTTTGCCCAGGGTAGTCTGGAACTCATGGGTTCAAACATAGACCCACCTCACTCAACTTCCCAGACTGTTGGGATTATAGGCATGAGCTACTGTACCCAGCCAGTTTCCCCAAATTATTAATGTCTTGTGGATTTTTGCCTAGTTGGAATCACTTTTATTCTAGGATGTCAGATTTTGCAACCTTTGATTTATTTCTCCCCCAACCTGTTCTATATGTTGATATAGCTAAGAAGAATGAAGTTGCCTCTGGTAACACTGAATCTTTGTTAAGTTGAATTGAAATTAATGAGTTTCTTTCCCACATGTTATATAGGCTGTCACCTAGCATAACAACTTCAATAGAAGAGACATTATATATAGATAGAGGGCAATCTTCCTAATGAACTTCTGAGGTCATTAGCAAGAGGGATTTTTCCTTTTGTGTGGAAGAGAGTTCCACTGTCATCCAGCCATTCCGTAGCTGAACTCATGTTAAAACCAACTCCAAGAAACTGAACTTGGATTAGAATTTGGTTGTATTAAGCATTGCTTGACCTAAAGCAGTCTGTGGTTGCGGTTTTAAACTCTTCGAGTATGTTTATCTAGATGCTCCTTGAGTAGCTGCTGCTTGTCAGGAAGTGACTTCAGAAATAGGACATGACCTATATTCTTAGT
Source organism: Pongo abelii (assembly GCF_028885655.2). Taxonomy (NCBI): domain Eukaryota; kingdom Metazoa; phylum Chordata; class Mammalia; order Primates; family Hominidae; genus Pongo; species Pongo abelii. The sequence continues at coordinate 113,761,639 of NC_071992.2, forward strand.
TCTCTGAGATTATTTTTGGTCATTCATTGTGAATGGTTAAGTTTTTAAAACAAAAAGAGTGGTTTTAACTAACACCAGCTTCCATAGATGTCGAAATAATAGAGTTGTCACCAGTTTTGTTCTATGGCATCTTAATGGGCACATTCTGTGTTCATTGATCTCCTATAGTTATTTTCTCAGATTTTGGTATACTTGACTGATCCTTGTAGAAAAGAAAAATAGCAAGTGTTTGTAGTGAATATACTGCAGTAGAAACTGTGGCAGTGCTTCCTTCACCAGCCCTTCCGGTAATATCAGCATCACTTAGATACAAAGATGATGCTGCTCCTACAAGGATTTAAAACTAGTCCCATGTGGAGAACTTTTGAAAGTAGTCCAAAGGCGTCATCTGGAGAATATTTTGCAATCAGTATTTAGTATGTGTTGAAGGAAAAGTGAAAACAAGGGAGGGTGTCAGAAACTTTAATGAAAGGAGAAATTCTTCTCCAGGCATCTTAAGCTTTGAATTAAGGGTCCAAGGCAATAGAATATTTGAAAGAAAAGACTATCAAGATATTAAAGTACTGGCTGGGCATGGTGGCTCACGCCTATAATCCCTGTACTTTGGGAGGCTGAGGCAGTCGGATCACCTGAGGGCAGAAGTTCTGGACCAGCCTGGCCAACGTGGCAAAACCCCATCTCTACTAAAACTAAAAATTAGCCGGGTGTGGTGGTGCATGTCTGTAATCCCAGCTGCTTGGGAGGCTGAGGCAGGAGAATCGCTTGAACCCAGGAGGCAGAGGTTGCACTCAGCCGAGATTGCGCCACTGCACTCTAGCCTGGGTGACAGAGCAAGACACTGTCTCAAAACAAAACAAAACAAAACCAAAGATTTAAAACGTTGATTTAAAATGAAACTTTAAAACGAGTTTGAAGATGAATAACAAGAAATAGTGACAGACTGCCAAATGTAACATGAAAGTTTTATTTTGACAAACAAAAGGCAGATATGCAGCACCATTTTTTTTCAAGAATATTTTATGTTAATCTTCTGTGAACATTTTGGAGATTTTGATTTGAATATTGTGTTTTGCTCAGAAAAAAAATGGTGGGTGTGATAGCTGATTTTTACCTTTTAAGTAGCTCTGCAGGTTGGGCACAGTGGCTCATGCCTGTAATCCCACCACTTTGGGAGACTGAAGTGGGAGGATCACTTGAGGCCAGGAGTTCTACACCAGCCTGGGCAACGTGGCAAGACCCCATCTCTATGTTTTAAACATTTAAGTAACTCTACTGTGTTTTAGGATAATTTATCTAAAGATAAGTATATGAATCAGTTAATTGTTTAATGCAGTGGTGGGGCATTGTGTTGAAGCTCAGTCTTGCTAAAATTAATATTTCTGGTGCTGGTCACAGCTGTTTCCACTTGTTATAAGTTGCTGTATCTAATGCACACACACACATATGTGCGCTGGGGGCTCAGTCCTAAAGTCAAATATGCACACGCAGAGAAGACAGCTGTTGCTTTGTTTTAGAGAATACTTTTTTCTTCCCGCAGCTCAAGCTTACACTTTTGGAATTGCTAGTGGAGATGCTGTTGTTAGATACTGGCTAGAACTTGTGAAGGTCGACCATGAGGTTCTCTTCATGTGCTGACCTGTGCCTATCTTTCCAACTTGATTTCTGCAACATTATCCCTTCAGTGTTCACTGTAGCAAACACCTTGCAGTTCCCAGAAAGTGCCCTGTGGCCTGCTTCCCTCTTAACTCCCTACTGGAATGTCGTCCTCTTTACTGCATGCCTGGTCATCCTACTGAGAGGCCTTCCTTGACTCCCCAGCCTAAATTGGTTGTCCTTGTCTGTCCTTTCCTAACTTGTCTGCATCCACACATTGCTCATGCTGAGTTTTACCTGTGTCTGCCTTCTGCTAGATTGCGGGCCCCCGAACAGACAGTGACATGTTTTCAGGTTCAAGTCGCTGTGAGTGAGTGCCCTGGACACCTAGGTGCTCAGTGGGTGCTGGTTTGTTGGACTTGGTTTCCTGCTGTGCTTCCTTGCCTCAGGCATGTGTTCTGTACTGAGTGTATCTTGCCTACTCCATTCCTTTTCCACGTGGGCAACGCTGAACATTTGCCCCAGACTCTGTACCTTGGGTAATACCTGACATATAAAGTATTTAGCACATAGGCAAAGATCACTACCTCTTTCAGGAACAAAGGCCAGGGAGCTGGCGGGCGTGACTCTGGCGGATTGCCTTTGCCTGTGTGTTGCTGGCCAGTTATCTGCTTCTTGCATCACAGCTCCAGAGTCCCATTTAGCTTGACATGGGCTGGGCCTTGCAGATACTCCTCCTTCACCTCCTGACCCTGTTCAGCCAGGCCAGTAGGGGGCACTGGGGGAGGAAAGCCGCCACCCCCACTCCTCCACCCGCCTGCCCGCCCGCCCCCGGTTTCTGTGTGTTTCTGCAGTGTTCAGATGTTGTTGGCAGTGTGAGCGGAGACAGCGGCGGCAGCGCCTCTCAGGAGGCTTCCAGAGCGGGCGGCGGCTCCCGGGAACAGCTTCCCGCAGGTGATTCTGTGCACACTGGCCTCTACCTGGTTCAGCCGGAAGCTTCTCCACTGTCCAGTGGGCTTCAGCCACACCTTCCCCAGCAGTGTCTCAGCCCAGCCTTGGGGACCTCTGTTCTAGCTTGTTCTTTGCCTGAGTGCCGTACTTCAATCTTCGTATCCATTAGTGCTCTTTTCCCCCCATTAGTCAGTTCCCCGTTCCTCAGTCCCTTGTTAATAATTCTTTATTAAACTGTATTCACATCACTGTGTGGCTTCTGTGTTCTGATTGGACCCTAGCCAGTACAGGGGCCCTCTGCCTAGGTGGCTGAAGGAACCATACAGGCTTTTCGGGGACCGGCCTAGATGGCACCTCCGTTACTCCGCAAACATCTGAGTTCCTGCTGTTGATAGGCACTGGCCCACCCTCCAGGAAGTGAGACCTGGCTTCAGCCCCACCGGAGCTCCAAGACTGGGAGGAGAGAAGTAATGAAGTGTGTAGAGCTGGAGAGGAGGGTGTGTGTGTGTGTGTGTGTGTGTGTTTGGGAGAGTGCAATGTGACAAAAACTTAACAAAATTTTAGTGTTGTTCTGGTAGGAGCTAAAGGGACAGATAAATGAAAATTAACAAAATTGATTAATACCACTTTAAGCATAAGTGATATCCCTGATAGAAAATCTAACCAAGTGTGGTTTTGTTTGTGAATAGTCTTTCCCTTTCCACAAATCACTTGAGGTGGGTGAGGTTTTATTTTTTCTTCTCATCTCTGAACTCCTAAAGGGCAGGGACTGTCTTTTGTCTCAATTATCTTACACTCACAATGACTATTACATATTAGATGCATAATATATATTAGTTTACTGAATGAAGGGTGATATAACTATTCTGTATTCCATTTTCTACTCCAAGAAAGCCAAAATCAGCCAGTGTATAGACTGCCAACTCTGAGGTATCCTTATTTCATAGACATGGAAACTGATGTTAAGTAACTTACCCAAGGCTACACTGATAAAATGTGACTGACCCAGGCTTTGAATCCAGGCTGATACCTAAAGCTTGGCGTTTTCACTACACTTTGCAGTTCTCACCATGAGTGGTTACTGTAGTCAATCAAGTGCCTGCCCTATTTGTGTGTGCACACAGACACACTCACCTAGGGGTCTTTTTTCCTCTTCAGAGCCATCACCATTTCTTCTAGAGCACTGACCTCTGACCATCCAGGTACACATTTACAGGGTTAGAAAAACTCAGGGCTTGAGAGTCGCTCTCCATTTGCTCCTTTAAGGATTCAAAAAGTCTTTTAATGAAGTGTATCCACTTGCTAGAAAATTGAACTTGATACAGGTTGTGGAACATGTTTAGTTGCATAAAAGTTCAGTAAAAGCTAAACCTCGGGGAACGTATGTGCTCTTCAAACACTAACTCTTGCCGTCCATCTTCTCAGGTGCTGCTACCCCCGTATGATGATGCCACTGTGAATGGTGCTGCCAAGGAGCCGCCGCCACCTTACGTGTCTGCCTAAGCCTACAAGTGGGCGGAGCTGAGGGCAGCAGCTTGACTTTGCAGACATCTGAGCAATAGTTCTGTTATTTCACTTTTGTGATGAGCCTCTCTGAGCTTGTTTTTTGCTGAAATGCTACTTTTTAAAATTTAGATGTTAGATTGAAAACTGTAGTTTTCAACATATGCTTTGCTAGAACACTGTGATAGATTAACTGTAGAATTCTTCCTGTACGATTGGGGATATAACGGGCTTCACTAACCTTCCCTAGGCATTGAAACTTCCCCCAAATCTGATGGACCTGGAAGTCTGCTTTTGTACCTGCTGGGCCCCAAAGTTGGGCATTTTTCTCTCTGTTCCTCTCTTTTGAAAATGTAAAATAAAACCAAAAATAGACAACTTTTTCTTCAGCCATTCCAGCATAGAGAACAAAACCTTATGGAAACAGGAATGTCAATTGTGTAATCATTGTTCTAATTAGGTAAATAGAAGTCCTTCTGTATGTGTTACAAGAATTTCCCCCACAACATCCTTTATAACTTCAGTTCAATGACAGTTTGCGTTTGGTGGTAAAGGATTTTCTCCATGGCCTGAATTAAGACCATTAGAAAGCACCAGGCCGTGGGAGCAGTGACCATCTGCTGACTGTTCTTGTGGATCTTGTGTCCAGGGACATGGGGCGACGTGCCTCGAATGTGGTAGAGGGTGGAACGGATGTGTTTGGCGCTGCATGGGATCTGGTGCCCCTCTTCTGGATTTGCATCCCCACCTAGGGCCCGCTTTTACTAAGTGTTCTGCTCTAGCTTGGTTCAAGGAGGTCATCCAACTGACTTTATCAAGTGGAATTGGGATATATTTGATATACTTTTGCCTAACAACATGGAAAAGGGTTTTCCTTTCCCTGCAAGCTACATCCTACTGCTTTGAACTTCCAAGTATGTCTAGTCACCTTTTAAAATGTAAACATTTTCAGAAAAATGAGGATTGCCTTCCTTGTATGCGCTTTTTACCTTGACTACCTGAATTGCAAGGGATTTTTTATATTCATATGTTCCAAAGTCAGCAACTCTCCTGTTGGTTCATTATGTGCTGTAAATTAAGTCTTTTGCAATTAAAATGAGGTTTGCCCACATCCAAGATGACCTTGTGACTTTGTGCTGATTGTGTCTGAGGACCTTTCCCTCCACATATGGCCAGGCAGATGCACCCAGTTCAGCCTAAGGAGTAGGCTTTTTTTTTTTGGGCGGGGGTGGGGGGGGAGGTGGGGATTTTTAATCTTAATTTTTTAATCTTTAATTTTCAAGACAGTTAAAATATTGAAATGTTTAAGTGGATAACTATATTATTCATAAAATGACTGAGTGAAAACACACTATGAGATGAAAAGTACTTGTCAGGGATTTTCAAGCTTTTGCTCAAGTAATTACTATGAAATAACAATTTCTAGAAATGAAGAACAATCTGTGAAGAATAAATTACCATTGGTGTGGGGAAAAAAGCCAAACAGAAGTAGAAAAAGGTGTAGCCAGCATACAAATGTTATCTACAGTGTATTTTTATATTTTTTATACTTGACCAGGTCTCTTATGTCCTTTTTCTGGAAAACTACTTTTAACTACTAAAGTGATTATAAATGAAAAAGTGGCCAATAAAGTGACTGCTATCCTCAGGGCTTTAAACCAGTTGGGATAATGTGGTAAGAGAAAAAGTTCAAGGTGGAATGCTACCCCTATGCCCATTATTACTGCGATTATGGCTTCACTAAGTCTTTCAGAAATAAGAAGGCAAACCATGAAAAGAAAAGAGGAGCTGTACTGCTAGCTAAATTAAGGTAATCTGGTTTGGCTGGACTACCTTCTGGTAGAGCAAAACCCCATCTGATTCCACCCAAGAAAGATAGGAAACTGGCTCCATAAGCCATCTGAGTAAAAGCTAATATGGGAATATAAGTTTTTGTCATCAGCATGACCAGTGGTGGAGCAACGAAGGGGATTAGTCCTGCCACAGTTAATATAATGCTGGCTTTGGGCTGTCAGTTAGGTAAGTGATGGTGCTTGGTGGCCTGGCTGGAAGTGCTTGCTTCTGTTTCTTTTTAAAGCTGCAGGGGGATGTATGATAGCACTGTGTCTTGCTCATGTACACTGGAAATGATGAGGAAAGCCAAAGCCTTGGAAATGGGGAAAAGTTCTGCTGGAGAGACATCTTGAGAGAAAGTGTATCTGTTCTGCTGGTTTTTAGTCCCACTGGGAAAGAGTACTTCAGCATCTTTGAAGATGCTTGAGAAAACTTCTGGATGAAGCGAAGCATACTGGCCCCTATTGAAAGTCTTGTTCAGGAAGATGCCAGGCAGTTCTGATTAACATGTTGTTACAGCTAAGCGGAGGCACTGAATCAGGGGCATGTTTCCTTGGTGCCTCCCATCCCAACCTGCACCTGTGGCAACTTTGAGACTTGCCAGCATTGCACGGAGAGCAGGAGTAGGCTTTATGGCTTGTTTTACACACAGTGTTTTTAATATCCCAGTCCTGATAAAATCAGCATCTTAGGCCAAGAGGAATGGGGGACAAACAGACTCGAGCTTCCAACATTCCTAACCATGCATTCAGCTGTTTTGCATATGGTTGCTTTATGTCCATCGTGTACTTTTAATAAGCAGTTAAAATTTTTGCTACATTCCAAGGGTGGTTAAGAGAGGAAGGAAGGGGGATTTTTATCCCAAAGAATCAGTTATTTCTTTTGGTGTATCTCATTGGCATTCTTTATACACTCTACCTAAGTAATTCTGTTTCTTGAAGCTTTATGTCTAGAAGATTGACACAAAGTTAAACACATGGGTTACTAGAAATGGAGAGGGCACCAGGGGCAGTGGCTCATGCCTATAATCCCAGCACCTTGGAAGAAGGAGACAGGAGGATCACTTGAGCTCAGAAGTTAGAGACCAGCCTGGGCAACATAGTGAGATTTCATCTCTGTGCAAAATTTAAAAATTAGCTGGGCACAATGGCATGTGCATGTAATCCCAGCTACTCAGGAGGCTGAGATGGGAGGACAACTTGAGCCCAGGAGGTTGAGGCTGCAGTGAGCTGTGGCCATGATCATGCTACTTGCACTTCAGCCTGAAGGACAGACTGAGACATTGTCTTGAAACAAAAAGAATGGAAAAGCCCTATCAGATAGTTTCATGATCCCTGGGGAAGGGACATAGGAAATCACAGTTAATTGCATGTTGTTCCCCGTGATTTTATAGCTCTTTGCCTAATCATTTTTGTAGTATGAAAAATGATACATGGTCAGGCCAGGCACAGTGGCTCATGCCTATAATCCCAACACTTTGGGAGGCCAAAGTGGGTGGATCATCTGAGGTCAGGTGTTTGAGACCAGCCCAGCCGGCCAGCATGGGAAAACCCCATTTCTACTAAAGACACAAAAATTATCTGGGCATGGTGGTGCACACCTGTAATCTCAGCTACTTGGGAGGCTGAGGCGGGAGAATAATTTGAGCCCAGGAGGTAGAGGTTGCAGTGAGCTGAGATTGCACCACTGCACTCCAGCCTGGGCAACAGAGCCAGACTCCATCTCAGGAAAAAAATGATGCATTTTGAGGAAGGAAGTGCTGATTTTGAGAGTCACATAGGGTTCTTGGAGAGAAAACGAAACTGCTGATCTCGTTCATGCAGCACTCAAATAGCACCATAGACTCTGAGATATCCCTTCGTTCTCAGAGATCCCATATAGTGCTGGTGATGCTGGCTTTTCCTGACTTGTTGCATAATCCAGGCTAAGGTCAAGAGCTGCCTCCATATTTACCTCTGCAGAGTAAGAAATTGTTCCCTTCTTGTCTCCACTATGGGAAGGTTGTGATGTTGGATTAAAATGACCTAGCAGAGCACATTATGTGCCTTAGCAGTTCACTGTATCTTTTTGTCTCATTGCTAATCCAGATAAATGCCTCACTTTTCAATGTGTTTCAAATCCATTTTGATATCTAGCCCCTTTCTCCTATTTTGTTGTCCACAGAGAAACAAGCAGTTATTCCTGCAGTTTTTCAAGTCTGTTTGCTGGGGTAGAAGGAAGAGGAAAACATACACACCCTTTGACTTAAATTGTGGTCTGTCCACCCTAGAAACAGCTTCCGTTGAACAATCTAGTCAGATTTCCAGGATGCCAAGTTATGTAAAAGAGGCTTAAGGCCAATAGTCCCTCTCCTTCCTGCACCCTCTTCCTACATGAATACTACATGCGGCAGCTCCTCCAGAGTCTGATATGCTTGTTCCTGCCCCCTTCCTTTCATCCTCAAGAATGCAAGAAATGGCCGGGCGCAGTGGCTCACACCTGTAATCTCAGCACTTTAGGAGGCCGAGGTGGGCGAATCATTTGAGGTCAGGAGTTTGGGACCAGCCTGGCCAACATGGTGAAACCTGTCTCTACTAAAAATAGAAAAATTAGCTGGGCATGGTGGCACGCACCTGCAATCCCAGCTACTCGGGAGGCTGAGGCATGAGAATCACTTGAGCCAGGGAGGCCGAGGTTGCAGTGAGCAAAGATTGTACCACTTCACTCCAGCCTGGGCTCGAAAAAATAGAAAGAAAGGAAAGGAAAGGAGGGAGGGAGGGAAATAAACTTCCCCTACTCTGAGCCTTTTTGCCCCCTCCCCGTTTTTATGAGAGAGAGAGGCGGAGGGGGATGGAGAAGGGGAAGGGAGAGGAGGAGGAAAGAAGACAAGAAGAGAGGAGAGAGAAAGAAAAGGAAGGGAGGGAGGGAAAAGGAAGAAAGAAATTTCTCCTACTCCAAGCCCTTCCAAGCCTTTCCGCCCCCTCCCTATTTTTTACTCTAGCCCTAAACATATTTGTGTAGTTTGACTGCTTAACCAAACCACATCTCATTCCATTTGTCTTTCCTCTACCCTCAGTTCATTAACCAGCAATACTGATTATTAATGATCTCAATAGACCATCTGTATAAACTGTAACCATTAAAGTTTTCTCCATAGAGGGATGTATTGTATTTGAAAGTATTCATCATTTGAGGAAAATCTTGCTGTGTGAAGTAAGCATTTTTTTGTGACAGAGGAAAACTAATGAGACTATAAAAACATGTACTTTCCCTCTTTGTTTTTTAGAGATGTGTTTAGGTTTTGCAGCCAGTCTGGAAACTGACTTAAGTATCATTAAACTGCATTGGTGCTGGTCATGTGGGCAGTCTGGGGTTCTGGAGGGGACAGGGCAGGTGTCTTTGCCAAGGTGTTGAAAGAGCAACTCATGCAAAAGAACTGCCAGCAGAAAGTGCAGGCTAAGGCTTTTCAGGGCTCCCCCTTCAGACCTAACAAACACCAAAAACAGTGCCCATGGCCCATATAAAAGGGGCTTTTGGCAGCTCAGATACATGTTTTAAAGGGGAAGGAAAAAGGAGGCATTACAAGGATGTCTCCACACCCATGGAATCACTTAAAGTGTTTCTGCACACTGGCCAAATTTTCTGCTAAATGGCTCATAGTGTATGGAAACCAGCCAGATCTGCAACCTTCTGCCCAGAAGCCCATGCAGGCCTTCTGCTAACTAGAGTACCAAGACAGCAGGCGAGAAGCTGTCGGTTGGCCAACCCAGAAAAAGTTAGTCTTAGCACCATATACCCATCTATGTGACCCTTACCAGCAAGAGCAGCTGCTGCTGTAGAATGAAGAATTTGGCTTAAAACAGCACAACAGACTCAAGTTTTGTTTTATTCCACCTAAAACTTAGATATGCCTTAAAACAACAACAACAACAACAAAAAAGTTTATTTAAACAACAAGATGCTTGGCTTGAAGGGAACACAAAAACTAGGATTCTTTTTTTAGAGTAATTTATCCCTACTTAAAGACAGATTGCCCTACATGTAACAGCTACATACAAGAAATAAAATTGTCATTGGTTTTACAATTAAAATTCTCCAGTTGAACAAGGTATGCAAGGATTTTTATGTTTTTGTTGTTTAAACAGGAGCAAAATAACTTGCAGGAATATAAAGAGTTGAATGAGCATGCCACAATGGAGAAAGGGTATTTTCACAGAAACAGTGTTTTTCCCCATCCCATTTCCACTTGAGGTCAATCAAAACATACCGGCTGTTTAGTTTTTAAAAAACGCAACAGGTGAGGCGTGGTGACTCATGCCCGTAATCCCTGCACTTTGGGAGGTGGGTGGATCACTTGAGCTCGGATGTTCGAGACTAGCTTAGGCAACATGAAGAAACCTTGTCTACAAAAAGTACAAAAAAACTTAGCCGGTTATGGTGGGCAGCCTCTAGTCCTAGCTACTCAGGAGCCTGAACTGGGAGAATTGCTTGAGCCTTGGAGGTGGATGTTGCAGTGAGCTAAGATTGTGCCATTGCACTCCAGCTTGGGTGACAGAGTGAGACCCTGTCTCAAAAAGAAAAAAATGAACATGGTTATGCACACATAGCAATTACTTCATGTACAGTAAAGGAATGGGGAAGGGGGAAATGAAGGAATAGAGAAACTTATACTGTAGTAGTCAGGATGTGGTGGAACCACATTGCAGTTTCCTAATTGGGAATATAATTTTGGTCTCTAAGAACAGAGTTCTGGAGTAAAGAAGCAGGTTCCCTTTCCAGTAGACACCTCCTGTCTGCTGCTGCAACACATTAATCTTATCTTCATCCTCCAACTGTGCAGGTGTGTCTGTTTCATTGGTGCCTATCAAATTAGAGTCTGATCTGCCTCATTGACAAACCCTGTCCTTCACAATAGGCTTCCATTAGTTTACTAAGGTGTATGCCTCTTTCCTTTTTGTTTTCTGTTTTTTGGAGTTTTTCTTTTTTTTTTTTTTGAGACAGATTCTCTATTACCCAGGATGGAGTGCAGTGGCACGATCTCAGCTCATTGCAACCCCGCCTCCCAGGTTTAGGCGATTCTCATGCCTCAGCCTTCCGAGTAGCTGGGATTACAGGCGCGTGGCACCACACCCAGCTAATTTTTGTATTTTTAGTAGAGACAGGGTTTCGCCATGTTGGCCAGGGTTGTCTCGAACTCCTGGCCTCAAGTGAACTGCCCACTTTGGCCTCCCAAAGTGCTGGGATTACAGGCATGAGCAACTGCACCTGGCCTAGTTTACTAAGTTGTGTATGCCTCTTAAACTGCACCACAGGCCAAGTGCAGTGGTTTTTTGTTTTGTTTTGTTTTGTTTTTTTTTGAGACAGAGTCTTGCCCTGTCACCCAAGCTGGAGTGCAATGGCACGATCTCGGCTCACTGCAACCTCCACCTCCCGGGTTCAAGCGATTCTCCTGCCTCAGCTTCCTGAGTAGCTGGGATTACAGGCACCTGCTATCACGCCTGGCTAATTTTTGTATTTTTAGTAGGGATGGGGTTTCACCATGCCGGCCAGGCTGGTCTCGAATTGCCGACGTCAGGTGATCCTTCCGCCTCGGCCTCCCTAAGTGCTGGGATTACAGTGAGCCCGGCCTTTTTTTTTTTTTTTTTTTTAAGTCATTAATAGTGTAAACACAACTTTTATTAAGATGGAAACCTCTTAACCCAGGAAATAAAAATTATATATCCCTTGATGTATGTCAACATGTAGCAGGTATATTTCTTCAATAGAGCAAAGATAGCTTTGTAAGGAATTGTGATTAAGGGTAGGATGCACATAGTTCACCAGCAATGAGGGCTGGAGCCGCGTTTCTCTAAGGAAAGGCTAGGATTGAGTGTGGCATCATCTTGGCTGCTACTTACTAGTCACAGGTCTGGGCTGTGGTGTCTCAATCCCTGCTATCCAAGTGACACGTTCCAATTTCTGGGCTCCTAGATGGGGATGTCCAAGCTAGGCCTACTCAGGGGCAGATGAGTCTTCACCTGTGCCTAAGGAAAGCCCTGGCTCTGGGAAGACAAGGAGCAATGGGTCTGCTGTCTGTGACCAGCAACAGCATAAAGGACCGTGTTGTCTCATGTGGCAGGGACACCCCTTGCACCCAGTGTGGTGGACTTTGTGTGATATCAATTTTATTCATTTTAACTAAAGGAATGTATTTCTTTTCTTTTCTCTCTCTCTTTTTTTTTAAATTCAGAGACAGGATCTCGCTAAATTGCCCAGGCTGATCTTGAATTCCTTGGCTCAAGTGGTCCTCTGCCTCGGCCTGTTGGGTAGGCATGAGCCACCATACCTGGCCAAGGAATGTATTTCAAATTACTTTTTCTCTATTTTACTTCGCAGGGTGTTCCTTGACTTGTTTTTCACTGTAGGTCTTTATTAAATTTACCTTTCCTACATTTAGTTGCCTTCAGTAAATAATAATAGCAGCTCTAAATCCCAGTCTTCTCTATCTTGATGACCTGTTGACATTTCATATTCATGGTGTCCAAAATGGAAAATTGTCCTCCCTTTCCCCCAGATCTCCTCCTGTTGATTTAATGTGTCTCCGTTGGTGCCCTCCCCATCATTCCCGTCTTCCTGACTTAAGATCACAGGTCCTCTTTGCCTTGCCTCTCTTTCTTTCCCTATGGCTTCTACCCTTTTATGAGGTAGCATAACATTTACCATTTACCGAGCCCTTCCTGTATGCAGACATGCTTATATATATTATTAACTCTATCCCCATTTTACAGGTGAGGAAACTGAGGGTTTTAGAGGTAAATAACTGGGCCAAAGTCATATAGTAAGTGGCAGAGGACTTGAATGCAGATTGAATACGTCAAAGTAGGTAATGTATTTCTTTGAGACATCTAGAATTTCAGAATTCTGTACATATAACTTCTTCCTTCTTCTTAACAATCATCAATTTCTACTAATTTGAATTAATACATCCCAAGAAGGAAAGCAGGTTGTGCAAAGCTGTGTAAACTGTAAACTTGGGGTGGATCTTCAACTTGAAGTTCGTGTTACATAAGTAAAGCTGTCAGTTTCCCATTTAATTAGACTGGAAAATGCTCTGCAAATATCAGCTTTTCATTGTTATAAAGAATGTATTCAGGCAGGAAGAGGGATCAACAGAGGTGGGCCTTTTAGAGTGGTCGTTTTTAAGGGAGCAATTTCCTTTTGAGGAATTGTCCCTGCCCCTGCCCCAGAAAGCCAGTATCGCTGTCTACTTTCACACCTATCCAATAGTGACAGAAAAGAGTAGTCACTTCCCATGGGAGTGTAAGCTTTTTTTTTTTTTTTTTTTTTTTTGCCCTGTTGAAGTTAATGCATTGTATCATCTGTGTCCCTGAGAGTTAAACTTCCTTAAACATATCATCTGTGTCCCTGAGAGTTAAACTTCCTTAAACATCTTAATAGAAAATCCAGGTATGAGCTGGGCATCAAGACACATTGCAAACTCGTAGGTTTCAATAAAATTACATAAGTAATGGATTGCAAGAAAGAACAGAAAATAAAGCCAATAACTCATCCTTTTGGTCTCCATCTGAAAATGACTTCCTTCTAGAAGCCTATGGCCTACTAATCTGAGTGGCATTTTTTTTTTTTTTTTTTTTTTTTTGAGATGGAGTCTCTCACTCTGTCGCCCAGGTTGGAGTGCAGTGGCGCGATCTCGGCTCACTGCAACCTCCGCCTCCCCGGTTCAAGTGATCCTCCCACCTCAGCCTCCTGAGTAGCTGGGACCACAGGTGTGCACCACCACGCCCAGCTAATTTTTGTATTTTTAGTAGAGTTGGGGTTTTGCCATGTTGGCCAGGCTGGTCTTGAACTCCTGGCCTCAAGTGATCCAACCCCCTTGGCCTCCCAAAGTGCTGGGATTACAGGCGTGAGCCACCACGCCTGGCCCTGGGTGGCATTCATTTTATGTTCTTCCATGGCATCCTCAGCATCCCCAATCAAGGTATATCTTCCGCTCTATGGTTACTGCTTTTCTTGTCGATAGTCCCCCAGTAGATTATAAACTCATAGAGAGTCTGTGTGTTACTTATTGCTCTGTTCATGTATGGCACATGTCTGGCAGATAGAAGGAACTCAAAACATATTTACTAGAATAAAATAAAATAAGCACATAAGGAAAATTAAAGCCAGCTGTAATCCCATCCCAGTGACTGCAACAAATTTTTAAAAGCAACTCAGTGGAGCTCAAATTCCACAGAGACAATTCAGAAGAGCCTACTAGAAAAAAATTCCATTCCACCGGGCGTGGTGGCTCATGCTTATGATCCCAGCACTTTGGGAGGCCGAGGTGGGCAGATCATTTGAGGCCAGGAGTTCGAGAGCCAGCCTGGCCAACATGGTGAAACCCTGTCTCTACTAAAAATACAAAAATTAGCTAGGCATGGTGGCATATGCCTGTGGTCCCAGCTACTCGGGTGGCTGAGGTGGGAGAATCACCTGAGCCTGAAAGGTTGACGCTGCAGTGAGTCATCATAATACCACTGCACTCTAGCCTGGACAACAGAGTGAGACCCTGTCTCAAAAAAAAAAAAAAAAAAAAAAGAAAAGGAAAAGAAAGAAAAAAGAAAAGCAATAAAGAAAAAGAAAACAAAAAAAAAAAAGAAAAAGAAAAAAATTCATTCATTCCTATAGATGATGCAAGGAGACCACGGGAAGGTCACTGCTCCAGCAACCCTGCCAAAGCCACAGCTGGAGTAGTGCGTACTGGGCTGGGGGGCTTTTAGGGGAGTGTCGACTTTTAGAAGAAAGTTTTAAAGGTGATAACAGCAACACAGCAATAAAAGGATTGCTTTCCGAAGAAAGATTAAAGGCCCGCTAAGATGAGAGGCTACCTAATAGTCTGCCTAAATTTGAAATCAAAAGGAAACCAGCATTCTTAGTTCTTACTACTCTTGTGATCAAGTCCCATTCGTGTGAGCTTAATTCAGTGGGAATCTGAATACAAAATTAAATTGCTAGATGTGTCTCCTCTTAGGAGCTTTCTCTTTTCCCTTTCCTAGTAAATCATTGTTAAAGTTAAAGCAATAAATGACCAAATCTAAGACCTTGGTGGAACCCTGAGACCTTGGATAAATGGGGGGAAATTCTCAACAGCTACTATGCAACTTAAAGATAGTGACCTGTTCACCTACTTCCTGGTTACTTCAGATTTAAATGAAATCCCTGTAAGACCATGCATGATAAACCTTGTTTGTCTTTCACCCTTTATAAGAAGATCACAAAATTCCAATAGTAAAAGCAATGTAAATTCCCCTGTGGCAGGTACCGTAGACTCAAACACTGCAGGCAATTTCTGCAGTGGAAATGAATTTTTTTTTTTTCTTCAGATACTGTCTCACACTGTCACCCAGAGGAGAGTGGCACAATCACGGCTCACGGCAGCCTCAAACTCCTTGGCTTAAGTGATCCTCCCACCTCAGCCTCTCTGAGTAACTGGGATTACAGACAGGCACCACCATGCCTGGCTAATTTTTTTTTAATGTTTTGTAGAGATAGGGTTCTTGTTATATTGCCCAGGCTGGTATCTAACTCCTGGCCTCAAGCAATCCTTCCACCTCAACCTTCCAAAGCACTGAGATTACAGGTATGAGTCACTGCACCCGGCCTTCAAACTTTGTTCTTTTTCTTTCAAGATTATTTTGGCTACTCTGAATCCCTTAAATTGCAATATGAACTTTAGCATCAACCTGTCAGTTTCTGCAAGGAAGCCTCTGTGATTTCAATAGGAATTATGTTGAATCTGTAGATCAGTTTGGGGATACTGCCATTTTATTAAGTCTTCCAATCCATGAATATGGAATGTCTTTCCATTTGTTTAGATCTCCTGTAATTTCTTTCAATAATGTTTACAGCTTTTAGAGTATAGAGTTTGCACTTCATTTGCTGAATTTCTTTTCTTTTTCTTTTTTTTTTTTTTTTTCTTTTTTTTGAGACGGAGTCTCACTCGGTCGCCCAGGTTGGAGTGCAATGACACAATCTTGACTGATTGCAACCTCTGCCTTCCAGACTCAAGTGATTCTCCTGCCTCAGCCTCCTGAGTAGCTGGGACTGCTGGCTTGTGCCACCACGCCGGGCTAATTTTGTGTTGTTAATAGAGACAGGGTTTTACCATGTTGGCCAGGCTGGTCTTGAACTCCTGACCTCAAGTGATTCATCCACCTCGGCCTCCTAAAGTACTGGGATTACAGGCGTGAGCCACCACACTCGGCCTATTTTTGTTATTCTTGAATCCCCATTTATTGAGCTCTGCCGGCATGCTGGGGGATTTTATAGAATAGATGCACATAGACATTGCCCAAGTGTCTGGCAAACTGATTTAACACCAGGCACCCCATGCAGACATAGACTCATTAATATCCTTGAGAGAAGGTAGTTAGTCGAGTGTCACAAGGATGAGGCTATTGGCTTCTAATAGCCGACGACTTTGTGCCAATTTCTAGGTTTAGGAATGAAAGCAGCAGCAATCTGTGTTACTGAGCGATGCTTCCGCAAATAGCAGGTCTATCCTCCATTTCCAAAGTGAAACCTAGTCTGCAGGTAGACAGGCAGTGTTTCAGCCTTGTCAGTATCCAAGAAAACAAATCATGTTCGTACTCAGTATTGCCTATGCATTAAGGCTCCCCACTTTATTATCTCATTCGTTAACATTAAATTTTTTTTTTTTTTTTTGTAGAGATGGGGTCTTGCTGTGTTGCCCAAGCCAGGTTCACACTCCTGGGCTCAAGGGATCCTCCTGTCTCAGCTTCTTAAGTATCTGGGACTATAGCCATGCACCACTGCGACTGCCTATTATCTCTCTCTTTTTTAAAATCTGAGACAGGGTCTTGCTCTGTTGCTTAGGCTGGAGTCTGGAGTGCAGTGGTGCAATCACAGCTCATGGCAGCCTCGACCTCCCCAGCTCAAGTGATCCTCCCATCTCAGCCTCCCAAATTGCTAGGACTATAGGCACATGCCACCACATCCAGCTAATTTTTAAATGTTTTGCAGAGATGGGGGTCTCACTGTGTTGCTCAGGCTGGTCTCAAACTCCTCAGCTCAAGTGATCTTCCTGCCTAGGTCTCCTAAAGGGCTGACATGACAGGCATGAGCCACTGTGCCAGGCCTTATCTCATCCTTGATAGGAAGCTGCATCAATCTGATTCCACAAAAGTACAAGGCTCTAAAATCCTGGTTAGAGCCAGTGTAACTCAGTCCCTTCTACAGCATGGCATAGGGCAAGATCTATAAATAAGCAAAAGGCCCAGTCCCTGTCCTCAGGAGCTCATGGTCCAAGACAAAAATCACATAAAAACATTTGAGTCCCCTTTGAAATGAGTATTGTTTTCTTGAACAAATTTTCAACTTGCTGTAGTTTTTTCCTGATCACTTTCATCCTGTCTTTCCAAGATGGGATATGTTTATTTAGAAATTACTTCACCTGGGACAGCTGCTTCTCTCTTTTGCTCAGGCCCATAGCGCTGGCAGTTTGGGCAAGTGTCATGGACTTCGTACTGCTAGGAGGCTCTGTAGTCACCGATGAGATCAGAAGTGGCATGACAAACAGTACAAGAAAGCCCATTTGGGCACAGCCTTGAAGGCCAACCCTTTTGGAGGTGCTTCTCATGCAAAAGGAATTGTGCTGGAAAAAGTAGGAGTTGAAGCCAAAAAGCCAAATTCTGCCATTAGGAAGTGTGTCAGGGTCCAGTGGATCAAGGATGGCAAGAAAATCACGGCCTTTGTACTCAGTGATGGTT
This sequence comes from Pongo abelii, assembly GCF_028885655.2. Taxonomy (NCBI): domain Eukaryota; kingdom Metazoa; phylum Chordata; class Mammalia; order Primates; family Hominidae; genus Pongo; species Pongo abelii. Next base: position 113,779,266 of record NC_071992.2, read on the forward strand.
GCTTGAACCTTATTGAGGAAAATCATAAAGTTCTGGTTGCTGGATTTGGTCAAAAAGGTCATGCTGTTGGTGATATTTCTGGAGTTCGCTTTCAGGTTGTCAAAGTAGCCTATGTCTTTCTTTTGGCCCTATACAAAGGCAAGAAGGAAAGACAAAGATCATAAATTTTAATGGTGAAAACACTGTAGTAATAAATGTTTATATGCCAAAAAAAAAAAAAAGAAATTATGTCACCTGGGACAATGGTGCCATCGGTCAGCCTGTCCTCAAAGGAACCCTCTGGACATGGACTCAGCTGTCCATGTAGATGGGGTATCCCAAAGGGAGCACTGCCCTGCCTACAGGGTTCCCCTCCCTAGGCTGGAGTCCAAGCTCATCCACTACCTTGCAACATTCCCTTAACCCTGCATCTCCAGCTCCAACAAATGGGCAGCTGGCCGGATATGAAGATGTTTCCTCTCCTGGCCTTCTACTTGAGGGAGACAGGGAGGAGCTCTAATAGTTTACATGGGACTCAAACACTGTCTGTCACCTAGGGAAACAGTGCACGTGAGATGACATTGCAATTTTACATGTCTCCTCATGCATTCAATAGAGCTTTATTTTAGATTTATAGGTCCATGAGGCAACCTGTCTGTTCTTCAGTTTCCTTATACTGTACTCTGGTCCCCTTTGGATATGACAGTCTCATTTCAATCTGCCCTCTAGGCCAGATAGCTAGGTCTCAAGTAAGAAGGATTCTAATGCAAAACAAAAAGTTCTAATGTTTAAAAGGAGCAAAGGGATGCTTATGTTTAAAGTCTATATTCGAGGCTGTTCACGAGTGTGAGGCCTGGGTCAAATGACTCCCCCAACCCAAATCCTTACTCCACAATAGACGACATGGAAATCGAGAACTGAGAGTTGGTCCCAAGTATAGCTACTCAGGTTGTGATTAGTTTAAACAGATACCAATTCCAGTTAACTCGTGAGCTCTTAGGAGTTCTCAGATAATACCTCATTTTTGTTTGCTTACATGAGTGCCCACATAAGAACTGAAAATCTTTTTTTTTTTTTTTGGGACAGAGTCTCACTCTGTCACCCAGTCTGGAGTGCAGTGGTGCAATCTCGGCTCATTGCAACTTCCACCTCCCACGTCTAAGTGATTCTCCAGCCTCAGGCTCCCGAGTAGCTGAGATTACAGGCATGTGCCACTACACCCAGCTAATTTTTGTATTATTATTATTAATTTTTATTATTATTTTTTGTGATGGACTCTAGCTTTGTTGCCCAGGCTGGAGTGCAGTGGCACAATCTCAGCTCACTGCAACCTCCGCCTCCCAGGTTCAAGCGATTCTCCTGAGTAGTTGGGATTATAGCCTCCTGAGTAGCTGGGATTATAGGTGCCCACAACCACACCCGGCTACCTTTTTTATTTTTAGTAGAGACAGGGTTTCACCATGTTGACCAGGCTTGTCTAGAACTCCTGACCTCAAGTGATCCGTTCGCCTCAGCCTCCCAAAGTGCTGGGATTACAGGTGTGAGCCATTGTCCAGTCCCCAAACTAAAAATCTTAACCCCACACTTCTGAATAAGGTTCTCTGTACATCTAATATATGGCAGGACTTCTAGCAGAAAAGGCAATTTTGGCCTTTTCCTAATCTATAGTCTTAATTATCAACTTGCAATTCATCCTGAAGGTAACCCAGAAATCATTTCGTTGTTTGTTCTGACTTTATATTTCAGGACATTGAACTTGCTTTTCCTTCATTTTTTTCTGGCAGACCTGAAGATCATCCCACAAGGTAGAACAACTCATTTGACCTATTTGACTTGGCCCCAAGTGTAATTTGTACATAGATTCACTATTCTAAAGAATTCCAATAGAACTCCCTGGGGGGAAAACACCTCATTTTAGTTGGCATACACCAGAGTCACTGGAATCAGTTACTAAATTACAATTTCCTTATAATTTGGAAGGGTTTGGGGATTGTTATTGTTTTCCTGGTAAATTACTGGATCACACTGGTGTCTTGGAATAAGTCAACACATTTTAAATTTAAGTTTCCATAAACTGTAGCTCAACTTCCCAAGTTCCTAGGGGATTTTCACTGGCCCAGATTCAGGAATAATTTTCTTCTATGGGATCCAAGACTTCAGAGACCAAACATTTCCTGAAGACTTTCCTCTGCTTTCTGACCTCCACCTACCTCCTCCCAAAGACATAACAAAAAAACTATTTCTGATCAGTGCAGGCAGCCAAGAGTGCCCAGTGGGCCTAAGGTACTGGGTAAAGGAACAGGAATCCACAATTCTTTCTTGGTATTAAGGTATCATTGACTTGCCTGATGGCTCGAGTATGTTAACCCCTTGCTTCATGGCTGGAATTTTAATTACCCCTCCTGGAGCTTTTCTGAAGAATTGATTTTGTACGTGGCGTTTATTCATATTTCAGAAATCAACTCTATCATCAATTAGGAGTGATGGTTAATTACAAAACAAAGTCCACCCAAAGCACCAAATTATCAGACTGTGGCACATCCAGAGGTTTTGAAACTAGTTAGTGCTGCTGCCTCTGCTGGTAGCTTTTTAAAACCTGAACTGGGGCCGGTCGCAGTGGCTCACGCCTGTAATCCCAGCACTTTGGGAGGCCGAGGCGGGCGGATCACGAGGTCAGGAGATCGAGACCATCCTGGCTAACACGGTGAAACCCCGTCTCTACTAAAAATACAAAAAAATTAGCCGGCCGTGGTGGCGGGCGCCTGTAGTCCCAGCTACTCTGAGGCAGGAGAATGGCGTGAACCCGGGAGGCAGAGCTTGCAGTGAGCCGAGATCGCGCCACTGCACTCCAGCCTGGGCAACTCCGTCTCAAAAAAACAAAAACAAAAAAACAACAACAAAAAACCTGAACTGGGTGCGTTGGTTAGTGGTTTGGGAACAGAATTTTGGAGCTTTATAGATGTCCTGGTCTCTTATACAACCACTCACCCCAGCCTCCAGGAACTGGGGAGCTGGTAGAGTGGGGTGCAGGCCACTTTGACTGTCGCTGGCCAATCCTGTTTTCTGCATCCCTCCAAGGCTCCATGAGGACATCCAAGGTGAGGTTCCTCCATTTTGCAAAGTTGCAAATGTCTCTGCTCATAATTTAAAAAGTCTTGTCTGAACTAGACTTTCCCTGCTCCCTCGGGGTAGGAATTTTGTCTCCTCTCCATCCTGGCATCTTTACCTCCTCCCCACCCCGGGGCCTGGTCCCCAGCCAGTGGACGCTCTGTTAATATGAACTGGCACTGGTGGGGTGCTCTGGGCACTGGCAAGACAGCTCTTGGCGCTTGTCATCAATTAGCCCAATTCTCACCACTTTTTTCTCCATCCCCACGTCAGTGGGTGCGTCCCGCAGATCATGACCCCAAGTTCTAGATATAAGATTCCTGCCATGTCTCCTTCCCCCCAGAAGACCCCTCCCCGCACTCCCACCCCGACAGGCCCCTAAAGCTGCCTGTGTTCTGTGCCTGCGGCTCCGGACCCCTGGAGTCTGATGCCCGCCTGGGCTCAGGCACGGACAAAGTGGAGCCAGGTGGCAGCAGGCAGGGCGCGCCGCCAGAGTGCCCAGCTCCCGGGGCTGCCCACAGGGTGGGGCCGCCCTCGCCGCCGCTCCCTCTCCGCGCCTTCCCCATCCCCAAAGAGGACACCCCTCCTTCCGCCCGGCCCGCTCCCCACCCTCGCCGCGGCACCGCCTCCCCAGCCGCCCGCCCTTGCCCAGCGCCTCCCAGGCAGCCAGCGAGCGAAGGGAGCGCTCTGGGATGGGACTCGGAGCAAGCGGCGGCGGCGGAGACAGAGGCAGAGGCAGAGGCTGGGGCTCCGTCCTCGCCTCCCACGAGCGATCCCCGAGGAGAGCCGCGGCCCACGGCGAGGCGAAGAGGCCGACGAGGAAGACCCGGGTGGCTGCGCCCCTGCCTCGCTTCCCAGGCGCCGGCGGCTGCAGGTGAGCGCGGCGCGCTTTCCCCCGGCTCTGCGCGGCCGGGCGGCCTCGAGGTGCAGGCGGACCGACCCACCGACAGACATACAGAGCCTGGGCTGCCCGACGCGCAGGCGCCCTCCTCAGGCCCGCACTGCAGCCCCCAGCGCCCCGGGGCCCCGGCGCCTTCGACCCTTCCGAGGACAGCGGGAGAGGGAGAGCGGCGCTGCCCGACCCCTCGGCGGGAGAAGTCCCGTCACCCCGGCCGGGAGAGCTGGGCGCGCTCCCTGCGCAGGACGAGCCGCGCCGCAGCCGCCCCGGAGTGTCCCGTGGGGGCGCTGTGGCCCGCAGCGGAGACGCCCAGACCCCGGCCACGGCGACCCAGGGAAAGGGAGACCTGTTGAGCGGGTATGGGGGGTGATTCCTATTCCACCGACAGCCGATGGCTCCCTCTTCCCTCTTCGGAACCTGGTATTTTCATGCCCGTGTCATCTGGATTTTGTTCCTGGGTCTCTATGGCAGCTAAACCTCCAGCTTCCCTATAGTGTGGAGGAGGGAGAGAAAGGGGAAGGCATTTTGTGGTAGTTGCTAGAAACCCCAGAACAGTTTGGAGCCGTTTGGGGAGAGGACAGAGAAATGGGGACTGTCCCTGGTAGGGTCTCCAGGACTGGGGGCACAGGAAGGTGCTCTCCTCAGGGACACTCGCGCCCACCCTGAACAAACCCAATTGACCAAGTTTCAATTTGTCATAAATCAGGAAGCCACAATGCATCTGCACCAAGCACACTTACAATCAGCCTTTAAGGAATGGGGCAGTCAAGAGACTTCAGGGACCCGTGGTCGAGAGCAGAGACTGGGGTCAGCCTGCTTGGGTTTCAACCCCAGCTGTGAAGTTTACAGGGTTGATAACTTGAAGGTACCCAAGTATGCCTCAGTTTCCTCATCTGTCTAATGAGGATGGTAATACCCACAGAGCTGTGAGCATTAAATGAGATATGGCGGCCGGGCGCGGTGGCTCACGCCTGTCATCCCAGCACTTTGGGAAGCCTGGGCGGGCGGATCACCTGAGGTCGGGAGTTCGAGACCAGCCTGACCAACATGGAGAAACCCCGTCTGTACTAAAAATACAAAATTAGCCGGACTTGGTGGCGCATGCCTGTAATCCCAGCTACTCGGGAGGATGAGGCGGCAGAATCGCTTGAACCCGGGAGGCAGAGATTGCAGTGAGCCGAGATCGTGCCATTGCACTCCAGCCTGGGCAACAAGAGCTAAACTCCATCTCAAAAGAAAAAAAAAACATATGGCAAGTAAAGTCCTTAGAACATTTCCAGGAGCATTCTAAGATTAGGTGAGCTCCATGGCTTGTCTTTGCAGAAATAGCAAGGAGCTGCTATGAGCAGTGAATGCACCTCTTCCCCAGTTCAGAAAGAGAGGCTCTCCATGGGTACGTGAGGGTGGCAGATAAGCCACGTGTATTCAACTGGTATTTCCATGCAGGAGTCCACACCGGCGCAGTTCTCCTTGCTTGCTTCCAAAGGGACAACCTCATAAAACCATGTCAAAATACCAAGATGGGTTTATGGCCTGGAACGTTTCCTCTCAGCCCCTGAAACTTGGCGCTTAGAATCCTCTGTGGAGAACGAGATACTTGTGGCTCTCACCTTGCATTTTCCTATCTGTCCACACTTTTTACTTTTATTTCTGCCAATAGAATTCAGTCTCAGGCCCCCAAGTTACCAGGACACTGTCTTCTATAAATTGGGGCTCTGGGGTTTCTTGTTCCCAGGCAACCCAGGGCCATCAAGGCCTGAGCTTGCTTGTTGGAGGTGTCAGAGCAGAGTCCAAATCTGAAACACCCTCGAGCAGCTGTCATGCCCTAAGCTCTTATCAGCGAGTGCCGTATGTCTTTGTTTAGCAAAAGGTAGTTAAAAGTGTGGCCTGAGATTTAAAGAAAAGGAGAGATGTTTGCTCTTTGAAATAAGAGAGCCATTGGAGGTTCTGGAAAAACAATTCTACAGTTTATCTAGAAACAGTTCTGACTGGCACCTAAGAGAGGGCAAGGAGTGAGGTGGGGAGAGGAAAAGGGGGAGAGACAGGCTTAGGCCTCAAGAAAAGCAGGCCGAAGAGGGTATGACAGGTGTAACACTGGCCCGAGCAAGGTGTTGGGTGTGAGGCTGGACAAGCAGTGGGAGAGGTGAGTGGTTTCAGACCACTCAAGTTGGCAGACAGTCTCTAGTGCTGCCCCTGGCACTCGCTGCCCTCTGATCTGTAGCACATGCAGGAGTGTCCCTTCCAGGGATTCCCCGTCTTCTAGGAAAGCTATGGAGAACTCCCCTGTTTAAAGCATATGGCAAGATAACTCAGGAGGGCCAGGGAAAGAGGGCGGCTGAGCATATGCCAAGGGGAGAATGGGGAATGTCGTTGCTGTTGCTAGTGAATGGTGCCAGGGAGGTCCTTCCAAGGGACCACTTGCCACTTGGAGCTTCAGCCCATGAGGCCATCCTTGAACCCTGCTATGTGGCACGGCAGACAGCCACCACTGCCTGAAGGGGGCTCAGATGGAATGGCAGGGCTGGGCTGTTGTCAGTAATTGGTGGTAATGACTTTGACACTGGCTTTGACATGGATGAGATGGAGTTGGGGTACAACCCAAAGCACACTGCTCTTGGCACCCAAATGACCTGGGTTGCAGTTCCAGCCCCTCATACCTGCAAAGATTTTGGAAAGTTACTTAGACTCTCTGCCTGACATCTGTTTCTTCATCTGTAAATGAAGAATAGGATATTTTGGGAGAATTAAATTAGTTAACACATGTTCAGTGCCTAGCTCAGAATAAATGCTCAATATTTGTTAGCTATACTTATTATTATTGTCTGAGCCTCGGTTATATCATCTGTCAAATGGGTGTGATACTATATCATAGGGTTGTTGTAAGGGTTAAATGAAATAATGTGAATTTATCCAACAGTATGTGAAGGGTGTAAAGTACTCAAAGTGAGTCAGTTGAAATGGAAAATTTCACAAAATACCTGCATGTAAAACTCAGTGGCTGAGGAGGTGGATCAGCTAACATTTTTGGAAAGTTATTCTTTTTTTTTTTTTTTTTTTTTTTTTTGAGACGGAGTCTCGCTCTGTCGCCCAGGCTGGAGTGCAGTGGCGCCATCTCAGCTCACTGCAAGCTCCGCCTCCCGGGTTCACGCTATTCTCCTGCCTCAGCCTCCCGAGTAGCTGGGACTACAGGCACCCGCCACCACGCCTGGCTAATTTTTTGTATGTTTAGTAGAGATGGGGTTTCACCATGTTAGCCAGGATGGTCTCGATCTCCTGACCTCGAGCCAGGATGGTCTTGATCTCCTGACCTTGTGATCCACCTGCCTCGGCCTCCCAAAGTGCTGGGATTACAGGTGTGAGCCACCATGCCTGGACTTTGGAAAGTTATTCTAAAAGTACTGTCAGAGGAACCTGTATCTACTTACGGAAAGTGGGGCTCACTGCCCATGGGGATACCCTGTAGTTATTTTATGTTGTTGTATTAGTTGCCTATTGCTGCTATAACAAATTTCACAAACACAGTGGCTTAAAACAACCCAAAGTTGTTATCTTGTGGTTCTGAAGTTCAGAACTCTGAAATGGGTTTCACAGAGCTAAAATCAAGGTGTCAGCAAGGCTCTGTGTTTCCCTTTGTAGGCTCTTGGGAAAATGTCTTTCATTTTCTGACTTCTAAAACCTGACTGCATTTCTTGGCTCCTGGTTCCTTCTTCCATCCTCAAAGCCAGTAACAGCATCTTCCGACCCTCCTCCCCATCCTGACTCTCCTGTCTCCCTCTTACAAAACCATACCTAGAAAATCTGGGCTAATCACTGCATCTCAGAATTCCTAAGTCAATCTTATCTCCAAAGTCCCCCCGTTTTTTTTTCAAGACAGAGTCTCGTTCTATCACCCAGGCTAGAGTGCAGTGGCATGATCTCGGCTCACTGCAGCCTCCGCCTCCCAGGTTCAAGTATTCTCCTGCTTCAGCCTCCTAAATAGATGGGATTACAGCCATGAGCTACCACGCCTGGCTAATTTTTTATATTTTTAGTAGAGATGGGGTTTCACCGTGTTGGCCATGCTGGTTTCGAACTCCTAACCTTAGGTGATTTGCCCACTTTGGCCTCCCAAAGTCCTGGGATTACAGGCGTGAGCCACCGCACCCAGCCCAAAGTCCTTTTTGCCATGTAAGGCAACACAGTTTGGGGATTAGGCCATAGACATCTTTGACATATTATTCTATCTGCCAGAAATTTCAGAGTATTAGATTGGGCATGATGGTAAGAAAAACTATTTAGAAAAAAGAAAGAAATATTAGAGTATTAGAGAAAATGATCTAAATCAAAGAGTTTTAGCTCACTTCTGTTTAGGGCTTCTCCCTGTACCCTCCCAGTTAGTTGAGTTTGTTTTCACATCTCCTTTTTTTCTTTTTTTTTTTTCCCCAAGACAGAGTTTCTCTGTGTTTCCCAGGCTGGAGTGCAGTGGCACAATCTCTGCTCACTGCAACCTCAGCCTCCCAGGTTCAAGCGATCCTCCTACCTCAGCCTCCCAAGTTGCAACACCATGCCCGGCTAATTTTTGTATGTTTAGTAGAGACAGGATTTCACCATGTTGAAACCAGCCAGGCTGGTCTCAAACTCTTGACCTCATGATCCACCTGACTCAGCCTCCCAAAGTGCTGAGATTACAGGTGTGAGCCACCACGCCCGGCTGTTTTCACATGTCTTAAAGACCAAAAGCTCAAGACCAGAGGGTTCAAGGCTATGGATCAAATCTTTGTTTGTCAGCCCAGGGCTTCTTGAAACTCAGTTCAGAAGTGGCTCCTTCCTGTCCTTTTTGGGCTTTCTCCCTCCCCTTGAGTAACCCTCAAATTTGTTTCTTTTTTAGATTTTTGTAAAAACTTTTTTTTACGGAGACAGGGTCTCGCCATGTTGTCCAGGCTGGTCTCGAACTCCTGAGTTCAAGTGATCCTTTTGCCTCAGCCTCTCAAAGTGCTGAGATTACAGGCATGAGCCACCACGCCTGGCCAGTAACCCTCAACTTTGGCCCTTAGAACAGTCTCTGTTGCCCCATCAACAGCATTTGCTGACTTTTCTAGCTGCTTCTCCTCCTCTATTTCTAGTGAAGAAAAAATTTCCTCATGTCCAGAACAAGATCTCTGTGAAGCAAATCACTCTAGTAACGTTTGACCTCCCTGAGATTCCCAGACGGTGTCTGTACTAGTTTCCTATAGCTGCTGTAACAAGTTAGCGCAAACTTAGTGACTTAAAACACAGATTTATTATCTTACAGTTCTGGAGGCCACAATTCTGAAATGGTTCTCATGAGGCTAAAAATCCAGGTGTCAGCAGGGAGAATTTGTTCCCCTGCCTTTTCCAACTTCCAGAGGCTGCACACATTGCTTGGTTTGCTTCCATCTTCAAAGTCAGCAATGTCAGGCTGCATCCTTCTCTCACTGCCACCCGTCAGATCTCTCTTCTGCCTTCCTCTTCTTCTTCTTCTTTTTTTTTTTTTTTGAGACAAGGCTTTGCTCTGTCGCCTGGGCTGTCGTGCAGTGGTGTGATCACGGCTTACTGAAGCCTCAGTCTCCTGGGTTTAAGTGACCCTCTTATTTAGGCTCCCAAGTAGCTGGGACTATAAGGATGTGCCACCATGTCTGGCTAAATTTTTTTTTAATTTTCATTTTTTGTAGAGACAGGGTCTCTCTCTCTTGCCCAGGCTGATCTTCAACTCCTGGGCTAAAGCAATCCTCCTGCCTTGGTTTCCCAAGGTGCTGGGATTACAGGCATGAGCCACCATGCCCTGACCTCTTCTACTTTTTTTTTTGAGACAGAGTCTTGCTCTGTTGCACAGGCTGGAGTGCAGTGGTGTGATCTCAGCTTACGGCAACCTCTGGCTCCTGGGTTCAAGCGATTCTCCTGCCTCAGCCTTCTGAGCAGCTGGGATTACAGGCGCGAGCCACCATGCCTGGCTAATTTTTCTATTTTTAGTAGAGATGGGGTTTCACCATGTTAGTCAGGCTGGTCTCGAACTTTCGACCTTGTGATCTGTCTGCCTCGGCCTCCCAAAATGCTGGTATTACAGGCGTGAGCCACCGCCTCTGGCCCCTCTTCTACTTTTGAGGACGCTTGTGATTACATTGGCCCACCTAGATAATCCAGGATCATCTCCCCTTTTTTAAGGTCATCTGATTAGCAACCTTAATTCCCTTTGCCATCTAACATCACATATTCCCAGCTTCTGGGAATTATGATGTAGACATCTTTGGAGGGCAATTATTCTGCCTGCCACAGGACCTGAGAAGGAGTTCCAAATAGTGTGCGCCTGGGCTGCCTCATTCTTAATAACCACCCCCTTCCAGAATGTGCACAATGGCCCACTCAAGAGAGAACACCTGTTAAACTCTTTAAAATTTCTTCTGCAGCTCTCAGGTCTCTCAATCCCTCTGTTGGTGGAAGGACCTGAGGGCAATAGAGCCTGGAACTGCACACTTTATTTGTTAAGTTAATTTTTTTCTTTTAAATCAGAGGAACATATAAAAAGGTGCACAAATCATGAGGGAAATCTCAATGGAGTTTTACAAGTGAGCACTCTCCACTGTCATATAACTGCCCCCAAGATCTGCACCAATAGCCCCCTTTGGATCCCAAATTAATTATCATCTTCCTCTAAGGCAACTACTATTTTACCTTCTATCACCATAGGTTAATTTTGTCTGCTTTATCTTACTTTATTTTTTATTTTTATTTTGTTCTCTGGATCTGTGTAGAGTATTGGCCTTTTTTTTTTTTTTTTTTTTGAGATGGAGTCTTGCTCTGTCACCCAGGCTGGAGTGCAGTGGCTCGATCTTGGCTCACTGCAAGTTCCACCTTCCAGGTTCACACCATTCTCCTGCCTCAGCCTCCCGAGTAGCTGGGACTACAGGTGCCCGCCACCATGACCGGCTAATTTTTTGTATTTTTAGTAGAGACGGGGTTTCACCGTGTTAGCCAGGATGGTCTCGATCTCCTGACCTCATGATCTGCCCGCCTCAGCCTCCCAAAGTGCTGGGATTACAGGCGTGAGCCACTGCGCCCGGTCGAGTATTTGCCTGCTTTTTAAGCAAACTTTTCTTTTTTTCTTTTGAGACATGGTCTGACTGTCGCCCAGGCTGGAGTGCAGTGGCGTGATCCTAGCTCACTGCAACCTCCTGGCTCTAGCCAAACTCCCACCTCAACCTCCCGAGTAGCTGAGACTACAGGCATGTGCCACCACGCTTAGCTAATTATTGTATTTATTTTTTTAATTTTTTGAGACGGAGTTTTGCTCTTGTTGCCCAGGCTGGAGTGCAATGGCGCAATCTCAGCTCACTGCAACCTCTGCCTCCCAGGTTCAAGAGATTCTCCTGCCTCAGCCTCCCAAGTAGCTGGGATTACAGGCATGCACCACCATGCCCAGCTAATTTTGTATTTTTAGTAGAGATGGGATTTCTCCATGTTTGTCAGGCTGGTCTCGAACTCCCGACCTTAGGTGATCTGCCTGCCTCGGCCTCCCAAAGTGCTGGGATTACAAGCGTGAGCCACTGCGCCTGGGCAATTTATGTATTTTTTGTAGAGACAGGGTCTCACTATATTGACCAGGCTGGTCTTGAACTCCTGAGCTCAAGCAATCAGCTCGCCTTGGCCTCCCAAAGTGCTAGCATTACAGGCTTAAGCCACTGCGCCTGGCCTACAAACTTCTTATTGAAGTATACACACAAAAAAGTACACTAATCAAGGATGCAGCTGGATTAGTTTTCATGACATAAACCCATGTGTAACCAGCATTTTGATCAATAAATAGAACATTGTCAGCACCCAGAATCCCCGCTCAGGCTCTTTCTGTGCCAAGTATAACCACAATCCTGATTCCTATGATTGTAGATACATTTTATCCATTTTTGAATGTTATTTTGTTCAATGTTATATTTGTAAATTTCTCATGTTATCATATGCCATAATTAATTCTTTTTGATTGCTGTGTAATATCCCATTATATGGCCACACCACAGTTTTTCTGTACTATTGTTAAGGGCTGTTGAGATTGTTTCCATTCACACTTCTTTTTTTTTTTTTTTTTTTTTTTGAGATAAGGTCTCTCTGTGTCACCCAGGCTGAAGCACAGTGGCATGATCATAGTTCACTGCAGCCTCAACCTCCTGGTGCTCAAGCAATCCTCCCACCTCAGCCTCCCGAGTAGCTGGGACTATAAGTATGTACCACCAAGCTCAGCTAATTAAAAAAAAAATTTTTTTGGGGGCCGGGTGCAGTGGCTTATGCCCGTAATCCTAGCACTTTGGGAGGCCGAGGTGGGCGGATAATTTGAGGTTGGGAGTTTGAGACTAGCCTGACCAACATGGAGAAACCCCGTCTCTACTAAAAATACAAAATTAGCCGGGTGTGGTGGTGCATGCCTGTAATCCCAGCTACTCTGGAGGCTGAGGCAGGAGAATCTCTTGAACCTGGGAGGCAGAGGTTGCAGAGAGTTGAGATCACGCCATTGCATTCCAGCCTGAGCAACAAGAATGAAACTCAGTCTCAAAAAAAAAAAATTTTTTTTTTTTGTAGAGACGAAGTCTCACTATATTGCCTAGACTGGTCTCAAATTCCTGGGCTCAAGTGCTCCTCCCACCTCAGCCTCCCAAAGTGCTGAGATTACAGGCATGAGCTTCTGCTCCTGGCCTACTTCATTTTGAAAGGGAGTGACTACCTACCCATATCTCAGTTGTCATAAATGCAATTCAACCTGTAGAAATTCAGGAAGGGAAGATTGTATTTAGCACTGCTGCCAAATGTGTTCATTAGGAGAGACTTAAAAACAGTCTACTGGTTAGGATTAAGTTCAGCTGCAAGTTACAGAAAAAATGAAATGACAGTGGGTTAAAGAAAGAAGTTTATTTCTCTCTTGTGTTCAAGAAGTCTGGAGACAGTGAGTGTCCAAAGTGTGTGTGGGGTAAGGCCCCATGCCCTGTGCCTGGTTGCTTTTAGCATGCATAGCTTCCATTTCCATGCAGTCTCACCCAGGATTTCGGGATGACTGCTGAGTACTAAAACAAAAAACAAAAACAAAAACAAAAACAAAAAAAACAAAACCGATGTTAGAGAGGCAGGTAAGGCATTTGAAAACATTGTTTTATGGAAAAAAAAAGTTTTATGGAACATTTATAAAGTGAAAAAAGCAGTTTTTCTAAATTAACACGTTATTTTATAACTTAAAATGTTTTAAATATGTATTTGTGACTTAACTGATACATTATTATAAGTAGATACTTGATATTTCATCTATATCCTTTAAAATATTCAAGTTGACCAAGAAATTGTATGTGGGGTCTTCCAATCAGGAAAAATAGGAGCCAGGCATAGTGCCTCACACCTGTAATCCCAGGACTTGGGAGGCCAAGGCTGGAGGATCATTGAGCCCAGGAGCTCGCGACCAGCTGGACAACATGGCAAAACCCCACCTCTACAACAAATATAAAAACGTGGTGGTGCTGATGTAGTCTCAGTTACTGGGGAGGCTGAGGCAGGAGGATCACTTGAGCCCGGGAGGTCAAGGCTACAGTGAGCCATTATTATGCAACTCCAACCTGGGCAGCAATGCAGGACTCTGTCTCAAAAAAAAAAAAAAAAAAAAAAAAAAAAGAAGTCCGGGCACAGTGGCTCAGGCCTATAATCCCAGAACTTTGGGAGAGCAAGGTGGGGGAATCACCTGAGGTCAGGAGTTCAAGACCAGCCTGGCCAACGTGGTGAAACCCCATCTTTACTAAAAATACAAAAAATTAGCTGGGCGTGGTGGTGGCAGGTGCCTGTAATCCCAGCTACTTGGGAGGCTGAGGCAGGAGAGTCACTTGAACCTAGGAGGTGGAGGTTGCAGTGAGCCGAGATCATGCCACTGCACTCTAGCCTGGGCAACAAGAGCGAAACTCCATCTTAAAAAAAGAGAAGAAGAAGGAAGACATTATCCTCCTATTACAGTCGCCTACATTCAGGCAAACATAGTATGTAGAGGAAGACATGGACTTGACTTTGGTAATTTTTGGATGCAGAACCAGGGCCATTTTGCTTCAACTAATATTTTGTTAATTAATGAAAGATCAATAAATATGTTTGTTCAAATTAATAATTAAAAAAAATTTATTCACACAATTTGGTACCTAGCACAAGAAGCAAACAGAGGTGACAAGGTGTGTGCTACAGCAGACAACAAACCCATTGTCAGGGGTCTATGAAGCAGTCAGTTCTCATTAGAAAACCGAGAGAATATTTTACAGCATGAGTGACATGTGAGCTGAGGCTTGAGGACTGAATGCAGTTTCGATGAATGTAGAATGTAGAAATTTCCGGGCGAGGGACCGGCATGGATGGAGGCGCCCCGCTATGACAAGAGTCTGAGTTCTTCAAGCCCTAATGGGGAGGCTGGGGTGGATGTGGGGGCACCATGGTCAGCGAGGTGGACAGTGGTCAGTCAAGGAGGGCCTTGAATGTTAACATTGCACAGTGAGGCCACAGGCAGATTCAAAACAACAAGGGAAGGGCCAGTAGATGAGGGACCCAAGGCAGGGAGGGCAGTTCTGAGGCTCCTGGGAGTCTGGTTGAGAAAGGGTGAGGGTAGAACATCCGCTGCAGCAGTGGGAACCATCAGGAGGCCTGGACAGGGGAGCTGTGCAGAGGTGGGAACACCAGAATTTATCCACTCACAAATGTGTTGAGGATACAGAGGACACGTGGAAGCTGGCTCCCAAGTTTCTGGCCTGGATGGCTGGGCAGATGGGGTTAGCAATTAGCATGACCATGAAAGGATTTGAGGAAAAGGTGACTTTGTGTCTGGACAGGCTGAATTGGCAAGCAGGCCTGCACCACTGGGTGGAAGTTACAGACAGCATCTGGTCAACATCGTGGAGAACTGAGGTCTAACATTTAGAGCTGCCTGAAGATTGTGGATGGCCTTGAATCCTAGCCAGAGGTTCTCTTCCCATTTGCTAGGGATTCCAGGATTAGGTGGAAGACAGGAAGGTACAGCCTGAAATTCATGCAGCTCCAGTATTGTATGATTCTCTGTGAACTCATAGAACAGTTGGTGTGCATACCTGGTATGCCGACAAGAGAGATCTTGGGCAAAACTATTGGGCTTGATGTCTAAGAGTTTATCATTAGAAAAATCTTTCTTTCTTTTTTTTTTTTTTTTTTTTTTGAGACCAAGTCTTGCATTGTCACCCAGGCTGGAGTGCAGTGGCACCATCTCAGCTCACTGCAGCCTCTGCCTCTCAAGTTCAAATGATTCTCCTGCCTCAGCCTCCCGAATAGCTGGAATTACAGGTGTGCACCACGACGCCCGGCTAATTTTTGTATTTTTAGTAGAGATGGTGGAACAGGAATTAAAAGAAATTAAAGAATGTGTGTAAGCAGAAACTCAGTTGTATATAAGAAAACTCAATTCCCCCTGAGAAAGAGAAAGAGCTGGAGTCCTTTAAAAATTAACTGCCTGTTTTTCTGTGGCCAGTGAGCCTTATCTCTCCTCCTTTCCCAGGCACTGTGAAGACCCTGTTTCTCTAGCTGTGCAGCTGCAAGGTCACTAGACAGATAAACTCAAGTCATAAAACATGTTTTTTCTTGGAAAGTAAGAAATGTTGTAATGCATGTCTCTCAATTAATTGAATAACTGTCTTTGTTTCTTGCTGTAATATGCTTCCCCCTGCACAGATCTCCCCCACCCCACGAAATGCTTAAAAGGTAACTTAACTCTTTGTTCAGGGCTCAGTCCTTTGGATGTTAATCCGACTGGGCTGGTGCACCTAAATAATAAATATCCTCCTCAACCCCATCGGTCTGTCTGATTCCTTAAAAAATCCTGCTACAATGGGATTTCGCCATGTTGTCCAGGCTGGTCTCGAACTCCTGGCCTCAAGTGATCCATCCTCCTCGGTCTCCCAAAGTGCTGGGATTACAGGCGTGAGCCGCCGCGCCCGGCCTGAAAATCTTATTCTTAACAAGTAGACTGAGGTGCCCGGGTAGAATCTTGTCTCTGCCAGTTAACAAGTTCTGAGGCCTTGGAGAGGTCTTTCCACCTATAAATCTTAGTGTTCCATCTATACAATTTGGAACTCATCCACCTCACAGAATGATTGTGGGGATCAAATGAGATGATACTGTGCAAAATGCCCAGTTCACTGGCTGTCCCATTCAGACACTTAATAAATATTAGTGTCCTGTTCCCTTTCTCTTTTTGTCTGGAGGTGGGGTTACCACTGGAGAGGGGATCTTGCCACCTTCTTCAGGATAGCAGGATTTTGCCAATGGTCTGGTTTAGATTGAGCAACTTGGCTCCCAGGCCATGCCTCTTATTTTATGGATGACTAGTTAAAGCCCAGAGAGTTGTTACCTAGGTGAGGTCATGCAGGTGTGCAGGACCAGGCCACTTGTCTCAAGGCCCACACCATACAGTTCTGGCTTTGGAGGGAATTCTATTCGCCTGTGGATTTACTTGCAACAGTGATGCTTAGAAGAACCCGTAGCTAAGACAGAATAATCTCCTTCTCTCTCTCTTCCCCCACCCCGTTGGTGAAGTTAAATGAAAAGACTCATTGTCCCATGGAGAAGAGAAAAATTGCTAAAACAAAAGTCAAAGCCGTTGTATTATTTTAAAATATTCTTCCCATGTTCCCAAATGCTTTATGGAGTCTGTTCAGACTGAATTAACCTCTCTATTTCTCAACACAGCAATTCTTCTCAGATGCCCAAAAATGAAAGGAACTGTTCTCAAATATCATTCCATTTTCCAGTTAGAAATGGGTCCTGATCTTCAAATGCTGACAGCTGTAAATGCCAAACTGAGAAACAATCATTGAGATGGATACGTGCACTGACTTATTTTTTTCTTGTTTCACTGCCATTGCAGTTTTTAGGAAAAAATCTATCTTGTCTGGTACTGATATTGCCACACTAATTTTATGTTGGCATCTATATAGCATCCTTTTCCTATTCCTTTATTACTTATCTTTTTTTTTTTTTTTTTTTTTTTTTGAGACAGAGTCTTACTCTGTTGTTGCCCAGGCTGGAGTGCAATGGTGTGATCTTGGCTCCCTGCAACCTCTGCCTCACGGGTTCAAGCAATTCTCCAGCCTCAGCCTGCCAAGTAGCTGGGATTACAGGCATGCACCACCATGCCTGGCTAATTTTTTTGTATTTTTAGTAGAGACGGGGTTTCACAATGTTGGCCAGGCTGGTCTCAAACTTCTGACCTCAGGTGATCTGCCCGCCTCAGCTTCCAAAAGTGCTGGGATTACAGGTGTGAGCCACCATGCCTGACCCTTATTATTTGTCTTTTTTACAAGCCCACAGTTAACATCATAATTCCTTTTTTAAATTTATTATTTTTAATTTACTTTCTTTAAAAATATTTTATATTAAAAATATTTCTACTTAAAGGAACTTTAGAAGATTTCATGTTAGTTTTTAAGTCACTGTAAGATTTTTTTTCTTTTTTTCTTTTTTTTGAGGCAGGGTCTTGCTCTGTCACCCAGGCTGGAGTGCAGTGGCAGTGATCATGGCTCACTGCAGCTTCGACCTCCTGGGCTCAAGCGATTCTCCCACCTCAGCCCCGCCCCTGAGTAGCTGTTCTAAGTTTTCTTCCTTTGTGCCACCATGCCTGGCTAATTTTTGCACGTTTTGTAGCGATGGGATTTTGCCATGTTGCCCAGGCTGGTCTCCTGGGCAACATGACCTGCTCACCTTGACTTACCAAAGTTCTGGGATTCTGAGTGTGCACCACCATGCTAAGCCGAGGTTCCAGTTTCTTCACATCTTCACCAACAGTTGGTTATGTCTGTCTTTTAAAAATTGTTTTTTAATTTTTTCATATTCATAGGTCACTATTATACTCTTTTCAATTTTATCTATTCCAGCAGATTTGTTGTGGCATCTTATTGTGCTTTTAATTTGTATTTTTCTAATGACTAAAGATGTTGAACGTGTTTTCATATGTTTATTTTTCATCTGTGTATCTTCTTTGGTGATGTGACTATTCGAATCTTTTGCACATTCTGAAGTGGGTTTATCCTCTTCTAACTGAGTGATAAGAGTTTATATAGTCCCGGCCAGGCGCTGTGGCTCACGCTTGTAATCCTAGCACTCTGAGAGGCCAAGGCAGGCAGATTGCCCGATGTCAGGAGTTCGAGACTGGCCTGGCCAACATAGTGAAACCCCATCTCTACTAAAAATACAAAAATTAGCCTGTAGTCCCAGCTACTCAGGAGGCTGAGGCAGGAGAATTGCTTGAACCCAGGAGGCGGAGGTTGCAGTGAGCCAAGATTGCGCTATTGCACTCCAGCCTGGGTGACAGAGTGAGACTCTGTCTCAAAAAAAAAATAAAAGAGTGTATATAGTCTAGATAGAAATAATGGATCAGATACATATTTTACAAATATTTTCTACTAGTCTGTGACTTGTCATGCTATTGCACTTTGTTTGTTTGTTTTGAGACAGAGTCGCATTCTGTTACCCAGGCTGGAGTACAGTGGCGTGATTATGGCTCACTGCAGCCTCGACCTCTTGGGCTCAAGCAATCCTCCAGTCTCAGCCTCCCAAGTAACTGGGACTGCAGGTGTGTGCTAACCTGCCCAGCTAATTTTTTTTTTTTTTGAGACGGAGTCTCGCTCTGTCCCCAGGCTGGAGTGCGGTGGCATGATCTCGGCTCACTGCAAGCTCCGCCTCCCGGGTTCACACCATTCTCCTGCCTCAGCCTCCTGAGTAGCTGGGACTACAGGTGCCTGCCACCACGCCCGGCTAATTTTTTGTATTTTTAGTAGAGATGGGGTTTCACCGTGTTAACCAGGATGGTCTCGATCTCCTGATCTCGTGATCTGCCCACCTCGGCTTCCCAAAGTGCTGGGATTACAGGCGTGAGCCACCGTGCCTGGCCTAATTTTTGTATTTTTTGTAGAGACAGGATTTTGCCATGTTTCCCTGCCTTAGTCTCCCAAAGTGCTGGGATTATGGGTGTGAGCCACTACACCCCAGCCTTTTGCCATTGCATTTTGATAAAAAGAAAGTTTTAAATATTTTTAGATACTAATGTGTTTTTAACAATTATGGGTTTGTATGTCATTATTAGGATAATATACATAAGTAAGCATAAAATCTGTCTAATATACATTAAGTGGCTTAATATGACAAAATTAGCAGTGTATACTTTCTTTTTTTTTTTTTCTGAGATGGAGTTTTGCTTTTGCTCTTGTTGCCCAGGTTGGAGTGCAATGGTGCAATCTTGGCTCATTGCAGCCTTCACCTTCCGGGTTTAATCAATTCTCCTGCCTTAGCCTCCCAAGTAGCTGGGATTACAGGCATGCACCACCGTGCCCAGCTAATTTTGTATTTTTAGTAGAGACAGGATTTCTCCATGTTGATGAGGCTGGTCTTGAACTCCTGACCTCAGGTGATACACCCACCTTAGCCTCCAAAGTGCTGGGATTACAGGTGTGAGCCACTGCACCCAGTCAACACTGTATACTATTGATTGGTTTGATTACAGAATAATACCAAAAATAATAACAGCAACAACAGGCCGAGTGTGGTGGCTCAGGCCCGTAATCCTAGCACTTTGGGAGGCTGAGGTGAGTGAGGAGTTCAAGACCAGCCTGGGCAACATGATGAAACCCCGCCTCTAGTAAAATACAAAAAGTTAGCTGGGCATGGTGTGGCGCACCTGTAGTCCCAGCTACTGGGGCAGCTGAGGCATGAGAATTGCTTGAACCCAGGAGGCGGAGGTTGCAGTGAGCCAAGATCGTGCCATTGCACTCCAGCCTGGGCAACAGCGAGACTGTGTCTCCAAACAACAACAACAAAAACAACAACAACAACAACAAGAAATAGCTAACACTTAAATTCAGCACTTCCTATGTGCCAGGCAGTGTTTAAAGTGCTTTAAATATATCTACATATGAACCGATTTATTCTATATAACAATTAGGTCTACTGTTATCTCCATTTTAAAGATGAGGAAACTGAGGTCAAGAGAGGGTAAGTAACCTGCTCAGGGTTAGACAGCTGGCATTATTTTGCTTTGTTTATTTTTAACTCCTCACTCTTCACCTATCCTCAGTGCCTTTTGGTTAGCAATGGTGACTTGAAAATACAAACATTTCTTGAAATCCACAGTAAACCCAAACCACGTGCAATGATGTTTGTTTTTTGGAAATGATCACACACCACATCATATTCCAAGTGTTGAGTGCATATGCCTCAGAGTGGAAGTGGGCCTTGAGAGCATGTTGTATACATTTTGAAACAAATAAGCCTGGACTTTTTATCTGCTCGGTTTGGAGAAAGGGGAATAGCAATAAAATAATAAATCACATATAAATGATGTAACACACTGAATAGTGTTTTATAAAATAAGGTGAGGGCATGATGGTGCACACCTGTAGTCCCAGCTACTCGGGAGGCTTGGGTGGGAGGATTACTGGAGTTCAGGAGTTCAAAGACGCAGTGAGTTATTGTGCCACTGCACTCCAGCCTATATGACAGAGTGAGACCCTGTCCTCCCACCGCTAACAAAAACCCTGAGATGATAAATAGCAAGGCAGCTTGAAAGTAAATAGTAAGTTTAGGATTTGAGAAAGGGGCAAGATGTTCTAAGTTTTCTTCCTTTGTTCAGAAGGAATCTCAGAGTTAAAGCTATGAAAAGGGACCAATCTAATTAGTAAAGAGTTTAAATAGGCTGGGTGTGTTGGCTCACACCTGTAGTCCCAGCTACCTGGAAGGCTGAAGTGGGGGAATTGCTCGAGCCTGGGAGGTTGAGGCTGCCGTGAGCCGTGATCACACAACTGCATTCTAGCCTGGGTGAGAGAATGAGACCCTGTCTCAAAAAAAGAGTTTAAATGGTTTAAAGAGGGGGAGTGAGGAGAGTAGTTATTTGTAATGAGCTCGTGCAGGGTCCCCAACCCCCCCAGAATCAGTCCATTGTCTGTTAGGAACCAGGCCGCACAGTAGGAGGTGAGCAGTGGGCGAGCTCAGCTTCATCTGTATTTACAGCTGCTCCCCATCGCCTGCATTACCACCTGAGCTCTGCCTCCTGTCAGATCACCAGCACCGTTAGATCCATTAGATTCTTTTTTTTTTTTAATTGCTGCTGCACAAATTAAGGCATTAGATTCTCATAGGAATATGAACCCTATCGTGAACTGCACACTCCTTATGAGAATCTAATGCCTGATGATCTGTCACTGTCTCCCGTCACCCCCAGATGAGAACATCTAGTTGCAGGAAAACAAGCTCAGGGCTCCCACTGATTCCTACATTATGTTGAGCTGTATAATTATTTCATTATATATTGCAATGTAATAATAATAGAAATAAAGTGCACAATAAATGTAATGCACTTGAATCATCCCCAAACCACCCCCACAGCTGGGTCTGTGGAAAAATTGTCTTTCACGAAATTGGTCCCTGATGCCAAAAAGATTGGGGACCCCTGAGCTAGTAAGTTCTGGAACTTCACCTCTTATGAGCGATGTAACCTTGGGCAGGTTACTTAACTTCTCTGAGTTACTCTGTAAATTAAATCACTTAATACTTAGAAGGCACTTGGCCCAGTGCCTGGCACATAGGAGATGCTGAATAAACATTCACTATTTTTAATATAATCTTAATGCATAGTAAAATTATATTAAAAAGAGTGAGCTAGTTCAATACAGCAAGTGTGAAAAACTGGACTCTGAAGGTTGACAGGCCCAGGTCCATTCCCAGGTCAATTCCTGGAAGCAAGTTGCTGAACAGTTCGCTGAAATAGCGAGGTTTTTTTTCTTAAGTTTTGAAACATGGTCCCTGCCCCACCCCTGCCCTTTCCCTGCCTCTGACAAAGAAAGAACTATGGCGTTTCATGACTTGATTTCTGGGGATTTTCCTTTCAGTTTTCTACTAATCAATGCATTGGAAAATTGACCTGCTAGTCGTGGGTTTGAATTTGTTTTACTTTTTTTTTTTGAGATAGGGTCTCGCTCTGTCACCCAGGCTGGAGTGTAGTGGTGCAGTCTCTGCTCGCTGCAGTCCGGGGTTCCAGCGATTCTTGTGCCTCAGCCTCCTAAGTAGCTGGGACTGCAGGCACGAGCCACCACACCTGGCTAATTTTTGTATTTTTAGTAGAGACTGGGTTTCGCCATGTTGGCCAGGCTGGTCTCAAACTCTTGGCTTCAAGTGATCTGCCCACCTTGGCCTCCCGAAGTGCTGGGATTACAGGTGTGAGTCACCACACCTGGACTTTTTTCACTTTTTAAATAAATTAAAAAGATTTTTTGTAGAAACGAGGCCTTGCTGTGTGGACCAGGCTGGTTTCAAACTTCTGGCATCAAGCAATCCTTCTGTCTAGGCCTCTTAAAGCACTAGGATTACAGACATGAGCCATGGCACCTAGACTTGACCCTGGGTTTGAATTCTGGCTCTGACACTTGCTAACTGTATGTGACCTTGGGCAGGCCACTGACCCTTCCTGAGCCTTATGGGAATGTGGGAATAATATTAGGTAATTGAGCAAGTTAATATAGGTGAAGAATTTCGAATAGGGCCTGGCACATGGCCTCAGTCTAGTACCAGAGTCCAAGCCCATAACCACTGTGCCAACACTCTTGTAATAAATGTATGTCGGAGACAGGGAGGCTGGGAGGCTGGATATGTGATGCTACTTTATGTCAACTACACATGAATTTTATATGTATAATTTATATAAACTGACGCCATCTACTATTATTAGACTGAACAAATATTGTTACTTGGAACTCTCAGATATAGCATAGCTTTTTTTTGTTCAAATCCAAAATGTAAAATGTGACTATGAGTAACTGATAATGAACTTAACTGATAAGAAACCTCAGGATAGATTTTTCTCAAGTTTTCCATTCAGTCTTACAGTGATTAAAGTGATGAAAATTCCAACTATGCATGCCCTGCTCAGAGTGTCCAAGAAGAGCCTACCAACGGGGGCTACTTAAGCTCTCAAAGGCCAAACACACAAATGGCATTTTGAGTACAAGAGGCCTGTTTGAACTCTGAAAAGGCGGGGCAGCGGGCCTGCAGCTCCTGGAATTCAGGGAGACCCGGAAATCTCACCCTGCCCTCTTCTTGCGTTGTGTTTGTCACAGCCTTGCCCCTCTTGCTCATCTTGAAAATGGAAAAGATGCTCGCAGGCTGCTTTCTGCTGATCCTCGGACAGATCCTCCTCCTCCCTGCCGAGGCCAGGGAGCGGTCACGTGGGAGGTCCATCTCTAGAGGCAGACACGCTCGGACCCACCCGCAGACGGCCCTTCTGGGTGAGTGGTGGTGCCCACCCCCAAAAGTGGGCAGGTGGGGGTGGTTCGGGGAGGGCTCAGGGACAGGGATTGGTGACTGTTTGGGAAGCTCTCCTTTCCCTGGGTCCTTGTTGGATGTGCTGGGCCTGGGGTCCTCACTGGTGGTGAATGCACCCAGAGTTGAGTACGTGGTTGCACACGAGTTTTCAAAATAAACTTTTCTTTGAAGCCTTTAATTGAACCTGAGGCTCATGGCTTTTCTCCAATATTCAGGGCAAGATTTCTCATCTGAAAATGTCCTTGTTGTTGGACCTATCTGGGCAAAGGTGTTATGAAAATTTTTTATTGGGTTTTCCCAGCTAGATCTGTTAATAACGCTTCCCTGCATGGCAGCAGGGAAGAAAGAGCTGGCCCAGAAGAGAGGTGGGGACATTGTGAGCTGAATCGAGGTATTAGGAATGGAAAATGCCAGGAGTCTATTCATCTGATCCAGTGAACATGTTTCCTAGAGAAAGGAAATGTCATGAAAACACACAGAAAACATGTAAATCAGCTGACTCTAAACAAGGGCCTTAGTAAGCCTGGCATGTGGAGGTTATAGGAAGGTTGGGCAGTGCTAAGAGAATGAGTTTTGGCATTGACCTGGGTTCAAGTCCTGCCTCTGCTACTTTCCAGATGTGATATAACCTCCCCAAGGCTATAGATGTGATATAACGTAGGTAATATAACCTCCCTGAGGCTCAGTTTTATCATCTGTAAAATGGAAATGTGAATGCCAACCTCGGAACATTTCTGTGAGGAATAAATGAGGTAATATACATAAAGTCTAGGTACACAGTAAGTAAAAGCTTTACCACAACTATCATTCTATTAAGTTCTTTGAAACTGTATTTGACATTTATACCTTGTTGGCCAGCCACTCGAATCTGATCCCCGGCAACGGCTACTAAGAGAACTGCCCAGCGACCTGGTAGCCTCAGTGGCGTCCGAAATTACAATCAGGGACCACAAGGACCTAAAGAGCCCTGTTTTCAGGGGTCAGAATCTTTATTGATGTTAACTAAATGAGGACCCCAGTGATAGGTCTTCTAGGTTCCTGAAAGTCCTTGTTCCCATAGTGTTGTAAACAACACTTTTGCAAATGTGAAAAGGAGTGGGAAATGTTTAGTACGTTAATTGAAACGTTTTAAAAAACAAATTCCAAGATGATAAACAACATTTCTGTCTCTCTCTCTCTCTATATATATAAAACTGATGATGCACACAATCTCAGCTCATTGCAACCTCCGCCTCCTGGGTTCAAGCACATCTCCCACCACAGCCTCTTGAGTAGCTGGGTTTACAGGGGCACAACACCACGCCCAGCTAATTTTTGTATTTTTAGTAGAGATGGGGTTTCGCCATGTTGGCCAGGCTGTTCTCAAACTCTTGGCCTCAACTGATCTGCCATCTCCACCTCCCAAAGTGCTGGGATTACAGACATGAGCCACTACACATGGCCAAGATACCTGATTTCTGGATCACCAGCAGTAATTGCACAGTTGGGTTTCTGATGGGGCTGGTCTCAGGAAAAGCTACTACACACTTGCCTGGAAAAGCACACTGCTTCTCTGGGCTCCAAGTCTCTCTCTCCCTCCCTTCCCCCCTCTCATACACACACACAGACCACATCACCCCCACCTTCCCTGGTTGTCAGCATTCACTGTCGTCCTCCTTCGCCTAGAAGCCCATTTTGCTAAAGGCACCAACCCTGCATCCAGCATTGACTCCTTCTTCTCATTTTTCAAGAGAATGTGTCAGAGACAAAGAGGAGGATGGGACACAACCTATCTTTCCCACCCCAAGACTGGAAGTGGGCATGGGTATTTTCACTCCGTGAGCGTGAAAGTGGCTGCTCCCAGATATGCTGGAGGGCTGCTTGGCTTATGAAAATGGTGCAGTGGGCTGGACATGGTGGCTTACGCCTGTAATCCCAGCACTTTGGGAGGCCGAGGTGGGAGGATCACAAGGTCAGGAGTTCGAGACCAGCCTGACCAACATGGTGAAACCCCATCTCTACTAAAAATACAAAAATTAGCTGGGCATGGTGGCGGGTGCCTGTAATCCCAGCTACTCAGGAGGCTGAGGCAGGAGAATCGCTTGAACCAAAGAAGTGAAGTTTGCAGTGAGCCAAGATCGTGCCACTGCACTCTAGCCTGGGCGACAGACTGAGACTCTGTCTCAAAAAAAAAAAAAATGGTGGAGTGACAATCATGAAACCAGAAGGCAAACACTATAGCTGCGGCCTGGATTCTCAAGTGCGATCTGCTTTTTTTTTCTTATTTTGATGGGGAACAAAAATGGAAAAGCATGCCCATTGGTAGTCCTTGCCCCGAGGGTATGACCTTCTCTTCATTCTTAGAATAGTGTAGTGTTTTGTATTTTATGCATGTTTGCTTCTCTTGGCTCTTGGACTATTTGTTCAGAATATGGCCCAGGCCACATTTCACTTTTCAGTGGCAAATCATTTTGGCTGAAGTTATGGCATCCACTGGCATGATGGATTTTACTGGTTATTTGCTTGCAAGTATGTTCCTGAAAGTTTAACAGAGTAGAAACAGCAGAATTGTTTCTTAGGTTAATTTTTTTTTGAACTTTCTGGGTTTTAAAAATGTTTATCTTTTATGTTTAAATTCAGGTCAGAGTCTCAGTAACAACTTGAGTCAGTTTGAAAAAATAACACATGTATTTATCCACCCATCCTGTGAACATCTGTAAGCTCTTCACTCGGCAGCCTGTGATGTCTGTCCACACGGGCTTATCTCTTACCTCATTCATTTATCTGGAATTTCTACTCTGTGCCAGACACTGGTTGGGGGTGCGGGGGTAGTGTTTAAGATGAATAGACACCATCAGGAGGTGCATGGAGTAGTGGAAGAGACAGACATGTGAAAAGATCATTAATTTGGTAGAATCAGTGTGCAAAAGTAGAGGCATAGCTACATTATAGCTCAACTCTGCCTGCTGAGCAGGCTTAGTGTAAGGCAGCGGTTCTCAAGCTTTGGTTTCAGGATCCTTCCTTTTACGCTAAAAATTATTTTTATTTTATTATTTTATTTTATTTTATTTTGAGACAGGGTCTCACTGTCTCCCAGGCTGGAGTGCAGTAGCATGATCATGGTTCGCTGCAGCCTTGACCTCTTGTGCTCAAGCAATCCTCCAACCTCAGCATCTCAAGTAGCTGGGACTACAGGCACATGCCACTACATCTGGCTAATTTTCGTATTTTTTGTAGAGACAGGGTTTCGCCATGTTGTCCAGGCTGATCTCGAACGCCTAGGCTCAAGCGATCCTCCCCCCTCAGTCTCCTAAAGTGCTGGGATTCTAGGTGTGAGCCACTGTGCCCTGCCAAAAATTATTAAGGATCCCAAAGAACTTTTGTTTGTTTGTTTGTTTTTTAAGAATCCTGAGGACAATCGAGGGAGCTTTTTTTTATGTGGGTTAGATCTATTGGTATCTACTCGATCAGAAATTTAAAAATAACAATAATAAAATCAGAATGTGTTAACAAACTATATATGTATAAAAAACTATATTTCCTGGCCAGGTGCAGTGGCTCATGCCTGTAATTCCAGTACTTTGGGAGGCCGAGGTGGGAGGATCACTTGAGCCCAGGAGTTTGAGACCAGTCTGGGCAACATAGGGATACCTTGTCTCTACAAAAATAAAAAAATTAGGCTGTGCACGGTGGCTCATGCCTGTAATCCCAGCACTTTGGGAGGCTGAGGTGGGCAGATCACTTGAGGTCAGGAGTTTGAGACCAGCCTGGCCAACATGGTGAAAAACTGTCTCTACTAAAAATACAAAAATTAACCTGGTTTGGTGGTGTGCACCTGTAATCCCAGCTACTCTGGAAGCTGAGGCAGGAGAATCACTTGAACCCGGGAGGCAGAGGTTGCAGTGAGCTGAGATCACCCCACTGCACTTCAGCCTGGGTGACAAGAGCAAAACTGTCTCAAAAAAAAAAAAAAAAAAAGAAAAAAAATTAGCTGGGTCTGGTGGTACACACCTATAGTCCCAGCTAATTGAAATGCTTAGGCTGCAGGATCACTTGAGCCCCAGAGGTCGAGGCTGCATGAGTGAGCCGTGATGGTGCCACTGCACTCCAGCCTCAGTGACAGAGTGAGACCCTGTCTCAAAAAAAAAAAAAAAAAAAAAGAGTAGCACCGTTTTACAGTTTTGCAAATCTTGTAATGGTCTGGCTTCATAGAAGACAGCTGGATTGTCATTTCTTGACCACTCAATCTGTCATGAAATGTTTTTGTTAGATTATATGAAAATGCATGGATATGTAGTTGGAAAAGGGAAGAGCATTTAAATAGCCTTTTCATATAATTGTGAATGTTCTTTGATACTACACCAAAACTTGACAAAGAGTAGTTTCTTGAAGGTTAGTTGCAATGTGAAATCTAAAATCAGATCAATGAACTTTTTGTTCTCTATATACCCACAAGAGAATGAGAGTATGAAAGGCAAACATTCATGTTATTATGGAAATAGTTCTGACCTCATGGATGCTCTGAAAAGGCCTCAGGGATCCCTAGAATTCCCCAAACCACACTTGAGAATGGCTGGTTTAAGGGAATCATTCCCAGTGAAGGTCCTGACCACGGAGAGCCCTGTGGGACAGCAGATGGCAGAGGCATGAGGATGGAGTGTGGCAGTGGGGCTCCGACGTGGCGCTGGGTCTGCCAGACAGGTGGTCAGAGCTGGAGATAAGCCAGCAATAATTTAGGACCTTGAGGGCTCCAAGGAAGATTTTGAGCTTCATTTTGCAGGGGTGGGAGCTGTGGAGGGCTTTAAGCAGTCAACAGTGGGTGTCGCTTTGTCTTTGTACCCACTGTACTCTCTGGACAGACTTGACCTTCCTGGGTTGTGTCAAAGAGCAGGGATCTAAATAGCAGGCTGCAACAGGAGAAGGAACGAGCACCTGCTCTAGCCCAAAGGCCCCTCCAGGCCACAACGCTGGCAGGTAGAGTCGGAGAATCTGACTGTGCTGTACCCAGAACCCTTTGGACTTCGGATTCTTCCCTTTGACCAGCCTTATCAGTGGCACCCATCCCCTTCCACACTCCTCCCTAGGCCCTCCTCAAGGAGGCGCTAACTGGAAGGCATGCTGCCCCACTGCTATTGGCTGCCGGCTTCGTTTGTGCACACTTTTCCTCTTTGTTACACCACTTTCCTATGAGGAGGTAGACCTGTCTCCAGAACAACCAGTGGGGTATATCAGCCTTTTTGGAAACCTTAACCCTCCTTGCCCAAATTCCCAGAGTATTCTTATTTATTTATTTATTTTTTTAAGATAGAGTCTTGCTGTGTCACCAGGCTGGAGTGCAGTGGTGGGATCTTGGCTCACTGCAACCTCCGCCTCCCGGGTTCAAGTGATTCTCCTGCCTCAGCCTCAAGAGTAGCTGGGATTACAGGTGCCTGCCACCACGCCCGGCTAACTTTTGTATTTTTAGTAGAGACAGGGTTTCACCATGTTGGCCAGGACAGTCTCGATCTCTTGACCTCGTGATCCGCCTGCCTTGGCCTCCCAAAGTGCTGGGATTACTGACGTGAGCCGCCGCACCCGGCCCCCAGTGTATTTTTGATTCCCCCCACTCCACAAACTACTCTACAGTCAGCCAGCTTGTGGTATCTGGTGGTGGTCTGTCTTATGAGGTCTTGTTGACATATGCATTCTTTTCTAAATTTACCAAATTGGCTGATTTTATTTCTGCTAACTAAACTTGAAAGCCTTTTCTTTTCCTAGTATAGACTCCCCTTTGGATCAATACTACACACTCAGAAGTTATGTTTGTGTTTTAAGAGAGCATTTTGTGGCAATATGGCACCAATTCTAGAAGTGGGAGACAAAGATTTAAAAGGAAGTTGGCCCCGCAGTCTGGTCGGGGGATGGTAGAGCCTGAGTTCCCTCCCACCCTACACCCCACCACACACACTGCTGGAAGAATTCCAGAGGTGTTCCAGGGTAGACACAACAGCATTTAGTAAAGTTTACTCATAATAGTTAATTTACTACTTAAAAACTAATGAAGAAAATCTAAGAATTCACTCTTTTTTTTTTTAGACAGGATCTTATTCTGTTGCCCAGGCTGGAGTGCAGTGGCACTATCATAGCTCACTGCAGCCTGAGCTCAAGTGATCCTCCCAACTCAGCTTCCCAACTAACTGGAACTACAGTCATGCACTACCACGCCCAACTAATTGTTTAATTTTTTTGCAGAGACAGGGTCTTACTATGTTGCACAGACTGGTTTCAAATTCTTGGCCTTATGCAATCCTCCTGCCTTGGCCTCCCAAAGTGTTGGGATTACAAGTGTGAACCATTCCTCCTGGCAGAATTCACCTTACACAGCCCCAAATTCTGCTCTTGGGGAATCACAGTGTATTAAGAGACACTTCTTTTCATTTTTGCATGTATCTCTAAACCTGACATCAAAATATTCATAAAATTGCAATACGTTTCATATAATGAGCTGAAACCTCCTAAGTGAGCAATGTGAAGTTGTTGGCTGCCTGGAGAATTAAATGTAAGCATGGCCTGCTCTGTGTTGCTAATGGAAATTTTTACCTAGGTTGATATTTATTAACCTTTTTTTTTTTTTTTGAGACAGAGTCTTGCTCTGTCACCCAGGCTGGAGTGCAGTGGTGTGATCTTGGCTCACTGCAACCTCTGCCTCCCAGATTCAAGCAATTCTTCTGCCTTGGCCTCCCGAGTAGCTGAGATTGCAGGCGCCCGCCACCACACCCGGCTAATTTTTCTATTTTTAGTAGAGACAGGGTTTCATCATGTTGGCCAGGTTGGTCTCAAATTCCTGACCTCATGTGATCTGCCCACCTAGGCCTCACAAAATGCTGGAATTACAGGCATGAGCCACTGTGTCTGGCTCCAACCTACATTTTTAAGGCTTAGCTGCCACTCAATGGATTTCTACATCCCAAAACAATACCTTTAATTGACTTTTATTGGCCTCCTCTGTGAAGGAGGGAAAGCAGATGCCAGAAGCCATGAGAGGCTCTGGCTGTCCAACCAACCCGTGGAAGCCACTAGTCTTAAATTTTCTGAAGCCATTTTGCCATGATTAAAACTTTTATCTTCTTCCCTGAGCTTTCCAGAGCTTTGTCCATCCTCTTCCTTCTACCTGGAATATCCTCCCCCAGACAAGACCCATTCTCATCCAGGGCCAGGTCAAATGCCGCCTCCTCCCTCTCCAGGCAAGACCTCCATTGAGGGACCACACACATTGCAGGTCCTCTGCCAAAGTGCCAACCCTCTCTGCCTTACGTTCCAAGGGGTAATAGTAATACTTACCTCAGAGGGATTCACAGTTTAGCTATTTTTGCAGTTGTCTCATTTTACTACTAGACTGTATCTTCAAGATAGGGACTGAATATTTTTCATTTCTCATAGCACCTATGATAGGCAACTCTCATTTACTGAGCCCCTGCTGTGGGTTGGGATGTGTTATCTCGCCTAATCCATAGCAGGAGCAAACACTGCAAGGTAATTATTGTTATATTCTATTTTCAGACAAGGAAGCTGAGGCTCAAATAAGTTAAGTAGTTTTGGCAAATTTGTCAAGATTTCTGCAAACCTAGACAGAAAAGGTGCTCAACCCCCAGCCCCTTTATGGAAAGGATGCATGGCTTAGGGCAGATATGCCTTGGAGCAAAGAGAAAGACACCTGTACTCTTGAATGTACTATCTTAGCCCCTGCTTCCTCCTTGACCCAGAGTTTTTGTGTAGACTATAGAACGCCCTGCCCATCTGTATTTGGAGGTGCTGCTGCAGCTGGTCACACCTGGGTTCTACTGACCTCCAGCCCTGGCTGTGGTCCCGCCCAGGGCTCAGTGTGTATTGAACAAGTAAGTGAATGAGATATGCAGAAGGCTGATTTCACCCTTATTTGAATGATTTCAATCTTGATTAAACTTCTTAGCAAGAGGTTATTTTCTTCTCCTGGACCTCAGTTCATTCATCTCTGAGAGAAGGAGGTTGAGGTCAATGATCTTTCAGTTCTCATCTAGGATGTGGTGATGTCACCAATTCCCCTGACATCCCTTCTATGTGGGAACCCTGATGAAATCCGCAGCTTTCCCTCACTGTGTCCAGGTAGGAAAGCCAAGGAGGAACCATATTCTGGAAGCCAAGGAAGGAGAAGTTTTGAGACACAGGGTGGTCAGTAGGATCAGGCAGGACAGCAGGGATGGGGCAGTGGGATCAGGTAACAGCAGGGCTGGGCAGTGGGTTCAGGCAGAACAGTGGACTGGGCAGGGGATCAGGCAACACAGCAAGGTTAGGCAGTGGGATCAGGTAATGCAGGGCTAGGCAGTGGGATCAGGAAACACAACAGGGCTAGGCAGTGGGATCAGGCAACACAGCAGGGCTGGGCAGTGGGATCAGGTAACACAGCAGGGCTGGGCAGTGGGATCAGGTAACACAGCAGGGCTGGGCAGTGGGATCAGGCAACACAACAGGGCTGGGCAGTGGGATCAGGCAACACAACAGGGCTGGGCAGTGGGATCAGGCAACACAGTAGGGCTGGGCAGTGGGATCAGGCAACACAGTAGGGCTGGGCAGTGGGATCAGGCAACACAACAGGGCTGGGCAGTGGGATCAGGCAATGCAACAGGGCT
The DNA here is from genome assembly GCF_028885655.2 of Pongo abelii. Lineage (NCBI taxonomy): Eukaryota > Metazoa > Chordata > Mammalia > Primates > Hominidae > Pongo > Pongo abelii. Next base: position 113,811,207 of record NC_071992.2, read on the forward strand.
AGGCAGTGGGATCAGGCAATATGGCAGGGCTGGGCAGTGGGATTAGGCAGTGAAGCAGGGGTTCTTAAACTTCATTGTGCATCAAAAGCTCCTAGAAGGCTTGTTAGAACACAGATTACTGGGCCTTGTGCTCCAAGTGTCTGATTCAGTAGGTCTGGGTTGGAGCCTGATAAGTGGTATTCCTAGAGACCTCAGTTTGAGAACTATTACGTAGAGAAACCTACAAGGTTGGGTGGGAATGGGCAGGAGGAAAAGATACTAGGAGAAGATGCTGTGGGGCATGAGCCAGAAAGACAATACAAGATGAGTAACATCTGCAGAGAATTGCAGCTGCAGAGCATAAACTAACTGGAATCTAGGTCCAGCCCTTCTGAAGCTTTACAAATAAGCTGCTAGCATTGTCCAGCCTTATAGGGAATTGGCAAAAGGTGGGCTTCAAGCCTACATGGGAGCCAGCCTCTTACTGCACAGCAGTTAGCAATACACATCTAAAGAACTAAGTGGCTGGCACGTGTCTTTATCATCAGAATAGATTAAACAAATGAAGGTTGATACACTGAGCTTATCAAATTGTTTTAAATATAGCAAAGGTTTGTTTTTTTTTTTAAACCTTTGAAGTAAAACTGCCTCTTTTTCAGTGCTCAGCTGCAGTGCATCGTGGGCAGTACAATGACAGTTGGAAATGTGGACCCCATGGAGGGGCTGTCATGGCCGCCCTCAGCACAGACCTGCTGTTCCCTATCAAATGTATCCTCTGTGCCTATGCTCTGTTTAATATAGAAACGAACCTCTCTGTTATCAATCATTTTTTATAAACTGTATGAAGTAAAATTCTTCATTCCTATCTTGTGATTAACGCTGGGAGAATCCAAAAAGCACAGCGTCTGACCTCCAATAAGCCATAAAGTTAAAAGCTTTTCTAGGCAATGAATACATAACCTGATTTTTTTCTCCTACAGATCCTCTCTCTCCCATTCTTTCTCCCTTTCTCCTTTGTGTGAAACTCTTTCTTTATCTCTTTCCTTTTCTATAAACTTCCTTGATCTTTCCCTCTCCAGTACCCCCCTTCCTCATTCCCTTCTTCAGTTCCAGGATGTTCTCTCCTCAGCTTGCCCATGTGTTTTGCACCTGCAACTCATGTGTGTGTCAGGGAGTAGAGGTGAGGGATTATCCCTTCCGTGAGTGACAGTCACTTTTCTTTTCTTTGCTGGCTGGTGCTTTTAGGAGACAAGGTGTACAACCTTACCCCTAGGGAGCCAGTCCTGTCCCTCGTCTCTCTATCTAATGATAATAATGATAACAATAGTAGTGATGACGGCCGGGTGCGGTGGCTCATTCCTGTAATCCCAGCACTTGGGGAGGCCGAGGTGGGTGGATCACCTGAGGTCAGGAGTTCGAGACCAGCCTGGCCAACATGGTAAAACGCTGTATCTACTAAAAATACAAAAAATTAGCCAGGCGTGGTGGTGGGCATCTGTAATCCCAGCTACTCGGGAGCCCAGGGCAGGAAAATTACTTGAGCCTGGGAGGCAGAGGTTGCAGTGAGTTGAAATCACACCACTACACTCCAGCCTGGGCAACGAGAGTGAAACTCCTTCTCAAAAAAAAAAAAAAAAATAGTAGTGATGACAAGCCACCCTGTGCCAGGCACTGTGGTAGGCAGCTCACACTTCACTCTGCATGTACTATTATCCCTTAAATGTCTCATACAAGGTCATTCAACTACTGAGCAGCCAGAGGTAGAATTCAAGAAGCGAACTTGCTGTTTTCTCTATTTAAACTCTTTTGTCACCCAGGCTGCAGTGCAGTGGTGCGATCATGGCTCATTGCAGCCTCCACCTCCAGGCCCAGGTGATCCTCCTATCTCAACCTCCCAAGTAGCTGGGATTACAAGCACGTGCCACCATACCCAGCAATTTTTTTTCATATTTTTTTGTAAAGACAGGGTTTCACCATGTTGGCCAGGCTTTTCTCGAACTCCTGAGCTCCAGCGATCCTCCTGCTGTGGTCTCCCAAAGTGTTAGGATTACAGGCATAAACCACCACATGCTGCCTTCTTGAACTCTTTTCTATAACCCCACCCACCCTGTTTTATCCAGTTGAATTGGACTCATCTTTCAGGTCTCAGTGGAAGCACTTCTAATCTTCTAGGTTGGGATTTAATACCCCAACTATTGCATTCCCATGGAATGCTGTATGTCCCCAAAACTGCACTTAGCCTGTACAGCAATTGCCTGCTTAATTGTCTATGTAGTTCGTCATTGTACCAGCATAGCTGAGCAAGGTGCCTGGTACACAGCAGGTATTCCATAAATGCCTATAGGAAAAGTAAATTAACGGACTCTTCCTCAATAAATATATATATTCTAGAAATTTGAGTTGTATATTAGTTTCCTAGGGCTGCTATAACAATATACCGCAAACTGGGTGGTTAAACAACAGAAATGTATTGTCTCACAGTTCTGGAGCTAGAAGTCTGAGCTCAAGGTGTCAGCTGTGTTAGTTTCTTCTGAGCCCTCTCTCCTTGGCTTATAGGTGGCTGTCTTCTCCCTGTGTCTCCATGTGGTCTTTTCCCTCTGTACCTGTGAGTGTCCAGACTTCCTCTTCTTATAAGGACACCAGTCACATTGAATTAGGCCCGCCCTAATAACCTCATTTTAACTTAATCACATCTTTAAAGACCCTAACTCCAAATCCGGTTACATCCTGAAGGCCTGGGGCGTGAGGACTTCAACATATGAATTGGGGGCAGGGAGAGGGACAGAAGTCAGCCCATGACAAGTTGCTTTGCTTTTCACTTTCCCAGTTTGTGGAGGACAGTGTGTCATCTTTCAACATGTTTCTAAATAGCCTCTTTTTCCTTTCTGATTCACTTTATGTTCCCACTTCAGGGTGATATGAGAAATGCTGGGGAAGCATGTTCAAAGACTTGAGCAGTGGGTCACTTATTACTTTACCGTGGCATATTTCAGAGTCATTAAAGCAGCTCCAGCAAGCGCAGAGGGCTGTGCAGCCGGAATCCTAGGGCTGAAGATGGGACAGGAATGCAATCTAACCAGGATGTGAAACCAAGTCCAAGTAAGGTTTTTCAAAAGCCAAGAATTAGAATGACTAATTCAGTCCTGTTTCAGTATATCCAGGGGAGGCTGATTTATAGGGAAAGATGAAAAGAGGACAATGTGTATATTTTGGCTGCTCAGAAGACCATGGGGCTAGACATGGGGGAGGAGGAAGTTATTATAACCCTACAGCCAGCCAATGAGTAAGAACATCAAAGAGGAAGCTGGATGGCCAGATGGACCAAGAGCTGGGACACAGGCAGGGTCTTTGAGAGAAACAAGATGAATGGATGCTTCGGACAACCTGAGTTCAGAGCCCTGAGGGGCCTTTGGAAAGGCATGATGGATTATGTGCACTGTGGGTCGTTGCACCATGAGAAGTCCCGTGGGGGATGAGCCCCAGAGGCCCTTAAAGTCAGGGTGGACCATTAAGTAAACAGTGGAGGAATTTCTTCCAAGAGGGCTCAGACTTCGCAAAGGCTGGGAAGGGCTGCTTTCCATCTCCAGCTCTTAATCCCCCAGCCCTGACACTGGGGCTCGCTTGTTCCAGCCTACTTGATCCATTTATTGAATAAAGATATACTGAGAACCAGCCGGGCGCGGTGACTCACGCCTGTAATCCCAGCAGTTTGGGAGGCTGACGTGGGCGGATCACGAGGTCAGGAGATCTAGACCGTCCTGGCTAACACAGTGAAACCCTGTCTCTACTAAAAATACAAAAAATTAGCCGGGTGTGGTGGCGGGCACCTGCAGTCCCACCTACTCGGGAGGCTGAGGCAGGAGAATGGCGTGAATCCAGAAGGAGGAGCTTGCAGTGAGCCGAGATCGCACCACTGCACTCCAGCCTGGGCAACAGAGTGAGACTCTGTCTCAAAAAAAAAAAAAAAAAAAAAAAAAAAAGATATACTGAGAACCCTTTTATTCCAAGGTCTATGCTAGGCCCAGTGAAAGATGAGGAATCCTTAAATCTTTGGGACTTGGTGGGGTCACCGGGGAAGCATCCTCCTCTCCTAGGTACCTTTCATCTGTTTGCACCCAGATGTGGCCTGTCCCATGTGATTGTCCCACCACTGACCCAAGCAGGCCTCTCCATTCTCCTCTTCCAGTTAAAGCTGAATTTGTCTCCAAAGTGAAGAATAGGAAAACCATGAATTTTATGGAGCTTTTTAACTATGTCAAAATGGTTTCATTCTGATACACTTTTTTTCTTTTCTTTTTTTTTTTTGAGATGGAGTCTTGCTCTGTTGCCTGGGCTGGAGTGCAGTGGTGTGTTCTGGGTTCACTGTAACCTCTGCCTCTTGGGTTCCAGCGATTCTGCTGCCTCAGCCTGCTGAATAGCTGGGATTACAGGCACGCGCCACCACACCGGGCTACTTTTTGTATGTTTAGTAGAGATGGGGTTTCACCAGGTTGGCCAGGCTGGTCTTGAACTCCTGACCTCAGGTGATCCACCCACCTTGACCTCCCAAAGTGCTGTGATTACAGGCGTGAGCCACTGCACCCGGCCCTGATATACTATTTTGTTTCGTAATTTGCTTGGGTTTTATCATTGATTCATCCATTCAACAAATATGTATTAAGAAGCTACAGTGTACAAGGCATTGCTTTGGGTGCCAAGGATACTGCAGGGTCAGGCCAGGGTTACATCTGGCTCACAACCAGTCAGGCTTTAGGGTTTGGTACAAATTCCACGGCCTCAGGCACCATGGGTGCATGGGAGCAGCAAAATAAGTCCTTAAAGAGATGGAAAACTCACTTATAAAACCATCTGGGCTTGATGCTTTCTGTAGAGGGGATATATTTGACAACAAATTAAATATCTTCAAAATCCATTTGTGCATTCAGGTTTTTCATTTCTTCTTAAGTCTATTTTGGTCATTGATATCTTTCTGAAAAATTGTCTCATTTGTCTACATTTTCAAATCTGTTGTTATAAGTTACAGCTCATAATACTGAGCTACATTTTAATAGGGAACATGTATTTTATAAATACATGTTTATAAAAAATAGGGTCCCACTATGTTGCCCAGGCTGGTCTCGAACTCCTGGGCTCAAGCAATCCTCCTACCTCAGCCTCCCAAAGTGCTGGGATTACAGATATGAGCCACTGTGCCTTGCCAGGGGACATGTATTTTTTTTTTTTTTAACAAAAAGTACCCAGTGTTAGGCCGGGTGTGGTGGCTCACACCTGTAATCCCAGCACTTTGGGAGGCCGTGGTGGGCAGATCACTTGAGGTCAGGAGTCTGAGACCAGTCTGGCCAATACGGTGAAACCCCGTCTCTACTAAAAATACAAAAAATTAGCTGGGTGTGGTGGCGGGCACCTGTAATCCCAGCTACTCAGGAGGCTGAGGCAGGAGAATTGCTTGAACCCAGGAGGTGGAGGTTGCAGTGAGCTGAGATTGCACCATTGCACTCCAGCCCAGGCAACAAGAACGAAACTCCGTCTCAAAAAAAAAAAAAAAAAAAAGAAAGAAATAAAAAAAACAAAGAAAAAAAGCAAAAAGTGCCCAGTGTTTTATTCTCATAGATCACAAAGCTCTTAGCAAAAATTCTGAGGAAACACTGAGACCTGGGGGATGGGTGTGTGTTGCTGCGAGAGGAGTCTCTATTGCCTCTTGGGTTTCTCCGATAACACCTGGCTTTTGTAGAAGATCTTCACAGTTTTTTAGAGCACCCATCCCTTGCCTTACCTCTCCTGTCTCCCTTGTCTGCCTGATGCCTCCAACTTCTCAGAAGTGCCAGGGCCAGGGCACTGCTGGGCCTATGGTGTGGGTCTACCTTGCAGTAAAAGGCTCGTTACCCACTCCCCTCAACACAGGGGTCTCCTGTTTTTAGTCAGCTTAAGAAAGCAGTCTTGTCTGTGGAGGAATGCCCAGCCTTCTTGGTGCAGATGCTGGGTTTGGGGACCCAGTTGTTTGCGGGAGTTCTCTAGGGACGTCAGTACCCAGGGAATGTGAGACTCCTGGGATGTTATAGTCCCCATGCTAGCAGGGGGAAGACACTGGGCCCATGAGCAGTTGAGTTTAGGGTAGCCAGTCCTGCTGGGACAAAGGAAAGCCTCAGATGCCAGCAAGCTTGCTGTCCAGCTATTTTCTGACAACCCTGCTTATTGCACCATGTACAGTAATCAACATAGACTTGCATCTGCTCTGAGGGGTGCAGGTGGTACTCCATGGAACACACACACGCACGCCTTCACCTACCCTTTCCTGTACCTTTGGAATTCGTGGCATAGGAACACTATATCTATTGCACTTGGGTATGGTTATAATGCCAGGGTAAAGATAAGTTTCTCTGTGGAGTACCTGAATGACAAGATCATATTTTGTGTCAGTTCCACGTGGAAGGGCTCTTCCTCACAAATATTGGAAGGGTACCAGTAGAATCTAAGCTCTAGGAAGGCAGGGTTTTTTTTTTTTTTTTTTTTGTCTGCACATGATAGACGCTTAGCAAATATTTGCTGGATGGGTGGACAAATGGAAACTGGAATGAAATGGAGATGCCTAGGTGAGTGCAGGAAGGACTCTGCCTCTCCTGGTCTTTGCCCTGTAGATGCCAAATATTCCAGGCGGGAACTGGGAAGTTGGCAGATGCTGCTGTGTAGAGACTCAGTGGAGCAAAGATTGGAAAAACATCTAGCCTGTGTCAGCTAGCAAAAGAGGGGTTTTGGGTTTATTTTGGGGTCAGAATATTAGAGGAGGTACCCTGTACCCTCAGGGTTCAGAGTGTGGTTGACTAGGAGGCTCCAAAGAGTAACTGAAACCCAAGGGGACGGAGATAGGACCACTTGATCCATCCTTGTAGGTTCAGAGCTATGTCTTATCAAATGTTTTCCTTTCATGTATTAGCATGATAATGAACTCTTCCTACTTTGGTTTGATAATGTAATGGATTATATGGATAGATTTTCTAATGTTGAACCAATCCTTGCATTATTGGGGTAAACTTTACTTGATCATAATGTACTTTTTAATACCTTACTAGAATTATTTTGCTAATCTATTTTTGTATTTAGATTTATAAATTAAACTGGCTAGTATCCCGTCTAATTTTAATTTTTTGCACTGTCTGGTTTTGGTATCAAAGTTAAGGTAGCTTCATGAAAATAAATTGTTTTTGTAAAGTAGGTATTAGCTATTCCTTAAAGAGCTGGCAAATATGCTCATAAAACCATCTGGGTTGAATCCCTTCTGTAGGGGAAATATGTTTGAAACTAATTTAATTTCTTTAAAAGCCATTAGTCTATTTGACTTTTCTATTTCTTTTGAGTCTATTTTAGTAATTGATATTTTCCTTGAATGTTATGCCATTTGTCTACATTTTCAAATCTGTTGGCATAAATGACAGTTCACAATACTGAGCTGTGTTTTAATAGGGGACATGTGATTCTTTAACCAAAGGTGCCCAGTGCTTTGTTTCTGTAGGTCACAAAGTTCTTAGGAAAAATTCTAAAGAAACATTGAGACCTGGGGGATGGGTGTGTGTGCTGCAGGGAGAGGAGTCTGGATTGACTCTTGAGTTTCTCTGATAATATCTCGCATATGTAAAAAAGCCTTACAGTTTTTCAACACACCTATTGCTTGCCTTATCTCTTTTGTCTTCTCAAAGTCCTTGAAATGTAGATTTTATAATGAGTCTCAATTTATAGATAAGGAAAGGCCAATCAGAGATACCAGTTTATCTATAATATAGATGAAATCAGAAGCCACTCCTAGATCACACCATTTTAATTAGAAGAGAGTTTAGAGATCATCTCATTGAGAGATTCTTAACCTGGGATCCATGGACCCCCTCAAAGTGCTCTTGGGTAGACTTCAGAGGCTCCATAATTTGGATGAGAACGAAATTACATTATTTTTCACTAAACTCTTAGTGCAATTTAGCATTTCCTTCTATTATGATTGCAAGCAACAAACACCAAAGTAGTAGCAGTACTGTGTCTCCAATAGCAATCACAGATATTTTCATGGCACATTGTAGCTGTCAGAGATAACTCAAAATATTGTTTACACTCATCACTACTTCAAAATTACACTAGTTAGTAGACCCGCCCCTTGATCTTGACATGTTACTGTACATGTTACTGTATACCAAATTTGTTTTTTAAAATATTTTGATAGCTGCAGTTCAAATAATTGGCCTCCTTTCTAATCCTTTGCATTCATTTACTTGTTTATTGTGATAAAATATACATAAGATAAAATTGACTATTTTAACCATTTATAGTACATGTTTGATGGTATTGAGAAAATTTACAATGTTGTGTAACCATCACCACTATTTCCAGAGCTTTTCATCATCCCAAATAGAAACTCTGTACCTAATTAAGCAATAACTCCTCATTCTTCCCTTCCCCACCCCCCAGTAACTTCTATTCTACTTTTTGTCTCTATGAATTTGCCTAAATACCTCATACAAATGAAATTCTACCATATTTATCCTTTGGTGGTTAGCTTTTTTCATTTAGCTTAGTGTTTTCAAGGTTCATCCATGTTGTAGCATGTATCAGAACTCTTTTTGTGGTTCAAAAATACACTACATTTTACTCCATTCACCTGTCAACGGCCACAGGTTGTTTTCACCTTTGGACTACTGTGGGGTTGTTTTTTTTTTTTTTTTTCATTTTTTTGAGACAGGGTCTCTTTCCTATCACCCAGGCTGCAGAACAGTGGCATGATCAGGGCTCACTGCAACCTCGACTTTCCTGGCTCAGGTGATCTTTCCACCTCAGCTTCCCAAGTAGTTGGGACTACAGGCACACACCATGCCTGGCTAATTTTTTGTATTTTAAATACAGACAGGATTTCATCATGTTGCCCAGGCTGGTCTTGAACTCCTGGGCTCAAGCAATCCACCTGCCTTGGCCTCTCAAAATGCTGGGATTATAGGCATGAGCCACTGTGCCTGGCCACCTTTGAGCTATTGTGAATAAGGCTGCTATGAACATTAGCACACAAGCATCATCTTGAGTTCCTGCTTTCAATTCTTTTGGATATATACTAAGGAGTAGAATTGCTGGGAAATATGGTAATTCTATGTTTAACTTTCTAGGAACTGCTAAACTGTGTTCAACAGTGGCTGCAGCATGTTACATTCCCACCAGCAGTACACGAGGGTTCCAATTTCTCCACATCCTCACCAATACTTGTTATTTTCATTAAAAAAATATTAATTACCATCCTAGTGGGTGTTGCATTTTATTTTAGCATGTAAAAACTTTATTCTGAGAAGGAGTCATGGGCTTTCCAGACTGCCATGGGGGTCCCTGATACAAATAAAGGTTAGGAAGCTAGGATGAGGGAACTCAAGAGCTCAGAGATATTGTCACATGTCCAAGGTGAGGTGATGGACTAGCAGCAGCCCAGGCATTAGAACTAAGTTTCCTGGGTCTCAAAGGAGCCCTTTTCCCTCCTACCAGATGGTCTGTTCTCATGTACATGATCCACCCCAGCCAGTGGTCAGAACTGAGTCAGAGCTGGAGCTAAGCCATTGACCAACCAGCTACTGAAGCTGAGGCCAGCACCAGACACAGACTAGATAGACATAATTAATCCCTGTTTGCAAATCACTGCAATGTAGAACTACCATGCACCACCACAGCTGCTAAATCCTTATCCAGCCTACAAACATCCACTGAATGCCTGTGTGCAGATCAAACTCCATATTCAGTTGGAGTGCTTGGGGGACACTTACGGGGACATCAACGGACAATTTGGTTTATAGGTATAAAGTTCAGGAGGGAGAAATAACCCTGTGTATGTTTCATTTAATTACAGAATAGGTGTCTTGATCTCTCGTTTCTTTGTGGGGACCCTCTATTATTTCCGCAGAGGCAGGTTCAGATGGCCTCTTGAGGCTCATCGCCCATTTTCTTTACTGAGCTCTATCAGCCTTGGCTCCTGAACCTTTCCACACTTGTCAGCTTGGTTATTAAAATAACCATAGCTGACTTTTTTTTTTTTGAGACAGAGTCTTGCTCTGTCGCCCAGGCTGGAGTGCAGTGGTGCAATCTCGGCTCACTGCAACTTCTGTCTCCCGGGTTCAAGTGATTCTCTTGCCTCAGCCCCCCGAGTAGCTGGGATAATGGGAGCCTGCCACCACGCCCAACTAATTTTTGTATTTTTGGTAGAGATGGGGTTTCACCATGTTGGCCAGGCTGATCTTGATCTCCTGACCTTAGGTGATCTGCCTGCCTCGGCCCCTTAAACTGCTGGGATTACAGAAGTGAGCCACTGTGCCCAGTCATCGTAGCTGACTTTTTTTTTTTTTTTTTTGAGATGGAGTCTCGCTCTTTCACCCAGGCTGGAGTGCAGTGGCTCAGTCTCCGCTCACTGCAAGCTCCGCCTCCCAGGTTCATGCCATTCTCCTGCCTCAGCCTCCCAAGTAGCTGGGACTACAGGCACCCGCCACCACACCTGGCTAATTTTTTTTTTTTTTTTTGTATTTTTAGTAGAGATGGGGTTTCACTGTGTTAGCCAGGATGGTCTCGATCTCCTGACCTCGTGATCCACCTGCCTCGGCCTCCCAACGTGCTGGGATTACAGGCATGAGCCACGGTGCCCAGCCCATAGCTGACTTTTAATGAGTTTTAATTCTAGCTCTCCACTGTGCAACCATGAATAAGTAACTTAACCACCCTGAAGTTCAGTTGTCTTGTTTGTAAAATGAGGATAATAATGATACCTCCCTCATAGAGTGGTTATGAGGATAGAATAAGACAATACACATAGAGGGCTTGGCACGGAGCCTGGCATAGAGTAGGCATTTCATTAGTGCTGTTATTGTTGATTTTAAAATGTATTATTAAAAGTCACTTTGACGCCTATAATCCCAGCACTTTGGGAGGCTGAGGCAGGTGGATCACCTGAGGCGAGGAGTTTGAGACCAGCCTGACCAATCTGGTGAAACCCTGTCTCTACTAAAAATACAAAAAATTAGCTGGGCGTGGTGGCGGGCGCCTGTAACCCCAGCTACTCGGGAGGTGCCTTGTGGTAAAAGATGGGCCAAGGAGTTTTTGGTTTTAAAGCGAAAGCCTGTAATCACTGTGCCTGCTCACAGGGGGATTGCTATGGCTAAGTTCATAGATAATTGGGTAGTTGGCTGAGGCAGGAGAATCGCTTGAACCCGGGAGGTGGAGGTTGCAGTGAGCCAAGATTGTGCCCTTGCATTCCAGCCTGGGCAACAAGAGCGAAACTCTATCTCAAAAAAAAGAAAAAGTCACTTTGTAAGTTGCAAAGTATGACTCTACTATGAGATCTTTACAACTAGGAATTAAGCCAGTTACGATGGCCCATGCCTGTAATCCCAGCACTTTGGGAGGCTGAAGTGGGAGGATTGCTTGAGCCCAGGAGTTCCAGACCAGCCTGGGCAACATGGTGAGAGCCAATCTCAAAGAAAACTAAAGAAAACCTAGGAATCAGAGCTTCTCATCTCTGGGCCTAAAACATCTGGTGGAGTAGCTTCTCAGGAACTGTATACTGAATGAATGAATGAGATGACATTTACTAACAGTTTTATTAAATTTTATCTTTTATTTACCTATTTGACCATCTACTATACTGACTTAAATATAAAATAGAAGTTTTTCTCTTTCAACCTTTTTTTTTGAGGCAGAGTCTCACTCTGCCACCCAGACTAGAGTGTGGTGGTGCAATCTCGGCTCACTGCAACCTCCGCCTCCTGGTTTCAAGTGATTCTCCTGCCTCAGTCTCCCGAGTAGCTGGGACTATAGGTGCACCACCGTGCCTGGCTAGTTTTGTGTTTTTAGTAGAGACAGGGTTTTGCCATGTTGGCCAGGCCAGTCTTGAACTCCTGACCTCAGGTGATCCACCGGCCTTGGCCTCCCAAAGTGTTGGGATTACAGGTGTAAGCCACCATGCCCGCACCATCCCCTCCCTGCCCCCCCCCTTTTTTTTGAGACAGGGTCTCACTCTGTTGCTCAGGCTGGAGGGCAGCGCCCTGATCTTGGCTTACTGCAGCCTCTGCCTCCCAGGCTCAAGTGATCCTCCCATCTCAGCCTCCCAAGTAGCTGGGGCCACAGCTGTGCACCACCATGCCCAGCTAATTTTTTGTATTTCTTGTGGTACAGATGGGGTTGCCCAGGCTGGTCTCAAACTCCTCAACTCAAGTGATCCACCTACCTTGGCCTCCCAAATTGCTGGGATTATAGGTGTGAGGCACCATGCCCAGTCGCTTTCAACTTTAAATCAAGTATCAGTCTTAGAATCAATTCTCTGTAGAATTTGTCATATGAGCCAGTCTGCTCTCTATTTCTATGAGTTTGGCTTTTTTAGATTCCACATATAAGTGAGGTCATGCAGTATTTGTCATTCTTTGCCTGGTTTCTTTCATTTAGCATACCATGGGGCCAGGGAAGATTCTTCTTTTGTTTTCTTTTTCTTTTCTTTTTCCCTGCTCCAGCTCAAAGGATGGGGCTGGGGAATCTTTAGATGAGTCACGGGAAGGCCTCAATGAGAAGGTGACCCTTCTTCACATACCTGAAGGCAGTGACAGGATAAGGCACCAGAATAATGTTGCAGGCAGAGAGAACAGCAGGCAGGAGTATGCATGAATTGTTCAGTACAGCAGGGAGGCCAGTGTGGCTCTTGCCGAGTGAGTGAGGGGACCACGATAGGAGACGAGATCAGAGAAGTAACGAGGGGCCTTTAGTGGGGCCATTGAAACAGCTTAGGATCTCTGAGAGAGATGGGAGCCATTGGTAAGGGAATTACATGATTTCACCTTTTTTTTTTTTTTTTTTTTTTTTTTTTTTGAGACAGAGTCTCGCTCTATCGCCCAGGCTGGAGTGCAGTGGTGCGATCTCGGCTCACTGCAAGCTCCGCCTCCTGGGTTCAGGCCATTCTCCTGCCTCAGCCTCCTGAGTAGCTGGGACTACAGGTGCCTGCAACCATGCCCGGCTAATTTTTTGTATTTTTAGTAGAGACGGGGTTTCACTGTGTTAGCCAGGATGGTCTCAATCTCCTGACCTCATGATCCGCCCACCTCGGCCTCCCAAAGTGCTGGGATTACAGGTGACTTTTTTTTTTTTGAGATGGGGTCTCACTGTGTTGCCCAGGCTGGGGTGCAGTGGTGCAATCTCAGCTCGCTGCAACCTCCACCTCCCAGGTTCAAGCGATTTTCCCACCTCAGCCTCCCCAGTACCTGGGACTACAGGGGCGTGCCACCACACCTGGCTAATTTTTGTATTTTTTGGTAGAGACGGCGTTTTGCCATGTTGGCTGGTCTCGAACTCCTGACCTCAGGTGATCTGCCTGCCTTGGACTCCCAAAGTGCTGGGATTACAGGTATGAGCCACCGTGACCGGCCGATTTGGTTTTTAAAGAATCACTTCTGCTGGATTGGGAATAGTCTGCAGAGAGGCAAAGGCAAGCAGTGCTTAGGAGGCTAATGCCATCATCCAGGGGAGGGAGATGGTAGGGTTGAGTAATCTCTGGAGTATAACAAACACTAAGGATTATTTTATTTTGTGGCAAATGTCCCAAAGCTTTCTTGAACAGTTCCAGGTTGCTGGGAATGTATAGAGACAGCTTACAGAGCACCCTACAATTTTAGCAAGGGAACTTTAGTGTAATATAAAGGCATGCAGGTTGTACTCTTGTATAGTTGTGTGTACATTGGTTGTTTACTGTAGCAAAATCATGAAGAGTATGAATTCTATAGAGTTAGAGTCTCTAGATTCAAATCATGCCTCCACCAGTTACTAACGGTGTGACCTTGGGCAAATAAATTACCCTAACTTCTCTGAGCCTCAGTTTTCCCTCTAGTAAAATCGGGACAGTGGGTTGCTGTGAGGAGTAATGAGTTACCGCGTGTACAACATTTAGCATTATACTGATATATAACCATGGCTCAATAAAATAGTAGCTATCATTATGGATATGGATATAACCATTTGTAAAGGTCAAGGAACATCTCTATTTAACTTATTTTATTGATTTATTTTTTATTTTTTTAGACGGAGTCTAGCTCTGTTGCCCATGCTGGAGTGCAAGGGCGCGACCTTGGCTCACTGCAACCTCCACCTCCCACGTTCAAGCGATTCTCTTGCCTCAGCCTCCGGAGTAGCTGGCATTACAGGCATGCGCCACCAGGCCCTGCTAATTTTTTTTTGTATTTTCGGTAGAGACAGGGTTTCACCATATTGGCCAGGCTGCTCTCGAACTCCTGACCTCCAGTGATCCAGCCGCCTCAGCCTCCCAAATTGCTGGGATTACATGTGTGAACTAATTAACTTAGTTTATTTAAAGCCATAGCATACTGGAGCTGAAAAAGAACTAAGACACTTCATTTAGTCCAACCCTCTCATTTTACAGGGGAGAATAAAAACTAGAGAGAGAAAATTCCATAGGCAAAATAAAATAAAATAAAGTTATGGTCCAAGTGCCGTGGCTCACACCTGTAATCCCAGCACTTTGGGAGGCCGAGGCAGGCGGATCACGAGGTCAAGATATCGAGACCATCCTGGCCAACATGGTGAAGCCCTGTCTCTACTAAAAATGCAAAAAATAGCCGGGCATGGTGGCATGCACCTGTAGTCCCAGCTACTCGGGAGGCTGAGGCAGGAGAATCACTTGAACCTGGGAGGTGGAGGTTGTAGTGAGCCGAGATCACACCACTGTACTCCAGCCTGGTGACAGAGTGAGACTCCATCTCAAAAAAATAAAATAAAAAATAAAGTTATGCGGCCAGTGTCACCTAGCTGATAGCAGAGTGGGGACCGGAACTCAGGTCTCTGGACTCCCAGTCTGGTGCTTTCTCTGCTATGCCACATTGCTTCCATATAACCCTTAGTGTAGCACCACGTGGGAATAAAAACAACAACAATAAAGGCTTATTTGACTCTTACTTTGCACCAGGCACTATTCTAAGTACACATATTTGCTCATTTTATCCTCATGACAACCCTATAAGGCAGGTACAATTATTGTCCCCATCTTTCCGAAGAGGAAACTAAGGGTGAGAGGGATAAAGCCACTTGCCCAGGGTGGAGAATGAGTGTGGTATGGGAGATATGGGCGGGAGGCTGCTGCCCCATTACACTGCATGGCCTGCTTCTCCCTTTATGTAACAGGGAAATTGAATCCAGTCTTTCAAGTCCTTTTTCACCCTTCAAATTTGCAGACCCTAAATGCTTTTCTATCATTGGGTCTTGAAGAAATACCATTCCACTTCATTAAAACTGCTGTCTTTTTAATTTGTCTTCATCTTAATGATCATCTACAAGAAAGACTATTTGCAGAAGAGCCTAGAAACCAAGTCACCAAGCCTGTGAGAGATTCCTGAAATGTTATTTCTGGCTTCCATAGCAACCCTAACATAGGGCGTTAAGTTTAACGGAGTCAGCGAGAGCAGCTGGAGCCGGGCATTGAAGCGCTAAGAGCACTGAGGAAACAAATCGTTGGCTCAATAGTTTTCCTTTTGTGTAATTTACTGTCCCAGTGTGTTTAGGGAGTTACGACTTCTGCCAAGTAAGAATGGAGGAAATGAAGCATTGTATCAAAGTGTACAGTGTTTCCAAGCAAATTGGAGGATGAGTACAAGTCTGTGTCTAGGGGAGTCTCTGCAGAAGATGAGGGTGGGCCTGCAGAGATGTAGGGGTGGGGAGAAGGGGCAGCTCTGCTTTCCCCAACCTTGGGTGACTAGGCCTTCAGGTGAGCTTTGTAAGGAGGACTGAGCATTCCCGTTTGCCGACCTCAGCAGAGAGTTGGGGTGATACGTGAGCGAGGCATCAAAGAGGCCAAGATGCTGAGGATGACAGAGGCAGAGATGCTGAGGCTGACGGAGCCACCAGGGCTAGTGCAGGAAACAGAGCTCTCTAGGTATTTCAGGAAGAAAAAGATTTAACACAGGGAATTCGGTTATATAGTTGTTGGAAGGGCTGGAGGAGTGGGAGCCCAGGGACCACCACGCAAGAGCACCTCACTGGGATCAGGATGCTGCTGCCACCAGAACTGACATCTGTGCAGCTGCTAAGCAGACACCAGAACATGAAGTCTGGCTGCCGCAACTAACTGGCTTTCTAAAACCTTGCTTGCTGGCAGAGCCACCATCCACCCCGCTTCATCCTTTGTGAATGTATTGAATTGGGGTTCCCCAATTCTTACCCAAAACCCTAGCTGCCTGAAAGATAGTCTAGGAAATATTGATTTTGTCCTTTTAGCTTCTGTGACACTGGAAGACTCATGGGGAGAGGTGGGAGTTCATGCCAAGTGCCAATGGACATGGACAGCAATCGCTTTTTTTTTTGAGATGGAGTCTTGCTTTGTTGCCCAGGTTGGAGTGCAGTAGCACGATCTTGGCTCACTGCAGCCTCTGCCTCCCGGGTTCAAGTGATTCTCTTGCCTCAGCCTCCCAAGTAGCTGGGATTACAGGTGCACACCACCACACCCAGCTAAATTTTGTATTTTTAGTAGAGACGGGGTTTCGCCATGTTGGCCAGGCTGGTCTTGAACTCCTGACCTCAGGTGATCTGCCTTCCTCGGCCTCTCAGAGTGCTAGGATTACAGTTATATACCTCTGCACCCTGCCAATTTTTTTTTTTTTTTTTGCGACAGAGTCTCACTGTGTCGCCCAGGCTGGATTGAAGTGGTACAATCTCGGCTCACTGCAACCTCTGCCCCCCGGGTTCAAGCAATTCTCCTGCCTTAGTCTCCCAAGTAGCTGGGA
The DNA here is from genome assembly GCF_028885655.2 of Pongo abelii. Taxonomy (NCBI): domain Eukaryota; kingdom Metazoa; phylum Chordata; class Mammalia; order Primates; family Hominidae; genus Pongo; species Pongo abelii. The sequence goes on from NC_071992.2 coordinate 113,827,955, forward strand.
CTACAGGCACTTGCCATCATGCCCAGCTAATGTTTGTATTTTTAGTAGAGATAGGGTTTTGCCACGTTGGCCAGGCTGGCTTCGAACTCCTGACCTCATCTGATCCGCCCGCCTTGGCCTTCCAAAGTGCTGGGATTACAGGCATGGGCCACCTCGCTCAGCCTGATATTTATTTCATTTGAAATTTGGATTAAGTAGGTAGAGGAGTTGAACACCAAATAGGGATGAGTTGAAAGGGCCCATCATTGACCTAAACTATTTGCTCCACCACCTGAAAGTCCTTTGGGATTAAGTCCAGGGTTAGATAACAGAGGGGCAGAAACTCAACTCCCGGAGACAAAGGAGTGGCCTTAACATTCTCTCTGGTGCCTTCTCTATTAGTATACACATAAGGAAACATTAATTTACACCCAAGAGTAGGCTGGGAGCTTGGATGGGAGGGGAAGCAGGGTTGGGGGGCAGGCCTGGAGAGATTGGCTTTGGGCTGGGCCATAGATGGAGAAGACTGAAGTCTGGGCTGTCAGGAACCCTTAGAATAAGCCTAAAATAGGAAGGGCACATCTAAAACCCTTCAGTGCTCTTCATTTGTCCTAATGAAATCCAGACCTTTTTTTTTTTTTGGAACAGGGTCTTGCTCTGTGGCTCAAGCTGGAGAGCAGTGGCACAATAATGGCTCACTGCATCCTCATCCTCCAGGGCTCAAGCGATCCTCCTGCTTCACCCTCCTATGTAGCGAGGACTATAGGCCTGCACCATTACACCCGGCTACTTTTTTTTTTTTTTAATCTATTGTAGAGACGGGGTCTCAAACTCCTGAGCTCAAGTGATCCTCTTGCCTCAGCCTCCCAAAGTGCTGGGATTACATGTGTGAGTCACTGTGCCCTGCCTGAAGTCCAGACTTCTTATGCAGGAGGCACATGCCGTGCACCCACATGGCCCTGTCTTCCCCAACTTGTCCTTTAGGACCCAGCCTTGCCACATCACCTGTGGTTACCTGGGTGCGTGTGCATCCCACTCTGTTCTGGCCTCCAGCTTTTGCATATGCTGCCCTTTTACCTAAATGCACACCCCAACTTGTTGCCTGGTCAACACCTGCTCACCTTATAATAACATAATCCTATTATAATACTCATCACCTTGTCCAGGGATCTTCCCGCACCCCCTATCTTGGGACTGGTGATCTACTCCAGACTCTAGTCACTCGTCCTTTTGTTGTTGTTTTGTTTTTTGTTTTTAGAGACAGTCTGTCTCTGTTGCCCAGGATAAAGTGCAGTGGTGTAATCATAGCTCACGGCAACCTTGACCTCTTGGGCTCAAGTGATCCTCCCGCCTCAGCCTCCCAAGTAACTGGGACTACAGGTGCACGCCATCATACTTGGCTTATTAAAAAACTTTTTTTTTTGTAGTGATGTGGTCTCACCATGTTGCCCAGGCTGGTCTCTAACTGCTGGGCTCAGGCAGTCCTCCTGCCTTAGCCACCCAAAGTGCTGGGACTATAGGTGTGAGCCATTGTGCCTGGCCTGCTCATGTTTTTTATGAATCTTAATGAATCTGTCTTCTCTACAGGGTTGTAAGCTCCTCCCAGGCTGAGACTGGTTCTCATACTCTATCCCTAGCACCCAGCACAAAGAGGGGATTCCTGCAATGTTTGTACAACTCAACCAAACCAAAATGATGGTAGAATTGTCTCCGAAGACAAACTTTGCCTTTGCTGGCACAGGGGTGTGGAACCTTGTGCCCTGTTATCTAACTAGCCCCTTCCTCTTTGCGTATCTACACCTCCTCCCCTCCTCCTTCCAGGGAAAGGCCCTGAGGCTCTGTGTTTTGGGGCCTCCACCTCCTTCCTCTCCTCTCTTGCAGCCCAGCCCTGTGTTGCTATTTATTCACAGGTCTCTGCTCTGCTCTGGCTTTCACTTGCTGAATTCTCAGAAAGCAGATGAAGCAATTTATTCAGTTAAAGTGCTCCTGTGGGTCAAATGCCAGCTTGCTTTTTAAAACCTTCCTATGCTGCTTTTTAAAACCTTCCTATGCTGCTTTTTACTTTGCAGAGAGCAGAAATTACCTGTTTTGTTTCCTGGTGCTTTCTGCACTCTCTTGTATTGAGGGATGGTGTGTGTGTGTGTGTGTGTGTGCGTGTATTACAATTTTAAGATACATATCATTTCTCAATTTGAGAAAGGAAGAAAGATAGTGAGGGGGTTTGATAGAGAATATCAAAATTATTTTGTACATATTCAGTCAGCTCATTTTTTAAAAGAAAAGGTTTTAATATCACTGGCTATTGTTTTTATTTTATTTTATTTTATTTTATTTAATTTTTGAGACAGAGTCTTACTCAGTTACCCAGGCTGGAGTGTAGTGGCGCAATCTCAGCTCACCGCAACCTTCACCTCCTGGATTTAAGCAATTCTCATGTCTCAGCGTCCCAAGTAGCTGGAATTACAGGCACGCGCTAAGACACCTGGCTAATTTTTGTATTTTTAGCAGAGACAGGGTTTCACCACGTTGGCCAGGCTGGGCTCAAACTCCTGGCCTCACGTGATCTGCCCACCTTGGTCTCCCAAAATGCTGAGATTACAGGCATGAGCCACCGTGCCTGGCCTGACTATTGTTTTTAATTTTAACTTTAAGTTCAGGGGTACATGTGCAGGTTTGTTATGTAGGTAAACCCATGTATCACAGCGGCTGGTTGTACAGATTATTTCATCACCCAGGTATTAAATCTATTACCCATTAGTTATTCTTCCTGATCGTCTCCCTCCTCCCACCCTCTGATGGGCCCCAGTGTGTGTTGTTCCCCTCTATGTGTCCGTGTGTTCCCGTCATTTAGCTCCCACTTAGAAAAACCACTATTTCACAGCTTATTTGTACTTCTCTTTGTCAATTAAGAAAAAGACTGTTTGTATAGCAAACTCTGAGAGAGGACGTGAGGGGCATTTTTTAGTGAGACTTGAGCAAACTACTTTACGTTGCAAGGAAATTCAATTCATTGGAAACTTTTTCCTCCAGGACTAAACTGGGGCAGCTTTCATTTTGGCTCCCTCACAAAGAAAATTGTCCAGGGTCTGGAAACCACAGTTGTTGAACCTCATATGACGTCTCTTTTCTTTCAGCTCATGCAACATTTACTAGAGGAGACTGGTGTGATGTGGCGTGTTTTTCCTTTCCTTTTTTTTCCTTTCCATTTTGCTGGCTCATTGGTGCACACTTCCTGAGGGCCTGAGAGGGCTGTGTTCCTAGAGGAATTTATGACAGTCAGCAGGGACAACTGAAATTTGAGCTGGTGTGAACCCATAATCCCTCAGGGCCCTACTGGCTGGAGTCTCTGCTTTAGGGAGCATCATTTCTACCCAAAGATGCACTCCCATTCCCCAGCACCTTCGTAAAACAGCAACAAAAACTTACCATGGCATTGCCAAGCATATTTTACATAAAAACTTCCCAGGGTGGATTCTATCTCCATGGGCAGATGGAATCCATCCCAAAAGCATCTTTCTCTGCCAGCACACTCACCTGTCTCTGCTCTGCAAATGCCCTTCTTGGTAGTAGCTTGTTCAAGGGTACACAGAGCAAATTTGGCAATTCTGAAATTTCAACTTTTGTTTGTGAACTTCGGCTCTGCTCAGGAAGAACTTGTCAGAATGAAGGTTGACATTCAGCCTGTATCTTGAGCATTCTTGAGAGAAGCACACAGTGCCTGGCATCTTGAATGGCACCAGCTGTTTGCTACTAGCTCTTTGGAACAAGTGGGTCCATGAGAGAAAATATACAGAGCAGAGAGAAGACTGTGCCCGCTCTGGCAGGACAGGGAGCCTGGCTACCCCAACTTCCTTTTCCCAAGCCATCTGCTACTTTTCTTCTTCTGCAACCAGGCATCCAAAGCAGGGTGTTTGTGGGAGAAGACCCTGGAAATCACCTCCATCTGGGTGTACATTGCTACTTTTATCCTCAGTAGTTGGTCAAGAAGTAGAGTGTATTCTCTATATATCTTTATTGGGTTCATCCCCACTTATTCAGAAGTAGAATCTCTAGGCCGGGCATGGTGGCTCACACCTGTAATCCCAGCACTTTGGGAGACTGAAGCTAGCGGATTGCCTGAGCTCAGGAGTTTGAGACCAGCCTGGGCAACATGGCGAAACCCTGTCACTTTCAAAAATACAAAAAATTAGTCGGGTGTGGTGGTGTGTACCTGTAGTCCCAGCTACTCTGGAGGCTAAGTTGGGAGGATCACTTGAGCCTGGGAGGCAGAGGTTGTAGTGAGCCGAGACTGCGCCACTGCACTCCAGCCTGGGTGACAGAGTGAGACCCAGTCTCAAAAAAAGAAAAAAGTTTTAAAAAAGTTTTAAAAATACGAATTTTTAAAAAAGAAGAATCTCTAGCGACCATTCAGTGTGATCTGGAGTTAGGCTGTTCTGGTTAAACATAGATTGTGCCTACTGAATTATAATTTTTCTTACCCTGCCTAGCTCTACAGTTGCCTCTATACTTGTCTCAATGACCCCTGCACTGTGAGCTTCTTGAGGCCAGGGCCTGACGGTACAGCACTAACCATTGTATTTTGCCTGTGGTGCCTTCGGTACAGTGCCTTCTATGTGCCAGCCCTGAGCCAGGCATTGATGAAAGATGAATAAGTCCAAGTCATGACCTCAAAGGTGGCTTATAGATTGATGGGACTTGCAGGCCAGTAAATACCATAAGTATTTGTGGGGCGACATCACTGCACATTAAGTTACTCATTGGGCTTACTGTCATCACGACCTGGTGCTGAGAAGGCACATTTGAACTCCGGTAGGTGCAGCAGATGAATCACTGGGGCCTGAGCGATGCCTCCCAGGGCACTGGCCAGGGCAGAGGGTGAAGTGGGGAGATTTGCACTTAGGCGACTGTGTCTTGAGTTGAGCTTTATCTCCTGGGTCACATTCCAGGCTCAGCTGCCAGTCAATGTGTTATCTGGTGATGGGGAGGGTAAGAGGGCTCTTCACTCTTGGCCACCTACTGAGAGCAATGGCTAAAAATGCAGGTATTAGAGTCAGACCAACTTGGGGTTTAAATCCCTGTTCTGCCACCACTCATTAGTCCCCTGACTGTGCACTTGTCACTTAACCTCTCTGAGCCTCAGCTTCCTCATCTACAAGTGGAGGGTAACAGTGCCTATCTTCTTTATTTTCTGAACCTAATTGAATGCCAGATATATCTGTCATGCACATGATCTGACAATGGAACAGAATATTTGCATCAGGAGACACAAGAGACTCCAGGCTGTATGATTGCCATATTTTCAAGGCCACTCCTGGTTTGGGGGAAGAAGGTGGCAGGACATCAGAATGGGGTGCCCTGCCACTAACTTCTTTTCTAGACCCTTGGCAGATGGTCTCTCAGGCTTACATATCCTTAGAGACAGAGTTCTCAGATTTGTTGTGCTTAGGAATCACTTGTAGCAATTACAAATGCAGATTCCTGGGCCTTAACCCCAGAGATTCTGATTCCCTGGGTCTAGGGTACAGCTGGAGTGCAGTGGTGCGATTGCAGCTCGCTACAACCTCTGCCTCTCAAGTTCAAGCGATTCTCCTGCCTCAGCCTCCCAAGTAGCTGGGATTACAGGCGCCTGCCACCACGCCTGCTAATTTTTGTGTTTTTAGTAGAGGCAGGGTTTCACTATGTTGGCCAGGCTGGTCTCGAACTCTTGACCTCAAGTGATCCACCCACCTTGGCCTCCCAAAGTGCTGGGATTACAGGCATGAGCCACGATGCCCAGCCGTCCCCACCTCTTTCTGATGTTATCGAGCTGTTGAGGATCCCAGCTGCAACCTGTTCTTTATTGTGTCTCTGCTGACCAGCATTCCCAGCCCATTCCAGCTCATGGCAGGGTATCCGCAGTCTTTCTCTTCCCTGCCCTCCCACACCCCCCACCCACATGTACATGAGCTGGAAGCTCATGTACACACCAAAGGGAATAAGCAAGGACCCAGACAGGCAGCCAGGTGCCTGGCACTAGGCCGGGTACTAGGGATTCATAGAAGATACTGCTTGTGGCCAGGTAGCTGCATGTGTGAGATACTGGTGGAAGACGCTCAGACAGAGGTAAGCAGGGAGTGTTGGGGCTCAGAGGAAGGCCATTGAGGCCAGTGGAGAATGGCCCATTAAGGAAAGGTTTTCAAAATAGTTGACCACAGGGCTGAGTCTTAAGCTGAACAGGGAGCAGAGGGTATGCCTAGCAGAGAGGGCGCTGTGTAGGGACTACAGACAGGCAGTGTGACATTGTTGGGGTATAAGGTATAGGGCAGGGAGTGGTGGCTGGTGGAGAAGGTTGAGTTCATGAGTTCATTCTCCCCTGAACATCAGCAACCTTGCCGTTAGTGACCCTTAGGATGGTGGCTTTTGAAGAAATTGCTTTGATGGAATAGCTCCCCGAGACTCATGGATACTGGGAGTTTATGTATGTATATATTTATTTATGAGATGGAGTTTTGCTCTGCTGCCCAGGCTGTAGTGCAGTGGTGTGATCTCGGCTCACTGCAACCTCTGCTTTCCATGTTCAAGCGATTCTCCTGCCTCAGCCTCCTGAGTGGCTGGGATTACAGGGGCACGCCACCATGCCCGCTAATTTTTGCATTTTTAGTAGAGATGGGGTTTTGCCATGTTGGCCAGGCTGCTCTTGAACTCCTGACTTCAGGTGATCTGCCCACCTCAGCCTCCCAAAGTGCTGAGATTACAGGCGTGAGCCACTGCACCCAGCCCGATACTAGGAGTTTAAAGCTGTCATTGCCGGTTCTTGGGACTCAGATCAATGAAACTCACTAAAATATTCATTCATGGGAAAGTTCTGGTAGAAAGGAGAAGATTAAGGTCCATTTTTGTCAGGAGAGCCTCTCTCTGGGAAAGCCATTGATGAGATGACTGGGGCATAAGGTGGTGTGGTGGTGTGTGCCTGTAGTCCCAGCTACTCCGGAGGCTAAGTTGGGAGGATCACTTGAGCCTGGGAGGCGGAGTGATTGGGAGTGATTGGAAAGTGACATCTGGAAGACAAATCGGTTTATTTTCATAAGCTCCCTCCAGTCTGTGGGTGATGGGAAATTGGGGTGCTGTGTCAAGAGGAATCCTGTGGTTGGACTTTGATTCTGAGACCAGGACTGATTAGGGGTGTCGGCCACAGGTGCCAGGGCTGGGGACATGGGGGTGACATGCAAGGCTTGGACTTGCCATTCTGGCTCCATATTTTATCATGGAACCAGCTGTCTCCCTTCCTTTGGTTTATGCAGTTGATTTCGAGCCCTACATGCAGGGCTTGACATTTTTACCAATTATACTTCATCTTACTAGTTTCTATTCATTATTCCATTCCTCAGAAACCCTTTCTGGGCCTGACTGTGTTACTCAGCTTATTAACAGCTCCTCCCAGCATCGTGTGCAGTGGTGTAGGGAGAACCACAAATGCCTCCAGAATTTGCAAAAATGTTTGGAAAATGTTACCAAGTGGGAAATGATTTGCTAATGAGTTCACAATATGTCTTAGACCCAATAAGTAATCCAGGGTGTCTCCCTAATATAGTAGAAGCAAGTTTTCAGACTATTCTCCAGCGGTTTTTTCAGAAAATGTGAATAGAGCACGACTGAGTCAAAGAAAGCCCTAGCTCATCAACTGCATTCTACAGTGTCAGGCCTGATGCAATGCCGCAGCTGGCGACTGACTAATAAGGGAATTGGAGAGGGGAGAATTGATTATTTCCTGGACAAGTACCATGGTGCCTTAATCAAGTGCCCTAAATGCAGGGGACTGCAGGGGAAGTCACACTGTGGTAAAAAAACAAATATAATCTAAATTACATCTGAAGTAGAGTTTCAATTACCCTTAAGCACTGAGAGCTGGTCACAGTCTGGAGGCATACAGGGACAGAAGTACCTGAGGAGGCTCAGGGGCCGCATCGCAGGTGTCTGTGGACATGCCCCTGCGGGAGCACAGTGGTGGGTGGGATCCCAGTGCTGTGTCGCACCGTCGTCTTTGCTCTCAGTCCATCTGTCTCTCTGTCTCTCTTTGACAAGCCTATGTAGTTCAAGTCTCATAAATAAAATGCGTATAGCCGGGGTTCCCAAGCCCCATGCTGTGGACCGATATCAGTCCCTGGCCTGTTGGGAACCAGGCCGCACAGCAGGAAGTGAATGGCAGGTGAGCATTACCACCTGAGCTCCACCTACTGTGAGATCAGTGGTGACATTCCATTCTCATACAAGCGCAAACCCTATTGTGAATTGTGAATGCAAGGGATCTAGGTTGCACACTCCTTATGAAAATCTAACTAATGCCTGATGATCTGAGGTGAAACAGTCCCCCTCTTCCCCACTCTGTCCCTGGAAAATTTGTCTTCCATTAAACCAGTCCCTGGTACCAAAAAGGTTGGGGACTGCTGGCTTATTGGATGCAATTTCCTTGTATTCTGATGTGCTAGTTTTATATTCTTACAGTGGAGGATCCATACCGCTTTCACTGATGAGCATATCTCTTACAATCTTTCTATTTGTTTTGCTCTGACCCCATGCCCACCTGGCAGCCCTCCGTCATGAATGCGGTTTTACCTGGAAGCTCATGTGCTGACCCTTCACATGGCCAGCCTTGTCTGCCTGCCCTTATTTCTCACTGAAAAAGAATGTTAGCCCTTATAGTCAGACAGTGTCTCATATGATTAGCTAGTTTACCTTTATTCATTTTTTCAGACATGGGTAAAATTGAGTACTTCAATCTTTGTTGCAGAGCACCAGGCTCTAAGACCAGGTTGGTAGAAGGATTCTATTTCATGTGCCAGTTCTGACAGATTGTTTATTGGTACTGAAAATGCCATGTTGAAAGGATCCAGGCTGAGGGGGACAGGGCCAGAATTGATTAACAATGTCTGCCAGGGACTGAAAAAAATGGCATTGTTAAGCTTGCCTTAGAGCCTGAGAAGTCAACCATTCCCTCTCTCCTTCTCTACCAAGAGGTAGTCAACCACTCCCTTCACTGTCCTTCTCTCTCTTAGCAGGTATCATTAGAGACCTCCTTCCAGACTGGCTTAATATGTTTATATTTCTCAACAACAGCACACTGTATCTTTTTGGTCTGCCTGCTTCATTGTATTCCGTTATTATTTGTGTCCTTTTCACAGTCAGGAGTCTTTTCCTTCCTTTGTATCCCCAGGCCCTGACATACAATAGGTATGTTGAATGACTGGCTCACAACCTAAGAGTTCTACCTAATTGTTCTGCGTACAGGGAATCTGCCTTATTAGGGTCAGTCATTTGCCTCACTGAGATCCATACTACAGAGTTCCGTGGATCCTCTTGATCTGTTCCATCTAGGAATAAAACATACATTTTGCACGCCCTTTTGTTTTCTTTCTTAAACTCCTGCTAGCTTGTTATGATCATGGCTTGCTGTCTCTCTGTTCTTCTCTCATCATAAAACAGCTTTAATTTTTCTCCCCAGTGTCCCTTTGAAACTCTTGGTGAGCTAGTTTTTTCTCTGTCTCTTTAGGAAATTTTAATCATGTTTTTAATCATGCTTCATAGTGTTTTGGGTCACCCTTAGGTAATTTTTAAAATCCTCTGGTTATTCCTAGTTCTAAGAAAAGTTTTAGCTCTTGGCTTACTGCTACTCTGTCCAGCATTACCCTTGTCATAATTGTTGGTGATTTCAAGATCCATATGAATCATGAATCATTCTTTAATAGCTTTGAGATTCTTTTCTCCAATATCCTTGTCTTCCACCAGATCTCAGCCACTCACTTCTCTCTCTCTCTCTGTTTTTTTTTTTTTTTTTTTTTTTTTTTTTGAGACAGAGCCTTGCTTTGTTGCCCAGATTGGAGTATAGTGGCACAATCTCGGCTCACTGCTACGTCTAGCCTCCCGGGTTCAAGCGATTCTCCTGCCTCAGCCTCCCAAGTAGCTGGGATAACAGGCGCCTGCCACCATGCCTGGCTATTTGTATTTTTAGTAGAGATGGGCTTTCACCATATTGGCCAGGCTGATCTCGAACTCCTAACCTCAAGTGATCCACCCGCCTTGGCCTCCCAAAGTGCGGGGATTACAGGCATGAGCTACTGTTCCCAGCTAGATTTCAGCCACCCTCTTCTCTTATCTCGACCCTATAATTACAGTAACTTTAATCCCACCGTGATCTCAGTTTAAACCTCCTATCTTCCCAGCTTGCCCGTACTAGTATTCCAACTCCAACAATTCTGTGACCTTATCTGGACTTCCAGTTAATTGATCCCGCTGTTTTTTCACTGTCTTTCACCTCAATTCCTCTATTTCCGGCTTCCCCAGCTTTAATTCCATAGGGAATCACTATAGTCACTGTCAACTACCTTTGCCCCTTTCCTGATTCATCATTCTCGTTTGGCTACATGATAACCCTTGTTAAATTCAACTTTTACCAGCCTTCCCCCCATATCTGTGTAGCTGAATGTGGCTGTAGCAAAACATGCAACCACCTGGATTGGTCTTATATAAATTTCATAATTGCAGCCTTTAAGTAGGCCTTTAATGCGGCCTGGAAATCATACTCTAGTTCCTTAATCCCTTCACTCTTCCACTGTCCTAGAAACTGTTAACAGTTTTTTTTCACTTGTATTATTACATTTTTCACGGTTCTCTTGTTAAGTGCCCACAAACCATCTGCTCGTGGGAACTTTGCTGGGAATTGATATGGAACATCACATTTTTCTGAAATCAATTTTCCTGGGTATTTGACTACTGTCCAGACTGTAGTCCTTCTATTCCCCACAGCCCCTCAAAGATCAGTGACCTCTCTCTTTCCGTCGCACCTGTCCCATCCTTCATTCTCCCCCTGGCCCTTGACCGTACTGAACTCTCCATAAGCGCTTGTCGAGGAGTGAGAACGGGATCCATCAGTGGCTTGACTTACTGGGCTGCTGCTATCCAGGGAGACAAGCATCTGTTTTCATCATATTATTGTTTTTTTGTTTGTTTTTTGTTTTTTAGCGCTTGGCAGGAGGTAGGCAAGTTTGGGCCATAGCTTTCAGGCCCTGAGTCCAGGCAAGGAAAGAACTGACCCCGGAGAGCCAGTCCAGCCCTGGTGCATCTTGAGTATTCTGGAAATGGCAGATCTAAAAGGACAAAATCATTTCATATTCATCATGAGTATAGCTTGGTGGTTAAGAGTGCAGACTACGGAGCCATCACGATGGGTTCAGATCCCAGCTCCTCTACTTCCTAGTGATAAAAGAAAAAACTGAACCAAATTAAATTTAAAGGAGTTTAACTGAGCAATGAACAATTTGTGAATCGGGCAGCACCCAGAATCACAGCAGATTCACAGAGACTCTAGTACAGCCACGTGGTGGAAGATTTATAGACAAAAAAAGGGAAATGACGTGCAGAAATCAAAAGTGAGGTACACAGCGGGTGGATTGGCTACAGGCTGGTGTTTGTCTTATTTGAACACAGTTTGAACACTCAGCAGTGTATGAATGGTTGAAGTACGGCCACTGGGATTGGCCAAGACTCAGCTATTGTTACAAGTGCATACTCCTAAGTTAGGTTTTCAATCTTGTCTACTTATTAAGCTTGGTTGCAGTTTTTCCACAGAGACTGAAATATAGAAGCATGGAGTCATTCTCAGGCCATATTTAGTTCACTTTTACACTAGATAGGAGAACTCAAGCAAGTTATCTAACCTCTCTAGACTCACTGTCCTCATCTATTAAAGAAGAACAGTAGCAACACCTACTTTCTAAGGTGTGTTCTTTCCTACTTTCTAAGGTGTGTGTGAAGAATAAACAAGCCAACACCTGTAAAGCATTCAGAACAAGGCCTGGCACTAATTAAGTGCTCAGTAAATATTAGCTATAAATTACGATTATTTTCTCTTTTGAGTCTCACAACAGTATTGTAAGGTATTATTATCCCTATTTTGCAGAGGAAGAGACTGAGGGTCACACAGGTTAAGGAGAGGCTCAAGATCATTTGGACGGAAAGTGGCAGGAGCTGGGCTTGCATGGGATCATAGGACTCTAATACTGTTTCACTTAGGATTTCAGAACCCCCTTTGGTCTCCAGATGAAATGATTTTACCCTTGTCATGGAGATTCATATTCATTCCTTCTGCAAATGTGTCCTAACTTCCCCATGCAGATGGCACCAAATATTTACAGTATGATTACACGGCCATGATTGAATTTAGCCAGAACGGGAGAGAGCTGATTAGTGACAAGGCTGCAATCTGGAGAGGAGGAAATAGTTCTGACGTTGCACATTGTCATTCTGCTGGAGTAGGAATGTTGCTTAAAATTGTCCTGGCTCAGTTCCCTTTCTCTGGAAGAGTAAAAGACACTCATTTGCCCGATACATGGACTTTGGAGTCAAGCTGACAGTACTGGAAGAGCTGTTAACAGAGTCCAGATCATCACTTTATGGTTAGAGGGATGACGTTTTATTATGGGCCCACAAACCGTCTTCCAACTGTGGTTGAAAACCCTGTCATGAGAGGCCAGAAGGAAGATCATTGTATGTTCTTCTCCTAGGCCAAGGAGGCAGGATGTCCTTCATCAGAACCAGTTGTCAGCATAAGAAGAACACACATCAAGGAAATCCATTTCCTGGAAACATCTCTCAACAGTTCCCATGTGGAGAAACTGTGAAGCTTTTCACAGCAAATGTTTTAGAGTGTTCCCAGGTATTTGCAAAGCTCCTATCATAATGCTGGCTGTATTGATAATTTCCTAAGGGTGCCTGCCATGAGACGACGGAAAGGGCATCAGGTCTGACCATGGTGAGCCATGAGGGCCTTGCAGAGATAGAGTCAACTCTCTGGGCCTCAGTTTTCCTTTCTATAAAGTGAGTGACTTGGACTCTGTTGGGACCCCTCCACCTCTAAGATTCTACTAATCTATGATTCCATGAATCAAACTTCAGAAGTGGTTATGGTCCCTCATAAAATGGCAAAGATTTGGGTCCTAGAATCTATGACTCCATTAGCAGGACCACACTTCCTCTAGAACTTTTTGGCTTCGTGTTTGTCATCATCTTTTTGAACTAACTGCTCTGATTCAATCTCTTTCACCTGAAGACTTGCTTCCACCAGAATTCCATTTAATTCCACAGATATTGAATGAAGACTTTCTGTGTTTCCAACTGCATGCCTACAAAGGTATATGAGACAAGTTTCCTTACCTTGGGGAATTCCCAGTGAGATAGCAAGGTTAAGACTTTATAGAACTTCTTTTCTCCAGAGAGCTCTCTATTTCTTTGACCTGTGTGTATCCCTAGACCAGTAACATTGACTTCACCAGGGAACTTGTTAGAAATGGAAACCTACAGAATCAGAAGCTCTGGGGTTGTGGTGAACTGGTCTTAGTTTTGTTTTTTGTTTTTGTTTTTGTTTTTTTTGAGATGAAGTTCCACTCTTGTTGCCCAGGCTGGAGCGCAATGGCACGATCTTGGCTCACAGCAACCTCCACCTCCCAGGTTCAAGTGATTCTCCTGCCTCAGCCTCCTGAATAGCTGGGATTATGGGCGTGGACCACCACACCCAGCTAATTTTGTATTATTATTATTATTTTTTTTTTAGTAGAGATGGGGTTTCTCCATGTTGGTCAGGCTGGTCTTGAACTCCCAACCTCAGGTGATCTGCCTGCCTCAGCCTCCCAAAGTGCTGGGATTACAGGCATAAGCCACTGTGCGTTTGGCCTGGTCTTAGTTTTTAACAAGTCCTCTGGAGAATTGAGATGCACACTTGAGTTTGAGAACCATTGAACTAGCCCTTTCAGGGACAAGCTATGAGACTGTGGTTCTGAGCCCTCAAGGGACCCAAGGACACATTTTGAAGAAAATTCAGTTACTTGGGCTGCCAGGACTTGGTGTTTTCAACTCAGAATTACAGCTTTCTTGGAACCTCCAACAACATTTTGAACCTTTGTGGTGTTTTTGTACATGTGCAGGTGTTGTGGAAACTACCCATTTGTTTTGAAGGGAAAGAATCCAATTTAGCACACAATTCTCCATGGAACTTCCAGGCTTCCCTTTAAATTGATTGTGATGCTTGGATAGATATTGACGCCATGACTAAGACCCATAATAAAGGCCCAATCCAAGGAGGCTCCGCTACTTCCAAAGATCTCCAAAGGAAGAGAGTTCTCAGAGTGCGAGTCTTGTGTGAATTTCCCTCCCTTCAAAGGTGCCTTAATTAATATCCTCCTCCATGGCAGGGTCTAAGGCTGGCCCCTCTTCTCAGCAGGTAAAGATTATTGGGTTACATTCTGCCTGCAGTGAGTTCAGACATGAAGGGTGGGGCAGGTGTGGCTCTTGGAGAGGGTCTGCCTGGGTCTTGGGAATGCTCCCCCTTGTCCTCTTTCCTGGGATCTGCAGATCCCATCTACTGCCTGCAGATCCATCATCTACTGCCCCAACCCAGGGCTATATGCTAAACCATAGGAGCCTTCATGAAAATTAGAAAAGCACTCCCGCCTTTTTTTTTTTTCTGAGACAGAGTCTTGCACTGTCGCCCGGGCTGGAGTGCAGTGGCGCCATCTCAGCTCACTGCAACCTCCGCCTCCTGGGTTCAAGTGATTCTCCCGCCTCAGCCTCCCAAGTAGCTGGGACTACAGGCGTGTGCCACCATACCTGACTAATTTTTTGTATTTTTAGTAGAGATGGGGCTTCACCATGTTAGCCAGGATGGTCTCGATCTCCTGACCTCGTGATCCGCCCGCCTTGGCCTCCCAAATGCTGGGATTACAGACATGAGCCACTGCACCTGGCTGAAAAGCACCGCCTTAAGGTGCCTCTTAGGGTGGACTCAGCCTCTGGGGCTCAGGGCTTGGCTGGATTTCAGTTCCTCTCACCTCCTTGAGCAGGTGCCTGTGTGCAGCACCAACCACATAGCCATAGCTGTAACCCTGCTCCTACCCAGCCTAGGGCTAGACACGAGTAAAGGCTGATGGAGGGGTGGGGAGAGCCTGTACATGCAGCCAACACACATTGGGAGTTCTCAAGTGCTGGATCCTTCATTACATCATTTCCTTAAATTCTTACAGCTGCCCAATGAGGTGGATATTGGTTGCACCCCTGTATATTTTTTTCTTTTTCTAAATTATGAAAGATTTCAAACTCTCAGTGCTCCCATGTTCTCATCTGTGCAATGGGTATGATGCTTCTTGATCCTTTCTCAAAAACTTGTTCTGAAAATCAAATGACACCATAGTGACAAAGTGCTCTGGAAATGTTAGGTTTCATATAGATCTTATCGCTGAGCCCTCAAAGGCTCACTTTCTGGGGCCTCTGTTTTGAGACACTCACCCTGGACTCACCCAACCCTCAGGGTTATGCATGGGTATGTCAGAAGTTTGGTTTCTTGCCAGGCTACTGGTGTTTGGGGGTGCCTCCTCCCCTAAAATCATTAGACTTGTGAGGTGGCAAGGATGAGGTGTGTGTGCAGGCACTCAGGGACGAGTCACAGCCTGGCAAGCTGGCCTGGACAGGATGACTTCACGGGCCTTTCCCACTTCTCATTTTTATGACTAGCTTTACTGTTTCATTTTGGCTTTCTCTCTCTTTCTTGCAGCTGTGGTGATTAGGATTTAGGGCAAGCATTTGGGATCCCTTTTCTAATCCCTTTCAAATCCTGATTCAGCTGCAAAGTCCGGGAAGGGAGTAAAGAATGGGGAAGGAGAGACTCACCCTGGTGAAAGGCAGTAGCTCAGAATATCCGAGAAACTCCAACGGGAGTGCCCAGCCTCCACCCACTGAAGCTAGAGGCCTCTCATCTCATCCAATATCATCCTCGTACTAGAAACACAAAAGGGATGAGTTTGTCCATGGACTCAAACCTTTTACAGTCTTCTTGCTTAGATGCTTAAGGCATAATTATGGTAGTCATGGTGGTAAGGGACTTAATATTTGCCTTTTTCCAATTTAACTCTGTCCTTTGTTGAAATATTTCTTAGTCAGGTCCCCTTTTCTCCATTTCCACTACTATCCTAGGATTAGATCTGAGTCCCCCTCTCAATGAGATTAGTCCAGAAATTGTGTAGACCATCCATCTTGCAAACCACTGCCAGACTCTGTTGACTTTTCATCATGTAACTTCCCTATGGGAGAGGTGAGTTACATAATATGTTGCTAAGATGCCCCTCACTGGTGGCATCATGTACATATTTCTCAGTCTGAAAGGAAAGGTCTTTTTAAACCGGCTTAGGCCATCTGTCCAACTAATTTCTGCCGCAACTCCTAGTATACCCTCTACTACAAGGTCTCATCACTTATTCTGTTACCCACCACATTCATTCTGTCTTGGGCTTTGGTTCATGTGATCCACTGCATGTGCCCCTTCTCTCTAATCCAAACACCATGCATATATAAGGTCAGCTCACGTCCCATCTCCTTGACCCCAGCCCATTCATATCCCTATTCTCTTAGCAGCTATTGTCAGGACGACACAGTTTTCATGCCAGTTATTCTTTCATGGTTTTATTAGTTAATTCTCCACAGGTAGACTGGAAGCTCCTTAACTTTGGACCCTGTCCTAAGTTTCTGTTATATTCTCTGCAGTGCCCAGCCAAGCTTATGTGTCATGCAGTAAAGAATAAAATAATTTTGACCCTGATCATGTGTTTGGTTACATAAAAACTGCATTGGCGACTTTCTAGAAACTAATATGTTCATTTATCTTGCAAAAAGGATTGCTATCTGATTATAGCCAGTAGTCATGATCTTCCAGCCATGCACAAATATACCCTTATAACTTTCATGAGTGGGGAGGAAAATTGATGAAGGAGATTTCAGAGGTGATCATCAGCCCCAGGATTTCCAACAATAGCCGGTCTGCCCTGGGTCCTTAACTCTCTTTTAATGTTTTTATTCTTATTTTTATTTTTTTAATGCAATCCTGCTCTTGTTGCCCAGGCTGGAGTTCAATGGCACTCTCTTGGCTCACTGCAACCTGTGCTTCCTGGATTCAAGTGATTCTCCTGCCTCAGCCTCTCGAGTAGCTGGGAATACAGGTGCCCGCTACCACACCCGGCTAATTTTTGTATTTTTAGTAGAGGGTTTTACAGTGTTGACCAGGCTGGTCTCGAACTCCTGACCTCAGGTGATCCACCCACCTTCCAAAGTGCTGGGATTACAGGTGTGAGCCACCACACCTGGCCTCTCTTCTAATATATTTGACCTCTTCTCTTTCCCCAGAGAGCTCCTGTGAGAACAAGCGGGCAGACCTGGTTTTCATCATTGATAGCTCCCGCAGTGTCAACACCCATGACTATGCAAAGGTCAAGGAGTTCATCGTGGACATCTTGCAATTCTTGGACATTGGTCCTGATGTCACCCGAGTGGGCCTGCTCCAATATGGCAGCACTGTCAAGAATGAGTTTTCCCTCAAGACCTTCAAGAGGAAGTCCGAGGTGGAGCGTGCAGTCAAGAGGATGCGGCATCTGTCCACGGGCACCATGACGGGGCTGGCCATCCAGTATGCCCTGAACATCGCATTCTCAGAAGCAGAGGGGGCCCGGCCCCTGAGGGAGAATGTGCCACGGGTCATAATGATCGTGACGGATGGGAGACCTCAGGACTCCGTGGCCGAGGTGGCTGCTAAGGCACGGGACACGGGCATCCTAATCTTTGCCATTGGTGTGGGCCAGGTAGACTTCAACACCTTGAAGGCCATTGGGAGTGAGCCCCACGAGGACCACGTCTTCCTGGTGGCCAATTTCAGCCAGATTGAGACACTGACCTCTGTGTTCCAGAAGAAGTTGTGCAGTAAGTCCTGCTCCTTTGTCACTCTTCTAGAGGAACCATTAGAATTCATTCATTCATCTTCAAGTGTTCATTCTGTGTTACTATGTCCCAGGTACTGTGCTGGCAATGGGTTTTCAACAAAGGCCAAGATAAACACAACGTGCTCCAGGGGCTTACACTTTGGCCAAGGGACACATATTTTTATTTATTTATCTTTTAGAGACAGGGTCATGCTCTGTCACCCAGGCTGGAGTGCAGTGACGTGATCACAGCTCACTGTAACCTCGAACTCCTGGGCTTAGGTGATCCTCTTGCCTTAGCCTCATGAGTAGCTGGGACTACAGGTGTGCACCACCATGCCTGGCTTGTTTTTTAACTATTTGTAGAGACAAGGTTTCGCCATGTTGCCCAGGCTGATCTGAAACTCCCGGCCTCAAGCGATCCTCCTGCCTCAACCTCCCAAAGTGCTGGGATTACAGGCATGAGCACCCAGCTGAGACAGACATTAAATATATAATTATACAAATAAGTAGCTATAGTTGTCACAGTGTAATGGAGGAAGAATTCAGGACATGAAGGAGTGTGCAACCCCAGGACCTGATCTAGGCCTGGGTGCTCAGGGAGATTGCCCTGGGGAAAGGACACATAAGCCCAAACCACAGAATGACGAAGAGTAGATAGACAGAGTTTTTCTTCAGCACATGGAGCTGCCCTGGAATTCCCTAAGTTGGAATTCATGAGTTGGAGTAGGGATAGGAATGGAAGGGCAGAAAAAGTAACATATCTCTCCTTGGATGGTG
Source organism: Pongo abelii (assembly GCF_028885655.2). Lineage (NCBI taxonomy): Eukaryota > Metazoa > Chordata > Mammalia > Primates > Hominidae > Pongo > Pongo abelii. The sequence goes on from NC_071992.2 coordinate 113,846,479, forward strand.
TGGAATACCAAGGCATTTTTACCCCATGGTAGTGCTGGCAGAGGATGTTTTCTCAGCTGACAAAGAGGTCCAGCGTATACAGAGGACCAAAGTGTGGTCCTGGCAGCTCCCCGCCTGTTAAGATTGTAGGGGCCACTCCTCACCTGCCAACTCTTTCTGCAGGAAGATGCCTCTCGGAGCCCCTGAGCTGCATTCTTCTATGTTGGAAGCTTTCTTCCCTCTTTTGCTTTCTAACCCTCTTTTCCACAGGGCTTATCTCTCCCTTCCTTCCCACGCACTTTCCAGTTATCTCTACCCCTGCTGCTGCCCCCACTCTTCTCAGCAGGTCAGCCTGCATTCTCCCCAGTTTCCTGCCTCTGCGGCTGCCTTTTTGTTCCTTCCTCCTCCAGGAGGGCAGGGGGCCAGCAGCCCAATCCAGGAAACTCGCATCCTGATTTGGTAAACAATGTCCCACCCTGACTTGTCCATTCCCAGTGGTCCCTGTCCCCTCCAGCTACCATGAATCTTTGGTGGGGAAATAAAAGGAAATAATCTATTTTTAAATATCTATTTGTAAATTATCTATATGTAAATATCTATTTGTAAAATGTAAAATATCTTTTCCTAGAGCAGAGTGGAGAATGAGCTTTAGAGCCAGACTCTGCACCAACTCCCCAGGAGAGGGCACCCAGGAGGGGGTTCTCAGAATGTGACATATTCTAGACCTCTAAGATATAGGCCCCAGGGAAGAGCAATGTGCTTTTGATGTGTATTAAACAAAATCCCCTGCTGAGAACTAACTTCAAAAAGCACAGAGATCTCATTTGTTCTTGACTCCAGAATCAAAAGATTTACTTAAGAAATCAATGCCATGAAGAAAAAAAGAACCTTTTTCCTTGCAATGCCACTTGGAAAGTGTTCAGAAGTACCATTTCCCTGGCACTGCAGAGGCCGTGTTGTTGTGGTGTGTTGTGGCCTAAGTCAGCTGGAACACTTCAATCAGCAGAACACACTGCAAACATTTTCAAGGTTTATGACTTTAAATGACTTCTGCAGAATTTATGTTTCCCTTTTCCTGAAAATATTAAAAGGGAAATTGGTTCTGTAACCATTTTGACAGTTTATTCATTTGTGTTGGAAAATTTTAATGGAGGGGTTCTTTTTATAAGCCTTCTATATTTATCAGAAAATGGAAAGATAACATGATAAGGCTGAGGAGCTACACAATGGAACTGACCGCCCCCCGCCTCCCCACCGCCGCACCCCCCACACCCCGCAATCCTGGTGTCGAATAGGATATACCAATGTGGGCTTGTCTGTGGAAAAATCATCTCTGTGTGCTTTATGGCAAGGCAGCAAAATGAAAAGGCAGTTTGGACTTTTCCTCCCTTCATCTTCTTTGTTATAATCTGGAAGCTCTAAGAAAACATCAGCGTTATCCTATTTGTTCCTGTGGCCTGAGAAATGAATCCTCTGAGTCCCCCCATCTACTCTGCAGGAGACAGGGCTGCTGTCTCTCACTGCACTGCACTGCTAGGCTTTGCTCAGCAGACTCAGCAGCCGTCTTGAAAGGCTGAAGAAGCCCCAGGGCCTCTTTATCAACTGCACGGTAAAGACCATAGTAACTAACATTTATAAAGCACTTTCCCTTATGTTATCGCAGAAAGCCCCAGGAGGCAGGCAGCACACTCCTGCCACTCTCTTTTTACAGGTTAAGGAACTTGCTAAGTCAATCACCTGAAAAACAAATAGCCAAGAGATAGTTGGATGCTAATTCCAAACCTCTTGCTCATTTCACTCCTCTGCATGTTGGGAATTATAATACATTCCTCTTTTAAGGTAAACCATTTTCTGGTGGCCACCTCCACAGTCCAGCCTGGCCAGGTAAACCTACCTTGCAATTGGCATTCACCTAAAATAGGTGAAACTCTGAAGGCAGCCTTCATAGGAGGAAGAGGAGCTGACTCTAGTTGTACAATCTTGAGCAAATCCTTTGTGCTCTCTGAGCCTCAGTTGCCTCATCTGTAAAATGGGGATTTTATATGCAGAAAGTAGATGAGTGAACAGGTGTTGTAAATGGTAGAGCCCTATTCAGTGTGCACTGTGTTATGTATTATTACAATCAAACACACTGAGGACCGATGGGCTAGGCAGATGGCCTCAGTTTTGATCTGCACTCAAATGATCAGACAAAAATGGTGAGCATTTTCCAAGTTGCAGATGACATCTCTGAGGTTTGGGAAGTCTCATTTGTTCCTTAAACATTCATTGAACCTGTAAACCAAAAAGTATCTGAGACAAGTCCCAATCAATTTAAAAGTTTATTTTGCCAAGGTTAAGGACATGCCTGGAGAAAAGGAACACAAAATCACAGGAACAATCTGTGGTCTGTGCCTTTTTCCAAAGATGATTTTGAGGGCTTCAGTATTTAAAAGGGAGAGAGGGAGGGCATTGTCACATTACTGAATCCACATGTTGCAAGAGAAAAGGAGCAGGTAGGGGAACAGTCAATTATATATTCCTCTAGTGCTCAGTAAATTAACACTTTACATAAGATAAGGTGAACATAGAGTAGCTACTTATGCAGATATTTAACCTTTTATCTGTAGCTATCTGCTTAGGAACAAAAGCAAAGGCAGTTTATTGCATTACTCAGCTTTTAGCTTAATTTTTTTCCTTTTGGCATAGTGATTTGGGATCCTGAGATTTTATTTTCCTTTCACAAACTATACCCCAATAATAGCTAATCTTGTCCTGTGCTAGGTACTTTCAAATACAGTATTCCATATAATACTTAAAATAGCCCTTTGAGGCAGGTACTATCATTATCTTTTTTTTTCTTTCTAAGAGATAGGGTCTCACTATGTTGTCCAGGTTGGCCTCAAACTCCTGGGCTCAAGCAGCCCTCTCACATCAGCCTCCCAAGTAGCTGGGACTACATGTCGCTATACCTGGCTCTATTATCCGTATTTTACAGAAGTGGAAATTGTCAGGGTCTGCCTGGGGGCTCCAGGAGAGCTTTAAAGACGAGGTAATACTAATAATCACTAACATTTCTTGATATTAATGTATGCATGTGTTGTTTCAGGCTATTAGTGTATGTTAACTCACTTTATTCACACAACAAACCTGTCAAGTAGATGCTCTTATAGTTCCCATTTTATGGAAGAGGAAATTGAGAACCAAAGAGGTTAAATAACTTGTCCAAGGTCACAAACCTGTAAGTGCTGGAGCTTGTTTTTTTGTTTTTATTTGTTTGTTTTATTTTGTTTTTTGAGATAAGGTCTCACTCTGTCACCCAGGCTAGAGTGCAGTGGTATGATCATAGCTCACTACTGCCTCAAAGTTCCATCCCAGCTTGGACTACAGGTGTGCGCCACCATGACTGAATAATTTTTATTTTTTTAAAAAGAAACAATGTCTTACTATGTTGCCTAGGCTGGTCTTGAACTCCTGGGCTCAAGTAGCCCTCCTGCCGCTGCCTACCAAAGTGCTGGGACTACAGACATGTGCCACTGTGCCTGGCCTGTAAGTGGTAGAGTTGAGACGTGAGCCTAGGCATTCTGCAGGCAGAACTGAAAATCAGTGCTGCATCTGCAGATTGGGACAGGTGGTGTCTGGGTGTGATCAAGGCAGGACCTTTATCATACAGTGAGGAATTGATTAGACTCTGGAGCCAGACCTTGCTGGGTAAGAGTCCTGGCTTTGTCTCTTTGGCTGTCTGGCTGTACAATCTTGAGCACAGTGGAGGCTTTATACTTGCAGGCAGGGACTTCCCATACCAACCACAGCAAGGGAAATCCTGAGGTTGCATTCTCAGGCCACCCCTGAGACCACCAGGGAGAGGCCAGGTGCCCTGTGAATTGAGGTCCTGTCTACGAGATGACCAAAATCCACACATCCTGGAGTCTGCCATTTTTGCCACCCAGTAAGAGAAAACATGGAATCTAGGGGCTGAAAACGCTGTCCCGAGTGTTCTGGTGATTCTTGCCACCTGGGTGGGACTGCTTTTAATTAACCTCTAGGTGCTGACTTTATCAGCCTCATCTGGTATTTTGGAGCAAGGAGCCAGGCTGTTCCTACCCTAATAGCCCCACCCCACCCAGGCCAGGCACAATTTAAGGCCCTAATAGTATTCCTAGGACACAGCCTTCATGAACTGGCCTGGGCAGTCTACACTGATGGCACCCCTTTGAGGCCCTGATGTGAAGTGGGGAGGCTGGACTGACTTCACAAATGTTGAGTCTACTGTACCCAGTAATACAAGACCTCCAGCCCACCTCCCTACACTGACCACTCCTTTAGTCATTCATACAATCATTAAAAAAAGACTGTTCTTATTTCCTAGTCAACAAATCCAATCCCACCAATGACTTAGGCTGCTGATTAGTTATTCCTCCCCGCTGAACACAAGGCCTTGGCTGAGTGTAAACCCAGAGGGCCTTCTGAGAAATGAGGCTCATAGGACTGTTTCCAGCAGGCCGGTGGAGGAGGCAAGGCTGTGGTCTCCCCTTGGCTCTCACCGCAAAGGCCCGTCCCACAGAGGGCAAGGCATGAGGCCTGGATGCTCTGAAAGTCACTCAGCACTCACCCACAGCATTCTACAGATGGGAAAGTTTTATTCTAGTTTAGTGAAGATGTTTGAGATTCTTTTGGTTGAAAGTGTCAGGAATTCCATTTTTTTCTAAAAGGTGGGGGGAGTGCATTATATTACCCATGGAAACAAGGATGGCAGTTGTGAGGGTCCTGCTTTCACTCCATCCCCCCTCCACTCCTGTCCTTCTCCAGTCCACAGTCAAGAAGCATGGCCCCACCAGCCCCTGAGGCTCACTTGTTCTCAGTTTGAGCCTCCTTTTATTCAGTTCTGGTTCCTAAATGCCAGTAAAGGACTCTGATTGTCAAACCCTGTACCAACCAACAGTGGCCAGGAGTGGGACTACCTCAGACCACCACGGCGGCTCCCGGATGGAAGGTGTCTGCAGTGAGAAGGAAGGGCAGTTTCTAGAAAAACCAGGTACCAGATTAAATAATAGATGTCCGTACTGAGGTCCCTAGAGCCTGTCCATGCCTTTACTCTACGGTAAAGACATAGCCTACAAGAGCTACCTGATTTCCCAGAACTTCCCTCACTTGTTCAAGGTAGAGGGGAACTAGAGTGTGCTCTAGTTCCCCTCATAGTCTTCTAGCTCCCAATCCAGTGGCTTTTCCATTACACCAAGTTATAATCTTTTAGTTCCAGTTTTTCTTATGGCACATGGCCAAAATAAGCCTTAGTAATAAGCTGTCACTCTAAAACCCAATGCAATAGTTCTTTTAATTCCCCCTCCCCGCTAACTTTTTTTTTTTTTTTTTTTTTTTTTGAGATGGAGTCTCTCTCTGTCGCCCAGGCTGTAGTGCAGTGGCACGACCTCAGCTCACTGCAACCTCTGCCTCCCGGTTTCAAGCAATTCTCCTGCCTCAGCCTCCCGAGTAGCTGAGCCCACCACCATGCCTAGCTTATTTTTATGTTTTTAGTAGAGATGGGATTTTGCCATGTTGGCCAGGCTGGTCTCAAACTCCTGGACTCAAGTGATCTTCTCACCTCAGCCTCCCAAAGTGCTGGTATTACAGGCATGAACCACCATGCCTGGCCTAATTTCCCCATTTGATAGGTGAATAAAGTGGAGTTCAGAGAAACCAAGTCATTTGCACAAGGTCATAGGGAGTGGCGAAGCTGAGCCTTCAGGCGGTCTATTTCCAGTAGCCATCCTCTCCCCATGATGCTGCCTGCTGCCCGCCAGATATTTTCTCTGCCTCACATCTCCTATCTTCTTATTTTGTCTGTTAGGGTCTCAGCAAGAAGACAGGCACCAGGTACATCACTTGGGCCTCCCACTCATGGCAGTGGGTGACTGCCGTGCAGTTGGTTGCCTACACACTACACTTCCTTAATTATGGAGGGAGACAGTGACATGCTGTGAGTGCCTTAGAAATGCCCTCTGCCCGTGGGTAATTTGACTCCAGCAGTCCAGGAAAAGAAGAGAGTCTTTCAGGATGCAAAGCAAATGCAAATTAAAAGTGGGATAATGATTACCCCTCACCATATGATTGTCAAAACTTAAAGTTTGATAACTCCAAGTACTGAAGTTTTGAGGGGATGGGAATCGTTAGGACCATCGTTGCTGATATGAGCTGTCTTGGAAGGCAATCAGGCCATATCTATTTTAAGTGAGACCCAGTCCTAGAGAAACCATCGTACGTGCCTTCAAGGAGACATGTTCAGGAATGTTCATCACAACACTGTGAAAGTGAAAACTTGGAAACCACCCAAATGCTGACCAATGGGGAAATGGCCAAATAAAGTGAGGAAAGTCATATGACCAATGGATAAATCAATTGGGAGGGATAAACTAGATCTAAGGTTTTGATTAAATCTAAAATACAGCTAGTTTTCATTATTCACAATGATTATGTTTTATAAAGTCACTGCAAACACTGAGTTAGAGAATACTAAACCATTGCTCCATATATTCCTGATGGAATATAGGGTTAGGTTCCTGCAATCCTAATCAACTAATCAATACAATGTCAACTAATCAATACATAGCCTTGTTTTATGTGTGTTTCTGTTTAAAAACATCTTATTTGTTTTTTGTTTGTTTATTTTTTGAGACAGTCTCGCTGTGTCATGCAGTGGCACAATCTCAGCTCACTGTAACCTCCGCCTCCTGGGTTCAAGCGATTCTCCTGCCTCAGCCTCCCGAGTAGCGGGATTACAGGTGCCTGCCACCATTCCTGACTACTTTTTGTATTTTTTTTTAGTAGAGACAGGGTTTCACCATGTTGGCCAGGCTGTTCTTAAACTCCTGACCTCAAGCGATCCACCCACCTTGGCCTCCCAAAGTGCTGAGATTACAGGTGTGAGCCACCATGCCTGGCCGAAAACATCTTATTTGATATATACCATTGATTCATTAACATCAGACCCACAGCCAACGATAACTCCTGACTGAATGAAACTTATCTAACACATATTTTCCCTGTAAGGCACATCACAGCCTTTCTGCACTGAGGAACACTAGACAGCGCATCACCATTTTAAACAGCAAAATCACTTACAGAAAGCACAGAAATGAAAAAACAAACAAACAAACAAAAAAACCGTGGTGCTAAGTAGACTGTGAAAAGGATACTCGTTTACAGAATGAAAGCTGAAAAAGAAGGCAGAGTGGCACCTTGTTCAACCTCAGCTGAGAACATCTGCACCAGGCAGCACGTTTTTTTGTAGTCTCAGTTACTTGGGAGACTGAGGCTGAGGCAGGAGGATCACTTGAGCCCCGGAGATTGAGGCTGCAGCAAGCTGTGACTGTGCCACTGTACTCCAGCTTAGGTGACAGAGCAAGAGCCTGTCTCACAAAATAAACTAAATGTAGAGATATTTTAAATTGAGTGCTCATGCACTCTGAGCATGTCCACTAGTGACCGTGAAAACGCTGTGAGTATTGGTTTGGGCTTACAAATACATTTTAGTGAGTAGGCAAATTCACAAATATGGAATCTGTGAAGAATGAGGATCAACTGAACATGTCTTCACAGTTTGACATCTGTGAAACTGGGGTGCATTTTAGATTCCATGAAATACAGTATATGTATCAACATTGATAGAATCTGTGATTAACGTTGAGTGAAAACTGAGGTGAAGGTCAATATATATAGGATGAACCTACAGATGTAAAATAAGACAAAATGCCACCAAATTCTCCTTTGCTATAAAATGGTTAGCAGGTATCTTCAGCATTCCCCAGGCACTATTCTCAACACTCTACCATCTCCATTAATTTAACCTTTTTGAGGTTCTTATGAGGTAGGTGCTATTTTTATCCTCATGTCTTATAAAGAGGTTAAGAAAATTGCACAAAGGGCTGGGTGTGGTGGCTCATGTCTGTGATCCTAATACTTTGGGAGGCTGATGTAGGAGAATCGCTTCAGCTCAGGAGTTTGAGACCAGCCTGGGCAACATAGTAAGATATCATCTCTATTTTTAAAAATGAGAAAACTTCTATTTTATTTAAAAATAATGATAACAATAAAAGAAACTTGTACAAGGTCACAAAAAAAGCTGTTTATTTCACCCTGAAGTAAAAATGACTGATTGGATCTACAAACCTTCCTAGTGTTATTTGTATCCTAACAGGAACCAAAACACAGACAATCAAACTCAGAACAGTACATTCTAAATTGTATTGTTGTGAAATAAAACAGCTTTACTTCCCTAGTTCATTTATTGCCCACCATATTTCTTACTCCAATGTAAAGAGACATAAACTTCAGATGGATTTAATCACAGCTGAGTTTTCATAAGCGCTGGATTAATGGAACTGTTCTAAGCTTTTGAGAGCTTTTATTTTAGCTTCATAAAAATATATTTCTACATATAGACATCTTTTTTGTTAATGAGAACACTTGCATAACTTGTTATGTTTGTACTGTTGCTTGTTAATTTTAAATACAATCAAGTTACATTGAGTAAAGTCACAAATTAGGACATTAAAAAAAGAAAATTTTTATGAGCTACAGACAGACTTATGCAGGAACCAATGTACCAGAAAGCTGAGGTACTTCAGGAACTAAATGCAGAGGGCAGGCATGGTGGCTCATGCCTGTAATCCCAGCACTTTGGGAGGCCAAATTGGGAGGATTGCTTGAGTCCAGGAGTTTGAGACCAGCCTGGGCAACATAGTGAAACCCAGTCTCTACAAAAAAAATTTTAAAAATTAGCCAGGCATGGTGGCACATGCCTGTAGTCCCAGCTACTCGGGAAGCTGAGGTGGGAAGATGGCTTGAGCCCAGGAGTTTGGGGCTCCAGTGAGCCATGATTGTGCCACTGCACTCCAGCCTGGGAGACAGAGCAAGACCTTGTCTCAAAAAAAAAAAAAAAAAAAAAAAAAAAAAAAGGAAAGAAAAGACGCTAAATAGATATCTTAAATTGAGACATATAGATTATAGAAACATGAAACGTGTGAATGCATTTTTTACTCCAAAGTTTTGTGTATACTTTTGCATATTAAAAATTTACATTACTCTTGAAACATTATTTTGAGAAACTGTTGGTTCTTTAACACATTCTTGCTTATTTAATAGCTTTTCCTCCAGCCCCATTGCTGCTTCCTAAAAATCCACACTTAAGCCAAAGCCCCCTCTGATGCTGGCAAACTTTTCTGATTCCCCAGCCCACCACATAGGTATTATTAAGTTGAATTGGAAATTTCTTGCTTTTTTTTTGTAGATCAAAACCAATCAAGTATCAGCAATTTCATATAGTTCAGCCTAACACCGTTTCTCTTTGATTTTCCATGGCCCTTTATCTGGCCCTGTCTTGTCCATCTTGGACTGTGAGCCCCCCTTGAGGGTAGGGACTGCAGCTTATTTCTCTGAGTCCTGCCCAGAGGAGAGAGTAGGCGCTGAATAAATGCTTGCTGGCTGGAATGGAGTGAGAGAGGGCGTCACCGTTGACTTACCTTCCTGTGTCTTCCCTTTCAGCGGCCCACATGTGCAGCACCCTGGAGCATAACTGTGCCCACTTCTGCATCAACATCCCTGGCTCATACGTCTGCAGGTGCAAACAAGGCTACATTCTCAACTCGGATCAGACGACTTGCAGAAGTAAGATTGCTTTGCTGATGTATTTGTGGTTTCTTCCTCTTTCCTCTTCCTCTCTCTTCTTTTATCTGGGGTCATTTTATTCATCTGTGATGCCTCACCCACCCCAGTTATCATCTCTTGGGGACAGAAATAAAGTTTGGTATTTTCTGTTGACCCCATCACAGTGCCTAGTCCAGAGCTGGGCACATAGTAGGCCATCAGGAAGAGTTGGAAAGATAGGTAGAAGCACCATCTCAGAAATAGCCTCTTTGAATATATGAACTGGTCTCCTTTACTTCCAAGCTTGTTCTTTAGCAGGGACTACTGAAGAGCCTTTTCATCCACTGTCTTTATTAACTGTACCCTAAGGAACTGTTTCCATATTTTATTATCTTCTATAAAGCTTGGATTTAGGAAGAGTTATTAACCTCGGCTGAGAGTGATTATTTAAGTTCTGTTTTAGAGGGGTGCAGGGACTCAGTTGCTTTGGTGTGGGACACTTTATAGGTGTCCTAGATTTTAAAAAGGGGGTAAACAGATGTAAGATATTAGAACTCACATTCTCTTTTTTGGCTAAGTGCCAAAGACTAGACAGTATACTGATATTTGAGCCAGCACGAGGTAGTCTACCCCTTAAAGGGACAGAATTACTCATACACTGAGTACCATGTCCTTACTTTTTAAAGTTATGGATAAAGCCACTGAGTTAACCCACAGATGACCAGGCTACCAAAAGCAAGTCATGAGGAAGACCAGCCCACATGGAAGCAAATAAAACTCAGCTAATCTGACACTTAGTTCATGCAGTGCATAACTGTTGCCATGTGTAATTGTTGCAATGTGTAATTGTTGTCATACCTCATGGCAAGCAATTAAGCATTAATGGAAAGCAGTTTGCCCAAATGGCTGTAATTAGTATCACATTTATAGAGGCCAACCACCTTTTTCATGTTTCTTCTCACTTTTCTTCAGTTTTGGGGTTGAGTGGTTGGCTGGAGTTCTCCCTGCCCCTCAAGATTAGGTAACATCTATTTGACCCTCCAGTTCTGTGTGGCCTGTGGAAGCCCAAAGCCCTCTGGACTCTGAATCGCAGGGGTGGGGTAGGGGGTATGTGTTCTTAGGCTCCTCTCAGACCCCAGGATCCCAAGTTGAGTGCAGCCTGAATCATCCTCATCTTCCACTTGAAGATCTGACGCTTCCTCAAAATCCACAACAAAAAATCACTCCCACCAAATACTCATGGGTTTCATGGTTTCCTAAAGAACTGGGGGAGCCTGGGAAAGGTCATCTCACACACTGCTCAGCAAACAACCTGGATATCTCTTTAGACACCCCCCTCTAGACACCTCCACCTCTTCAGGTGTTCTACCTCCCCACAACCATCCTCTGGAGGCACCCTTCCTCCTCTTCAGGCATCCTCCCCTCTGCCCCAGATGCTTCTCTGGCCCATCTCAGCCTCCCGCCATCTTGCCCACTCCCTTCCTGCCCTTTCTCCTTCTCCTCTGTCTCCTTTTCCTTCTCTGTCTCCTTCTCCTTCTCTGTCTCCTTCTCCTTCTCCTCCTTCTCCTTCTCCTTCTTCTTCTTTTCCTTTGTTTTTTTTTTTAAGACAGGGTCTTGCTCTGTTGCCCAGGCTGTAGTGCAGTGGCACAATTATGGCTCACTGTAGCCTCAGCCTCCCAGGTTCAAGCAGTCCTCCCAGCTCAGCCTCCTGAGTATCGGGAACCACAGCTGCATGCCACCATGCCTGGCTAATTTTTGTAGAGATGAGGTTGCTCAGGCTGCTCTCGAACTCCTGAGCTCAAGTGCTCCATCTGCCTCAACCCCCAAAGTGCTGAGATTTACAGGAGTGAGCCACTGTGCCTGGTGCCCTTCTATTCTTAGGAGCACAAGGAATTCCTCTCCTTGTCTCATGTCCCACTGAGTGACTGGGATCTGGGAATCTGCTGATATTTATTTTCCGTGGGCTGGCCTAGCCAAGCCAGAGGAATTCTGACACCAGCAAATAAAAAATAAAATGTTCTTGCCCTAATTTTATGAGGAAGGCCCTCCCCCACACAGCAGGGTTTGCCAGACACCTCCCTGGAGGCCCTGATGTCCTCCAGATCTCAAGTACTGCTCTGGCCTTGGATTCCTCCTGCCTAGGGATGTGCCACAGGAGAACATGAAGCAGACCCTGCCTGGACTTCAGACAGACTGACCAGGGGGAGGGGCAGGGAGGCCCAGGCGGAGGAGGGCTAGGAGCTCAGGGCAGGGTTTCTCAAACTTCAGTGACTAAGAATGAGCCAGGAAACTGACTCCTGGGCTCACCCTCAGAGATGCAGAGTCAACAGGTCTGGATTTTCAATGAACTGACGAATGACTGCCACACTTTGAGATTCACTGGCCTCAGGCAGTGAGGGGTCCCAGGGAAGGGCTTAGCAGAGCTCTGCTGTCCCATCTGACCCAGCTCTCCAGTCACTCTGAAGCAGTTAAGCCATCTTAACCTTCAGCCAGACTTAGCTTAATAAATGTGCAGTGATAAAGAACAGCTCTGTCTCTTTCAGAAGAGGATAATACTAATAACTCTTTCGCTTTCCCAAAATTGGTGTACCAGGGGCCTTGGTGGAAGAACAAGGCCTTCACTGTCCACAGATCTGGGCTTGAACCCTGACCTTATCACTTACCAACTATGGCTGTCTCACTCTAAGCTGGTTATTTAAACTCCTTGACTCTCAGTTCCCTTGCCCATAAGATGGGAAGGGTGGTAACAAATCAATACCTATCTCACTGATTATGTCCTTGTTAGGCCCTGTTTTTGGTCTAGGGGACAATTAAAAGCTGTGCCAAGTGAAGGCTGTGCCATCTACTGACCCCTGCTGATGAGCAGGGACCTGTGCCTTTCAACACCGAGAGAAATTCACAATGGGCCTGGAGAGGAGGCATGTACTCCACTTCTGGAAGCTATTTCCACTTAATTTCCATGTGCTTGGCGTAGCTGGATAATCTCCCAGATGAAAAGCCATGTGGGTGACACCTCCTCCCCAAAGCACCTCTTACTCCCTAAGAAGTGCTTGCCATTCATTATTCCATACAATCATTGATTAGTTTATTTATTTTTTCATTTAACAATTGTTTTTGAGCATAAAAATGTGTCAGGCAGCATGCAAAGTACTGGAAATAAAATAGTGAATAACACAGCAATATTCTTTCTTTTTTGGAGCTCACATTTTTGCATGGGAGTGAATCAAATAAACAACCAGGATAATTGCAACCAAAAGTGACTGCAATCCACGTCCACCTCAGTGCGCAACACATGAGGTCAGGCCTAACTATAGCCACTTGTTAGGTGTTTACCAAGTGCCAGGAGCTTTCCTGAGTGCTTTATATCTGCTGTCTCATTTAATTCTCACAATGAGCTCTTAAAGTGGGTTTTATCACTCTCATTTCACAGATAAGCAAAATAAGGAACAAAAAGGTTAGACGATTTACCCAAGCTCACATGGCTAGTAATGTGATCAAACCAGAATCCAAATCCTGTTATGTCCTCGCTCTTGGCCATCATTTGAGACTGTCCTATGACCCTAGAGGACCCCCAGATGGCAGCAGGACAACCCTTCAATCAGAAAACCTTCTCCAAGCCGGGAAGACAGATAGGTTCCTCAGCCCACTAATCCCGGGGAGACTTAGAACTAATTCAGGACTAACATTCAACAGATTGTTACTTCCCCAAGTCCACTGCTAATTGCTGTGGTACTGTCATCACACAAAATAATAGTGGGAGGGCCTCTTCAGCAACTGCCTTCAAATACACACACGCATCACACTATAGAATATATATATATATGTCCCCACCATTGTATATTTGTAATTTGTGTGGAGAGGGAAAGCAGACACAGTTGATCCACACATTCTTTGAATGGTGATGGACCTTGGCTATTAGACTTCTGGCTTCCTCTCTTATGGAACTTCAGAATTCTGTCCCCTCCCAGTGTCCCAGAGGGGTGATGGTTCTTACAGAATCAGATTATTACAAAACACCTGAATCCCAAATTCAGACAGCTTGGATCAGCGGTTGAGCTGAAATCCTACTTGTCTATAATTTCCACTTTTATCTTATTTCTGCCATCTGAAGCCATATACCAAAAAGTTATTTCCTTATCCAAATAAATAGAGAAAGCCCTTCAATTATTGTAGAGTGTTATTCCCACATACTGACCCCGTTCCTATCAATTTTCTCTTCTTCAGGGGAAAAACACATCTTTTGATGACCTAGTTTTGGGTCTCTTCACTGTCCAGGTAACCCTCTTCTGGGTGGATATTAGTTGTCTAAAAAGGGCCTTTCCATTTGAAGACTAGATCAAATGCATTAAAGAATCTTAGCTTCCATCACTTCTTGGCCTTTTGGCTAAGATCAAGGTGTAGAATTTTATCTTCCAAGTTGTGTCTATATGGGCAATTTTGAATGTACTGGACCTCAACATTGTGGATTCCTTCTGCCTTTCAAAAAGTCTTCCCTATCAAAAACCATTATATGAGATATATGCAAGAGCATCAGCGTAATACTAGAACAATGGAATTTTATGTTCCTTCCTTTTCCCATTAAAAAAAATGGGGGGAAAGAAAACCTCATGAAGTGTGCCCTTCTTCACATGCTATTTCCCCTTATCCTTCCTCTTCCCAGAATTCCTGTCCTACTAACAAGAAAGAACTTTATCTTGTTTCTTTTTCCTGATATATTTTCAAAATAAGGAATTTTCTCTTTCTTCTGGAACGTTTAATCTATCTGGAAGCTGATGATAATGCAGCATTTAGAAAACTCCATTTGGCAGAAAATGTAGACTTTCTTATCCAGCTTAAATTTTTTTTTCTTCTCTCAAGAACGATACCAAATGCATTTTACTGCTTTCATTCTTTGGAAATGTTCCCAACATTATTTTTCCCAAGCTACATAAGTGATTTAATAGATTTATGTTAGAGTTTAAACAAGGAGCATGACCCAGAAAAACCACTGAATTATTAGAGAGAGATAACTATAACCAACATTCTTCATGAATTTAGATGTGAAAATTCTTAAAAATTTAGCACATAGAATTCAACAATATATAAAAAGAACAATACATCAAGACCAAATGGAGTTTATTCCAAGAATGCAAGTTTGGTTTAACATTCAAAAATAAATCAATATAATTAATCATAGTGGCCAGGTGTGGTGGCTCATGCCTGCAATCTTAGCACTTTGGGAGGCTGAGCTGGGCATATCACTTGAGGTCAGGAGTTTGAGACCAACCTATCTAACATGGTGAAACCCTGTCTCTACTAAAAATACAAAAATTAGCCCGGTGTGGTGGTGCATGCCTGTAATCCCAATTACTCAGGAGGCTGAGGCAAATTACTTCATTGTATCTCTGTACACTGGCAACAAAAGTCAGAAATTGAGATTTTAAAATACCAGGTATAATGGCATCAAAAATACGTAAATTAGGGATAAATTTTAAAGATGTGTACGATTTACACATTGAAAAATATAAAAGATTTCTGAGATTAATTTTAAAAGACCTAAATAAATGGAGAGATATACCCTATCATGGATTGGAAGACTTAATATGGCCAAGATGTCATTTCTTTCCAAATTGATCCATAGATTCAAAGCAATCCCCTTCAAAATCCTAGCAGGCCTATTTTTTAGAAATCGACAACTGATTTTAAAATATACATGAACATGCAAAAAAACTAGAATAGTCAAATCCAGTCAATTCTCATTATTCCCAGTAGTTATGATCTATAAAATATCCATAAACACTAAATTGCAAATTCTGAATCATTGCTCCTAGATGAAATACAGAGTTGAGTTCCTGAGAGCTTCCAATCACAACATTCATCAATCAATACATAAACTTGTTTGATGTTCTGTTTAAACACACGTTTTTGAGTATATACTGTTAATTCATTAACATTGAAAGCTACTGTTCATGTTTGAACAAAGTACTTAGGAAAAATAGACAGCAGATCAGCATTACTCTTGGGGGCCATTTTCAACAGCAAAATCACCAACAAGAAGTACAAAAAGGCAAAAAATGTGGCACTGCATAGACAACAGAAAGGATGCTTGTTTATGGGATGAGAGCTGAAATAAGAAGTCAGGACATTGCCTTGTTTGACCTTACCTGGGAATATGTGTCCTGGGTGACTCAAATTTTTTGCCACTCTGTGTATGTCCATGAATGGCTGAGAAAGTGTCATGGGTATCGACTTGGGGTTACAAGCAAATTTTAGCAAGTAGGCAAATTCACGAATATGGAATCTGTGAATCATGCACATTAAACAAAGCTTTGAAAAAGATAAAGTTTGTCTTTAAATTTTGTTTAAACTACCTGATTTCAAGACTAAGTATAAAACAACAGTAATCAAGACAGTGTGGCATTGGTATAAAGATGAACATATAGAGCAATTGAACAGAACAGAATCGAGAAATAAACCCATATGTATGTGGTGAAATGATTTTTTGACAGAGTGGGAAGGCAATTCAACGAGGAAACAATAATGTCTTCAACAAATGGTGTTGCAGCAATTGAATTGCCATGTGCAAAAACGCAAGCAAACAAACAAAAGGAACATAGATCTTGTCTTTACCTCATAACATGTATAAAAATTAATTGAAAATGTATTCTAAGCCTAAATGCAAGAGCAGACACTATTAAATACCTTGATGAAATGGTAGAAGAAAAATCTTGGTGACCTCAGGTTGGCAAAGATTTCTTAAATAGTACACAAAAATCTACAAAACATAAAAGAAAAAAATCAATATACTTAATCACAATGAAAACATTTGCTCTTCAGTACTCTGCTACTAAAATGAAAAGGCAAGCCACAGATTGGAATAAAACATTTGTAAAACATGTGTCCAACAAAGGACTTTAGAATATAAGGAATTCTTAGCTCAGTACCAAGTACCAAATATTCAGTACCAAGAAGACAAACACCACCATAAAAATGGGCAAAATATTTGAACAGACACTAAACCATGGAAGACATATGGGTAGCAAAGAAGCACATGAAGAGATGCTCAATGTTATCAGACAGGAGATATCACTATACCTCCACTAGAATGGATTTTTTTTTTTTTTTTTTTTGAGACAGAGTCTTGCTCTGTCGCCCAGGCTGGAGTGCAGTGGCATGATCTCAGCTCACTGCAACCTCTGCCTCCTGGGTCAATCAGTTCCCCTGCTTCAGCCTCCAAGTAGCTGGATCTATAGGCACGCACCACCAAGCCTGGCTAATTTTTTTTTTGTATTTACTAGTAGAGATGGGGTTTCACCATGTTGGCCAGGCTGGTCTTGAACTCCTGAACTCAGATCATCTGCCCACCTCAGCCTCCCAAAGTGCTGGGATTACAGTCGTGACCCACTGTGCCTGACCAGAGTGGATAAATTTTAAAAGATTGACTATACCATGTGTTCACAAAATTGGGAGCTGGAATGCTCATACACCACCAGTGGTAATGTAAAATGGTTCAGCCACTCTGGAAAACAGCTCAGCGGTTTCCTACAAAGTTAGATATTTACCTATCATGTGACCCAGCCATTCCACTTTTAAGTATTTACTCAAAATAAATAAAAGTTTATGTCTAAAAAAAGATTTGAACACAAATGTTCACATCAACTTTACTTGTAATAGCCCCAAACTGAAAACAACTCACACGTTGATTAACAGATGAATGGGTGATACATTGCAATACACGCATCCTGTATAATACTCCTCTGCAGTGAAAAGAATGCATTATTGACACATGCAGTAGCCTGGATGCATCTCCAAATCACTATGCTGAATGAAAGAAACCAGACCAAAAAAAAAAAGAACATACCATGTGTTTCCATTTGTATAAAATTTTAGGAAATGGTACCTACTCAGTAATGACAGAGAGCAGATTAGTGGGTGCTTGGGGCCAAGGAGTGGGGAGCAGCAGGGAGAGGGATTACAAAGCAGCATCAGGAAACTTGG
Source organism: Pongo abelii (assembly GCF_028885655.2). Taxonomy (NCBI): domain Eukaryota; kingdom Metazoa; phylum Chordata; class Mammalia; order Primates; family Hominidae; genus Pongo; species Pongo abelii. The sequence continues at coordinate 113,864,056 of NC_071992.2, forward strand.
GGGGGTGATGACTATGCTCATTATCTTGATTGTGGTGATGATATATTGATAAGCCCGATTTATCAAACTGTACACTTGAAGTATGTGCAGTTTATTGTATGCCAGTTGTCACTCAGTAAAGCTGACATTCATTAATCAGAATAAGGTTTCGGAAGTAAGTAGTGGCGCTGGACCAGACTGCCTTTCTGGAATAGTTTGTTTGTGGCATCAGTGGAGGATGAGAGAAGGAATGTAAGCAGGGATAAAGTATGGAGCAATCTGATTTTCAAGCTAAGTTCCAACAGTGTCCTTTGTTGAGTAGGGGAATTGAACACAGGGTGTCAAGGGCAAAACCAGGTCATTTTAGTAAATTGGGGCTGGCAATAATGTATGTGCTGGATTAGAGGTAGAGAGTGGGGCAGGGATGCCTTCACTTATCCGCTTATTCATTCAATACCTGTGGATTCCCCTCTATGGGCCTGATACTCTTATGGGGTATTTTTCTTACATATTAGGGACCCAAGAAACATTCAGATCTTGGCTTCCCTTTTGCCCCCCACACAGAGAGCAGAATATAAAAGATGGAATCAGAGAACAATTCTAATCAGTCCAGTCAATTCAGTGTATGTTTCTTATGCCCACAGAATTAAGTAGGAGACCACGGCAACCATCTCAGCCCCAGGGAGGAGTTTATGACATCAGATAGGTGATGGCTGGTGGGGTCAGAGTAATTGAGACTGATGGATAACTGCAGAGAGGAAATCTAGTTTTCAGGGCAAACAGATGCGTCCAAGAGAGAGCCCACACACGTGGTTGGATGCAGCTGGAGATGGAGAATTCCAGTTCAAGGACAAGGCCTGGGCGGTGTGTGTTTGGTGGTGGTCATTGACCCTGAAAACAGATGAAATCTTGGAGGGAGAAAGCGGGTGTGGAAAGTGAAGGTCAGGATGTGAGCTTTGGGGCAGCCCACAGTCAGAGCGTGGGTCAAGGCTAGGAGGGTGAGCAGGTCGCACGCACACGCATGCACACGCACGCAAAGCAGCTGCCTTCACTGACAATCAATAGCAGCCACCTGAGCTGTGGCTGAGCTGCTGTGAGCCGAAGCAGTGGGCTTGCTAAATGCTGTCATCCAGCTTTCCCTTGACCCTGGCTGTCAGGCCTGGGTCTGGGAGCTTAGGGATCATTATGTGCAGTTTGCTCACCCTCTGGCTGTGCCACGGCACAGGGTTTTCTACAAAAGAAGGAATCTGGTGTGAGTACAGCCCCATGGGAGAACTGAGCTGACTAAATGTGAGTGGACAAATGCCAATTATGAAAAAAAAGTACATATCAGGGGAACATGAGCTTGAACCTTGCACAGCTTTTCCTCCGCTTGGCTGTTTTTCTGAGGACCCAGGCAAGTGGTTCTCAAAGTGTGGTCCCCCCGGAAAACAATATCAGCTTTGCCCGGAACTTACTAGAAATGCAGGTTCCCAGGCTTACCCTAGAGCCACTGAATCAGGACCTCTGGAACTGGGGCCCAGGAATGTGGGTTTTCCCAAGCCCTCCAGGGAATGTCGATGTATGCTGCAGTTTAAGGACTACTGACTTAGATGTTTTAAATAAGATCTCTCCCTGGGAGCATCCACTCAAAAAGGGGTTTATATTAAGAACATAATGTGACAACAGTTTGGAAATTGAAAAGCACTCTACAGGAGTAGGACATTATTCTCGTTTATTTATTATTTTTGTCAACCTCATTCACTCAGATTTAACTGTATTTTAAAACTTTGTTTCAGAGATTCCCCCCTTCCTCGTTTTCCCTTCCCCAAGGAAAACCAAAATCTTGTTAGTGAACAGGAGAATTGATTGAAAAAAAATTCAACGGCTGCGGGAAAGGAGGAGACTAGGCACAGCTGGAGTTTGCCTGAAAGGATAGTTTTTCTCAGTGACACGGGGTTTGTTTTGTTTCTTTCAGTGTAGAAGCACAAGGCTGATGACTCATTTACCATTGGAAGACTTTAAATCCAAACTGCAGTTGTCAAAATAAGATTAGTGCTTTCAGACATGATGAAAGAGAGGGCATGGTCTCCAAAATGCAAGCTTGGGTTTTGCCTGCATTTGTGGAGCCCTAACTCATAGCAAGCTTTCCTGTGGGAGTGGGCAGAGACCCCATCGTTTACCCAGTTGAGTGAAATGGCAGCCCTAATAACCCATTTCTCCTTCTCTCTTGCTGTGATAAACAATTTCTGATTTCTACATCTCAGGTTAAATAACAGCAACAGCTATAAAAAGTAGAGAGTGTCTTCTAAAGGTGTTCATTTACTTTAACTCCAAAGATGAGATTAAACTGTCATTGGTGTCAACAGCAGGCAGTGCAGCTTGTCTAAAATTCTGAAATGTTAGTGAAAACCCTTTGATTTTAGCCCTGGATGATGGCCACAGCCTTTGCCCCATGCTCCGTGCTCCCCCCTCAGTTCTCCCTCCTTCCGGTGTAAGTAGATGAAAGTTTCCAAGTTCTCTGGACTGAGATGCAGGCGCCAGGGTTTCTAAAGGAAGGCACTTACATTTAGGGTGCATGGGAGCCTCTGGGGAAACTGTGGTTGGGTTTGAGCACAGCTTTGGGGCTCTTGGCAGCAAATCTTCACTAATTAGTTTCACCTGGGAAGACTGAGTTATCCCTCTTAAAATTCTCCAGGCACTGAAAGAAGCGAGCAGATTTTGCTGACTGTCAGATACACGCTAATGGTTGCCCCCTGGCAAGGCACATCTCAAATTTGGCCAGTCTTTTTGTTATGAAATTCCAAATTACCTACTTTGCTGTATCACTTCAATTTAGCATAGAACTCAAAAACCAAACTTGGCCAGAGATAGATTTTAGAACGTTGGGATCTAATATTCATGTTTGTAGGTTTTTTTTTTTTTTTTTTTTTGAGACAGGATCTCGCTCTGTCTCCCAGGCTGGAGTGCAGTGGCGCAATCATAGCTCACTGCAACCTGGAACTCCTTGGCTGAAATGATCTTCCTACCTCAGCCTCCCTAGTAGCTGGGACTACAGGTGTGTTCCACTGTGCCTGGCTAATTTTTTAATTTTCTGTAGAGACAAGATGTCGTTCTGTTGCCCAGGCTGGTCTTGATCCTCCTGCCTTGGCCTCCCAAAGTGCTGGGATTATAGGTGTGACCCATCGTGCCGGCCCATGTTTGCAGCTTTTATAGGTACCCAATAAAGTGAAACTATTAGAATTGGGATGTGAGCAAAATTTGGTTGAAGTTCACCTCTCTCCCATGCTTAAATAGGTATGCGCCACTGACACTTTTCTTTTCCCCCTTGATTTAGGAAAGGAGAAGGATGGTAACATTTGTTGAATACTTACTGTCAGCCCTGCACTTTGGGAGGCCAAGGCGGGTAGATCGCTTGAGCTCATGAGTTCAAGACCAGCCTGTCCAACATGGTGAAACCCTGTCTCTACAAATAATACAAAAGTTAGCTGGTATTTTGCTGGGCGCGGTGGCTCACGCCTGTAATCCCAGCACTTTGGGAGGCCAAGGTGGGCAGATCACCTGAGGTCAGGAGTTCGAGATCAGCCTGGGCAACACGGTGAAACCACGTCTCTACTTAAAATACAAAATTAGCCGGGCACGGTGGCACATGCCTGTAATCCCAGCTACTTGGGAAGCTGAGGCATGAGAATCGCTTGAACCTAGGAGGCGGAGGATGCGGTGAGCCGAGTAGCACCATTGCACTCCAGCCTGGGCAACAAGAGTAAATCTCCGTCTCACCAAAAAAAAAAAAAGTTAGCTGGGTATGGTGGTGCGTACCTTTAGTCCCAGCTGCTCGGGAGGCTGACGTGGAAGGATTGCTTGAGCTCAGGAAGCAGAAGAAGCAGTGAGCCTAGATTGTGCCATTGCACTCTAGCCTGGGTGACAGAGCCAGACCTTGTCTCAAAAAAATTAAAAATAAATAAATAAAAGTATCTTCTGTGAGACAGATGCTTTGCCCATCTAGATTATCTCACTCAACCCTACAAATGAGATATTTAACCTTTTTATGAAAATGGAATCTCTCAAAAGTCCCTTACTTGAAGTCATCACCCAGCTGGGGCCAAGTCTGGCTCCAAAGTCGATATTCTTTTCACCTGCCTGCCTCACCCCTACCCTTTCTGAGGAGACGTCACTGACACCCTGTCCTCCCCCAGTGGTGACTCCCTTCATCATTTTTCATATCACCTCTTTCAGGTCCAAAGAAAAATTTGGAGAAGGTCAAAATCATCTTTTCAGTTCACACTGTTAAAAATGGAAGCCTGCTCTCTCACCACTCTCAACTCCCCTTTCCTGCTTATAATGTATCACAGATTTTTACCTATTTGCTTTGTTTACTATCAATCTTCTGTCAGGGATGTGCTGCTAAATGTTTAACAACCAGGTCTCCAGGAGACAAAAGCTCTGATTTGTAGTGTCTGCCAATTTCCATGGTGTAAATACTCCCACCATGGACATTTCAAGCTACCAACTTGGCCTCTTTGAATGCAGCTGTGGGAAGAGATGCACATCATTGTCTGAGTCAGTGCGAGCTGCCTCTAGCACGTGACTGGCCCCTCACTGGACCATCAGCTCTATAAGGGTGTAGGAATTTTTCTGTTGTTGTCCACTGATTCACTGTTGTTTTCCCAGCACTCTGAACCATTTCATCATTGAGTAGATTTATTAATTCAGTCATCCACAAATCCTTTTAAAATTGGCCACATGTCAGATGCTAAATATTTGAACTAGCGTACTAAGCAAGACAAGCACTGTGGCTGCCCTGTGTGGCAGGTGAAATAGACATGAAATAATTAGTTGCAAATTAAGCATTAAATTATAATTGTGATGAGGATTACAAATGGAAACTCTGAGGGAGGAGTTCACCCCTAGTGGTAGGTCAGAGCTTCCTGAGAAAGCAGCCTTTCAGGTGAGTCCTAAAGGAGGTATGAGAGTTAGGTAGGGGAAAGGAGGTGAGGAAGAGGCTTGAGCATTCTAGGCAGAAGGAATGACCTTTGCAAAGGTCCCAAGACATGAAGAAGCTTGATTTGAAAATGGAGAGGGCTGTGTAAATGGAGCAGAGAAAATAAGAGGAGGCTTGAGATAAGACTGGAGAGGTGAAGGGGTGGGTCTTGTAGCCCCCTTGGCCATCACATTAGAGTTTTTGGACTTCATCCTAAAGCAGTGATAAGCCATTAAGGGTTTTAAGCAGAAGAGAGCCAGCAGCCGATTATTCTGGCTACAGGAGAATGCTAGGCTGGGATGAATACAGGAAAACCAGTTAAGAGGTTGCCATGGCTGTTCAGCCAAGAGATGATGGTGGCTCCATGGTGGCAGGGGAGATGAAGAGAAGTAAATCCAGGATTGACTGGGTCTGAGGCGTACAGGAGAGGGAGGAATCCCATGACTTTCAAGTTTCTGTTCCCATCTTTGACACCAGGGTAAAAGTTAGCTATTCTAAAAATTCATCTTTGCTAAAGAGAAATTAAACAATACTTCAGAATCACCCCTAGCTGTCCCATTTCTGCCCAGTGATATTTATTAACTGAGACAGTGCTCTAGGCTGCCCAGCAAGGGAGGCTGTCAAGTCAACAATACATGGCTACTAAGCACTGACTGTGTGAAGTGCATGGCATTATACAGGCACCGTAAGGAACACCAAGACTTAGAGAGATGGCTCTGTCCTTCACAGAGCTTACAAGAGTAGGTAAGAGAGATGAGTTAGGAACACCTGACAACCCTGTGCTTGTGTCACATGAGCATGAGTTCATTCATCCATTCAACAAGTACTTGTTGAGCAAGGACAAAGTGTCAGGCACTGTGCTAGATACCGGGACACAGTGGATAGCAGGGCACACAGGTTCCCTAACTGTCCTGACAGCTTTTCTGGTGTCCTTAGCTGGGGGCTGGCTCTGAGATGTCATTATGTTCTTGATGCGGGACAAGTGAGCCCCAAAGTGGGGCTTAGCCCATGAGGGTTCTTGGCTTTATCCAGGAAAGAATTCAAGGGCAAGCAGAGGTAGAAGTAAACAGCTTTATTGAAGAGACAGTGTTACAGCCCTGGCAGTGTTACGCCTCCATGACTGCTCCTGCAGAGCAGGGCTATCCTTATAGGCAGAGAGTAGGTAGTAGCTCAGGGCAGTTTTACAGTCATATTTATACCCACTTTTTTTTTTTTTTTTTTTTTTTGAGATGGAGTTGCCCAGGCTGGAGTGCAGTGGCGTGATCTCAGCTCACTGCAACATCTGCCTCCTAGGTTCAAGTGACTCTCCTGCCTCAGCCTCCCGAGTAACTGGGATTACAGGCACCTGCCACCACATCTGGCTAATTTTGTATTTTTAGTAGAGATGGGGTTTCACCATGTTGGCCAGGCTGGGCTTGAACTCTTGACCTCACATGATCCATCTGCCTCGGTCTCCAAAAGTGCTGGGATTACAGGTGTGATCCCAGTGGCCTATACCTACTTTTAATTGCATGCAGATTAAGAGGCAGTTTATTCAGGAATTTCTAGGGAAGGGATAGTAGCTCTTGGGTTGTCAGGTCATTGACACGGAGGGGGTGGTAACGCCCAGGTGTTGCCATGGCAATGGTAAACTGATATGTCACACTGGTGGGCGTGTCTTATGGAAAGCTGCTTCTGCCCCGCCCTGTTTTGGCTAGTCCTCAATTTGATCCTGTGTCCAAGCCCCGCCTCTGGAGTTGAGTCCTGCCTCCTGCCTCACTCTGAGCCCTCTTCTGGTGTGTGAATACCTCTTGCTGGGGATGAGGAGAGGCAGAGAGACTTGGAGAGAATTTTGTTCCCACCTCAGTCATCTTCTGAGGACCCCACATCTAATGGAGGAGGGTATTCTTAGGACTTTAGGGCCATTCCTCCTGGGAGGCAGGGCGTCTGGGCCTTTTTCATTGTTCATTCAGCAAATGAACTCTTATGGAGACCAAATACATGTGCTAGGACACTGTGCTAGGCTCTGGAGAGTCAAAACTGACCCGCTTATAATGGGGCAGACAGCCATGATCAAGTCCTTCCAATACCATGGGATCAGTGCTGAAATGCTAGAGCGGAGCCATGTCTATAGTGCTGTGGGGGCCCAGGGGAAGAAGCCTTAAGTCCAGCCAACTTGAAGGAGGCTTCCCACAGGAGGTGACATTTGACTGGGGTTGTGAGCCATTCACGGGGTTCACTAGGTGGAGAAGGTGGAAGGCTGTGCCAGGGGCAGGAGGAGCTCTGGACACAGTGCTTCTCATCCTTCAGTGACATCCTCCTGGCCTCAGAGAGAAAGAAGGGCTGTTTTTCAAAAGCATAAGGAATCATCCAAAAACATCTGTATTTGTTTCAAAAGGAAATGGCCACTGCCAGAAAAACAGCAAAGTTGTTTTGTCAGAACCCAGTCTGTATTTATTGCTTTGTCTTTGTTTAATTAGATTAATCCCTGAATGGTTTCCCTTGGGTCGGTGCAAATTGCTCGTGGGCATAAATCCCCGACAATTCTAAAAACAGTAAGAAAGCACAATCCGCATGAAGCCAACTGGCAAGCTTGCTGTTTGTGGGACAGTTCTGGGATGCGAGCAGTAATCTTGCACCCGCACATAGGTGTTTGGGGTTCTTTTAGTCTCTTGGAGAGGGGAGCAAGGACAACAATCACTCAGATTAGTTTAGAAGAGGAAAGCTGAACCTTAGGGTCTCAGTCATTAAAAGGGGAGACTGACTCCTGGATCTGGGCACCTTCCCCACGGAGGATTGTGGGGACCTTTTATCCGTTAGGTTCAATGACATTCAGCCTGGCGGCACACTGGGGCTACCTGGGAGCTTTGACAAACACCACTGCCCAAATCCCACCGCCTGCCAGTCTGATTTAATTGTGGTGGGGAGTACCTTGGCATCAAGATTTTCAAAGATCCCTGCTGCTTCTGTAGATGGGAGCTTGCAGTTACTCACAGACTCTTCTGTGGATATCCCAGCCCGTCCTGAAAGGAACAAGCATATCCTTGCCTTTCTCTACCTACCTTGTGCAGGGAAGCCTTTTAGAAAAAAAGATTGTTCCTTTAAGGTCCTGGTTCATTGCTTTTGAAAATGGTACTTTCAAAAGGGTTCTTTTGTTACAGGTTGATTTTTTTGTCTTCCTCCATTATTATAAAAGTTCCTGTTAGAAAATTTGAAATCAGACAATTATAAATAAAAGAATGAAAAATCACCTGTATTCACGCCACTACTTGGTAACCATGGTAGGTAGGGTTCCTTCCAGACCCCTGATAGGGGCAAGGCAGCATCTGCAGTAGAGATTGGGAGGACCCAGGTGGAGAAGCTGCTGCCACCCTTCCAGAGCTGGTTCCAGCATGCTGGAGCGTCACCTCCTAGCCATCAGGACTTCATGCAGGGAGACTGCCCACCCACTTAGGGAGCTTAGAGTCTAGTAAGAGAGACAGTACATCCATCGCTCCATAAACACATACGTAGTTAACATTACGATTCATGCCAGGAGGGAAAAGTGCAGGGGTGGGCTGACAACCGATGGGTGAGGCCAAAAGTTTAAAGAATGTTTAAAGGTCCTCACAGCAACAGGTTAATTTTCTCATCACCATTCAGGCAACCCAAAGCTATTTCAGCCCAGAACTCAGAAACCTACTGCTGTTCCCAAGAAAGCAATGCTTTTCATTGAACTTTGCTAGAGGTGCTTAAATTTTCCCAGACCTGAGAGGATCTGTGGTGCTGCCAGACTTATCCTGCCAAAGCACAACTTGGGTGAAATTGCTGGTCTCCCTTTTTAAGGTTTTTCCCTTGAGTGGTCCCCATTGCCCACTGATTGGAGTTCAGCCTACGCAGCCTGTGTGCAGAGATCCCTCTGCCTCTGGTGTCAACGGTCTTTCCCATCCTCTCTTCTGCTACTTCCCCTGGAATTTCCAGAGCAGAATTCAGCTGCCATGCCTCTCCTGCTTCCCTCTTCTGTTTACTCACGTGTCCCAAGCCTGGAGTGCCGTTTCTCTTTCTCCATACCTGCCAGCCTTTCCCAGTCCTCGCTAGACTTGTAGTAATCTGTCCCAATTCTGAACTCCCATGCTTTTCTTGCCATTTCTCTTAGGGATTTTTATCATGCCCTACCTCGCATGTTAGTTATTTAGGTGACATCTAACTGCCACTCTGGCCTTTCTGTTCCTCAAATAGTATCAGTTTGTTCTTCAGGACCTCTGCATTCACTGTTCTTTTGGCCGAAAATACTCTTCCTAAAGCTTCATATTATTAACTCCTAGTAGAATACTAGGCTGCGTGACAGCAGAAACCCCTTGTCTGTTTTGTTCACCATGATATCCCCAATGCCTGGGACATAGTATGTGCTCAACACGTATTTATTGAGTAAATGAATGAATATTGTATGATTCAGACATTTCTTATATCTCTGGCCTAGCTCATTTAGGTTTTGTCATTCTTTGATTACTCACTACAATTTTTGTATTAGCTGAAGTTTTCTTCTGGTTATGGGTGTTTTCCTTACATCTGAATCCACTGGAAATCTACATTGGACTTTCTGGTTGGAGTTCCCAATTGGAAATGTAAGATATAAACATACTGGTGAGAGGTAAAAGAATTTATACCTATAAGGCTTTTTTTTCCATCTACTTTGTTGATTTGGGAATGAAATTTCTTTTAGGAGTTTAAAACCAGAATTCTTATTTGTAGAATCTTAGACCTAAGCGTTTTTAAAATGCAATGATGTAAGTTTTAATGTTTAAAATTGTTTAATGCATTTAATAGAGATGTTGAATCAAATCAGCTTTTATCTTTTTAAAAATCAATTTGATATTTCATATTTATGTAAAAGCATAATAAACTATGAAACTCAAAGATCTAGAAGATGATATGAAAATGTAGCAATTGGATTCAGGAATTAATCAAGCTTTCTAGGTAATTAAGTTTTTTTAAATCATACCTGTTGTAGTGATAGCTTTTTTTTTTTTTGAGACAGAGTCTTGTTCTGTCACCCAGGCTGGAGTGCAATGGTGCGATCTCGGCTCACGGCAACCTCCACTTCCCGGGTTCAAGCCATTCTCCTGCCTCAGCCTCCCACCTTCCGAGTAGCTGGGATTACAGGCGCGTGCCACCACGCCAAGCTAATTTTTGTATTTTTAGTAGAGTAGTAGTTGGTCAGGCTGGTCTCGAACTTCTGACCTCAGATGATCCGCCCGCCTTGACCTCCCAAACTGTTGGGATTACAGGTGTGAGCTACCGCACCCAGCCGGTGATAGCTTTTAACCAGAGAAAATTCTCTTTAATATATGCAACCCCTTTAATGCTCTCTGATTATCTCCAGTTTTAATGGTAAAATCACTGGTACAGCTAGCTGTTTCGTGGTATCCAAGCTGTTCTCCTTGCTGGGAAATAGTGTTAGAGACTGAGTCAGTGATAGATGGAAGATGCCTTTAATCTTTTCATCCACCAACATATTCTTAGTTCTGTTGCAGTAGATGCATACTGTAAGTCCGTTCCTACATTACATGTGAATAAACAGCCACAGCTTAGCACTTTGTGGACATGTAATAAATATTTGACCAAAATAAGACCATGAATAGACGTGTATCTATTTCTCCCTGGTAATGTTTTTTACCTCTACCTAACCTCTTTTGGCTTCTCCATTTTCCTCATTTGTTACTAGGACGAATACATAGAGCACAAAGAGGATTTTAAAAGAGCTTTGTCTCATTCCTTCTTATACCAGCAACAGAGCGAGATTCCGTCTCAAAAAAAATTATTTAATGCATTTCATAGAGGTGATGAGTAATTCCAACTTTGAAAAATGTGTTGGTTTTTTTTATGTTATTTATTTATTTTGAGACAGAGACTCGCTCTGTCATCCAGGCTGGAGTGCAATGGCACAATCTCGGCTCACTGCAACCTCCGCCTCCCGAGTTCAAGTGATTCTCCTGCCTCAGCCTCCTGAGTAGCTGGGATTACAAGCACACACCACCACACTCAGCTAATTTTTATATTTTTAGTAGAGATGAGGTTTCACCATGTTGGCCAGGCTGGTCTCCAACTCCTGACCTCAAGTGATCTGCCCACCTCGGCCTCCCATAGTGCTGGGATTACAGGCGTGAGCCACCACGCCTGGCTGAAAAATGTGTTTTTATATACATGCAGAAACTCACCTGGAAAGAAAACTCACCAAAATGTTAACAGTGGTTGCCTCTGGGTAGTAGGATTACAGATGGGGGGATTACAGGTGAATTTTCTTTTGTCTATTTTTTTATGTTTTCCAAATTTTCTACTATGATCACGTATCAAACCTTGTAAGACTTTTAAAAGTTACTTTGGTGAGGGCTCTGGAGTTGCTTGTTGCCTCACCCTGGGCTGGGAGCATTCTCAGGTGTGCCTGACGTTGTGTTCTAACAGCGTGACTTTGCCTCAGTCCAGGATCTGTGTGCCATGGAGGACCACAACTGTGAGCAGCTCTGTGTGAATGTGCCGGGCTCCTTCGTCTGCCAGTGCTACAGTGGCTACGCCCTGGCTGAGGACGGGAAGAGGTGTATGGGTGAGTATCCCTCCAGCTGGGCTTGGTGGGGAAGGACAAATTAAGCATGGTGAGGAGGAGGGGAGACTCATGTGTACCTCCCACATATTTGTTTCCTCACCTTTGGGTTTCCACAAAATGCTCAGTTGTTTGGTGTAGTTGTTAGGCAGAATTTGAACTTTAAAGCCTTCATTTATGGCTGAGGTCAGCGTTTTCTCATTCTGGGTCTCTAGTAAAAGGAACACTTATGATAATCCATGCAAATATAACTGTGTGTTACTGCATCTCTTGAAAAGGATCAGGTGGATTTTCTTCAACTTTGGAGGGTATGTTTGGAATGGCCTGACTTATATATACCTCAGGTGTTATACATGAAATTTACTTGGGTGGGTTGCTGAGTGACACCTCAAAGACAATGGGCAGCCTTCCTCCCTAATGTCACCTATAGCTCAGTGACAGGCCAAAGTGACTGCCAGGTGGAAGAGCCCAGCCATATGGGCTCAGCGTAATCAGACGGCATGGTCAGAGGAAACTAGCAGTAGCCTCAAACCCTCAAACACAAGCCCAGGTAATGAGGCTCAAGGGCAGTGCTTGGTTCTGCAGACATCCCCACTGTTTGTCTACAAAGCCTTTGCAACTTAACATGGTCTCATTCCTCCTTATACCAACAAACAGTGCCTGGCGGATAGTAGGTGTTTCATAAACGGAACTGAATACTTATGAGGCAGAAAATCTAGAAGGAAAAGAACTTGACTGACATCAAAACTGGAATGTAAATTTTCTGAAATCCTGCATTTTGTCTTCCGTGTTCTATTGTTTTCAGGACCCTATTTTATTTTGCTTCTCACAAACAGGGCATGCTTATTTTTTTTTTGCACATAGAATTTGCATTTTCCAGCACACCTTAATTCTTAGCTAGGGATATGGAAGGCAAAAACAAAACAAAACAAAATAACAACAAAACAAAAGTGTAGGTGGTAGCCTGCAATTGGCAGGTGAGTGATGAGAGTATCGTGGGTTTGTTTTTACACACTGATAGGAATGAAGGCAACCTCTGCCTCTGACTCTCATCAAAGGGCCACAAATGCAGCTGGTCGCCTGGGCCTTAGGGTTGTTTTTCTTCTTAATCTGCTGGTGGTGGCCATGATAGAGTGGCAGGGTTCCACACCCACTACCGCTAGCAAAAGAGAAGCCAACATGTATACCCATGGTTATTTTTGCTTCATTAATTTTTATTATGCAAGTAATACCTGTTCATAGAAAAACAGATGAGAAAAATCACTATTAATAGGTTATTGTATTTTCTACCAGACTTTCTCCATATAAATATCTACTTTAAAACATTTTGTTGGCCAGGTGTGATGGCTCACATCTGTAATCCCAGCACTATGGGAGGCGGAGGCAGGCAGATCACTTGAGGTTAGGAGTTTGAGACCAACCTGGCCAATATGGTGAAACTTCGTCTCTACTAAAAATACAAAAATTAGCTGGGTCTGGTAGCATGCCCCTGTATTTTCAGCTAGTTGGGAGGGTGAGGAAGAAGAATCACTTGAACCCGGGAGGCGCATTTTGCAGTCAGCCGAGATTGTGCCACTGCACTCTTGCCTGGGTGACAGAGCGAGACTCATCTCAAACAAACAAACGAACAAACATTTTGTAAAGATTTAACAAAATGAGGTCACACTGTCTATTTTGTTTTATAACCTGCTTTTTCCCCTCTACTATTTGTTAAATGGGTAGAAACTCTGAGTGCTGTTGGTCAGGAGGAAATCGAGCCATTGTGATTTAGGCTGGTGGAGGAGCTTCAGGAAACAGGATGAGGGTAATTGGTTGATTAGGACAAGGGGAGGGACAGTAGAACACAGGGCTTGCATTGGTCACAGGGAGTAGATGGGGCAGGAAGCCCACCTGGGCCCATGGGAAACTGGAGGCCACTGAAAAACCCATTTCTCTGAGTGTTTCCAAATAATTACCTGCTTGTCCGTGTGTACAGAGAACCTTTGTATCTCTGAGGATTTTGCTGTAACTTTTGGGATTTGACATTTATTGAAGAGCTACAAGCATGAGAGGGTAGACGCTGTCATTGCCAGAGAGCTTTGGCATGCTGTTTATTGGAGATGGGCATTTCTCTGCGGCTGCTTGATTGCGTATAAGAATGTCTGCATTTTCTCAGTGGGGATCCAATCCGAAGAGTGGGAAAATGGGAGAGGCTGCATCCCATTGCAACCCAGGCCTCCTCCGTCAGATGATCCTAGCATCACCAGCCTTACCACCTTTTCCCCAATGCCCTTTACAGCGGTTCACCAAGCACTCGATCTGTTAGAGGCTGGGAGTGAGATGATTAAGCAGGCAGGACTTTTGTTGCCAGTAGCCTTTCTTAGGGACGCCAAAGAAAATCCTACAAGGTTAGTTGCTGCTCAATAGGGCTATGGTGAGTGCAAAGCAAATGATAAAGAAAATAGAGGCCACAGAAGGTCAGAGAGAGACATCCTAATGGCTAGGCTGGAAGATCTGAGTGTGGAAGGAAGGGTGGCAATTGGACAAATGTCCAAGGCAGGGGGAGATATGAAGGGCAGTAACTGTGGAGGTGGCAATGCTCTTCAAGCATTAGGGCTAAGGCTGGCCTGGGAGGGGCAGGGCCAGCTCCTGGGATCTGGTAGGTCAGAGAGAGACTGTTACAGTGAAAAGGCCAAACTGAAAGCTAACCAGGTGGCCTAAGCTGAGGGCCAGAAGGTGCTTATCAAAGATTTAGACTCCAGGTACCAGACTTAGAGCAGGAAATTTAGAGGAGAGAAGAGGCTGGTGAGAACTCTGGACATACTCCATTAGTAGCTGATCTGGGATGGCCTGTGTGTAGATGGCCAGAGAACATTAGGAACAGAGTGATCATGCCTCCCAGTTAATACAGGACAATCCCAGTTTATGCCCTGTTGGCCCAATTCTTTTTTTTTTTTTTCTTTTTTTTGAGATTGAGTCTTGCTCTGTTGCCCAGGCCATAATCACAGCTTTGCAGCCTCGACCTCCTGGGCTCAAGCGATACTCCCACCTCAGCCTCCTGAGTAGCTGGGACCACGTGTGTGCACCACTGTGCCCAGCTAATTTATTTTTTGTAGAGACAGGGTCTCTGTACATTGTCTAGGCTGGTCTCAATCTCCTGGGCTCAAGTGATCCTCCTGCCTTGGCCTCCCAAAGTGTTGGGATTACAGGTGTGAGCCACCTCACCTGATGCCATTTCTTTTTATTTTTAGACAGGGTCTCACTCTGTCACCCAGACTGGAGTACAGTGGCACGACCTCGGTTCACTGCAACCTCTGTCCCCCAGGCTCACATGATCCTCCCACCTCAGACTCCCAAGTAGCTGGGACCACAGGTGCATACCACACATCTGGCTAATTTTTTATATTTTTCGTAGAGATGGGGTCTTTCTATGTTGCCCAGGAAGGTATTGAACTCCTGAGCTCAAGTAGTCTACCTGCCTCGGCCTCCTAAAGTGCAGGGATTATAGGCATGAGCCACTGCACCTGGCCGACCCCATTTCTTACCCAGCTGGCCTCATTTCTTGATGGCACATCTTGTCACTTTGAAAGGGGTTCCAGTTTGGATGATAAATTACATAATCACCCTAGTTAAGGCTGTCCAATTTGACTTAAACTGTTAAGTTCAGCAGAGAATTCCTGTATACATGAAGTAGGAGATGAAGTTGAAGACAGCAGAAGGAACTGGATTGTTAAGGGCTTTGAAAATCAGATGTAAAGCCTAGATTTTATCTCTGAAAAAGAGCCACCGAAGGGTTTATATTTGGGTGACAAATGCAAAGCTTCATTTTTAGGAAACTCAACCTCAAGGGGAACTGCAGGGTGTGTTCCAGGAGAAGGATGGCAAGAAGTGGGAAGACCAGATAGGAGACTGTAGCAGTTATCAGGTGAGAGAGGACAGGAACCAGCCAGGATTTGAGGTGCAACTGTAGGAAAGGAGAGGGAGACAGTAAGGAATGAAAGGAGGTGCTGTACATAAAGGGAACAAGGAGAAGTCAAAAGTGACTCTAGGCCAGGTACTGTGGCTCGTGTCTGTAATCCTAGTACTTTGGGAGGCCAAAGTAGGAGAATTGCTTGAGCCCAGGCGTTCAAGACTAACCTGGGCAACATAGTGAGACCCCATCTCTACCAAAAAATAAAAAAAATTGGCTGGATATGACCGGATGTGGTGGCTCATGCCTGTAATCCCAGCACTTCGGGAGGCTGAGGCGGGCAGATGACCTGAGGTCAGGAGTTTGTGAGCAGCCTGGCCAACATGATGAAACTGCGTCTCTATTTAAAAAAAATACAAAATTAGTCGGGCGTGGTGGCGGTCACCTGTAGTCCCAGCTACTCCGGAGGCTGAGGCGGGAGAATCGCTTGAACCTGGGAGGCAGAGGTTGCAGTGAGCTGAGATCGCACCATTGCATTCCAACCTGGGCAACAAGAGTAAAACTCTGTCTCAAAAACAAAACAAAAAAATTAGCCAAGCATGTTGGCGCATGCCGGTGGTCACAGCTACTTGGGAGGCTGAGGTGGGAGGATTGCTTGAGCCCAGGAGATCAATCAAGGCTGCAGAGAGTCATGTTCACACCACTGTACTCCAGCCTGGGCGACAGAGCAAGACCTTGTCTCAAAAAAAAAAAAAATAAAATAAAATTTAAAAAGACTCCATGATCTTGAGCTTCCGTGACTGTGAGAGTGATGGCAACAGTGATGGAAGAGTGATGGAATAGATTTTTAAAAAGATAAGGCCAAGCGTGGTGGCTCATGCCTGTAAACCTAGGACTTTGTGAGGCCAAGGTGGGACGATTGCTTGAGACCAGGAGTTCTAGACAGGCCTGGGCAACAAAGCGAGACCCTATATCTACAAAAAAATTGAGAAATTAGCTGGGCATGGTGGTGCACACCTGAAGTCCCAGCTACTCAAGAGGCTGAGGTGGGAGGGGTGGGAGGACTGCTTGAGCCCAGGATGTTGAGACTATAGTGAGCCATGATAGTGCCACTGCACTCTAGCCTGGGCAACAGAGTAAGACCTTGTCTCAAAAAAAAAAAAAAAAAAAACAGAAACAAAAAAAAAAACGTTGGGGTGATAATTAGTAGTCATAGACAAGGTGAATTTTGAATTCAGGTTAGACACCACAAGGACATGTCAAGAGGAAGCAGAAAACTCAGCAATAACATGACAGAGAGAGTAGAATCAATGCTGCAGTCAGGAAGCAGCATAGTTTATTTCTTAATTTCCAGTTATTTTCTATTTTAAATATTTATGTGTCGGTTGGTTTGTTTTGAGGGCATCTAGACCTTTAAAACAGTGCTACCTGAGCTGAAATCCCAACTCTGCTACTTGTTAGGTGTGTTAGGCCATTTGCATTGCTATAAAGGAATACCTGAGATTAGCTAAAAGAAAAGGTTTAATTGCCTTATGATTCTGCAGGCTGTATAGGAAGCATGATGCCAGCATCTGCTTCTGGTGAGGGCCTCAGCAAACTTCCAATCGTGGTAGAAGGTGAAGGGAGAGCAGGCATGTCACGTGATGAGAGCAGGAGCAAGAGGTAGGGGGAGGTGACACACTCTTTTAAGACCAACCTAATCTCACATGAACTAACTGAGTGAGAAATCACTCATCACCAAGATGATGACACTAAACCATTAATGAGGGATCCACAGCTATGATCCAATACCTCCCACTAAGCCCCACCTCCAACATTGGGAATCACATTTCAACATCAAATTTGGAGGCAATAAGCATCCAAACCATATTATTCCACTCCTGGCCCCCCATATTTCATGTCCTTCTCACATTTCAAAATACAATCATGCCTTTGCAATAGTTCCCCAAAGTCTTAACTTGTTCCAGCCATAACTCAAAAGTCTCAAACTCCAAAGTCTGAAGTCTCATCTGGAGATGAGTTCCTTCCACCTATGAGCCTGTGAGATTTAAAAAAAAAAAAAAAAAGTTATTTACTTCCAAGGTACAAGGTGTCATAGCACTGGGTAAATATTCTCATCTCAAAAGGGAGAAATTGGCCAAAACAAAGGGCAATAGGTCCATACAACTTTGAAACCCAGCAGGGCAGTCATTACATTTAAAACTCCAAAACAATCTCCTTTGACTCCATGTCCTGCATCCAAGGCACACGGGTGCAAGGGGTGGGCCCCCAAGGCCTTGGTCGGCTCTGCCCCTGTGGTTGCAGGGTATAGCCTCCAAGGCTGCCCTCACAGGTTGTTGGGTGCCCATGGCTTTTGCATGCTAAGGTTGCAAACTGCCAGTGGCTCTACCATTCTCGGGTCTGGAGGGTGGTGGCCCCCTTCCCACAGTTCCACTAGGCAGTGCCCCAGTACGGACTCTGTATGAGAGTTCCAACCCTACATTTCCCTTTGGCACTGACCTAGTAGAGTCTCTCTATGAGGCTTCACCCCTGCAGCAGGCTTCTGCCTGGACAGCCAGGCTTTCCAAGACATCCTCTGAAGTCTAGGGAGAAGCTGCCAAGCCTCTTTCATGCCTGCATTCTGTGTGTCTGCAGACTTAACACCACATCGTAGCCACTAAGGTTTATGGTGTGGCTTGTACTCTCTGGAGCAGCAGCCCAAGCTGTACCTGTGGCCCTGTGAGCCATGGCTGGAGCTAGAGCAGCCTGGATGTGAGGAGCAGTGTGCTGAGGCTGCACAGGGCAGTAGTGCCCTGGACCTGGCCCCCCAAATCATTTTTTTACCCTAGGCCTCTGGGCCTTTGATGGGGAGGGTGTGCTGCCTAGAAGATCTCTGAAATGCCTTTGAGGCCTTTTTCCCATGTCTTGGATATTTGCACTTGGCTCCCTTTTAGTTACGCTAATCTCTCTAGCAAGTGGTTGCTCCACAGCCTGCTTGTATTCCTCTCCTGAAAATGCTTTTTCTTTCTCTGCCACATGGCTAGGCTGCAAATTTTCCAAACTTGTACATTCTGCTTCCCTTTTACATATAAGTTCCAACTTTATTTCTTTGCTCCAGTATCTGATCATAGGCTTGAATGCTTTGCTGTTTAGAAATTTCTTCCATCAGATAGCTACCTTAGGTCATCACTGTTAAATTCAAACTTCCACAGATCCCTAGGGCATGAACACAATGCAGCTAAGGTCTTTGCTAAGGCATAGAATTGGTGACCTTTACTACAGTTCCCAATACATTCTTCATTTCTATCTGAGATCTCATCAGCCTGGCCTTTACTGTCCATATCTATCAGCATTTTGGTCACAACCACTTAACAAGTCTCTAAGAAGTCCCAAACTTTCCCTCATCTTCCTGTCTTCTTCTAAGCCCTCCAAACTCATCTGACCTCTGCCCATTGCCCAGTTCCAAAGCTGCTTCCATACTTTCAAGTGTATTAATAGCAACACCCCACTCTCAGTACCAGTTTTCTGTGTTAGGCTGCTTGCATTGCTCTAAAGGAGTACCTGAGACTGGGTAATTTATTTTAAAAAGGAAGAGTTTAATTGGCTCACAGTTCTGCAGGCTGTACAAGAAGCATGGCATTGGCCTCTGCTTCTGGTGAGGGCCTCAGAAAGTTTACAATCAAGGCAAAAGCCAAAGGGGGAGCAAGTATGTCACATGACAAGAGCAAGAGTGAGAGTTGGGGGGTGGGGAGGTGCCACACTCTTTTAAACAACCAGGTCTCATGTGAACTAACTGAGCAAGAACTCACTCATCACCCAGGGGGTGGTGCTAAGCCATTTATGGGGGATCTGTCCCTGTGATCCAATACTTCCCACCAGGGTCCACCTCTAACATGGGGGATCACATTTCAGTGTGAGATTTGGAGGGCACAAACATCCAGAGCGTATCACTAAGCACATGTCTTTAAGTCTTTAATTTCTGAGCTTATTTTCCTCACCCATAATGAAGAATAATAATATATACATTGTAAGGTTTTATGGGATTAAATAAGATAGTGAGTGACATTCCCAATATACTCTAAGAACTTAGCATTATTATTACAACACCTACTATTATCGTAATTTCCTGTATATAGTGAAGTATGGAGTGAGGAGAGAGTGAAGGACTGAGCCTGTAGGGAGCAGGAAGTAGGGGCAGGAAAAATATTCATGAAGAAGTAGCTTAAGGCTGGGGGAGAGAGAGAAGAATCACGGAACATGATAGAAAGATAATTTCTTGGCCAGGTCAATATTAATGTCATGCTCCAGCGTGGCCAAAGGTAACAGGACTTAGAGAAAAAGCCATCAACTTGAGTCACAGATTCACCTCTGCAAACATTTCAGAACTCTGCCAGGGACTTCGCTAGGCTTGAGGAGCACAAAGGTGACCAGGAGGCCATTGATAATGGCAAAGGGGGGATGGGTAAAGGGCAGATTTCAAGAGGCAGGGAGTGGGTGACAAGAAAGTGTGGGCAGAAGATTCAAACTATTTATTTAAAGAAATTTGGTAGAAGTTAAGCATGTCCAGCTGATGCAGGGCAGGCAAGTCCCAAAGTGGAGCTTAGCCTACCTGGATTCTTGGCTTTGCCCAGGAAAGAATTCAAGGGCAAGCCAGAGGTAGAAGAAAACAGCTTTATTGAAGAGGCAGTGTTATAGCTCCATGGCTGATCTTGCAGAGCAGGGCTACCCTGTAGGCAGAGAATAGCAGCTTAGGCAGTTTTGCAGTCATATTTATACCCACTTTCAATTGCATGCAGATTAAGGGGAGGTTTATGCAGAAATTTCTAGGGAAGGGGTAGTAATTGTTGGATCATTGCCCAATGATCGTAAGGGATGGTAACTCCCAGGTGTTGCCATAGCAACAGTAAATTGACATGGTACACTGATTGAAGTCTGATTGAAGGCTGCTTTCACCCCAGCCCTGTTTTAGCTAGTTCTCAATCTGGTCCGATGTCTCAGCCCTGCCTCTGGAGACAAGTCCTGCCTCCTACCTCACAGCTACTAGTGAATTTAGGCAGTAGGTTTTCCGTTTCAACACTTTCGTAGCCACTGCTATGAAAAGTACTTCTTTTCTTACCAAAACATTAGGGGTTCAGTCTAGGTCCTGTTGCTTGTTGCATGGAAAGCCATTCACTGAGACAACAAGTATTACCAGGAAAGAAGGCTTCGATCAGGTGCTACAGCCAAGAAGACGGGAGATCAGTCTCAAATCCAACTCCCTGACTGACTAAAATTAGGGATTTAGGCTGGATGTGGTGGCTTATGCATATAATCCCAGCATTTTGAGAGGCCAAGGTGGGAGGATCCCTTGAGACCAGGAGTTTGAGACCAGCCTGGACAACATAGTAAGACTCCTGTCTCTACAAAGAATAAAAAAAATCAGTGGGGTGTGGTGGTCCACACCTGTAGTCCCAGCTACTCGGGAGGGAAGACTGCTTGATGCTTGAGTCTGGGAGGTTGAGGCTGCAGTGAGCCATGATTGCACCACTGCATTCCAGCCTGGGTAACAGAGTGAGACCCTGCCTCAAAATAAAATAAAATAAATAAAATAAAAATTAGGGGTTTATATAGCAGGGAATAAATGTAACCATATGGGGGGAAACAGGAATTAGGGAGGAGTATGGAAGAGGAGTTGGTCAACACACAGCAGGTGGTTGGTTAGGCAATCATAAATGGGGAGGGGTCTGGCATGTCATTGCACAGATGCAGTGATCTGGTAAGTTTCAGCCCCTTGATACTGTCAGGGAGGCCTGATGGTTTGGTTCTTGAGAAGGGTTCTCAGATAAAACAAATGTAACTTTCTCAAGTTTCAAGACCAGAAAGGTAAATTTCTATGTTTATTCAAAATAAACCATAAACATCAGTTCTGTGGGACAATTGGGCTGGTTTCACTTTGATTCATCCCTGAATTATTACTGTGACCTGCATGCAAATTCAGTTCTTATGGACTCAGCATTTTTTTATAGATTTCCACACGTTTGAGTAAGTGGAACGTTCAATTTGAGCACCAGAGTTCCAACTCCCTGACAGCTCATTTCGCCATTGAGAGTCCTGAATTTATTCCATATTCAATGGTGGATTGCTGACTAAGAACCTCCTCTGCTTTAGTGGAGTCCCTGAATTTATAATTCATCAGCTGCCACTAAAGTCATGTTCATTGCCATCCAAAACTATTTTTCAAAAACCATCTATCTAGATTTCTGAACATGAATTTTCTGCTGTACTTACTCACCTGGTGTTTACAGACTGTCTTTTATTTTGGGGTAACTTTGGTCCTGTTTGCATCTTATCTACCCGGGCAGATTGTAAACCCTTGAGGGCAAAACCACTTGCACTTTTCATCTTTCACAGAGTGGACTTGAAATACATTTTTCTTGAAGTACTGACTGAGGTTGATTGCAATCTCATGCATTCATGTTTTATAAAAAATATTTTCCCCGTTGACTGGTTTTTATTGACTGGTTTTTAAATTAAAAAGTCATTTTTGCTTATTAAAAAAAAAAGTCAGGCCAGGCATGGTGGCTCAAGCCTGTAATCCCAGCACTTCGGGAGGCTGAGGCGGGCAGATCTCTTGAGCTCAGGAGTTCAAGACCAGCCTGGTCAACATGGTGAAACCCTGTCTCTACAAAAATAACAAAAATTAGCTGGGGGTGGTAGCACACACCTGTAATCCCAGCTATTCAGGAGGCTGAGATGGGAGAATTGATTGAGCCCGAGGAGGTATGTGCCACCACCCCCAGCTAATGGACCAACCCCTTCTCTACCAAAAATATATAAAGAAATCAGCCAGGCATGGTGGCACGTGCATGTAGTCCCAGCTACCTGGGAGGCTGAGGTGGGAGGATGGCTTGAGTCTGGGGGAGCTGAGGTTGCAGTGAGCTGTGATCGTGCCACTGCATTAGAGCCTGGGCGACAGAATGAGACCCTGTCTCAAAAAATAAAAAAAAAAAAGAAAAGAAAAGAAATTTTCTCTGGGTTTTAAATCCTGCATTTGGAATTCCAGTTATGTCTTGGAGAAGAGAGGTTTTGTGAGTCTGACTCTGTGTGTGTGTGTCTAATGTGTGCTCAGCAAGTAAATTGGTTCTACCATTTCTCTAAATGACAAATTTGGTTTTTCTTACTTTGTTATCAGCAAACTTTAAACTCCAAATGCTCCTCTCTAAAATATACTATTTCTGCTAATGCCATTCCCTTGCAGACTGAGTCCTGCTGAGAAAACCTTAGAATTGGACCAGGTTATAAAACAGAAATAATTGATTTTAGGGTTTTATTACCTGCAGCAAGGTATCATTTATTCTTAGAGACAGTGGAGTGATTTCTCACACGTTGGGCAGAGAATGAATGTGGCAAGACTGACTTCTGACTCTGGGATCTTAGCACTTGTGATCTGGAGGTCTAAAGAGCTACAGCTGGGGAATTACTCTTTCCATTTGTTAACAAGAGTGTAGACATTTTAGGCATAAATGACTGAGAACAGATTTTGTTGAAGTAGACGAGAACTTGGAACAACAGAGCCATCGTTGAGTTACACAAGAGGTCACCTCCATACATCTGCCTTCCTAATCTTGACCTCTCTTTTTATGAGTACAATTTTGCAACCAAGAAAGTTATGTAAACAACCCAAACCACTTGGCAAATAACATTAGAGCTGAATGCACTAGAACTCTCTTGTCCTTAAAAAACTGTTCGGTTCACGTGCCTGGCAGTGGGTTATTCCATGTCTAACCACTGCACTGATGGCCTCATCTGCCATCTCCAGAAGCCTAGCAGTGTGTCAGTAGGTGGATCTCAAATTGAGATGGGATTTGACGCCTTGGAGTTTTACAGGCTGGAGACTTGGGACCCAGGAATGCATGAATCCTGCCTTGCCAATCACATCCTTCCCCTTAGTTCCCCAGAGAGCTGTGTACACAAAGAACAAAAACATTATGAGAGTCAAGATCCAGAGAAGCTCTCTTATCCCATGAATTGGGCCTGTGGTTAGCTGATTAATGGAAAACATCATTCAGAGAGGGGAATCCTAAAAATCTACATATGCAAACCCACCTTAGTCATGTTATTTTTATTTAAAACACATAAACGTATACTTAGTAAAAATCACTTTTATGCTTTTAAAAAATACTAATTTTAAGTTGAAGAAAAAATATGATATTTACAAATCTTTTTTTTTTTTTGAGACAGGGTATAATTCTGTTGCCCAGATTGGAGTGCAGTGGCGTGATCTTGGTTCACTACAGCCTCAGTCTCCCAAACTCAAGCAATCCTCCCACCTCAGCCTTCTGAGTAGCTGGGACCACAGGTGCATGCCACCATGTCCAGCTAATTTTTGTATTTTTTGTAGAGATGGGGTCTTGCTATGTATCCCGGGCTAGTCTCGAACCCCTGGGCTCCAGCAGTCTGCCTGCCTCGGCCTCCCAAAGTGCTGGGATTATATAAAACTCTTTTTTGCATAAACCATACCCATAATATGTTGTCTATGATTTTTTAGTTTTGGTTTCTTTAAATTGGAGCAAGGATTTCAAGACATCTGTAAAGCAGTCTAACAGCAGAACTCTTGTAAATTTTAATGGAAAATTTCCCAATGTTTTACATTTGTTTCATCCATGCCTGGTTCTATAGCAATTTTGGTTAGCAAATTGCTTTAATTTTTTCCAAAGCTTTCAACAAAATTTTTATTTTTAAAAACTCAATTTCTTTTAGTGCTTATATTTTATTGGTTTTTATTTTTATTTATTTATTTATTTTGAGACAGAGTTTCGCTTTGTCGCCCAGGCTGGAGTGCAGTGGCACAATCTCAGCGCACTGCTACCTCCACCTCCCGGGCTCAAGCAATCCTCCCACGTCAGCCTCCAGAGTAAATGCGACAACAGGTGCCCACCATCATACGTGGCTAATTTTTGTGTTTTTAGTAGAGATGGGGTTTCACCATGTGGCCAGGCTGGTCTTGAGCTCTTAGACTCAAGCGATCCACCCGCCTTGGCCTCCCAAAGTGTTGGGATTACAGGTGTGAGCCGCCGTTTTTTGTTTGTTTGTTTGTTTTGTTTTGTTTTGTTTTGAGATGTAGTCTCGCACTGTCGCCCAGGCTGGAGTGCAGTGGCGCAATCTCGGCTCACTGCAACCTCCATCTCCCAGATTCAAATGATTCTCCTGCTTCAGCCTCCTGAGTAACTGGGATTACAGGCACTTGCCACCACACCCAGCTAATTTTTATATTTTTAATACAGACGGGGTTTCACCATGTTGGCCAGGCTGGTCTTGAACTCCTGACCTTGTGATCCGCCTGCTTTGGCCTCCCAAAGTGCTGGGATTACAGGCTTGAGCCACCGCGTCCGGCCCCAGCTCAGTTTTTATAATATTTAAATTACTTACAATAACATGAACAAATGACATATACAGGTTTGGAAACAAAAGCAACCTTGACTCTAACAATGGCTCTCAAATTTTAGCATGCTTAAGAATCACCTGGAGGGCTTGCTAAAACACATATTCCTGGGTCCCACTCCCAGAACTTCTGATCAGTAGGTCTGGGATGGAGCCTAAGAATGAGCATTACTGACAAGTTCTCAAGCGATAGTTGATGCAGTTGGTTCACAGACCACACTTTGAGAACCAATGTTTATAAGAATACATCTCAGTCAATAGAAGAAGTATACAGGTGTCCTAGAGCCCATGTGTTCCACCAAGGCTGCTTTATCAGCATACAACCCAGCCAATGTGAGGCATGTACAGGTGTTTTTAAACAGATGTTCTAACTGCCTTGAGCGTGTAGCATGCCCTGGGTTATCAGGATTCATATGGTCAGAGGGAATGAAAGCATTGCTTGATCAGAAGTTGCTTAAAGAGTGATCAGTTAAAAGAGCGTCTTAGTACAACTTTTTTCTTAAAACACCCGAGCCAATTTGGATACTCTATTCTATAACATTCTGGAAAAGGGGAAAGTTTGGAGTATGTGGCTTAGATTCAAAGCCTCAGCCAAGCCTTCAACACCTCTCTAAATTATTACATTAGTCTAAATTACGGGGCCAGCATAATTATGGGGTATCCCTCTGAGGGACAGAAATGGCTGGGCTCAGATTATACCCCATGGTGTAAGAGAGGACATTCAAGAGAAAAGGTAGAGTGTGAGTTTCTGACTTTTAGGTATAGAGACCTGACCACTCATTACTGTAGCACCATCAATGTCCCACAAGTTGGAAGTCAGATCAGCAGCTCCTCTCTTTGTAGGGGATACTAAGAAGTGGGTGGCCATAGATAGGACTGGCTGACTGATGGCAGGAACCCATATCCAGGATTGGGAGATTTTCATGATGGTCAATCAAGCCCAGCATGAGGAAGTTGAAGCTGGGGATTGCTGACTGCTAACACCGGCCCATGCAGGCTCTGGCATGGCCAACTCCTGTGACAAACAGACTGGACCGTGTGCCAGGGTTTAGCCTTCCTCAATCTCAATATTCCCAGTGTCACCATTGATTCTTTTAATGAACACTTGGTTCTTGAGAAATGAGAAATGAACTATCGGAAGGATGTGGTGCTAGCTCAGTCTTTACATTATGACTCAACTAACTCTAGCAACCAGCTGATGTCCAATGACGTTCAGATCCTGAGATGACGTGAATGCCCTATCCCCAACATAATGACTTGTGAATTAAAACTGCAAATACTAGGTTCTACTAGAACTCTTTAGGGAGCTGAAGTTACAAAAACAATATTTAGACTGAGACTTTTTTTTTTTTTTTGAGACAGAGTCTTGCTCTGTCGCCCGGGCTGGAGTGTAGTGGTGCAATCTCGGCTCCCGGGTTCAAGCAATTCTCCCTGCCTCAGCCTTCCGAGTAGCTGGGATTACAGGCACCTGCCACCACGCCCAGCTATTTTTCGTATTTTTAGTAGAGGCAGGGTTTTGCCATGTTGGCCAGGCTGGTCTTGAACTCCTGACCTCCGGTGATCCACCCTCCTCGGCCTCCCAAAGTGCTGGGATTACAGGTGTGAGCCACCATGCCTGGCCTAGACTGAAACTTAATGAAGCTTTGAAGCAAAAGAATAAACGTAACACAGGTTATTACCCTTTACAAATCTTCAGTGTTTCCCTTTGCATCTTTTTATTACTATGCTAAATATGTCATTATCTTCTCCATGCATGGTTTTGCTTTTTAAAATTTTACATATGTATTAATTTTATAGATTCTATTTCCTTGTTATTATTTACACACTTTTGATATTAATATATCCTAAAACATTGTAGGGAGTACTTTTTTTTGAAAAGGGACTGGTCTTAAGCTCCTGAGCTCAAATGATTGCCCTGCCTCAGTCTCCCAAGTAGCTGGGATTTCCAAAAACTTTTTTTTTTTTTTTTTTTTTTTGAGACAGGGTCTTGCTCTGTCAACCCCAGAGTTGCCGCTAGGTGCACTCTCTTTTTCTCATTTCACCTCTAATCCAACAGGAATCCTGTTAGCCCCACCTTCAGTATTTACCAGGTGTATTAGTTTGCTAGAGCTATGCTCTGGTTTGGATATGGTTTGTTTGGCTTCACCAAGTCTCATGTTGAAATTTGACCTCTGTGGCCAGGCATGGTGGCTCACGCCTGTAATCCCAGCACTTTGGGAGGAGGCTGAGGCGGGTGGATCTCTTGAGCTCAGAAGTTTGAGGCCAGCCTGGCCCACATGGCGAAACCCCATTCCTACTAAAAATATGAAAATTAGCCAGATGTGGTGGCGCGCACCTGTAGTCCCAGCTACTTGGACAGCTAAGGCAGGAGGATCACTTGAACCCAGGAGGTTGAGACTGCAGTGAGCAGAGGTGGTGTCACTGCACTCCAGCCTGGGTGACAAAGTGAGACCCTGTCTCAAAAAAAAAAGAAATTTGATCCCCAATGTTGGAGGTGGGACCTGCTGGAAAGTGTTTGGGTCATAGGGACAGATTTCTTCTTATAAGAACACCAGTTATATTGAATTAGAGCACACCACCCTAATGAGTACATTTTAACCTGGTTATTTCTGCAAAGACCCTATTTCCAAATAAGGCCACATTCATAGCTACCCGGGTTTAGGACTCCAACATGTCTTTTTGGGGGACATAATTCAACCCATAACTTCCAGAACACCACTCCCCCTCATCCCCTGCAACATCCTGGTTTAAGCCTCCACCCTTCCTCTCTGGGATTACTGGAGTCACTTTCTTACTGGTTTTCTACTCTCACATTTGCCCTGTCAGTCTATTCTTGGCTCATGGGTCCAGAACCCTGCAGTGACTCCCAACTCATTCAGACTAAAAGCTGAGGTCCTTGCATGGCCCATGGGTCCCTCCTGACAGCCCCCTTCTCATCTCCCTCCTCTGTCCCTCCTCCAGCCACCCTGGGCTCTTTGCTGATCCTCCAGCCCACCAGGCAGAGTCCCACCTCCTGGCCTTCGCACTTGCTGTTTGTTTTGCCCAAGATACTCTCTCCCAGATATCCTCATGGCTCGTATTTTAGTCAACACTCTTCCTAACCACCCACCTTCTCAGAGAGGCCTTTCCTGACCACCTTTATTACATCCCACCTGCTACCCACTCCCCCACTGACCCTACTCCTATTCATTGTTTCGTTTTTCTCCAGAATTTTCTTTATCTCCTAATAGACTATACTATTTACTTATTTTACTTCTTATCTGTTCCCCACTCCCACCATCATTATCCAAATATACGCTCCTTGGGGGCTGGAATTTTGGATTATTTTGTTACTTGTTCTGTCCCTAGCACCTAAAACAGGACGTGGCCCATAGTAGGTACTCAGGAAATACTTGTGGAATTAATGAAAAATCAGCCAGTGTATTTTCTCATACATTGTTAAACCATTTACCCTTATTCAATGTTCATCTTATTTTCTAGGATTTTTTGTTGTTGTTGTAAACAATGCTATTAATAGCTTGTTGTATATAATTTCACCCTTTTCCCAGCTATTTCTTTGGGTTTCACGTCCAGGGTGAACATTGTCAAATTGCCTTCCAAAAGGATCTTTCTTAATTTATAATGCCCCCACCATTAATAACGCTGCTGCCTTTCTACCATTGGGTTTTATCTCATCTTATTTTTGCCAGTTTACTAGGTGTAAGTGCACCTTGTGATGATTTTGATTTGCAATTCTTTAACTTTTAAATACAATTGTTCACATGTTCTTTAGTTTACTTCCTATATCTTCCTATATGAATTGCCTGATATAGACTCCTGATTTTTTTTGAGGGGGGCAGAGACCTTGGGTTCATATCTGTTTATCCTACTCTTTTTGGGGGCAATAATATTAATCCTAATTAATATCTGTTATCAGTATGCCCTCATCCTACCATTCCCTTTTCTTCTGTTTGCATTTCTAACTCTGAATGTGTTTTATTCTCTCCAGCTGTGGACTACTGTGCCTCAGAAAACCACGGATGTGAACATGAGTGTGTAAATGCTGATGGCTCCTACCTTTGCCAGTGCCATGAAGGATTTGCTCTTAACCCAGATAAAAAAACGTGCACAAGTAAGTTACCTACACATGCACACACAGAGAAGTATTTGATGTTATTGCTGTGGTGACTGTGACCATGGAAATCTCTCGAGTATAGATTAGCATATAATTATGTCATGGGGGTCTAATACCTTTTGCCCCGTTCCTCTTCTGTCAGGACTTTCATGACTTGGCTTAAGACCATAGACCGCTGTATCTCAACATCACTATTCAAGGAATATGATGAAGGCACCATGTGTAGGACTGTTCCTTCAGCATCTGCTGAGCATGCTGACAATCAGACCAACTTACTTCCTGCTAACTCAGCCTGACTATGCCTATCAGCACTAACAGGGCTTGAGATGTTTTCATTGAAGCTTTGTGGCTTGTGGGCTTTAGCTCTGACTCCACACAAGAAAATCGCTGAGCCAAAAAGAATCGTAAGTGGTTTCTTCTGGTGGACAGCAGTTTGCAAAGAACTGCTCATTTTTTGTTTGAGCTATCTAGTTCAATTTGATTTTAACTATATACATAAAAATCAGAATTAATTTCAGCTCCCAAAATCTGAACATAAAATTCGATAAACTAAAGATGATCATTAGTTTTGCAAAAAAGATAATAACTAGTTGCAAAAAGATGCCAAAAGTGTTCTGTTAAATATAAAGGTACACCAGGAGACTTAAGGGATTGTGTGTGGATTATTATCCTTCTATAGGGAGGATCACTTGAGAAAAGTTTGCTTGTTAAGTATTAGGGCCAAGCATTTATAAAAAGTGGACTTTCATAACAATCTAGAATAAGGTAAGGCACCTCAGAGACATGCATCAGTGAGAAAATAGGATTTTAATTCATAAAAAGTTCATGTACCTACAACCTTTCTAAAATGTATTCACTATGTAAAACAGGATACATCTGCACAAAACCTTTTTCAACATAAACTTACTTCCTACTCTTCAATACCTAAATATCAGCAGCTTACAAACACCAGAGCTGGAGGTGTGGGTGATGTGTGGAAGTATAAGGGACACATTAGGTCAAAAGCATACATTTCTGGAGCCCCAACCATGTGCCAATAGAACTGAGTAAGGCAAGGTCCTTAATGGAGAAGATACTGTGGCTGAGTCTTGGAGGTGGAGCTGTCATTCACGAGGCAGCAAAGGGTGAGGTGGGGGTTCAAGGAGAAGGAAAGAAGTTGAAGATGTGAACCAGGCAGAGAACTGTAGTCTCCGCGCCCCGTGCATGACTGGCGTATACAGTGGTTTATTTGTTTTGTTTATTGAAAGAGTAAGTAAATGAATGAGTGGGCTGCTGTGTTCCTGGTCTCCCTCCCCTTCTGAATATTCTGAACTGTAAAATAGCAGCCTGTGCTGTCGTCGTGGTTGGGGAGTTGTGGTTGTTGGGCTGATGAGTCAGTGTTCCTCATCAAAGAGGAGGCCGTGGGCTGCCAGCAGCTGGCCTTGGTTCTAATCCCAGCTTCTCTGCTTTTTCTCTTGGTGATCTTGGGCAAGTTACTTATGCCTCAGTTTCCTCAGTTACAGTACAGGATGATAATAGTGCCTACTGCATAGCATTATTCTTTCCTTTTTTTTTTTTGACACTGGGTCTTACTCTGTCACCCAGGCTGGAGAGCAGTGATGCGATCTCGGCTCACTGCAACCTCCACCTCCTGGGTTCAAGCAATTCCCCCACCTCAGCCTCCCGAGTGGCTGAGACTACAGGCTCGCACCACCACACCCAGCTAAATTTTTTGGTATCTTTTTATAGCAATGGTGTTTCAACATATTAGCCAGGCTGGTGTGGAATCCCTGACCTCAAGTGATCCACCCACCTCAGCCTCCCAAAGTGCTGGGAATACAGGCATGAGCCACAGCACCTGGCCATAGCATAATCTTGAAGACTATATGAGGCTGGGCACAGTGGCTCACGCCTGTAATCCCAGCACTTTGGGAAGAGAAGCAGGAGGATTACTTGAGCCCAGGAGTTTGAGACCAGCCCTGGTAATATGGAGGGACCCTATTTCTACAAAAACTTTTTTTTTTAGTTAGCCAGATATGGTGACAAGTGTCTGTACTCCCAGCTATTTGGGAGGCTCAGATGGAAAGATCACTAGTTGAGCCTGGGAAGTTGGGGCTATAGTGAGTCATGATGGCACCACTGCACTCCAGCCTGGATGACACAGTAAGACCTTGTCTTAAAAAAAAAAAAAAAAAAAAAAGGCTAAAAAGGGACAATGTGGGTTTCAAAGACTTTATTTATTATCATTATGTTTTTCAGAAATAGGATCTTGCTCTGTCACCCATGCTGGAATGTAGTGGTGCAATCCTAGCTCACTGCAGCTTCCAACTCCTGGGCTCAAGGAATCCTCCCACCTCAGCCTCCCAAAGTGCTGGGATTATGGTCATCATGAGCCACCACACCTGGCCTCCAAAACTCTAAAAAAAAGAGTATTTACTGTGCATATACCACGTGCCTGGGCTACATTTAAAGGTGCAAAAAACATTCAAGATTTCCACTGCAAGCTGGTGAGGGACCTTAGCCATAGCCACACTGAGTAGCTGAGTCATGGTGCCAGGAGTTATGTGACCAAGGGCCTACAGTGTGTTGCAGCCAGGACCACAGCAGGAGTTAGAGGAAGGAGACTAGTTAGACCAGAACAGGTGAGATGCTGCCTTGCAAGGATGAGGACTGGAGAAAAACACATATCCTAGCCAGTCTCCTACCTGCCTCTCCAGACTGCATGCACTGGCTGGGGTCACCTGATTTCCACCCCAGTACCAGCCCTCGTTCCCAGAGTGGCACCATCTTCCTCACCCTTTGGCTCAGCATGCCTCCTGTCCCAGATCCCCAGCCCAGGGTGGTGCAGGCAAGGAGGGTGTTGGAGGCCTGGAATCAGACCCTGGAAGTAGATACCGCAGCACAGTGGGACTGGGAGAGGAGGTTTGGCCAGGAGCCACGGGAGGGGCTGATCCAGCTGTGAGGTCTCACCAGCTAGGCAGCAAGCCCAGCAGTGCAGCTGTCAGAATCAAGATCCAGAAGTGGGCTGCCCCAGTGCGTGGGCAGGGAAGAGTGCTGGGAGATTGGAGGGTTCGTGCAGGCAGCCTCAGGGCAGTACATCCCTTAGAAGAGCCCTCTTCCCACCATGCTTGGGGTGGGCAGGAGCCAGACCTGGGAGGAGGGAGACAAGAGGAAGAAAGGAGACCGAGTACTTGGAAAGCTAAGAGTAGAAGATAAGGCAAAAGCCCAGTCGTAAGAATGAAACACTCAGGAGTGCTCCAGATCTGTGGTGGGGACAAGAACTGAGAAATAGAGCCCAGTTAAAATTACAGAAACAGGATAGAGGCAGAAGCTCAGAACCGAGGCGGCCACCCTGTTAGTGAGTACCAAGGCCTCCCACCAGCTTCCAGCCAAGTCGGCCTGGTTCTAAAGATTTTTTTAAAAATTCTACTTCTTATAAACTTGCAAAAAATAAAATAAACTCAGTTTCTTAAATTTCAGCCTATATTTTTAACCAAAAGTATATTTGAAAGCGAATCCAATTAGTAAGTGTGCAATTATTGTCTAAAAAAGGTAGACTAGTCAATGTAATAAACCAAGCATGGTTAATTTATGATTAAGCCAAAATGTACATAATAGGGCTTTATGTTCATGAACCAGTACTATAATTTGAAATATGTAAGTGGTGTTCAAAAAAGCACTACCTTTATATCAATTTCTTACCCTACAGCAGCCCGTCCAAATCTAGAAGGGAGAAAGGTGGAAACACACAGGTACCATCAGTTTGCAAAATGTTAGCAAGACTTTTTTTTTTTCTGGTATTGTTATAAAACATACATAATAGAAAATTTACCACTGTACCCATTCAGTGGCATTAAATACGTTCACATTGTGAAAAACACATATCCTAGCCTGTCTCCTTCCTGCCTCTCCAGACCACACCCCCTGGCTGGGGTCACCTGGTTTCCACCCAGCTGTGACTATCCTCACCATCCATCTCCAGAACTTTTCATCATCCCAAACTGAAACACTGTACCCATTGAACAGTAACTCCCCATTGCCTGCCCTGTCAACCACATTCTACTTTCTGTCTGTGAATTTCACCACTCTTGGTATTTCATGTAAGTGGGATTATACGGTATTTGTCCTTTGCTGTCTAACATATTTCACTTAGCATAATGTCCTCAAGGTTTATCTGTGTTGTAGTATATATCAGAATTTCCTTCCTTTTTAAGACTGCATAATATTCAATTATACGTATATACCCCATTTTGTTTATCCATCTGTTGATGGACATTTGGGCTCCTTCCACCTTTTGCCTATTGTGAATAAAGCTACTATAAACATGAGTGTTCAGTCCTTGCTTTCAGTTCTTCTGGGTTTTTACACCCAGAAGTGGAATTGCTGGTCCTATGGTAGCAAGACTTTTTGAGATCTAGATTGAAACCCTTATTCTTGAGCCAAGCATGAGAAAGAACAATCTCAGATATCCAGGGTCTTTTCACCAGAAAGATCTGTAGAGGAGTTCAGTCTGCTGGACAGGGATTCATGTCTTTGGTAGCAAGGAGACTGTGGGCTTTGAGTCTAATGCTTCATCATCTAATGCCTGTAATGATGAACAAAGGCAATTGTGGACACCATCCTTTGCATGTTGCCATTTATTATTTTTGTGCTTGGAGGTCATTATACTCATTGTTTTTCAGTCTCCAGTAATAACTTGGTTGACATTTCCATCCTTATTTTTCAAATAAGAATGCTTTGCACAGAGTAAGGCACTGAATGAATATTTTTGTGTTTGCACTAAAAACAAAACACAGAAGGATGTAAACTTTTTAAAGTAGAGATGGGGTCTGCTATGTTGCTCAGGTTGGACTAGACCTCCTGACCTCAAGTGATTCTCCCAGCTTGGCCTCCCAAAGTGCTGAGATTACAGGATGAGCCACCATTCCTGGCCGGAAATAATTTTATGCTGAATCAGCAATAGAAGAATTACAAAGTATCAGTTGTCAGGTTTCTTGGCCAGGGTATAGTTAACATACTGAGTGCCACTACCTTCCTACAGCCTGTAATATGCCACTTTTGTGACTCCCTATGTGCATAAATGAAACACTTTCAGCTGGAAGAGGCTTTAAAGTTCAACCTAGTTCTTGCACAACTATCCATCCTACAATACTCTCACTGTGCCATCATCCAACCTGCATTTGAATATCCCCACTGACAGGATATTCACTATACCCCATGGTAGTTCATTCCACTTTGTATAGCTCTGACTCTTAGAAAGTGATTCCCTAGACTGAGCTGATATCTATTTCCTTGCTCTTAGAAATGAACAAAACAACTTTTGGCTACTTGCATTCTTTGTGGCCACTAAGAATGAGTCATATCAGAGTAACTTTATTTCATTTAGTAGACTAGCCAGGCATGGAAAATGTAGTAGTGACCATCTAAACTTTAATAGGCATTTGACCAATTTGTGTGTGAAGAAATTTGTGCTCAATGAATGATTGGTTGGGTTTGTAACTGGCCGAATGTCTGTAACCACAGGATGCTAATTGTTGAACTGAGATCCTCGTAGAGGGAGGTTTTTAAACAGCTTGCTGGGAAGAAGCCTTATGGAGGGATGAGAGCTGTCTTCCATTCATAGTGTCCCCCATGTTTCTTCTTGGTGTGCAATGTGTATGTATCTAAACTCTCAAAAACACACTCCAGTAAGAGTAATACCAATAACCTTTTATTCATTCCACAAATATTTGTTGAGTATCTACTGTGTCAGATATGATTGTAGACACTGAGCATGCAGTAATAAATTAAACAGACCAAAAAAACCCACCAATATCTGTCCTTATGGAGCCTACATTCTATTGGAGCAGGGTAAGAGAATACTACAGGTCTCAACAGCAAAGTAATACTAGTCTTTGATTAAAGATTTGAAGGCAGTGAGAGAGGGAGGAAACCTTTGAGGCAGAGGTGGAAATGAAATTCTATGAAATAAAATGATCTGTGATACTATCACACAGCACCAGTACAAAATGGATATGTTTTAGTCCATTTGTGTTGCTATAAAGGAACACCTGAGACTGGGTGATTTATAAAGAAAATAAGGTTTATTTGGCTCATGATTCTGCTGGCGGGAAGATTGGGCATCTAATGAAAGCCTAAGGCTGCTTCCACTCACAGCGGGAGGTGGTGTGGGGCCGACCTGTGCAGAGATCACATGGTGAGAGAGGAAGCAAGAGAGAAAGGATGGGGAGGTGCCAGGCTCTTTTTAACAACCAGCTCTCATGAGAACTAACAGAGCAAACGTACTCATTACTGTGAGGACAGCACCAAGCTATTCATTAGGGATTCCCCACCATGACCCAAACACCTCCCATTAAGCCCCACCTCCAACACTGGGGATTAAATTTTAACGTGAAGTTTATGGGAACAAACATCCAAACTGTAGCAGATATGCACACCTGAAGCTATATATATATTGTTTTCAGCAAAGTTCCCTGATTATGTTCTTCTCCAAATCACAGGACACTTCCCACATTGTTCTTTTTTGTATATTATTTGGGCCATTTTCCATGGCAACTAGTTTCACAAAGTACAAATGTACAAATATGTACATTTATTTTTAGTACTTTTTCTGATTACAAAAGTAATACAGGTTCATTGAGGGAAACTGGTTCCTATAGAAGTGAAATTCTATGAAATAAAATGATCTGTTATACTATCGCCCAGAGAAAACCACTGTTTTTGTGTTTTGTTTTGCTTTTTGAGACGGGTTTCTCACCATGTTGCCCAGGCTGGTCTTGATCTCCTGAGCTCAAGCAGTCCTTCTGCCTTGGTCTCCCAAGTGTTGGGATTATAGGCGCACACTACTGTACCTAGCTGATAACCATTGTTGATGCCAATTTGGAACATTTCTCTCCAGTCTTTTTTTAATGTATGTGTATGGATTTATTTGTATAGAGTTGAGATCATGCAGTATAACAATAAATCATAAGCATTTTGACATGTCACTTAAACGTTATCAAAAACATTTTAATGTCTGTGTAAAATTCTATTATATGTATATGTCAGAATGTGTTCAGGTTTTTTTGGCTGCTCAAATAATATTGTGATAAACATTCTTATGCTTGAATCTTTTTTTCTGATCATTTTCTTAGGAACACAACAAAAAAGGAAATTTATTGAGTCAAAGGCAATTAACATTTTTAAGGCTTTTGATACATATTCAAAATTATTTTCCAGAAACGTTGTACCGATTTATACTCTACCATCAGTGTTTAAGGGGGCAATTTTTATTTTTAAATTAAATTATTTATGATTTCAATAGGTTTTAGGGGAACAGGTGGTGTTTGGTTACATGGACAAGTTCTTTAGTGGTGATTCTGAGATTTTGGTGCAACCATCACCTGAGCAGGATACATAGTACCCAATGTGTAGTCTTTTATCCTTCACCACCTTCCCACCCCAAGTCCATTGTATCATTCTTATGCATTTGCATTCTCATAGCTTAGCTCCCATTTAAAAGTGAGAAGTGGGATATTTGGTTTTCCATTCTTGAGTTACTTCACTTAGAATAGTGGTCTCCAACTCCATCTAGGTTGCTGCAAATGCCATTCTTTTGTTCCTTTTTATGGCTGAGTAGTATTCCGTGGTGTATATAGACACTGTATTTTCTTTATCCACTTGTTGATTGATGGGCATTGGGGCTGGTTCCATATTTTTGCAATTGCAAATTGTATTGCTATAAACATGCGTGTGCAAGTATCTTTTTCATATAATGACTTAATTTCCTCTGGGTAGATACTCAGTAGTGAGATTGCTGGATCAAACGGTAGATCTACTTTTAGTTTTTTTTTTTTTGAGACGGAGTCTTGCTCTGTTGCCCAGGCTGGAGTGCAGTGGCGCGATCTCAGCTCACTGCAAGCTCCACCTCCAGGGTTCATGCCATTCTCCTGCATCAGCCTCCCGAGTGGCTGGGACTACAGGCGCCCGCCACCACGCCCGGCTAATTTTTTTTTTTTTTTTTTTTTTTGTATTTTTAGTAGAGACGGGGTTTCATCGTGTTAGCCAGGATGCTCTCTATCTCCTGACCCTGTGATCCGCCTGCCTCGGCCTCTCAAAGTGCCTCGGCCTCTCAAAGGGATTACAGGCGTGAGCCACCGCGCCCAGCCTACTTTTAGTTCTTTAAGGAATCTCTACATTGCTTTCCATAGTCGTTGTACTAGTTTACATTCCCACCAGCAGCGTAAAAGGAATTTGTCCATTTCATCTTAACACATGGACACATGATAGAGAACAACACACACCGGGTCCTGTAGCAAGGAGCGGGGAGAGGGAAAGCATCCGGAAGAATAGTTAATGGATGCTGGGCTTAATACCTGGGTGATGCGCTGATCTGTGCAGCAAACCAGCATGGCACACATTTACCTAACAAACCTGCACATCCTGCACATGTACCCTAGAACTTAAAATACAGGTTGAAGGAAAAAAAGTGTTTCTTAAGGGGGCAATTTTTAAAAATTTTTCTGATTTTCTAGGAGAAAATTTCTTCTTCTTGCTTTTTTATCATGTCTTTAATACCTGTTCTTCATAAAATTATCCAATTATATATATCTAATTTATAAATGTATGTTTATTGGTGTTATTATTTGATTAATGAATATTTTCCAATATAAATGATTGTAAGGGACTCTTACAAATTTCATGAAGCAAGGGACTGTGCCTCTTTGTTCAACGCTGATCTTAGTGCCTGCGCCATGGTAAATGCTCAGAGAATATTTACCGAATGAATGAATGAACAGGGAAGTTAACATGTCTTCATATATTAGACATTCAAGAGAGAGGGAATAATAAAGATCTGAGCTAAAATAAAAGGAACAGAAGACATAAATCAATAGAGAAAATTGGTAAAAATCAAAATGTGTTTTTTAGAAGATTAATAAAATTGATAAATGTCTAACCAGACTAATCAAGGAAGAAACAAGAGAGAAGACACAAATTACTAATATCAGGAATGAGAAACTGGACATCAATACATATCTTACAAACTTTGAAGGATAATACACGCCAAGCATGGTGGATCATGCCTGTAATCTGAACACTGTGGGAGGCCAAAGCAGGAGGATCACTTGAGGCAAGGAGTTAAAGACCAGCCTGGGCAACAATAGAGCCCATCTCCACCAAAAAAAAATATATATATATGTATATATATATATGTGTGTATATATGTATATATATGTATATATGTGTATATATCTGTATATCTGTATATATGTGTATATATACACATACACACACATATGTATACACACATACATATATATATACAGAAAAATCATAAACAAGTTTATGCCAATAACTTTGACAACTTAGATGAAATGGACAAATTCCTTGAAAGACACAAACTACTAAAGTTTACCCAAGAATACATAGAGGCTGGGTATGGTGGCTCATACCTGTAATCCCAGAACTTTGGGAGGCTGAGGTGGGAGGATTGCTTGAGGCCAGGAGTTCTAGATCAGCCTGAGTAACACAGCAAGACCCCATCTCTACAAAAAATAAATTAACTGGGCATGGTGGCAAGTGCCTGTAGTCCCAGCTACTCGGAAGGCTGAGTCAGGAGGGTTGCTTGAGCCCAGGAGGTTGAGGCTTCAGTAAGCCATGATCACACCACTGCACTCCAGCCTGGGCAACAGAGTGAGACCCTGTCCCCCCACTGACCAAAAACAAAAGAATATAGTCTGAATAGATCTCTATCTATTAAAAGAAATGGAATTTGCACTTTAAAACCTTCCCATAGAGAAGACTTCAAACCTAATTGGCTTAACTGGTGAATTCTACCAAAAATTTGAAGAAAAACTATTACTAATTCTACACAAATTATTCCAAAAAATTGAAGAGGAAAGAACAATTTTCAACTCATCCTATGAGGCTATCATTACCCTGATACCCAAACCAGAAAAGAAAGACATAAAAAAAAAAACTATACACAATTATTTCTCATGAAATACCTGCAAAAGTTATTTAAACAGTTTCTAGCAATCAAATTCAACAATATATTAAAAAGTACAATACATCATGACCAAGTGGAATTTATTCCAGGAATTCAAAGTTGGCTTAACATTCAAAACTCAATCAATCTAATTCATAATATTAACATACTAAAAAGTTAAAACCATATGAGCCATCTCAACAGATGCAGAAAAAGCATTGGATACGATCTGACATTCATTTTTTCTTTAAATAAACTTTCAGCAAATTAGGAATGAAGGTGGCCAGGCGCGGTGGCTCATGCCTGTAATCCCAGCACTTTGGGAGGCCGAGGCAGGCGGATCATGAGGTCAGGAGATCGAGACCATCCTAGCTAACACGGTGAAACCCGTCTCTACTAAAAATAGAAAAAATTAGCCAGGCGTGGTGGCGGGCACCTGTAGTCCCAGCTACTCGGGAGGCTGAGGCAGGAGAATGGCATGAACCCAGGAGGCGGAGCTTGCAGTGAGCCGAGATCGCACCACTGCACTCCAGCCTGGGTAACAGAGCAAGACTCTATCTCAAAAAAGACAAAGCAAACAGAATGAAGGTAACTGCCTCAATCTGATAAAGTGCATCAGTGAAAAAACCATCAGCTAACATCATACTTAATAATGAAAGACAATGCTTTCTTTATCAGATCAGGAATAAAACAGAATGTCCACTCACACCACTTCTATTTAATATTGTACTGGAAGTTCTAGCCAGTGCAATAAGACAGAGAAAGATAAATAAATGGTACCTAGATTGTAAAAAAAAAAAAACCATCTTTATTAACAGATAACATGATCACTTGTGTAGAAAATCCAATGGAATCTACCAAAAAGCTACTAGAACTATTAATAGCAAGTGAATTTATCAAGGTTGCAGGACACAAGATCAATATACAAAAATAAGTTAGTTTTATATACTTACAATGGACAATCAAAATATGAAATTTAAAAAATACCTTTTCAGGCTGGGCATGGTGGCTCATGCTTGTAATCCCAGCACAATGGGAGACCAAAGCAGGTGGATCACTTGAGGTCAGGAGTTCGAGACAAGCCTGGCCAACATGGTGAAAGCTTGTCTCTACTAAAAATGTGAACATTAGCCAGGCATGGTGGCAGGTGCCTGTAATCCCAGCTACTTGGGAAGCTGAGGCAGGGGAATTGCTTGAACCCAGGAGGCAGAGGTTTCAGTGAGCTGAGATTGCACCACTGCATTCCAGCCTGGGTGACAGAGCAAGACTCTGTCAAAAAAAAAAAAAGACAACCCATTCAATAAAAATGGGAAAAATATTTGAATAGACACTTCACCAAATAATATATGGAGATGGCAAAGAAGCATTTGAAAATATATTCAACAACATTATTCATTAGGTAAATACAAAGTGAAGTCATGTTGAGATAATCATACCCACTAGAATGACTAAAATTACCAAGTGTTGATGAGGATACGGAGCAACTGGAACTCTCATAAATTGCTGGTGGGAATGTTTAAGCAGTTAAGCATACATGTCCCATATGACTCAGCCATTATGCAAGAGGAATGAAAGCATATGTCCACACAAAAACTTGTGCATTAATGTTCATAGTGGCTTTATTTGTGATAGCCCCAAACTGGAAACAGGTAACCAGCCCTTCAGCAAGTGAATGGATAAACAAATTGTGGTATAATCACATAGTGAAATACTACTCTGCAATAAAAAGGAACAAACTATTGACACACATATGAATATGGATGAATCTCAAAATAATTATGCTGAATGAAAGAAACCAGACAAAAAAGAATACATACTATATGATTACATTTATTTAAAATTCCGTGGGGAGATAAAAAAAGAAGATAAAAAATAAAATTCTAGAAAATGCAAACTGATTTTATCTGGATAGAAGGTAAATGGTTATTTGGGACTGGAGAGAGTGGGGAAGAATGAATTAGCAAGAGACGGGGAAAGTTTTGAGAGTAATGCATATTCTCATTATTTTGATTGTGGCAATAGTTTCATGGCAGGATACACATGCAAAATGCATCAGATTGTTTTTCTTGAGTATGTGCAGTTTGGTTTTTGTCAATTATACCTCAAAAAAACTAAAAACAAGTAGAAGAGACTGTATTATTCCAAAATTTCTATGTCATAAAACACAAAGAGAGGCTGTGGAAATGTTCTGGCCCATCACTATCCTATGGGACACTCTGGTTGATGGAAATTCTGTTTGCATCATACAATACAGTAGTCAGGAGCCACACGTGGCCACTGAGCACTTGAGATACAGCCAATGCAACCCAGTAACTGAATTTTTGTTTCGTTTTGTTTTGCTTGTTAGAGACAGGCTCTTGCTTTGTTGCCCAGGCTGGAGTGCAGTGGTAAAGTCATAGCTCATAGCTCACTGCAATCACCAACTCCTGGGCTCATGAGATCTTCTGGCCTCAGCCTCCCTAGTAGCTGGGACTACAGGCAGGTGCCACCATGCTCGGCTAACTTAAAAAAATTCTTTTTCTGCTGGGCGCAGTGGCTCACGCCTGTAATCCTAGCACTTTGGGAGGCCGAGGCAGGTGGATTGCCTGAGTTCAGGAGTTCGAGAACAGCCTGGGCAACACGGTGAAACCCCGTCTCTACTAAATTACAAAAAATTAGCTGGGTGTGGTGGCGTGCGCCTATAGTTCCAGCTACTCGGGAGGCTGAGGCAGGAGAATTGCTTGAACTCGGGAGGCGGAGATTGCAGTGAGCTGAGATCGTGCCACTGCACTCCATCCTGGGCAGCAGAGCGAGACTCTGTCTCAAAAAAAAAAAAATTCTTTTTTTAGAAATGGGGTCTTGCTATGTGTTGCTCAGGCTGGTCTCAAATTTCTGGGTTCAAGCAATCCTCCAGCCTCAGCTTCACAACGCATTGGGATTACAAGCATGAGCCACCACCCCTGGCTGAATTTTTATTATTTCATTTTAATCAATTTTAATTTAAATAGACATATTAGGCAGCATGGTTCTAGATTAAGGGAGACTAAGCAGATATGAAAACGAAATATAATCTCTGACCCTAGACTAGATCCTGTACTGGAAGGTGAAAAATGCTATGAAGAACATAATTAAGTCAACTGACAAGATTAGAATATGGATGGTAGATTAAATATAAGTATTGTATCAATGTAAACTTATGAAATTTATAACCATACTGCAGTTATATAAGAGAATATTCCTCCTCTTAGGAAACACAGACTGTTTTTAAGGGAAAGGACCAGAATGTATGTAATGTGCCCTCACATAGGTCAGAGAGATGACCAAGTAATCATAGCAACGGGGTAAAATGTTAACAAAGGTGAATCTGGGTAAAGAGTATGTAAGTGTTTCTTGTACTATTTTTATGTTTGTAACTTTTTGTAAGCTTGAAATTGTTTTCAAAGAAAAAGATTT
Source organism: Pongo abelii (assembly GCF_028885655.2). NCBI lineage: Eukaryota > Metazoa > Chordata > Mammalia > Primates > Hominidae > Pongo > Pongo abelii. The sequence goes on from NC_071992.2 coordinate 113,906,331, forward strand.
TTAAAATGCCTTTATATATGACTATGGTATTACAATTATATTGTTTATAAAGACTCCCAGTGTTCTAAAGCTACATTATGAAGCATTTATGGACAAAATAATACAATGTCTGGGCCAGATGTGGTGGCTCACTCTTGTAATCCCAGCACTTTGGAAGGCCGAGGCGGGTGGATCACGAGATCAGGAGTTCAAGACCAGCCTGGCCAAGATGGTGAAACCCCATCTCCACTAAAAATACAAAAATTAGCAGGGCATGGTGGCAGGCACCTGTAATCCCAACTACTTGGGAGGCTGAGGCAGGAGGATTGCCTGAACCTGGGCGGCAGAGGTTGCAGTGAGCCAAGATTGCGCCACTGCACTCCAGCCTGGGTGTTAGAGTGAGACTCCATCTCAAAAAAGAAAAAAAAAATTAGTCAGGCATGGTGGCATGCACCGGTAATTCCAGCTACTCAGGAGGCTGAAGCAGGAGAATTGCTTGAACCGGGAGGTGGAGGTTGCAGTGAGCCTAGATCGTGACATTGCACTTCAGCCTGGGTGACGGAGCGAGAGTCTGTCTCAAAACAAACAAAAATAGTAATAATAATAATAACAATACAATGTCTGGGGTTTGCTTCAAAGTAATGTGGGATCTTACTATAGAGAGTGGGGACATAGCTGAAAGCCAAGCAGCCATAGATTGATTCTCCTGAAGCTGGGTGATATGTACATGGATTTATTATACTACTCAGTCCGTTTTTGAAATTGGACGTTATTGTATATTTTGCTTAACATTTCCATAAGTTTAAATTGGGAAAAATTGGCATCTTACTCAACATTTTTTCCTTTCAAGAATATTGTATATCTTTCCCTTACTCAGTTTGTTTCCTCTGGTATGGATTGGGAACTCTCATTTATACCAAATTATTTATTAGGAAGATTATTTGTGCAGTTCAAATGTTCTTTAAATAATAAAAACCCTCATGAAAACAAAGACTCCTTTTAAGATTCCATCAGTGGTCGTTTATTTCAAGCAATTTTAAACAATGTGTCCAAGTTCCACTATGGGAAAATACTTTGCTCAGATTCTGCAATAAAAGTTTCTTTCCATATTTAAAAATACTTATACAAAAAATACAAAAAAAAGAAAAACTAAAGAACAAAAACAAAATAACAAAAATAAAAATACACAAGTAAAATTTCATTATGACAAATTTCATGAAATACTTTAAAAAAAATATTTTGGTTTCAATTAGTGTATCCCTAGAGATCACATTCTCTGTGAATCTTGAGGTAAAGATCCTATTTATGTACAGCTGAGCCCAGTGAGGTGTTTTGAACTCAGAGTATTTATGCCTTTCACTCCTAGGCCTTATTTTTCCCAGGATATGATTTTGTGTCTTATTGTTTGGCTTATTGTTTGATGGGTTTAAGTGGTTTGGAGTTTGGCTTTGGGAACGTTTAATTGTTTTAATTGCTTAAATTCGATAAAACACTCAGCTAAACCATTCTCAGCCTACAGTCTGGCAAATACCGCATTTTCATTTTAGTGGCTCTTACATGAATCAAGACAAGGAAAGCATGTTCACAAATTTGTTTGTTGCATAAACGTTTTATAATATGTCACGAAGTTTGTCTTTGCCTAGCAGAAGAGTCCAGGTATAATAATAATAATAATAATAATAATAATAATAATAATAATAATAGAAGAAGAAGGAAAGGAAGAAAGAGAGAGAGAAAGAAAGAAAGAAAAAAGAAAGGAAGAAAGGAAGGAAGGAAGGGAGAGGGAGAGGAAGGAAAGAAAGAAAGAGAAAGAAAGAAAGAAAAAAAGGAAAGAAAGAAAGAAAAAGAGAAAGAAAAGAAAGAGGGAAAGAAGAGGAGGAGGGAGGGAGGAGGGAAGAGGGAGGAGGGGGAAGGGAAAGAGGAAGGAGAAGGGGGAGGGGGGGAGGAGGGAGGAGGATGGAAGAAGGAGAAGAAGGAAAGAAGGCGAAGAAGTTTCTCTTAGGAAACATGGAAGTAGCTTTATTGGGAGACCCCTTCATGGTGTGACTCTTTGAGGTGTGGGATTTTACCTATTTGGGAAAATAAAGACTGGAAATCCCTGGTTTTCCTATGCTAGCTTTATTGATTGGTTTGCCATTCTTGTGATTTTTCCTTCTTGACAGAGATAGACTACTGTGCCTCATCTAATCATGGATGTCAGCACGAGTGTGTTAACACAGATGATTCCTATTCCTGCCGCTGCCTGAAAGGCTTTACCCTGAATCCAGATAAGAAAACCTGCAGAAGTAAGTTACAGTGGGAGTTGGAGAAGGGCTTGTTCTGCTAAATGCTCCTCTAGTTTCCCTTTCCATGCAAATCTTAAGCAAGATGTGCCTGTATTCAGCATTGTGTCTATTAACATTATTCTCCCCTTTATTTTACTTTTTGGCTCACTAGATCCTATTATGTGGATGATTTTTAGATATTGAATAGGTCTGGCCATTAGATTCAATTAGCCAAGTGGACCCAAGCTGAAGCTCCCACCTATGTGAAATGCAGGTGCAGTCTCCCTCCCCCTTATTCCCATAGCACTGGGGTCTTGGAAAAAGAAAAGAATGGGCCCAGAGATGAGAGGTAGAAGGAGCTGCTTTCTTCTACTCCTGCAAGATAAGACACTTGATGGATGCTAAGAGGGAAGACATTGAAGCTTTATTCCCTTTGATAGGATAGAAGAAGCAAAATGAGACTCTAGGACATCCCAGCAATATTCAAGGGGTACAGGGTGTCAGCGGGATGATATTGTGGATGTGCTGAGTGCCTCAAATGCCTGTCATCTAGCACATCAAGGGGCATGATTGGGGATCTGAGCACAGGCCCCAGAGGGCACCTGTTTAAGACAAACCATTCCTGAGAGACTGCTAGAATGGACGGCCCACAAGGACAGAGATGATTATCTTTTTCTTGCTGCTGAATTCTCAAAAGCTCAAAGAGTGCTTGGCATTCATAGATGTGCACAATGTTTGCTGAATGGGAATGAGTAAGTGAATCTTTCTACGATGTATCATCCTGGAGAAATTGAGGGTATTTTTTTTTTTTAATTCTTCAATCTTGTTAGATCATAGCCTTTTTTAGGCGTGCAAATTGTGAATTTTTTTTCAGAAAGTCTTTCCCTAGTCAGTCCACACTTATGCACACTGAATTGTTTGGGGTCTGTTGACAATGTCATTCGTAGAACTCTCTGGAGCTTCCATTGAGGGATGTAATTTTCTGTATGCTCCTTCACCCATTTCTTCCTGATGGTGTGTACAACAGTGTTCTGCCTGGCAAGACTGCGTTTTCAAAGGTTTCACATATATCTTTTTTGAAAAGCACCATGAGCTGTTTAACTAAATCCAGATGAGTCACATTCTGCTCATAGCACAGATTAACTTTCATACTCATTCTAGCAAGTGTTAAACCGTGTATAGTGGCAGACGGTTGCAAATCCCGGATTTTGAAATGGAGCCTCTCTTATAAAACTATTCCCACTGCCTTGTGAGGGTACAAACCCTGGACACATTCAAGCATTAAATGAAAATTTTAATGGAGAGCATTCAGAATGTGAAAACAATTAGATAAGCTATTTTCCATAAGACCACACATGCCTGCAATAGGTCAGAGGGCCAACTTTTCTGGTCTGGCCACTCCTCTGTGCTATTTACACCTTTTTCTAGGAGTGGGTGTGTGAGGGACTGGCTGCACCCAGGGGAAATCACTCCCAGGTGGACTCATATTTGCAGACCCAAAGCTCTTCTGTGGGCGGTGATTAGATCTGGTTCAGCTCAGATGCTCATTGCAAGCTTCCTCATGTGTTACTAATGGAGGGGAAAAAGGAAACAAGTTAGGCTTGGGGCCATGGGCGGAGGACATTTTCTTGACGTTCTGCATCTCTTACCAACCATCTGAGTCCCTTAATTTCTGCTACTCCCTCCACACCCTTCCTGGAGAGGCACTTGGAATAAGAGAAGGTCCAATGCAATGCAGGCATCATTATCATGGGAAGAAGACTGAGAACAGAAGGGCGAGTAGAGAGGGAGTGACTGGGAGTGGTCTGAGCGCTACAGATTGGTCTCCAGGTGGGCTTGTTTGCAAGCTAGCTGTGGCCCCGACCAGAGTCCCTAATGCTCATCCATGTATATTCAGTGGGTATAGCACCTCTTTAGCCAGGCTCCGTACTTTTTCATCCAAGAAAAATGAAATTTGTTCCTAAAGGCCAGTGTCCTCATCAGCCCTCGCCCAACGTCCCACCTCATCGTTACATTTTCCATTGTCTTTGCTGTGAACCCAACCCTGACTCCTGAGGTCAGCCTGCAGGAGCGGCCCTGACTTCATGCTTGCACTCAGTCCATTAGGGCAGACAGCTGTAAACGGAAGCGAGTGCTCACTGTCTCTCTGGAGCATTATGTGGATGAGGGAAGCCAAGAAATTGGGTTTAAAAATCTGGAGTCCGTTATTAGAAGCCTGAGGTCTCTTGAGTGATCTGAGCATTACAAATCTGCAGCCCAGGATACAGCTATTTACGTTTAATAGGAGGCTGATGGATGTGGGCAATTTTCAAATCTAATGTGAAATCTATTTTTAAAGGAATTTGATGTCATTGAAATTAAACTGGGGGAAAAAAGATCAAGGCAGAATCCTACTGAAGAAAAGATTCTTGGCCAGGATTTGTTCTTGCACCTCATCTGGGCACAATTTCTCCTCCTGGAGAGTGCTGTCATCAGTTTAAGGCATGAATTATTAAGGCAGTAGTGCAAAGTACAGAAACTGCGACTGCCCTGCCTGCCCAGGTAGAGCCCTAGGGCCAAATCAGATGTGGGTTCATCCTCTGTGCTGGGCTCCAGGATCCCTGATTCTGGTACCATGATGAGCGCTCTCAAAAATCGGTGTGAAGCCCACGGGTTCTACTGAGCCAAGAGACATGATGTCCAGGCTTGGCAATGTCACTCCTATTGGTTATGTGACCCTGAGCAGCTAATTTCTACTTCTCAGGACCTGGATTTCCTAAACTGTAGGAACAGGACTTCCTGCCTTAACACCCTGTTGCCTCTCCAGTTTTTTTGAAACTTACTATCTGTGCACTCAGCTGGTATCAAAATGTACTGCCTGGGGTCACTGATCTTTCATGGTTTCAGTCTTACCTCCTTAGGGCTCCAACTCTTTCCCAAGTTAGCACTCAGAAAGATCATTTGATTTGTTTTCTGACAGTCCTGTCATCTGACCTCACAGAGCTTTAGTGGACACTCCAGGCCTTACCAGATTAAGTTGTGTCCATCCTGACCTGTGGGTGCCACATCAGAGCACCTATCATGGTACCAGATACAGGATGCACAGTAGGTCCTCAATAAATATTTAGTGAATGAATAAGTGAGTGAGTGAATATCTAAGAAGCACACACATGAGGAAATATGACAAAATGGTGGTGAGAAGGCAAAGAGCCACAGTTAAACCGCTGCTAAAAAGAACCATTTGGAGATTTTTTTTTTTTTTTTTTTTTTTTTTCCAGACAGAATCTCTTTCTATCGCCCAGGCTGGAGTGCAGTGGAGCAATCTTGGCTCACTACAACCTCTGTCTCCCAGGCTCAGGTGATTGTCTCACTTCGGCCTCCCGAGTAGCTGGGACTACAGGCGTGCAACATCATGCCTGACTAGTTTTTGTATTTTTAGTAGAGACGGGGTTTCACCATGTTGTCCAGGCTGGTCTCAAACTCCTGGACTCAAGTGATTCTCCCTCCTCAGTCTCCCAAAGTGCCGGGATTACAGGCATGAGCCACCACGCCCAGCCGAAAAGGGTGGTATTTGAATAGCTGTCTGCCAGACTGCTGGGTGATAACCTCTTTAAGAATCTAAATGTTTTTCAGTGGAATTATCTCATGTGGAAATCATTCTTTAAAAAAAAAAAAATCTTGCTTGAAACATTATTTACTAATTTATTTTAATTTTTTAAAAATGTTTTTCTTTTTATATTTTTATTATATGTGCTGCCAAAGCGAGCGCTCCTTTTTATATTTTTAAAATTGATATAACATAGTTGTACATCTTTTTGGTATTTATTTATTTTTTTAAATTGACAAATAAAAATTGTACACTTGCACACAATATGTTGTTTTGAAATATGTAAATACAAATTTTTCTTAAAGACAACATTGGCTTTTTTAGTGTGGCAAAAAATATATATAACATAAAATATACCTTTTAACCATTTTTAAGTATCTAGTCCAGTGGTATTAAGCACATTCACATTATTGTGCAACCATCACCACCTTCAATCTCCAGAACTTCTTCACTCCAAACTGAAACTCTATACCCATTAAACAATAATTCCCCAGCTCCTCCCCCTCCATCTCCTGGCAGCCACCAATCTACTTTTTGTCTATGAATTTGACTATTCTAGGTGCCTCATATAAGTGGAATCATAGGATATTTGTCCTTTTGTAACCAGCTTATATTGCTTGACATAATGTCTTCAAGGTTCATTCAGTTGTAGGACATGTCAGAATTTCCTTCCTTTTTAAGGCTGAATAATTTTCCATTGTATCTATACATCGTCCTTTATACTCATCCTTTCATAGACTCCTGGGTTGCTTCCACCTTTTGGCTTTTATTTATTAATACAGCTATGAACTTGGGTGTGTATACCCAGAAATGGAATTGCTGGATCATATGGTTAATTCTATATTTAATTTTTTGAGGAACCGCCATGCTGTTTTCCACAGTGGCTGAATGCTGGGTTTTAAAAAGAGAGTTGACTAAAGATCATTTCACCTTTCCCTGATGGTGTAATGGAGTGATTCCTACAGGCACTAGACTGTGGGCCCTTCCTGTTCTGTGTTTGTCTGTCTGTCTGTGGCTGGTGTTTTATTGCCAGGCCTATTTTCCTCCATCGAAGCTCTTGGCTTGTTTCCTGGCACTCAGTTATGGCCTGCACAGGTGAGGCTGCTGATGAGTTTCAGGTAGATGAATGGAAACTGCACACAGCTAACAATATCCTGCCTCTCCTCACATGGGAGTGAGTTCCAGAGAGAGTGCCAAGGGTCAGTGACACAGCAAGGTGATGTCTCTTCTTCTAGGCCAGCCCTGCATGTGGTGGCCTTCTCTGCATGCACTCTGTCTGCAGCCATTCTGCTCATACTCTGGGCATGAAGCAAACTCCAGCCACCAGTCACCTGGGAGGGCACATCATGGATTTTTTTTTTTTAATTTTAATTTTTTTAAAGGCGGAATCTCACTCTGTTACCCAGGCTGGAATACAGTGGCGCGAACTTGGCTCACTGCAACCTCCATCTCCTGGGTTCTAGTGATCCTCTCACCTCAGCTTCCCAAGTAGCTGGGACTACAGATATGCACCACCATGCCTGGCTAATTTTTGTATTGTTAGTAGAGGCGGGCTTTCACCATGTTGGCCAGGCTGGTCTTGAGCTCCTGACCTCAAGTGATCCATCCACCTCAGCCTTCCGAAGTGCTGGGATACAGGCATGAGCCACCGTGCCCAGCCAGATCCTTTAACAGACCCTTTGAGGGGTCCCTCAGGTCTGGGTCCCACTAACATTTCCATTTTTACTAGCAGTGGATCTTGATCAAGTTATTAACCTCGCTAAACCTAAATTTCTCAGCTTTGAAATATGGATAACAGGCCGGGTGCGGTGGCTCACGCCTATAATCCCAGCACTTTGGGAGGCTGAGGCGGACGGATCACAAGGTCACAAGATCGAGACCAGCCTGGCCAATATGGTGAAACCCCGTCTCTACTAAATGTATAAAAATTAGCCGGGCATGGTAGCGGGCACCTGTAGTCCCAGCTACCCATGAGGCTGAGGCAGGAGAATTGCTTGAACCCAGGAGGCAGAAGTTTCAGTGAACCGAGATCACACCACTGCACTCCAGCCTGGGTGACAGAGCGAGACTCTGTCTCAAAAAAAAAAAAAAAAAAAAAAAAAAAAAAAAGAAATATGGATAACAATCACACATATCTTGCAGGGTCAAATGAAGTTATGTTTGACATTTAGCAGGTATTTAAGAAATGGCAGCAGCTATGACGCTATGATTATCATCACTAATGTTACTATCAGACTGCCACTAATAGTGAGAAAAATAAAGATGGCATGGTTCCTGCTCGTGGAACTCAGTCTAGTGAAAGAAACAGATTTTGAAGCATCACAGATACAAAACATACATAACCATTGTGATGAATGCTACGAAAGAGAGGTCCTGTAGAAAGAACTGACTTCATCTGGGAGGTCACAAAGGATGACAAAATGACGTTGAGCTGACTGTGAAGGAAGATAGAGGTTAGTCAGTGCAGCAAGGAGCCACTGAGACAAGAGGGTGACGTGTCATATCTTCAAGTGATTTGTGGATGTGAGCTTCGTCAAATAACTTTTGGGCAGATACGTGGTAAAAATAAAATCTATTCATTACTTCATGATTTCAGATCATTTCCCCTGATTCAGTTATGGTGCTTTTTGTTCACACAAAACAGGAAATCCAATTAATGGTGTTTTAAGTCAGAAGGACATTTATTTTTTACCTAACAAGTCCAAAGGTGGTTGGTCCTATGAATGGCTCAGTGACTCAGTGATATTATCAAGAACCCAGACTCTTTCTTTCTTTCTATTCTGGCAAAGCATGTTGCATTTACATTTTCATCCTTGTCACCTCTTGGTTACAAGACGGTTGCTGCAGCTCCCAGCATCATATCCTTGCACTACAAGACTCAAAGGCAGAAAGGACAGAGGGCAGGGAAAAGCATTTCTCTTTATACAACTTTGTCTTTTTTTTTTTTTTTTTTTTTGAGACAGAGTCTCACTCTGTTGCCCAGGCTGGAGTGCAGTGGCACAGTCTCAGCTCACTGCAACCTCTGCCTCCTGGGTTCAAGCGACTCTCATGCCTCAGCCTCCCAAGTAGCTGGGATTGCAGGCGCATGCCACCATGCCCAGCTAATTTTGTTTTTTTGTTTGTTTGTTTTTAGTAGAGGTGGGGTTTCACCATGTTAGCCAGGCTGGTCTTGAACTCCTGGCCTCAAGTGATCTGCCCACCTTGGTCTTCCAAAGTGCTGGGATTACAGGCATGAGCCACTGTGCCTGGCCACCTTTGTCTTTTCAGGAAGAAAAATCTTTCTTGAGGGCCCCCAGTAAGCTTCTTATGTTTCATTGGTCAGAACTAGGGCATATTCTCACCCCTTGACCAATGACTGACAAAGAAGAACATGGTTGCCACGCTGGCTTAGACCAGCCATGACTCATGCTCGGGGGTCATGGGGTAATGATTATTGGCAAGACAACCAACAGTGTCTGCCACATCCCCAGAAAAAGAACAATGCTGTGCAGTTAAACTGATCCAGCCCAGCCAATGAGGTCGGTGGTGACATTTTCCCGCAACATCAGTCTCGTAATGCCTCTCCACAAGCTCATTTTGTGTCCTTTTCCAGTTCTCTGTCTCCCCTGGAGCCTGCTATGTGTGGAATCTTATGGCTTTAGCATTTTCTACCAGGAAAGGAATTGCTTATTGGCTCATGGTTATGACACAGTTTCCATCTGCTGGCAGAAACACAGCATGGATAGAGTGACCTTACCATAGGACAGAATTGCAGTAGCCTGGAGCAGCATCAGAGATGCGCCTCCTCCAGTCCCATGATACGATGCCAGTGTGGTCTCAACAGAGCAAGGCAAAGCGTTTGGATCCTTCTTCATGAAACTGCCAACCCCTGCCTCCCTAAATAGCTGGATATTTTGCAAGATCACCTTTTGTTTATTCTGCCTCATGCCATCCAATGTCACTGTCAGATGTCACTGTAGACAGAAGCTCTCTACATGCTTTGAGCCCTAGTGATTGGGTTAACTTGAGAGAGATACTGGATTTTCTTAGCTTTTCCATCTTTCTTGGAAGGAGGTAGGCTGGGGAGTGTGGCTCTCACCCCAGCTCTCAGCTCTTTGGCCACTGACTCAGTTCAGCTCAGCTCAACTGAGCCTTGGCTTGCTCTTTGGCCATCAAAGAGGGAAAATGCTGGAGAATCCACAGGTATACTTCAGGTGCCAGGCCCTCTTTTAAACAAGCTCCTGGAGAGCAGGAGCTGTTTTCTCTGTGTCCTGTAGCTCACCTGGTTTCCCGAAGATTTAGTGAAGTTTGCCTGCATTTCCACCTCTACTGCAAAGTCTTCTTCAAGACATAACCCTGGCCTTGTCACCTCCACCAACATTCTCACCTCTAGTCACCTGTTTAGAGCCTTCACTGATCCATCCTGGGGCTTGCAAAGCCCGCACGACCAGTCATGCTCAGGTGGGCCAGCTCCCTCTGCCTCCCAGCCTCATCTCTCTCCTCACATTCCAGCCATACTCAGCTCCTCACAGCTCCCCAGGCATGCCCCTTGCCCTCATCCCCAGGCATTTGTATTCACTGTCCCCTCATCCCCAGGCACTTCTGTTCACTGTCCCCTCATCCCCAGGCATTTGTGTGTGTTTGCTGTCCCCTCATCCCCAAGCATTTGTGCTCACTGTCCCCTCATCCTCAGGCGTTTGTGTTCACTGTCCCCTCATCCCCAGGTGTTTGTGTTCACTGACCCCTCATCCCCAGGCTTTTGTGTTCACTGTCCCCTCATCCCCAGGCATTTGTGTTCACTGTCCCCTCATCCCCAGGCATTTGTGTTCACTGTCCCCTCATGCCTGGGCGTTTGTGTTCACTGTCCCCTCATCCCCGGGTGTTTGTGTTCACTGTCCCCTCATCCCCACGTGTTTGTGTTCACTGTCCCCTCATCCCCAGGTGTTTGTGTTCCCTGTCCCCTTATCCCCGGGCATTTGTGTTCACTGTTCCCTCATCCCCAAGCACTTGTGTTTTTTGTCCCCTCACCCTCAGGTGTTTGTGTTTGCTATCCTCGAGTCCTCATGTTCTCCTTCCTGTTGAGCTCCCTTACCTATGGAACTCCTCCTCCTCCCTGGGGCCTCCTGTTGGCCTTATCTCTTCTTGGAAGACCCTCTCACCCCAGGACTCAGTGAGGCCCCTGCTCTGTGCTCTGCATTGTCTTTTGGTTGCTGTCCTTGTCTGACTCCTCACCAGAGCCTGAACCCATTGAGGCAGGGCCTCCATCTTAGTCGTCATTAAATCTCTGCATCTAGCTCAAGGCCTGGCACTTGGCTGGCAGACAAACAAATGAATGATCTGTCCCGGCTTGCCTCAGCAGGCAGCACCCACCAGCCCTCCCCGTGGGGGCTCATGGGAGCCCTGAGGGGCTGCCATCAGCCCTGGAAGAAGCCCAGAGTCTGAAGGAAGGTCTGCCTTTCTTCCCCTCAGGGATCAACTACTGTGCACTGAACAAACCGGGCTGTGAGCATGAGTGCGTCAACACGGAGGAGAGCTACTACTGCCGCTGCCGCCGTGGCTACACTCTGGACCTCAACGGCAAAACCTGCAGCCGTGAGTGTACCCTAGGGGTGGGGTGCTGATGAAGGGTGGGGTCTACTCACAGGCGCGGGCGGGCTCACTAGCAACCAGTCATTTCTGGAGCCCCCTCAGGTTTCCTGATGGTCTGTCAGGTGTATCCTTCCTTATCCTCGGTTTCATCACCCATAGAATGTGACTATTAATACTATCGGCCTACCCAACTTGGGTTGCAAGGATTAAAAGAATTAATAGGAATAGGCCAGGCGCGGTGGCTCGTGCCTATAATCCCAGCACAGGGAGGCCAAGGCGGGCAGATCACCTGAGGTCAGGAGTTCAAGACCAGCCTGGCCAACATGGTGAAACCCCATCTCTACTAAAAATACAAAAAATTAGCTGGGTGTGGTGGCGGGTGCCTGTAATCCCAGCTACTCGGGAGGCTGAGGCAGGAGAATTACTTGAACCTAGGAGGCGGAGGTTGCAGTGAGCTGAGATTGCGCCATTGCACTCCAGCCTGGGCGACAGAGCAAAACTTCATCTAAAAAAAAAAAAAAAAAAAAAAAAAGAATAGGAGTAAAATACTTAGAACAGCGCTGCTAGACGTAAGCACTCAATAAATGTTAACTAATATTAGTATTTGCTGTTGAGTGTATTTACTAGGTCAGACAGGCCTAATTTCAAATCCAACCTCTCCCACCTACTAGATGTGTGTGACCTTGGGGAAGTTATTTAACTTCTCCATGCTTTGATTTCCCATCTATGACAAAAAGCAAAACTAATAGTCGTATTATTCCCACAGGGTTTTTATAGGGAGAAATAGGAGCCATTTTGATATGTTAGCCTGGTGCCTGGCACAGGGTAAACTTCCAATCAAGGGGAACAGTTCCTATCATGGAGCCTGTGAGAGTGGCCAGTGCCTGGCGCCAGACTGGGACAAGAGGCCGGAGGGGACAGACCTTGGAAAGCAATGGGCTGCAGAGGCTGATCTGAGGGCAGAATCAAGAAACATGGGATTTTCTGAGAAGGCTTGTTTTAATTTTCTTGTGTCAGAGCCACAACAAAGCTCCACTGGGTGATGTAAATGTATGGGAACTTGCAGACTCTGCCAGCTGGGTGGCTCCATGGTTTTTTATAAGGCACCATCTCCACGGGTCCTGGCCAGCAGGGTGGGAGCGCCTGAATGTGGCAATGGACCCTATGCCCCTGGCATGTGGGAGAGGGGGCCCATCTCCATGACATAGCCTATGCAGAAGGGGCCCTTTATGTGCCTTTCCACTGAGCAAGCCCCACATCTGCTCCCCTTTGGAGATAGAGATAGATTGTGAGTGAGGACAGTGCAGCTGTTGAGCACTGGGCTCCACACTGCCAGCAGGGAAGTTTCCCAGATGAAATAAGAGGTCCAGGGCAGTCCTCAGGAAAGCGTGGCGCCTCTAGTGTCCAGAGAGAACAAAGTGCCTCGCGTCTAGTGTCCAGAGAGAACAAAGTGCCTCGGTAAAGGCTTTCTAAGGACTGATCTCAGAGGCCAAAGGGCTTTTGAACTGAAAAGTGGTGCCAAAGTCAGTGCCTGCTGTACGTTGCCTCTGCATGTCTCTGAGTCCTTTTGAGAGGCCAGCAGGGAGCGGGTCTCCCATTCAACGGGAGATGCCCTGGTGACCGTGGATCTGTGTGTATCCTGCCTGTTTCCTGGAGTGTCAGGTCTGCCAGCTGATGGCCCTGGCAGTTTTCCCAGGGCAGGTGGTCCTGACCTGGATGAGCCCACGCAGATCACCAGGGAGATGGCCTGACTGCCCCTCCCAGCATGACTCCAGGGGCCAGAAGAGCTCTAAGAACGGACCACAAGAGATCAGGACCCTCCCTTCTCTCTGGGATCTAGTCAACTCTAAGAAAGTACAAACCAAGCTGTTTCTGTCTCGCAGTCCTTAGAGAAAGCCACAGGCTTCTGCTTTCCCTGAGGAATCAGGGAACCCAGGCCATAAAGACAGCAAGCACTTCTGAGGCGCTCACTCTGTGCAGGCAATGCCCTGAGCACTTTCCATGCGTAAAGTCCCTGCATCCTCACAGCCGTCCTACTGGGCACCCACATTCTTGTCCCTATTTAAGCAAGGGGAAACTGTGACACAAAGGGATTAAGTCACTGTCCTGGGGTCCTGTGACTAGCAAATGGCAACACTAGGATGTGAACACAGGCATGTAGCTCCCAAGATCCAGCAAGTGTTCTCAGGAGGTGCATCCACCCGTGGAATGTTCTGGAAGGCACTGGTCCCAGGCTCTGCGGGAGTCAAGAGGCCCACTTGGCAGACCTGCACAGGACCTCCAGTGTCTGTCCAGTCTCTGGAGGTGCATTTTCTCCATAAGGGAAACCTGGGAGGCAGTCTGCAGGACTGTTAGTGGGAGCTGTTCACCACAGCTGTGTGTTCATTAGCCTTCGGCACTTGCTGCCCGGAGGACCAGCTGTGAAGCATTCGGATGCCAGGATAGGCCACACACGCAGTCCCAGGCTTTGGTTTGTTTTTTTAATCTGGATGTCCTGATGATGGGGGTAAAAAAAATAGAAATTGATTTCATTGAGAATAACAACTCTTTTTCGTTTTCAATTAGAAATGAAACTATGTGACTAATTCTTACTCAGCACTACTTGATAATAATAATGTGTTCATTAAGTGGTTTCTGTATGCTAGCTACTGTTCTGAGTGCTTTACATAATCAACCCCTTTTATTCTTACCCTATTCCTATAAGAAAGCAACCATCAGCATCCACATTCACAAGTCAGGAAACGATGGCAAAGAGGCCGTGGGACTGCCCAGAATCCATAGCTAGGAAGTGGCAGAGGTGTGATTTGAGCCCAGGTAGTTTGAAGCCAGAACCTGCATTCTAAGCACTACTCTATTAGCTGTGTGGCTTTGACCTTGACCTTCCTGAGCCTCACTTTCCTCTCTGTGAATTGGGAATTGCACCTGCTCTCAGAGGTGCCCTGAGACTGTGGATTCTGTGCGCCATGGCCCTGGCAGAGTGCTGCTGTCGTCAACACCAGGGACAGCATTTCCCAGCCATTGGGGTTGTATGGTTGTATGCTTTACCCTTCAAAGAAAGAAATGGGAAAGAAGTCTGGGCATGACGTCAGGCACCTGTAACCCCAGCTAGCTACTCCGGAGGTTGGGGCAGGAGAATCGCTTGAATCCAGGAGGTGGAGGTTGCAGTGAGCCGAGATCTTGCCACTGCTCTCCAGCCTGGGTGAAAAGGGAAAGAAAACCAACAAGCCAGGCTGATTTTCTAGAGGGATCAGCAGTGTGGGGTAGAATGATCCCTTCCCTGTGGCTTGTTATGCCTCCGGTTTTGTTTTTGAATCTTTGTTGCTGGTGGGGTATTGCCCCCTCGGCTCCTCTATGCTTTCGCGTGTATGAAAATGCAGGAGTGGACCACTGTGCACAGCAGGACCATGGCTGTGAGCAGCTGTGTCTGAACACGGAGGATTCCTTCGTCTGCCAGTGCTCAGAAGGCTTCCTCATCAACGAGGACCTCAAGACCTGCTCCCGTGAGTCCCTCCGCGCTCCTCTCGTAGGGGAAGGTTTGCACCATGAGTGAAACCTATGTAACGGCAGAGGGCACAGGTCGTGCTTGGGCACCTCTCCCCTGCCCCTTGCTCTGCTCCAGGAGATAGTGGGGATGTCCACTGGGACTGCATGCCTTCGGGGGAGGGTGGGGTGAGCATGACGGTCACTTGATCCAATCACCGTCCCCCAGAGGTCTCACTGATAAAGGGTGGCCTGGCTTTTGGTTTTGCAGGGGTGGATTACTGCCTGCTGAGTGACCATGGTTGTGAATACTCCTGCGTCAACATGGACAGATCCTTTGCCTGTCAGTGTCCTGAGGGACACATGCTCCGCAGCGATGGGAAGACGTGTGCAAGTAAGTGTCTGAAGGACAAGCGGGACCTGCACAGGCGTTCTGTGGGTGCAGGTGTGGGTGCGGGTGCGCTGCCGACGTGTATATGTGCCTGTGTGTCCTGTCTCCAGGCTTTGCTGGGCCCGCATGAATGTGTGTGACAGCATCTCTTAGCCATTGAGCCTTGGTGGCTGCTCCACCCACTCCCCTCAAGCTTCCTTGCCCCGTGCCCTGAAGTGGCTTTTTGCTGTTTCCACCTCCCTGTCATTCTGAAGCTGGACAGAGCCCTAGTCCTCAGCTCTCTCTGCTCAACCCCCAGCCAGCTAGTATGGCACATGAATAATAATAATGTGGACCCCTCACTGACTGCTGGCTGCATGCTGGGCACTGTGCTAAGCACACATGCTGTTGCATTCAGGGGGGAGATGAGGAAAAACTGTAGCTCAGATTAAGTAAAGAGCCTAAGGTCACCAGCTAGTAAGTGGTGGGTTCAAACTCTGCTGGCTGTGATTCCAAAGTCAGTCCTGGGAGAAGAGGATGCTCCTGAGAAACGCTTTGCCCTGATTGCTGATCCTGGTGATCTCACAGCACATGGTGAGGCTGGCAGTGATGTGTCCTGGGTACATATTTCCTTGCAGCTGGTCCCAAATCCTGTCTCAATTAAAAAAAAAAAAATGCTCCCAGACCTCCTTCTCTCCTTCACTGAAGAATGCTGGTGTGTTTGTTGCCCTGCAATTCTGTTTCGAAGTGGACCAAGATAAAGAATTGAAATATAGTCATTTTGAGAGAAGGGATTAGAAATGAAAGAAAAGGACCACAATTTATCTTCCCCAGCCTGCTGGTCTTTCTGGTTATAGGGCCAAGTTCCCTGACCACTGGTATAATTGTAGGCACAACCTAATTTATCCACATTTTTATATCATCTGTTCATCTAGGCAGATGAGCTGGCTGCACAGCTGGGCGTGCCTCTCTATGCTGCCTGTGAGAAAATATTTCCAGTTTGGGACAGATCCTTGGATCTCAGCAAATGGGTTATCCATGTTATAGCTTTCGGTGGCTCCCCGCCCAGCTGCCTCCCAGACTGCTGCTGCAGCCAGCTCAGGGAGGGATTGGGCACAGGGGATGCAGAAAGAGGGTGGGTGTGTTGAATTGCATCGACATTGACAGCATGCCAAAGCCAGATGTAAGGGGTTTGTTGGTTTGTTTAATTCTCCATCAATTTAGATTATTCTGAGAATAAGAGGAGTCCTTCTTCTGTCCGCCTCATTCCTGTGATAATCAAGAACTGACTACAAGATGGTTGTAGGACCCTACGAAATTCTCATGAGCCCTTCTAAACAAATGCAGCTCCACCTCCTTTGAATCAGGTGCCCCTTCCTCTCCCCTGCCCAGGTCCACATCTGGATTTTGACCTGGCCACTTTTAAGTGTTGCCCATCTTCTCATTTAAAATGGGTTTCTAACCAATGGCACAATGGAAGCTTCTACATAAGTAAATGTCCAACAATGCAATGAATAGTGAATTTTGTTATTTATATATGGTTGTGTCTAGATGAGAACTTGTGAGATAATCAGATAAGTGAGGATTGTCCTCAGGAACCATATATGAGAGATGCATTTCACCCACCAGCTGATACATATGCGTTGAGCCATTCCCCTAATTGAAGACTTTCTGCCTGCTCCAGAATGATTCATTCTGACTGTCCTGTCCTGTAATAATGGGCTAGGTTTTCAGTGTGGCCACAGCTAACTGGGGGTTGGGATGTATGTTCCCCAGCTCTACTCCCGACGACAAAGGGCCAGACGACATGACTGCACCTTTTTGGTAAAGCCTGTTGGGGGGCAGCCAGGCCTGGATCAGCAGATAAGAGCATCCTTGGCTCTTTATAGAGGCAGCCTCCACTTACAGCTTTGATAGCAAGTGGTCTTAAGAATGTGTCACTCACCTTCTGGAAAGTTCTCTAAAGCGTGGAGGGGTTCCAGGGGCCCTGGGATGAAATGGGCACTGCTGTGCCCCTACCCCTTCAGGCACCTTGGGTTCTCTGGCTTCTGGAGCGATGTCCCCTCCCTTCCTCCAGCCCCCTGACCCCAAGCTCTGCTTTCCCAGATTCTCCCCAGAGGCCTTTTTGCCTCGGGCAGTTAGGTGCACAGACTCAGCGTGTGTGGGGGGAGGGGATGGGGCGATCTCTTTTACCAGCTGCAGCTGAGAGGACTCCTTCCCTCTCTAGACGTTTCCCTGAGACTGACCTTGTGCGAGGGCATCCCAGCACCAAGAAAGACTCTATAGGCCTGATGTGCATGGACCACACTGCCCACTGGCCTGCAAGCTCCTGGAGGTTGGAGGTCAGAGGCCAACATGAAATGACTGGGAGTGTGAATGGACAGAAGCCACCTGTCTTTTTGCCCCACGGCTGCTGGCACAGGGTCTGCTCCCCACTTGATAACCTTCAGTAGCTCTCCACTGTCTCCCAGAATAAATTTCCACTGCACTCCTTGATTTGGCAGAGTGCAGAACCCCCTCTTCCACTTCTTTAGCCTCACCCCAGGCCCTCCCTGAAGCCACCTCCTGTTCTTTAGCCAAAGTGGCAAGTCGCCTATTCTCTGAACAGGCCTGGTGCCTTCCAGCCCATCCCAATGTCACCCCCATGGGTAACCTCCTCTCCCACCTGATAGGCTCTCCTCTCCTCCTCCCACCCCAGGCTCTGCTGGGGCCTCTCTGCAGAGCTCTCCTGCCCAGCCTCACCCTGAGGCTCTCTGTGCACGTCTGAGAAACAGTGTGGCAGAGCAGAAAGAGTACTGAACTGGAAGCCCAAAGACTGGGTTTAAATCGTGTTGCTTCTACCCTGGGCAAGGGAATTGGCCCTCTTGGGGTCTGACTGCTCATCTCTAAACTGAGAATGGTCGTTGCTGCCTTTCAAGGCCACTGTGTGGTTCAGGGAGACTGCTGTTGCAGTGCTATGTGAACTTGTGGACTGCCGTGACCCCTAAGGGATTCTTCTTCTTGTCTCTCCTCCCAGCATCAGAACCCCCTGCACTGAGGAGACTCAGAAGGTAGCTCCTGGCATTGCTGCCTGGAGACCCATCTCCCAGGACCAGGCCTGCTCTCCTTGGAGGGGCCCCACAGATGCACAACTCTGGAAGAGGGCTGGACTCAGGAGTCCAAGGGCTGTCCTATGAGGGACTCTCCCTTCTGCAAGCAGAGGACACCAACGGGGATCAGAGCCATCAGCCTAGGGCACTGGGGGATCTCTGCTGGTGATACTCCCAGTCCAACTACCACAGGCAGATCTGCGAGGGCCTGTTAGGCTGCCTGAGGCCCTGAGCTTGGCCTTCCAGGGCTGAGGCAGGCCTAGGCAAGGCTAGGGGAGTGTCGTAGTCTACTTGGGCTCCCATCACAAAATACCATAGACTGAATGCTGTTTCTTAACCACAGAAATTCATTTCTCACAGTTCTGGAGGCTGGAAGTCCAGGATCCAGGTGCTGGCATGGCTGGGTTCTGGTGAGGGCCCTCTTCTTGGTTTGCAGACAGACAGTACCCAGCTGTGTCCTCATATTGCATGGGTTGTAGGGGGTGAGAGAGCAAAAGAGTGCAGGCAAGTTATCTGGTGTCTCTTCTTATAAGAACACTAATCCTATCAGGTCAGGATCCTGCCCTCATAACCCCATCTAAACCTAATTACCTCCCAAAGACTCCACCTCTGAATACCCTCACATCAGGGGTTAGGGATTCAGATGTGAATTTTGGGGGAAACAGTCTGTAGCAGGAAGTAGGGGGAGGGGACCACCCTCACTCTCATGTATTCACATTACAGGCTTGATGCAACAGAAGGAAGGTAGAGATTTTCCCTTATTTTGTGGGAAACGGACACATGGAGGAAAGTGATGCCTCCAAGCTGGCCCTGGTCAGGGAGTCAGTGGCAGAGCCAGGACCAGAGTCGAGTCCCCTGATTTTAGGATCTTTTGCCTAGTGTGAGATGCCCTGGAAAAGCACATCTCAGTTCAGCTGCTTCTTGATTTGTCTGAGAAAAAGCCTATATTAAGTTAGCAAAGGATTGGCTGCTCCTACTTTTATTACGAGAAAAGCCAGGAAGCAGTGTAATTCTGTCTGTCGGCTTCTGGTTACTGTCTTGGCAGATGGCCGCTGTGGCTTTCTCTCTCTGGGGTTGGGGTTGGTTTTAACGACGTCTTATGTGGAGCCCCAGACGCAGGATTGCTGTCTGTCATCACGGCGGAGGTGCAAGTCCACAGAACACGTTGCCCCACAGTTGCTCCGCCACAGACTTATGTGACTTACCTGTGTCAGCATGCAGGGCTGCTAGACAGGGACCCTAAAGATCTGTGCTACATCCTAAAACTTCTAATCATCCTGAGCACACACTGCAGAATCCATTCACGATGAAGGTTTAATTAAATACATAGGCCTGGGTCCTTATGTGTAAAAGGAGGAGAATCCATCTTTGAGAGGAAAAATGTTTTCTTCCTCCCTCTTGAGATTTCTTACATCCTTCCACCTATTTCACTGAAGTAGTGATGGCTCCTGATGGAGTCTGTGTTTACTCTCCTCTCTGGGTTTGAATCTAGGTACTTCCTTAAGCACTTGGTTCCTTTACCCTCATTCTTTACAAATATTTACGTGTACCTGCAGTGTGTGGCGTGCTGGGGATCTCTGGGGATTATGCAGATTTCGGTTTGTGTCCTGACAGTGTTTAAACCTTCTCTGGGAAGAAGGATAGCAGAGACAGCGTCCATTCCATATGGTGAGGGTGGTGATGTGGGAAGGATGGAGCCGCGGGAGCACCCCCTAGTCTAGAGAAAGAGAAGGTTAATCCGACACCCAGAGGAGGGGGCCATGGGAGCCTCCCCTAGTCTAGGGAAAGATGTTTAATCCGACACCCAGAGAGCGAGTACAGTGAGCCAGCCAGAGATGGAGGGGAAATGCTTCCCTAGGGGCCAGAGAGCGAACTGCAGGAAGTTCTGTGCTCTGAGTATGGGGTACTGAATGCGAGAGGGAGGCGGTGGGTGAGAGACAAGCCTGGGGACTCCGGCGGGACACATCACCCACCTACAGCCTTCAGAGTTACGAGAGACTTCCTGGCTGGCCTCTGTTGAGAAAATGATTTTTGTCTAGTTTGTCTTCTGAGAATCTGCCAGGCTGCCTCAGCACACTCTCTTAAGCTAGGATGATCCGTGGATGTGCAGCTGGACCAGGGACACGGAGGTCTATTTGAATATAGTCCCATCTCTGCCCCCAGGACAGCTAAGACCAGTCACCTCTGAAGGTTCAGAGATATTGGGAAAGTCACTTCCCCTCTGACCGTCAGTTTTCTCATCTTTAATGAAGGGGTTGGACTAGTTCATATCCAATGAGTTGAACTTCCAGCCCCCAAACAAGGATATTGCCTGGCTCAGATAAGTGCTCCGTAAACACTTGCTGAATGAATGGACTTATTGTGGTGCCCACCATAGTCTCCCAGGCCGAAGACACCCAGTGGTAGTGAGTCAGGGGTGGTGGCTCTCTTTGCCTGTTAGGGGACCACTGAAGCATTTTCCTATAGGGGAGTATCTTTGCCCTGGGGAGAAACTGACTCCAAGTTGGTTTCCAGACTTGGTGGATAGAAAGCTAGCGCCTATGGTCAGGAGGTTAACTATCATCCACCTTTGGCATTCTCTGATTTCCCATCCGTGGTTCTTTGAATTTATAAGTGGCCCAGAAAATCCCTGAAGGGTAGAAACTGGACATTTTGCTGAACAAATGTGAGTCGTGCATTTTGCAAGGTGGGTGTGTAGGAGAGAGTGGGAAGCCTAGCTGGCCACAAACATCCACACATCCCATGGGGTTCTTATTTAAAACATCTGCACAAAACCCCTGTGAGGTGGATCTAATTACCCTCAATTTTCAGAATAGAAAACTGAGGAAATGTTTCCTTTTGTTCAACAGGTCTTTCCTAGGGGTCTGTTAGGTGCCAGGCATCAGGGCCACTGCTAACATCTCACCTCTGATGATTCATTGAAATCATCTATGGGGCTTGGAAAAAGTCTAAAGGCCCAGGCAGCATCCCAGAAACCCTGAATCAGAAACAGAAACAGAGACTGTCTTACATTGTTGGTGAGAGTAGAGATTGAAATAATCTCTTTGGAGGATGATTTGGAAATATTTATCCACCTTTAAGTATTCATGCCCTTTAACTAGGCAATTCTGCTTCCGGATGTATAACTTTCAGGTATGCCTTCACATTGTACATAAAACTACATGCACAAGAATATCCATTGCAGATAAGGTGTGGTGGCTCAGGCCTGTAATCCTAGCACTTTGGGAGGCTGAAGCGGGAGGATCACTTGAGGCCAGAAATTTAAGACCAGCCTGGGCAACAGTGGGACCCCATCTCAACAAAAAATATGAAAATTAGCTAAGCATGGTGGCATGCACCTGTAGTCCCAGCTACTCAGGAGGCTAAGGTGGGAGGATCACATGAGCCCAAGAGCCAAGGCTGCAGTGAACTGTGATGACACCACTGCACCCCAGCCTGGGCGACAGAGCAAGCCTGTGTCTCAACAAAAAAAGAAAAAAAAGAGCCTTAGCTGAAGCTAGGAGGACAGGACTGGGCACAAGGAAGGAAGGGCTTGCTCCGAGGGGTCTGTCTGGATTATGGCTTGACAAGGTTGACATGAAAGAGCTATAGCTATTTTATTACCACGGAAAATGGAGTAGTAGTATTATTATAAATTCATGGTAGGGGGAAAAAAACACCTCACCTCCATGGCCATCCAGTTGTCTATATCATGGATCACTCAATGTACTTTCCACTCTTACACTACGTGAGGAACTATCCCAAACTATCAGGAAATGTTCTGCATTAATAGTGAGTCTAGAATTTGCCGAGAAAAGCAAGTCACGCTCAGGGCAAACAGGAGGGTCCAACTCGGCTTTGAGCCTCCTCTGCAGCTGTAATTGCAGTTATCAACCTTTTCCCATTCTTCAAAGATTTTGGCAGTGCTTCCGCCCAAAGAAATTCCCTTCACATTTGAAAGCTTGCTGTAGAATATAGCAATGCAGTATAGTCAGAAAAAACAGGGATTTATTTATAAGATTACAATTTTTGTCTGGTTCTTTCTCTGGTTAACAATTGGTCTTGACAAGCCATTAGCCTTCCCAACCCTTAGTTTCCCTAGCTGGTGAGTGAGAATAACAACGGCTGCCTTAACTAACTCAAAGGTGGTTCTGAGGAGTCCTCTCCAGAGAGATACTGCAAAGATGCTTTACCAAAAAAAGTGTGTGGTTTGTGCCTGATTATAAAGGTCATTATGTGCTTTGGGGCCTTTATTTAATAATTCCGATTCGTGTCCATTTGAGAAATTCTACTCAATCTGAAAGGATTGAGTTAACTTTCAGAAATATGTATGGTTCTTATAAAAAGTCACCACTCACTTATCCTCAGTATTAAGCTTTTAAAGTAACAGCCTGGTTTTCACAGGTTCACAAACCTTCTAGTCCCCCAGAAGCCACCCAGCCCTATAAGATGGCAACGCCATCCTTCAGTTGCTCAGTCCAGCAACCTTGGAGTCTTCCTTGACTTTTCTGTCCTATCCATATGGGCTCTTTGTATTAATCCATGAGCAGATTTTATAGTTTCTACCTTAAAATACAGCCAGTCTGAACACTTCTCACCAGCCTGGTCTGGGCCACCAAGATCTTTGAACAGAGCTGCTCCCAGGTGTCCAAGCTCCATTCTGTGCAGAGAGATCCTTTAAAAACAAATCCATATCATGCCACTCCACTGCTCAAAACACTGCAGTGACTTCCCTTCTCTTTCAGATCTGACCCCCACTGTGAACCCCACATGGTCTGCTCCAGCCAACCTTGCTGGCCTCATCCCCTGCCAGGATCCCGGATGCTCCAGTCACAGTGGTCTCCTTGCCTTTCCTGAAACACACCAACCAAGCAGCTCCCGTTGCTGCAGTTTGCAAATGCTGTTCTTTCTTGCTGATAATGCTCTTTCCCAGACACCACCACTCACTTCCTGTCTTTCTGCAGGGCTCTGCTCAGTGTCACCATATCTGACACACCATATAAAATAACAAGCCCTCCCTACTCTCCAGCCCAGTAGCCACTCTCCATCCTCCTATCCTGCTCTTCCTCCATAGCACTTTTTCCCACATGACATATCACATACTTGTCTGTTTTCCACGCATCCCACTTCTCCTGACACCTGCTGCCAAATGTAAGCTTCACAAAAGCAGAAACTCTGTTTCGTTCATTGCTATATCCCCAGAGCCTAAAACAGTGCCTGGCTCATCACAGGGACTCACAAAATATTTGTGAACTGACTGAATTCATGAATGAATTGGTTACCTAAGTGTAATATATACATACATACATAAGTAGATATGTAAATAAGTTGATATTATAGTTACATAATAGCCAATTAGGTTAATCTTATTTTCTAACATTTATAAGTAATTTATCTCTCATTCTGTAACTTGTATTCTCATGTTTTTTGTTCATTTTTCTTGTGGAGATGATTTATATTGTTTGATTTTTATGTGCCATGTATATATTAAGAATTTTTGCTCACTTTGGGAGTCCGAGGTGGGTGGATTGCTTGAGCCAGGAATTCGAGACCAGCCTGGGCAACATGGTGAAATCCCGTCTCTACAAAAAATTAGCCTGGTGTGGTGGTGCACGCTTGTAGTCCCAGCTATCTGGGAGGCTGAGATGGGAGGATCACTTGAGCCCGGGAGGCAGAGGCTGCAGTGAGTTGAGATCACACCACCACACTCCAGCCTGGGCGACAGAGTGAGACACTTTCTCAAAAAAGAATTTTTGCTCACAGACATGCTTTATATTCTGAAATGTGTACTGTAGGATAAGGCACTGTTTTGATTCAAAGTGTCTGAAATGTCTTTTATGATTGAATAAGCCACTAATATATGAGTCATTTTCTTCTTCTGTTTCTCTAATTCCCATTTGATTCTCAGAATTGGACTCTTGTGCTCTGGGGGACCATGGTTGTGAACATTCATGTGTAAGCAGTGAAGATTCGTTTGCGTGCCAGTGCTTTGAAGGTTATATACTCCGTGAAGATGGAAAAACCTGCAGAAGTAAGTTTGTACTGGAGCTGGCTCCTACTACTATGCCAGACCACTGTGTGAAATTGCTATCCTTATCTCTGTATATATCAGTTCCTCTCAGAAGTCAATGCCACACAGCAAAATGTAATGTAGTGTCCTGGATAGGACCCTGAAAGAGAAAATGGACATTAGGGAAAAACTAAGTAAATGTCAATAAAATATAGACTTTAATTAATAATCATGTATCAGTATGGGTTTATTAATAATAACAAATGGACCATACTCATGTGAGTTGTTAATAATAGGGAAAACTAGGTGTCGGGTATATTGCAATTCTTTGCGCTATCTTCTCAATTTTTGTGTAAATCTAAAACTGTCCTAAAAATAAAGTCTATTAAAAAAATGGACAGACAAAAAAAGTCAACACCAGAGCTACTACTGAAGTTCTTCATTTATATGCTCTGTGGCAAAAAACAGTGGTTTGACAGTATACTCTAGTGGAAAGATGGACAGTCAGAAATCCAAGATTCAGTCAACTTCTGTCTCTGCCATTTATTAGCTGGGAAAGTTGCCTAACTTCTCTAAGCCTCTCTGCTTATTTATCTTTAATAATGTTGTTGTTGTTATTTCTGGTAGCACAAATCCCTCCCAAAGGGCACCTTGTGATGAAGCCAGTTTTGCCTTTCAGAAGGCAAAGCCTCTTAGATGGGGCTGCAGCCAGCCAGCCCAGGACAAGCAGCCTTAGAGTGAATTGCTGGTGTAAATCTCAAGACACATCTCTGAATAATCAAAGGGGAGTGTGTGACCCTGGTTTCCATCCGTATCAGTTATCTTTTTCTCAACGTCTCAAAGCACTTTATAAAGAGCAACTCATATTGACACTTTTGGAAGAAAAGATGGGTAACTGGAATAATTACTCTCTCATTTTTTAGACAGCACAGCTAAGACTCCAAGAAGTTAAGTGATTCTCCTAAGTCATACACTATGTCAGGCACAAAGCCAAAGTTAGATTTCAGTGCTTCTAATCTAAATTGAGGTTTAATCTCCTAAGGAATCATATCAACAGTGTTTCCATTCTGATATCAGAAACTATGTCTACAGAAAGCTGATGATGGGCTGCATTTTAACACTAAAGTAGTGCTGGTGAACGATGATGGCGAAGACGGTGAAACAGTTTGAAGGGTTAGCCCGAATTAGAGCCGCTAAACTTTGTTCTCAATTGTAACTTCCTGCCCCACGGACCACTGAGCTCAGGTGGCAGATAGAATCCATTAGCTGACTCCAGTGGATGGGTCCTCCAAGGTGAAGTCCATGTGAAATGTATGTTGTTGAAATTGTTGTAACTTGCTCTCCTGTCTTCAGGGAAAGATGTCTGCCAAGCTATAGACCATGGCTGTGAACACATTTGTGTGAATAGTGACAACTCATACACGTGCAAGTGCTTGGAGGGATTCCAGCTCGCTGAGGATGGGAAACGCTGCCGAAGTAAGTAGCCTCGAGGTGAAGAAGAACTTTTCCCTCTGTGGACTCAGACAGTTAGAGAAGTTCATTTAATCTTTAAAGTCCTCCTTTATTACCACTGTCACAAGTGTCAGTTCCTGCCTTGGGTGCTCTGAAAGTGTTTAGCTAGAGATCAGTTCAGTAGCCCCTTGCTTTTTCGGGAATTTCTCAGTCAAGGCCTGAGTTTTGGGTTCTTTGCTTCTCTTCATTTTCTGCCAGCCATCAGCCCTTTCCACAGTAGCTGTATGGGTGCCCAGAAACTCACACAGTGCTAGTCACTGGACTGAATTAGAACCTCTGCCAGCAATCACTACAAGGATTGAAGGTTAATTACAGAGCTTTCTCCTCTTGGCAGACCTTAAAAGTAAGGGCAAAGGGTGAAAGGGTGTATTCGTCCATTTTCACACTGCTGATAAAGACATACCCGAGACTGGGCAATTTACAAAAGAAAGAGGTTTGATGGACTCACAGTTCCACTTGGCTGGAGAGGCCTTACAATCATGGCAGAAGGTGACGGGCACGTCTCACACGGTGGCAGACAAGAGAAGAGAACTTGTGCAAGGAAACCCCCTTTATAAAACCATCAGATCTTGTGGAGACTTATTCACAATCAGAATAGCACAGGAAAGCCCCGTCCCCATGATTCAATTACCTCCCACCAGGTCCCTCCCACAACACATGGGAATTGTAGGAACTACAATTCAAGATGACATTTGGGTGGGACACAGCCAAACCATATCAGAGGGATTTCCTGTGGATTTTTTCTATTATTTGTATCATTTGCTTCTATAGGTCACCCAGAACAGGCTCTGAGAGTTTCATTAGAAGGTGTATTCCCCAGAGTTCTCCAGAGAAACAGACCTTCTCTATGTATGTCTTCATCTTCTATTATATATCAATATAATAGAAGACATATATAATATATATATATGTCTTCTATGGTCTGTTCTGTCTTCTATTTATATATATCATAGAAGATATATATATATACACATATATATGTGTGTATACTATGTATACTATGGTCTGTTTCTATCTTCTATTAATATATCATCTCCACAGGAAAAATGGACATACACACACACACACATATATATATGGTGAGAGAGGAAAAGATTGGTTGATTTTAAGGGATTGGCTCACACAATTGTCAGGGCTGGCAAGTTCTAAATCTGTAGGGCAGCCTGGAGACCCAGGCAAGAGCTGATGCTGCAGCCTGTCTGAAGGTAGTCTGGATGCAGAATTCCCTTTTCCTCTGAGGACTTCGGTCTTTTTCTCTTTAGGCCTTCAAGTGATTGGATGAGGCCCATCTACATTATAGAGGGTGATCTGATCTGCTTCACTCAAAGTCTACTGATTAAATGTTAATTGCATCTAAAAATTAGCTCACAGCATCATTTAGACTGGTGTTTGACCAAACAACTGGGCACTATAGCCTAGCCAAAGTGACACATCAAATTAACCTTCACAGTACCCAGAGGAACAGAGGGATGTCATACGAGCTCAGTGAGGTGGGCATTAGGAGAGTACAGAGCAGGGATTTTTCCCCACCATGAGATTCTGAGCTGGTAATTCCCTATTTTGGGGGGAGGGGTGGTTGACAAAGTCTACTTGCTTTTGTGACACTTTGCCCCAGTGGGCAAAATGACCCTTTTTCAATTAAGTCAAAATAAGTTCAGTTGCTTTTGAGGTTGATTTTTGGGAATTTCCTCACAGACTCCTTTGAGATAACTGGGGATATTCCACAAGCCAACAAGGCTGGGTTGGAGGGATCTCAATAGCTCGCTTCTTCCTCCAGGAAGAGGGACTCCTACCTTTAGCAAGAAGTTCTGTGTGAACGACTGACGCCTAGGATGCCTGTGGTACCCTGGCCTAACTCTGCAGGGATTCCCCTCACAACTGCAGGTTCAGCTTCACACTGCAGTGGCCCTCTTGTGGAGATTTTGTCTATAATTCTGCCCATTGTGCCGGTCTGCGCTGCTTGTTCATGCTTTTCTTTTTGTTTGTTTTTGTTTTGAGACAGGGTCTCACTCTGTCATCCAGGCTGGAGTGTAGTGGCACTATCTTAGCTCACTGTAACCTCCACCTCCTGGGCTCAAGCGATCTTCCCACCTCAGCCTCCTGAGTAGCTGGGACTACAAGCGTGCACCACCACACCTGGTTAATTTTTGTATTTTTTGTAGAGACATGGTTTCACCATGTTGCCCAGGCTGGTCTTGAACACCTGAGCTCAAGAGATCTGCCTGCCTCGGCCTCCCAAAGTGTTGGGATTACAGGTGTGAACCACCATGCCCAGCCTTCATGCTTTTCTTTCTGCAAACATCTGCATACTCACACACACACTGTTTATTCATTCAACACATTTATTGCTCAGTAAGTTGTACACAAGGTACAACTTCTACCTCTGGAATTTGATCCTAAATCAGATTTCACCATTCCTGCTTCCTAGAGGGATGTGTTCTCACTGATTCCAATTTTGTGTGAAGCCTCTCCTTTTGAGGGCTAATGACAGGGAAGAGCCATAGGCTCTCATGCTATGGAGGAGCACTCAGGAGACAGCTGTGTCATCAACCTGTCAGATGACCGTGGGCAGCAGTGAAGCTCTCTGAGGATCTAATTCTTCATTTATACCTTGAGAATAATTATCCCTGTCTTCCTTCTCTCACAGGGTGTTGTGAGGGTTAAAGGGCTGTAAGTACTTCGAAGAGTTTAAATTACCTCACACATGAGAAATGTTCATTAGACAATCTGAACTGGAGTGTTTGGGATGTCTGTGGCAAAAGAAATTAGAAGCTAAAGCACATCTAATAATAGGATAGTAAGTCAAGGACACCTAATCACCCATCGTACCATTCAGACTCATGGGAGCTGGAGCTTTCTGAGAGGAGCTTTTTCCCTATCCTGAGTATGAGACTGAAAAAGACATTATGAAAGAGGTTTGAAGAGAGGTGTATTTTCTTTAAAAGAGATTAATTCCACAATCTCTACTCACATGACTATTCAATTCACCTCATTTCTACACTGATGGGATTGTTCAACTCCCTACATTTTCCTCAGGGAAGGATGTCTGCAAATCAACCCACCATGGCTGCGAACACATTTGTGTTAATAATGGGAATTCCTACATCTGCAAATGCTCAGAGGGATTTCTTCTAGCTGAGGACGGAAGACGGTGCAAGAGTAAGTGATCTGAACTTGGCTCTCTGCTTTAATTTTGTTTTGGAGCAACTGCTTTTTGGAGTATTTTCAGGCAACAAATCCCTCACCTCTGCTTCTCCCATAAATATAAATGCATATGCACAAATACAGACTGGGGAAGAGAGAGCTTAACTGCAGCACCTGTGAAAACACTTTCAGTTTTAATTGACAGTAAATTCATTATCAGCCAAGAGGCTAGGGTGATCGTAGGCTGAACAGCAATGTCTGCATGAGGGAGGTGGAGAGAGCTGTGCTCTGCTCTGTGCTGGAGAATTACATTCAGTTCTGGGCATGGTACTTTAGGAAAAAAGAGATGGATCAACAGTTTAAACATAAAAAAAAAAACACAAAAGAGCAAAAAGAGTCTTGAGAGAATTATTTTTTAATCTGAGAGTAGAGAAGATCTTTCTAAACATGGCATGAAATTTAAAAGCCATAAAAGAAAAACGAAGGAAAATATATAGTAAGAGAGTAAAACTGTGATACCTTTTTTTTAACCTATTAGTTACCAGAGATCAAAAAGTTTGATTCCTTATGTTGGCAAAGGTATATTGTAGTAGGGAATTATAAATGGATCAGTGGGTGTCTGAATTGGTATAACCTTTCAGAGGGCAATTTGGCAGTGTTATCAATCCAGTTCTAGAAGTTTATCTTACAGATATGTGCATGTTTACAAAGCCATGTATACAAGGATATTTTATACAGCACTATTTGTAGCAGCAAAAAACTGGAAACAAGCTAAATGATCACCCATGAGCCTGGCTGAATAAATTAAGGCACATCTATGTAATAAAACATGATGCAGCTGTTAAAACAACAAGCAGCTCTGGATGTATCCCCAAGATATTTTAAGAGAAAAAAGCATGGTGCTGAATGTTTTTTATAGTATGTTACCATCGATATATTTTGTAAAACACTCTAACATACAGTCTCTCTTTCTCTATATATGTGTGTGTGTATACCATTAGATACGTATCTAATGTGTATACCCTTATACACACACACATACACATACACACACCCTTTTTCTAATATTTAAGTTTTGTTCCAAATGCATGTATTATTTTTTAGAAAAAAGATAAACACGATTTAGAAAGAATTAAGCAGCATGATCTTGTGAGGAAGTTCAGTATTATGTTAAGCAGAAAAAAATTAGGAAACTGGGGATCTTTGTAGAAAAAAAATTTTGAGGTACCAAATACCAATGTGACTGTCATCTCATTCATGATTTGTATGATCCCCCCACCCTGCCTCACCGTACCCTGGAAAGAAAGGACACTGGGAGAAGCTACAGCTCAGCACGAGGACAAAGAAGCTTTCTACCAGGGAAGCTGCATGCGTAATTAGTTCAGAGCATAAGCTTCAGCTCAGACGGATCTGGATTTGAACCCTGATTCATACCACCTGTGTGACCTTGGTCAAATTATTTAACCTCGGCCGGGCGCTGTGGC
The DNA here is from genome assembly GCF_028885655.2 of Pongo abelii. Classification (NCBI taxonomy): domain Eukaryota; kingdom Metazoa; phylum Chordata; class Mammalia; order Primates; family Hominidae; genus Pongo; species Pongo abelii. The sequence goes on from NC_071992.2 coordinate 113,936,796, forward strand.
TAATGCCTGTAATCCCAGCACTTTGGGAGGCCAAGACGGGCAGATCACCTGAGACCAGGAGTTCGAGACCAGCCTGGCCAACATGACAAAACTCTGTCTCTACTAAAAATATAAAAATTAGCTAGGCGTGGTGGCACGCATCTATAATCCCAGCTACTCAAGAGGCTGAGGCAGGAGAATTGCTTGAACCTGGGAGGCGGAGATTGCAGTGAGCTGAGATTGCTCCACTGCTCTCCAGACTAGGCAACAAAGGAAGACTCTTTTGTCTCAAAAAAAATAAATAAATAAATAAAATACAAAACTTAGCCGGGTGTGGTGGCATGCACCTATAATCCCAGCTACTTAAGAGGCTGAGGCCAGGAGATGGAAGTTGCAGTGGGCCGAGATTGTGCTACTGCACTCCAGCCAGGGTGACAGAGCAAGGCTCTGTCTCAAAAAAACAAACAAACAGAAAAACAAATTATATAACCTCTCTGAGTCCCAGTTTCCCCATCTATAAAATAAGGATAATAACTCACAAAGCCATCACAAGGAATACATTAGATCGTGTATCCAGAGGTGCTGAACAGCCGGGTGTTGTGGCTCACACCTGTAATCCCAGCACCTTGGGAAGCTGTGGTGGGAGGATTGCTTGAGCTCAGGAGTTCAAGACCAGCCTGGGCAACATGGTGAAACCCTGTCTCTACAAAAATTAGAAAAATTAGCTGGTTGTTGTGGTACGTGCCTGTGGTCCCAGCTACTAGGGAGGCTGAGGTGGGAGGATCACCTGAGTGCAGGAGGTTGAGGCTACAGTGAGTTGTGACTGTGCCACTTCACTCTATCCTGGGTGACACAGCAAGACCCTGTCTCAAAAAAATTTTTTTTAATAAAAAATAAATAAAGGCATTGAGCCCAGTGCTCACACACAATAAGTGCTCAAAAAATGATCACTATTACGATTCACAATAGCAAACACATGGAATCAACCCAAAATGCCCATCAATGATAGACTGGATAAGGAAAATGTGATATATATACACCATGGAATACTATGCGGCCATAAAAAGAAATGAGGTCATGTCCTTTGCAGGGACATGGATGGAACTGGAAGCCATCATCCTCAGCAAACTAACACAGAAACAGAAAACCAAACACTGCATGTTCTCAGTTATAAGTGGGAGCTGAACAATGAGAACACATGGACACAGGGAGGGGAACAACACACACTGGGGCCTGTTGGGGGTAGTCAGGGGAGAGAACATCAAGATAAAAAGCTAATGCATGTGGAGCTTAATACCTAGGTGATGGGCTGATAGGTGCAGCAAACCACCATGGCACGTGTTTGCCTATGTAACAAACCTGTACGTCCTGCAGATGTATCCTAGAACTTAAAATAAAATTAAATTTAAAAAACAACAGACAGGCCACGTGCAGTGGCTCATGCCTTTAATCCCGGCAGCTTGAGAGGCCGAAGCGGGCGGATCACCTGAGGTCAGGAGTTCAAGACCAGCCTGGCCAACATGGAGAAACCCTGTCTCTAATAAAAATACAAAAAGTGGCCGGGTGTGGTAGCGCGTGCCTGTGGCTCTGGCTACTTGGGAGGCTGAGGCAGGAGAATCACTTGAACCCAGGAGGCAGAGGCAGCAGTGAGCCAAGATCGCGCCACTGCACTCCAGCCTGGGCGAGAGAGCGAGATGCCATCTCAAACAACAACAACAAACAAACAAACAAAATGATCACTATTGTAATCATCAACAGCAGAGCTGTCCAAAGATGGGGCTTTCGTGGTAAGGTGACAAATTCCTCATCAGGAGAGGCGTTGAGGCCCAGGTCGAATGGTCACTGGGTGAGGATGTTGTAAAGAGGATGTAAGCAACAGCAGGGCTGGAGTAGATGATCTTTAAAGGGCTTATCCATGCCTGAAGTTCTAGAACGTTCTGAAAATTACGTTCTGAAAGCAAGTCACAGCTCCATTCCAATCTTATCAACTTAACTACCAAAAAGAAAATGCCCAAGAGAAGTGGGAATTACCCTCTGGCAAAAAAATAGCTAACAAGTGGGGCTGTCCTTCCTGTGTCTGAAAGCAAATACCTGGGCCCTGCTCTCCCTGATGCTTTTCCACTCTACCTTGTTTTGTGTTTCCTGGAGAAGGCTTCTGGACGCCATTCTGTGTGTGGGGGTTGCAAGTGCTAGTTTTGTTCTGTAAGAAAAATGTGTACAGAAAGGAGGAGAAAACAGACTCACTGCTGGAAAATTATTTCAGTATTTTTGAAATCTGCTGAAGAGCCACATGCATGCTGCCTAAGTCTTTTTTTGGTTCACTCAGGAACAGACTATGAATATAAATGAAGCTTTGAGTTGGCCTTTTCCTCTTTCACTAATAAAAGATCAATAGGTTGAGTGATGAGGAAAAGCACTTAATGGAGAAACAGAAGAACCCAATCCCCCAACATGTGTGTGCACACGCACACACACACATACACACCACACACACTATGATGTTAAGCATGTTATACTGGCCAGGCATAGAAATGGTTTTGCATGCGTGTGTCTCTACATGCTTATATTGTTGTGCCTCACTTTGAAAGATTAGACAGCTGCTTGATATATAAAATAGAATGTTTATCACAGATTGTGGATTGTTTGAAATGAGATCATCTGGCCCAGCGCGGTGGCTCGTGGCTCACGCCTGTAATCCCAACATTTTGGAGGCCGAGGTGGGTGGATCACAAGGTCAGGAGTTCGAAATCAGCTTGGCCAAGATGGTGAAACCCTGTCTCTACTAAAAATACAAAAATTAGCCAGGCATGGTGGCATTTGCCTGTAATCCCAGCCACTTGGGAGGCTGAGGCAAGAGAATCGCTTGAACCCAGGAGGCAGAAGTTGCAGTAAGCCAAGATCGCACCATTGTACTCTAGCCTGGGCGACACAGCAAGACTCTGTCTCAAAAAAGAAGAAGAAATAAGATAATCCATTTTGGATCTGCCCATTTTTCTTTTGCAGTCCTAAATAACAAAAAGCCTCTCCACACCCAAATTGCTTAACATAAAGCTTTTATTTCTGCTTACTATCGACCATCTATTAATAGTTGCCTGAGACCAGGTGCAGTGGCTCATGCCTGTAATCCCAGCACTTTGGGAGGCCAAGGCGGGTGAATCACCTGAGGTCAGGAGTTCAAGACCAGCCTAGCCAACATGGCAAAACCCCGTCTCTACTAAAAATACAAAAAACTAGCCAGGCATGGTAGCGTGTGCTTGTAATCCCGGCTACTTGGGAGGCTGAGGCAGGAGAATCACTTGAACCCAGGAAGTGGAGGTTGCAGTGAGCCAAGATTACACCATTGCAATTCAGCCTGGGTGACAGAGCAAGACTCAATCTCAAAAAAAAAAAAAAAAAGAGCCTGAAAAGCTTCTGTGTAAAGAATTTATGGTGATAATTTTTTTTTTAATTTTTTTTTTTTTTACGGAGAGATGCAAGGTCTTGCTCTGTCACCCAGACTGGAGTGCAGTGGCACAATCATAGCTCACTGCAACCTATAATTCTTGGGATCCAGTAATCCTTCTGCCTCAGCCTCACAAGTAGCTAGGGCTACAGGCATGCACTACCATGCCCAGCTAATTTTTCTTTTTTTAAGAGAGACAGTCACTCTGTTGCCCAGGGTGTTCTTGAACTCCTGTGCTCAAGCCATCCTCCTGCCTCAGCCTCCCAAAGCGCTGGGGATTATAGGCGTGAGCCACCGCACCAAGGCTAATTATTTTGTAAGCTTTAATAGGTCAGTAGGGTACTTACAGGTGTGCTACCCAATGAACATCACCTCATTCACTTAGTCTGTCACCACACATTTACTGAACACTTTTTTTGTGCCAAGTATTGGGGGGTGGGGCACAAATATGAATGAAACACAGTCCCTGCTGAGGAGGAACTCACAGACTGGAGGAGGTAACACATCATTAAATAATTATTGTACAATGTGGAACACTATATAGAGTACATTAGATTGTATGCAACTTGGTGTTAGGGATTGTGTCTTGGTCACTATTGCAATCCTGCTATGCCCACGGCCTTGTACAAAGCAGGTCCTCAATAAATTTTTGGTTGAATAAATTAGTAGTGTTAGGGGTATATAGAAAGCAACACAAGCTGAGTTACTAGGAAGGCTCCCTGGCAGAGGTGATGGCTGAGCTGAAGAAATCTCTTTCTCCATTGACTGTCAGAATGCCAGCACTAGGGTGATGTCACCCTCCTAGAGTAAAGTTCTAGGAGTCTTTTGGGTATTGTTAAGACCCTTCAGTGTACTCTACACCCAGCTCCTCCCAGACCTGTCAGTGTTCCAGGGTACAATGTAGACTTGGTTTCCTAGACAATTGTACATCTGCCATTTTGCTTGTGAAAAAATACTATTTTTATCAATATGACAAGCCAACCATAAAAGTATATGTGAAAATTATTGTTGCTTGTGGCCCTCCCAACAACTCATCTGTCCTGTGTATTATCTAAAGAACAAAACTCGTTCCCCAAAGTGGTTATGCCTCCAATTGAAGCATCATTTTATTCTACTCTTGTGCATAAATGATTTCTTATCCAACTATGTCAACTTTCCTTTTGTTCTTATAGAATGCACTGAAGGCCCAATTGACCTGGTCTTTGTGATCGATGGATCCAAGAGTCTTGGAGAAGAGAATTTTGAGGTTGTGAAGCAGTTTGTCACTGGAATTATAGATTCCTTGACAATTTCCCCCAAAGCCGCTCGAGTGGGGCTGCTCCAGTATTCCACACAGGTCCGCACAGAGTTTACCCTGAGAAACTTCAACTCAGCCAAAGACATGAAAAAAGCCGTGGCCCACATGAAATACATGGGAAAGGGCTCTATGACTGGGCTGGCCCTGAAACACATGTTTGAGAGAAGTTTTACCCAAGGAGAAGGGGCCAGGCCCCTTTCCACAAGGGTGCCCAGAGCAGCCATCGTGTTCACCGACGGACGGGCTCAGGATGACGTCTCCGAGTGGGCCAGTAAAGCCAAGGCCAACGGTAATATGGGGTGGAGGTGCGGTTTACACCACTCAAGGTTCAGGTTTCTTAAACTCACTCAGTGGTCTCAGCTGGCCATAGGGGTAAGCTTCTTTGAGTGTACAGAAAGGCCTCCTGGCAACTGCCATTATACACCTTTACTACCCTGCCACCTAGAGGCCTTAACAGGACCCCACAGGAGTTAAATAAAGTGCTCAGGAAGGAGTCTGGCTACTAGAAGGTTAGGCTAAGCTGACTACAGGCGGGTATCCTCTCACTGTGATTTACTAGCCAATGTGTGATCTCCAGTGTAAGAATCGCCTAGATATACACAATAGTTCCGAAACACTGGTCGGCTTGCTCTAGAATCAACTGAAGAGCTTGTTAAATTGTTTCTGATGGGAACTTTTACTGTGTATATTTATTCTTGTATTTTTTAACCAATACTTCAAGCGAGCATTCTGAAAATGCAATAGCCCCTAGGGTGGATAATACTCTTGTGGTTGCAGGAGGCAAAGTTAGCTTTTCAGAAAATCAAATGAAGGAATAGATTATGACTCTAAGCTATTGTTGCTCAGTAAAGCCCAGCCTCTTCTCTGAGGTTTTGCTGACCTGAGGGTTACTTCAGTTGTACAGATGTGAAGCGTGCTTAAGGAATATGACCCTTGGCTAAAGGAAACCCAAAAGCTAGGATAATTGGTAGAGACAGTTTATGGTGAAGTTTCTAGATTCCTTGAGGGAGATAGGCAAACTTGAGGTTGTGAAGTAGTTTGCTTGAAAACTGCCTTTTTTTTTTTTTTTTTTTTTTTTTGAGATGGAGTCTTGCTCTGTCGCCCAGGCTGGAGTGCAGTGGCGCAATCTCAGCTCACTGCAAGCTCTGCCTCCCGGGTTCATGCTATTCTCCTGCCTCAGCCTCCTGAGTAGTGGGGACTACAGGCACCTGCCACTATGCCCAGCTAACTTTTTGTATTTTTAGTAGAGACGGGGTATCACCGTGTTAGCCAGGATGGTCTCAATCTCCTGACCTTGTGATCCACCCACCTCAGCCTCCCAAAGTGCTAGGATTATAGGCGTGAGCCACTGCGCCCAGCTGAAAACTGCCTTCTTAAAGTACTTGTTGAGGACACACTGCTTTAGCAAGTCCTGTAAGAGGAAATAAGGTATGCACAGATCAAGGCCTCATCTAAGACTTTATGGACCCAGTGCCTAGATCAGGCCTGGCACATAGTAGATGTGTGACAACTACTTGCTGAGTGAATGAAGAAAGGAGTGAGAGTACTGGCAGTCCCACTGGTGAACTCCGTTCCTCCTCACAGAAAGGCTGGTTCACATCGACATTCACTCGCTCTCTTTGTGAAGGAGGTCATTTTATTGATACTGCGTACCTTCCTCTTTTTCTAGCCCAAGAGTGGTAGCCACAAAGTGTCCTGCCCTGAATCATCTGGGTAGATTGTAAAACTGGCTGTTCACACTAGCCTAGATTGCTAGAGCTCATGTCAAACTCATAGGCCCCCTAGTCTGCATTCTTAAAAAGAATTAGGGGAAGCATCTTGGTCTCCAGAGACAGTGGTTAGCCCTTTCATCTCACTGAGACTAATCCACCTTACCCTTTGCTCCACTCAAATGTCTCTACACATCACACAAAGACAGGTGGTAGCAGAAACTGATGTTTATTTGATTCTTGAATCAACAAGATTTATATGAGGTGACATCCTCTTATGAATTTAACTAGTCTTATGTATAGCAAACAGAATCTTAAAATAGCAGTTACCCTTTTTAGGAAGTTGTGCATAAAAACACTGGGCTCCTGGACAAATATGCTGAACTTGGTTATTGACCTTACACAGACTCAGAACAAGGCATCGTAACTCTTGCCCCTTGTCTTGAAGAGCCATTTTTAAGTACATTTTTAAGAATCTAGTCTAATAAATTAGCTAGAATAAGTTATCAGTGCTGAAAAAATTTGGACTCCAGCAGAACATATTCTTATTGTGTTTTACTTTCAAATGAAGAGTATATAGGGGAAAGGAGTCTAACGATTGATGTAAGAAAATCTTTTAAAGCAAACGCATATCCCTGTTGAAATTTAAGGCTGATCTTGGGTTTGTTCTTTTTCCTGACTTTGGGGGTTTCCAGTGGTCTGCAGATTATCCTTTTCGGCTTAGCACTTCCTCACAAAGTTGTGTCATCTTAACAGAAGTGGGCAAAAAGCAGCTTCACTTGGCCTCAGGTCACTTACATTTCCTATCCTGTAGCTTTGAGTAGAAACTAGGTTATTAGGTCATAAATTGACTTGATTCTTAGAATTCTTCCAGAAGAGATTCCCATTTAGCAAGCCATAAAATAGTGCTCATTTCTATGAATCCAGAAGGCTAATTCAGGGGGAAGTTGCAGATTTGTTAAATGGCCCAGCCCAGAGCTGAGCAACAGGTTAGTAGTCTAGCTCCCCAGCATCTCCCAGATGCCTCACTTCTCTCTTGGATCCCTCCCTTTTGCTCATAGGACCAAAATAAAAATGGTAGAAAAATAAAAAGGAAGGTTGGCATGGACCCTTCAAATCATACCACTTAACATCTAACTGGCTTTGGGTGCTGTACACACAACTTCCAGCCCCTGGGAACACAACTCTAACTAACTTGCTCTTAATTTTTCCTGCACCCTAGGTATCACTATGTATGCTGTTGGGGTAGGAAAAGCCATCGAGGAAGAACTACAAGAGATTGCCTCTGAGCCCACAACCAAGCATCTCTTCTATGCCGAAGACTTCAGCACAATGGATGAGATAAGTGAAAAACTCAAGAAAGGCATCTGTGAAGGTACTATAGCTTACGCCGAAGACCTTAGCAAACAGGGCAGCATGAACTCTTTTTTTTTTTTTGAGATGGAGTCTCACTCTGTCATTCAGGCTGGAGTGCAGTGGCACAATCTCAGCTCACTACAACCTCTGCCTCCTGGGTTCAAGTGATTCTCATGCTTCAGCCTCCCGAGAAGCTGGGATTACAGGCACCACCACCACACCCAGCTAATTTTTGTATTTTTAGTAGAGATGAGGTTTCACCATGTTGGCCAGGCTGGTCTCGAACTCTTGACCTCAAGTGATCCAGCCACCACAGCCTCCCAAAGTACTGGGATTACAGGCGTGAGCTACCGTGTCCGGCCAACATGAACCTTTAGTGATAAATTCTCAACCAAAAAAAGTGTCTCCTTCATGGGCAGGGTCAGCAATGCCTAGAAACAGTACAAGAAGAAGGGCTGGGCACCATGGTTCCCTCCTGTAACCCAACCATTTTGGGAGGCTGCGGTGGGAGGATTGCTTGAGCCCAGGAGTTCAAGACCAGTTTGGGCAACAAAGTGAAACCCTGTCTCTGAAAAAAAATTTAACAATTAGCTAGGCATGATGGCACACACCTGTAGTCTCAGCTACCTGGGAGACTGAGGAGGGAGGATCGTTTGAGCCCTGGAGGTCACAGCTTCAGTGAGCCATGATTGCGCCACTGCACTCCAACCTGGGTGACAAAGCAAGACCCTGTCTCAAAAAAAGAAAAAAAAAAGGTGGGGGAAGCAGGGGAGGTGGGAAAGACAAAAGTAATAGCTACCATTGTTTGAGCCCTTGCTCTGTGCCAAGCAGTATAATAAGTGTTTTGACACACCAGCATGCTTCATCCTCACAAACACCCTAGAGAAATGATCATTTAACTAAAAATCAATCATTATATAAATCAGGAGAGCTGAAGTGCAATTTCAGAATATACCTATAATTGCAGTGTAAAGGGACGTACCTAGTTCTTCCAAGCCCACTGTTAAAATTAATGCCTTTCTGCATGGACTACTTGTTTACAGAATATCCGACTGCCCTTTAGACTTCAGATTTTGTTATGCATGCTTTTCTCCAGTTTACTAAGTGTGCCAGATATGCTTACAGATAGCAGTTCTGCCTATTTTTCCTTGTACTCATGTCCCCAGTTCACCAGTTAGATCCCAGTCTAAGTGCTCTGTCTTACCCCTCTAGGGAAAGAACTCTTGAGATGTGGGGTAACAGGGAGGGAAGGCCTTTCAGATTTCTGTGAGTAGACAATGTTTTGCCTCTTGATTGTTTCATTCAAGTTAAAATGCCTCAAGTGGAGCTGCTGCCACTGCAACTGAAATCCTTTAACAACTTCACCTTTTTCTCTGCCCTACTTTCTAGACATGACATTTTTGGGAGCATTCTTAAGATGTACTTAAGGGGTCCAAGCTTCTCTTACGAGAGAGAATTGCCCTAGAGTGGTCATAAGTATCATGGTAACCAACTGCTTTTTTGAATCTTTGGTGTTACCAAACAAAACCAAAAAACCTTAGGTTATGGCAGGTAGGTAAGGAGGTGGTCTGGGACCAGCTTCCTGAAGAACACACACATGCCTGTGGACAACCGTCACTTCTTTTGGTCATCTTTTTCTGCTCAGCTCTAGAAGACTCCGATGGAAGACAGGACTCTCCAGCAGGGGAACTGCCAAAAAGGGTCCAACAGCCAACAGGTACAGTTTTTAAGGCAGTGTTTTCAGAAATTTTGGTGGGTGCTTCTACCATGGTTTCCCTCCAGATAAAAGTTGTAAAGAAGTGAACGTAAGTATATTCAAATTATGATAATTAAGGCCTTTCTTCCCTCAAAAAGATAGTTAACATTTACTGTTACATTAAGCCATATTTGGTAACTAGCATCGTTTCAGGTGACAGTGTTTTTTTTGTTTTTGTTGTTGTTGTTGTTGTTTTGAGACAGTTTCATTCTGTTGCCCAGGCTGGAGTGCAGTGGTACGATTTCGGCTCACTGCAACCTCCACCTCCTGGGCTCAAGTGATTCTCCTGCCCCAGTCTCCCGAGTAGCTGGAATTACGGGCGCCCACCACCATGCCCAGCTAATTTTTGTATTTTTAGTAGAGACAGGGTTTTACCATGTTGGCCAGGCTGGTCTTGAACCCCTGACCTCAAGTGATCTACCCATCTTGGCCTCCCAAAGTGCTGGGATTACAGGCATGAGCCACTGTGCCCGGCTGTTTGTTTTTTTTGTTGTTGTTGTTGTTTGGTTTTTGTTCTTTTAATAAAGATGTTTACTCCACTGAAGGTAACAGTCTTTTTGCTTCAGTATGTCCCAAAGTAAAGCTCTGTACCAAGTGCTAGAAATACCAAGTACCTTACTCTGCTGACGGCTGTTTCATAACCAAAAGCATTATGCAGGTTTGACTGCAGTTTTCTTTCTCTTTACAGAATCTGAGCCAGTCACCATAAATATCCAAGACCTACTTTCCTGTTCTAATTTTGCAGTGCAACACAGATATCTGTTTGAAGACGACAATCTTTTACGGTCTACACAAAAGCTTTCCCATTCAACAAAACCTTCAGGTAATTCCAAGTAAAATATTACGATAAGATAACTTGATCTCAGCCATTCAGCTTGCCAACAACCTTAGCTTTAAGGAGGAAAGGAAAGAAGGAAGTAAGAAATAGTATAGAGGAAAACAGACGAAAGAATTTAAGTAAAATGAGAACTAAAACATAAACTAAAAGAAACTCAAGTAGTGTTCCTCAGTAATCCACAGTAAGGGCCACTTCCAGTGTTGGAAGCATATACAGCGCTTTCCTGGTATTTACTGGATCTGGCTGCATGGAAAAAGTGGAACATGTCTTTCATTATGGTTTCCTCCGTATGCTGATTCATTCCTATTATTATGCGTCTGGGAAGTCTGGTGGATTCTAGAGGTGAACACTTTCCATCTGCTTTCTCAGGAAGCCCTTTGGAAGAAAAACACGATCAATGCAAATGTGAAAACCTTATAATGTTCCAGAACCTTGCAAACGAAGAAGTAAGAAAATTAACACAGCGCTATATCCTTTTCTTGTATTATGCTTCTGTATGTAATGCAAATAATATTATCAAAACTTCATACACTCTATGTAGGTTTTATCAACTGAAGTCAATCCCATGAAGTCACGAAGAACAGTGAACTCCAGGAAAGGCTTTTTGCTTTAAAAAGCAGCCTGACAGGTGTTTGAGAGGCAAGGACAAGCCAAGCTTAGTAGCAACAGTCAAGCACTTAGTTGCCATCGGCTGTTCTCGGGGGCTTAGCATATTAAGGCCTGTCGGTCAGCATACAAAGTAAGGAAAAAAGAGACACTGGCCTAACTCCCTCTCTGCTAGGAAGGTGTGTAGGACATGATGAGGTCTGAAGTGCATCAAAGGTACGGTAAATATAGACAAAGAATGTTGTAGAATGAAGAGGTTTCAAACTCAGTACTCCAAATTTTCCTTTAGCCCCAAAGACCACCACAGCCACATATAGATTCAGTGTGTTGAGTTTCTGGAGGACAGGGGTGGTTTTTTCTTTTTTTCCCCTTGGCAGCAGAGATCTTCTCTATCAGCACTCTAAAAAATCAAACACTCCACCAAGGGAACAGCAGGATCCAATGATTCATTAAAACAATATTACAAATAAAAGGAATGCTTGGGGATAATAAAAGAGGATTCGGTGCTTTTACATATTGAACACCCTGCCAAGTGCTCTAAACTTAAAATTATAGTAAGCGTACTAAAGCTGGCTGATAACTCAAGTGCATCAACTAGTCTATAGGGAAATGGCTTAATTCTGAACTATCTCTGTGCCAGTGGGCTTATGTAATAAGGAACAACAGCATAGAGCAATTCCATTTCTGAAAGCTGGAAATATGCTCCCTTAAGTAAAATGAAATAATCTTTCTGAGTGGTTAATTGATGAATATGGGCTCTCATTCTGCCCTCAAGAGGGCAGACAGAGGGTATCAAGGAGCTTACAGGGAAGACCAATACCTATTCTAATGCCCTTTTCCTCTCGCTTGCCTGTCCCACCCCAAAGTTCTACTCACAAGAGACTAAAGAGGACATATTTTTACATAGGTCAGAATTCCTCAAAACTGTGGCCTTATGTAGCATCATGGTGAAACCTCCCTATTGCCCTTTGCTTCTGACTTCGTATCTTACTTTCCAAGGCCGAATTCTTTCATTGTCTTCTCTTCCCCAGATTCCCAACATTATCAATTCTGGCTCCTAGAAGTGTGCTATGGCAAACTAATTTACAAGCATTAAGGATGGAAGTGGAATCACAATTAAAAAAAAAAAAAAAAAAGACTGCAGCTGGGTGCTGTGGCTCACATCTGTAATCCTAGCACTTTGGGAGGCCGAGGTGGCCTTGCTTGAGCTCAGGAGTTCGAGATCAGCCTGGGCAACATAGTGAGGCCTTGTCTCTAAAAAATAATAAATAAAATAAATAAGGTCGGGCATGGTGGCTCACGCCTGTAATCCCAGCACTTTGGGAGGCCGAGGCAGGCAGATCACCTGAGGTGGGGAGTTCGAGACTAGCCTGGCCAACATGGAGAAACCCCGTCTCTACTAAAAATACAAAATTAGCCGGGCGTGGAGGTGCATGCCTGTAATCCCAGCTACTCGGGAGGCTGAGGCAGGAGAATCGCTTGAACCCAGGAGGCGGAGGTTGCAGTGAGCCAAGATCGCGCCATTGCACTCCAGCCTGGGCAACAAGAGCGAAACTCCGTCTCAAAAAAAGAGAAGAAAAACAAAAATAAATAAAATTAAAATTAAAAAGACAAATTCACACTGAGCCATCTGGCTTTGATGACGTTAAAAAAAAAAAAAAAAAACCCAAAATATTTGTCTTGACAGAATGTGTTAAATGAGTTCTACAAATTTACAAGTCAGGGTTTTAAAATACTTGACAGAAATGGAAAAAAAACCCAAAACCTTTTATATTTCAGAAGCCAAAATTTTACGTGGATAAATCAAGTTATATTTAAATGTAAATAAAAATAGACAATTCTTCATCTTCCTTAATTTGAGATTTACTAGAAGAAATGACACAGAGAATGGAAGCCCTGGAAAATCGCCTGAGATACAGATGAAGATTAGAAATCGCGACACATTTGTAGTCATTGTATCGAGGATTACAATGAAAGCAGTGCAGAGCCCCAAAGCTCAGGCTATTGTTAAATCAATAATGTTGTGAAGTAAAACAATCAGTACTGAGAAAGCTGGTTTGCCACAGAACAAAGACAAGAAGTATACACTAACTTGTATAAATTTATCTAGGAAAAAAATCCTTCAGAATTCTAAGATGAGTCTACCAGGTGAGAATGAATAAGCTATGCAAGGTATTTTGTAATACACTGTGGACACAACTTGCTTCTGCCTCGTCCTGCCTTAGTGTTGCAATCTCATTTGACTATACGATAAAGTTTGCACAGTCTTACTTCTGTAGAACACTGGCCATAGGCAATGCTGTTTTTTTGTATTGGACTTTACCTTGATATATGTATATGGATGTATACATAAAATCATAGGACATATGTACTTGTGGAACAAGTTGGATTTTTTATACAATATTAAAATTCACCATTTCAGAGAATGGTATTCAGTGCAAAAATTCTTAGTTTAACTTTAAATGGAAGATATGTATGTATGAGAAATGGCCAATATGCCTATGAAAAAATGCTGAATCTCATTAGTAATCAGGAAAATGCAGGTTAAAACAATACCATTTTTCACCCATCAGCTAACAAAAATGAGTATGTTTTTAACAAGTGTTGGTAAGGATGTGGAAATGTGAGGTTCTTATAGTAAGAATGCAAATGGCACTCTTTGTAGAGTAAGTCTGTTGACATCTCATAAAACTGAAAATGCACACAACCCTGTAAATCTAGCAACTGCACTCAGTTGATTTCAGCACATACATACAAAGAGACCTGCATAAGAATGTTACTAGACTTTGTAAAAGTAAAAAATAAGGGACAAAAACATCATCAGAAGGGGAACTGATAAACTCTGGTGTAATCCATACCACAGAAATACACCACCACATGTACAGGAATGTGCTACATCTATACAAATAAATGGTCAAACTCAAAACAAAGATGACTTTAAAAAGAATGACAAAATGTTTAGCATACCATTCCTGAAAATTAAAAAAACAAAATCAAAAATGTCACAGTGAAACCCCATCTCTACTAAAAATACAAAAAATTAGCCGGACGTGGTGGTGGGCGCCTGTAGTCCCAGTTACTCGGGAGGTTGAGGCAGGAGAATGGCATGAACCCAGGAGGGAGAGCTTGCAGTGAGCCAAGATTGGGCCACTGCACTCCAGCCTGGGGACAGAGCGAGACTCCGTCTCCAAAAAAAAAATAAAAAGAAAAAGAAAAACCTAGATGGGTACCCCACTACACACCGAGGCTGTTATATACCCCATTGCCCCTAGACTACAAACCTGTACATCATGTTACTGAATACGGTAGGCAACTGTAAAACAATGGTAAGTGTTGTATCTAAACACAGAAAAGGAATTTTTCAGCCTTATTATAATCTTATGGGATCACTGTTGTATATGCCATCCATCACTGACCAAACGTCATTATGAGGTACATGACTATCAGTTCTGGCATTGCTGCCAAAGTGGCTCAATTCTACTTTACTCTCTGTTGGGTTCAGGCTCCACCTAGCGGCTCAAAAGACTGCCTCCACCTTTTTAGCAATTAAATACCTTTCAACCTAACATTTTATCTCTCTGCCATGAGAATATATATATATATATTTTAGCTATTAAACATATTTCTCCTGGGGGAAGAAAAACCTCATGGCAAAAAAAAAAAAAAAAAAAAGCCTCCAACCAATGCATTAAAAGCTACAGATTAATCCAAGATATTTAACTTGAAGATTGTCTAAAATATTATTTCTCCATTTTGCTTGTTTTTGCCACTTGTAAATCTCAGTGTAAGGGTTCTGCATTCCATTTTCATCACTTATTGGATTTAATCTGCAAAGTAAGGCTAATAATAATATTGAGTGGTCAGATGATTAAATGAGTTAACATATACACTATTTTGTAAGGTACTTAAAACTTTTATTATTTATTTTTTGAGATGGAGTTTCGCTCTTTCACCCAGGCTAGAGTGCAGTGGCATGACCTTGGCTCACCGCAACCTCCGCCTCCCGGGTTCAAGCAATTCTCCTGCCTCAGCCTCCAAGTAGCTGGGATTACAGGCACCTGCCACCATGCCCAGCTAACTTTTGCATTTTTAGTAGAGGAGGGGCTTCATCATGTGGCCAGGCTGGTCTTGAACTCCTGACCTCAGGTGATCAGTCAGCCTCAGCCTCCCAAAGGGCTGGCATTACAGGCATGAGCCAACACACCCGACCATATTATTTATTTTTAGAGACAGGGTCTTGCTCTGTCATCCAGGCTACAGTGCAGTGGCACCACGATAGCTCACTGTAACCTCAACCTCTTGGGTTCAAGCAATCTTCCTGCCTCAGCCACCTGAGTAGCTGGCACCATAGGCCTGTGCCACCACAATGGGCTAATGTTTTTAACTTTTTTTGTAGAGATGGGGTCTCATTAAGTTGTCCAGGCTGGTCTCAAACTCCTGGCCTTAAGTGATCCTCCTGCCTCAGCCTCCACAAGTGCTGAGATTACAGGTGTAAGCCACAGTGCTGGACTCTAAAACATTTTAAATGCTCAGTATTAACTATTATATTTTTACTCTTTAGCAGCCAAGAGTATTGGACACAAAGATGGTGCTGAGCTAAGTGTATGTTGAGTAAATGAAAAGACAGAATAAATTCTTTGCTAACCTGAGGAAAGTAATCTGGTAGATTCCCACCCCTAAACTATCTTTTGAAGCAAACAGGCAGTAGTAAATTAAATAATGGTAAATGCATAAGAAATTTAAGAACTACTATTAACAAAATTCTGAACTAGAAAGTCACAAGTGTATCAATAAGAGAATTAAGTAAATGTTTAAGCCCTAGTAGTCATTATCCACTCTAATTTTTGATAAGTGACACAAAGTTGAATACCTTGAGTCCTTGTCCTGTAGAACCTTAGTTAGAGAGAGGTAATCAATGCCATATAAAAAGGTTCTAAGGTAACTCAGAAATACCTGTTTTAGACTGGGTGCTAGGCTTACCCTCAGAACAAGCACAGGTAAGCCCAGAAAAGGGAGGAGTGGAGGAAGGAAACCAGATTCCACTGCAGGTGAAGGGAGCAGCAAGTCTAAGGAGTAGTTGGTAGTTGGAAGACAGGGGATGGAAAACTTTTCCATGACACAGATTATAATTTATCTTCCAGACGACCCAACTATTAATAGTTATATTCATAATCAGCCTAAAATATGGTTTCTTCTCTACATTCCTTTTGCTCCTGCCACCATCCCATACCAACTGCAATTCTTAACACATTCTACAATATCCAGCCTCTTGAGATTTCTATTTCCATATCTAAGAGTTCAGTAGAGGTATGGAGTAAATCCAATTGGCTGCAATTTCCTACAATCCCTGAATATTAGAGCTACCCAAACACACTGCTTTCATTATAATCAGAAAACATTTTAAATGTCACCTTACACTTTCCCAGATCTTCCTGGCCAGTGACACTTTCTCTCTGACAGCAGTTTAAGAGCACTTAATCAAAGGTAACATAGGCCAGAATGAGTAAGGAATGTTTCCTGTCTAATAGCTTTAAACTTCTTGTCTCTCTAAACTTTCTTGCTGAAAGAAAGAATAGTTGTGACTGCACAAAAACATATAATGAAAAGGCAAAAACCAAATATAGCATATTATCAACTACATAGAAGGCCCTAGAAATCATAAATTTTCTAAAAAACCATCATTCCAAAATGCCTGCAGCCAAAAAACCACAACAGAAACCACGCAAAGAAAGGGTACACCAACATCTGCAATATTGTATTCTTTAGGTCACCATCCCCTGAGAAATTAAATTCGAGCTAGTCAACCGGGAGGAAAAACCCAAATAGTGTGAAAAGTCAACTTGTGGGAAAACTGACCAAGTAGATAATAAGCACACAAACTAAAGCCTTAACCATGAGATTGAAACATTTTGAACTATGAAAACAAACTAACACTATTAGAGACCAGTAGTCAGACCAAGCAATTCTTATCAAAGATTCAAATATTTTATATCACTTTGGCCACACGGGCCTCTGGATATGTAAACATGAACACCTTAGAACACTTAAAATCTTTCATATATTCAGTGACTCTTAACCAGGAGAGAAGCTAGTTTAAAAATGTGGTGATTTTGGGGGTGATTACAATGACATGGAAGGAAAACCAAGAATGAAAAATACCTGCAGAATCCACAGCCCTCCACAACAAAGAACTGTCCCATTACACAATGTCAGTAGTGCTCCCAAATTGAGAAATACTGAGTAAATGAACTGGTAAAACTATTACAAACCAGACTCTCCGAAGTATTAATATATCCACAACCTCAGATTAACTTCAGACTAAAATCATGAGCTATTCCCTTGAAAAAAACTCCTAACCCCCGACTATCAAACTGGGAACATGACCCACCCAGGGCTGTTATATAGCTATTAAGAGCTGGGGTCCTCTGACTCCAAGTGCAGTAAATGCTTGATTTTCTGCATACTATTTAGAAGGCATCCTCATTTACTGTCTCACTCATCTACCATCAAAACTTGCCTGAAAGAGGGGAGGGAGAAAAAGAGCAAGGAGATTGAGTCTAAAATCCAAAAGACATTGTCTTTTCTGACACTTCTGTGGCCTCCCTCCCTCAAAGCCCAGCTGACTACATAGGGCATACCTTACTAGCACCATTCAACTCTGTAAATTAGTATCTAACTAAATCATTATTTCCCCTCAAATTAATTCTTTCGAATGTTCCAAAAGATGTTAACATATGAAGGATTCCCTGGGACATACTCTTGGGGGATGCAGTATAGTTTCCAAAAATGTGAATACTTAACGTACTTCATAGTACATCTTTTAGGTGTATGATATAAAACATACTCGAGCAAACATGGACTTAACTATTGATGATCTGGGATTACTCAGAGATCGTCCAAGTGCACCAACCACTTACCTTAGGAAAGATTATTCATTAAAGTAAAACTTTTCTTAACCTATGACAGCATTTTGGATGGGGAAACATTTCAGTTAATCTTTTTTAGCTACTCAGATTTGGTAAATTGCAATTCTGGCTAAATTCTGGGTATTTAACCTTGTTGCCTCCTAAGCATACTAGAATATAAAATGCAAACAATGTCCTGAGAATGGAATTACAAAACTTGAGCTTCCTAAACATCTAGTACTAGAAAGGAACCCAGTGCACTCCCTTTACAAAAACTAGGCCAGGAGCAGGGCTCACGCCTGTAATCCCAGCACTTTGAGAGGCTGAGGCCAGGGGATCACGAGGTCAGGAGATCGTGACCATCCTGGCCAACATGGTGAAACTCCGTCTCTACTAAAAATACAAAAAAAAAAAAAATTAGCCAGGCATGGTGGCGCCCACCTGTAGTCCCTGTTACTCAGAAGGCTGAGGCAGGAGAATCGCTTGAACCTGGGAGGCAGAGGCTGCAGTGAGCCAAGATTGCACCACTGCACTCCAACCTGGGCGACAGAGCAGGACTCTCTCCAAAAAAAAGAACAGAACAACAACAAAACCTTGGAAAACAGAAATCAGGATGTGTAACTCTTTTTTTTTTTTTTTTTTGAGACGGAGTCTTGCTCTGTCGCCCACGCTGGAGTGCAAGTGGCACGATCTCGGCTCACTGCAAGCTCTGTAGCTGGGACTACAGGCGCCCACCACCACACCCGGCTAATTTTTTTTGTACTTTCAGTAGAGATGGGGTTTCACTGTGTTAGCCAGGATGGTCTCCATCTCCTGACCTCATGATCCACCTGCCTTGGCCTCCCAAAGGGCTGGAATTACAGGCGTGAGCCACCGCGCCTGGCCCAGGATGTGTAACTCTTTACTGAAAAGTCTTGCCACCACATCTGCCTCATCCTCTCTAATCCAACCTTCAGGAAATTGTACTGAAACAAAAATAGAAAAAAAAAAATACTGAAATAGATACAATGTTTTTAAAACAAGCAAATTTTATTAAAGGAAAATTTTGCATGGTTTACTTTTCACCAGTCTGTTCTGGCATGCTTCTGATGATGTCAGAGTCACCTAAAAAATATTAAAAAAAAAAAAAAAAAGTAATTTTACAATTCTTTTAATAGCAACTGGTACTATAAAATTTCTCTACCTTTGGCTATCCCTTCTGTAGACAATGGTCTGCAAATTAGAACTGATTTTTTGCAAAAGTTATCACATTAGCTGTACTGTCATTTTTCTTAAGGTTGACCAAAGATAACCCAGAATCACAGCCATTATATAATCACACAAAATGATCATATAATAAAATTGGTTTATCACCAGCATTTATAAAACCAGACCTAGGGAAATAACTAGGTTTGGGGACACATGCATGGTCTTAATATAGCGAATGTTTAGCCTGTCCTGACTACTACAAAATCAGAACAGCGAGAATATTCGCAGTATTCTATGAATCAAAGATTCACAATTGGAAAACAGAATGATGTAGATTTTCGGCACTTTTTTTTTCTCAAGCTAATTTTACATGTCTGTTCTCAGGAAGCAAGAATTACTTTCTTCTGTTTTGCCAGATTATTCTCTCCTTATTTCACCTTTTACCAAATCTATAAGTCATTATTTTGTAGGTACTTCATCAAATGAAATTCATTATCTGACAGTAAAAATTTTAACTTATAATAAAGCCAATTATAAAGTACTGGCATTCATTACCAATTCTCTACAAAATACAACCACAGGATATGCCTTGCTAGATCCATATTCTATCTGAATTTAGGAACCAAAGACATTTGCGTAGTAAGAAATACTTGTCCAGACATTACATTAGAAAGGCAAAAAAAAAAAAAAAAAAAAGACTTTACGATTTAAAAAGCATACCTGGATCAATGATAGCCAGTGTGCACACTCTGTAGTATTTTCCGCATGCTGTGCCCAGTTCAATATTATTGCCACTGTAGTGATGGACACCAGTTTTAGCCAACATTGCATAGTACTCTATTTCAGATTTCCTTTGGGAACCAAAAAGGGCAAATAAATAAATGCGATACCAAGTGACTGACAGACTAAATGTTACTACTTCTTTTACTAGTGTTAATGTTGCTAAGGCCTTCAAAAAGTAACAAAATCATACATTACTCTTAAAAACATCATATTCATTATCCAATACAAACCAACATTTGTATGTATCCCTTGCAAGTGAAGGGGCAACCAGCAAATATCTACTCAACCCCTACTATGTGTAAGACAGTATCAATACTCACGGAAGAGGGTAAGATGCAAATAAACGAAAGCAAAGCATTATGTAGCATTAATAAGGGCCACATACTTTATATTTCCATGACTATCTCTAAAGTAGGTATTATGTACTCTTTTTTTTTTTTTTGAGATGGAATCTCATTCTGTCACTCAGGCACATCGTGCAGTGCCACGATCTCGGCTCACTGCAACTTCCACCTCCTGAGTTCAAGTGATTCTCCTGCCTCAGCCTCTCAAGTAGCTGGGATTACAGGCGTGCACCACCACACCCAGCTAATTTTTTATATTTTTGGTAGACAGGGTTTTACCATGTTGGCCAGGCTGGTCTCGAACTCCTGACCTCAAGGGATCTGCCCGCCTCAGCCTCCCAAAGTGCTGGGATTACAGGTGTGAGCCACGGCACACAGCCCTATTCTTTTTTTTTTTTTTTAATCTAATGAAACTGAGCCACAGAATAGTAAGTGGAGGATCCAGAATCTAAACCTTTAAAAGATAAGCCATTTCTATCACTATCCCCCCAGTGCCCAGAATTCTAGATGGGGAGTGATACCGTTTTAGAGTTAAAATTTCTGGCCTCACGCGTGTAATCCCAACACTTTGGGAGGCCGGATCACTTGAAGTCAGGAGTGTCAGACCAGCCTGGCCAACACGGTGAAACCCTGTCTCTACTAAAAATACAAAATTTCAGCGTCAATTTAGTAGATACTAATGGTTTTAGGAATCGGAAAGGAGTCCTATACTATCTTGCCACTCAAATTATGTGGATCCACATACCAGCAATAGTGCTACAATGTACTAGTTAAAAAAGTACCTCAAGCCGGGCACAGTAGCTCACACCTGTAATCTCAGCAGTTTGGGAGGCCGAGGTGGGTGGATCACCTAAGGTCACAAGTTCGAGACCAGCCTGGCCAACGTGGCGAAACCCCATCTCTACTAAAAATACAAAAATTAGCCAGGCGTGGTGGCGGGTGCCTGTAATCCCAGCTACTCGGGAGGGTGAAGCAGGAGAATTGCTTGAACCTGGGAGGCGGAGGTTGCAGTGAGCTTAGATTGTACCACTTGCACTCCAGCCTGGGTGACAAGAGCGAAACTCTGTCTTAAAAAAAAAAAAAAAACCTCGGGCCCCATCCCAAATCCAATGAAATCAGAACTTGCATTTTAACATCACCCATGTGACTCCTTTGCACAGTCATGTTTCAGAAGCACTACTATAGAAGACAGGCTTTAAAGAAAGTTTCAAGGAATGGTTAGGGAAAAGCCCAACCCATGGGACGAGACAGAAAGGGCCCTCCAGGCTTTGACAGTAACTACAGACACCCTATATAAAATGCTGTAAGCAGCTTATGCATCACCACAGAAAATTTGGTCACATAGCTTATATTCTGCAAGGTCTAAGTTTCTTTGGCTTATTTACAACACCCCCTAAGTTCAATTTCAAAACAGTGAGTCAAGCATAAACCTTGACTCAGAACTGATTTAGTGGGCTAAACTAGGTGATTCTATGATAGCCTGCAACTCCATAGCCCAGCCTCAACTTTTCTTACCTAGTTTTCTGACACTAAAACAAGTTCACACAATGAAGCGTCATTAAAGCACCTCAAAGCTAAAAGAACCAAAAAAGCAGGACACAAAATACATGGAAAAAACAATGTGTCTGCTTCCATTAAACCGCGATGTTCTGTTTTCACTCCTGCCACACACACATTTCTCCCCCAAAAATAAGCTCACAGAAGGGGAGCACATGATTTGGGGGTGGGTGGGGGAGACGGGAATGAAGGGCCAAACACCACAATCGCTACCGTAATTATCCTGCAAGTGTTCGAGTTTCATGGTACTCAGATTACAAGTTTACACTCCTGTATATTCGTTCACGATGAATTCGCGGTAGGCGACGCCCGTTCAGTTTCTTCGATTACCTCAAAGCTGGGCAGTTGTTAGCGAGAATGACCAATTTCGCTTTGCCTTGTCTGATCATCTTCAGAGTCTGCTTGTACCCCAGGACGTACTTCCCACTTTTCATAACGAGTTGGAGCCTAGAGTTGATCGACTCCAGCGACTTTTTCTACAAAGCAAACATTAAATACGGACCTAAGGGCCTCGCGTGCAACCACCTCAAAACCGGACCCAGCTTTTTGAAGCCGAGCCCCTTAAACTTCCGAAGTCGAGGACCCCAAGTCATTGAGAGGGCCACTGGGATTCCCTCTGGGGCCCTCCAAATGCCAGCAAGCATGCTGTCATCCCAGTGGGCTCACATCTGCCCGCCCTGGCCGAGACATCTCTCCACGTGAATCGGCTTCCGGGCCTGGCCCGCCTCACTCACCGTCTTCTTTGCGGCCACCATCTTCCTGCCTTAGGTGCGGGACGGCCCCCAACCTAGAAGAGACAGAGGACAGGACGGAAGTTTAGGATCCGGAATCACAAATGGCAACCCGCAAAGCTCCCCGCGCTGCCTAAACCTCGGTCGGTAGGAGCCCACTCACCAACAGCAGCCGCTAAGATGGCCGGGGAACGAGAAAGGAAAGAGTTCCCACAATGCAAAGCTCTTCACGGCAGAGCCGGAACTGCAGGACCGGAAGCGGAAACAGATAGCAAGCAGAAGGGGCGGAGCAAAAGCGGGGGGCCGCTGCCCGTTGCTATTGGTACCGCTAGCTAGAATGGCTGCGCGCGCCTTACGCGGCGGATCATACCTTTAATCCCAGCACTTTTGGAGCTTGAGGCCGGAAGATCTGTTGCGTCCAGCTCAAGGCCAGCCTGGACAACATAGACCACCCCTGTCTCTACAAAAAAAATAAATAAATAAATAAGAAATTAGCCAGGCGTGGTGGCGCGCTCCAGTAGTCCTAGCTACTCCCAGCCACGCCGGAGGCTGAGGCGGGAGAGTCGCTTGAGCTCGGTAGGTCGAGGCTGCAGTGAGCCATGATCGCGCCACTGCACTCAGCCTGGGCGACAGAGTGAGACTGTCTCAAAGAAGGAAAAAAAAGAATGGCGGCGGGGGTGTTCGCTTTCCCGCTCTGCGGGCCTTTAAGCCTCTCGGCGTTGTGTTGCTGTTCTGCTGCGAGCTGCGGTCTAACGAATCGAGGCGCTTAGAACCCGGAGGGAGTTCGAAAAGCCGACTGAAGGTGAGGTGGGAGGGTCGATGAGAAGAGGCTGCGGCGGCAGCGACCACGTGCTTAATGCCGCTGAATTCATCTTTGCCCTGAGGCGCGGCTCTTGGAGAGCCTTGTGGGTGACTCCGATGCGCCTCAGCACCGGCATTTACTCTCCGCTTGGTAGAAGCAGCTGTGTCCTCACCCGTGCGGTCACCCCAGTTACCTGTCCCCTGGAGAACGGTGGCGCCCTGCTCGAGTTTCCCAAAACTCGCCTTTTGTGACTGTGTTAGCGTGAACTTGTGAGCCGAGTTTGCACTGAGAGCGCGATAAACAGGTCTAATTTTTTAAAAGTATTTTCGCTGTTAACGTTGGATCTTGGTATAAATGTCCAGAGACAGACCACTGAAAATATTAGGCGCTGAAAATCCCCACCTAATCAATCAGACCAGTGGGTAAGCTATATGAGGGAAACCTCTTCCCCTCCTTAATTAAGCCTCACCAAAAAACGCGTGCTGTACCAGGAATCATTTACATATATTTATTTAATACTCACAAAAGTCCCATGAGATAGTAACCTTTTTATTGTCCATTTTACATATCTAGGGCTATTGTCAGAGCTAGGACCAGAGCCCAGGTAACTTAGCTCTCTTAACAATTAAAGTTGATTCAGGCCGAATGCGGTGGCTCACGCCTGTAATCCCAACATTTTGGAAGTCCGAGGTGAGCGGATCACCTGAAGTCAGGAGTTCGAGACCAGTCTGGTCAACATGGTGAAACCCCGCCTCTACTAAAAATACAAAAATTAGCCAGGTGTGGTGGCTTGTGCCTGCAATCCCAACTACTTGGGAGGCTGAAGCAGGAGAATCGTTTGAACCTGAGAGGCAAAGGTAGCAGTGAGCTGAGATCGGGCCACTGCACTCCAGCCTGGGCGACAAAGCGAGAGTCTCTCTCAAAAAAAGTAATAAGGCCGGGCGCGGTGGCTCACGCCTGTAATCCCAGCACCTTGGGAGGCTGAGGCGGGAGGATCACGAGGTCAAAAGATCGAGACCATCTTGGCCAACATGGTGAAACCCTGTGTGTACTAAAAATACAAAAATTAGCTGGGCTTGGTGGCGCGTGCCTGTAGTCCCAGCTGCTTGGGAGGGTGAGGCAGGAGAATCACCTGAACCCAGGAGGTGGAGGTTGCAGTGAGCAGAGATCACGTCACTGCACTCCAGCCAGGTGACAGAGCGAGACTCCGTCTCAAAAAATAGTATAATTACTATTATACTATTAATTATTATACTATTATTATGAATAATAAAATATATTTTAAAATATTAATAATAAAATAAAAATAACGTTCATTCAAGTGTGTGCCCCTCTTTGATGAGAAATTAACCAAGTTGAATTAGATTATCATAGTACTTGCTTTAATATTTAGTCATAAATTACTTAACACTGCAAATCCAGATATCTGCCTTCCTCTATTACTCTAGTTGTATAAACAAACTCTTTTTGTTTTTTACTAATTTTAGAACTAACAGATAACTAGTTCTCTGACTTCAAGAAACTGAGACCTGGAGAAGTTGTGGTGCTGCTACCTGATAGAGTAAAGGTTGAAACACCAATCCGCCTTTTAATCCTGTGTTATTTTTTTTTCCTGATCCACATTTCATTTGTGGTTGTCATCCTATTATAAAAGTTGAATCCTCAGGCCGGGCGCAGTGGCTCACGCCTGTAATCCCAGCACTTTGGGAGGCCGAGGCGCACGGATCACGAGGTCAGGAGATCGAGACCATCCTGGCGAACACGGTGAAACCCCATCTCCACTAAAAATACAAAAAAATTAGCTGGGCGTGGTGGTGGGCGCCTGTAGTCCCAGCTACTCAGGAGGCTGAGGCGAGAGAATGGCGTGAACCCGGACCCGGAGCTTGCAATGAGCCGAGATCGCGTCACTGCCTCCAACCTGGGCGACAGAGCGAGACTCCGTCTCAAAAAAAAAAGAAGCTGAATCCTCAAGAGCATTTTCTATTACAATTCACCCCACATACCATTTGGCAATGTTTAGAGTCTGCCATTCACATTAGACATTCAGACATGAATCTTTTTTTTCCATTATCATCAAACATTTTTCTTAGACACTTGATATGCAAAGAACTACACCCTACCTTCAGGAGGCTAATAGTCGTGTTGAGAAGGCAAGACCTATAAAGACAATTAGTACAACTCTAACTGCCATATGAAGTCGTTGTTACAGATGTTACATGTTCATTCATTCCACAAACAGTACCATGTGCCATCACCTGTCTTAAGCCCATGGTCATATAAGATTCCTTCAGAAAACTTGCTGTCTATTGTCTGAAGGAAGGTATAAGCAAATAGCATAATATGTTTATTTAACAAATATATATGATGAATTCATCCTCACTCCAGGCACTAAGAATATACAAAGACATGGTGACTGTTCTTAAAGAGCCTACTATCTAGCTAGGCCTTAAAGGAGAGTAATATAGGAATAATTAGTTTTCTATAGACTTTCATGTACTTTTCACAAACCTTAACTCATGGTTACAATAAGCTCATAGGCATTGTTATCCTTATTTTACAAGGGCTAAGATTAGAGACAAAAGTTGTTAAATTATTTAGTAAAGGTTAGACAGGTAAGCTGAGATTTGAAGTCAAGCACTTTGCAGGATTAACTGAAATCAAGGAGGGGATGCATTCTAGTCAGAAGAGCAGAAGCAAAGCTGAAAGGTGCTTGCTTCAGCAGCATGTATACTAAAAATTAGAATGATGCAGAGAAGTTAGCATGACCCCTGTGCAGCGATGACACACAAATTCGTGAAAAAAAAAAAAAAGCTAAAAGGAGACGAGTGGTTAGTACAATTTGGCTGGAATATAGCATTCATGAGAAGGAAGGAGAAAAAAAGAATACAAAAGAAAAGTGGAACGTTAAAGCTTTAAATGTTACAAGTGTAAGTTTGCTTTAGAGTGGAATTATAAGAAATCATCTTATGCTCAAATTTTGCTGCCTTTTCTAATCTTTTCCCAGAAATGTATTTAAATCCCTGGAAATTCCTTGTCCATTACTGAATAGCCTTTGGGAGAAGCTCTCTGAATGGAAGAGGCATATTGATCAGTGATGCCATTGGGACCTGAAAACAGTGAAGGCTCTAAAATTAAATAGCCACCATGGCTGGGCGCGGTGGCTCATGCCTGTAATCCCAGCACTTTGGGAGGACGAGACAGGTGGATCACGAGGCCAGGAGATCGAGACCATCCTGGCTAACATGGTGAAACTCCGTCCTACTAAAAATACAAAAAAATTAGCCAGGCGTGGTGGCGGGCGCCTGTAGTCCCAGCAACTTGGGAGGCTGAGGCAGGAGAATGGTGTGAACCCGGGAGGCAGATCTCTCATTGAGCCGAGATCACACCACTGCGCTCCAGCCTGGGCAACAGAGCAAGACTCCATCTCAAAAAAAAAAAAAAAAATTAAATAGCGACCAGGAAAATTAAAGTTAGGTATAAAATAGGTTAAGAAAAAGGTGCTCTTGAAGGACAGATTGACAGTGTGTCAAAACGGAAAGAACATACCTATATAAGCATTTCGTATGAGGATATACAAGATGACAGTGGGTTCCTCAGGAAAATGGGATTGGAGGTTGGAAGGAGGTAGAGAAGCACTTTTTAATTATATTCCCTTCTGTGCTATTTGAGTCTTTTGGCCCAGTGATTCAACTTTTAGGAATTTATCCTACAGAAGCAGTCACAGAGTTGCTTAAAGACATGGGAACAAGAGTATTTATTTCAGCTTTATTTATTCATTTTTTGAGACCGAATCTCCCCCTGTTGCCCAGGCTGGAGTCCTGTGGTATGATCTCGGCTCACTGCAACCTCCGCTTCCTGGGTTCAAGTGATTCTCTTGCCCAGCTAATTTTTGCATTTTTAGTAGAGACGGGGTTTCGCCATGTTGGCCAGGCTGGTCTCAAACTCCTGGGCCCAAGCAATCTACCCGCCTTGGCCTCCCAAACTGCTGGGATTACAGGTGTGAGCCACCGTGCCTGGGCAGCATTATTTATAACAGCAAAAAATTAGAAACATCAAATGCTCATCATTCTTAATATACAGTCATGCACTGCATAATGTTTTGGTCAATCATGGACCACATATACAACAGTGGTCCCATAAGATTATAATACATTATTTTTACTGTACCTCTTCTGTGTTTAGATACACAGATACCACTGTGTTACTGTTGTCTACAGGCACAGTAACACGCTGTACAGATTTGTAGCCTAGGAACAACAGGCTATACCATATAGCCTAGGTGTGTAGTAGGCTATACCATCTAGGTTTGTGCAAGTACACTCTGATGTTCAAACAACAATGAAATCGCCTAACAATGTAGTTTTCAGAATGAATCCTTGTCATTAAGTGATGAATGACTGTATATTTGTATAGGCATAGAAAAAAGTCTGGAAAAGTCAGATATCAAAACAGAGAGAGATGAGAAGAGTGAGCAATGAGGAAGGGACCTTTACTTTTTCTTTAGGTTTTTTTAGTACTGCTTGAATTATTTTACAGTAAGCATTAATTATTGTTACATAAAAAGTTCCTTTTTAATATTAATAATGAAGTGTTCTTTTACAATAAATGTCTCATGAAACATCAATTACACCTCAATGTAGTACTTCTCAAAGTCTGGCTCTCAGATCACCTGCATCAAAATCAATGATTCAAACTCCTGGACCCCACCTAGGCCTTTGGAAGAAATCTCTGGGTGTGGGTCCTGGGAATCTTGAGTTTAACAGTCATCCTAGATGATTATTATAATTACTAAAATTTGAGAATTAGAGACCTAAAGAATGAGATAGTCAAATTGGTTCTGAGACATGCCTGCTTAGATAGAGCTATAAAGTAAACAGTAATGATCCCTTGTATTGAGATTGAGTGTTCTACTTTCAAAGCGTTTTTTTTTTTGGGGGGGAGACAGCCTTGCTCTGTCACCCAGGCTGGAGTACAATGGTGCAATCTTGGCTCACTGCAACCTCCACCTCCCGAGTTCAAGCAATTCTCTTGCCTCAGCCTCCCAAGTAGCTGGGATTACAGGCACCTGCCACCACGCCCAGCTAATTTTTGGTATTTTTAATAGAGACGATTTTTTGCCATGTTGGCCAGGCTGGTCTCGAGCTCCTGACCGCGTGATCCACCCACCTCAGCCTTCCAAAGTGCTGGGATTACAGGTGTGAGCCACCATGCCCAGCCTTTTTTTTTTTTTCCTTTCTTTTTTTTTTTTTTTTTTTTTTGAGACAGGGTCTTGCTCTGTCACCCAGGCTGGAGTACAGTGGCACAGTCACAGTTCACTGCAACCTCAACCTTCCTGGCTCAAGGGATCTTCCCACCTCAGCTTCTGAGTAGCTGGGACTACAGGTGTGTGCTGTCATGCCTAGCTTATATATATATTTATCTCTCCTATATATTATATATTTATTATAGAGACAGGTTTCACTATATTGCCCAAGCTGGTCTTGAACTCCTAGGCTCAAGCGATCTTCCCATCTTGGCCTCCCAAACTGCTGGGATTAAAGGAACTTGCCTCAAAGCATTTGTTTTATTTATTTTTTGAGACCAAGTCTCACTGTTATCCAGGCTGGAGTGCAGTGGCACAGTCACAGCAACCCCGACCTCCTAGGCTCAAGCAGTTCTCCTGCATCAGTCTCCAGAGTAGCTGGGACCACAAGTACATGCCACCATGCCCAGTTAACTTTTAAATTATTTCTAGAGATGAGAGCTCACCATGTTGCCCAGGCTGGTCTTGAACTCCTGGCCCCAATTGAACCTCCTGCTTAAACCTCCCAAAGTACTAGGGTTATAGATGTGAGCTGCTGTGCCAAAGTTTTTATTTATTAATTTAGGGGAGTAGATGGAAGGAGAGGAGAGAAAGGAGCACAAAGCTTTTTTTTTTCTTTTTCTTTTTTGAAACAGGGCCTTGCTCTGTCACCCAGGCTGGAGTACAGTGGCAGTGATCTTCACTCACTGCAGCCTCTGCCTCCCGGGTTCAAGCGATTCTCCCACCTCAGCCTCCCTAGTAGCTGAAACTACAAGCACCCGACACCATGCCCGACTAATTTTTGTATTTTTTGGCGGAGTTGGGGTTTCACCATGTTGGTTAGGCTGCTGTCGAACTCCTGACTTCAAGTGATCTGCCTGCCTTGGCCTCCCAAAGTACTGGGATTACAGGTGTGAGCCACTGTGACTGGCTGCA
This sequence comes from Pongo abelii, assembly GCF_028885655.2. Classification (NCBI taxonomy): domain Eukaryota; kingdom Metazoa; phylum Chordata; class Mammalia; order Primates; family Hominidae; genus Pongo; species Pongo abelii. The sequence goes on from NC_071992.2 coordinate 113,966,306, forward strand.
AAGCTTTTAAATATTCACTTTCCTCCAAAGTAATCAGGATAGTTGCCGTCCCTGTTTTAGAGAATAAATGATTAAAGTGCATGAGGTAACTTCTGAGGCACTTTTCTTTATATGATACCAAGTATCCCGTCCCAATTATGTGCTATGGTTTGAATATTTGTGTTCCTTCCAAAATTTATAGGTTGAAACCTAATCCCCCAATGCGAGTGTTAGCAGGTGGAGCCTTTAAGAGGTAATTAAGCCATGAGGGCAGAGCCCTGATGAATGGATTAATGCCATAAAAAGGGCCATGAGAAGGTTCATTGTCTCTTTTGCCCTTCTGCCTTGTGAAGATGAAGTATTCATACCTGCAGAGGATGCTGCATTCCAGGCACCATCTTAGAATAAGAATCACCAAACCTGCTGGCACCTGGATATTGAGCTTCCCAGCCTCCAGAACTGTAAGCCAATAAATTTCTGTTTATAAATTAACCAGTCTCAAGTGTTCTGTTAAAGCAGCAGGAAAAGACTAAGATACTATGTGTCCTCACTATACTTTAAAGAAAGGACTTAGTTGCTTTCTCCCAAGGATCTTACCATGATTTTGTACTGGAAACCAGTGAAGCCCAAAGCACTCATCTTGTGTCTGAATCATGACCACAACATGGGAATGCCTCCTGGGGAATCTTAACTGAATCCACTCTACCTCTCTTTGGAGACAGACTTGGGGCCTTGGTTTCTCTTTCTGTCTCTCTCTCTTTTTTTTTTTAGAGATGGAGATCTCACTTTGTTGCCCAGGCTGGTTTCGAACTCTTCCTGAAGCAGTCCTCCTGCCTCAGCCTCCCACAGTTCTGGGATTACAAGTGTGACCCACTGTGCCTGGTTAACATTTCTCTTTCATACCTGCATGACTTTGAGCAACTTTTAAAATCTCTGCGGCCAGGTGCGGTGGCTCACACCTGTAATCCCAGCACTTTGGGAGGCCGAGGTTGGTGGGTCACCTGAGGTCAAGAGTTCAAGACCAGCTTAGCCAGCATGGTGAAACCCCGTCTCTACCAAAAACACAAAAATTAGCCGGGCGTGGTGATGCATGCCTGTAATCCCAGCTACTTGGGAGTCTGAGGCAGGAGAATCGCTCAAACCCGGGAGGCGGAGGTTGCAGTGAGGTGAGATCATGCTGCTGCACTCCATCCTGGGTGACAGAGTGAGATTCTATCTCAAAAAAAAAAAAAAAAAAAAAAAAAAAAAAAATCTCTGTAAGCCCCAGTGTCCTCATCAATAAAACTGGATAAAATAGGATAGGCCAGGCGCAGTCGCTCATGCCTGTAATCCCAGCGCTTTGGGAGGCAGAGGCGGGTGGATCACTTGAAGTCAGGAGTTCAAGACCAGCCTGACCAACATGGTGAAACCCCATCTCTACTAAAAATACAAATATTAGCCGGGCATGCTGGCATGCACCTGTAATCCCAGCTACTCAGGAGGCTGAGGCAGGAGAATCGCTTGAACCCAGGAAGCAGAGACTGTAGTGAGCTGAGATCGTGCCACTGCACTCCAGCCTGGGCAACAGAGTGAGACTCTGTCTCAAAAGCAAACAAAAAAACTGGATAAAAGAAAGATGTGTACCTCATAGTATTATTGTGAGGATCACAGTAAATATTATAGCACTGATCACAGGGCCCTGTATAGGAAAACCAGGCAGTGGATATTCCTCAATCTCACTCCTACCTCCACACCACCGCAACCCACACATACCTTCTGCAGTTAATCACAACAGAACAAAACCTATACTCTAGAGGGAGAAACACTTGCAATGCAAAAAAGACAGCCAAATTTCTTTAGTTCATGAATATTTTGTAAATACTTCCACACACATACTTATTAGAGCAGGGGCTGGCAAACTTTTTGTTGAGAACAAAATAGTAAATATTTTAGGTCTTTAGGTCCATATGGTCTCTGTGACTACTCAGTTCTGCAGCTGTAGCACAAAAACAGCCATAGACAATATGTAAAGGAATGGGCACAAATGTGTTCCAATAAAACTTTATTCACAAAATCAGGCAGCGGCTGAATCTGGCATGCAGACTATAAGATTACTATTATTAAACATAACTACTTTTAAGTCATATAGAGAATACCCTTATTCTAAAGAGATGTACATTGACATATTTGGGTGAAATATCATGAGTTCTTCCATTTATTTTCAAGGAGTTCAAATAAAAATTTATGTAGATAGGCAGGTAGAACAAATGCAGCAAAATGTTAATTGTTGAATTTAGGTGGAGGGTATATGAGTGTTCATTTTACTGTTCAACTTTTTGTAAATTTAAAAACCTTCACACCAAAAAGTTGGGAAATGTGTATGTTTTAAGAAAGGACTTTGCCATCCAGATGTTATTTTTTCTGATGCTAGTCTAGCATTTCAGAGTGACTTTGAAAGAATACCAACAGGTAAATGTTGGACAGAATTAACACAAGGCCGTCCTTTGGTTTTACTTCACCAAAATGGCCGCTCCAAGTTTCTGAGAACTGTGTATGCACCTGAAATCATTGTGCTTCTGGCTTTTACTTGCTATGAGAATTAAAAGTGACAAGCCTGCATTTCCTGTTGGAGCAAGTACTAACAAGTTCATCTGATTTGTATTGGCCCATCTACTTATTGTCAAGCAGTGAAAACTATCATATTCATTGTCATCTACTATTTAGTGTTCAGATTAGGAAGCAGCCTATTAGTGATTTGGAACTTAATTTGCCTAACTCAACCTTCATATTCTTACCAGTCATCCTGGACATTAAACATGCTCACAAAGATCAAGGGAGGGAAGGACAATGAATCCAAGTGAGAGGACCTTGTAAACTCAGTGAAAGCTCTTGGCCTTACAGCTAACTAAAACATACATAGGCTGGGCACAGTGGCTCATGCCTGTAATCCTAGCACTTTGGGAAGCCAAAGTGGGAGGATCACTTGAGCCCAGGATTTTGAGACCAGCTTGGGCAACATAGTGAGACTCCGTCTCTATCAAAAAGAAAAAAAAATTCTTTTTAATTACCCAGGCGTGGTGGTTGGCATGTGCCTGTGGTCTCAGCTATGCTGAAGGCTGAGGTGGGAGGATCACTTGAGCACAGGAGGTCAAGGCTGCAGTGAGCCGTGATCGTGCCACTGCACTGCAGCCTAGGCAACAAAGCAAGACCCTGTCTCAAAAACAAACAAACAAAACCCACAAAACATTAAAACATATATACACCTATTCAGAATTCTGAATAGGGGACAAGAGGGAATGAAGGTTACCTATTCATCTCTGCCATTTCTGCCTCCACATTAATACGGAATCTGAAATATTTCTTCAATATTTCTTTCTGTTCAGACTAGGAGTGCTCTAGACTCTTAACAGTTTTGTTTTCTGGCCTTCACACTCTACATATCCTGCTGGACTTGGTTAAAAATAGGCCAGATAATGCTTTCTCCCATTTTTTTCTAAAATGTTTTTTAATCCAAGGAAGCATATGCTTTTTATGTTCTAGGGTACAAAGAGCTCACAGTACTTTATCCACTGTTTTACTGTGGAGAAGTGACACTTCTGGAAAGTAAAGTGGTATCTAAAAAGGTTGGTCTCTTGGTTGATTTACATTTCTTAGAGTCAGTTTTTGAAATTTTAATATAACTGATATCCCTGTGTGTCTCTGTCCACAAAAGTATGAAGTTTTACATATCATTTTCAATGATTTGAAAAGTCTACAATGTACTTTTGTCCTTAATAAAGCCAGGAAGCACAAGCTAAGACATCACATGTTTTTTGCTTTTAATCAGAATAATATTAATGTAACACTGCATGTCATGCTGATCAGAAAATATCACTGATTACTTAATGGAGAAATATAAATGCAATTTTGTGATAAAATCAAAACATAAGTATGTGGAAGTAAAATGATAAAAGGAGTCCTTGGAGGTGAAAAGATTTATGAATTACTGTCTGGGATATTTTCAGCTATGAAAATCACAGTATCAGGCCAGGCTAGGTGGCTTACACCTGTAATCCCAGCACTTTGGGAGGCCGAGGCAGATGGATCACTTGAGCCCAGGAGTTCAAAACTAGCCTGGGCAAGATGGCAAAACACCATCTCTATTAAAAATACAAAAACTTAGCCAGGTGAGGTGGCCCGTGCCTGTAGTCCCAGCTACTCAGGATGCTGAGGTGGGAGAATCACCTGAGCCCAGGAAGTCGAGGCTGAGGTGAGCTGTGATCATGCCACTGCACTCCAGCCTGGGCAACAGGAGTGAGACCCTGTCTCAAAAATAATAACAATAATAATAATAATAATAATTTTTTTTTTGAGACGGAGTCTCACTCTGTCGCCCAGGCTGGAGTGCAGTGGCGCAATCTCGGCTCACTGCAAGCTCCGCCTCCTGGGTTCACGCTATTCTCCTGCCTCAGCCTCCTGAGTAACTGGGACTACAGGCGTCCGCCACCATGCCCGACTAATTTTTTTTGTATTTTTAGTGGAGACGGGGTTTCACCGTGTTATCCAGGATGGTCTCGATCTCCTGACCTCGTGATCCACCCGCCTCGGCCTCCCAAAGTACTGGGATTACAGGCGTGAGCCACCATGCCTGGCCAAATTTTAATCACAGTATCAGTTATGACCTGGTATTAAGCTAGTCATCAAATAAGACTAAAGGAATAAGACAGGACAGGTAATTGTTGAGAAAGCAGTCAGGAAAAGGGGAGGTGGTGTAAGTGTGTGTATTGGTTTGGAGACTTGTCAGCAGCAGAAACAAAGTAGCTCAACTAAGCAGAAAAGAAATTTAGTTTGTAGTTCAACAGGCACAGTGGCTCATGCCTGTAATCCTAGCACATTGAGAGGCCTAGGAGGGAGGATCACGTCAGCTCAGGAGTAGTTTGAGACCAGCCTGGGCAACATGGTGAAACCTCATCTCTACAAAAAAAATACAAAAGTTAGCCAGGCGTGATGGCATGCCTGTAGTCTGAGCTACTTGGGAGGCTGAGGTGGGAGGATGGCTTGAGCCTGGGAGGTGGAGGTTGAATGAGTCGAGATTGCGCCACTGTGCTCCAGCCTGGGTGACAGAGCTAGATCCTGTTTCAGAAACAAAAACAAAACCAAAACAAACAAACAGAAAAACCCACAAATGAACAAGAAGTCAGATCTGCGTATACAGGTCATGAGAGAAGCAGCACAAGTTATTAGTCACTGATTCAGAGCACACCATGCAAACTGCAGGGTGGCACCTCAATCTTACCTTGTCTGGTACTATAATTGAGTGTTGTTGTTTTTTTGACAGAGTCTTGCTATGTCACCCAGGCTGGGGTGCAGTGGCGTGACCTCGGCTCACTGCAACCTCTGTCTCCTAGGTTCAAGCGATTCTACTGCCTCAGCCTCCCGAGTAGCTGGGATTACAGACATGTACCACCACTCCCGGCTAATTTTTGTATTTTTAGTAGAGATGGGGTCTTGCCATGTTGGCCAGGCTGGTCTCGAACTCCTGGCCTCAAGTGATCTGCCTGCTTCAACTTCCCAAAGTACTGGGATTACAGTCATGAGCCACCACACTTGGCCAATTTTTTCTTTTCTTTTTTTTTTTTTTTTTTTTGAGATGGAGTTTCACTCTTATTACCCAGGCTGGAGTGCAATGGCGCGATCTTGGCTCACTGCAGTATCCGCCTCCTGGGTTCAAGCGATTCTCCTGCCTCAGCCTCCTGAGTAGCTGGGATTACAGGTATGCAGCACCACGCTCAGCTAATTTTTTGTATTTTTAGTAGAGACGGGGTTTCACCATGTTAGGCAGGCTGGTCTCCAACTTCTGACCTCTGGTGATCCACCCACCTCTGCCTCCCAAAGTGCTGGGATTATAGGCATGAGCCATAGACAAATACGGCAAATTTTAGGCAATTTGAGCATCAAAGTAAATAATTATGGTGTTGTAATCCCAGCTTCTAGAGGTCAAGACAGGAGAATCACTTGAGGCCAAGAATTTGAGACCAGCCTGGGCAACATAGCAAGACCCCATCTCTATTAAAAAAATTTTTTTTAATTACCCAGGCATGGTGGCACATGCCTACAGTCCTAGCTACTCAGGAGGCTGAGGCTGGAGGATTGCTTGAGCTCAGGAGCTTACGGCTGCAGCGAGCTATGATTGCACCACTGCACCCCAGCCTGAGTGACAGAGTGAGACTCTGTCTCAAATAGTTTAAAATGATGTTATTATGGGCTGAATTGTCTTCTTGGACACTTATATGCTGAAATCCTAACTCCCAGAACCTACGAATGTGACTGTACAGTATTTGGAAATATAGCCTTTAAACGGGTAATTAAGGTAAAATGAGGTTACATGGGCCCTAATCCAGTATGGCTGGTGTCCTTATAAGAGCGGGAGATTAGGACACAGACAAGCACAAGCGGGAGATCAAGTGAAGACATGGAGAAGATGGCCATCTACCAGCCAAGAACAGAAGCCCTCAGCAGAAACCAGTTCTGCTGACATCTTGATCTTTGACTTCTGATCTCAAGAACTATGAGGAAATACATGTCTGTACTTCTTGTTATAGCACCCCTAGCAAACTATCACAGATGGTAACATACTACATTGGATAGTGTGAGACTTCATGAGTGCTCACTGATGTAAGTGAATAAATGGGGGGAAGGAAAAGCACTTCCTTACTTCATAGTAGAATGGCAGCTAATCAATATAGAAGGAATAATGTAATTAGAGAATCACAGGCACAGCGTCTCATGCGTGTAATCCCAGCACTTTGGGGAGGCATAGGGAGGAGAATCCCCTGAGGTAAGGAGTTCAAGACCAGCCTGGGCAACATGGCAACACTCCCGTCTCTACAAAAAAAATTTTTTTGGATGGAATCTTGCTCTGTCACCCAGGCTGGAGGGCAGGCTCGGCTCACTGCAAACTCCATCTCCCGGGTTCCAGAGATTCTCCTGCCTTAACCTCCCAAAGTGCTGGGATTACAGGCATGAGCCACCACGCCCAGGCTCTTTCTCTCTAAAAAAAGTCCTGGCCAGGCGCGATGGCTCATGCCTATAATCCCAGCACTTTGGGAGGCTGACGCAGGCGGATCACCTGAGGTCGGGAGTTCGAGACCAGCCTTACCAACATGGAGAAACCTCATTTCTACTGAAAATACAAGATTAGCAGGGTGTAGTGGCGCATGCATGTAATCCCAGCTACTCAGGAGGCTGAGGCAGGAGAATTGCTTGAACCCAGGAGGCGGAGGTTGTGGTGAGCTGAGATTGTGCCATTGCACTCCAGCCTGGGCAACAAGAGTGAAACTGTGTGTCAAATTAAAAAAAAAAAAAAAAAAAAAAAATAGCCTGTTCTTACTGGGTGCGGTGGCTGACACCTGTAATTCCAGCACTTTTGGGATCCCACGCGGGCGGATCACCTGAGATCAGGAGTTCAAGACCAGCCTGGCCAACATGGTGAAACACCGTCTCTACTAAAAAATACAAAAAATAGCCAGACGTGGTGGCGCACCTGTAATCCCAGCTACTCAGGAGGCTGAAGCAGGGAGAGTTGCTTGAACCAGAGAGGTGGAGGTTGCAGTGAGCTGTGATCTCGCCACTACACTCCAGTCTTGGCGACACAGTGAGATTCCATCTCCGGAAAAAAAAAAAAAAAGCCAAGCGCAGTGGCTCACGCCTGTAATCCTAGCACTTTGGGAGGCCGAAGCGGGTGGATCACCTGAGGTCAGGAGTTCGAAACCAGCCTGACTAATATGGTGAAACCCCGTCTCTACTAAAATTATAAAAATTAGCTGGGCGCGGTGGCAGGCGCCTGTAATCCCAGCTGCTCCGGAGGCTGAGGCTGGAGAATTGCTTGAACCCGGGAGGCGGAGGTTGCAGTGAGCCGAGATCGCGCCACTGCACTCCAGCCTGGGCAACAGAGAGAGACTCAGTTTCAAAAAAAAAAAAAAAAAAAAGATCTATTCTCTTAATAAATGTCAAAGTCATGAACGACAAAGCAAGACTGGAGGAACTACTTCAGATTAAAGCAAACTGAAGAGAGACACAACTAAATGCAACGTGCAATCCTGGATCGGACAATTGGCAAAAAAGGAACATGGAGGGTGGATTAAATCGTACTGTATCAAAGTTAAACTTCCTTGTGGTAATTGTAGTTATGTAAGAAAATAAGACTGTCATCGCACATCTAGTCTACCAATCAATAGCCCCTAGTCCCAAGGCCGCCTCGCCTCCCTGGCTCTTTAGTGATGAGTCAGATGATACCTCCCAGCGCTTCGCCCTCGCCCCCTGACATCCTCCCTATCCTTGCTTTAGGGGCTTTTCCTCTTTAACTGTGCCATACCCTCCACCGTCTCCCCTCCTGTCTCCTGGGCTCTATTCGTCCCTGCCCTCCTCTGCGTCCTGGCCCTCCCGCTCTCTGCCGCTTTGCCCTCTCAGGCTCCTTCCACCTCCTGCCAGCTCCCTTCCACCTCCTGCCAGCTCCCTTCCTCCTCCAGGTGCGCACCTGCTACCACTAGCCCCGCTGCGCGCTTGCGCTCTACGCCCAACGGAGCCGGGCTGCAGAACTGGAGAAACTTCCGCGGCTACGGGTGCGGTTGCCTTCGGATCCCGGCTTCGGGCCGACACCCGCGCGGGGCTGAGACAGGTGTCTGCGCTCCCCGCAATGGGCTGCTCCAGCAGCGCCCTCAACAAGGCCGGCGACAACAGCACGCTCCCCAGCGGTGAGCAGGGGACCGGCGCCGCCCGCGCCCGGGCTGGGGACTCGGGTGGGCTAACTCCCCGGGAGGTCCAAAGGGTGTGCCCCGTGGCCACCCCGCCTGGCAGGAGCCGGGCCTCGCCCCGGAGGATGCGAGCAGAACCCGGGACAAGGCTCGATTTCCTCCCAAATCTTGAGCGGCGCTGCTGTGACCGCGGGTGCGGCGGCCCTGGTGCGCTCCGCGGCGCTCGCTGCCAGACGCGCGGGGCCCGAGGCCGGGCGCTGGACTCACCCTGTCCGCTGATGGGATCTCGGGGAGTTGGTGTTGAAGCCCTAGGGCGGTTAGCCTCGGCATTGCCTTAAACACAGGAGAAATGTCCTATCAAGGCCTCCCAAGGCTGGGGGCCGTGGCTGACGCCTGCAATCCCAGCACTTTGGGAGGCTGAGGCGGGACGATCTCTTGAGACCAGAAGTTCGAGAAAAACCTAGGTAACAAAGCGAGATCTTCCGCTCATCCGTCTCTGCTAAAACAACAACAAAAAAGACTTTTCCCCATTTACCCTCCCATTAGCGTTTCAGCATCAAAGATGGCAAAAGATGCGGAGAATCCAGAGGAGCATTCACTCCATGAAATGGGTCCCTGCACTCTGAATAGGTCAGACACACTTTCAACTATTTTCGGCTTAAGTATCAATTGAGAAGTATGTGTGATCAAAAGTGGTCATCACTGACTCTTGCTGAAGAAACTCAACAAAGACATTTTAGCATCTGCTATATAATACCCCAGTGCTTGGCTAGATGCTGGAGATACAAGTGACCCTGTTTGTGGAGATTGAGGGTGGAGGAGACAGAAAAGAAACACGTGAAACAATTGGCTAAGGTCGTTTCTGACAGTGATAAGTACTGTGAAAAGTATAAACGCAGATACATGAATTAGAGAAGGACAGGGTTTCACAGCCGACTCACTTTTCTTAGATTTTGAATGGCTAATGTTTTGGACAATGCTATGGAGGTTAAGCAAACTCCGTCAAGCTAGTTACAGTCTTCTGCAAGGCGAACTTTAGCGGGGATTTTGTACTGGAGTGAATTCCTTTTCACAGATTTTCTCTTAGCACCTTGTGTTATTGCAGTAACAGAAATGTCTTCCTCTCTGATGTTGTTGGTAGAGCGCACCAGATGGTTACGAATGCTTTTCAAAGCTCAGCCGCTGTGTCCTAGTCAGAAATTTGTTGTGTTGCTGTTATTTTTGTAGTGTATGAGAATTTATTTCTAGTTTCCATAGATAACAGAAAGCAATGACAAGTCAGGAAGTAAACAAAAAATTAAAAACATTATAAAAGTGATTCCAAACCCCTTCTCACTGACAACAATGTGAAAAGATGGAAAAATTCATTTCTAATGCACAGTACTCACTAACTTTTCTCCTAAAGAGCCCAGAGCTTCCATACCCGCAACAAGAGGACAGAGCAAGGAGTTTCTCCGATGTTTCGATGTTTCGTGTTTTATGTTATGAAATTAAGTAGAATTTCGCATTCTGTTCTATGATACATTTTTGTGGGTTTCAATATGAAAAGCCAAGGGAAAATGGATGCTTCAGGAAGATACATTTTATTATTCTGACTTCTCTTACCCCGTGCTGTGCTTCAGTTATCCTAGGAGTAGCATCCTGGTTTAACAAGCAGAGTACTGAGTCACCATTACGTAGTTTTAAACTGATTAAAACATGTATTTCAGGGAATGTAACTCTTGGGGCAAAAGTATTCAATAGGTGGAATGCAGTTTTTAATCCTCTCAGAAAATAATGAATAACTTTATCTTTAAAAATATTTTATCATCAATATTAATAACTATTCCACGTGAGTTACACTCTTCCATTTTTTATTCTTGCTTTCATTGCTGTTCTGTTTTCATAGATGTTGTTACGGAAGAGATGTTAAAATGCCTGACAACCAGTTTTAGCCTTTAGAAAATTAACCTAATATGTGGCATAAATTGCTCAACACACATGTTGAATCAATCAACAGGTCTATTTGCTTCTAACCCTCAATCAAACAATGCTGTCTTGTAATTAGATACTATTCTGTGTTCGTCAACATTTCAGCTTCATGATCTTAGGCCCGATAAATAATTCATTCCTGTTTCTGCAGCTTGAAACTTCTTTAAATCCTATATACAACCCCAAGCTTGAGTGTACATACTTTTAGACAAAAACAGTCCAAGTTTATTACATGTCTGGTACATGCATTTATTCACTGTACTCTTAGTGCCTAACAATGCTTGGCATATAATAGGTCCTCAGTAATTATTTGTTGAATGAATTACTTCATTTAATCCTTACAACAATGTTATGACTAAATATTATAGTTGTCCTGTTTTTACAGAGAAGAGTAAATAATTTACCCAAGGTCACAGGGCCTCTAAGAATCAGAGCTGGGCTTTGAACTCATATGCTTTGTTGGGCACAGTGGCTCATGCCTATAATCGCAGTGGCTCTGGAGGCTGATGTGAGAGAATTGCTTGAGGCTAGGAGTTCAAAACCAGCCTGGGAAACATAGTAAGACCCTGTATCTAAAAATTTTTTTAAAAAAATTAAAACATGTATTTCAGGGAATGTAACCCTTGGTGGTACAGGCCGGTAGTCCCAGCTACTCAGGAGGCTGAGGTGAGAGGATTGCTTGAGCCTAGGAGTTCAAGGCCGCAGTGAACTATGATTGAGCCACTGCACTTCAGTCTGGGCAACAGAGTGAGACTCAATTAAAAAAAAAAATGAACCTATATGTTTAAACCAGCTTCTGCTAACTAGATTTAAATCTGTTTTTTGCCTCAGATCACTCTGGATCCCCATTAGGTGTGTGATCACCCACTATAAAAACAATGAAATCAATACAATAAACACATTATACTATATATTTTTTTGTTTTTGTTGTTTTGTTTCTTTTGTTTTGTTTTTTTAGATAGCGTTTCACTCTTGTTGCCCAGGCTGGAGTACAATGGCGTGATCTCGGCTCACTGCAACCTCAGCCTCCAGGGTTCAAGCGATTCTACTGCCTCAGCCTCCCGAATAGCTGAGATTGCAGGCAGGTGCCACCACACCCGGCTAATTTTGTATTTTTAGTAGATATGGGGTTTCTCCATGTTGGTGGAACTCCAGCCCTCAGGTGATCCATCCGCCTCAGCCTTCCAGAGTACTGGGATTACAGGCGTGAGCCACCATGCCCGGCCTATACTATATATATTATTTAGGGATAGAATAATCCCTTATTATGATTCTAAATATTAATCTAATCCCTAAATAAGATATATAGTATAATGTGTTATACAAATATTACATATTTATTTTTTCTTCAAAAAAAAAAAAGACAGGGTCTTGCTATGTTGCCCAGGCTGGTCTTGAACTTCTGAGCTCAAGTGATCCTCCCACCTCAGCCTCCCAAAGTGCTGGGATTACAGGTATGAGCCACTGTGCCCAGCCTATGTTATAAATTTAAATCAGACAGCAGCTACTAGTAGGTAGACATTAGGTTGCACAGTAATAATCTATTCTACTGATTATGTGGGGACATTTGCCCTGACCCATTAGACACTGAATCTCATAGAGCTTCTTCCTATCACCTCCCAAGATGACTGACCAGATAGGTGTGTGTGTTGGGGAGAACAGAGGTGAAGACTCTGATTGTAAACAATTATTCAGTGCTCCTCAAAGTGTAGAACAGTGCCTAATATGTGGTAGTCACACATCGATTTTTATGACGTGCCCTGAAATGTGTGAGGAAAGAGACTTTTCTTTCCGAAGGATAATTAGACAGATTGAGTTTGGAATTTCTTGTGTTTGTGGAAGCAAGTTTTAAATATTAGGACAATTTCTGTTCTTTTGAGTGTCCTGAGGATCCGATACAATCTGAACACAAAGGTTTTATTGACTCCACAGACCTTAATGTGCCTGAAGGTGTCTAGACGTTCACATCCAAACCCTCCTCCCAGTGTTCCTAGCCCTCTGCTAACATGGATAATCAGTGCTCGAATCTTTCCTAATATAAATGGGATCTGTTTTGGCAGACTTCTTTCCAAGGTGTTACAGCCCAAGCACCAAACATGGACAAAGTAAATAGGTGGTAATTATTGACAAGTTCATTGCTAGGTTAATGTGTACATTTCCACTGCAGCTATAATCATTTGTTTGTTCTAACCTGAACTTTCACTAGCTGTTTGCTGTCCATGCTGCCTAGGCAATCAGGTGAAGCTTGAATTTCACACAGTTATGTGAATTGTTCTTTGTACTGCAGTCATACCTTCAGTTTTCACCCAGTATTTCACACTGTGACACCTAGTTAGGTCATCTGGTCGTAACTAGACAAAAGTTTTCCTTTTAAATTGAAGAACAAACATTATTAACATTAAATTTAATTTGTATAGGCTTTTCTTGCATATAGAAATTATATAAATGGGATTTTTTTTTCTTTCAAATGTGTGCCTTTGTGTCCTTTCTGGAGCCTGGCACTTAAATAGCATTTGGTGTGTCTTTGTGGTAGGCCTGGCGATTGCATACGGCTAATTGAAATGGAATAAAAAAGCTACATACATGGTTCAAAAATGTGAAAATATTTGGCAAAGGCAGGCCTGAAAAGTATACCTTCCACCCCATCCTCATCATCTATTTAGTTCAAATCACACCTATGAATACACACTTATTATTTTAGGGGTTGTTTTAAATATATTCTTTCGAAGTTTCTTTACACATTGCAAATATTATTTCCTTCTCTCATCTTTATTTATGAAATGTAGTGTACTATACCCACTGTTCCTCACTTTTTTTTTTTCACCTAACACTATGGAGATTTTTCCATATTGATATGCAGAGAACTTCTTTCTCCGTTTTTATAACTGCATAATAATCTGTTCCTTGATTTATTTAACCAGTCCCCCTATTGAGGGATATTTAATTTGTTTACAGTCTTTTTCTGTTGCAGACAAGACTGCCATGAATTCCTTTGTGCCTACATCATTTTGAATGTGTGCAAGTATGTCTGTAGAACAGTTTCCCAGGAGTGGCATTACTCAGTCAAAGGGTGTACGCACTGATCATTTTGATAGATAACTGCCTAAATGTGTTCTGTAAGACTTGAAGCAGTTTACACTGTCATCAACAATAAAGTAAATCTTTTTCTAAAATGGAAAACTTTCAGACATTTGTGCAGCCACATCAAAACATACACATGGGATAGAAGTCAGGAGACAAGGTAGGGAGCACGCACTTGGTTTTAGGTGCTTTAGTTTGTGATCTTATTTAATCCTCACAATAGCCTTAAAACACAAACATTAGATGCACCAAATACAGCTAGAAAATGGAAGCTTAGTGCAGATAAGTCACTTGCCCTGGTCTCAGCTAGTAGGTCTAGTAAGCCTACTTACTAGATGAATGGATGGACCTGGGGTACATAGCTAATGTGTGTGACTCCAAAGCCCCTGTTCTTTTCATAACTTCCAGTTCCATCTGGGATCTGGTCCTAGTTCTGCAAGAAACTTGTAGTGTGGCCTTACACATAGAACACATGCAATCAGCTGAGTGTGGATGCTCGAGCCTGTAATCCCAGCTACTTGGGAGGCTGAAGTGGGAGAATCAGGAGGTCAAGCACGACTGTACTCCAGCCTGGGCAACACAGTGAGACTTCTCTCTAAAGAAAAAAAAAAAGAGGCCGGGCGCAGTGGCTCACACCTGTAATCCCAGCACTTTGGGAGACCAAGGTGGGCAGATCACCTGAGGTTGGGAGTTCAAGACCAGCCTGACCAACATGGAGAAACCCCATCTCTACTAAAAATACAAAAAATTAGCCAGGTGTGGTGGCTAATTTTTTACAAGTATGCACATGCCTGTAATCCCAGCTACTCGGGAAGCTGAGGCAGGAGAATCGCTTGAACCCAGGAGGTGGAGGTTACAGTGTGCCGAGATCACGCCATTGCACTCCAGGCTGGGCAACAAGAGTGAAATTCCATCTCAAAAAAAAAAGAGAAGGAAAGAAAAGAAGAAAGGCAAGCAATAACTGTTGAGTAGTTGGATGGGTGAATGGGTGATTGACAGAGACGGGGATTCAGGGAGGTAAGAGTATTACTCAGAAAAGCAGAGGAGGAATCAGAACCTAATGAATACCAGAAACTTAAAGGTAATATTGGCCAAGATGGGCCTGGGAAGAGAGTGTTGGGTTGTGAAGAGAGCCTCCTAGCTATGCAGGAAATGGTTAACACTGTAAAACAACGCTTGATTGTCTACCATTAAATCATGCTTCTGGGCTGAGTGCAGTGGCTCACGCCTGTAATCCCAGCACTTTGGGAGGCTGAGGCGGGTGGATCACCTGAGGTCAGCAGTTCAAGACCAGCCTGGCCAACATGGTGAAACCCCGTCTCTACTAAAAATACAAAAATTTGCTGGATGTGGTGGCAGCTGGTGGTAGGTAGGACCTGTAATCCCAGCTACTCGGGAAGCTGAGGCAGGCGAATCTCTTGAACCTGGGAGGCGGAGGTTGCAGTGGGCAGAGATCACGCCATTGCACTCCAGCTTGGGTGACAAGAGCAAAACTCCCTCTCAAAAAAAAAAAAAAAAATCATGCTTCTGTAAGGTGGCCCCACATCCAGCTTATGTGTACAGTTTCACTTCTATGTTAATGTTTTACAGTATCAAGTTGAAAGAAACCCTGAATACGTGTGGGGGTTAATGAAAGTCTCACCAAAGCTGATAAAAACTTGACGAGGCTTCTAATCCTAGAGTGTATAAGTGTGAGGAGTACTAGGTAATTTTTTTTCTTTTTTAGAGACAGGGTCTTGCTCTGTTGCCCAGGCTGGACTGCAATGGTGCAATCATAGCTTACAGCAGCTTGGACTCCTGGGCCCAAATTATCCTTCCACCTCAGCCTCCTAAGGTGCTGGGATTACAGGCATGAGCCACTGTGCCCCACCGTAATTTTTTTTTTAGAGCAAAATGCCAGACTATAGCTCTCCAGGTGTGTTTATGTCTTGAAAGTACTGCAATGACCTCAGAAGCTTCTTCACCCATCTCAGGGCTATTGCTGTTGTTCACAGTCCTTGAACCACTTCTTGGGAATTGCCTTCGGGCTCCCAAGTTCATTCATTGTATATAACCAAGGGTGTCTGAGCTTTGTCCTTTAAGGATGAAGATTGAAAAAAACAACAATCCACATTGTTTTTATTTTATTTTTTAAGTTTTATTTTATTTTATTTTATTTTTTTGGTAGAGACTGGTTCTCACTATGCTGCCCAGGCTGGTCTTGAACTCTGGGCTTCAAGAAACCCTAATACCTCAGTCAGACTCTAAAAGTGCTGGGATTACAGGCATGAACTACCGTGCCCAGCCCCACATGGTTTTTAGCAGCTAAAACCCCCTAGGAATTAAACCTTATGAAGGCGGGTGAAATAAGACAAGCAATGCTGTTGTGCATGATTTAGTACTACCTAAGTTGTTTATATCAGAGTTTCCCAGCCTGTGAGAATGGATTATAGCCATGCCAGCATTTCTCCTAGCCTTTAGGGCAGCCAGGTGGGATCTTGACAGCCTGAGTCATCTGAAAGCAGCTTCCTCCATTTGTTGCAGTGTTATGCACAAATATCATATTCTGTGTATGTCATGACATTGAAAAGATCAGGAAGTGTTGGTGGCCGGGTGCAGTGCCTCATGCCTGTGATCACAGCACTTTGGGAGGCCGAGGCAAGAGGATCACCTGAGGTCAGGAGTTGGAGACCAGCTTGGCCAACATGGTGAAACCCCATCTCTACTAAAAATACAAAATAAATTACCTGGGCATGGTGGTGCAAGCTTGTTGTCCCAGCTACTCAGGAGGCTGAAGCAGGAGAATCACTTGAACCTGGGAGGTAGAGGTTGCAGTGAACCGAGATTGTGCCACTGCACTGCAGCCTGGGTGACAGAGTGAGACTCCATCTCAAAAAAATAAATAAAATTAAAATTAAAATTAAAAAGGAAGTGTTGGGATGTGCATTCCAGCTGCTCTGTCATTTTCACTAGTAGTTTCTTTTGCTTAGAGATAACATCTGCCTTCAGCCACCCCAGCAAGGACTTTCGTTGAAATGTTCTCCCTAAAACATTCTCTTTGCTTATTTCTTTTCCTCACTGTTAATGATAATTATAATGAACCTTCTCTCTCTTTTTTTTTTTTTCTGTAAGGTGATTTTTGTGTGTATGCCTGTTTCTGCCTCTTCCCATTTTCTCAAGACTCTGATATAAACCACAGAGTTTCTTTTTTGCTAATTTCCTTTACTTAGTACTTAATCTACAGGTATAGCACCTGTAGACTAGATGTTATGGGAGGTTCTGGTTACCTGTACACCTTGCATTAATGTGTGGGTATGAATTTCAACATTTCATTTCAACTGAAAGACGGTATAGAGTGCTGATTAAGAATGTGGGCCTGGAGTTAGACTGGATTCAAATCCTCGTTCAGGTTCAGTTATTAGTTGTGTGACTTTGAGCCAGGTGCTGACCCTCTCCATGCTGCTTCATCTACAAAATAGGATCAACAATAGTACTTCATAGAGCTGAGGAATAAATAAGTTAATACATATAATGCACTGAGAATATAGCCTGGGCCAGGAATGGTGACTCGTGCCTGTAATCCCAGCACTTTGGGAGACTGAGGCAGGAAGCTTGCTCTTTAGGCCAGGAGTTCGAGACCAGCCTAACCAACATAGTGAGACCCCATATATATATATATATTTTTTTTTTTTGAGGCAGAGTTTTGCTCTGTTGCCCAGACTGGAGTGCAGTGCTATGATCTTGGCTTACTGCAACCACCTTCTCCTGGGTTCAAGCGATTCTCCTGCATCAGCATCCGGAGTAGCTGGGATTGCAGACGTGTGCCACCACGCCCGGCTAATTTTTGTATATTTAGTAGAGATGGGGTTTCACCATGTTGGTCAGGCTGGCCTCGAACTCCTGACCTCAGGTGATCCACCCACCTCGGCCTTCCAAAGTGTTGGGATTACAGGTGTGAGCCACTGCACCCAGCTTTTTGTGTTTGTTTAAGATCAAGTTCTAGATCCCTGAGTTTGTTGATTTCCTCACTTTTTAAATTTCTCTCTCTCTCTCTTTTTTTTTTTTTTTTTTTTTTTTTTTAGAGACAGGGTCTCACTCTGTCACCCAGGCTGGAATGCAGTGGCGTGATCACAACTCACTGCAGCCTCGACCTCCCACCTCAGCCCAGCAGCTGGGACTATAGGCATGCACCACCACACCTGGCTAATTTTTTTTTGTTTTTTTGGAGAGTTGACATTTTGCCATGTTGCCCAACCTGGTCCCTAACTCCTGGACTCAAGCTATCCGCCTGCCTCAGCCTCCCAAAGTGCTGGGATTATAGGTGTGAGTCACCTCACCTGGCCTTCCTCACTTTTTAAAAAGGTAAATTTATTTAAAGAAAAATGGTGACAAAAATATTAAGTCAATAATAGCACAAATGATAAAGAAATATTCAAAAATCATAAAAGTGGTATGCGAATGGCCACAGTTTATGAGACAGTTTTTCTAAGGCTACCAGGTCTTCTTATTTAGCTAGATTACTTGCTCTTATATTTTGGCTGCTATAACTTTTTTATTTTTTATTTTATTTTATTTATTTATTTTTTGAGACAGGGTCTCACTCTGTCACCCAGGCTGAGTACAGCCTCAACCTCCTGGACTCAAGTGATCCTCCTGCCTCTGCCTCCCGAGTAGCTGAGACTACAGCTGTGCACCACCATACCCAGCTAATATTTTTATTTTTTGTAAAGACAAGATCTCACTATGTTACCCAGGCTGGTCTCAAACTGCTGGCCTCAAGTGATCCTCCTGCCTTGGCCTCCCTGCTATAATTTTTAAAAATAAATTTTATTTTAGAATAGTTTTAGATTTACAGAAAAATTATGAAGTTGGTACAGAGAGTTCTCACATATTGTACACTCACTTTCCTCTTTTTTAACATCTTCTATTAGTAGGATATGTTTGTCACAATTAATGAACCAAATCTGTTACATGATTACTAACTAAAGTCCATGCTTTAGTCAGACGTTATTAGTTTTTCTCTAATGTCCTGTTTCACTTCCAGCGTCCCATCCAGAATCCCACATTGCATGTAGTCATCATGCCTCCTTCGGCTCCCCTTGGCTAAGAGTTTCTCAGATTGTCCTTGTTTTTGATGACTCTGACAGTTTTGAGGAGCGCTGGTTAGGTATTTTGTGGAAGATTCCTCAACTGGAATTTGTCTGGTATTTTTCTCATGATGACACTGGAGTTACGGGTTTTTGGGAGGAAGACCACAAAGATAAACTGCCCTTCTCATCACATCATCTCAAAGATACATGTGGTTGACCTGACTTCTCACTGCCCCCTAAACTTCTCTAGTATTCCTCCTGGAGACTCTGAAGTTTAATGATGGGCAAAAAGGCAGATTTTTATTTTTTGTTCTAATCTTCTTGAAATCTTCCAGTTTAATTATGTTCATGATTCTTGGTCAAACCTACTTCTTCCTAAGTTGCAGCTTTTTTTTATGCTTTGCTTTATGAAGAAGCTCGTTCAATTTAGTTTTCAAATGTTTACACCAGGAGGCTTAATGCTGGCCTCAAAGGTGTATCAGGTTGTGAGTGGACAACTTGTGCTTTGTTACAAGTGGCTTTTCATTCTGGAAAAGAAAATCCCCCCTTTGCTTAATGTGATCTATTATGTTTCCTAAGCATGGAACTGAAGTCATCTGAATGGCATGTAGGTGCCTAACCTGAGAGAGTGGCAGCAGCAATCAGTCAGCGGAAAGACCTTAGATCTTTCTCCTCCTGGGTCTCCCCAGTGTTCTCTCTGGTGCCAGTGGGTCTCAGGGTGCACAGAGCCCCCATGCTTGAGGCCCAAATGTCTGGTGTGAATAGGACTGCTCTGTTGTAAAATTTCAGTCTTCCATCCCAGCCACACAGTTGCTAACTGCTAACTCCCATCTCAAGCACACTTGCCTTTTTTTTTTTTTTTTTTTTTGAGACAGGGTCTTGCTATGTTGCCCAGGCTGGTCTCCTGGGCTCAAGCAATTCATCCATCCAAAGTGCTGGGATTACAGATATGAGCCACCAGGCCCGGCCACAGACACCTGCTTTTGACCATGGGCCTTTGTACTCTGTATTCAGACAGAGTGAAACATAGACACAGTGACCGAGTCTGGCAAGCAGCCACGTGGCATTGGTGAGGTGGGTCTGTCCGCCCCTCTTAGAGTGCAAAGCAGAGCAAGTATTAACCTTTTTTGTGAGATGGAGTCTCTCTCTCTCTGACACCCAGGCTGGAGTGCAATAGTGCAATCTCGGCTCACTGCAACTTCCGCCTCCTGAATTCAAGCGATTCTCCTGCTTCAGCCTCCTGAGTAGCTGGGATTTCAGGCACCCGCCACCATGCTCAGATAATTTTTGTATTTTTTGTACAGACCGGATTTCACTATGTTGGCCAGGCTGGTGTCGAACTCCTGACCTCAAGTGATTTGCCCACCTTGGCCTCCCAAAGTGCTGGGGTTACAAGCACAAGCCACTATGCCCAGCCGTATTAACCTTAATTTCAGAAGAGAAATTAGAAGGCCTCTTTTTTTTTCTCCTGATCTAGCCAAGGCAGAGGCTTAGCAAACCCAGCTAATTCTGTGAAATGAAGGAAGCTTGGGAAAAATCTCCCTCCCCAGCGTGGAGCTCACTTAAACCAGCTCAGGCCTTTGATTCATGGCTAAATCAATATCCTTATATTATCTCTCGTGCTGACCATGGCATGTTAGTGTGAGGACAGAGACCACACGAAGGCAGCAACCCCTGTGGAGAATGAAGGACATCCCCATCCAGCAATCCTGTATATTCATATAGGATTGTTCAATCCAGTTCAGTCTCTCCAAGTAGCTCCTGTATGCCTTCCCTGGTGACTCCATAGGTAACCTAATCATCTGGGGATCTTGTTAAAATACAGAAGAATCTGGTTCAGATTCTGGGGTGGAGCCCAAGATTCAGCATTGAAAAAAAAAAAATTCCCAGGTCATGCTGATGGTGCAGGCTCTGGGACCACAATTTGCTTTTAAAAGCAGCTAAATCTTCAAAGTGGAATCAAACTTCCTTGGGGTTAAGCCTAAGCTGTGCCACTCACTAGCTGTGTGCCCCTCTTAGATAAAGATGCTATAATGGCCAGGTATGGTGGCTCATGCCTGTAATCCCAGCACTTTAAAAGGCCAAGGCAGGAGGATCTCTTTTTTTTTTTTCAGGTTTGTGTCAGCTTTAATCAAAGCTCAGTCTTCTTTTTTTTAATTTTATTATTATTATACTTTAAGTTTTAGGGTACATGTGCACAATGTGCAGGTTAGTTACATATGTATACACGTGCCATGCTGGTGTGCTGCACCCATTAACTTTTCATTTAGCATTAGGTATATCTCCTAATGCTATCCCTCCCCTCTCCCCCCACCCCATGGCAGACCCTGGTGAGTGATGTTCCCCTTCCTGTGTCCAAGTGTTCTCATTGTTCAGTTCCCACCTATGAGTGAGAACATGTGGTGTTTGGTTTTCTGTCCTTGCGATAGTTTGCTGAAAATGATGGTTTCCAGCTTCATCCGTGTCCCTACAAAGGATATGAACTCATCATTTTTTATGGCTGCATAGTATTCCATGGTGTATATGTGCCTTTTCTTAATCCAGTCTATTATTGTTGGACATTTGGGTTGGTTCCAAGTCTTTGCTATTGTGAATAGTGCCGCAATAAACATACGTGTGCATGTGTCTTTATAGCAGCATGATTTATAGTCCTTTGGGTATATACCCAGTAATGGGATGGTTGGGTCAAATGGTATTTCTAGTTCTAGATCCCAGAGGAATCGCCACACTGACTTCCACGATGGTTGAACCAGTTTAAAGTCCCACCAACAGTGTAAAAGTGTTCTTATTTCTTCACATCCTCTCCAGCACCTGTTGTTTCCTGACTTTTTAATGATTGCCATTCTAACTGGTGTGAGATCGTATCTCATTGTGGTTTTGATTTGCATTTCTCTGATGGCCAGTGATGATGAGCATTTTTTCATGTGTATTTTGGCTGCATAAATGTCTTCTTTTGAGAAGTGTCTGTTTATATCCTTCGCCCACTTTTTGATGGGGTTGTTTGTTTTTTTCTTGTAAATTTGTTTGAGTTCATTGTAGATTCTGGATATTAGCCCTTTGTCAGATGAGTAGGTTGCGAAAATTTTCTCCCATTTTGTAGGTTGCCTGTTCACTCTGATGGTAGTTTCTTTTGCTGTGCAGAAGCTCTTTAGTTTAATTAGATCCCATTTGTCAATTTTGGCTTTTGTTACCATTGCTTTTGGTGTTTTAGACATGAAGTCCTTGCCCATGCCTATGTCCTGAATGGTAATGCCTAGGTTTTCTTCTAGGGTTTTTATGGTTTTAGGTCTAATGTTTAAGTCTTTAATCCATCTTGAATTAATTTTTGTATAAGGTGTAAAGAAGGGATCCAGTTTCAGCTTTCTACATGTGGCTCGCCAGTTTTCCCAGCACCATTTATTAAATAGGGAATCGTTTTCCTGTTGCTTGTTTTTCTCAGGTTTGTCAAAGATCAGATAGTTGTAGATATGCGACATTATTTCTGAGGGCTCTGTTCTGTTCCATTGATCTATATCTCTGTTTTGGTACCAGTACCATGCTGTTTTGGTTACTGTAGCCTTGTAGTATAGTTTGAAGTCAGGTAGCATGATGCCTCCAGCTTTGTTCTTTTGACTTAGGATTGACTTGGCAATGCGGGCTCTTTTTTGGTTCCATATGAACTTTAAAGTATTTTTTTCCAGTTCTGTGAAGAAAGTCACTGGTAGCTTGATGGGGATGGCATTGAATCTATAAATTACCTTGGGCAGTATGGCCATTTTCACGATATTGATTCTTCCTACCCATGAGCATGGAATGTTCTTCCATTTCTTTGTATCCTCTTTTATTTCATTGAGTAGTGGTTTGTAGTTCTCCTTGAAGAGGTCCTTCACGTCCCTTGTAAGTTGGATTCCTAGGTATTTTATTCTCTTTGAAGCATTTATGAATGGGAGTTTACTCATGATTTGGCTCTCTGTTTGTTATTCGTGTATAAGAATGCTTGTGATTTTTGTACATTGATTTTGTATCCTGAGACTTTGCTGAAGTTGCTTATCAGCTTAAGGAGATTTTGGGCTGAGACAATGGGGTTTTCTAGATATACAATCATGTCATCTTCAAACAGGGACAATTTGACTTCCTCTTTTCCTAATTGAATACCCTTTATTTCCTTCTCCAAGGCAGGAGGATCTCTTGAGGCCAGGAGTTTGAGACCAGCCTGGGCAACATAGCGAGACCCTGTCTCTATTAAAAAAAAAAAAAAAGATGTTATAATTTCCTCAACTATATAATGGGGATAACAATAGTCCTATCTTATGGAGTTGTTGGAAAGATTGAATGAGATAATCCACACAAAGCTCCAGGCTCAGTGCCTCAATGAATGTCAACCACTGTTACCCTTCCCAGAGTAGCATCGTGGCAAGTCCTGTTTGGGTTGGTGAAGTGTCATTATATATACAGAGAGAGACATCATCTTCCTTCGTGTCTCCTTTCCTTGTTCAGTGAGATGGCTTTGATTTTATAGATTAGATTTCTATGCAAATGTTGGATTCCCTTGTGCTAATAATGACCATCCATCAATGAAACTCTCTTTTTTCAGTGATGAATGCTGTCAATAATTTCTAAAGTGATGTTTTGTGCTATCATGTTTTTGAAATAAGAGTTTATCTTATAGGAATCTAAAAGAAATTAAAGAAAATAAAATTGGAAAAGTATATCTGAAGGAGACAACTCTTTGTCATGGTTTGATGACAGACTTGCCTCTGTAGCTCTTAAAGGTCAGCCTCTCCCCTAGGCAGGCGTCCACATCTCCATGTGAGTTCAACAATTGTTCCAAGAGTACCTTTCTAATTACTAATTATGTTCTTGTTTCTCTTTCTCTCTCTCTCTCTCTTTTTCTTTTTGTAGAGATGAGGTCTCACTATGTTGCCCAGGCTCATCTCAAACTCCAGGGCTCAAGCAATCCTCCCACCTCAGCCTCCCAAAGTATTGGGATTACAGGCATGAGTCACCACGCCTAGCCTATTCTTGTTTCTCTATATTTAAATTTCAACATTAAGTTTGTCATCCAGCTTCATCGCATTTACTTTGTGATGATCAAAACGAATTCTAGATATGTAAATTCAGGTGCTTTTATTAAAAAAGAAAAGTGGTCTGACTGATTTTTATTTACCCTCAAATAATTTTTTGGTTGATAATTTTATACGTCAGTTACGTGGAATATAGCCTAAGTTCACCTTTCTTCAAAATGAGTGCCCTGTTAGCATCTGCCAGCTGATGGAATGCACACTTGGGGATTAGCATTTGTGCCGTGGCACAGAAGACAGTGTTTGTACATGCTTTGATGTGGGAAAAGGGAAAAAACATCTAGAATAATGCTGCTCCACAAATGTTGATTGGATGGATGGATGAAGGATAAAACGCAATTGAGGCAAAAGCAAAGTAAGAAAATGAGAAGGAAGTTGAGTGGACTACTCCTCTGGAGTTGACTCGTGCTACATTCTTGGTTCCAAAACCTCAAAAGCTCCAGGAACCTAGCAATGATGACAGCAAGGAAAACACCAGGACCCCCTTCCTTACAAATTCACTCAAAAACCCAGCAGACAGGCCAGTGAAGTCTTTAGGATGCCTGATATGGCATAGTCATAGGAAATATTGACAAGATTTTCTTTTTGTTGGGTAGAAACTTTTCATTTCCGATTAGGGTAATGAACTGAGTTGAAAAGCTTCCACCATAATGTGAATTTCAGGTATGTTAGCTCTAGTTCTAATCCCTTCTGTAATGTTGCCTAGTATTTAGTTTCTTTGTGTGCCTGTCACAACGGTGCTTACAACAAGGGTTCTGTTAGTTCAGCTGTCACAATGAATTTGTGCATGGATCAATTTACAACAGAATCAAGGGAGATAATGAGCACCAAAGGATTAGGCTCAGAGCAGCGTATGATTTGATGAAATGTGGAGTTCAGAAAACAGACACATCTTTAAACAAATTCAGATGTGAAAACAATGCATCTGTCTACAATATTTATTATATAATAATGTAGATTAAGCATGGAATGTCTCCTGTTTGTGGACAAAAATAAATCTCATTGCTTTTCAAGTTAGCCTGCTAGAAGAAATGATGTAATACCTTTTTCTACTTTGAGGAGGTATGGTGAGGATTCACAAAATCATACGGACAGAGTGTATGGAAATACTTGGGTAAGAGGTAATGTATAGCCACCAAGTTGTGCTTAATGAAGGGAGTAGCTATTTGAATTTCCCTGAAGACAGTAAACCCTAGGATACCAGGGACCACATTTTCCTCTTTTTTTTTTTCCTTTCTTTTTTTTTTTTTGAGACAGGGTCTCTGTCTGTTGCCCAGGCTGGAATGCAGTGGCGCAATCATGGCTCACTGCATCCTTGACCTCTGGGGCTTAAGCAATCCTCCCACGTCAGCCTCCTGAGTAGCAGGGACTACAGGTGCATGCCACCATGCCCAGCTAATCCAAATCTTGTTACCTGCTAGAACCCCTGTGCCCACCCAGATCTTGCCTGTAGTATGCACTTGATGAAAATGTGATGAATGAGTGAAATCAAAGCCAGCAAACAGAATGAAACATTTATTTATATATAATTTATGAATGGCCTTTATTAACACCAATCAAGTGTAGTTAAATCATTGCTAACATTATGAGTACTTTTATTTATGTATTTATTTATTTTGAGATGAAGTCTCGCTCTTGTTGCCCAGGCTGGAGTGCAGTGGCGCAATCTTGGCTCACTGCAACCTCCGCCTCCTGGGTTCAAGTGATTCTCCTGCCTCGGCCTCCCGAGTAGCTGGGATTACAAGCATCCACCACCAGCCCAGCTAATTTTTTATATTTTTAGTAGAGACAGGGTTTCACCATGTTGGCCAGTCTGGTCTCGAACTCCTGACCTCAGGTGATCCACCTGCCTTAGCCTCCCAAAGTGCTGGGATTACAGGGTGAGCCACCGTGCCCGGCCTACTTTTCCATTATTTATCAATAATCATGTTTTAAACTGTACCATGATAACAATACAACTTTGTAGGTCAACACTGACAACTTCATAGTGTTTAGGAGACTGTGTATCTAAGCCCTTTAATGTTGCAAGTTAGCTTTTCTGTTGCTAATTTAGCTATAGTTTATTGACAGGTCACTCCTGGTACTCAAGGGAACTTTGTGCAATTAGAAAGAGGCCTTCCCCACCAACAACACATGCACCCTTGCAGATGCACCAAGGCTGCAGTTCTGCCCCGTGCAGTGAGAAGCTTGTACAGCTGTGCGCTGCGTCCCTGTTTAGTGGCTACCTTTTCATGTCAGATACCATGCTGGGCAAATTACACACATTATCCACTCTATCAATTCTCCTAACAAGCCTGAAAGGTAAACAATATCCACATTTTACAGATAAGGAAACAGATCCAGACAGGTTAGGAACTAACTTGTCCAGATTGCACAGGTGAGTAAATACATGGCGGAGTCAGGATTCACACCCAGTGTTAGGACAGTCTCAATGCTCTGCTTTGGCTAGAGGGAGGGAGGGAGGGAGATCAAACACATTAAAAAATGAGCTTCCTTCAGCAGCTCAAGAGTAAGAATAAGCTGAGGGTTATGTAATCTGGAGCCAGAAAGGAAGTTTGAGTGGTAATTGTAGACTTTATTGTGTTCTGAGAGACGGTTCAAAACTACTTGTTTTCCAATCTTTTCATTTCTTCTTCTCCAATCTTTTCATTTCTTCTTCTCCTTTTCCTTCTTCTCCTTCTCCTTCTCATTCTCCTTCATCTTCTTCTTCTCCCCCTCCTCCTCCTGCTCCGCCTCCCTCTCCTTCTCCTTCTTCCTCGGTTGCCTGGGCTGGAGTGCACTGGCGTGATTTCGGCTCACTACAACCTCTGCCTCCCAGGTTTAGGCAATTCTCTGGCCTCAGCCTTCCGAGTAGCTGAGATTACAGGCACTCGCCACCATGGCCAGCTAGTTTTTTTATTTTTTTAGAAGAGATGGGGTTTCACCATGTTGGCCAGGCTGGTCTCGAACTCCTGACCTCAAGTGATTTGCCCGCCTTGGCCTCCCAAAGTGCTGGGATTACAGGCATGAGCCACCGTGCCCAGCCTAATCTTGCTTCTTTCACAGAAATGTACTAATATTGGAATGAATGAAATCACCTTACTTTTCTGTTTGTGCATCATAAGGCTGATCTCGAATTTCTGGGCTCAAGTTGTCCACCTGCCTTGGCCTCCCACAGTGCTGGGATTACAAGTGTGAGCCAACACACCAAGACACTGTGCATCTAATTTCACCCTTGTTTGGGCCACTATGGGAGGTATAACAAAAGTGATCCTAAGATTGACAAGATTAGTGGGTGCTAGTCTCTGTACTAGTTCTTTCTGGGTGTTATCTCATGTAATCCTCATGTCAGTTCCCTGGTTCAGTAATAACACTATTCCTACTTTACAGGTGATGAAACTGAGGCAGAGAGAGGCTTAATAAGGCTAGTAAGTGCAGGAACTGGAGTTATAATCCACTACACTGGCCAGGTGCCGTGGCTCACGCCTGTAATCCCAGCAGTTTGGGAGGCCGAGGCGGGCAGATCACCTGAGGTCGGGGGTTCGAGACCAGCCTGACCAACATGGAGAAACCCCATCTCTACTAAAAATAGAAAATTAGCCAGGCGTGTTGGCACATGCCTGTAATCCCAGCTACTCGGGAGGCTGAGGCAGGAGAATCGCTTGTACCCAGGAGGCAGAGGTTGCAGTGAGCTGAGATCGCACCATTGCACTCCAGCCTGGGCAACAAGAATGAAACTTCATCTCAAAAAAAGAAAAAAAAAATACACTATACTATAGGTGTCCTTTTCAAGGTCATAAGGTGTCTGTCCTCTTAGAGCAGATTTGTCTCTTCTAACACATAGGAAAAAGAACTTCTGAGCTATTCCTTGAGAGCTACTGCCTCTGAAATACAGCCATTTCCAAATTTAGAGTGCAATTAATCAATATAAATTACAAAGTAAATGTGGCCCTGCCCTTCTAGCATTTTCTCTGTTTTGTGTGTGTATGGTCATTTTAAAGGTATTATGTGTCCTTTGGGCTACCACAAAAAAAATATTAAAAGACAATGACATTCTTTTGTAAAGTTTCCCAACTTGGTTGACTATTTTCAGGTTGTGTTTTATAAAAGTATACGCTGTGGACACTTGCCTACTTTCAGTGTACCAGTAAAATTGGGAAAGTTACATAAGAACTGGCCGGGCACGGTGGCTCATGCCTGTAATCCCAACACTTTGGGAGGCGGAGGTGAGTGGATCACCTGAGGTCGGGAGTTCGAGACCAGCCTCACCAACATGGAGAAACCCCGTCTCTACTAAAAGTACAAAATTAGCCAGGTGTGGTGGCGCATGCCTGCAGTCTCAGCTACTCAGGAGGCTGAGGCAGGAGAATCGCTTGAACCTGGGAGGCAGAGATTGCAGTGAGCCAAGATCGCCCATTGCACTCCAGCCTGGGCAATAAGAGCAAAACTCCATCAAAAAAAAAAAAAAAAAAGAAAAAAAGAAAAAAGAAAAGAATGAAAATGGACCAGCCTGGGCAACATAGAGAGACCCTGTTTCTAAAAAAGTTTAACACTTAGCCTGGTGTGGTGGCACATGTCTGTAGTCTCAGCTACTTGGGAGGCTAAGGTGGCAGGATCACCTGAGCCTGGGAGGCTGAGGCTGCAGTAAGCTATGGTCATGCCATTGCACTCCAGCCTGGGTGACAGAGTGAGACCCTGTCACAACAACAACAATAAAAGAATGAAAGTGAATGGATATTGTGATCATGGGTATAACTATTCTAGCTATGGCAAAAATTGACGGATCACTTGGAAAAGTTTTCCCAAACTTTTGCAAAGCTTTTTATTGTGGGAGAAAACTTAGACTGATAGCATAATATGTTTTTCAGAATGTAAAATTGTGTGGCTGTGTTTTGGGTGTGTCGGCACATTTTTTTCCCCACAATTTTTGCTCTAGGAGAATGATGCCTTTCGAATGTATTCATGATTGGCACAGGTGGATGAAAATGGTTTGTCTCATTTAACCAACAATACTAATCACTGTAATAACTATTTTACCAGAAAATATAATTTGGCAGACATCTGTGATTAGTACATTAACACATTTCCTAGTTTATTCCCAAAGGCAATTATCACCAGACCATCCTTTGTGTGATATCTAAATGCATTGTTTTCTCAGGACGAATTTCTTTTTAGACCTGAAAAATTACCTCGATTAAGTTGCCTTACTTGCAATTAATTTGAAGGCTTCATTCATGATGAGGCAGGAGGGGGAGGTGAAAAATAGCCCTCTCCTCAATTCTAATTGAGCCCTAAGTCTCATCAGGTTTTTCTTGAGTTCTGCTTCTCTACTTCCAGCTCTATTCCCTCTCTGCAGGAGGATTCACACCTAGTCCCTGAGGCAGGGTGGGGATGCAGATATTCACACGCACACACACACACACACACACACCACTACCCTCCTTATTTCCCCTCCTCACAGGAACCTCTATGTAAAAACTACCCCTTTCTCAAAACACAAAACAAATTTTTTAATAAGATAGAGAGCTCAGCTCCAGGCTGTTACATATATTTCCAGCCAAGATTTATAAGTCCAACAGCCTCCCGGATTTGCCACCAGGATGTACAATCTACAACCATCTCCAAGATACCATGCCCCAGCCTGAGCAATTCATGTCTCTCTCACTGGCCTAAATCCATCTATCCCTCTCCCCCTCCCCAGAACACATATTTTTAGAGACAGGGTCTCACTCCCTTGCCCAGGCTGAGTGCCATGGCATGATTACAGCTCACTGCAGCCTCGAACTCCTGGGCTCAAGTGATCCTCCCCCATCAGCCTTCTAAGTTACTGGTACTACAGGTTCACACCACCATGCCCAGCTAATTTTTTTTTTTTTTTTGTAGAGATCATGTCTCGCTATATTGCCTATGCTGGTCTTGAACTCCTGGCCTCAAGTGATCCTCCCACCTTAGCCTCCCAAAGTGCTGGGATTACAGGCATGCTGTGCCCAGCCTATCCTATATTTTCTATCTCCAGCATCAGAGCTATGAACCAGTGTTTCTCTAGACCCTCCCTCTCCCTCTCTTCAGCCCCTGAACTGTCATTATGTCCAGTCATTTTTACTTCTCATTTCTGAGTCCTGTTTGTCCTGTGTCACTGGACACATTGACTTCTGTGTTGCCTGCCTCTAATTCATTCTCCAGAGGGAGTTTTTTTGTTTGTTTGTTTGTTTTTGAGTTGAAGTCTCGCTCTTGTCCCCCAGGCTGGAGTGCAATGGCACGATCTAGGCTCACTGTAACCTCTGCCTCCTGGGTTCAAGCGATTCTCCTGCCTCAGCCTCCCAAGTAGCTGGGATTACAGGTGCATGCAACCACGCCCGGCTAATTTTTGTATTTTTAGTAGAGACGGGGTTTCACCATGTTGGCCAGGCTGGTCTCAAACTCCTGACCTCAGGTGATCCACCAGCCTCAGCCTCCCAAAGTGCTGGGATTACAGGCGTGAGCCACCGCACCCAGCTGGGAGGTTTTTAAAATCCAGATTGGATTGATTCATTTCTCTGCTCACAATTCTTTTTTTTAGTTATCTTTTATTTTTATATTTCAAAAATGATCAGATTTTGGAGGCATAATTCACATACAATAAACTGTACATGTTTATAGTGTACATTTTAGTAAACTCTGGTTTATCTGTACACCATAGAAGCATCAGCACAATCAAGATTGTGCCCCTTTGAAATCTCCCTCCTGTCTACTCAATCCCAGTCTCCAAAGAGCCACCGTTCTGCTTTCTATCACTGTAGATAAGTTGGTATTTTCTAGAGTTTATATAAATGGAATCATGTGCTATGTAATCTTTTTGTCTTCTTTTACTCAGCATAATTATTTTGAAAATCATCCATGTTGTTGCACTTATCAATTGTTCATTTCTTTTTTATTACTGGGTCGTATTCCCTGGTGTGAACGTTCCACAGATTTTTTTTTTTTTTTTTTTTTTTTTTTTTTTTTTTTGAGACAGTCTTACTCTGTGGCCCAGCCTGGAGTGCAGTGACGCGATCTCGGCCCACTGCAAGCTCCGCCTCCCAGGTTCACGCCATTCTCCTGCCTCAGCCTCCCGAGTAGCTGGGACTACAGGCGCCCGCCACCACGCCCGGCTAATTTTTTTTTTGTATTTTTAGTAGAGACGGGGTTTCACCGTGTTAGCCGGGGTGGTCTCGATCTCATGACCTCGTGATCCGCCCGCCTCGGCCTTCCAAAGTGCTGGGATTACAGGTGTGAGCCCCCGCGCCCGGCCGTTCCACAGATTTTTTGACCTATTCGCCTGTTGATGGACATTTGGGTTGTTTCCGGGTTTGGGCTGTTACAAATAAAGATGCTATGAACATTTGTGTATAAATGTATGGGCATGTGGTTTCTTTTCTCTTGGGAAAATACCTTTAAGTTAAATGGCAGAGCTGTATGGTGCATGTATATTTATTTAACTTTTTTAAAAAGTCCTGCTAGAAATTTTTTTTCTTCGTGCTTGGAGGATAAAATCTAAACTCTTTAGCACCACCTGCAGGGCCCTCCATGACCTGGCTTCTGGGCCAGCCTCCAGCCGCACTATCCTTTCCTGAGTCCTTCAGGCTTCCCCATGTGTTCTGGAACTCGCAAACTATCTCAGCACACTCAACTCATGTGTGACTTCTTGCCACTCTGTGTACACAGGGGTCACACGGCGTTTATCGCATGGGATTGTTTTTGTTAGATTACTGCTTCTGATGGCTTCACCTGTGGTACCAGAGAGCAGAGCCTGTAGTTTTCATCTGTGTACCTAAACTGCTTTTGTACATCCCATGTTTTCATTTGGAAAGTTTTCTTTTTTTCATTATAAATAATCATTAAAGCATCTTTGGAGGTGTTGGTGAAGGTGGTAGATTGAAGATATGGATCTAATTTTGTGCCTTCCTGAAAAACCACTAAAATGACAGTAAAGAGATTTAAAAAACAGTTTAAACCCACAGAGATAGGAAGAACAGAAAAAAAGACAATAATAGAACAATACTGGAGTTTAGGAAGCAGACAGACATGTGACAGCTCACTTAACATGCCAAGGAAAGCTCAATTTGATTAGCAGTAGAGAAAACTGAGAACCACCCCGGATACCACAGGATCCTTAAAATGCTCTGGAGCTGGTGGCTTGCTTGGTACCTCTGTAAGTCCTTCATCTTCATGAAGATTAAACTGATAGGCTGTTTGATATGAATACATGTGTTCAAAAGAGAGAAAAATGGCAGTGAGTTGAATAAATGATAATATGTGAACTCCTAGGAAATGAAAAAGTATGATAATTATTAACTTGGGGAAAAATAAAAAATTGTAATAGCTTAATATATGGCTGAGTTCTTCATAGAAGACACAGTCATTATACAGACATACATTTGGATATTGATATAATCCAAATTACAACATTACTATTTTAAATAATTAATATAAAATCACTGAACTGAAAGGAAATGTGGGCCGGGTGTGGTGGCTCGCACCTGTAATCCCAGCACTTTGGGAGGCCGAGGCGGGTGGATCACGAGGTCGTGAGATCGAGACCATCCTGGCTAACAAGGTGAAACCCCATCTCTACTAAAAATACAAAGAAATTAGCTGGGCTTGGTGGCGGGCACCTGTAGACCCAGCTACTCGGGAGGCTGAGGCAGGAGAATGGCATGAACCCGAGTGGCGGAGCTTGCAGTGAGCTGAGATCTCACCACTACACTCCAACCTGGGCGACAGAGCAAGACTCCGTCTCAAAAAAAAAAAAAAGGAAATGTGAATGTGTAATTGGAGAGAGTGGCTGGTGGTCAAGGAGAATAGGAAAAGAGCTAAGTTTTTATCTTCCATAGTAAAAGTTAATTGAGACGGGCGTGGTGGCTTACATCTATAATCCCAGCACTCTGGGAAGTCAAGGCAGGTGGATCACTTGAGCCCAGGAGTTTGAGATCAGCCTGGGCAACTCGAACCACATGGGACCACATCTCTATTTTAAAAAAAAAAAAAAAAAAAAAAGTTAATTGAAAGGCCCAAACTGAAAAATCCTGAAGCACAATTCATTTAGCAACACAGAAAAAAATTCCTCCAAAACAGCTAAAATAATTAAAATATTTGCTTCTATAAGCAAATATTTCTTTTTTAGAAGGGGAAATGGGAGAGGAGACCTGAGTATTACTTGTTTTTAGCTTACACTAGATAAGCAGATAACTCTTTAAACTGCATGCGCCTATGACTGAGGTGGATGGTAACTTAGTGGGAAAAAAGAAGAGAAACAATCTTTGGGGAAAAAAAGAAGAAGAAAAAGATCCCCTAGAGACCCACTTTAACTTTTGACTTATTTTCTTCCAGTTTTCCTCCCCCATCATTTGTGATTTGTTTTCCCTCTTTTGCCCTCCCTCCCCTCCCTGCCTTTCTTTCAACATTGCCATAATCATACTTTATATAAAATTGATAGCTAACTTGTTGAGCACTTAATCGCACAGTAGACTTCGGGTTAATAAGTACTTTATATGCACTACTTTATTTGATCAACCCAATCATGAGTGATTTCTAAACTTATTGTATTATAATTATTTTCTTATTTTAGCATATGGTCTTCATAATCATCTTTTTCATGGTATAATAATATTCCATACCATGGAATATTTATCTGTTCTCCAACTTATTAGACTTTTAAGTTATTTTCTAGCTTTTGCTGCTATAAAGAACAATGTGGGGTGGGTGTGGTGGCTCATGCCTATAAATGCTAGGACTTTGGGAAGCTGCAGCAGGAGGATCACTTGAGCCCAGGAGTTCAAGACCAGCCTAGGCAACATAGCGAGATCCTGTGTCTAAATAGAAAAGTAAAACAAAAATAAAAAAATGGAAGAATATTGGGATTA
Source organism: Pongo abelii (assembly GCF_028885655.2). Lineage (NCBI taxonomy): Eukaryota > Metazoa > Chordata > Mammalia > Primates > Hominidae > Pongo > Pongo abelii. Next base: position 114,000,037 of record NC_071992.2, read on the forward strand.
TATATATATATATACATATATATATATATATATTTGCTCCAAAAGTATCTTCATAAGGTTTATGCTTTTAGAATAAATTTTCAAGAAGTAAAACAACAACAACAAAAATTTCCAGAAGTAGAACTGCTGGGTCAAAGAGTATTAACATATTGCCAATCTTAAACATGTTGCTTATCTTGAACTATCCAGCTCACTTTTGCATCCTTTAAACTATCATGCCTCATGCAACTCTGAGATCAATATGAAGGAGAGAAGAGAGATTCACTGCTGTTTTAGAGACAAGATTATTGGGAGCTAAGTTTCCAAGCTCATACAGTTGGAACAATGGCCAGAAGTAAAATGCATGTTTCCCTGCTTTCTGTTGATTTCTTTTCCCACTGTGCCCCCCAAATGACATGAAACTCAGGCTGAACTGTCTCTGCTGCTTCCCTTCCCAGACATCTTAGCCTTTACCTATTAGGGCTTCTCTGCCACAGTCCCTTTTCCATTTGCTGGGGGCTTTTCTGTGTTAGAAGGAAAGTAAGACCTCTCTAGCAGCCTAAGGACCTCGCATCACGAAACCTTCTAAGTTTGGGGCTCTTCTATTGCCCTCCCCGCCAAAACAAAAATGGAAAAAAAAAATTTTTAATAGGAAACCTTCTAACTCTCAAGAGGAGAAAGTGTGAGACAAGGAAAAGAAGAGAGAAACAAAGTGGAGTAAGCTCAGTTAGAATCTGGGACAGGAGCCATGAAAAGATGCACAAGGAGCAAACAGGAGAAAACTGTGGTTTTGGAGGACTTCAGAGCTTAAGATGAAATGTTTGAGCTGAAGACAATAAAGGGATTTGACTTGGAGAGTGTTAGGGTCATGGTATGGCCTTTCTGTACTCAGATATATTTGGAACTGTCTTGAACTGTTAAATCTACTTTGTGATATCAATTCACTTTTCAAGATAAAGCTAAACAATAATTTGTGTTTTCTCTTTTCTTTTTATTTTTCAAATGAATAACCAAAAGTAACTGCAAATGAGCATTTTTCAACCGCAGAAGAAAATGAGTCCTGCTTTGCCCAACCAAAGCCACGTACATTGGGAAGAGAATCTACTATTGATGGCAATGTACAAAGGGAAAGCCGTCCTCCCTTACAAAAGCTCAAGGTTTCAGCAGAGCCTACAGCTAATGGTGTTAAACCCCTCCAAGAACAGCCCCTGGCCAAGGACGTAGCCCCTAGAAGGGATGCCACAGACCAATCAGGGTCCACAGAAAAGACTCAGCCTGGAGAGGGACTGGAGGAATCTGGGCCGCCTCAACCAGGTGGCAAAGAGGATGCCCCAGCAGCAGAAGGAAAGAAGAAAGATGCAGGAGCAGGGACAGAGGCTGAGCCTCTAAAAGGAAATGCTGAAGCTCAGCCTTTAGGACCAGAAGCCAAGGGTCAGCCTTTGCAGACAGCAGGAGAGAAGGACTCCCTCAGAGCAGTGGAGGCCACTGAGAATCCACAAGCTGCTGCAGAGATGAAGTCTCTAGGAACAACTGAGAACGTTCTGACTCTGCAAACAGCTGGAGAGCTACAACCTCAGGGCACAATGGGAAAGAATGAGCAGGCCCCGCTTCTAGAAACAATTTCCAAAGAGAATGAATCTCCAGAAATATTGGAAGGAAGTCAGTTTGTGGAAACAGCTGAAGAGCAGCAACTTCAGGCAACATTGGGAAAAGAGGAGCAGCCCCAACTTCTAGAAACAATTCCCAAAGAGAATGTAACACCAGAAGTACTGGACAGAAGTCAGCTTGTGGAAAAGCCTGTTATGAATGATCCACTCCATAAAACTCCTGAAGGTCCAGGAAACATGGAACAGATTCAACCTGAAGGAATAGTTGGAAGCATGGAGCATCCAGCACGAAATGTAGAGACAGGAGCATATGTGGAAATGGTCAGAAACATCCATACTAACGAAGAGGACCAACGCATTGAAGGTAAAAGTTACGCTGGCAAACCTTTTGGATGTTTAGATGTGCTCCATAGGAGACCAGCTCTGGGGAGTGGGATGGGGTGGCTGACACACGGTCCCTGAAGTCACTTTCAGGTGGTTGAAGTTCGTTTGACCAAACCAAAAAAGCTTCTATGCCTGGGAAAGAGGCGTTCTATTAATGCTCAGTTTGTCAGCAAAACTTTTCCGAAACATCATTCTGTCCAAAATTTTAACCTAGTGTTTAAATAGTATCTAACATTGAAGGCAACATGTGAAACTTTCTGAATTTTTCCAAGTTGACACTTCATCAGGCCCCATGTATGAAATTAGGATCCAAAGTAAAGGTGAATAGATGACTACTGGAGGCCTTCACCTTCCAATGAAATGATATATACATAATGGATCTCAGAATGTTATTTTCATCTTTGTGAAGCTTATCTTAGAAAATGACTGTCAGGACAGGGTTCAGTGGCTCACACCTGTAATCCCAGCACTTCAGAAGGCAGAGGTGGGAGGATAGCTTGAGCCCAGCAGTTCATGACCTGCCTGGGTAACATAGTGAGACCTCGTTCTCCGGAAAAAAAAAAAAAAAAAAAAAAAAAGAAAGAACGAAAAAAGAAAATGGCTGTCAGTCTGCTCTTGTTCTTCTGTAGTTTTAAAATCTGTATGAGAAAACCAGAGAAAATGTACTATGTCTTAGCATATGGTGTTTTAAAATTTTAAATGTATTTTACTAGCATAAAACAAATGATGTTTACAGTGTTCTTTATTGGTGTTATAATTTAAAAAAAAATATATTTTTTAAATACATAATGGCCAAGCCAGACAGGTTTGGGGGCACCCCTGGACCACCCTTTGATTTAGATACAAATTAGACTTTCTTTCTTTCTTTTTCTTTCTTTCTTCCTTCCTTCCTTCCTTCCTTCCTTTCTTTCTTTCTTTTTCTTTCTTTCTTTCTCTCTCTCTCTCTCTCCTTTCTCTTCTTTCTTCTCTCTCTCTCTCCCCTCTTCCTTCCTTCCTTCCTTTGTTCCTTCGTTCCTTCGTTCCTTTCTTTCTTCCTTTCGAGACAAGATCTTCAAGCTGGAGTGCAGTGATGCAATCACAGCTCACTATAATCTCCAACTCCTGGACTCAAGGGATCCTCTTGCCCCAGCTACCAAGTAGCTAAGACTACAGGAATGTGCCACCATGCCTGGCTAATTTTTTTTTCTTTTAAAAAATTATTGTTATTATTTTTGAGACAGTCTTGCTCTGTTACCCAGGCTGGAGTGCAGTGGTATTCTTAGCTTATTGTAACTTCTGCCTCCCAGGTTCAATCCATTCTCCCTCCTCAGCCTCCTGAGTAGCTGGGCGCCACCATCCCTGGCTAATTTTTGTATTTTTTGTAGAGACAAGGTTTTACCATGTTGGCCAGGCTGGTCTCAGACCTAGGCTCAAGCAATCTGCCTGCCTCAGCTTTCCAAAGTGCTGGGATTATAGGCATGAGCCACCATGCCCAGCTGTCCAGCTAATTTTTGAAAAATATTTTGTAAAGACAGGAGGTCTTGTTGCCCAGGCTGGTCTTGAACTCCTGGCCTCAAGTGATCCTCTTGCCTCAGCTTCCCAAAGCATTGGGATTACAGGTGGGAACCATCACACCTGGCCATGAACTTTCTATTATAATCTGTTCTACCACCATTTCTTTGGTAATTTTGCATCCTGATTTTATAGAGAGAATTTCTTTCATAAGAGTATGCCAAGACTCGAGATGTTAATTGACTCATTTCAGCCATTCAGAGGCTCTGAGAGAATCGAGATGATTACTTTTCTTTTCCTTTTTTTTTTTTTTTTGAGACAGAGTCTCGTTCTGTCGTCCAGACTGGAGTACAGTGGCGTGATCTCAGCTCACTGCAACTTCTGCCTCCCGGCTTCAAGTGATTCTCTTGCCTCAGCCTCCCGAGTAGCTGGGATTACAGGCTCGTGCCACGATGCCCAGCTAATTTTTGTATTTTTAGTAGAGATGGGGTTTCATTACTTTGGGCTAGGCTCCTGAACTCCTGACCTCAGGCAATCTGCCTTCCTTGGCCTCCCAATGTGTTGGATTACAGGTGTGAGCCACTGTGCCCAGCTGAGATGATTACTTTTCTTGATACCCCCAGAGAAACTTACTGCTTAGACCTGAAGATCAAGAACTGCCCCCATTAGAGACAAACTGTGGGATAATTTATGCTAATTCTAAATGTCTCTTAGTATCTCCTTTGGTTACTTTTCCAGGTGAGACAGGGGAAAAGGTGGAAACAGAGATGGAGAATGAGAAAGTGAGTGAAGGGGCTGAAACCAAAGAAGAAGAAGCAGGAGAAGCAGTGGACCTTTCAGCAGCCACACAGATAGAAGAGTGAAGCGACACAGCATGTTATCATAGAGGAGACAAAAATGGTAGTGAAGCTTGTGGTTATGTATCTTATCTTTCTACATTTACATGTTTTCTGTAAGGAGTGTGGTTATAGAGAAACTGTTGGAACCATGAGAAGGATGTTTCCGTGTTCTTGATTATATTGTTCTACAAAACTGCTAAGCCATGAACAGTTTTCTTAGCTACTTAGAATGGTTATACATTTAAAAGTATAAAAACCAAAGCCAATAAAAATTATGTGATTATTTAAGAGTGTGAGGGTGACTTTCTTCATTGTGGCCATGGGGCCATTCAGTATAGAAAATGAGACCCTAAAAAGAAAGTGTAAACCTTTAGGTACAAGTGGCTAGAGAAAGGAGTTAGCAAATTTTAGGGAACTCACAATAATAAAGTCACACAGTTATAATCATGATGGAATGAGAATGAACAACAGCAAAAATAATAGAATGAGCTATACCAAATATTTCTGTCTTGTTATAGAATTCAGAGCTGATAAGAACCTTAGGAAGTATGTCATCTACATACTTGCTCTCCTTTAAGGTTGTCAACTACCACAGATCCTTATTTATCATGGAACATTAAATACATTAACAGAATCCTTTACAAAGGATTGTAAACTCTGGTGCTCTCACAAGGTTAGACATTTTTCATGATGAAAGGCTACACATTTTCCTTGTGCCATTTTGAATCAGCTGTTGATTTTATACTCACATGAGGTTTTTCAATTGGTGTTATCCTTTTGAATAACATTAAAAGTATTTTTAATTAATTCACTTTTAAATATATTTTGGAGACAATAAACAGCAAGGATTAAAACCTAGATTGTTGCTTGTGTAGAGTCTATTCCTGGGCTCTATTCTTTTTTTCTTTTTCTTTTTTTGGAGATGGAGTCTTGCTCTGTCACCTAGGCTGGCGTGCAGTGGTGCGATCTCGGCTCACTGCAACCTCCGCCTCCTGGGTTCAAGCAATTCTCCTGCCTCAGCCTCCTGAGTAGCTGGGATTACAGGTGACCACTACCATGCCCAGATAATTTTTGTATTTTTAGTAGAGATGGGAATTCACCATGCTGGCCAGGCAAGTCTTGAACTCCTGACCTCGTGATCCACCTCCCAAAGTGCTGGGATTACATGTGTGAGCCGTTGCACCCGGCCACTCTATTCTTTTTTAGATGACTGCAATTTAATTGTAGGCTTTAACGATGGAAAAAGGCTAAGAAATCAAGATTTTAGAAGTATTTATGACATTTCTTTAGTGATGCACCACAGAGTCAGTTTTTGAGAATTCTTCTGAAGTTGGCAAGGGATTTTGGCAAATGATTGTATGTAAGTAATAAAAATAATAGCTAACTTGCCCACCAGTGAGTGCCTTGTGTTTTTGAGTATCAGAATAGAATTCTGGAAACATTTCATTTATTTATCTTGTTTGTAAATATGTATTTTTCTTTTTTAAAAAAATTTCTACTATTTCCTAAGTAAATATGTATTTTTAAGGTAACTGCTCAGATGAACTAACTAGTCTCTTTATTTTTATTTTTTATTTTTTGAGACAGGGTCTTGCTCTGTCACCCAGGCTGCAGTGTAGTGGTGTGATCATGGCTGACTGTAAGCTTGACTTCCTGGGGTCAAGCAATCCTCCCACCTCACCTCCCCTGAGTAGCCGGGACTACAGGCATGTGCCACCATGCCGGGCTAATTTTTGTATTTTTAGTAGAGACAGGGTTTCACCATGTTGCCCAGGCTGGTCTCAAACTCCTGAGCTCAAGCAATTCACCTGCCTCAGTCTCCCAAAGTGCTGGGACTACAGGCGTGAGCCACCCGGCCTAACTAGTCTCTTACTTTAGCTTCTACATTAAAATAACTACGAAGATGGCCTATAATTAATTATAAGAATATAGGATACAGGGAAAAATATATTCTCTTGATTCTGATTTTAATATTAATTTATGTTCTAACTGTAAAGTGCCGAGGAAGACAATAAAAGGAGTTCCCTGAGGAGAGGACATCATCCTTTCTGCAAAGTAAAGGCACTGGATTGTGATTGCATTGAGAGCAAGCATTGTGTTTTATGTATTTTTGAATTCAGGCATTTAGCTCCTTTAATGGAATGTGGTAGGTACTTGATAAATATTTGTTGAATCAGTAAATGAATAACAAATACCAAGGAGTCCCATTTATACTTACTTAATTAAAAAATAATACATATAAAATATAAATTTGGCCGGGCATGGTGGCTCACGCCTGTAATCCCAGCACTTTGGGAGGCCAAGGCAGTGGGTCTCTTGAGTCCCGGAGTTCAAGACCAGCCTGGCAACATGGTGAGACCCCATCTCTACAAAAAATATAAAAAATTAGCTGGGCATGATGGCATGTGCCTGTAGTTCCAGTTACTCAGGAGGCTGAGACTCAAATCATTCATTTTCATAAAATTTTGGAAATTTATAAAAAATTCTGGTACTTTCTCTACTTTTGTCTTTATCCTTTAATGTAACTAAAACACTTTTGGAATTTTTTTTTATTCTTTTAGATAATATTCAGTTTTAACATTAAAAACCTATCAGGAAAATTTAAATATTTCACAGTATCTGAACATTCCAAAATTTAAATATTCCATCAAAATAACCTGTTAATTTTAAAAAGTAATAAATATCTATGGTAAAAGTCAAATATAGAAGGGTATAAAATAGGTAGTGAAATATCCTTCCCATATCCTTTAGTCCTTCCATGAAAAAATAATATTTCTTGTGTTTAATTCCAGAAAAAAAGGTATATATATATATATATACCAGGCTATATGTATATGCTAAAATATAAGTGTATATTTACATATCTACATTTTAACTTTTTTATAGATGGGGTCTTGCTATGTTGTCTATGCTGGTCTCGAATTCTTGGCCTCAGATGATCCTTCTGCCTGGGTCTCCCAAAGTGCTAGAATTACAGGCATGAGCCACCACGCTCAGCCTACATATCCACATTTTAGAACACAAATGACAATTTACATAGCCCTTGTACTGTGAAAACTGCATGTAAAACCACTGCTTGATCCTTTCCTATGTTAGAAATTTTTCCTTTTGCCTAAGACTGAGTCCTAACAGAGCAAAATGTATTCTGATTGTAGGTCCCCAGACCCTGAAAGGAGATGACCAGTTTTGCCCCCAGATTCAAAATGCACAAGATGGACAAAAGGCTTGAGTTGTTCATAGAGAAACTGCCAGCAGGGCTGGATTTTTCTATCCCTGGGGTGCTGTGCAACCACTTGGTAGTCCAGCTGTGTTCTTTTAATTAAGATAACTTCATTATTTCTGCCTAATATACCTAACTGGGATGGAAATGAACAAATTTCCCACTCTCATTCTTGGGAGTGAACATTTGCATTTATCAGCAAGGGGTGCCAGTTTGCAAATCTAGGAAATACCCAGACCAGACTCAAATTCTTGGCCAGAAGTGCCAACCCCCTGAGGCACCCACAGGGTAGAAATGTGCAGTCAATGGCTGGGTGTGGTGGCCCATACCTGTAATCCCAGCCCTTTGGGAGGCCAAGGCAGGAAAATCGCTTGAGCCCAGGAGTTTGGGACCAGCCCGGGCAATATAGGGAGACCCTGTCTCTACAGTAAATAAATAAATAAATATTTTATTTATTATTTATTTTTTTAAAAGAAGAAATGTGTGGTCAACCTATTACCTTACTGCTTTTTCCATTTAGACTGTGGAGTAAAAGCTCTTACCATATTTTGAGCAGTCAAAACACCCACACCACTCTGAACAAATGGTTGATTCCACATTGGGCCTTGAATTATGAATTAAGAATTGCTTAATTAAGAAAATGTTTCTTTCCACATTTAACTAATCAAAGAATGTTGGGTGGTCATGGTCAAATAATCCTAGTAGGGTTTACATTGTACTCTTTTGGCAAATACAATGGCTTGTTAGAGATGGCAAATATCTTTTTTTTTTTTTTTTGGTCATCCAGGCTGGAGTGCAGTGGTGTGCTCTGGTCACTGCAATCTCCGCCTCCCGGTTTCAAATGATTCTCCTGCTTCAGCCTCCTGAGTAGCTGGGATTACAGGCAGGCGCCACCACGCCTGGCAAATGTTTGCATTTTTAGTAGAGACAGGGTCTTACTATGTTGGCCAGGCTGGTCTTGAACTCCTGAGCTTAAGCAATTCTCCTGCCTTGGCCTCCCAAAGTGCTGGGATTACAGGCTGAACCCCTGCACCCGGCTGAGTGTCCTACTTTTACGAAGATAGTTTGGTGATCCAATTCTGAATTCTCTTTCACAAAGGCCAGCGATGTGGACATCATAAAGCCATTCATTTGCCCACACACATTTGTAAGGTAAAAGGAGAATGACCCTCCTCTTCTTCTTTCTCCCCACACCAGATAGCAAGGCATGCCGCGTTTGAAATGCTGAAAGCATTTGCTTATAAAATGTCATTACATCTAAAACTACGTCAGCTTCTCACCTCTCCAGAGTTTATAAACTTGTGAGTGTTTGGTTATAATCTCGAGGCTTTAATTGCCTAAGCAGAATCGGTGTAATTTCAGAGAGCAGCTGACAAGTATGGAATTTCTCTTCCAGTTTCTTTTAGTATCAACAAAAGTTGACATTGGTAATCCATGTACAGGCAAATTGCAGGCTTTTCGCTTTACTGGTCAGTACCACCACTCAGCACATTTATTGGGGAACATTTGAGTTGTTAAAAGTTAACAACCATATCATTATTCTTGTGCCTAATGAAAGAGGTCTCTGGACATCAAAGCCAGGGTTTAATAACTCCCAAAGGTAGAAGAAAGGCCAACCTATATAATTCTAAAATACTTTCAGTTTAATAATGTGCTACTGAAATTAATAAACATGCTACTTCCATCCACCACTGGGGACAGAGGTCTGCAAACCTCACTAATTTCCAGAAAAAGAGTTCTGAGAAACCAACTGGGGATACCAATTTTGTTTTGAGATCTGCCTCATTTTGTTTTCTCATAGAATATAGACATTTCTAAAATTGCTTTTCTTTCTTTTTTTTTTTTTTTTTGGTTGTTGTTTTTTGAGACAGAGCAAGACTCTGTCTCCCAGGCTGGAGTGCAATGGCACAATCTCGGCTCACTGAAACCTTCACTTCATGAGTTCAAGCCATTCTCCTGCCTCAGCCTCCCAAGTAGTTGGGACTACAGGCATGTGCCACCAGGCCCGATTAATTTTTGTATTTTTAGTAGAGAGGGGTTTCACCATGTTGGCCAGGCTGGTCTCAAAATCCTGACCTCGAGTGATCTGCCTGCCTCAGCCTCCCAAAGTGCTGGGGTTTCAGGCATAAGACACCACACCTGGCCTTAAAATTTCTTAATAAAAGTAAGTATAGCGATTCATACTATCATATAAATTTAAAATGATGCATGTTGTATTGAACTGATTTGTGTGACCCTGATTCTAAACACTTTTTTTTTTTTTTTTTTTTTTTAAGACAGAGTCCCACTCTGTCACCCAGGCTGGAGTGCAGTGGCGTGATCTCGTCTCACTGCAACTTCTGCCGCCTGAGTTCAAGCCATTCTCCTGCCTCAGCCTCCCGAGTAGCTGGGACTACAGGTGCACACCACTACACCCACCTAATTTTTGTATTTTTAGTAGAGATGTGGTCTCACCATGCTGGCCAGGCTGGTCTTGGACTCCCAACTTCAGGTGATCCGCCCGCCTTGGCCTCCCAAAGTGCTGGGATTACAGGCATGAGCCACCACACCCGGCCCTGATTCTTTTTTTTTTTGAGATGGAGTTTCGCCCTTGTCACCCAGGCTGGAGTGCAGTGGTGCGATCTCGGCTCACTGCAACCTCCGCCTCCCGGGTTCAAGCGATTCTGCTGCCTCAGCCTCTTGAGTAGCTGGGATTACAGCCTCTAAACACTTTTAAAAGAATCATTTTGGCCGGGCGCGGTGGCTCATGCCTGTAATCCCAGACCAGCCTGGCCAACATGGTGAAACCCCGTCTCTACTAAAAATACAAAAATTAGCTGGGTGTGATGTCGGGCACCTGTATTGGGAGGCTGAGGCCGGAGAATCGTTTGAACCCAGGAGGCGGAGGTTGCAGTGAGCTGAGATGCGCCACTGCACTCCAGCCTGGGCGACAGGGTGAGACTCCAATTAAAAAAAAAAAAAAAAAAGAGTCATTCAATGACAAGAGAAGAGGCTTTCCATGGCAGCTGTACTGTTGTAGAGTAGCTTTGGGTTGGAGAGAGGGTTTGGGGCCCAGCACCTCACTAGGAAGTCACGAGGCCCAATGGTGACTTTTCCAACCACCAGCACACCCCTAGCAGTTCAGTGGAGAACAAAGTAATAGTGATTTCAAATAGCAGTTATTTAGTGGATCAGTATAGATTATCTTCAAGTTTCTGGATATAAGAGTTTTTAAACAACATTTTTTTGGTTTTCTTGGTGGGGGTAGAAATAACACTTTCTGCCTAGGTACTTATATGTAACAGAATGACTATTTTAGGCAATAATTACAAAAGAAGGATGTTATTAAAATAATTACTTTTTTCTTAGTATAAAACAATACATGTTCATTGTAGAAACTTCAGAAAATATAAACTTTAAAAGATGAAATGTTACTCATAATTCATCAAAGATGATCACTGTTAGTATGTTGATGTATATGAGGGATTATTTTTTTAATTGCAAAACTTGTTGCAATAACAAGTTAGTCAAAGCACAACTATCAATAGAACTTTGAGTCTGTTGAGTCAATGAGCCAGCACTTAATCCATTGGAGATAATAGGTTATAGAGAATGTTCCGGTAATTCTTGCTATATTAATAAACATTGATTAGTGCTGCAGAGTAAGCAACTCTGCCTAAGTACATTAATGCTTAGCTGACCACAATTTATGATTTGTGCTAGATGAAGTGGAATCCTTTATTTGGATTTTTCATGCTTTCCAATTGCTAAACACATGGCAGAAGTGAGAAAAATTGTAAGCTCTTCTGAGGGAAGGAAAGTTAGTTCAAACTTCATTCTCCTCCCCTAAGTCTAGTACAAATTTGTCATTCTATAAGTATTTGTTGGTAACAAATGCTCTTTATTCTTATGTAATCATGGCAATTTCCTTATAACTAAAAATAATTGACTTTATGGGAAATTATGGCCAAAATTTTAATGAAATTATTCACACTGCTGGGTCAACATTTATACTTTTGATTCAATAAATATGTTATTAGAACTAATAAAAAGTGTTAAAAAGTTTATCTTGCTGTGTTTTTTATCTGAATTGTTTTACAGAAACCATTTCTTTTGATTTGTTGTGTTCTTTAGAAAAAAAAGCAGACTTTAAATTAATCTTGGGAGGCTGAGGTGGGAGGGTTGCTTGAGGCCAGGAGTTCAAGACTAACCTGGGCAACTTAATGAGACCCTGTCTTTTCAAAAACATAAAAATATTAGCCGGGTGTGGTGGTATGTGTCTGTAATCCCAGCTACTCAGGAGGCTGAAGTGGGAGGAATGCTTCAGCCAGGAGATTGAGGCTGCCGTGAGACATCATTGTGCTACTGCACTCCAGCCTGGGTGACAGAGTGAGAGCATCTCAAAAAATAAAAAAAATAAAAAGACCAACATGCAATGTTCCCCACTCCCCCACAAAAATTTAACAAATTCTAGTGATTCTCCTTCAGTGTGGAAAGAAAGGCTCCAAGCTAAGACCCAGCCACTAACTAATTAATTAACGTGGGTACCAGCATCTTATTTCCAGCTCTTTCATTCTAGAGTTTGATTTTGAAGTCATGACCTATATACAACTATTCCCCCTAGACCCAACCTGGCCAGCGTGTCTAATTTCCTGGCTTTGGCTTAGGAACAGGAACTTAAGCTGAGCTGGACCAATCAGAGGCTTCCCTGAGATTCTTCTGCCAGAGAGATCAGGAAATGGTTATCTTTCTGCTGGGGTTAGTGCAATCATAGCCTGTATCTGGGGTCTGCAGCATCTTCCCCCAAGAGACAGATGGAGCCATGAGGTTTCTGGGCTACATGTGCCTAAAGCCAGCTGTACTCTGGCCTCTGTGACCTAAGCCTATGCATTTATCTCTTTTCTCCACTTAATACTAGTTTGAGTTGGGTTTCTGTAACTTACTAATAAAAGACTCTTAATATTAAAAGTAGAAAAAAAGTGACTATCAATGAGCTGGAGAAAATAATAAATATAAGAGCGGAAATAATGATAAAGAAAAGAAAGACATAATAGAAAGGATCAACAAAGCCAAAAAGTGGTTCTTTAAAAAGATTAATAAAATTAATAAACTTCTGGCAAAGACTGATAAAGAAAAAAAAAAGAAGCCCAAATAAATCATATCAGAGATGAAAAGGGGGGACAGATATAGCAAAGATTAAAAAGATGTCTACAAATGTGAAAATTTACATGCAAATTCTGCAACACTGTAAATGGCCAAAACTGCTGAAGACTAGAAAGTTTAAATGAGGTTTCATGTAATAGTTGGCCAAAACTGTTGAAAAAAATAAACTGTATAAAAGTGTATGAAGTCAGCTGGGTGCGGTGGCTCACACCTGTAATCCCAGCACTTTGGGAGGCCGAGGTGGACGGATCATGAGGTCAGGAGATCGAGACCATCCTGGCTAACTCGGTGAAATCCTGTCTCTACTAAAAATATTAAAAAAAAAATTAGTCGGGCGTGGTGGCGGGCGCCTGTAGTCCCAGCTACTCGGGAGGTTGAGGCAGGAGAATGGTGTGAACCTGGGAGGCGAAGCTTGCAGTGAGCCAAGATCACGCCACTGCACTCCAGCCTGGAAGACAGAGCGAGACTCCATCTCAAAAACAAAAAACAAAAACAAACACAAACTAAAAAAAAGTGTATGAAGTCAGAAGTAGGCTTTGAGAAATGAAATAGTTGGAGATTTGAACTTTACCCACCCCCACTAGGCAATACGTTTTAATGTCTAAACTGTTAAGAAATAAGTGAACAAAATCACACCAAAGGAAATCTGCATGTCTATTTTATTTCCATTAGAAAAATATTATCTATATAAAATTTTGGTCCACTTTCTTCTCCTTGACCTCAAATTTAAACACTTTAATTTTACTCAAGTAAAAGCAGAATCACATAACTGACATCTAAACTAAATAGTTCACACCATTAGTCTGAGTTAGATATGTTCTTGATTATTTCTCAGGAATACAGGAATAACAACTCTTCTTTCCTACCTGGTATTTCTCTTTTATTTATTGAGTAACTATGTAATGGGTATCTCTTTCCTATATTTGGTAATACAGGTGCACACGGGTGTAATTTAAAACAGTAACTGGATTCCTTCTCTAATCTTCAATTCATGTTCAACTCTCCCTATTATATGGTGTTTCCATAATAGCTTCAGATATTTTCATTAAACTCACACTGTCATCAATTGTGAAAATTAAAAGGTTAATTAAGATGTTATATCAATTGTAAAAATGAAAATGTTAACAATTCCAGACTACACAGCACTGGGCCCACTTATAGTGATGCTGTTGTCAGTGGCCCTTGGACAGCTACTGCTTCAATTTCAATTCGGCTGCCCTGTGAGGAAAATGAAAGAATTTGTTGTAATCATTTTGTATAAATTGCAAACTCTATAATACCTACTAAAAACATGCAACCAACAGCAATATAACATTTTTAACATTAAACATTTCAAGGAAGGAAAGGAGAAGGAAATATTCACCAAGAACCTATAATAGACCAGGTTACCATGCTAGGTATATTCATATACTATATTAGCTTATATGATTCTCACAGAAGCCCTATTAGAGAGGTATTTTCCCCTCAATTCACAGAATGATATGCCGAAGTGTAGAAGGAGTAATTAAGTCATCCCAAGTCACAAGCTAGATAGCAGAGGTTGAACCCTTGTCTTGTGATTCCAAGTTCAGAGCTCTTTCTACTACACCCAGTACCTCAATAGGTTTGATAATGATCATTCCAAGTAACAACTAATTAAAGCAATACAAATGACACCCTTAAAACATAAATTTTCTTTAGTAGAAAGTGCAAGTGGAAGTCAGTAAGAGCTGCTTTTTTATGGGCAGGAATATTGTGCTGCTAAGCTTCGAGTTAAAAGTAGCAAAATCAAAATGGTGAGAAATATGTGTGCCCCTGGTTTAGAGATTATTTTTCTAGTGGAAGGCTTAGATTTTTAATTGTACAATATCCAGGTGAAATTTTTACTGCAGAACTCACAAACAAACCTGGCTCAAATTTATAGTCCCGTAAGTAACATTACAAGAGTACAGCTGCTTTTTATTTTTTCTCACAAATTTTTTTTTTTTTTGAGACGGAGTCTCACTCTGTTGCCCAGGCTGGAGCGCAGTGGCGCGATCTCGGCTCACTGCAAGCTCCGCCTCTCGGGTTCACGCCATTCTCCTGGGCCTCAGCTTCCCGGGTAGCTGGGACTACAGGCGCCCAACACCATGTCCGGCTAATTTTTTTTTGTATTTCTAGTAGAGATGGGGTTTCACCGTGTGAGCCAGGATGGTCTCGATCTCCTGACCTCGTGATCCTCCTGCCTCGGCCTCCGAAAGTGCTGGGATTACAGGCGTGAGCCACCTCGCCTGGCCTTTTCTCACAATTTAAGTATTCTGATTTTGATTCTATGTTCATGTGTTGTCTTAAAAGGTTTCTTAATTTTTTTTTCATGCATGTAATATGGGTATTTCCTTTCAGACTTTAAGTCTCTGGGGAAGCAGGGTCTATTTCTTTTCTTTCTTTCTTTTTTTTTTTTTAGAGACAAGTTCTCACTGTTAACCAGGCTGCAGCACAGTGGTTTGATTATAGCTCTCTGCAGCCTTGAACTCCTGGGTTCAAGTGTTCCTCTCACCTCAGCCTCCCAAGTAGCTGGGACTATAGGTTTGCACCACCACCATGCATGGCTAATTTTAAATTTTTTTTGTAGGGATGGCTGTCTTGCTATGTTGCCCAGGCTGGTCTAGAACTCCTGGCCTCAAGCGATCCTCCAGTGTTGGCCTCTCAAAGCACTGGGATTACAGGGGTAAGCCACCCTGCCCAGGCTACTTCTTTTAAGTTTCCTTTCACAGTGCTTAGTTTACTTATAGAACGAAAACAATGTAGAAATTGAAAACTGTGTACATTAGTCATTTAAAGTGTACTTACTTTGGGTAAAGCAGCAACTTGGTAAGCAGCTCTAGCAGGAAAATTACTCTTGAAATCTGAATTTAAAAGAATTTCATTTTTTTTAATAGACAAGAGTTGAAAAAATAAAGATCAAGTGAAAAATTTTATTTTAGTTTTCAGATATTCTATTGTTATTCAATACTCTACAATTAATAATCTGGCAAATGCTTCACATACTAGTCATTTCTTAGATATAAGCAACATTTTATTTTTATTTTTTTGAAACAGAGTCTTGCTCTGTTGCCCAGGGCTGGAGTGAAGTGGTGTGATCTCGACTTGCTACAACCTCTGTCTCCCACGTTCAAGAGATTCTCCTGCCTCAGCCTCCCGAGTAGCTGGGATTACAGGCGTGCACCACCACGCCTGGCTCATTTTTGTATTTTTAGTAGAGACGGGGCTTCACCATGTTGGCCAGACTGGTCTCAAACTCCTGATGTCAAGTGTTCCACACACCTCAGCCTCCCAAAGTGCTGGGATTACAGGTGTGAGCCAGTGTGCCCGGCCTTAAGCAACATTTTAAAAAAGAGGCTCACTATCAGATTTGTTTGATAAAATATTTTGCCATATGATTCCTTTAATAGTTAATACTTTTTAAAATCTCTTAGCTTTCTGGCAAAAAAAAAAAAGAAATACATACTCTACTCTAACATTTTGATCTTGTTTGATGTGAATGGAGTTTTGTTTTTAAAGTGATATTTATAAACTATTTATCTAAATAGGGAACAAGTGCCCATCTCCAGCAATTTTGGCAAGTACTTCCTCTGCCAACTTTGGTCTTTTCTAGTCATTTCTTCAGGAAAGAATAAGTAATGATGCTTTTTCCATGTTATACCTTTGCCTCATCCCACTAGGTGTTGGGGACACCAATTTTCCCTACTATGACATCAATGTTAATAATAGCTAACATTTACTCAGTGCTTATAACACACTAGCATCTAAGTGCTTTACATGTTGTACTGACTCATTTAATCATTCCACCAACCCTATAAGGTAGCAGTATATTATCTCCATTTTGCATATGAGAAAACCAAGGCATAGAAATATTAAGTAACTAACTAATGAGTCTGAGAGAGCCAGGATAAAGATGGTGGCTGGACCATACAGCAATAGTAAATAAAATCTATGTGTAAAAAACTTTTTAGGAGAGTTTAAAAAGCCTGAGAAGGATTTAATGAAATTAAGCTTTTGAAAAATGGATATGTAGGGTTTCAGTATATTGTTTTAGAGAATGCAATAGAAATGTCTTAGAACTTTTTCATAGGGGGTATACAACATATTTCCAATCAGATTATTAATTCTTTTAAGATCTATGACCATTTCTTTAGCATCTCCTACCACTCTTAATTCATAATGCACATTCATTAATGTGACCAGATTTATTTCTTTTTAAAAATGGAAAATAGGAATAAAGCCAAATTACTTACACTGTTTGTAGATTTCATTGACAGTATTGAAGTCATTTATGTCAGCCAGAAGAACAGTTGTTTTCACCACTAGAAGACAGAAACATTGTCATTAGGTTTAGTTATTTGGTCGGACCCAAAACATTACTTAGAAAAAGGGTGTATGATTCTGAGACTGTCTTGATTAAAATGGGACTGAAATGGGACCAAAGAAGTGAAGTAGAACAGCTGCTATTTAAAACAACTTTTAAATAGCAACAAAGATACGGCACGGCATCTTACTGGATGCCATGTATTTTTCAAAAAGACTGAAGAAATATCAAAAAGAAATGTGAAATAATATCAAATTGCTCACCATTAGTGAAGTCACAGCCTGCAGCTTTCAGAATTTCACCCATGTTTTTAAGAGCCTGTGAACCAAGCCAAGAAAGGCCTAAGTCACTGATGTTAGATTTAAAACTTTAATTAAATTCAATTAATCATCTTTTACTAATACCTCTTTAAATAGCTTATGTTGCAGAAAAATCCTCCCTACTCGCTTACAAGTGTGTTTCTTGGCTTTCCTTTAATAGAATGAGTCTTTCTGAAATATGGTGAAAAGGTTGTCTCCTTTTGTGCATAAAAAGGCTAGGTTGAAGTTCCTTCTTCAGTGTTAAAATGTGTTAATTGTTCAGCCAATGTCCACAGAAATAATTTCTGGGTTCTTCATTTGATATCACTTCAAGGATAAGGATGAGCTAGTAAGCATTAAAACATGTTTTCTTTTAAAGCAATATTTGACTTCAAAGGGTTCTTTTTCCTTTCTCTCAAAAAACAATATTAGTAAATTATATAACAGTTGGAGACACTGGCTTCTGGAAAAACATTTATCTTTTTTTGGATTCATTCTTCCTTCCCACTTTGCTGGTCACAATGTAATATTTCACTATATTCTTATGTCTTTTAAAATAATCTTCTAAATAGGTAATACATGGATATGGCAACAACAACAACAAAAAACTCAAAAGGTATTAAAAAAGCATATACAGTGTAAAGATATCTCTCACCCCTCTCTCCCTCTCCCAAGTTTCCCTCCTCAGAGGTAACCACTGTTCCTGATTTATTGTATATCCTTCTAGGTACAGTCAATGCTTATGTTACATATTTTTAAACACATGGTAGCATACTGTGCATGTTGTTCTGCATCTTGGATTTATTACCATGGAACAATTTACCTCAGAGATCTTTCCACATTACTTTAGTTGTATTGATCTAGCATAATTTATTCAACCAGTTCTTTATGAGTGGATATTTAGGTTTTTAAAAATCTTTCAGCTAGGCCGGGTGCGGTGGCTCATGCCTGTAATCTCAGCACTTTGGGAGGCTGAGGTGGGTGGATCATGAGGTCAGGAAATCAAGACCATCCTGGCTAACACAGTAAAACCCCGTCTCTACTAAAAATATAAAAAATAAGCCAGGTGTGGTGGCACGTGCCTGTAGTCCCAGTTACTCGGGAGGCTGAGGCAAGAGAATTGCTTGAACCCGGAAGACAGAGGTTGCAGTGAGCTGAGATCATGCCACTGTACACCAGCCTGGGCAACAGAGCAAGGCTGTCTCAAGAAACAAAACAAAACAAACTTTCAGCATTATATGACTTAGTAAATGCATTAAATTATATTGTTTTATTTTATTTTATTTTTTGAGACAGTGTCTTGCTCTGTGTCCCAGGCTGGAGTGCAGTGGTGTGATCTCGGCTTCCTGCAACTTCCATCTCCCAGGTTTAAGCAATTCTCATGCATCAGCCTCCTGAGTAACTGGGACTACAGGCATGTGCCACCTGACTGGGTTACTTTTCTTTTTGTTTTTTTTTTTGAGACGGGATCTCGCTCTGTCGCCCAGGTTGGAGTGGAGTGGTGCGATCTCAGCTCACTGCAACCTCCGCCTTCCGGGTTCAAACGATTCTCATGCCTTAGCCTCCTGAGTAGCTGGGACTACAGGCACATGCCACCACACCTGGCTAATTTTTGTATTTTCAGTAGAGACGGGGTTTCACCATGTTGGCCAGCCTGGTCTCGAACTCCTGACCTCAGGTGATCTGCCCGCCTCGGCCTCCCAAAGTGCTGGGATTACAGGTGTGAGCCATTGTGCCTGGCCTCCCCCCGCTAATTTTTGTATTTTTAGTAGAGATGGGGTTTCACCATGTTGTCCAGGCTAGTCTTGAACTCCTGACCTCAAGTGATCTGCCAGCCTCGGCCTCCCAAAGTGCTGGGATTACAGACGTGAGCCACACTGTGCCTGGTCTAAATTATGGTTTAATTATATTTATTGGATTAAAATTATATTCCCCATTCTTATTTTTAAGAATGTTGACTTTTTACTTCTGTGGTGGTTTTTTTTTTTTTTTTTTTTTTGAAGAAGGGCAGGTCAGTGGCCCTGACAAGAAAATTTCCCAATCCATGTGGAAGTGGCAACATGTCATCTGACGTCAATGATTCAGGTTTAAGGTCACTTTAGTGTTAAGGAAGTGGAATCTCTCTTTTGGTTGTTAGATGATTCACGATCAATCAAATTTCCAACTCTTAGATCAAAAACTATGTTAAATCAAGCAGTAAGTAGTTTAAAAAACATTTATCTGTTAATCTCTATAAAACAAATCAGGCAAGTGGATTCTTAATACTCTTCAACATTAAAAAGGTAGTAGAAAAGGGAACCTCAAATGTGGAAAACGACTTACTTGTTTAGCTTCTTCTGCTACCCCTCCCGACACAAGCTGTCCACTTGAAGGGTCCATGCCTATCTGTCCTGAAATGTAAATGGTCCTGTCGACTAATACAGCTTGACTGCAATAAACAGAAAGCTAGTGTATTTATGTAAGTATAAAACATAAAATTCAATGCTAGAAGACTTTTTTGATAGGACAGAGAAGTATAAATAGTAAAAAAAAAAAAAAAAAAAAGATACATTGGACTTCATGAAAATTAAAAACTTTTGTTTATCAAAGACATCTTTAAGAAAATGAAAAGGGGCTGGGTGCTGTAATCCTAGTGCTTTGGGAGGGTGAAGCAGGAGGATCACTTGGGACCAGGAGTTTGAGACCAGCCTGGGCAACCACTCAGTCTCTACAAAAAACAATAAAAAAATAGCCAAGCATGGTGACGCACACCCGTAGTCCCAGCTACTCAGGAGGCTAGGGTGATTGAATTGCTTGGGCCCAGGAGTTGAAGGCTGAAGTGAGCCATGAGTATACCACTGCGCTCCAGCCTCAGTGGCACTGGGTAACAGAGAGAAACCCAAAATAAAAAAAGCGGTTGGGGGAAGAAAAGGCAAGTCATAGATTGGGAGAAAAATATTTGCAAAACATATACCTAATAAAGTACCTATATCCAGAATATAAGAAGAACTCTTAAAGTCAATAATGTGAAGACAAACCCAATAAAATATGAGCAAATGATACTTCACAAAAGAAAATATACAAAGAGTTAGAGTACATTAAATTTGCTCAACATTAGTAGTCATTAGAGAAATGCAAAGCAAAACCACACACTAAGACATCACTAATAAAGCAAGCATTGGCAATGGGTGGGGAGCAACCCTCATACATTGTTGGTAGTAATGCAAAATGGTACAGCCACTTTAGAAAATAGTTTGGCAGTTTCTTTAAAAATTTAAACATATATTTAACATACAACCCAGCAAACTCTTCTTTTAGAGACAGGGTCTTGCTCTGTCACCCAGGCTGGAGTGCAGTGGTAGGATGTTGGCTCACTGAAGCCTTGACCTCCCAGGCCCAAGCGATCCTCCCATCTCAGCCTCCTAAGTAGCTGGGACTAAAGGTGTGCACCAACATGCCTCACTAATTTTTTATTTTAATATTTATTTATTTTTATTTTTTGTAGAGATGAGGTCTTGCTATGTGGCCTAGGCTGGTCTCAAACTCCTGGACTCAAGTGATCCTCCTGCCTTGGCCTCCCAAAGTGCTGGGATTACAGGCTTGAGCCTCAACTCAGCAATTTCTTTCCTAGGCAACTATCCAAGAGAAATGAAAACATATGTCCAAAGACTTTACGTGAATGTTCAGAATAGCATTATTTATAGCAAAAAAGCAAGACGCACACACATGCACCCACTGATAGATCCAACAAAGGACTATATATTGTCTTATTTCACTTAAATGAAACCTTAGAAAAGACAATAGCAGCAGCAGATGATTAATTGTTGTCTAGGGCCAGGGGTGATCATAAATGGGTACAAGGGAATTTTTTGGGAGTGATGGAAATATTCTAAAATTTGACTGTTATAGTGGATGCATGATTCTATACATTTACCAAAACTCATGGAACACTATACTTAATTAAAATAGGCAACTTGTTTTTTTGAGATGGAGTCTCACTCTGTCGCCCAGGCTGGAGTGCAGTGGCACAATCTTGGCTCACTGCAACCTCCGCCTCCCGGGTTCAAACAATTCTCCTGCCTCAGCCTCCCAAGTAGCTGGGATTACAGGTGTGAGTCACCATGCCCAGCTAATTTTTGCATTTTTAGTAGAGATGGGGTTTTGCCATGTTGGCCAGCCTGGTCTTTAACTCCTGACCTCAGGTGATCCGCCTGCCTCGGCTTCCCAAAGTGCTGGGATTACAGTCATGGGCCACCACACCCAGCCATTAAAATGGGTAACTTTTATAAGTAACTTATACCTCAATATAGCTGTAAAGCAAAAAAATGCAATTTCAAGAGCACTTTTAAAAACATAAGTAGTCATCCTCTGACAAGATTAGTCACTGCTTACTGAAGGATCAATTAAGGATACACTTTTGAGGGTCCACTTCTGATATGGCTTGGCTGTGCCCTTGCCCAAACCTCATCTCGAATTGTAATGCCCATAGTCCCCACATGTTGAGAGTAGGACCTGGTGGGAGGAGACTGGACCATGGGGGCAGATTCCCCCATGCTGTTCTCGTGATAGTGAGTTCTCACGTGATCTAACAGTTTTATAAGTGTCTGACAGTTCCTCCTACACATGCACACTCTCTCTTGCTTGCCATCATATACGATGTGCCTCTTCCCCTTCCGCCATTATTGTAAGTTTCTTGAGGCCTCCCCAGCCATGTGGAACAGTGAGTCAATGAAGCCTCTTTTCTTTATAAATACTCGGGTTATATCTTTATAGCAGTGTGAAAACGAACTAATACAACTTCATTTCTGCAAAGTGCTTACTTCTGTAACTGACTTTTTCTGTTATGAGGATGCTAAATTTCAGAAGTAGGATAAAATCACAGGAAAAAGAATACAATACATTGATACCTGAAAAAAAGCCAAACAAGTCTACTTTTTATAGGAATCATATTAGTTTTGGGATGAAGAAAGCCTGTTTTTTTAAGATGTTGAAGAAAGAAGCCTTAATGTAATTTTAATTTAGAAGTGAAATGTGGCAGGGCATGGTGGCTCATGCCTATAATCCCAGCACTTTGGGAGGCTGAGGCAGGCAGATCACTTGAGGCCAGGAGTTCAAGGCCAGTCTTGCCAACATGGGGAAATCCTGTCTCTACTAAAAAGCACAAGAATTAGCCAGTGGTGGTGCACACCTGTAATTCCAGCTACTTGGGAGGCTGAGGCATGAGAATCACTTGAACCTGGGAGGTGGAGGTTGTAGTAAGCCAAGATCACATTACTGTACTCCAGCCTGGGTGACAGAGCAAGACTCTGTGTCCAAAAAAAAAAAAAAAAGTGAAATTTGTTTTAAAATTTCTATGCTTATTTATAAATTTAAGATAGTCTCATTTTAATCATCTTCTTTTAGTTCCCTATTCTTCCATTTTCCAACATGCTCCAAACTTTCCTCTTTTATTTCATGAAGTTTTCCCTGGTCTTCTTGACCACATTTTTTTTTCTTTATAATTTATTTTTGAATAGTTCACATGGTTCAAAAATCCAGAAAATATACAAAGAATTGCAATGAAAAGTCTTTCTTCCATTCTTATTCCCTATTTGCTCAGTTCCCAGCCCAGAACCATTGTTCTTCTTTATGTATTCATCCAGTTTCTTTAATGAACAGATAACTAAAACAAATATATATTTCTCTCTTCTTTTACATAAAATATGGTATATTAAACATTCTTGTACACTTTGTTTTTTTCACTCAACAGAATATCATGAAGATCTTTCCATAAGTATATGTAGAGTGCTTCCTCATTTTTTTTAACAGCTACATATGTTTTACAATATGAATGTGCTTTATTTAATGAGTCACCATTGCTTCTGATATTTTGTTATCATAAATAAAACTACACTAAACACACACACACACACACACACTTTCCCTAAGTAACTAAGCTTTTGTTTCCCCTGGATCCCAGGAGTGCTTTGGTTGTATCTTCCTTATACTATGTACAGGATCCTGCCTCGTGTTGTAACTCATCCTGTTATTATCCTGTCTCCCAAGGTATCTTAGACTCTAAACTCTTTGAGGTTGGGGTAATGTCTTACCATGTCTCTGTAGCTGTGTAGGGTGTAGGTGATTCCTTGCATACAGTAGGCACACTATAACTACTTGCTGATGTTTTGCTCTTTAACCACTTAGTAGCATAAACAATTTTGGTTGTCAGTGAATCTCTTTTTAGCAGGACCTGTTGACTTATAGCAAATGCTTTGGAGAGAGCTAATGAGGTATGTTTAAACTTGGTAACATGACTCAGAAAGACTAGAAAGTCTTCTCAACTATCTGGCTTTCATACTGGCCCACAAATAGATAACTACTGAGTTTGTTAACTTGTAATCTTTTCTCAGGTTAAATAATACCATCAGTAACACTGTTTTTTATTAACTGTCCTATGTAGAATTAGGGTGTCTGCCCTAGGTCCTATGCAAAGTGCCTTCAGCTTTCCCCATATCTGAAACACACTTTAAGACCATATGCATTATTATTTATCAGAAACTTCATGATAGTAAAAAGAAACTCTTATTTTCAAAATATAAAAAGCAAGCACTGGAGCTGAGACCATCTGAGCTATGTGAGTTATCTCTTATAGATCTAAAGAGGTTTGTTCATAAGAATAATTGGCTAGTTGACACTTTCTGAGCATAAGAATCCTACTATCCAAAGACAAGTGGTTGGACTTCCGAAAATTTAAAAGTGCACTGTTCTACTGCCAGGTTAAAGGGTAATCACACTTTCAAAAGCATTCTAATAATTCTCAAATCATAGTCTATACCACACGGGCTACCGCTTCAAAAATTTATAATTATGAGGACGGTGTGCAAAATGCGCAATGCAAAGCAATGCGATGTTGAAATCTTTCAAGGTTCTGTCTGGAAGTATTCCTGAAATGTGCTGAGCTGATTGGCTAATTAGTGACAACACCCCATCCATCCCAATGCCAGGGACTGAAAGTTCAACACATTTGAATTCTTCCTGGAGAGGACCCAGGATTTTCAAAAAGTGTACTCACTACACACTCCACACACAAAAACTCTTGTTTCCAAAAGATTCCTAAAACATGTCCAATTAACTTTATCAGAATATAAGTAGTTAGTGGCAGTCTGTTTTTTTTCCTTAAACATTAACTATTGAAAATAAGCACCATTTCTAGTCACCTAGTGCACAAGAGGCACAATGTCCTGGAAGTCTCCACACCATGAAGCTGGCTGGTGGCTTTTTTTTCTTGTCATACTGGCACATTCATATGATGATTCCCCTCTTTTTTGCTTTCAGCTTTATAAAGACAGTTGACTCCCACCTACCTTCAAGTCAACCAGGAACATTACTGTTATGCTTTCTTTCTTGAACAAAGTCCACAGAGTATCTCTAAATAGGTCAAGGAAGGGGTATGCTCTTTAGCAGGCTCCAGGACAAAGTGTCTCTAATAATCATTTTGATTTGGTTGTGTCCCTCTTGTTTGGAGGTAAAAGTGTTTTTCTAAATGCTACCACTGTGTGATTGAGAGAAAGACATTAGGGCAGAAGGAGAAAAAAAATCACAAATTTTTACTTATAATATCCCCTAACTATTCTCACTTTCTTTACCTCCAAATTTCTATCAGAATTACTATCAGAATTCTTTTTAAAAGATCTGATCATGTTCCACCCTGCTTAAAAACATTTATCCTGGGCAACATGGTAAAACCCCAGCTCTATAAAAAATACAAAAATTATCTGGGCATGGTGGCCTGAGCCTGTAGTCCCAGCTACTTGGGAAGCTGAGGTGGGAGGATGGCTTGAGCCCGGGAGGTTGAGGCGGCAATAAGCCGTGATTCCGGCTCCAGCCTGGGTGACACAGCGAAACACTGTCTCAATATACACACATACAAACACACAATCACAACAACCACAAGAAAAAAAACACATTTGATTGTTCCTCATTATATACAAAATAAAGTTTATATTCTTCCATTTAGTATTGGAAACCACCACAACCTGTACCCTGCTAAAATCTTCTTTTTTTTTTTTTGAGAGAGTCTCGCTCTGTAGCCCAGGCTGGGGTGCAGTGGTGCGATCTTGGCTCACCGCAACCTCTGCCTTCCAGGTTCAAGAAATTCACTGCCTTAGCCTCCTGAGTAGCTGGGATTACAGGCATACACCACTACGCCCGGCTAATTTTTTTTTTTTTTTTTTTTTTTTGTATTTTTAGTAGAGACGGGGTTTCACCATCTTGGCCAGGCTGGTCTTGAACTCCTGACCTTGTGATCCACCTGCCTTGGCCTCCCAAAGTGCTGGGATTACAGGCGTGAGCCACTGCGCCTGGCCAAAATCTAATTTTTATTGGTCACTTTTATTTAATTCCCACAATAATCTTATCAAGTGATATTATTTATGCCCATTTAGAAGACAAAGAAGCAAACTAAGAGAGGTTAAGTCACTCTGCAAGATCATATAATTAAAAAGAGGCTAAACAAAAATTCAAATCCAAAGTCCAACTCTTAATCAGTATTTCTCAAAGGAGTCAGTCATACACAGTAAAACATAGTCAGAAAATGATTCCTTTTCCAATTTTTTTTTCAATCTATACCAGGGACAACAAAGTAAATGATTAAGACTAGGCTCTAGTACCCATTTCCTAAATTCAAATTTTGTTACATCACTTTTTAGTGGTGTAACTTTTGGCAAATTATTTAATTTTGCACACATCAGTTTCTTCATCTGAAAAATGGGGACTATAATATAACCATGCACATAAATCACTTAGAACAGTGCCTGGTGCTGGCCAGGCGTGGTGGCTGACACCTGTAATCCCAGCACTTTGGGAAGCCAAGGTAGGTGGATCGCTTTAGGTCAGGTGTTCAATACCAGCCTGACCAACACAGTGAAACCCTGTCTCTACTAAAAATACAAAAATTAGCTGGGTGTGGTGGCACCTGCCTGTAATCCCAGTTACTTGGGAGGCTGAGACATGAGAATCACTTGAATCTGTGGGGTGGAGGTTGCAGTGAGCTGAGACTGCGCCACTGCACTCTAGCCTGGGCAACAGAGCGAGACTCTGTCTCAAAAAAAAAAAAAAAAAAAAAAAGGATAGTGCCTGATGCTGCTGAGTAAGCATCAGTAAATGTTAGCAATGATGACTCTACCCCGTTTGATTACATTAAGGAGAAAAAAAATCATCTTTAGAAAACAAATTAAAACATCACTTGAAAGTTTTTAATTAAACTTTTTTTTTTTAAAGTAGAAATGGGGTCTCACTATGTTGCCCAGGCTGGTCTTGAACTCCTGACCTCAAGCAATCCTCTTACCTCGGCCTCCCACAGTGCTGGGATTACAGGCGTGAACCACAGTGCCTAGCTAAAGAAACATCACTCTTAACAAAGAAAGAGCAGGCCTCAGGTTTTGAGCCAACTGCAATATCTAGCTAAAATTTAATACCTTTTTTTAATTGAGTTTATTTTTTACTATTACTTTCTATTGAATCGTTTTCTATTTAGTGTACTGTTGTAAAGTTTCCTTTTTCAATTAACTTGTTAAATAAAATGAAGTGAGCCATCTCAAAGAAATAGGTTAAGTAAATTATAAGTGATATACAGATTAGGCAAACAAACAAAAAAGATAGAAGTAGCACTTGAATTATGAAAACTTTCTCCCCAAAATCTTTATACCATGCATTCTTCTACTTCCATGCCCGTCACTCAGCCATTCCCTCTACCCGACTTCCACCTGCATGCCCGTCACTCAGCCATTCCCTCTACCCGACTTCCACCTGCATGCCCGTCACTCAGCCATTCCCTCTACCCGACTTCCACCTGCATGCCCGTCACTCAGCCATTCCCTCTACCCGACTTCCACCTGCATGCCCGTCACTCAGCCATTCCCTCTACCCGACTTCCACCTGCATGCCCGTCACTCAGCCATTCCCTCTACCCGACTTCCACCTGCATGCCCGTCACTCAGCCATTCCCTCTACCCGACTTCCACCTGCATGCCCGTCACTCAGCCATTCCCTCTACCCGACTTCCACCTGCATGCCCGTCACTCAGCCATTCCCTCTACCCGACTTCCACCTGCATGCCCGTCACTCAGCCATTCCCTCTACCCGACTTCCACCTGCATGCCCGTCACTCAGCCATTCCCTCTACCCGACTTCCACCTGCATGCCCGTCACTCAGCCATTCCCTCTACCCGACTTCCACCTGCATGCCCGTCACTCAGCCATTCCCTCTACTCGACTTCCACCTGCATGCCCGTCACTCAGCCATTCCCTCTACCTGACTTCCACCTGCATGCCCGTCACTCAATGACTTCCTGTTGAAATCCTTAATAAATTAATTTAAAAATCAAACTTTACAACACTACTATAAATGACAAAACCAACCTTCAAAACCAAAGGACTACCTCTCACAAGGAACCTTCCTAAATCTTCTTTTTCCTCTTCCACCCCAAGTTAAAATCAATTTGTCTTTTTTCTCCGTTACTCCCTACCCCACTTGCCCTCTCACTTCCACTGCATTTTATTTATTTCCAAGTTTTCTACAATAATTCCTGTTCTGCCACATCTCAGTGCCTTTACTCACAGCAGTAGGTTTAAAGGAGGGAGCTGTTGATGGGGCTCTTTTCAGTTGAGAGAGGGGCAGACCAAGTATGAAGCGAATGAAAGAAGTTGGTCATAAAGGGCTGCATGTTTTATGATTCAATTTATAGGAAATGTCCACAACAAGCAAATCCATGAAGATGCAAGTAGATTCTCAGGGGCCAGGGGGAGAGGAGAATGGGGAAAGAATGCTAATGGCGATGGGATTTATTTTTGGGGTGATGTAAATGTTCTGAAGAAAGTGGTGATGGCTGCACAACTCTCTGAGTATGGTCAAAACCACTGAATTGTACATGTTAAAGCGGGTGAATCTTACGGTACGTGAATTCTATCTCAATAAAGCTGTTACCAAGAAAACAAAAACGACCCCCTCCCCCAAACAAAACACAGGGTCTGAAGGCTTCTAACTGGGGAGAGCTTTCTGGCAGGCTGGGCTCCGCAGCGAGGCAGCCCCAGAACGAGCAAAGTCCCATGGAGTGCAGGTTCCTGGTCCCATCGTGGCTCCCAACTCTCTGTGGGTCTTCGGGCGCGTTGCTCACTTTCCAGGCTCAATTTCCTTGCGTGTTAGCTGGGGCTCAGGCCCGGAGTGGCCCCAACCCCGAATCCCCGAACCCGCACGCTCTGGGTCCGACACTGCTTCCACCAGCCACGTTACCTGTAGGGTCCAATGGCCCCTGGGGCTTTCGCGGTGCTGATCACCCTTCTGATCAAGGACGACATGGCTAAGCCTTCCCTCTTCCAGCCCCTTCAGGAGAAAAAGCCCCAGCACCAGCCCCGCTGGCTTCTTACTGGACTGACCAACCACAGCAGCGCCTCTGCGCCACAGCTCCCGCTGGGGGCGGGCTCACGCGGCATTCTGGGAACTGTAGTTTCGGCGACGCTCCAGGCCACGTGGAGGAAGGGCCCGGTCTGGCGCATGCGCTCTCCAGCGCGCTCTCCAGGCGCTTTGGCTCGGTGGGTACTGTCGCGGAGGCTTGTCATTTTGACCCGGGGAGTCCTCACAGCGTCTGGCAGGTTGGTCTTGAGGGGCTGGTGCCTTCCAGGCTGCGAGTGTCGGGGGGACTGTATGTGGCGGCCCCCCTCCTGGCGCCCGTCTCCCCTCTTCATCTTTTCTCTCTCAAACTCCGCTGACCTCTTCTTTCCTTGCTGCCTGTGCCCGGGGCCCCTCTCCCTGGTGTCGCATCTCCTTCGGCCCCTGCGCTTGAGCCCCCTACGTCAGTCATTTCCCTTCGTTGCCCCGCCGGGCGGAGGCCGTCCTGGGAATGGGCTTGCATCCCCTCTTCTGCATCCCCAAAGGACTAAGATGGTTCATTCAGGCGACCACGCTGAGATGTGGGCGTTGGTCCTCCCATGTTCCCTTTCCTGCTCCTCCTGTGTTCCCTTCTCTAGGGTGCTCCTTGGGCTTTACAAGGTCACTGTCTGAACAGAGCCCTAGTGATTGGGATATCATTTCAGAAAGAAAGATAGTGATCTGGAATGGCCCAGATCCCTTGTGAGTATTCTGCTGTGTCAGAAGGGATGGGTACTTGGCTAAATATTTCTTATCCTGTTAATATTTGCATTGTAAGTACGCTTCGTTTCTTCACTTATGCGGGCACTCACAGATATATGAGTCCCTACTTTGTGTAAGGCACTCTGCTAGATGCTAGGAGGAATGCAACAGTCAAAAAAAAAAAAAAAAAAAAGTAAAATCTCTGCCTTCCCTGCTTCCTAAAGATAATATAAGAAAATCTGCTTTATTCCCTCTCATTTTGTCCTACATACTGCTAAGGTTTTGGCCTTCCTACTTCCGGCTCAGGAACCTTCTGATCTTTTTCATTGGTTTGGGGCCTGGAATAAAAAACCTTTCAGTCTGGCCTCCCCTTGCCTATTCAAGTTTCATTGTCATCTACTCCCTTTTCCCACTAGAGTCCTCCTGTATTCACACAGTAGATTCCTGAATACTTTCTTCCTTATCTGTGCAAATTCCAGCTAACTGAAAATCTGTTTTCTCTTTGACTTTTCCTACCAATTCACATTTTTTTCTTTTTCTTCTTTCCTTCCTTTCCTTTTCTTTTTCTTTGTTTTCTTTCTTTCAAGACAGGTTCTCACTCTGTCACCCCGGCTGGAGTACAGTGGCATGATCTTGGCTCACTGAAACCTTGACCTCCTGGGCTGAAGCAATCCTCTAGCCTGAGCATCTCTAGTAGTTGGGATTACAGGTGCACACCAGCACGCCCGGCTAATTTTTGTATTTTCTGTAGAGACGGGGCTTCTTCATATTGGCCAGGCTGGTCTCCAACTCCTGGGCTCAAGCAATTCTCCCACCTCAGCCTCCCAAAGTGCAGGAATTACAGGTGTAACCATCATGCCCGGCCTCATTTTTTTTCTTTCCCTTGTCCTGTTTCCTATTGTGCTGTACCGCATAATTTAGTATTTTATTATATGAGGTCCTATTTTCTAATTGTTATGTGTTTCAAGAATAGTGGATTGGAGAGGGAAGGGGCGGAAAAAAAAAAAAGAATAGTGGATAGAGTCAGACTGCCTGGTTTGAATCTCAGCACAATCACAAGCTTAGTAGCCTTGGACTGGTATATAAAATTTCTGTGCTTCGATTTCTTCATTTATAAGATGAGAATATTACTAGTGACCACAGAGTTGTGAGAATTAAATGAATAAGTCATGTAGAATAGTGCCTGCCACATCAAGTTCTCAATGCTGCCTAAGATGACAAAATTCTTATTCTACTTTGGAGTTATCCACAGCCTGAAACTATTGGGCACATAGTAGGTGCCCAAAAGTTTATTAAATTTGATTAAACTAGATAATTAAGACATGTTTTTATTTACAAAATAATTAACCATTTAAGTTTTTAAATAAGAAGCTATCTTGGAGCATTACAAATGATTCAACTTGTGTAAAATATTTCTTGTGAAACAAGGTACCTTTATTCTTAAGGTAGATTTTATATCAAGTCTGAATCACCAACTTTTTAGATCTGGAAGAAAATAGACATCATCTAGTTAGTTCCCAGGTTCTCAAACTGAGAACTAACTAACACCAAAGGTGGTGTCTGGCCAGAGGATACTAAGCTGTATCAGAAAACATAACGTATCCATTTTATTTGAAGATTTGGGGAAAATATTTTGATAAAGGCAGCACATATTTAGTGCTTATTAAAGTTTGACAAAACTGACTTGAAGGTGAAGGTAAGAGTTAAGATTCCTTCTGAAAACTTTTTTTTTTTTTTGAGACAGGGTCTTGCTCTGTCACCCAGGCTGGAGTGCAGTAGTATGATCAAGGCTCACTCACTGCAGTCTTGACCTTCCTGTCTGAAGCGATCTTCCCACTTCAGCCTCCCGAGTAGGTGGGACCACAAGCACATAACTATGCCTAGCTTATTTTTTGATTTCTTTGTAGGGATGAGTTCTCACTATGTTGCTCAGGTTGGTTTTGAACTCCTGAGCTCAAGCAGTCCTCCTGCCTTGGCCTCCCAAAGTGCTGGGATTATAGGTGTGAACCACCACACCCGGCATCTGGAAACTTTTAAACTAAATCCTCGGACTTCGTAAAGATGCATCCTATATTCATTCCCTTCCACTGTTAGAGGACCACTGCTAGTTTGATTTCCTCATATTTCAGTCTGGACCCAAAGCTCAGGGATGTTCCCAAGGTTATCCTAATCCTCCAGCACCAACCTTTTCTTGGACCATTCTAATACTGAGGGGAGCCAGAGTTCCTATGGTGTTCTTGTCTAGTCTTGCTGGTGAGTTCTGATTCAACCAGGTAACAGTAAGTAGGTTAACTAAGTTGTTTTGTAAAATATTTGGAATGGCTTTTAATGCAGACCGATCTGAATCATGTGCTTCACTAGCCAGCCAGTTCTGCAGAACTCCATTTACTTCCTTCATACTGTTTAATTTGAAAAATGTTTTTGCGTGTAGATATAGTTGTCTTTCATTTAATTGAAATTAGTGGAGTGAGACAGTGAAATGGCATCAATCTCTGCTGTTTCATTTATTATTTAAGAATAATAGCTACCATAAACTGAGCATTTAGTTAGCATAAAGCCCCATGCTAAGTAAGTTGTGTATATGCATTTTGCAAAGCCAAAACCATATACGGTGTGTATATGTTTGTTCATTTTTTTATTTTGAGACAGAGTCTCACTCTATCGCCCAGGCTGGAGTGCAGTGGCGTGATCTTGGCTCACCACAATCTCTGCCTCCTGGGTTCAAAGGATGCTCGTGCCTCAGCCTCCCAAGCAGCTGGGATTACAAGTGCATGCCATCACACGTGGCTCATTTTTGTATTATTATTATTATTTTTTGAGACGGAGTCTCACTCCGTCGCCCAGGCTGGAGTGCAGTGGTGCGGTCTCGGATCACTGCAAGCTCCGCCTCCCGGGTTCATGCCATTCTCCTGCCTCAGCCTCCCAAGTAGCTGGGACTACAGGCGCCTGCCACCACGCCCGGCTAATTTTTTGTATTTTTAGTAGAGATGGGGTTTCACTGCGTTAGCCAGGATGGTCTTGATCTCCTGACCTTGTGATCCTGCCGCCTCGGCCTTCCAAAGTGCTGGGATTACAGGCGTGAGCCACCGCGCCTGGCCTCATTTTTGTATTTTTTAGTAGAGATGGGATTTCACCATGTTTGCCAGGCTGGTCTTGAACTCCTGGCCTCAAGTGATCCACTCGCCTTGGCCTCCCATAGTGCTGGGATTACAGGCATAAGCCATCCCACCTGGCCTGTATATAATGTTTAATTCTCACAGCAACTTGTAGAGGAAGAGGCTGAGGCTGAAAGTGAGAAAGCAATTTTCCTAACATTATGTAACTAAAAAGTGTAAAGAAGGAATTTGAACCCACATCTTTCAAACTCCATAGTGAAAGCCCTTAAACACTATACCACATAGGCAAGTCTTAATTTTGTGTGAGGTCTTGCATTGGAAAAGGAAGTAAGTGAATGGGGGGTAATTTAGTGGCTCTCAGTAGAAGTGGGCAAATTCTGATGTGGCTGGCATTTTGGAAGTTTGTGCAGGTGTTTTGGTTGGCATAATTGGGCTAACATTGCTGGCATTTATTGGGCAGGGACCAGGGATGTTAGACAGCCTGCTATGTGCAGAAAAGCCCCACAGTAGCCCAGTACCTAATTCATATAAAATTATTGGTTACACGGGTTTTTTTTTTTTTTTTCCGAGATGGAGACTCGCTCTATTGCCCAGCTTGGAGTACAGTGGTGTGATCATCTCGGCTCAATGCAACCTCCACCTCCCGGGTTCAAGTGATTCTCCTGTCTCAGCCTCCTGAGTAGCTGGGACTACAGGTGTGCGCCACTGCACCCAACTAATTTTTTTTTTTTTTGAGACGGAGTCTTGCTCTGTTGCCCAGGCTGGAGTGCAGTGGCACGATCTGGGCTCACTGTAAGCTCCACCTCCTGGGTTCATGCCTTTCTTCTGCCTCAGCCTCCTGAGTAGCTGGGACTACAGGCGCCTGCCACCATGCCTGGCTAATTTTTTTGTATTTTTTTTGTAGAGACGGGGTTTCACTGTGTTAGCCAAGATGGTCTCGATCTCCTGACCTCATGATCCGCCCGCCTCAGCCTCCCAAAGCGCTGGGATTACAGGTGTGAGCCACCGCGCCCGGCCAACCCAACTAATTTTTGTATTTCTAGTAGAGATGGGGTTTCGCCATGGTGGCCAGGTTGGTCTCGGACTCCTGACCTCAAGTGATCCGCCTGCCTCAGCCTCCCTAACTGCTGGGATTATAGGCATGAGCCACCGCACCTGGCCTGGTTACACAGTTTTAATATGCACTGAATTTTCCAGTAATGCAGTAAATCAAAGCAAGTTTGTACTTTTGTTGGCAGGGTGGCGGGGCGGGGGGGTAGTTTACTAAGGAGTGTTGACCAATTTGGAAAATTACCTCATTAGTGGCATTGCTACCTTCT
Source organism: Pongo abelii (assembly GCF_028885655.2). Classification (NCBI taxonomy): domain Eukaryota; kingdom Metazoa; phylum Chordata; class Mammalia; order Primates; family Hominidae; genus Pongo; species Pongo abelii. Next base: position 114,033,842 of record NC_071992.2, read on the forward strand.
CTTCGAGGCACTGGTACAACACACCTGTGCTGCTTTGCCTTTGTAGCTGTTGAATTCATGGTAATTTTATGTATAGGTAGAAGTAAAGACTGGTATTAAAATACTGAACTGCTTTGAGAACAGCTTGGTAAATACCAGCTGCTCTGAGCTGCCCTACCTCCTAGTGTGTCCATGTATAGGGCCCTTCAGATTTCCTGCAGTTAGCAATGAAAGAGTTAATCACTGGTACCTTGGGGTTGAAGGGCTTCCAGGACCATCCTCCAGCTTTATGGATTGTGCCAATGCCTGTGCTGGTGCCTGTGTGGTTGTTATTATTCCCTGGGTTCAAAATCTATTCATAATATCATCTAGTGTAGTTGTGGTGAAATAGTTACATGCAGAAATACATATTATTTTATTAAAATTACTTCTTAGGTCTCCTTTATGTTACATTTAGGGCATCTATTGTAGGTATGTCTTGATATGTGTCTAATAGGTTATAACATTCATTTCATTTAAAAATAGAAAACAGCTGCTTCAAACTGAATCAGTAAAAGTAGGGGATGTTGAGTTTGAGAGTTGGGAACTGCTGAGTGGTAAATCAGTCGGGGTCCCACTGTTTTTGTCCTTTATCTTGCTTCAAATTGAAATCATTATCTATTGCTATTATAAATTAAATATATAGCTGGCCTCATCTGAGTAGCAGAAATGAAAGCATCAGTAATTTGTGTTGTTTTCAATAGAGTTTCTCCTTTTGGGATAGGGTGTTCTATATTTCATTGATTCAGGTGGCTCTTTTTTCATCTAAGAGTCAAGATAAAGTATTTGAACTAATTAACTTTTTTATCATCCATAGCAATCTTATCTCATTTTTCATTCTTCTAACAGACTTTATGTGGTATCAACAGTTGTATATGATTTAATTATTTGACAGTGCAAACTGGAATGTACTAATACGGTCTCTTCCATCAGTAGACTTATTTTGAATCACATGAATATTTACTCATTAAATTTATTTTTATTTTTGAGTGGAAGTTTCCTTTCCCTGTATTAAATGTATTACTTCCTTTCCAGAAATGTCTAATGCAAAAGAAAGAAAACACGCCAAGAAAATGAGAAACCAGCCCACCAATGTGACTCTGTCCTCTGGCTTTGTGGCTGACAGAGGCGTAAAGCACCACAATGGAGGTGAAAAACCTTTCCAAGCTCAAAAACAAGGTAAAATACACATAATGGACCAGGCATGGTGGCTCAGGCCTGTAATCCCAGCACTTTGGGAGGCTGAAGTGGGTGGTTCATGAGGTCAAGACATGAAGACCATCCTGGCCAACATGGTGAAACCCCGTCTCTACTAAAAATACAAAAATTAACTGGGTGTGGTGGTGCGTGCCTGTAGTCCCAGCTACTCAGGAGGCTGAGGCAGGAGAATCACTTGAACCTGGGAGGTGGAGGTTACAGTGAGCCGAGATCGTGACACTGCACTCCAGCCTGAAGACAGAGCGAGACTCCGTCTCAAAAAAAAAAAAAAAAAAAAAAAGATACACATCATGCTCTCTCCACTCCCATTTTGATCAAATTGCTTTTGTCAGCTCTTTTGATAGTCATTATCTAAATAGTAAATGAGCTGAATTAAAAACAGATACAGTAGACCCTTATTATTTTTGAATTTCCTATTTGCAAGTTTGCCTACTTGCCAAAGCTTATTTGTAACACCAATATTAATACCCATGGAGCTTTGGCTATCATTTGTGAACATACATAGAGCAGGAAAAATTTGAGTTGCCCTGTGTTTACGTTCCCAGCCGAGCTTCCCAGCTACAAAAAACGGGCGGAGGATGGAGGCAGTACAGGGGCAGGGCAGTACAGTGCAGGAAGCTCCAGCTCTACTGGGGTTTGAATCTCAGCCCTGGGGCAGCCTCATGCAGGTCACTTAGCATTTCTAGACTTCATTTTGTCTTTTGTAAAATAAAGGAAATAGACTCTACCAGGAGGAGTTGTTTTTTGGATTTAAGATTATAATATGGCCAGGGGTGGTGGCTCACACCTGTAATCCCAGCACTCTCGGAGGCTGAGGCGGGCGGATCACCTGAAGTCAGGAGTTCGAGACCAGAGTGGCCAACATGGCGAAACTCTGTCTCTACTAAAAATACAAAAATTAGCCAGGCATGGTGGTGCGTGCCTGTAGTCCCAGCCACTTGGGAGGCTGAGGCAGGAGAATCGCTTGAACCGGGAGGTGGAGGTTGCAGTGAGCCAAGATCGTGCCACTGCACTCCAGCCTGTGTGACAGAGTGAGACTGTCTCAAAAAAAAAGGAAAAAAAAAAAGAGATTATAATCTATGTGAGATGAAGATATATATGTATCCCCACTAGGAGGAATGGTTCAGTATTCACTAATTCATTGACATAATTCAGTGACTGTATGAAACATGACTACTATAAATAATGAAAATTGGCTATGCATATTTTAGAGCTGGTATATTTTATTTCTACCTTAACATCAATGATTATTACACTTCTGTATTTCCTAAGAGAAGTGCAGTATAGTCATCATATCTGTATTTCACTGGTGTGCTGATTTTAGAACCTTATGAAGTGATAGGAAGATCACAGTTGTTCATTAGGGCAGCGGTAGAAAGTGCTAATTTAGGAAGACAGCAAAAGCAAGTGGCCAAGAACTTGTTTGGAATGCTTTAAAAAACTGCATTGGGTCTGATTAAGTAAATTTTAGAGTCAAGTTCATAAGGTCTAGATTCAGATCCTACAGTTGATACCTACCATGCCATATGATAAGGCTTTCACATTTTTTATCTCATTTAAACCTCACAATATTCTAAGATTTACAGTGGCTTAATAATTAACACCACAATTGAAATAAGCAGAAACACTATAAAATTCTCTACTGATCTCTCCCTTAATTTACAGACTTTTTTTTTTTTTTTTTTTTTTTTTGCGGCAGTCTTGCTCTGTCACCCAGGCTGGAGTGCAATGGTGTGATCTCGGCTCACTGCAACCTCCACCTCCTGGGTTCAAGCGATTCTCCTGCCTCAGCCTCCTGAGTAGCTGAGACTACAGGTGTGTGCCACTCTCGGCTAATTTTTGTATTTTTAGTAGAGACAGGGTTTCACCATATTGGCCAGGCTGGTCTCAAACTCCTAACCTCAAGTGATCCACCTGCTTCGGCCTCCCAAAGTGCTGGGATTACAGGCGTGAGCCACTGTACCCGGCCACAGACAGATATTTAATGTTGTCTTATAGTCATAATGCCCAGACACTTATATGGAAATGTTGCCTTTGTTTTTGGAGACGGAGTCTTGCTCTGTTGCCTGGGCTGGAGTGCAGTGGCGCGATCTTGGCCCACTGCAACCTCTGCCTCCCAGGTTCAAGCAGTTATCCTGCCTTAGCCTCCGGAGTACCTGGGACTACAGTCACATGCTGCCACACCCAGCTAATTTTTTGTATTTAGTAGAGACGGGGTTTTACCGTGTTGCCCAGGCTGGTCTTGAACTCCTGAGCTCAGGCAATCCACCCACCTCGGCCTCCCAAAGTGCTGGGATTACAGGCGTGAGCTACTGTGCCTGGCTGGAAATTTTGCTTTTTAAATTTTTAAGACAGGGTCCCACTCTGTCACCCATGCTGGAGGGGAATGGCACAGTCGTGGCTCACTGCACCCTTGACCTCCTGGGCTCAGGTGATCCTCCCACGTCAGCTTCCCGAGTAGCTGGGGCTGCAAGCGTGTGCCATGATGCCCAGCTAATTTTTTTTTTTTTTTTGTAGAGACAGGGTTTTGCCACGTTGACCAGTTAGTCTCAAACTCCTGGACTCAAGTGATCCGCCCACCTTGGCCTCTCAAAGTTCTGGGATTAGAGGTGTGAGCCACCACATCCATCCTGGAACTTTGCTTGTATTTATTTATTTAGTATAGTGGCTCTCAATTTGAGTGTGGCAGAGAATTAGGATAAAAGACTGTACACAATCATGTGGATTATAGTATTAAGGGAGTGTCGTTTGGGCTGCTGTAACAAAATACAGGTTGAGCATTCCTAATCCAAAAATCTGAAGTCTGAAATGCTCCAAAATCCAAAACGTTTTGAGCGCTGACATGACATAACAGGTGGAAAATTGCACATCCAACCTCATGTGATGGGTCACAGTCAGAATGAAGGCATATAACACACAGTTTATTCAGCATTCCCATGGCAAAAAAGATGTTCCCAGCCCCCTTCAGCTGTGATATAAATATTTCCAAGCACTCCAGATTTCACCACCTAAGCACACCCACAAAGACAAATAAAATGCATGTAATTTTTTACTGTTAAATACTTACATGTGAATAAGTGTAAGAAAGTGATTGCTTATCAGTAGCATATAGATTCAGAGTCAGGAAGGATGCTGATGCTAGCCAACCACAGATTGTCCATAGGGTGGCTGAGATAGTGGCACCTTTGCTTTCTGATGGTTCAAGTATACAATGTGCAAAAAGTTTCATGCACAAATTATTAAAAATGTTGTATAAAATTACCTTCAGGCTATGTATGATAAGGTGAAAGAAGCATAATTGAATTTTGTCTTTAGACTTGTGTTCTATCCTCAAGATATCTCATTTTATATATATACGAATATTCCAAAATCCAAAAAAATTGGAATTTGAAACACTTCTGGTCCCAGTTATTTCAGATGAGGGATACACAACCCGTATCTTATTGGGTAGCTTATAAATAACAAATGTATTTGTCACAGTTCTGAGGGCTGAAAAGTCCAAGATGAAGGAGCGGGCAGGTTTGGTGACTGGTGTGGGCCTGCCTTCTGGTTCCTATACAGCACCTTTTTATGGGATTCTCACGTGGTGGAAGGAGTGAGGGTCTCTGTGAGCACTCCTTTATAAGGATACTAATCTCATTCATGAAGGCTCTACCCTCATGACCTAATCGCCTCCTAAAGGCCCCACCTCTTAATACCATCACCTCGGGGGTTAGGATTTCAACACTGGAATTTTGGGGGACATAAGCATTCAGACCATAGCAGGGAGCTTAGATTTGAAATTCATGTTGTACTGTTTATAGGAGAAAATTTCACCTGTATCTGTTATATCCAAGGTCCTTTATATGTCATCCTGACATGATTACCTTGTGTGCTACCTACTAGCTTTGTGACCTCGAGCAAGTTAATTCACCTTCCTATGTAAGATTCCTCTTTAAAAATAAGTAGTAATAGCCACCTTACAGGGTGACTATAGGATTAAAAACATGGTCAATGTTGCCACCCAACAAATATTAGTTCTCCACTATAATTTTTGTCTCTGATAAAGGTGACATGTTTTTTTTTGAAAATATACTAGAGCCTCATCCTGGAACTTCACGGCAGCGGCAAACCAGAGTCAACCCCCATTCTCTGCCTGACCCTGAAGTGAATGAGCAGTCTTCCTCCAAAGGGATGTTTAGAAAAAAGGGAGGATGGAAAGCAGGTCCTGAGGGCACGTCTCAGGAGATCCCCAAGTATATAACTGGTGGGTACTCATAAAGAGGTGCAGTTTGCTTGTATTTTGAGCTCTCGTGTCTAGTGCAGCAACAAACTGCCCTCTTTGTGGTCCTGGCTCTGCCTCCCCTACCTCTCCTCTCCTCCTCCTACTTTAGACGCTTCTCGCCTCTAGCCTGGACTTTGGCCAGAGCTTCCTTGGGCTTGATGGCGCTCCCTTCTTCAGTTTCTCTCCCTGTCTCTTACTCGTCTTCTTACAAGTCTTTGTGAACTGTTCCTCTTTGTCTTAGCCCCCATGCCCCTCTTGTTTTAAATATGCCATCCACACTCAGCACAGCATTCTCCAAGGATGGAAAATTGAGTACGCACAAATGGCAACCAAACCTTTATTTAAAGGGCCTGTCTCCAGGCCCTTTCCAGCCTCTTCTATTCTTCACCCTATGATCCCCATCCACACTACCACAATTAAACCCTATATTCCTTGTACCTTGTACCTATACCTTCGATATGCTTTCTGGTCTCTCTTTACGCCTTCTTGGTGGAGGAATTCAGTTAAGTTTCCCCAGCAGCCTGTTTATTCTCCAATGTTAATTCAAGATTGGTGTTTAATGACGTTGTCATCTCCTTCAACAGCTTCTACTTTTGCTCAAGCACGAGCTGCTGAAATCAGTGCTATGTTAAAAGCTGTGACCCAGAAGTCTTCGAATTCACTGGTTTTTCAGACTCTGCCACGGCACATGCGACGAAGAGCCATGAGCCACAACGTCAAACGCCTTCCCAGACGGTTACAGGAGATTGCCCAGAAAGAGGTAGGAGTTCCACTTAGTGTAAATGTTTAGATTAGTAGCTCCTAGAAGAAATTGAGAAGTATTGACCTAATAGAATTTATTAAAAATGAAAACCAAGGCTGGGCATGGTGGCTTACTCCTGTAATCCCAGCACTTTGAGAGGCTGAGGTGGGCAGATTGCTTGAGCCCGGGAGTTCAAGACCAGCCTGGGCAACATGGCGAAACCTCGTCTCTACAAAAAAATCCCAAAATTAGCTGGGCGTGGTGGTGCATGTGTGCCTGTAGTCCCAGCTACTTGGAAACTGAGATGGGAGGGTCCCCTGAGCCAGGGGAGGTTGAGGCTGCAATGAGCTGTGATCACGCTACTGTACTCCAGCCTGGGTGACAGTGAGACCTTGTCTAAAAAGAAAAAAAAAAAAAACTCAGAAAACAACACCCTTATGGTTTTTGTTTTTGTTTTGCATATATTTGATTTAATCATTATCCAAACTTCTTACCTCCAAGCCAAATTAACAGGCAATTGGCTATATTATGGGTGCTTTTAAATATAGCATTTGATACTCCTCTCTTGTAAGGGTGTTGAATAGTTGATGTTCTCTTCCCAGATGTTAAAAAAAACTCTGACCCTCTTACCGAGTGGTTTTGGATCTGTGTTTTTGGGGTGTGGCCAGCTTGGGGTAGGAAGGTTAAAAAAAAGCAACGTCAATGCTTAGCATTTGCTTTCTGACTTTTTCAAAGTTGAAAACTTGAACTGGGTTTTAATTTTTGTACAAGTCTAATTGTATTTTGGCTTCACCAGAATTCTAGACTTGAACATTCTAAGATTAAGCCCATGTCTTTACTAATTGGTTTAAAACCTATTTATTGAGCAGCCTTCTATGTACCATTGCTATGCTGGTGGTGGGGTTTGAGTTCAAGAGGGAAAACTAACAAGGAATTTTATACTTTCTAGATTTAATGTAAAATCTGTTTCCCAGTGATAGCATTCAGCAAGTGTCTGTCTGTAGCTTAACTGAGATGAAATGTGTGGGTTTTCCTCACTTGTATTATTTTTGGTCTTAAGTTTTTGGTTTTAGTTACAATTCTACAGGTTAAAATGACAACAAGAAGCTAGCATTTAATTTCTTCTTTCTTGCCCTCTAATACTAATAGCCATATTAAGCTTGTGTTACTGTGTTGAACATTTTATAAGTATTCTGATCTTCATATTCCATGAAACTTGCCCAGCTAGTGAGTAATGGAACTGTGCCTCCTTCCTAGGTCTCCTAGCTCTAAAACATTCACTCTTTCCATTGTCTTCCTTCTCTACTTACATTGAAGAAACTAAGTTAACAATTTAAGCAAACTAATGGGATCTATAAAATATTCCACTTAATCTAAAGTTATTTGTTTGCATTCCTGACCATTAACTCTGTTTTGAGATTCTTACAAACTGGGATATGTCCCTCTTGAAACTATAGGCGGAGAAAGCCGTACATCAGAAAAAAGAACATTCAAAAAATAAATGCCATAAAGCTCGAAGATGTCACATGAACCGGACGCTAGAATTTAACCGTAGACAAAAGAAGAACATTTGGTTAGAAACTCACATCTGGCACGCCAAGCGGTTTCACATGGTCAAGAAGTGGGGCTACTGCCTTGGGGAGAGGCCAACAGTCAAGAGCCACAGAGCCTGCTATCGAGCCATGACGAACCGGTGCCTCCTGCAGGTGAGCTTTTCCGGTGAGCTTTCTTGTTATTTTTGTTTGATCCTTTTCCATAGAGACCTTTAGAGTAGTTTATGGTATGCCAAGCCCCGTTTATGTGGTTATTCATTTTAAAAATGATTCCTGAGCATGAAGCCCGTGTCCTTTGCCAGATGCTGGAGACCAGGCAGCCTAAAGTTAGGGGGGTGACTGACATTAATCAAACGATTTACCAGATATGTGATTGTAAGGGAAAAGCATACAGTATGATGAGCATTTCTAACTTGACTGGAAGGTGTCCCCCAGAAGTGCTGCTTGAGCTGAGCTCTCAGGGATGAGATGGGAGAGGGGGAAGGCAGAAGGAAGCCAGGTGAGCGAGAAGAACTGGAATCAATTCTGTGTGACAGAGATGAAGAGAAGGAGAGCAAGGCAACATCAGGGCGAGGTTAGGCTAGAGAAAAGAGTAGGAACCAGGTCGTGCAGGTCTTGTTGATCGTGTTAAGCTTTATTCACTATAGGTTAACAGTCATTCATCAATAACAGATATTTGAGAATCTACTGTGTACCCTGAACAGGGTTCAAAATGCTGGTCTAGGTGTTTATGGGTCAGTGGGATGCTGGGAAGGATGTTTTAAATTTTAAACGCTTTGAGAGGACAGATTATTTTAGAGCCTCTTAATAGTATTTGTCTGACTGCTCCCTCCTCTCAGTAGCTAATTCAGTTGCTTTCTGTTTCTTCCAATACATACTTAGACATTTGTTCTTTGCAGAAGGGCCTATCTTTCAGTGGCAGAATGGCCTTGGCCAAATTTTGAAAGCCATTACTATTGGTGTCCTTTGATACCCCTTGAGAGTAATGTGGTAGAATAAGCAATACAAGAATCTTTTTAAAAAACTGTGGTCAAATATACATAACAAAACCATTTGACCATTTTAAGTGTACAGTTCTGTGGCATTAAGTACGTTTACATTGTGTAATCAGTACCACCATTCATTTCCAGAACTTTTTTATCCTCCCAAACTGAAACTCTGGACTCATTAAACACTAACTCCCCATTCCTTCAGCCCCTGGCAGCTGCCCTTCTACTGTCTATCCAATAATTTGATCCTATAAGTGCTTTCATAGGGGTGAAATCATACAATATTTGTCTTTTTGTGACTGGCTTATTTCATTTAGCCTAATGTCTTAAAATTCATCCATGTTGTAGCATGTGTCAGAATTCCCTTCCCTTTTAAGGCTGAAGATGTATTCCATTGTAGGTATATACCGTATCTTGATTATCCATTTATCTCTCAGTGGACATTTGGCTTACTTCCACCTTTTGGCTGTTGTAAATAATGCTGCTGTGAACGTGGATATGCAAATATCATTACAATCCCTGCTTTCAGTCCTTTTGAATATATCCCCAGGAGTGTTAATTGCTGGATCATATGATAATTCTGTGTTAATTTTATGTTTAATTTTTTGAGGTACTGCCTTACCATTTTCCATAGCAACTGTATCATTTTACATTCCCACCAGCAATACACAAGGGTTCCAGTTTCTCCTCATCCTTGTCAGTACTTGTTACTTTATTTATTTATTTGATCACAGTCATTCTAATGAGTGTGAAGTGAATAAGAGGACCTTTGAGGAGTCTTTGATTTGAGAACTCAGCAGCAGAAATCATAGATAATAATCAAGTTCCTCATTCACATTGAGGAAGCTGAGTTCTGGAGAGATGAAGTGACTTGCCCGGGCTCACACAGCTTGTTGGTGGCCTACATAGCACTTGGGTGGCTGATTCCCCTGGCTTGTGCTTTTTCCACTGTCCTCTGCCAATGAGTTACTTTTCATTTTGGGCAGAATTTTTGTGAAGTTATCAGATATTTTCTCTAAAATTTGATCAGCCCTAAGTAATAAAACTAATAGCTAATAATAACAAATATTAGGGAGTGCTTAATATATGCCTTACCCTGTTTTAAATGCTTTGCATGTGTTTACTCATTTAATCCTCACAATAGTACGAGGTAAGGAGTTACCATTATTTCCATTTTACAGATGGGGAAACTGAGGTATAGAGAGGTTAGGTAATTTACCCATGATCGTATGGCGAATGAGTGTTGAGGTTCAGATTTCAGCCCAGTTGCCTGACTCCAGGGTTCCACACTCTGAACCATTATTCTCTGCTGTCACTTGTTTGGGTGAGGTTCCTCTGGCCACTGACAGCTGAGAGCTGGTCACTGGATGGGAAGATTTCTTTGTGTGAGTGATCATATTGATTGATGTGTGTTGTCAGAATCATAGCTATAATTTGCCTTTTAGTTCTAGTTACTGAGTGCACTGAAATTGCTTAAAGATGCTATAGCAGAAGGATTGGTTTGGCGGGTCACCAAGCCTGATTAGAATGCTGGCTTCTCCACTTAATGACTGTGTCTTTGTTCAAGTAGCAATCTCCGTGTCACAGTGTCCTTGTCTATCAGATAAGATAACCATACTAGGTACATCTGGTTGTCAAGAAGACTAAATGACAGTTCATATAAGGAGTTAACTCATTGCTGGCCCTTCAACGATTATTAACTATTACAGGCCAGGCATGGCAGCTCACGCTTAGAATCACAGCACTTTGGGAGGCTGAGGCAGGAGGATTGCTTGAGCCCCTGGGGTTCAAGACCAGTCTGGGCAACATAGTGAGACTCTGTCTCTGCAAAAAAAAAAAAAAAAAAAAAAAAGCTGGGTGTGGTGGCTCCTGCCTGTAGTCCCAGCTGCTTGGGAGGCTGAGGCAGGGGGATTGCTTGAGCCCAAGAAGTTGAGACTTCTGTGAGCTGTAATTGTGCCTCTGTACTCTAGCATTGGCAACAGAGTGAGACCCTGTCTCAAAAACAAAACAAAACAAACTATTATAACTATTATTGTAATTATTATGATGGATACTATAACTATTGAAACTTTTAACATTGATTTCATTAGCTTAGTCTGATCTCTCTTCATCTTACTTGAAATTGTGTGTTATTACTTTTACTTTCTTTGTAAAGAAAGTAAAATATCCCATGCATATCATGGTCAAGATTGAGCATGGGAGAAATATGGGATGGATTAATTGCAATATTGTGTCTCTAGGCTTAGTGTTAAGTAATCTTGAGGTCCTGAATTAGCTAACCAAATTGAGCAACCTGAGCATAATTTTGCAGAATTCATTACTGTTTTGCTTATTTTACTCTGGTTTCTTACCTTAGGTAGATTTTGGGGGTGAATGGTTCTTTACTTAGAAGCAACAGTTATATACCCTCCATAGAACCTGTCTATGAATATGGGATAAAACGTAGATTATCTAAAAAGTAGGATACCGTAACTTACATTTTAAATGGAGATTCATTTTTATTTTGGTTCGGATTGGTTTAAAAATATTTGTTAAGGTAACAGGAATGGACAGGTTTAGATATTTTTTCCCCTAAACCATCGGGCAGGGGAAGGTTAGATTTTGACTTATGAGAACATAGCTTTAGCAATTTGTTTTGTATCTTAGGCCTCTAAAGGTTTTGTGATATGGCTTTTGGCTTCTTAGCAGTTTTGCCTGTGTAAATTCCTAAGTACTTAATTGTGTCTCCCACTTTGTGCAGGATTTATCCTACTACTGTTGTTTGGAATTGAAAGGCAAAGAGGAAGAAATACTAAAGGCACTTTCTGGAATGTGTAGCATAGACACAGGTAAACTTGTTTTAAAGCTGAGTTCTATTTTAGTCTTTGTATATTTATTCATTTCATAAAGAAGTGTCTACTGTAAGCATTTTGGAATTCAAACATATAGAAAAATGTGTGACACACTAATCATTCCTGATGAAAATGTTAATTTAAAAACAGTTGGCTTGGCTTTTAAATCATTTCTAACATTGTCAAGTGTAAAGTGATAGAGTCATTTTTCTGGTGGAGTGAACTTGACAGAAAGAAACTTGAAGCTCTCATTATTCATTTAACACATATTTGTTGAGAACTTATTGTGTGCCAGGCTTTGATTTGAGCAATCCTCACAACCAGAACTTCACCTCTCATGGAGGCAGACAGTAAATGACAGTGTGGTTATCAGGAAATAGGACTGCAGTCTCAATACCCGGAATTATGAAATTTTGCTTTTGTTGATGTCAGGGCTGACGTTTGCAGCAGTTCACTGCTTGTCTGGAAAGCGCCAAGGGAGCCTTGTGCTTTATCGGGCGAATAAATATCCCAGAGAAATGCTTGGGCCTGTTACGTTTATCTGGAAGTCCCAGAGGACCCTGGGTGACACTTCTGAGAGCAGGCAGCTGTGGATCTGGCTGCATCCAACCCTTAAACAGGTATAATCCTTCAGGTTATCTCCCATCATTCTGAAACTGCATTTTTAATTACTGCTGGAAGTCAATACTGTTGAAATGTAAATAGTGTAAAGGTTTGTCTGATAGTCTGATATTTGTATATGGGGGGCTCTATGAATATTGAATGAAGTGAATTTTTAAAAAACATTAAAAATTTGTATTTAAAAATGTCTAATTGACAAAAAGCAAATATATTCGAAGTATATAATATGATGATTTGATATACATGTTGTATACCACAATCAGATAACACATCCATCACCACCCATGCTGTGCATTATATCCCCAGAACTTGTTCATCAAATATAATGAAGTCAGGGCGGGGCATGGTTTCTCATGCCTGTAATCCCACCACTTTGGGAGGCTGAAGCAATTGGATCGCTTGAATCCAAGAGTTTGAGACTAGGCTGGGCAACATGGTGAAACCCCGTCTCTGCAAAAAAGACAAAAATTAGCTAGGATTGGTAACATGCGCCTGTAGTCTCAGCTACTTGGGAGGCTGAGGCGGGAGGATCATTTTGAGTCCAGGAGGCAGAGTTGCAGTGAGATGAAATCGTGCTATTGCACTCCAGCCTGGGTGACAGTGAGACCCTGTCTCGAAAAAAAAAAAAAAAAAAGAAACTAATCTTGACCTCTCATATTTTTAGTAAGTCACAAGCAGAAGTAGAGATAAAAACCAGCCTTGTGCTAATTATTTGAAATGTTCAATTTGAACTAATGTTTCTACCATGACTGAAGTGGTTCACTAGTATCTAGGTGCTATTTGGTAATGAAAAGCTATTTTTGAGTAATTCTAATGATTTTTCACACTGAATTTAGCTTAGCTTCCCTTCTTTAGCATACTCACTACTTAAAAAAAATGTAGTCAGAGTGATCATGTTGTTTTCATAATATTTGACTAACCCTACCCCTAACCCCAGCCCTAACCCATTTGAAATTTTAAATTTCAAAATTTTTTTTTTGTTTAAAGTGGCATACACTACTCAGAACACCCAAAAAAGCTTTTTTCAAAAATTAAAATTAAAAAAAAAGTTTTTTTTCGAGACAAGGTTTTGCTCTGTCATTGAGACTTGAGTGCAGTGGTGCAGTCATAGCCCACTGCAGCCTCTACTTCCCAGGCTCAAATGATCCTCCTACCTCAGCCTCCTGAGTAGCTTAGACTACAGGGGTGCGCCACCATGTCCAGCTAATTATTTTTTTATTTTGTTTAGAAACAAGGTCTCCCTATGTTGCCCAGGGTGGTCTCAAACTCCTGGGCTGAAGCCATCCTCCTGCCTCAGCTTCCCAAAGTGCTGGGATTACAGACGTGAGCCACCACACCTGGCCGAGAAAAGCTTTTTGATGATAAATTTAATTTAAGTTAATTTGTGAAGGGATAAAAATGTGAATTTTTTTTTTTTTTGAGACAGAGTCTCGCTCTGTTGCCCAGGCTGGAGTGTGATGGCACGATCTCAGCTCACTGCAACCTCTGCCTCCCAGGTTCAAGTGATTCTCCTGCCTTAGCCTCCTGAGTAGCTGAGATTATAGGTGCCTGCCACCCAACTATTTTTTGTATTTTTTAGTAGAGATGGAGTTTTGCCGTGTTGGTCAGGCTGGTCTCGAACTCCTGATCTCAGGTGATCTACCCGCCTCAGCCTCCCAAAGTGCTGGGATTACAGGTATGAGCCACCGTGCCTGGCCAAAAATGTTAATTTTTAAAGAGATAAAACCATAACCCAATTAAATTTGTTATAATATATTTAAATTTCAAGATTTTAAAGTGAATGTTTAAATATATTTTTAGGATATCTTAGAGGAAATAAAAGCAGCGTGCCAGTGTGTGGAACCCATCAAATCAGCTGTCTGCATCGCTAACCCACTTCCAACACCATCCCAAGAAAAAAGCCAAACTGAATTGCCTGATGAGAAAATTGGCAAGAAAAGAAAAAGGAAAGACGATGGAGAAAATGCTAAACCAATTAAAAAAATTATCGGTGATGCAACTAGAGATCCATGTCTACCGTACTCTTGGATCTCTCCAACCACAGGCATTATAATCAGGTATGAGTTGAATTTGCTTTGAACCTGCTGAACATTTTCAGTGAAGACCTGCTCCGTTTTTGTCAGTGGCACAGATGTTGTGTGATGGAAGTTTCCATTTTAAGATCTTCTTTCTTTTTCAGTGATTTGACGATGGAGATGAACAGATTCCGGCTGATTGGGCCACTTTCCCACTCCATCCTAACTGAAGCAATAAAAGCTGCTTCTGTTCACACTGTAAGAGTAAAAGTGACTGTAGTGTTTTATTCTAATCATGTTTTTCCTGTCAAATTTGTGAAACCTAATATATAATTTGGTAACATTTTGGGCCATGGCTTTAAGATGTTTATTTCCCTACTTATTGTGCTTATTATCAAAGAGTTTGTTATCTTTCACTTCTCCTAGAAGACCACAACTAAATGGATATGATCAGTAAACTGACTGTTCTTATTTAAATACAGACTGCTCTTGTATCTGTGAGTCTTGTAGAGGGTCTTAACTTCTGCTTCATAGGTAGGGAGTCTCTAAAATCCCTGAAATTGTGTGCCAGATTTTGTGCATGTGTGCTTGTGCCATGTAGGTTTTCTTTTCTTTTTTTTTTTCTGAGATGGAGTCTCATTCTGTCACCCAGGCTGGAGTGCAGTGTGATCTTGGTTCACTGCACCTTCTGCCTCCCGGGTTCAAGTGATTCTCCTGCCTCAGCCCCCTGAGTAGCTGAGACTATAGGTGCACACCACCAGGCCCAGCTAGTAGAGACAGGGTTTCACCATGTTGGCCAGGCTGGTCTCGAACTCCTGACCTCAGGTGATCCGCCCACCTTGGCCTCCCAAAATGCTGGGATTACAGGCGTGAGTCACTGTGCCTGGCTGGTTTTCTGGGGCTAGTTTTAGGGGTCTAGAATCCCCAAAAAGGTTAAGAGCACTATGTCTAGGGCAGCACTTCCAGTAGAGCTTTCTGTGAGGATGATGTTCCTTTGTGCTGTGCAATACGATAGCCATTAGCCACATGTGGCAGTTGAATACTTGAATTATGGCTGGAGTGACTGAGGAACTGAATTCATACCTTTACTTAACTTTAATTAACTAAAAATTAAATTTGAGTAGCTCTATTGGCAAGTGGCTAGCATAGAGACTAGATTAGGAATCCGCACCCTGGGTTCAGATCCTGTTTGTTTTCTGGTCTTAGTGCAATTAACTTTTCAATGCCTGTGCCTCTCACTGACTTGACGTGGTCAAATATGATGATAGAGCTGAACAGATTCTGAGTTTTTAGAAGAAAGATGCTTTAAAGTACAAAAGCTACTTTTTTCCGTCTTCACTGCTTCTGCTGTACGCTCAACCAGTGTTGTCTCTTGCCTGCACAATTGGGGGATCAGGAAAGGATTCTAGAGGGAACCTTAAGTTTCCTCCATCCTTCCTCCTTTTCAGCCCCCACACAGGAGGCAGAGTGATTTTTTGATAATTTATTCACCTCTTGTTGCTTCCTGATGAAAAGTTTTTGAATAGCTTCTCATTGTAATTAAGATAAAATCCAAAGTGCTCAATGTGACCCATATAATCTTGTGCCTTCTTGCCTCTGAGGCCTCATTTCTCCTCACCTTCTACACTTCAGCCACCCTGACCGTCTTTCAGGTTCTAGAATGTCAGTTCTTGTCTTCCTTAGAGCCTTTGCACCTGTTTTTCCTTCCAACTACTGAGCATTCTGCCTCCGCCACTCTTTACTTGGCTGAACCTTCCTCATTCTTCAGATTTCAGTCTCTAGCATTTCCCTCTAGCATCCTTTCCTGATCCCCCAAGTTAAACTAGATCCCTCCTGTTTTCAGAGAGAGCATCTTGCAAATTTCCTCAATTTATATATATAGATTTGTGTATTTATGTAATGTCCATGTCTCTCATGAGACTGTGAGCTTCATAAGGGTGAGGATAGAGTTGGTCCTGTTTTTTTACTCTCTCCCCAGTGCTTAGCACAATGCCTGGCACAGAGAGGGTGCCCCGTAGTAGCTAGTAAGTTGTGAAGCAAAGATTTGAACCTACGAAGTTTGGTTCCAGAGCCTGTACTGTAAACCACTAAGCTGTGCTACCTGAGTTTCTGTGAGTAAATGGTACCTTTGTTACGATTGCTGCTTTTTGTTTTTTTTTTTTTTTTTTGAGACAGAGCCTTACTCTGTCACCCAGGCTGGAGTGCAGTGGCGCAATCTCAGCTCACTGCAATCTCCACCTCTCAGGTTCAAGCAATTCTCATACCTCAGCCTCCCGAGTAGCTGGGATTACAGGCGCCAGCCAACACACCCGGCTAATATTTTTTGTATTTTTAGTAGCGGTTTCACCATGTTGGCCAGGCTGGTCTCAAACTCCTGGCCTCAAGTGACCCGCCTGCCTTGGCCTCCCAAAATGCTGGCATTACAGGCGTGAGCCACTGCACCCGGCCATGATTGCTTCTTTAGGATCTGTAAGTGCACATCCTACTTCAATGAACTTCAGCATGAGTTGTGGCTATAGATTCCCTTCTTGCCATGCATGTGATACTTGAAGGGCTTTTTGAAATCTTCCTCAATTCCTAGTTCCATGTGGAAAAAATACACATTTCTAGGAATACTGTAGTAGTAGTATATCTTTTATCTGGAAAGTTCTTCAAAAGGTACTGGTTTGATTTTCCTTTGGTGAAGAACATTTTATTGCTTACATTGGAGATGATGAAGTTAGCTCTAGTGGAAGAGGACCAGGCGCGGTGGCTCACACCTGAAATCCCAGCTCTTTGGGAGGCTGAGGTGGGTTGATTGCTTCAGCCCAGGAATTCAAGACCAGCCTGGGCACCATAGTGAGACCATATATCTACAAAAAATAAGTTAAAAAAAATTAGCTGGGCATGGTGGCATGTGACTGTAGTTCCATCTCCCAGCGACTTGAGAGGCTGAAGTGGGAGGATCATTTGAGCCTGGGAGATTGAGGCTGCAGTGAGCCGTGGCGGGCCACTGCACTCCAGCCTGGGTGACAGTGAGACTGTGTCAAAAAAAAAAAGGGAGAGGAGCGAGACCTCCTTTGCTGGTACTGTGCTCTGGAGAGACTTTGAGTGTGAAGTATCTTAGTGAGTTAGTCTATGAAAACCATAGATGATTTTCCTCATATGTGAAATCTTGAGAGAAGTACAATACTATATCCTTGCTGCTAATTCAAAGAGTAGTTAGTCTGGTATTAATTACTATGTTAAGTATAGTGGCAACTTCCCTGGTTCACCCCATAACACATTCATTTCCACATATAGAAGAAGAAAGAGTGGGGGCTGATATCAGAACCATGACAAAATTATGAAGGTGGATTCATTGTTCGTCCAATGAATGGTAGCTGTTATTTTTCAGGTGGGAGAGGACACAGAGGAGACACCTCACCGCTGGTGGATAGAAACCTGTAAGAAACCTGACAGCATTTCCCTTCATTGCAGACAAGAAGCCATTTTCGAGTTGTTGGGAGGTACACAAAGGGAAGACTGGGTTGTGTTGGGGAGGGAAGGGGGCTAAAAGAGGCTTTTGCAGTTGGGCCTCCAACATGTAGTATTGCTTTTTAACCTGCTGCTATTGTGACACAGCAAGAGAACCAAGAAAGAGAGGGACTGAACTCAGTGAATAAACACTATATTCATGCCTGGTTATGAAACAACAAACAAATGAGATGTTCATATTCTAAGTAACTGGCATTCTGATAGTGGCAATAAATGCATATGCCAGGTACTGACCTAAACTCTATGCTTACCTGCACACAACTGCATTTTTGCTCCTAGCTGCTGTAGTTATCACTGATAGAAGCATATGTGTTCATTTCATAAAAGAACCTTTTTTTATGTTGGCCTTGTTTTTTGCAAGAAACCTCATTCTTTATGAATGTTAACTTATTCTCTAAAAGTATCAATGGGAAGAGAGGGAATACATGTTTTTAAGTTATTAGTCCAAGAAAAACGTTTCATTAGGAAATCTGAAAGATTTAAAAATACAAGCAAATACAGATGTATTATGAATGACTTTCTGTAAACTTCTTTTTGTTGTTTTTAAAGGAATAACATCACCAGCAGAAATTCCGGCAGGTACTATTCTGGGACTGACAGTTGGGGATCCTCGAATAAATTTGCCCCAAAAGAAGTCCAAAGCTTTGCCCAATCCAGAAAAATGCCAAGGTAAAGTTCTAAAAACACCCCAGGTTTTCCTTACGATTTCGAGCAGTCCAGTCTTACTAGAAGAAGAGTTCTTTCTCTGACACCTCTCCAGTAACTTCACCTGTAAAAAATTAGGGCAGTCTTCTTACCTGCCTACTTTACAAACTGATTATGATCGGAGGAAATGGTATGTGTGGAAGTGTCTTCTAGCTGTAAAACACGTAGCCTGATACTTATGTTCATTTTATTTTCCAAGTTCTCTTTTTTTAGTAGCTAGTAAAACCTGTCTCTCTGCAAACTACGTTCTCTGAAAATGTCTGGCGTTTCAGAATGTTAATTGTGAGGAAGGGATCTGCACCCGAAGCTGGTCTTGTGCTCAGTGGAAGCCTCTGTCTGACCATACAGATGATCCAGGTTCGAATCCTGGCAAGGCCATCCCAGGTGCTGAAGTATAAGATGTCTTGGTTTAGACTAAGTAGAGTGGCCTGAGAAAGTTGTTTGGCTGGGGTGGCACAGGAGGTGGGTAAGGGGCTGGCTAAAATTTTGTTTTGATCTGAGATTGGCAGCAATTTTGGTAATGTCTCATTGTATTTACTATCATTTAAACATGATTAATTGGAAGAATAATTAAAATTAGCATGTGAGTCTTTGGAGATAAAGTACAGGTTTGTGTTGTAACGACTTCAGAATTTTTTTTTTTTTTGAGATGGAGTCTCGCTCTTGTCACCCAGGCTGTAGTGCAATGGCGTGATCACTGCAACCTCCACCTCCTGGGTTCAAGTGATTCTCCTGCCTCAGTCTCCCAAGTAGCTGGGATTAGAGGCATCCACCACAACGCCTGGCTAATTTTTTTTTTTTGTATTTTTGGTAGAGGTGGGGTTTCACCATGTTGGCTAGGCTGATCTCAAACTCCTGACCTCAGGTGATCCACCCACTTCAGCCTCCCAAAGTTCTGGGATTACAGGCATGAACCACCACGCCTGGCCCAGAATTTTTTTTAATGTAGTTAGATAGCTTATTGAGGGGGCAATAAATTACTTTGTCAGAACTTCACATAAAAGGTGGATTGGATGAGAGAGGAGTTTGAAGATATATAGGCAAGTTAGTTAATTATGAAGCCTAAGACTTTACTCAATGAGTCATTGCCTCTTTCTTTTCTTTTCTTTTTTAATACCAATGTGGTCTGGTGCAACGTAAAAGTTGCAGCATTTACTACACCATTAAATGTTGACTATTATAATCACCTTAAAGCTATAAACTCTACTTAGTTTCTCTTGCTACCTCAAATCCTTTTTTGGAATGAGATGATTATTAAATCCTCTCTAAGGCTTTTGTTTTAATATGAATCAGCTCAAGGAAAATTAAAGTCTATCTTGAAAAACGTGATTTATTTTGACTCCTGAAGTGAAGCAATCCTTCTGCCTTGGCCTCCCAAAGTGCTGGGATTACAGGCGTGAGCCACCATTCCCAGCTAGAGAGCTTTTAAAAGGGAAGGTACATGAAGAACTTGAAGCGATAATGCATATTCTTAGATGCTTTGAAAAAGTTTACTTGATAGCTGGTTCTAGAATTTGAATTAAATATTAATAATGTGTTTTTGCAAATCTTTTCAACTTTATTAACACAATATTTCACTATATAAGTAACTGGTTTTCTAGATGAGATTTAAAAATATAGTTTCTGCCGTACTAGCTGTTATTTTATTTGCTATCCTTAGTATTTGCCAATTTGCTTTGATGGATTATTTTGATTAGTTCTTATCTGTGAGAGATCAATTTCCTTTAGGAAATACTGAATTTACGTTGTGCTCGTGGGCTTATGATCTTTCCCTTTAAACACTCTTTGGTAGTATGACTTTCCCATACTACCCAAAACATGGAAGGAGGACAGCTGCCTTTAGAGTGATAGGTTAGAGGTCATCCCTTGATATTTTATAGTTCTTGCAAGCACTTTGAGAGCACTGATCTGCAGTGGACTTGAGCAGTGCCGAGTTAGCAGTCATGTTCTCTGCTTCCCCTGGGCCCTTTGAACTGTTTTGCATATTTTATTTAAAATAGTTTAATCTGAAGGCTGTAACTTTGGTTTTATTTGATTTTCAAATGAGAAAGCCTTTTACTGGTTACCTTTGCTTCTCTGAGTAAAACTCATTAAAAGAAAGTTTAATTTAACATTTGGTGATCTTTAAATACGTTTAAGAAAGGAGAAAGCAAGCTCCTCCCTTCAGTCTTCAAGTCACATTCTGGAGTTAATATAATCAATTCAAGAACTTTTGTCTGTGTATGAAAGAAAACATGCTTTGAGTCTGGGGGAGGGACTTAGAATTACATTCAGAAGAGGCAGTCATTCTAGGCACACTGATGTGTGTGCTGACTCAGCTGGGGATATTCTTTTTCTCTTCCCAGTAAAGACTATTAATCTAAAAGGGCCTTCCCCTTAGCCTTCAGACGTACTCCACTTTGTTGTAAATAGACTTTATTTTTTAGCACAGCTTTAGATTCACAGCAAAATAGAGCATAAAGTACCGAGATCCCATGAACCTCCATCCCCTTCCATGCACCGCCACCATACAGTCCATGTCCTTACTAGAGTGGTACGTTTGTTACAATCCATGAACCGACATTAACACACGTTATCACCTAAAGTCCTTAGTTTGTATTAGGGTTTGCTCTTGGTGGTATGTATACTCTGAGTTTGTATTAGGGTTCACTCTTGGTGGTATATATACTCTATCGATTTTGACAAAGGTGTAATGACATATTCACCATAATAGCATCATACAGAATAGGTTCACTGCCCCCCAAATCCTCTGTGCTCTGCCTGTTCATCCCTCTTTTCCCCCAACTTCCGGTAACCACTGATCTTTTTACTACCTCCATAGTTTTGTGTTTTTTAGAATATTATATAATTGGAATCATACAATACATAGCCTTTTCAGATAGGCTTCTTTCACTTAGTAATATGCACTTACATTTCCTCTATGTAGGCCAGGCATGGTGGCTCACGCCTGTAATCCCAGCACTTTGGGAGGCTGAGGCAGGCAGATCACCTGTGGTCAGGAGTTCGAGACCAGCTTGGCCAACAGGGTGAAACCCTGCCTCTACTAAAAAAAAAAAAATTAGCTTGGCATGGTGGTGGGTGTCTATAATCCCAGCTACTCGGGAGGCCAAGGCAGAAGAATAGCTTGAACCTGGGAGGTAGAGGCTGCAGTGAGCTGAGATCGCACCACCGCATTCCAGTCTGGGCAACAGTTGAGCAAGACTCCATCTAAAAAAAAAAAACAAAAATTTCCTTTGTGTCTTCTCATGGCTCAATAGCACATTTCTTTTTAGCTCAATAATGCTCCTTTGTCTGGACATACTGTCTACGTTGTTTTATCTATTATTATTAATATTATTTTATTTATTTTTGAGACAGAGTCTCACTCTGTTGCCCAGACCCGAGTGCAGTGGCACAATCATGGCTCACTGCAGCCTTGACCTCCCAGGCTCAAGCGATCCTCCCACCTCAGCCCCCCAAATAGCTGGGATTACAGGCACGTACCACTATGCCTGGCTAATTTTTAACTTTTTGTAGAGACAGGGTCTCACTAAATTGCCTAGGCTGGTCTCAAACTCCTAGGCTCAAGTGATCCTCCCATCTCAGCCTCCCAAAGCGCTAGGATTACAGGCATGAGCCACTTTTGCCAGACCTATCTATTATTATCTTTTAGAATATTTGAAGATGAGGTAGTACTTTCCTGTGTCTTTACACCGTAAGTATCAACCATCTCTTTTGTCTGCAGCTTAGTCTGACTAAAATCCCAATCATGTCCCTGAAATTCATGGCAGTGCTCCACAGGAAAGCACTCTGGGTACCCAGGCTGTTGGAAGTGGAGCTTGACTGCCCCTAGACAGGCCATGTGAACTTGCAGCACCCAGCACTGTGGCTTGAGGATCTGATGGTGGTTATCTCCGTGAGAAGAGCAGTGTAATGAAGCTGCTGTGGCTTTTAAAAATTTTTTATTTTACTTTATTTTTTTGAGACAGGGTCTGGCTCTGTCACCCAGGCTGGAGTGGAATGGCATGATCTCAGCTCACTGCAACTTCTGCCTCCTGGGCTCAAGCCATCCTCCTACCTCAGCCTCTCAAGTAGCTGGGACGACAGGCACACACCACCACGCCCAGCTAATTTTTGTATTTTCCTGTAGAGACAGGATTTCGCCATATTGCCCAGGCTGGTCTTGAACTCCTGAGCTGAAGCAATCTGCCCGCCTTGCCTCCCAAAGTGCTGGAATTATAGACACGAGCCATTGCACCTGGCCTGCTGTGGCTTTTAAACAGTTTTAATCTCAGATCTTTTCATCAACTTAATTTTTTCTAACTTCATTCTCCCCTAAAATCTGTCACACTATGGCCCAATTGCTTCCAACTTATTCTTTCCTAGCCATCAGACCCAGCAGGCAGGTATGTGCCTTTGAGTGATGTTTCTGTGTGGACAGTTTAGAACCATAACCCAAACTCACAAATTGTCTTTTTTTCTAATGAAAATTCTTCAGTTCAACAAAATAAGATTTGGGAGATGTTTTTCCCTGAGGATTAAATGACTGCATGTAGAAAGTTTCTTCTATCAATATAGAAGTTTGTCACTGATAAAGTTTGTTCCCCTTCCTGCTTGAGTACTTTCTAGCATGGTACAGCTTATTTAAAGGGATAAAACACTATGTATCACTGAAAATATGTTTATTTTAAAGGGATGAGGCTGGGCACGGTGGCTCACACCTATAATCCCAGCACTTTGGGAGGCCGAGGCAGGTGGATCACTTGAGGTCACGAGTTTAAGACCAGCCTGGCCAACATGGCGAAATACTGTCTCTACTAAAAATATCAAAATTATCCAGGCATGGTGGCATGCGCCTGTAATCCCAGTTACTTGGGAGGCTGAGGCAGGAGAATTACATGAACCTGGGAGGTGGAGGTTGCAGTGAACCAAGATTGCACCACTGCACTCCAGCCTGGGTGACAGAGCAAGACTGTCTCAAAGAAAAAAAAAAGGATGAAAAAATACATTTTACAGAAACGAATAAATAGTTCAATATAAATAGGTTATCAGAGACTTAAAATAATGGACAGAAGAGAAGATGATGATATCTGTTGGCTCACCACCATTGGATGAGGAATGATACACAAAGCCCTGAAATATGACATGTATTTATAATATGGCATATTGTTGTTTAGAGATGGGGTCTTGCTATGTTGCCCAGGCTGGACTTAAACTCCTGGGCTTAAGTCACCCTCCCCGCTTAGCCTCCCAAGTGGCTGGAATGACAGGTGTGCACCACCATGCCTGGCTTAATGTGCCATATTATTTGCCTTTGCAGTGGCTCCTAGAATTTGATTATCTTGCATGTGGAATTAGACAGTTATTTGGAGGCAATTTAATATTGTGATATTTGCATCTTATACATGAAAAATCAATACCAAAGAAAACTGCTTAGGAGCCTTGCTATGTCATAGACTGTAAAACCGACTATAAGAATAACTTAATTTCTTGTCAAGTGAATTCTTCTAAGTTAAGTAAATGCCTATGAAATATTGTTTTGTAACAAAAGGCCTACTGCCAACGTTTGGAGTTTGACTTGATTGATCTGAAGGATGTGATTTGAAGGCTATTTCTTTTCCCTCTTAGATAATGAGAAAGTTAGACAGCTGCTTCTGGAGGGTGTGCCTGTGGAATGTACGCATAGCTTTATCTGGAACCAAGATATCTGTAAGAGTGTCACAGAGAATAAAATCTCGGATCAGGTAACTAATAGTGTAAGGATTATTGATAAAGTCATGAATGACAGGTTAAATATATCATTCTAGAGACCATAAAAAGTTATTCATACCTCATAGAATTCCATAGACTTTCTTTTGTTTTCAAACAAGTTGTTGATCCCTGACTCATGATATGTACTGTGATTTTCTTCTGTTCTTAGGGATAATCTAAGAATAAGGATAGGGATCTAAGAATAAGATAAGGATCTTGTCTATTATCCAAGGATAAGAATCTGAGAATAAAGATACATACTGTGATTTTTTTCTGTTCTTAGAGATAAAGTAAGAATAATCTCTAGAAAATGTTAATACAAAGACTTTTTCTTGAAATGATGATCTCATGGTTTAAATATGTTTTTCTTTTATTGTTTTCTTTTCCCTTAAATGTTCTCTGTCTTTAATTTTACTATGATTGGGGACCTTCCAGGGCCAGACATTGTGTGAGATGCTGGGATAGATGACTTAGATGTGGTCAAAGAAGTACAGGGCACTCAGGAAACCTCTAGAAGGGGTACTGAGCTCAGATGAGAATGAGGCCAGCCTCCTGATGGAAGAGCAGGCATTTGAACTGACTCTCAGATGGGAGCCAGAAGTCACCAGACTTCTTGGGGGCGGGGTCAAGGTTTCAGTGAAGATAAGATTGCAAGAAGTGAGAAAAGCATGTGCAGGAGCCCAGGCAAAAGCCAGGAAGACTCTACAAGTGGATCAGGAGCTAGGAATCAGGAATGGGGTGAGAGAGGAAGCTGAAGACACAAATGGGGCTACAGCATGAAAGACCTTGAAGCCTTTTCAGGATTTGGACTGGAGATGTGGGACACCCTTGAAGGTTTTAAGGTTGGCCATGACATGATGAGATTTCACTCTGGCAGCAGTGTGGGGTTGGAGATGGGGAGTGAGGGAGATGGAGAGAGACTGTGAGTTGGATGGCCTTAAAAAGACCCTTGAAATATTCTAGATATGACATAATGGGGGCCTGAATTGTGGCAGTGTGGCTGGAGTGGAGAGGGTGATGTTTAACGCATATTCCTGGAAGGTGAAATTGACAAGGCTTGGTGGTTGGCTGGAAGATGGGAAGTAAGAAAGGAGGAGGGGTGTCGATTAGGTCCTCATATTCTAGCTTGGATTTAAGATTTCAGCTAAAAGAGAGCCAGAACCATGTCTTACTTGCTCACTGATGTATTTCCAGGTTCTAGAAAAGTGTGTGGCACATAGAAGTGCTCAGTAAATATTTGAATGGCTGAATTAATGGAGTGTGTGAATTGTGGTGTCATTCAGCTAGGTGGGGAATATAGGAAGAGAGCAAATACAGTGGGAAGGGTGATGAGTTCAATCTTGAGCTTGAGGGGCTGTGGGACTTGCCAAGAGCAGAGGTCCAGGAGACAGGTTTCGATCCCGGGAGGAAAAGTTGGGGCTAAAGAGATATAGTTTGGAATTACTAACACATAGATGGTAGTGGAAACTCTGAAAGTGAAAAAGAAGAATCAGGATTGGACCTGGCTTGAAGAGCATTCATGAGGTAGCAGTTAGACTGTGGCCTGGAGGCAGTCTCTTGCATAGTTTTTCTAAACTGAGTGATAGCCCTCTTACCTACCTGTTAATCTCTTTTTACAGCTCCAAGAAAAGTCTGAAAGGATGTTATCCACCCCCTACATTCCCCTTAACAATAATTTTAAACATCTTCTATTTTAATTCTTTAAGATCTGATGAGCAATTTTCTCAAGAGCCAGTGCATTTCTCTAGTTGCCCATCCTTGAGAAGGTGTCACTTAATTGTTTATACCTTTTTTACTTCACGACACCAAATCTTAATCAAAATCAATGTAAGGACAGAATATCAACATACAAGATTAATCTTGATATAAGAGATCAGCAGAATGAATACTGATAATGAATGATATAAGATAATTTTGCATTTCTACCTAAGCACTTGTATAGAGGAAAATATCTGTAGGAGGAATACCTTATACTTAAAATGGCTCACATTTATTTATTTAGAACGTTTTTCTCTGGCTTTTTTAAAAGAGCATTTAACTTTCTAAAGCTGCTTATAGGGAGACCCGGGAGGATCTCCCAGAAGACTAGGGCTGTTTGTCTTGAATTATTTTCTTCCACTTTAGGATTTAAACCGGATGAGGAGTGAATTGCTGGTGCCTGGGTCACAGCTTATTTTAGGTCCCCATGAATCCAAGATACCTATACTTTTGATTCAGCAGCCAGGAAAAGTGACTGGTGAAGATCGACTAGGCTGGGGAAGTGGCTGGGATGTCCTACTCCCAAAGGGCTGGGGCATGGCTTTCTGGATTCCATTTGTAAGTTACTTTTTGATTCTAACAGTTGCAATATTTAAAATACATTCCTAATAAACGCTAAGTACTCAAAATGTTCCAGACTTTATGTACAACTTAGGAGGAACTGAGTGGTATATTTTTGCCCTTAGAGCTATAGTCCTGGATACAAGATACTTCATACATATAGTCCCTGGAGCCAGGTTCTCATAGGACCTGTGCTGACATATCATCAATTGTTGAGGTTTTTAAAGTGGCCTGATTTTCGAATAGTAGTGGCAACAAAAATGTTGAGGTATTTGATTTGAAGAAATTTGTTATAAGTTTAAAAGCAAAGGACTTTAACAGTTGGATAGAATACTTTTTTTTGTTTGTTTTTGAAATGTTAACTATAACCGTATACTCCTATTTATCAACTGCAGCTAAAAATTTTATTAGAATCGAATGTCTTTTTTTTCCTGGTTATTTTAAATATGACTTTGAAGGCTGGGTGTGGTGTCTCACTCCTGTAATCCCAGCACTTTGGGAGGCCGAGGTGGGCAGATCACTTGAGGTCAGAAGTTTGAGGCCAGCCTGGCCAACATGGTGAAACCCCATCTCTACTAAAAATACAAAAACTAGCTGGGTGTGGTGGTGCGTACCTGTAATCCCAACTCCTTGGGAGGCTGAGGCATAAGAATCCCTTGAACCTGGCAGGCGGAGTTTCAGTGAGCTGAGATCATACCACTGCACTCCAGCCTGGGCGACAGAGTGAGACTCTGTCTCGAAAAAAATAAATAAATAAAAATAATTCTAGAGAGTGTAAAAGGCATGTGAGACTTTCAGATTCATGCCGGTAATTAATTTTTAGCATGCCTAGTGCAAGGGACATCCAGTTAATCATTCAGGAGTAGGAATATTTAAAAATAATCCTACTTAATTTTTTACTATGAGATGCTTTCAAGCATACAAAAAAGAATAGATGCTGATATAGTGAATGCCTGTGTGCCATTTACCTGCCATCCGGCTTAAGAAATATAACATTACAGATGCATCGATGCACGTTGTGTACCTCTCTCCAGTTTCATTTCCCTCCCTCCTTTTAAAATAATCACTCCGCTGATTTCGGTGTTTGCTACTACCATGCATATTTTTATAGCTTTATTAAAGTATGTTTGTATCCCACAATAAAATAACGATTTAGACTCAACATGTTTTTAAAGTATATACCTTACCGTATATATGATTTTGCAACTTGCTGTATTCACTTGGCATTGAGATTCTTTTCCATATTGGTTAATGAAGCACGAGGAAGCTCGATTTCATTCATTTTTACTATTGCATGGTAATCCATTGTGTGTATTTCTATCCGTTCTCCTTTTGAGGGGCATTTAGGTTGTTCCCATTTTCCCCCATATAAACATTAAGCAATTCACTTTAAGTTGGTAGACTGACAGTATCTTTTTGACATTTCTTTTAGATTTATCGAGGTGTGAGAGTTGGAGGGTTGAAAGAGTCTGCAGTGCATTCTCAGTATAAGAGGTCGCCTAATGTCCCAGGCGATTTTCCAGACTGCCCTGCCGGGATGCTGTTTGCGGAAGAGCAAGCTAAGAATCTTCTTGAAAAGTACAAAAGGTAAGAAACTGGCTTCTCTAGTTTGATAATGTATTAAGGAGAAGAGAAGTGCCTGCTTATATTGGTATCCCAAACATTAAGATGGCTTTGGTAATTTCATAGACTTTTCAGTGAGTTCAGCATTACTGAGAAATAATTAAGAAGATATTACTTAAGTGAGGAGATAGTCTTATATCTGTTTGGCTTTTATAGGCCCATTTTGGTTATAAACCCTTCTGTTTGTTATTTATTTCTATCAATAATGATGTACACTTAAACTTGGACATGAGTCTCAGACACTTGTTAATAGATTTCTACTACCAACCCCTCTCTCCCTCCAAAATGGAAATTGTGTTTTTAAAACTTATTATAGAAGTAATATATAGTTATCAAAATTTAAATAAACTATGAAAATATATAAAAAGATAAATTGGTATAGTCCTGCCATCCAGAGAGATAAGTACTGTTTGTTTGTTTGTTTGTTTTTTGAGATGGTGGTCTTGCTCTGTTGCCCAGGCTGGAGTTCAGTGGCGTGATCTTGGCTCACTGAAACCTCTGCCTCCCTGAAACCTCTGCCTCCTGGGCTCAAGCGATTCTTTCACCTCACCCGTGTAGCTGAGAGTAAAGGCATCTGCCATTGTGCCTGGCTAACTCCTGTATTTTCTGTAGAGACGGGGTTTCACCATGTTGCCCAGGCTGGTCTCAATACCAATTTTCCATAGATCCACCAGCCTTAGCCTCTCAAAGTGCCAGGATTATAGGTTTGAGCCACTGTGCCTGGCCAAGCACTGTTTTTATATCTTAGTACCTATCCATTTAGACTTTTCTTTTTTCATTCGAAGTGTGGCCAATGAGAGTCATGATTTCCTTTATATTGCAAAGTATATTCTAACATTGGGAATTTGTTGCCCCCTAAATTGTAGGCTCCCAGAAGCACAGAAGCTGTCTCTCTTTATTGTGGCATTTGCAGTGTCTAGCCAGTGCCTGGTGCACAGTAGGTCTTAATAACCTTTATTTGTTGTCTGATGAATGACTGGTTGAATATTGTAGTTCCTTGATGGTGAGCTTCATGAGGGCAGAATTGTGTTTTCTTGTTCATTGCTGCAACCATAACTGTAGAGACAGGCAGTCTGCCTAGCTTGCTTTTTTTTTGAGGCAGGATCTCACTCTGTCACCCAGGCTGGAGTACAGTGGCATGATCATGGCTGACCACAGCCTCTACCTCCCAGACCCAGGTGATCCTCCCACCTCAGCCTCCTGAGTAGCTGGGACTACAGGCACCTGCCACCACGCCTGGCTAATTTCTGTAGAGATGAGGTTTTGCCAAGGTGTTCTTGAACTCCTGGGCTCAAGTGATCCACCTGCTTTGGCCTCCCAAAGTGCTAGGGTTACAGGTGTGAGCCACCCTGCCTGGCCTGTGCCTGCGTTTCAAACTATTTGCTGAGTGGTGGATGAATGAGTGACTAGTGATACATTCCTGGATTGCTAGCTTACCAGCTCTCTGAGGGCAGCAATCACATGTTATACATCCTTGTGCCTCCCATAGTACGTAGTTGAGAGGCTTCTATGTGTTTGTTAAATAATAGTTGAAAATAATACTTATTTCATACTCTTCAGAGCTTTTTATGCATGGAAATTTTCCATAGATATACATATTTTTTTAAAGAATGGCATTACATACATTATTTTGAAACCTGTCTTTTTCGTTTAACAATATGGTATGTATAGTTTTACCATATCAAAAAATATGACTCTAAACCAAGTGTTGACAAACTTTTTTGGTAGAGGGCCAGATGATAAATATTTTTGACTTTGTGGAGCCCTCGGTCTTCATGGCAACTACTCAACTCTGCCATTGTGGCTCCAAACCAGCTGCAGATGACATGTAAGAGAACGAGCACGGCTGTGTTCCAATCATGCTTTATATATGGACACTTGGATTTGAATTTCCTATAATTTTCATGTGTCATGAAATATTATTCTTTTGCTTTTTCAACCATTTAAAAATGTAGGAACGATTCTTAGCTCATGGGTCGTACAAAAACAGACAGCAGGCCACATTTGGCTTGTGAGTCAGCCTGCCAGCTTTGCTCAGAATGTCACTTTGAATGGTCACATGCAATTGCATTGTGGATGTCCTGTAATTTATCAGTGGCTTTTGAGGTTATTTCTGACTTTTTGCTGTGTGTTTCTGTGAACATCTTCTTGTGTGCATCTTTATATATTTGTCTCATTTATTCCTTCATTTGACATACATTTCTTTAGAGCCTACTGTGTGTCAAACACCATTGTAGGCGGTGGGGTGACAGCAGGGACAAGGCAGACGAGTCTGTCTCTGCCTTCGTGGAGCTTATATTCTTCTTTTATTTTTTGAGACAGGGTCTCGCTCTGTCACCCAGGCTGGAGTGCAGTGGTACGATCATAGCTTACTGCAGCCTCCAACTCCTGGGCTCAAGCAATCCTCCCATCTCAGCTTCCTGAGTAGCTGGGACTGTAGGTATGCACCACAACTCCTGGCTAATTTGTAAATTTTTTGTAAAGACAGGGTCTCGCTTTGTTGCCCAGGCTGGTCTTGAACTCCTGGCCTCAAGCAGTCCTCCCATCTCAGCCTCCCAAAATGCTGGGATTACAGGAATGAGCCACTATACTTGGCCATGTAGCTTATGTTCTTGATGGAGGCACAAGTTTCTAGGCTGGTTGGGGGTACCCAGGAGAGGGGAGGGAGGCTAAAATGTAAGAGCTAAGTCCTTGGACAAGGAAGAAGGGGTGGGATTCAGGGCACATGTGGAGGAGGCAGCATCTGTTGGGATTGAGTTCAGTTCTTCTGAATATAAGACTGTTAGACTGCCACTGATACAGTTTAATCTGCCTTTATTTCTTTGGCTATCTTCCAACTAGATTTACAAACAGTTCTGACTCTTTTTTTTTTTTGAGACGGAGTCTTGCTATGTCGCCAGGCTGGAGTGCAGTGGCGTGATCTCGGCTCATTGCAACCTCCACCTCCCAGTTTCAAGCGATTCTTCTGCCTCAGCCTCCCGAGTAGCTAGGATTACAGGTGCCCGCCACCATGCCCAGCTAATTTTTGTATTTTTAGTAGAAACCAGGTTTCACCATGTTGGGCCAGGATGGTCTCGATCTCTTGACCTTGTGATCTGCCTGTCTCGGCCTCCCAAAGTGCTGGGATTACAGGTGTGAGTCACCATGCCCGGCCCTGGCTCTTAATCCTATTTTCCAAACCACTTTCTTTCTGTAATTCTTAAGTTGGCTAGTTCTTCTTCAGAAAAATTAATATAAGGCTGTTAGACTGCCGCTGAAATCTGAATATGGATTTATTTAGCTAGGTTAGATTCTGTGGTGGGGGGATTAAGTAGCGCACTCCTGATTGTGACTGTCTTCATGAAAAAAGAGGCACACCTATCAGCCAGCAGTAAGAAGGGGAGAGAGGCTGTTGGAGATTTGAGGAGAGAAGAATTGTAAGCAGTTTCTGGGAGAGTGGAAGATGGAATTGAGAGGAGAAACATGGAATCTGTAAGATGTAGAGGGTGCCTACTTGAGATTTGTGTTTATAAAGGAAGACCGTTGTTAACCATCGTGAGTTCTTCCTACGCTGTGCTCTGCCACTCGGGCTGGCATGGGGTCATTGGAGAGTTGGCTGCGCCCAGGTCAGCTTTCCAGTAGAGGGAGTGGGGGCATTTGTAGGGGAGGGACGGTGGTGTGAGCCATGGAGTCTAGGCTGATGAAGAGCGAGGCAGCTGCTGCGAGCCGCAGGGAGGTGCTAGTGTAAATGGATGGTTGGGGCATTGTTGTGGGAGGGTAAGTGGGTGGAAAACAGGAGACATGGCTCTGAGAGCAGGATACTGACATTGCGGTTTGAAGCTGGAGCACGTGTTGGCAGTGACCACACCTAAGGTATGAGCAGGGAGTGGGTGCTTGAGGTGGGGTGAAGTAAGACATGCGAAGTGAGGGTGGGAAGGTGACTGGTGGGTTATTGGAAGGATGATTTAGGCAGATGCTGAAGCCACTGGGAGTGACAACAAGAGTCATGGTGGCGCAGGGGAAGGCAGTGTGACCGTCAAGATCATTAATTGCAGCCTTGTTTGGAGGAACAAAAGCTTGAAGACAATCAAAATGTCCTTTAATAGAGGACTGTCTAAATCAATTAGGGCATATTCATTCAGTAGAATAAGATACAAGATACACAGCCTTTTAAAAAGAAAGAATTGAGGGAGCTTTCAGTACTGGTATAAAGTAATCAAGATATTTTGTTAAATGAAAAAAGTGAAGTTAAGCAAAAAGTACTGTACCTAGTATGCTGCTATTTGTATAAAAATAAAAAGAAAGAAATATGTACATATCTGCTTGTGTGTACATAAAATGTCTCTGGAAGGCTATGTAAGAAACTGATAATGATATTTATTACCTTTGTGGAGGATAGCTGGGTCACTAGAGGTCAAGAGTAAGACAGAAACTTCATGTAGTCTTGAGCTTAGAACCTCGTAAGTGTACAGGAAAATCGTGGCACAACTCCAGGGGCACCAGTTCCTTGTAGCTTTCAGGAATGGACCCCCTGGTGTGGTTCAGTGGCCACATGGGGCTACATTGTTTATTGAAGACCAAAGAAAACAAAAAAGCTTGGCCAGGAGAGTTGGTTATTATTATTATTTTATTTATTTTATTTTTTGGAGATGGAGTTTCGCTCTTGTCACGATAGAGTGCAGTGGCATGATCTCAGCTCACTGCAACCTCTGCCTCCTGGGTTCAAGCGATTCTTCTGCCTCAGCCTCCCTAGTAGCTGGGATTACAGGGACGTGCCACCACACCTGGCTAATTTTTTTGTATTTTTAGTAGAGACAGGGTTTCACCATGTTGGCCAGGCTGGTCTCGAACTCCTGAAGTCAGGTGATCCATCCGCCTGGGCCTCCCAAAGTGCTGGGATTACAAGCATGAGCCACCATGACTGGCCTATTATTATTTTTTGAGACGGAATCTCGCTCTGTTGCCCAGGCTGGAGTGCAATGGCGTGATCTCAGCTCACTGCAACCTCTGCCGCCTGGGTTTAAGTGATTCGTCTGCCTCAGCCTCCCAAGTAGCTGGGATTATAGGCACCCTCCACAATGCCCGGCTAATTTTTGTATTTTTAGTAGAGCTTTCACCATGTTGGCCAGGCTGGTCTCGAACTCCTGACCTCAGGTGATCTGCCCGCCTCGGCCTCCTAAAGTGCTGGGATTACAGGCATGAGCCACTGAGCCCAGCCTATTATTCTTTATCATATGTTTCTTGGAAAGCTTTTTTTTTTGTGTGTGTATGTGTGTGTGTTTTAAAATAGAGATGCATTATAATGGTTATAATTATTTTAGTTTTCCAATCCTAAATTGTTCAACATTGGTTCTCCTCTATGTTTTTCTTTAGACGCCCTCCTGCAAAACGGCCCAACTACGTTAAGCTTGGCACTCTGGCACCTTTCTGCTGTCCCTGGGAGCAGTTAACTCAAGACTGGGAGTCAAGAGGCCAGGCCCACGAAGAACCTTCTGTAGCTTCATCTCCAAGTGGTAAGGAGAGTGGCCTAAGAAGATCTGAGGTGCCTGGTGCTCCCATGCCTAAAAAAACTCATCAGCCATCTGATGAAGTGGGCACATCCATAGAGCACCCCAGGGAGGCAGAGGAGGTAATGGATGCAGGGTGTCAAGAATCCACAGGGCCTGAGAGCATCACAGACCAGGAGGCCAGTGAAAACCATGTTGCTGCCACGGGGAGTCAACTCTGCGTTCTCAGGTAAGTGTCGGTGACTTCTGGGTACATTTTGGATTATTTATTTTAATATTGAAGAGGCTACAGGATGTAAGCATCATCACTGTTTCTTTATGCAAAATCCAAGTGAATTTATAGACTTTCTGGAAGGGAAAGCCAGTCTTTTATATTTCATAGAGGGCTCAGGGAAACAGCTTAATAATATTTGATGTAAGGCATGATGCTAATTGATGAAATGATTTACAATATTGTCATCAATAGATCTAAGCCAAGGCAGTTTTTTTCTGATATATTTTATGCAGTTTGAGCAAGGATTCTTTGCTTTAAATCACCAAATTAGATTTCTTCTAGTTCCTTTTGAATTATATGGATTTGTGTTAGAGCAGCAACCCATTAGATATAATATAGTCCTAGCCAGAGAGGCTACTGGATACACTATGTTCTCCTCTCAGTATTGCTGCGGGCCAGGTTCTGCTTATCAGCGACCCTGCATTCTGTGCTTTGCTCTGATTTTTTTTTTTTTTTTTGAGATGGAGTCTTGCTCTGTCGCCCAGGCGGGAGTGCAATGGTGTGATCTTGGCTCACTGCAACCTCTACCTCCTGGGTTCAAGCAATTCTCCTGCCTCAACTTCCCAAGTAGCTGGGACTACAGGTGCATGCCACCACGCCTGGCTAATTTTCACCATGTTGGCCAGGCTGGTCTCGAACTCCTGACCTCAGGTGACTCGCCCACCTCAGCCTCCCAAAGTGCTAGGATTACAGATGTAAGCCACTGTGCCCGGTCTGTGCTTTGATTTTTAAAAATTGCTTATCCCTCTAGCCTTGTGCTTACTTTTCCGTATAGTAGCCTCATAATTTCCCATCATTCTTTCTTACTTTACAGGTAACTGTCCCTTACAGTTCCTTTACTCATTGAAATCTTAGTGGCTCTTTATTTTCACCCTCACTGTGATTACAATCCTAGATTCTATCTCACTGTCTTGTTTTCCCTGCCTTCAACTTCTTAAATCTTTAGTCCCTGAGTTTCAGAATGGCAAACACATAAAAAGAAAAATATCAGTACTAAAATGTACTACAGTGTATTTCTAATTTTTAAAAAATTGTAGTTTTGATTCTTATATAGTATAAAAGAATCAAATTAATTCTAGCAGTGTCTAATCTTCTGATTGCATATTTTTTTCTGGAACAAAATATCCTCAAAACTATGTCTCCAACTTCATGTAGGAGTAGAAAATTACTGAAGCAACTGTCAGCCTGGTGTGGGCCTAGTTCTGAGGACAGCCGGGGAGCCTGGCGAGCTCCCGGCAGAGGCCAGCAAGGATTGACCAGAGAGTCCTGCCTGTCCATCTTGGGCCACTTCCCCAGGGCCCTGGTTTGGGTCAGCCTGTCCCTGCTCGGCAAGGGCAGCCCCGAGCCTCACACCATGATCTGCATCCCAGCCAAGGAGGACTTCCTCCAGCTCTGTGAGGACTGGCATTACTGTGGGCCCCAGGAATCCAAACACAGTGACCCATTCAGGAGCGAGATCCTGAAACAGAAAGAGAAGAAGAAAAGGGAGAAGAGGCAGAAGCCAGGACGTGCCTCTTCTGATGGCCCGGCAGGGGAGGAGCCCGTGGCTGGGCAGGAAGCTCTGACTCTGGGGCTGTGGTCAGGCCCTCTGCCACGTGTGACGTTGCACTGCTCCAGAACTCTCCTAGGCTTTGTGACTCAGGGAGATTTTTCCATGGCTGTTGGCTGTGGAGAAGCCCTGGGGTTTGTTAGCTTGACAGGCTTGCTGGATATGCTGTCCAGCCAGCCTGCAGCGCAGAGGGGCTTAGTGCTACTGAGGCCTCCCGCCTCTCTGCAGTATCGATTTGCGAGGGTTGCTATTGAGGTGTGAATGCGTGCTTATATCCCGGCAGGGCATAGATAATACGTTATTATTGTCTGCCAAGTTCTACATGTGGAGAATCTGCTTCTGCTTTAAAATATCATGTGAAACTCCTTGGAAACAAGAATAAAAAATTATGTATTATGCAGATGATGAAATGTTTACATCATTCCATTAATGTCACTGATTTTCATCTTTCCCTGTCCTTGCTGTAATACTTTTAAATTATTTGGCCAAAAGCTTTGTATTATGATCTCTTGGTCTGTGTAGTTGTGGCTGAAAATAATGAGAAGCTCTACGAGTTATCATCCCCTTATTTTATTAGAAACAAAGGGCTTGTCAGGTCTACTTGAAAAGCCTCGTAGTCATGTGATAAGCAACTATAGATGTTTAATGATTTCACTGTTATAGCAGAAGACAAGACAAGACGCTTGGCCTCTGTACATGAAATATGGGCTCCTGATGGACCACATTCAATTCTGTACTGCGATTACCATGCCGAACAACTCAAGCCTTAAAGAGAGAAATCACCGACAACTGATTGCTGCCTGTTTTCAGGCAGGCACAGTTTATAGCGTCAGTGCTAGGCTGAAATTAGAAAGGGGGGGTCTATGACGTGGACTTCCTGACTCTTTGATCTCTTTGTTGTTGACCAACACATGATCCTACTAGTTACTTAATTTTTTTAAGTAAAAAAATTATTATTATTTGTTTTCTACAAAGAATTTCTCAAAGCCATAGAGGAGCATTTCTCAGAATAGGTTCTATGATATGTGTCACCTAAAAAAATAAGAGATTCCAAGGTCAGGTTGATATGGACACTCTGGGTTAAATAAAGTTAAGCATTTCTTTATGAAAGGACTTCTGGAAACTTCCATGTGATAATGTGCACTGTGGATCTCTAGGAAGGAAATGATAGTGTATAGTATATTCTAAATACTCGTGATTCCTAAAGTTCTCTTACAAGGAGCCCTTTGTAGGACCAGTGTTCTTAGGAACGCGCTTTGGGCAGCGTGGCTGTATAGTGCATAGCTACCTCTGCAAGGTGATAACTAAGCCGGCAGGCTGCCTTTCAACACTCATGCAGTCACGTTGTCCACCTGAGATTCTCAACAGGGTATAAAAGGAAGGTCTCATCTTGCCCCACAGGAAGAGTGGGCTCAGTGTGGTTTTTTTCCACGTATGGAGAAACTCAGTGCTCATCTACTTTAAGTTTCCACATATGGCTCGCTCATAGCCTTGGTCCTTACCTTTCCTGCCATAACTTTCTAGAAGAGCTTAAGTGGGATTTTTTTTCTAAAAAATGTAATTGTGCAGTTAGGCATTATTTTATGTAAACGCATTGGGTTTTTACTGTAGCGTTTGGCAGTAAATGGCTTTGGGGGTGATGAGGTGGGGAAGGATATGGCAGGTGGTACAGTAGTCAGGAAGTACCTGCCACCAATGAGATGTCTGATGCTTTGCCTCTCACCATGCCTCTGAATGTCTTTGGATCCAACCCAGATGAGACTGAAAAAAAAAAAACAGTGTAACTAAGTGGCATCTGTAAACAGAATAAATGAAAATGTCACCTGATGTTCAGTTGTGAATATTTATTGGACCATTCCTTATTTGTTTTCTGGGCTCTCAGTCACCTCATTTGTGGCTGAGCTCACTCGATGACAGAAGTCTGAGTGTGCTGCGTGGTCACCTAACCTCATTCCGTAAGCCCTGCCTGGGGCCTGCTGCCCTGCCCTCATTATAGGGGACAGGGCACACTTGCAGCCACTCTGCCTTGTGGGTGGTAGGTCAAAGAGCTGTGCACCAGAAAGATAGACTAGCATTTCCCAAAATGTATTCCTGGGAGTACTAGTCCTTGCAGCTATTCCTGGAGAAAAGTGTTCTATGGCTAAATAAATTTGGGAAAAGCTATATATGGTATCCTCCTATTGCGATTCACAATGAATAATTGCAGAGTCAAAGCTCTGCAAAGCTCTTTAGGAAAGAAATCTGTCTTTCAGACTCCCACACACGTACCTTTTTTGGTTTTTGCATACCTATTGTCCAGAGAACACTAGTTTCACAGAAGATACTTTGAAAAACTAACAGACTCTGCAGAGGCAGTAAAGAATCCATGTTCCTTATGAAAAAGACTGATAGGGGAATGGCTTACTTTCTGGCAGTTGAATTGATTAGCATGTTGATCTTGATCCTTCCAAGTGCCTGCCATGATGTACTAGAGCCACACAGCTGCCAAATAAGTACAATGTGGCCCTTGTCCTCTTGTTGAGGGAGCAATGCCTTTAGGGTTCTTGAAGTATCCTGACCAACATGGTGAAACCCTGTCTCTACCAAAAACACAAAATTAGCCAGGCATGGTGGTGCATGCCTGCTTGAGAGGCTGAGGCAGGAGAATTGCTTGAACCCGGGAGGCGGAGGTTGCAACGAGCCGAGATCGCACCATTGCACTCCAGCCTGGGTAACAAGAGCAAAACTCCATTCCAAAAAAAGAAAAGAAAAGAAAAAAGGCAGCATTGTGAGCTGAACACTTACAGACCAGCTATGCACTTGAGTTCTGTAAGAAACAATGGATTTTTTTTGGTGTTTATGCTCTATTAATATTGTTCATATCAGTCATCCATATTCATCATAAAACAATTAGAAAATGAAGATAAGCAACAATAACAAAATTTAAATCACCTGGATTTTCACCATCCAATGTAACTAGTTACCTTCTGGTATGTATCCTACATATTAAGATGTATGTGGGTAATTTTCTTTTACTAACATAAGCCATTGCTTATATAAAGAGCTATACCATACAAGTGCAGCAAAGTGCATGTTATCAGTTTTTTTGTTGGTGCTTGACTGGCAAGAGCTTTAAGGATAATACTCCTTTTTTTTTTTTTTTTTTTTTTTTAAATGGGAAGTTAGTATGTAACCACCCATCATGTACTAAATGTAGCATTGCTGTCTTGGCGGCCACATGCCTTGCGTGAGTTCTTTCTTCCCAGCCAGTGGGAGGTGAGGGGGGCGGTTGACAAGCTATATGGACTCCCTCGTAGTCTTAACTGGTCTACTCGTAGCCAGCCGATCTGAGGCCTGGGGAGCACAGAGATAGGTCCAGGATTGAGCTGTTTAGCAGAGAATACAAAGCCTGTAGCAACTGTGGGCCACTCAAGCTTCAACCCGTTTCACAGCGGTTCTGGTTATTACAGGCCTCCTGAGGACACAGAGGAATACAAGCGCTGCCTTTTCTTTGGCAACAGCAGCTTCCAGTCTTGGCTCCCTTCCCTTCCCCTCTCCTTCCCCACCCCTTCCCCTCTCCTTTCCTTTCCTTTCCTCCCCTTCCCCTCTCCTCCCCTCCCCTTCTCTCCTACAGAGTCTCACTCTGTCTGCCCAGTCTGGAGTGCAGTGGCACGATCTTGGCTCACTGCAACCTCTGCCTCCCGGGCTCATGCGATTCTTCTGCCTCAGCCTCCCGAGTAGCTGGGATTACAGGTACACGCCACCATACCTGGCTAACTTTTGTATTTTTTAGTAGAGACGGGGTTTCACTATGTTGGCCAGGCTGGTCTCGAACTCCTGACCTCAAGTGATCTGTCCACTTCGGCCTCCCAAAGTGCTGAGTTTCAAGTGTGAGCCATTGTGCCTGGCCTTTGGCTGCATTTTAGAATCACCCAACAGCCCAAGCCGCAGCCCAGAAATCAATCTTGGGCTGGGCCCAAGGATCAGTATTTATGAGCTCACCAGTCCATTGTGATGTGCTGCTCAGCTGAGAATCGCCGCTTTAGGAGGTCTGGCTCTTGGACCCTCTGCACCTTGGGGAAGTGTGACTGAGTAACAAGGCCATGGAAACCCAAGAACTCCTGTGCCTGTAGCAGGCCTGCTTGCCATTACGAAAAAGTACATGTCTGCAAAGTCAGCTCACAGGGTCTGTTAACTGCATGGTGAAGCGTCCAGGTGGGAACGTAATGAGAGCATAGTGTCGAGGGCTGGGTGGCCCAGAGTCAGGGCTTCCACCTGGGGAAGAGGCCTGGTAGTGAAAAAGAAAACAGCCTCATTACTTCTGTAGCCTTCTCTACTTGAGAGTATCAAATGAGGTCTCTTGTTTTTCTTTTGGTGAGTATACTTCCAGACCAGCTGTTCTCAGCCTTGGCTGCACATGGGAATCACCTGCAGGCTTTCAAAGCACTGGTGCCCAGGGCCTACCCTCCTGGGATGAA
The DNA here is from genome assembly GCF_028885655.2 of Pongo abelii. Lineage (NCBI taxonomy): Eukaryota > Metazoa > Chordata > Mammalia > Primates > Hominidae > Pongo > Pongo abelii. Next base: position 114,073,752 of record NC_071992.2, read on the forward strand.
GCTTTAACTGGTCAAGGGTGTGAGCTAGACTTTGGGGGTTTTAACAGCTCCCAGGTGATTTGCAGCCAAGGTTGAGAACCACTCTTCCAGACTTTAAAAATGAGGTTCCAAAATAAGTAATCAAAGATGCAGCTTATCAGTAATGGGGACCCTGAAGCAGGGTGTGGGGAGCAGAGGCAGCTGTCTTGAGTGGGGCACACAGCTGTGACCCATGGCCCTGGTAGGGGCCTGCTGGACTTGGGCACGTGGCCAAGTTCATGGCAAGGCATTTTTCCCTCTCCCCATGTTTTAAAAATTTAAATTTAATTAGATATTGTTCTGGAGGAGCCCACCCTAACCATTTGTGTGCTTTCACTTGAGGAAATGTTTACAAACATGGAACTCCCCTCGTTTCTCTCTCCAGTCCCATTGCGCCCCTCTGGGCTCACCCACTGGGCTCTGAACATGCTGGCCTCAGCTCCTTGAACGGCCAAGCTCTTGGCTCCTCCACGATTGTCCACATGGAGAGGCTTTCTCTGCCCACCATTTATTTTATTTTATTTTTGATTTTTTGAGACAGGGTCTTTCTAGGTCTCCCAGGCTGGAGTGCAGTGGCGTGAACATGGCGTACTGTTGCCTTGACCTCCCAGGCTCAAGCGATCCTCCTGCCTCAGCCTCCTAAGTATCTGGGAGCCACACATGCATGCCACTACACCCAGGTAATTTTTGTATTTTTTTTTTTTTTTTTTTTTGAGACAGTCTCGCTTTGTTGCCCAGGCTAGAGTGCAGTGGCATGATCTCGGCTCACTGCAGCCTCCGCCTCCTGGGTTCAAGTGATCCTCCAACCTCAGCCTCCTGAGTAGCTGGAATTACAGGCAGGTGCCACCATACTTTGCTAATTTTTATATTTTTTGTAGAGACAGGCATCTCACTATGTTGCCCAGGCTGGTCTTGAACTCCTGACCTCAAGTAATTCGCCCACCTGAGGCTCCCAAACTGTTGGGATTATAGATGTGAGCCACCGCACTGGCCTTGCCAATCCGACTTAAAATAGCCTCTTCCTGCTTACATTACTCTATATCACACAATGGGTTTATTTCCTGACATCACAATGTATAACAATTACTTCTTTTGTTGTTTACATGTTTATTGTCTAGTCCATTAGAATATGAGCCTCATGAAGGTGAGACCGTGTCTTGTTTGATTAGTGTTGCACCCCAGGTGATAGCACAATGCTTAACCCATAACTTGTATTTAATACATTTTTGTTGAACTGATGCTTTAATCAAAAAGGGTGTATGTATTAAACTTTACAGTTAATACTCTTGTTGGCCAGGCACATGTTGTAATGAACAAAAGGGCCCACTAGGTGGTGCCAAGACCTCATGAGTAAACAGCCCACTCAGGAAAAACAGCGGGAAAGCACAATTCAACGTCCTTGGACTGGGGGAGTTTGTGAGGTCACTTATCAATCAACATTCCCCCTTTTTGGGGCAGATTCATACTAACAGAATCCTAGTTTGAAAAGGATCCGTGATTTTTAAAGAGGTGCCTAGAAAAGGAGTAACTTTAGGCTGGGCGTGGTGGCTCACACCTGTAATCCCCGCTAATCAGGAGGCTGAGGCAAGAGAATCGCTTGAACCTGGGAAGCAGAGGTTGCAGTGAGCCGAGATTGTGCCACTGCACTCCAGCCTGGGTGACAGAGTGAGACTCCATCTTAAAAAGAAAAAAAAAAAGGAATAACTTTAAAAGCTTTATCCAAAGAATGAATCCCATCCACATTATCCCCAGTAAGTCTACCCCTCTCCATCACAAGCTGAATGCCTCCGATGATGGGGAGCTCATTACTTCACCAGGAGATGCCATCTCCACTTTGGCAGCATACCGACGGGTGAAATGGCCCTTCAGCTCCAGGTCAGTCCTATCTCCCTGCATTCTTAAATCAGCTAACATTGAGAAGCACCCATTTATTTTTATGAAGTTGGCTATTAACCTTTTCTCCAGGCTAAACAAGCCTTGTTTCTTTAGCTTTCCTTCTCTTGTTTCCAACGTCGCACAGAGGACCTTAAATTATTTTTTGGACTCAACATAATTTGTTCTTAGAAACCTGCACAGCTGCAGTGAGCCTCAGGCAGGGGCTGTGGCTTTAGGGAGAGCCTCTGGTGTTCTGGGGTCACTGTGGGCCAGCCCTCTCTGAAGTCTGCAGCCTCCTTCCTTGTTCTGCATGATTTAGCCACTACCACTGGAGGGCATGGGTTAGTCAGGTTTTTCTCTAAAACAGAGCCTGGCATGGCTTTCATGTAGGGAGTTTATTTTAGGGAGGCTGGGAAAGTGAACTAGGAAAGGAGGAAAGCCAATGCACACAAGTGTGCATTGTGAGCTGGTTACCCTTGGAGGCAACTGGGGCTCCATCCCTCTGGGGACAGTCTGATGAATGGAATGCTTTGTCTACATGAGGCCCGGGAGAGGAAAATCTTTATTTACCAGCTCCCATTTCTATTGCCTAAATGCACAGTTCCCCCAGGGACTGTTCATTTCCGCCAGGTTTGCACAGGTGCTAGAATGGCTTGGCCTGCTCAGTGAGCATCTCACGGAAGGCAGGCCAAGAAGCCCCAGGGGCAGAAGACTAGGGGTGGCTAAGGCAAGGTGCCCTTGGCCTACACCTGTGCCCAGCCAGTTGCTGCAGCAAGGGCTGAGCACAAAGTGGTTCAAGGGAATGAGAGACAGGATAGATGTCCAGCACAAGGCCCTCAGAAGACAGGGTGATTATTTCCTGTTGCAACTTGTGAAGCATGTGCATGTGCGCACTGTATACACCGGGTGGAGGGATGTCTGGAGCCACATTTCTGTGCGTGTGTGCACGTGCACACTTGTATACACAGGGTGTGGGGGGGTGTCAGGGAGTGCCTGATGAGCACCCTGGAACACATGCCAGAGGTTGGCATGTAGACTCTAAAGTTGATCTTGCCAAAGAGTGGGGCAGTTATGGTTCAGCTGCACAGCAAGCCCTCAGTCCCAGGGGCCCGTGCAGAGTTCTAGTTCCCATTGTACATCTGCAATGATCACTAGGAAACAAGCCCCAAGACTGTTGTCTGGTAAGAAAATGACCAAGTGGAGATTCTGGGGCTGGCTTTGAAACCAGCTTTACCATCATTCTTTTTTTTTTTTTGGGTTGGGGGGAGGGTCTTGCTCTGTCACCCAGGCTGCAGCAGTGACACCATCTTGGCTTACTGTAACCTCTGCCTCCTGGGCTCAAGGAGTCTTCCTGTGTCAGCCTCCTGAGTGGCTGGGACCGTAGGCGTGAGCCACTATGCCTGGCTAATATTTTTATTTTTTGTAGAGACAGGGTTTTGCCATGTTGCCCAGGCTAGTCTCAAACTCCTAATTCAAGTAATCCTCTTGCCTTGGCCTCCCTCCAAAGTGCTGAGATTACTATCATTCTTGATTAATTAGCTTGCAGCTTCCTTTCGGCTCAGCTCCCACCCACGTCATTATTTTCTCTTCGCTCACCTCCCACCCACGTCATTTTTTTCTCTTTTAACTCAGCAGTTCTCCTCTCAGCTTCCCTTATATCTGCTACTCAGTTTATCTGTTTCTCAGTCAAGTGAGGGAGGTTGGAGAACAGTCTGGATACTTCAAGTATGGCTTTAGGACCAGCAGCATCAGCAACAGAAATGCAGAATCCCAGGCTCCACTCAGACCTGGAATAGAATCTGCATTTGAACAAGATCACCAGGTGGTTTGCATGCACAGGAAAGGTTCAGGAGCAGTGGGCCACCAGTGCTTTCCAAACCTCATTATCATCAGAGCACCTGGGGAGCTTGCTAAACACACAAATATCTTAGCATCAGCCCCGAGAGATTCCAGCCCGACTAGGTCTGTAGGGTGGCCCTGAAATCTGTGATTTTTATTAGGCTCCCAATGTGATTTCATGGGATCATGTTTGAGAATCACCAGGAAAGATAATCTTTTGAATTTTTTTTCCACTTGTAAGATTCTGATATTTTTGCCAGAATTGACTGTTCACAAATTTGAATGTCACTCTTTTTGGGTGTTATGAATTAGGGCACAAAGGTTTAAATTTTTTTTTTTTTTTTAACATTGAGATCTGGATCACTGTAGGCCTTTTCCTTCTTTCTCTCTTTCTTTCCTTTCCTTTTCTTTTTTTTAAACAGTGAGGCCTAGCTTCTGGTTGCTGAAGATTGAATATTCTGGCCAGGAACTTGTCTTTCTTCTAACATCTAGCAGCTGCCCCTTTACATAACTTCTGGGTATTTCACCATGCCTCGTAAGCTCCCACGGCATCACACTTCTGCGGGGACATATAAGTTCTGGTGGAGCCTGGGATCCATTTTGCTGCCCTTGTTCAGCTGCTAGACACTGGAGGGGATGTTTCTGAGACACCCTGTCCTGACTCTCCGTGTGGCTGTTGAGAGATGAGGCCTGAGGGAACTGCAGAGGGCGGTCAGAGTGTGTTTTCTTCTGGTCTTGGCATCTTGGAGTCATTCCTGTCTTGCTGCGTCACCCCACACAAGCCTGAGTGACCTTCGAGAAAGTAACCTCGATCCTTTGCCCTGGGAGCCTTGGCTGGGGCATCTGGAGGCACCCCCCATGGCTGGGCATCATGAGGGGAGAAAAACCTGCCGGATGGGGCACTGACTGGCCCCAGGGAGCACAGGGCACTTCCAGGTGAGCAGAGAGAGGATGAAGACTTCAAGGGCACGCCCACCAAGCTGAGGTGTTAGAACGTATCGGAGGCTCCAAACCAATAGAAAGCCTTCCTTAGAAGGTCCTTCTGAAGTGGCGGGTCCCCTGCAAAGCCTAAGTGTCTCATCCCATACATTTCCTTTTTGAGTCGCTAATTGTTTTCTGCCTGTGAGGGGCTGTAGAGCTCTCTTTGTGGAGCAGAGAGAAAAGGTAGAAATTTCTTCTCACCCAGGGCAGAGCGTGGCTCCTGCAAACACTTGTCACTGGCTCAGGGGCACCCTCCAAGGCGAAGCAAGTGGCCGGCAAGGGGAAGCTGGCCTTCAGCATGGGGCCAACATCACTCACAGAGCTGCCTGGCTCTGCCCCTCCACCCCGAGGCCAGGGGCAGGGGTGGCTGCGGTCTGGGCCTCCACCGCGCTCCCAAGCAGAATCTGCGGACCCTCCCCTAAGTCTGGAGGGCATTGGGGAGTGGTTGGAGGGGAGTGTCTGTCCCTACTGTGGTGACCACAGAGTCAAGCTGGGAACAGGGACAGCTAGGGTTCCCCAAACGCCAGCATGAGACCCCCTTCCTCATAGTCACCAGTGCTTCCTCAGCCTCCATCTCCCTGAGTGTGAAGAAAACACAGTTGTTCCACCAGCGTGGCATTTGGAATGGCTTTTAACATTTTCAACGGCTTTAATCCGTCATTAGGAATAGAAGACAGGGACGCTGACTGAGTCTTCCCTACACAGGCTCCGACTTGTCCTCAGGCAGCTCAAGGGCAACAACAACTCCCTGCTTCAAGGCCATGTGTAGAGTGTCGAGGATTTTGACCCCTGGTCTGGCACAGGAATGTGGTCTTTCTCATCCTGACATTTTCCTCGGAAAGATGGCCCTGGAGTCCTGATAGATTTATTTCATTTGTTTTTCTCTCTCTTTAATTCTGCCCTGATATGCTGCTGTTATTTTCGACTAGAGCACCACCCAAGCCATTCATCTTTGCCTAGTTAGGCAGCTATGAAAGGCCCATGATTACGTCTACCAATTGGCCCGCTCTTGTTTGAAACATCAGCCAAAAGCAAAACAATGAAACATAGGCACACAGCCGTCCCGCACCCAGAAAGGCGTGGGTACACCACACGGCGATCTCCTCTCAGCTGAGAGGTGGCAGGGAGCAGTGACCTCTCCTCCTGCTCTGCCCTGGGTTGGCCTTTGGACCCTCTGCAGGTTGAATTCTTTTAATCTGGCTAGTGAATGGCCCGGCTCCCCGCCTGCTGTGCTCTGCGCCTGCCGAGCTCCTGGCCCTGCGTGCAGCGTTTTGGGCACAGTGATTCAGTCCCCACTGGGGATTAATGCTAATCTCCTGTTCATATGATCCAGTTAAGAGTTATTCTTTCCATCTGTCATGCCCCGGGGCACAGTTCTGGGTCCTTTCTTCCTCCTCAGAGGTCTCTGAGGGCAAATGGTGACACCCCTTGGCCATGGACGTCCACAGAGTGGCAGTGGGCAGCTTCCCCACAGGGCAACTGAAAAGCATGGGGAGGGACCAGTGTGTGGCTGAAAGGCCCCGGAGCAGGCATCTTGACCCACCCTCTCCCTCGTTTTGTCAAGGAGGAAACTGAGCCCCAGAGAGGGGGTATCATGTGTCCAAAGTCACCCAGTCACACCACTGCTTAGTAGCAGGGCCAGGACCAGAGCCCAGGCCTCCTAACAGTGCTGGGTGCTTCTCAGGACAAACTTTTTGTCTTTTTAGTTTTTTTTTTGTTGTTGTTTGTTTGTTTGTTTTCTTGAGACAGAGTCTCACTCTGTTGCCCAAGCTGGAGGGGAGTGGCACAGTCTTGGCTCACTGCAACCTCTATCTCCTGGGTTCATGCAATTCTCATGTCTCAGCCTCCTGAATAGCTAGGATTACAGGCTAGCGCCACTACACTCAGCTAATTTTTGTATTTTTAGTGGAGATGGGGTTTCACCATGTTTTTTAGGGTTTTTTTTGTTGTTTGTAGAGATGGGGGTCTTGCTATGTTGTCCAGGCTGGTCACCAACTCCTGGGGCTCAAGGGATTCTCCCACCCTCAGCCTCCCACTATGCCTGGCTGAACTTTTTGAATAAAGCATTTTTTTCCCCCCAGAAAGAGGGTCTAACATCCATAAGGGAAAAGAGCAGTTTGCTGTCTTGGACTTACACTGTGTCTCCTCTCTCTTCTCTCTTTTGACCTTCCCAGCTTTCCTTCAGCATTCTGCCCTCTGCATCTTCTTTCAGGGGGCTCCTGGAATGTTGGCAAGCACAAAAAGGCACGGCTTCAAGCCCATCATTCCCTGGCTGAAAGACCTCGGGCCAGTCCCTTCCACTCTCTGAGCCTCAGTGTACTTGTCAATAAAATGGAAATATTAATGTTCACCTCACTAACCTGAAGCAAGACTCTGATGGAGTAACAGAAGCATAGGTGCTTTGAATTTGCATTTGTTGAACACTTGCTATGTGCCAGCCATGGAGCCTTAGCTTATTTTATATGAATTGTGTCTTTTAATACAGCGATTCTGGGTTCTATCATCCCCATTTTATAGAGAGGGAGACTGAGGCCCGGCGAGGTGAAGTAGCTCTGCAGGGTCCGAGCTAGGGAGTGGTTGGGTTGGGCTCAAACCCCTCTGCCAGCATTCTTTACCAGCATGCTCTTCGGTAAGGGATTACCACATCCTGTCTTTGTCCCTTTCTCTCACATGTGCCTTGAATTCTCATTGTCACCTCCCACTTATAATCTGACAAGTGGAGCTTAGGATGTCAGGACCCTAATAACCGTGGTGAAGCAGTGCCTGAACATTGTCGGAGACTTTATAGAGGGAAGGAGGTCGGCTGAGGATGCCAGCCCCAGAAGGGGTGACAATGGCGGGAGAGCGGGGCTCCCCGGTGCAGTCCGGGAAGGTGCAGTTCCCAGGTGTGACCGCGGGGTGGCGCGGTCCACCGGCGCCGATGCCGGCGCTTGCAGACTTCCCTGGAGAGAAACCTCCGTGCAGCCCTGGGACTGACGTGGATGCCACCCTGGGGTGGGCATTCAGTTTTGTTTGTTCCAAACTGCAGCCCAGCATGAGACCTGTGTTCCTTTCCATCCAACAGGCGTTTGTGGGGGCTCCACGCGCAGCCCAGGCCCTCGGCTCAGGGAACCCAGGGGGCTACATGACCAGGTCTGCTTCTGCGTCTAGGAGCGCACATTCGCTTGGGGGACGGTGGCAGACGCCCCCACACACGCTCCCTTCTAGATGAATACGAAGAAAGCAGGGCGTTTTGCCATAGCCTTAAAAAAGAAAAGAAAGCTCGCATTTTCTGTACCGAGAGTAAATGACACCTTCACGCTTTCCCAGACCCTCACCCTATCCCTGGAGCCACTCGGAGTGACCCAGCCTCAACAGAATGTGGCATCTGAGAATCCCAGGTCTTCCTTGAAGGTTCTAAAAACCAGCAAAGGGCCCTGCTACACACATCCCACCATTCATACCCAATTCTCCCCATCTCCCCTGGGGTACCCTGGCTCATTTAACCTGGCAAGCTCTACTTCTTCCTCAAAATGCTGCTCATCCCACCCTTTTATAGTGTTGCGTTTCCTGAATCCTTCGGAATGAACTGCTGCCTCCTTGGTGTTGTATATGCTCCCGCTCCCGGAATTGCGCATTTACCATGTAGGTCAGTTTCCACATCTGCCCTGCAAGAATAAAATGTCCCTGAGGACAGGGTCCCTGGGCTTGTATCCCCAGCACCTGGCACAGGGCCAGGCTAGTAGAGCGTGCTTATTAGGCACTTGTCCAATTTTAAAAATTGATACATAGTATTTTTGCGTATTTATGGGATACATATGCTATTTTGCTACACGCATAGAATGTGTAATGATCAAGTCGGGGTATCTGGGCTATCCATCACCTCGAGTATTTATCATTTCAATGTGTTGAGAACATTTCAAGTCCTTACTTCTAGCTCTTTTGAAATAAATATAGAGTACATTGTTGTTTACTGCAGTTACCCCACACTACTTGGAGAATGCACACATGATTTTTAAGTTATTACCTAATTCAGTTCTAACAAAAACCCTATGTACTTGGTATTATCTATATTACTATTACTATTTTTGTAATCCTGGAAGATTATCTGCATTATTTTGTAGATGAGGCAATGCTAGTTGCTGCAAAAGAGAAAGCCTGAAATCTCAATGGCTTAACACACTCAGAGGTTCTATCTCACATCACAGCCTGCGTGAGTTGGGCACCTTCTTCCATCTTCATGCTAATTCATCTAGCATGCATGTCTCCAAGGCTCCTGGTTTAGTCTGCCTGAGCTGCTGTAACAAAATACTATGGACTGGGTGGCTTAAACAACAGACATTTATTTCTCACAGTTCTGGAGGCTGGGAAGTCCAAGATCAAGGTGCCAGTAAATTTAATTGCTAGTGAGGGCCCTCTTCCTGGGTTGCATGTGTCCTCACATGGCTGAATGAGAGAAGACTAGTCTCTCTTTCTCGTCTTACAAGGGTACTAATCCCGTCATGGGCCCTACCCACTAATCTCATCATGGGGCCCTACCCTCATGAACTCATCTATACCTAATTACCTTCCAAAGGCCCCACCTCCAAATACCATCACACTGCAGGTCAGGGCTTCAGTGTGTGAATCTTAGGGGACACAAACATTTAGTTCATGACAGCTGCCACTACAAGGACATGTGGACACTAAGTTGCCCTGCCAGAAGTCACTTCTGTTCACAATTCATTGGCCGAAACTAGCCATACTGTCCCAATATAAAGACCGGGGGGCTGAGAAACATAAGAAGCACAGGCATAGTGGGTGGGTGCCATCCAACTCTGCCACGAAGCCACACACACCTGTGCATACCTGCGCATATCCACAAATGCACACATATCCATGTACATATGCATACACAAGGGTACATACCTATCAATCATGCCCGAACACAGGTAAGAAATATTACAATGACCTACATAGACACACGGAGCCTGCAGAACATCATGTGTCCAAGAAAAAGCACATGCAAAATAATCCCCATGTGAGAAGGGCTGCATTTCTTAAATAAGATTTTTTTCTCACCATTATTGGTGAAGTTGTATGCTTAGGACTGAAAAAAAAAGATGTTTTGGGAGAAAACTTAAAGAACGGCAGGCAAAAGCAATGGCAACAAAGAAGAGATGATAATGTTCTCTCTGTCTTTGAGGATAATAGAGTTCTGGAGGCAAGCAGTTCTTGGGCGGTTCACATAGAGAGCAGCAAGACATAATCTTTGCAAGATTTAGCTTGAGAGCCAGAGACAATTGTTTTATTTCTTATAACTATTTGGCATATATATATAGAAACAAGAGAGGCAGGCAGAGGGGATGATACACCCACTGCCTCACCGCTGCTTTGTGGCGCCGCAGCTGTGTGGGTGTTGATGCCGCCACAGAGGTTAAACGCGACTTTGGGGAGGTTACTTGATGACATTTTGACATTGTGGAGACTGGAGGTGACACATTTGTGTGGGAATTAAAATATTTGGACCAATTATATCAATAAACATGACTTGAAAGAAGGGGAAAAACAGCAAAGATTGGCAGCCCCTGGCATTGATTGATCTCGCGTTCTCTCTCTCCAGGAGATCTAGAGTGAGTGTGGGGGACAAAGGCATTCTTTTGCTGGAGCATTTCTGGTCCTGCTCAGGGAGAATGAGGTTCCCTGGGAGTTTTGGATTTCACTTCAACAGTTCAACCCAATTTGATCAATATTCATGGAGTGACTCCTGTGGGCCTGGTACCTCTCTGGGTGCTCAGCCCCCAGTGTTCTTGTAGTTTCTGCCTGCAGGGAGCTTGCGGTTTGGCAAGAGAGAGAACACATGTGCTTTAATATCTGTAAGCCGGAAAAAAGTGGGGAATTCTGCAGAGATGGGCGGGGGGAGGTGGAGTTAATGGGGAGTGATTCAGAAGTCTCCAAGGGAGGTCTGGGAAAGGGGGTAGGATTTACTCCTCTGGACCTGAGAAGAACATACATGAAGGCATCCAGGAGTTGTCCAGGGAGTGCTGCAGGGTGCAGCGGACTCCAGAAGTCAATGAAAAGGTTGAGAGGGAGGCTGGAGCCACACCTTGGTGGCTCTGCCTGCCATGACATTCGACGTCCCCTGTACCATCAGAAGCCCCCACATCAGCTGTTTAGGAAGCTGCATCTTGTAGTGGGGCCATGGCTGACTGGAGCGAGGAAGGATCAGAAGCTGAGACAAGAATTTAAGAGGGGAGGTGGGTGTGGCTGCGGGGGGGAGGGGAGAGATGGGGACAGGGGTTTATCCCTCTGGGGTCTTCCCTTGGAATCCAGGCAGCAGCAGCAGGGGCAGCTGCTTGAAAGAGAAGGAAACATCATGACTGTCAGCAGCAGCCAGCCTTGCCCCTCAGAGTGTCTACCTTGTGTGAGGAACTGTACCAAAGGCTCTCTCAAGGGAGCCGAGAATCAGGGAGCCCAGCTTACCCCTCCAGCAAGTTTCTTGATGTTTTTAAGGCTCAGTTTCTTCATCTGCAAAGTGGAGCAAGTAATAGCAACTGTTCGTTAAACACTTACCATATGTCAGGCAGTTGGTTTCTGAGCCTGTGCTATTAGCCACAAAGCTCTGCTCCTTAACGCTGCCCTGTGAGCCTGGGCTGGGGGTAAAGCAGTTAGCATAGTCTGGCACGTGGAGACTCCTTTGGTAAGTTATGGACTGTTGTGGACTCAGTATGCCCCCAAGAATTCATAGGAAGCACAGCTCCCAATGTGATGGTATTTGTATTTGGAGGTAGGGCCTTAGAGAGGGCAGTAGGGTTAGATGATATCGTAAGGGTGGGGCCCTCATGATGGGATTAGTGCCCTTATAAGAAAAGACACCAGAGAGCTTGCTGTGTCCCCCACCCCCAATGTAAGCACAAAGAAAAGGTCATGTGAGCACATAGCCAGATGGTGGCCTCCTGCAAGCCAAGGGAAGAGGCCTCGGAATGAAACTACCTTGCCGACACCTTGATCTTAATCTTGGACTTCTCAGCCTCCAGAACTGTGAGAAATAAATTTCTTTTGTTTAAGCCACCCAGCCTGTGGTATTTAATTATGGCATCCCAGGCCGACTGGCAGTTACCTAACTCAATCCTTAAATGACTCCCAGATCATCATCATTAGACCCATATTCAAGATAAGAAACTGAGGCAAAGGGAGTTTAAGTCACATGATATAGGTGACACAGGTATCCAAATCACAATTCTTTTTTTTTTTTTTTTTGAGATGGAGTCTTGCTCTGTCACCTAGGCTGGAGTGCAGTGGCATGATCTTGGCTCACTGCCACCTCTACCTCCCAGGTTCAGGCAATTCTCCTGCCTCAGCCTCCCAAGTAGCTAAGACTACAGGCACCCACCACCATGCCTGGATAATTTTGTATTTTTAGTAGGGATGGGGTTTCACCATATTGGCCAGGCTGGTCTTGAACTCCTGACTTCAGGTGATCCGCCCACCTCGGCCTCCTAAAGTGTTGGGATTACGGGCGTGAGCCACCACACCTGGCCTGCAAGCCCCAGTTCCATCCCAGGCTTTGAAACACGCCTCCTGGGGGGGAGATGAGAAGCTTGGCTGCTTGAATTCAAGTCTGGAGTTCTGACATTTCACTCTGTTGCCCTTGGCAAGTTCCCTTTCGTCAGTGCAACTCAGGATTTTCATCTGTGAAATATGCGTAATTTGGGAAGGTTAATGTGTAACAACAACACTGAGTGCCAGCAAACGAAGACTGTCTGTTGGGGTATTGCCTTAGACAATGAGATTGGATGAGAAAGACCTGGAATGAGTGACAGGGCTTTGCAGGATGGCTACTGTTCACTAATCATTAAATTCTTAATAACTATTATATAATAACGATTACAGAAAACAGTATGGCGGTCCTTCAAAAAAGTAGAAACAGAATTATCATCTGATCCAGCAATTCCATTTCTGGGTATACACTCAAAAGAATTGGAAGCAGAGTCTCAAAGAGGTATTTGTATACCCATGTTCATAGCATTATTTTCAATAGCCAACAGGTGAAAATAACTCACGTGTCCGTCTGATAGATTGATGGAGAAGCAAAATGTGGTGTATACATGTAATAGAATATTACTTGACTTTAAAAAGAAAGAACATTCTGATGCCTGCTGCCACATGCATGAACCTGGAGGATGTAAGTCAAGATGAAATAAGCCGGTCAAAAAGACAAACACTGTGTAATAACTCTTAGAATTCTCATGGTAAGAGGAACCGCCTTGAACATCTAGCCAGAGAGACTGGACTCGAGCCTTTGGGAGGATTTCCTGTGAGTGAGGGCTGCTTGCCTAGACAAAGTTGGGTGAGCATACTGCCAGGGTTTCTCTCCCTGGTTATTTTTGTGGTAGAAAAGCCACCAGCCCGTAGTCCTGGGCCTAATGTTGGTAAATGGCGGTGGTGGCCACGCAGCTCCAGCCTCGTCTCCTTGCTACAGCATGAGAGCTGTGTCGAACGTGATAGTCTGTGGGATGTGCTGTTTGGGCACTGAGGGCAGAAGATCAGGCTGTGATGCTCCTACCTGTGATAAGGAATAAGATATTCAGCCTCTTTCTGTCTCTCTGACTGTACAAGGGCTGGGAAGCTTGACTTCATGGGTGTGTGGAGTGACACCTCTGTGAAGCCCTCCCAATCTTCCCCAGCACAGACGTCATGCGCTTCTTCCTCTGTGCTCCTGGCGGACCTTAGAACATACCTCCATGAGGACATATGCCATACAGAATCAATTTTGCGTGGGAAGTCTGGGTTACTACTGGGTTCCTAGCACGTTGTTGATGAAATTAATGTGTATTCAATAGGTGAATTCAACAGGGGGTCCTGAGTATGGAGGGAAGAAGACCCTCGTTTGGCTTTTCCTCTCACTTCCCTTCCCAGCCCCCACCTCACTCTCACTGCTATGTCATTTCACTCTCCCCTTTGATTTCCTCTGCTGCCTGTGGTGGGGGTGGGGGTCGGGGTAAGGGGTTGGGGGCTGGAGTGGGATGGGGGAAGGGAGGCAAAACCTAGTTGGAAAGGATGGTGTCATGAAGTCAGTCCCAATAAGATATGAATTGGATTGATAAGATTTAGCAGCTACGTCTCCCAGAGGCCCTTGCACCCCAACTGTGTCAGTGACTTGATGTCACAAAAGACAGTGTGTGGTAATGGGCCCCCATACACACACTTTCCCAGTGATCCTCACTTCTGGGGATTCACACCCCATGTAGCCCCTTTCCACATGGAATCTGGGCTGGCCTGTGTGATGAATAGAATATGATGGAAGTGAAAGTGGTGACCTCCAAGGCGAAGTCAAAAAGGCATTGCAGCTTCTGACATGGCCCTTGGATCAGCTGCTCTGCAGGAAGCCAGCTGCCATCCCATGAGGATGCTCAAGTAGCCCTGTGGAGGGGCCCCAGGGACACCAGGCACGGATCAACAGCTGGCAGCAATCTGCCAGCCATGAGTAAGACACCTTGGGAGGGGAACCTCCAGTCCTGGTCCAGCCTTCAGATGACTGCAACCTCAACTGACATCCAACTACAACTTAATGAGTGACTTTGAGCCAGAACTGCCCAGCCAAGCTGTCCCTGAATTCCTGACCTACAGAAATCATAAGAGATCATCAGTGGTTATTGTGTAAGTCTCTGAATATTGGTGTGATTTGTTATGCAACATTAGCTAAGACAGACAGGAACTCTAATAGTAGAATTTCAGATATAGAGACCCTTCCCAGAATCGAACTGCCCACTTCCAGAGTAAGGCAGGGGCTGTGTGGTCTGAGAGTGGGCTACAGTCATCTTGCTGCTGTACGTGCTCTGTGTTGGTGCCCCCCTGCCTGCCCCCTGCTTCGGCAGCCTTGGCATTGCTCCCCACTCCCTGTGCCTGGATTCCTGAGGCCCTGCCCCAGCACTTGGCACTGTCAGCATGGTCGGCTCCGCTTGCTGACAACATTCTTCCTAGCCCCCAGGCCAGGCTGGTTTGGGTGAGGACCGCAATGCAACAGATGAGTTTCCTCCCGAATCCCTTCAGATTCTAAGTCACAGTTTCCATGATTGTTTTGGAAAAAAAAAAAAAAGAACCATGTTAGGCATAATTTCCTGCTAGAATCTGGAAGGAAGAAAAGCTGAAAATGCTGAAAAATTTTTTAAATCTTATATGACCAATGAACTTATTTTGCTCCTAAGTTATTCTAAGCAAAAAGACATACTCAACCAGAGAGCAAAGGCCTTGAGGGCAGGCACTGTGTTTCTTCTTCCTTTCTCTCATTCGTTCACTCATTTGTCTACCTGTTCATTCATTCGTTCATTCATTCATTCATTCATTCAACAATGTGCATGCAAGTACTAGCTATCAGGCACAATGATAAACACTGGAGAGACAGCAACAGCTAATAATTTCTGCCTTTGGGGAACTTCAATAGACAAAAAAATAAGTAAAATATACTCAAGTTGAATATTTGCTGGCAAAGCATACTGTGAAGAAAAATAAAGAAGAGAAGGTGGAGAGCAAGTGTCAGGGGGTGGCTGCTGTGTTAGTGAGTGAGCCGGGAAGTCCTCTTTGAGCAGGTGACATCGAGGACAGGCTGACCGAGGTGAGGCCTGAAAGTCCTGTGATTCCTGAGGGAATCCAGGCAGAGGAGCAGTTCATGCAGAAGCCCTGCGGTGGGAGCACCCAGAAGTTTTCCAGAGCTGGTGAAAGGCCTCTGTGGCTGGAGCCCTGTGAGCGAGTGCCAGAGTAGCAGGGGCTGGGGTCACAGGGCGGGGATGTAAGATGTGGTATGTGGGTGTTTACTCGCAGTGAGCTGGGAGCCATGTAGAGTCTTGGCAGCAGTGTTTTGTGGCAGAGCACATTCTGCCTGTGTCTTGTTTACCCTAATGTCTCCTGTTAGATGCAGACAGGGACCTAAAGTTCCAGTTCCCATCTGCTCATGCAGGGCCTTCCACCCTTCCCCTGCCCATGGAGTCTCAGGTGTATTTATATAGTAGGCCCTTGGCAAGGGTTGCAGGTAGCAGATATGCAAGTGTGTGGGCATTCAGATGTGCAGGTGTGCCAGGTTGGGCCTCTCTAATCCCTGACATCCATTCTCTGAGAGCCATATGGAGCAGCCTTACCAGGGCCTCACTGCTGGAGCCCCTTGTGGGAGCACCCATGTGGGTGCTCCTAAGTCGCCTTCTCCCAGGGAGCTGGCAAAGTGTAGATTCTGTGTGCAGGGGCAGCAAAGAGACCATCTCCCCCCATCTCTGGGACACCTGTGTAACCTCTGTGCCCATGGACACTGCTGTGGGACCCGGCTAACCCCATCTTTCCACCAAGAAGCACCTCCAGAGATGGCTCTCATCCACCTGTGAGCCCATGCAGGCACAGAAGCCAGGGCGTCCCCTGCTCATTCTCTCTATTCTTTTGCCCAGCATGAACTCCACCCTTGTCATGTGATACAGAAAGGCCTGGATTCTGGTGGGTGCAGAAGGTGATGAAAGCTGTCAACACTAGTAGGATCTGTGGGCCCGGGCCAGGTGGCCAAATGCCTAGGATGCTCACATTTGGACACTGGTGTCACTGCTTTCTGAGATCCCTTCACACTCATCTCCTCTGGTCACTTCTCATGTCACCACGTTTAGTTTGGCAACTCCTTGCGGGTGGCTGCCAGGCCCTCTTCTCCTTTGCAGGCCCCTTCTGCTTCTCCAGCGCTGACCAGAGTTTTTGCCTTTGATGGCACTTCAATGAAATGTTTACCACCTGAGTCACGTAGTAGGTGCTTGGCCACTTCTGGAGACAGCCTGAGACAAATGTTGCGTGACAATCTTAGACACCTTCGAGGGGTGTCTTCGTGTGTTTGCAATGTGCACGTTACACAGTTGTGTGCATGCCAACACCGACAAAGCCCCCATGTCCCGTTGCTGAGCAGTTTTCAAGCAGGGCTGTTGTCCTTGCTGCTCCGACATGGTCTTTTTGCTATTGTTTTCATCTTTATTCTTCAGACCTCAGCTGAGATAAATCTTTAAGCTCTTCCCCCACCGCCTGAGCGAGCCTATGACTCATGAAGCCCCATGCTTGAGAACAAACAGGCTGGCCCCTCTTCCCCGCCTCTGCCCTCTGTGACCCAGTGCTCTTTCTCCAGCGATGATGAACCTTTATTGCAGCGACAGGGCAGGGTTTGGTCCTGGGATGGTGACATTATTAAAAACAGATTTATCAATGCTCCAAGTAGTTAGTCTGCCTGCTCAGTAATGGTTTATCATAGTCATAAAGCTAAATGGGACTGTTAGGGGTCAGCTGATCTCTGCTTTTAGACACGACCACACCTATGTCATTCCAATGAGATGGAATTATCTTTTATTTGTTGTTATTTTTTAAAGGCCTCCAGAGAGAGCTTAGAGCTCCCTCTCCTTCAGAAACCTACTCTGTTGTTACAATGTTGCTGGGGCCATGTCATTGATCTGTGTGTGTGCACGTGTGTGTGTGTGTGTGTGTGTGCATGCATGTGATGTGTACACACTGGGTTTCTACAGTGATTTCTGCCCCCACCACTTGCTCTCTATCCGCCCTTCTTCAGGCACAGAGTCTGAGACAATCACAGCAGAGGAGCCTGCAGACAGCAGCGCAGGTGGGAGCTCGTTGCATGGGAAGAGGCTACACATTTCGGCGCCTGGATTCCAATCTACCTCCTTCACTGACTTGCTGTGACCCAAGGCAAAGCTGATTAGTCTCTCCCTGAGCCTCAGTTCCCTCAAGTGTGAAAGTCATAATAACTATGAATTTTCAGTGTCAGCAGGATTGGAGGTAATATATGCAAAGTGCCTCGTCCATAGTAGGTGCCCCATAAATACCTGCTATTATTGAGGATAGAAAGTGCCTGTGGGTGGCAATGAGAACATTCTGACTTGAGCCTCTCCTGAGAACAGAATGTGTGGTCTGTGTGGGCATCCATCAGTCAGGGGTGAGTCCTCCTGGGAAGCCTCCACCGCTCACTGCTTGGGGACCCGAGACTGCCTGAGCTGGGGTGGTGCTGGCCCCAGGGCCATTTGCACCCCTACACTTCCAGCTGACTGGCCGGAGCGTCCCGTCCTCTGGCTGTGGAGGACATGGTGCAGGTCCGTGTGTTTTGCGGGGTGTGATGCACGTTGCCTGACTTCATGAAAAGCAACCTGTCCCTAGGCTGTTGGTTTCCATGGCAGCACAGGGAAGAGCAGCCAAGCAACCAGGCAGCTAGGCTTAAAAAGAAAAGTAGCATGATTTGGGAACCCAGTGACTGTCATAGTCAGGAGTATGCAGAATTCAGAGATTTGTTTATGTAACAAATATTTATTGGGTCTCTCCCACGTACCAGGCACCCAGGATACGTCAGCGAGCATAACAGATCAAGATCCCTGTTCTTGAGGGGCTCACTTTGTGGCAGGTGGGGATGGAGAGGCAGACAGTGATCAATAAACATAATACAAAATTATTCATTATTCTAGGAGGTGATCTCTGCTACAGAGAGAAAGAAAGCAGGGCAACAGGACTAAGGGTACCGGGTGGAGGTGGGGTGGGTTGCAAGATTATAAATAAGGAGGTCAGGGCTGACCTCCTCAAGAAAGTGACATTTGGGCAAAAACTTAAAGAAGCTGAGGGACTTACCCTGTGCAAAGGCCCTGAGGCAGGAGTGTGCCCGGTGTGTTCAGCGAACAGGGAGGAAGCAGTGAAGCTGGCGAGTAGGGAAGGATGGAGCGAGGAGGAGGCCTTCTGGGCAGAGAGGTCATGGAGGTTGGATCACGTCTAGTCTTTTGACTGGGGCTTTTCTGCTGAATGATCAGTTAGGGGGCTGTGAGTGATCATCACTGAGAAGTGACAGTGGTGGTGGTGGAGCTGGAGGGAGGAGTCCAGGGCAAATCCTGTCCCATAGATAGTGACAATTGAATAGCAGGAACCAGATGAGCATGTAGATGGCCGTAACACAACGTGGAAGACACTGAGTTGTGTCCAAGAATGTAAAGGGGATTTGAGGGTGGGAAGGAGCACCTCTGGCTGATAAGGATCATAAAACTGGCCAGGCATAGTAGCTCACACCTGTAATCCCAGCACCTTGGGAGGCCAAGGCAGGTGGATTGCTTGAGCCCAAGAGTTTGAGACCAGCCTGGGAAAAATGGCAAAACCCCATCTCTACAAAAAAATACAAAGATTAGCAGAACACGGTGGCCTTCACCTGTGGTCTCAGCTGCTTGGGAGGCTGAAGTGGGAGGATCGCTTGAGCCCAGGAGGTTGAGGCTGGAGTGGGCCGAGATTGTGACACTGCACTCCAGCCTGGGTGACAGGGCCAGATCTTGTTTCAAGAGGAAAAATTATAAAACTCTTTGTCCGTATTAGAGACGGGCTTTGAAGGAGGGCTGGACTCTGGTGGAGTGCAGGTGAGCAGATGATGAGGCCAGGAGCAATAGCAGGGGAAATGCATGCTGGGGGTAGGATCAGGTCTTTCTCTGTCTCCAGGACTCATTGCACCCACCAGCATGCATGGGAATCTGAGATGCAGACAATGGCTCAGACCAGTGTGTGGGCTGGGGTGGTGTTTCAGGTGGGAGGACCTGACATGAGGGTGGCTGCTGGGAGCCTGGGAAAAAGGTGAAGCATGTGTTGTATGGGACCTATCTCATGGTGGTCAGGGGAGCACAGGGGTGCTGTGAACAGAGGTAGTTTGGTGACAGCTGGAGAAAAGACGGAGGGTAAATGTGAGGAGTTTGCCTTTGTTTGCACTGAGATTAGGATGTCTCACAGGCCATGGTCAAGCAGGGGTGGAAAATGCCAGACAAGTTGTGTGGGATGCTTGGCTTTTTATTAATCTGCACTGATGTCCTCGTTTGCTGAGGTGCTTACAGAATCCATGGGAAGTCTGCAGGATTGGGCTTGGAAAAGGGGAAGGAACCAAGTGAAACCAAATGTCCGGACGAACGGCCAAGGTCAGGTTTCTGGCAAATGCTGGGTGGCATCCTGGCATCATTACAACTGGAGGTTAGGAGCCACTACTGCAGGCAATGGAAGAATCCATTCTAAACTGCCCAGTACTCTAGCCCCAGTGCCCTGGAACGGAGCATCGTCTGCCAGGGGTTGGGGAGAGGGAAATCTTGGCTTTCAGCTTTTATAGCGAGGTGCGGGCTGGCTCTGCTTCCCAGCAAGGTTTGCACCATGGCAGATTCTCCGAACAGGGCAGAGCGTCGGCCTCTGGGAGCAAAG
This sequence comes from Pongo abelii, assembly GCF_028885655.2. Classification (NCBI taxonomy): domain Eukaryota; kingdom Metazoa; phylum Chordata; class Mammalia; order Primates; family Hominidae; genus Pongo; species Pongo abelii. Next base: position 114,093,651 of record NC_071992.2, read on the forward strand.
GAGATGAAAGTCCTTGTATGAGTTTGCTACATCCGCTGTAACGAAGTACCATCAACTGGGGGACTTAACAGAAATGTATTGTCTCACAGTCTGGAGCCTAGATGTCCAAAATCAAGATGTTGGTAGGGTTGGTTCCTTTTGAGGTCTGCGAAGAAGATTCTGTTTCATGCCTCTGCTGGCTTCAGGTGGTCACAGCTGTCCCTTGGGCTTGTTGATGGTGTCTCACCGTGTCTTCGCCTTGGCTTCACTCTGTGTGTCTCTGTGAGCATGTTTCCCCGTTTTCTATGGACACCAGCTGAACTGGTCAGGGCTCAGTCCCTAATGGCCTCATTTTTAACTTGCTTACCTCTGTAAAGACTCTGTTTCCAAATAATGTCACATTCTGAGGTAGTGGGGGTTAGGACTTTAATGTTTATTTTGGGTGGGAGCCACAATTCAATCCACAAGAGGTCCCCAACAGCAGTGTCAGTTTAGCTTTTTTTGTGACTTCGCTTCCTGTCAGGAACAGAATGGTTTTCATCCTGATAGTTTTAGAGATATATTTATGTAACTGTCAATTTTTATATGATGGAAATCAAATAAATCTGCTTTGCGTTTCGATCATTCATAAAAATCAGTTAACAAGCTTTGGTTTGCTCTCAGCAGTTTCTGTTGATAGATGGTAGATCCAATACTCTGCTGTGCTCACTGAGAGCGTTCCTGGCCGTGGGATATGTTTTTTCCATTATTAACTTTATTGTTGTGGTGCAAAAATCAGTAGGGAAAGTGAGGCTGCTCCCATTGCTTTTGGACCAAAAAAACATGTTCAGCACGTGGGCTGTGTACAGGGGCCAAACACCAATTTGCAGCACAGACCTGTCACTCCTGGCCCTCCCAGGAGTTGCTTGCTCCTCAGACGGAACTCTCCCCAAACATGTTTGATGTTTCCTTGGTTTTAAGCAGAAGCTTAGAGTCACACACAGCTCCGTTAGGCTCGATGTCTGGGACACCTCTGCTCTTCTGTTGGACGAGATTTTCCTGTCTTGTCACCTGTGTCTTTGCTGTCAATTCTGTTCTCTCCTGAACAGTATTCTGAAGGAGGATGTGAAATCTTCGTGCCAGGCCTAAACGCCTTCTTTTTTTTGTTGTGTTTTGTTTTTTGAGACACGATCTTGCTTTGTTGCCCAGGCTGGAGTGCAGTGGCGAGATCATAGCTCTCTGCAGCCTCGACCTCCCAGGCTTAAGGGATCCTCCCACCTCAGCCTCCTAAGTAGCTGGGACCACAGGCACACACGTGCCACCATACCTGGCTAATTAATTTTTTTTTTTTTGCACAAACGGGGTCTCCCTGTGTTGCTCCGGCTGGTCTGGAACTCCTTGGCTCAAGTGATCCTCCTACCTTGGTCTCCCAAAGTGCTGGGATTACAGGCATGAGCCACTGTGCCTGGCCAGGTCCCCTCTCTCCACAGTCCTTTTATATTTGTGTCACCTACTCTTTCTGCTACATCTTCCTTCTGAGGCCCAGCAGGCCGGACATAGTTAGCTTTACTTTGTGAGAGAACAGGGCCGTAGAAAGCAGAGAAACACCCTGCAACCTTGTCTCCCTCTAAAAAGGGCTAGAAAAAGGAGACTTGGGAGTTAACCCAACAGACCCCCAAACTAAACTTCCATGGAACACAAGGAAGAGAGATAGAAACACAGAAGAAGAAAGCAAATCGTCACTTGCGGTGTTCTTTGGAGAGGGGCTTTCTGTGCAGATGTCCAGTGAAGCCCCCAGGCCGTGGGAAGCCCGCAGAGCAGAGTAAACAGGAAACACCGGGAAGCTATTTTTATTTGGTGCCGTCTTTACTTTCCCTTGTTTCAGTGGAAAATGAGTCTGGATTCCACAAAACTCCTTAGTGAACAACAAATATAACCGGAGGCAGTGCCAAGACTGTCATTCCTCAGCAGTGGTTTGGACACGTTTCTTTTTTGCGGACATCTTGGAAGGCTCAGGCCCATGCTGGGCAGGAAACAGGTGGTTTGCTTTAGAGAAGGCCCGTGGAAAGGCCAGCAAGGCAAGCCCTGTGCCCCAGGTGACAGATTTCTGTCCTCCCCTGCAGAATCCTGTTTTCCTGTTAGTGACTGAGAAGCAGGGTGGACATGTTCCGGACAGCAGTGTCCCAGGTTGCCACCCCGAGACCCCCAAGCCAAAGGAGAAAGGTGGCCACTGTGTACCAGGCTCCATGGGGGTGCTCACCCTGTTCCGAGGCACAGCAGTGGAGCCACAACCTGGTGCAGGAGTTCCTAGCTTGGGGGTGGTGAGAGCCCGGGGGATGGGGCTGTGCTACTTGGAGGCGCCTCTCCTCCTGCGACCCGGTTCATTTCTCTGGTTTTGCCCTAAGAGCCACCTGCTCAGATTTGCATTCTTAGGTGGACAGAGAGTCAAGGAAGGAGGTGTTTAAAGGGCTCTTTTGCTGTTGTGCTCCCCGTTTTTATCCTGTCTGTGACTGAGGGAGTTGACCTTTCTCTCCACACTGAAAACGGTTCCCAGTATGTCCCCTGCTCCCTCAACGTCTTTTTATGCATCATCGCATCACACTCCCAACACACACACACACACGCACACACACACACACACACAAACACTCACTCAGCAGATGCCTCAGCCATCATCCAGTGACCATGCATTGAGATTACGCTACATACCTTTAAAAAATAAGGGTATACTGCTCATTAAGATTGGGCCTGGGATCCACCAGGGAGTCCTGATCATTTTCTTGGGCCCACTTTCTTCCATCTTCTATCCGAAGGTTGTCCCCTACCACTATGGACTCTCACTGAACAGTCCTGCACCATAGTGTGAATACTGGAAATGATGGCCTCCTGGTTTTCATGAAGTATTTCTCAAATGAACTAATCCCTTCCCTCTCTGGTGCCAACAGCCTGATCTATCTATTGTCTTCTGGAAACCCAATGACTCCCATGGAACTCAGGCCCTTTGGTGGCTCGGAAGAGTCTCTCCAGCCAGCTGGAGGGAGTTGGCTGTTACTGTGAGTGTGCCATGAACTTTATACACCTGCCACAGGTCCTGGGCTTTGCTCTCCTTGTCACCTCTCTCAGAGTCTTTGTTTTCCTTGCAGTATTTTCTTACTTCCCCATCTCTGCCAACAGATTTGGCTCTTAGCTCATTTACTCTCATGATTCCCTCTTCCTTGTATACTAGTAACCTTGGCTTGCCAAGGCCCTCTGTGGTCCCCTTGTACCTTTATATCTCTCTGGAAAGCCTTCCAGTATCAGCTCCCGCTCCTACCTCCTTGACTGTCTCCATGCCTCTCAACCCAAGTTCTGGAGAGTGAGATTCTGGATGGCCCAGCTCATTCTTCTCTGGAGACAGCTGTTTTGCTCGAGGCCAACTCAGAGGTCACTGTCCAGCTCATGGCCTCCTTATGCTTGATCGTTTCTGGTAGGATGTGATGAGCCACAAATGCAAAAGTAGAGTTCAGTCATTATTTCTTGAATATCTTTTATGCCATCTTATACTGAGAGTGACTGCCTAAGGAAGATATGGAGGAATGTCCTTAAATTCTTTTTTTTTTTTTTCAGATGGAGTCTCGCTCTGTCGCCCAGGCTGGAGTACAGTGGTACCAGCTCAGCTCACTGCAAGCTCTGCTTCCCAAGTTCACGCCACTCTCCTGCCTCAGCCTCCCGAGTAGCTGGAACTACAGGCGCCCACCACCACGCCCGGCTTATTTTTTGTATTTTTAGTAGAGACGGGGTTTCACCGTGTTAGCCAGGATGGTCTCGATCTCCTGACCTCGTGATGCGCATGCCTCGGCCTCCCAGAATGCTGGGATTACAGGCGTGAGCCACCACGCCCGGCCCTTAAATTCTGATAGGTGAGTTTTATTGTTGTTTTTGAGTGTTATTTGCCAGTGTGCATGGATAGGTGAGTTTTTGGAAAGATACTGATTATGTTCATTAAGTTCAGTCTGCATCCCTGGAAATGAAGTTAATACAATCGTTTACCTCTCAAATCAAGCCTGAACTCTTAAATCTGTGTTATAGCTGGCCACTCAGGGCCTTCTTACTTGCTTTTCTAGCCTTACCGAGTTGCCTTCCTCTTCGTGTGACCCCACGTTATAGATGTTTACCAGGCTTGAACTATTCAGTTTCTTCTTTGCTCATGGGGCTTCCCCTTATGTCCAAATTCTACATGCACTTCAAAGACCAGGTCAATCCCTGTTTTAGTTTCCTAGAGTTTCCACAATAAAGCACCACTAAGGAGGTCAGAAGTCTGAAATCAAGGAGTAATCAGGGCTGTGCTCCCTCAGAAGGCGCTAGGGGCGAGTCCTGCCCTGTCTCCTCTGGTTTCTGATGGCTCTAGGTCTGCTTTGGCTTGTGATTTCAGGACTCCAGTCTCTGCTTCTATCTTCACAGGGCCCTCTCTGTGTTTTGCCTTTTCTTCTGTCTAAGGACACTTGTCAATGGATTTAGGTGCCACCCAGGTAATCCCGGTTGCTTTCATCTCAAGATCCTGAATTTCTTTTGCAAAGAACTTATTTCCAAATATGGACACATTCACAGGTTGCAGAGTTTAGGACATGGACATATTGTTTCAGGGGCCACCATTTAACCCACTACAATCCTGAATCCCTTTGAAGACTGTGCCCTAGACCTTTCTCTCCTCCGGGCTCCCATGCCCTTTAAGTCTCTTAAGGCATTTTTGACATTCAATTGCACAGTGTGGGTACTTTGGCCACTTGTGCTCTTGTACTTTGCTTTGTACTTTGCTCTTGTACTTTGCTCTTGTACTTTGCTCTTGTACTTTGGCCACTTGTGCTCTTGTACTTTGGCCACTTGTGCTAAGAGTGTGGGTTACAGAGCTAGATGTCCTGGGTTCAAATCCCAGCTCCGCCACTTGCCAGCTGAATGATACTGGTCAAGTCACTTAACTCCTTTTGCCAGGACTGGGATACAGTGAGGCATGTAGGGCACAACATTTAAAGAGGCACTCACTCTCAGGGTCCTCTCATCACCCCGCAAGTCAGATTTTCATAAGCTTCATTAAATTGTGTGCCTTGGGCCTCTCTTGACTTACCCTAGTCCCTGCCCTGCCTCTTATCATGGTTTTCTAATCTGTAAAGTGGGGATCAGGACCTCTCTAATAGAGAATTTTAAGGATTAAATGAGTAACACAAGTAAAAGTTTAGCAGTAAGGGCTCAATAAATGATAGCTATGGTTTCTCTAACTAGACAGACAACTCCCAAAGAGCTGGTCTAATTCATCATCATATTCCCAATAACTTTACATTGCAAAAACTTGGAAGCTTTTTGCAATTGCAAGATGTCCTTCCAAGATGACATCTATTTATCTACTTGTCCAACCAAGTAGATGAATAGGCGAATAAACTGTGGTACATCCAGGCAATGGAATACTATTCAGCACTCAAAAGAAATGGGCAACTAAGTGTAAATAGCCATGGAGGAACCTTAAATCCATGTTACTAAGTGAAATAAGCCAATTTGAAAAAGCTACATACTATATGATTTCAACATATGACATTCTGGAAAAGGCAAAACTTTGGAGACAGTAAAAACATCAGTGGTTGCCAGGGCCTGCAGAGATGGAGGGATGACTAGGCAGAGCACAGAGGGTTTTTGAAACTGATCTGTATGATACTATAATGATGGGTACATGTCATCACACACTTGTCCAAACCCGTAGAATGTATAACAGCAAGAGTGAACCCTAATGTAAACTAGGGAGTTTGGGTGATAATGACATGCCAATGTAGGCTCATTGATTGTAACAAATGTACCACTCTGGTGGGGGATGTTGCTAATAGGAGAGGCTGTGCATGTGAAGGGGCAGGAAGCAGATGGCAATTCTCTGTACCTTCTGCTCAATTTTGCTGTGGCCTAAAGCTGCTCTACAAAATAAAGTCTATTAAAAAAATGCACATTACATTGAAAATTGTAGGTGATCAATTATGTTTGAGTGAATTAATGAACATTTGCTAAGATTCAGGCGTGTGGTAATTGAGCTAGTAGTCTATAATCAGGCAAATAACCCAGGCTTTGAGTCCCTGGATTAAGAGTTCTTGAGTTGATTCATCTCCTTGTTCATGCACAGTGTTTAGAAGGTTTAGGTGAGGTGCTTTGGATAGAGGGAGTAGAGCCCAAGCCTCAGAACATTTCTGAGGTTGGTTTTCAAATTAGAACCATGAGGGGAAGGCTTGAAAGTGGGATGTGTGCACACTGGACGGATTTGTTCATGTTTGGATAGCAGCAGCTCAAATGTGCAAAGTGGCTTCGGTCCATGCATGCTGGTCCCAACAGGAATGGAGGGCTTTTTCTTGGCTATGCACTTGTCAGCTCCCTGGGAAGGAGATTCTTTCCTGGAACATGGAGACTATCTTACATCTTGTCTGGAACTCCATGAAACTCTTGGCAGCACCTGGCCCAGCAGGGTGTACCCCAAAACACCACATTTATTTAATATTGGGATTGATATTTCTCTTTTACATTGTGGTTGGGACTCATTAACTCTCAATAAGGACCAACATTAAAGGAGGAGTTTCCTCCCTCTCAGGAAAAAAAAAAAAGCTTCCTTGGATGGGCCACAGCTCCTGTAACTGATTTTCTCTCCTGGCACAGGACATCATGTTGTGTGGTACCCTGAGGCTGGTGAAAAAGGGAACAGACTCAAAAATTCCTGGGTGGGAAGGCTCTTCCCTGCATTTACCACAATTGCTAAAACGCTAGGTTTAATAGCTCAAGGCTGGTCTATATTTGCATGGAAACTGTGTATGTGTGGAATTTTATTTTTTTTTTTACTTCAAGATGGTCATAATAAGAGCCAGACTGTTGATGAGTCTAACGATTAGAAGCAGCCTCTAAATTCCCCATACAATCACGTTGGGTTCAATTTTGAGATTTTATTCTAATTGTTCAAAATGTGTGGTGTTTATCTAGCAACCTCACTGAAGGACTCACATTCACTGGTGCCAAACATGTGCATTAGCCTTGCAGCCGCCCAGTGCGAAGACTGCCTCTATAACCAGCCACAGAGTTTAAGTAAAGCAGTCTGGAAGAGTGTTGGGAAGGTTCATGTTAGTAACTGCTATATTTATGTCCATCATATCACTGTTTTAAATTGGCAAGCACTGAGGCAGCCTTCAGCGTGGCTGAGTGTGTACACTCACCATTCCTGGATGAGTTGCGTGCTTGGAAACAGGAGCACAAAGAGGGTGTTTGGCTTAGGGAACTTGGCTCGACATTTCTATCTCTTTGAGTCATGTCCACCATTACACCTGCGTCCTTCGGAGCCAAACTTACACATTACCACCATTACTCTTTCATAGCACTGAAATTGTACTCATCTGTGAAATCTGCCTTTCTCTTTCTTATGTTGCCACAGAACAGAATCTCTAGGAGTGTGTGGGGTATTGAAGAGGGGGAAGAATACATTCTGGGTCACTGCTTGAGAAATTTTTTTATTGTATTTGTTTTCAAGTGATTCTGGTAACCAAAGTATTACAGTTACAGGGCAAGCAAACATTTAAGCCAAAAAGCAATCATATGGCAAAGGCTCCTGCTTTAATCTACTACATGAGAGGTCACTGTTACTCATTTCCAAAGCTGTTATAGACTTGGAATGTGGAATTGGAGAGGCTTTTCGAATGTAGTTAGTGGTGTTCACAAAAGAACCACTGCCTTTCAACTTGGACCCTAACAATGAACTTATCACTTCCATTTAGAACTTATATAAACAAAAATATCTGAAGGCAAATATCAAGCCATGGTTCCACACTCCCAAAGTATCTCATTTGTCATGAGCCATGAGTGTCACTTTTTAAAGTCCTTCCCTGAATGGCCAATCAACAGGAAAGAAGCTGCAGAGCAAGGGCAGAAGAGCCTAGACCAGGTGTTGGGAACTATAGCTCATAGACTGGCCACTTGTTTTTTTTTTTTTTGAGACAGTCTTACTCTGTCGCCCAGGCTGGAGTGCAATGGCATGATCTTGGCTCACTGCAACCTCCACCTCCTGGGTTCAAGTGATTCTCCTGCCTCAGCCTCCCAAGTAGCTGGGACTCCAGGCACCCACCTCACACCTGGCTAATTTTTGTACTTTTAGTAGAGATGGGGTTTCACTATGTTGACCAGGCTGGTCCCAAACTCCTAACCTCAGATGATCTGTCGGCCTCAGCTTCCCAGTGCTCGGATTACAGGCATGAGCCACCATGCCTGGCCTGTAAATAAAGTTTTACTGGAACACAGCCATGCTCTTCTGTTTACATCTTGTCTATGGCTGCTTTAGTGCTACAATGGCAGAGTTGGGTAGTTGGGACAGACACCATGTCTGTCTGTTGGGACAGACAACACAAACTCCAAAATATGTACTCTGTGGGTCTTTACTGAAAACTTTGTCGACCCTTGGTCTAGACAAATAGTCAGATGAGCTAACAGTTGGCTAGAGGTCCTCAACTCACAATGCCAAGAGAAGGACTGAGTTGGCTTTAGTTGTTGTCATGCACTGTGTAATTTAAAAAATCTTACAAGCCAGTACAACTAAAACTCCTATTTACCTTACTTTGGAGCAACAATATGGAAAGTAAAACTAGGTCTGAATATATTTTATATGTTACTTGGACTTCTAAAACATTGTTGATTGCTTAAATGTGCATAAGTCAATGTCATTTCTCAAAATGTTTAATAGATGCAACTGTTGACGGCTGCTAAAGTACTGGTGTTATGCTTGTGCCTATGTGAAATTCTACAGTGCTGAAAACCTCATGCACTCTAGCTGTGAATGCAGGTCTACTTGAAGCAAAACTCTTCAATCTAATTGTTTTCTCAATCTTTGAAACCAGTTTTAAGAGTCACCAGAAATCTGTAGTTTAAGGCACCAGATACATTTCTTGGCTGAGCCTTGTGGTACCAATATGCTGGACCAATTCTGTAAAATACACCATAAATTATCACTGCTTTATCTGAATGCATGGGACACTTGCTACAATGGTGGGAATTATTACCAGGAGTTTAGGAGCCAGACATGGGTTCTGTATTTTTCATACATTGGTGATCAATTCAAATCTCTTTCTTTTGCAGCCAGGTTTGGTCAGTCTGGCCAGGAGTGCAGATTATGACAAAGAACAAAGCTAAAAGACCTGAGCCTTTAAGGTTACAGTCTCAATACCACCGAGTTAAACAACCTATTTAAATGCAAGACTATTGATTGGAATGATATTGGACAGACATGTCAGAAGTGATCTGAAGGCTTTGAAATGTCATTAAGGGTGGGACTTATTGTTGGATGTTGGCTACAACGAAGGCTACCTCTTTTCTTCTCCTTTAAATATAGGTAGATCATAAATAACAGATATTATTATGGATTCTACCTGCCAATGTGTCTTAGCAGATATGTGATGAATTGGAGTGGAAAAGCCATTCAGGAAACAGGAGGACTTGGGCTTCCTCTTGAAGCTCAGGTTTGACCACTGGCTTGTTTTCTATGTCTACAGATTTAAATGGCTGAAATTCAGTTCTCTAATCACAACTCTCCTTTTATCTAGAAGAATTTACAAAGCTTGAGATAATGACTTTGGGAAGAAATGATGTGTAGTGAAACTATCACTAAGAATTTAAATGTGATTTTTTAGACTTATATGGAGAATAAGACATATAAATCCACTTGATAAATTATAAAATTTATAAAAACAAAGACATAGGATATTAAATTTTTCTTCAGTTTCAAGTATGATAGAATCATACAGCTGAAGAAAACATCACCATTCTATATTTTTATTAAAAAATAAACAAACATTGGTCCTACTTTTTGTCTCTAATGCTTCATGAATTTATGTGTCAGCCTTGTGCGGGGGCTGTGCTGATGTTCTCTGCATTGTTCCTATTTTAGTACATGGGCTACCGAAACAAGCAGAGTCCTACTTCTTAAACTTCCTCTTTCTTACATTTAAAAAGCCCACCAGTCAAGGTCTTTTAATTTTGGTATACATCATCACTGAATGCCATTTATAAATTCTAATTTTAAAGAGACCCTTAATTTTCAAAGGAGGACTTTGATAGCATTAGTTTTCAGAAAAGATGACTTGCAATTCTAATTTAGGACTTGAAAGGTGAGATTTTTATAGGGAGGCTTATAAAAGGTGTCTTAGAAAAAAAATGAGCGCTCTCAAACCTTTCTTTTGGGAGTCAGGTTGTGGGGCTGAAGTGACTTTTTAAAGTGAAGCAACTGACACTACCCGTGGGAGAAGCCACCTATGCGACCTGTGGCCAAACCGCAAATGTATGTTTCTGTGCAACATTCCTGCTAGAGCAGCCGGGCTCTGAGTAAGGTGTAGCTGGCTAGATAATCACTAGGGAGAGGTCCAGGGTGTGGAGAACACTCCAAATCACATTCCATGGAAATATTAGATTGTCAGAGCTTAGGAAGTCCCCGATTGTCCATAGACGCTGAGGTGGGGGAAAGGACTGAAATGAATGCTAGCACATGTCAGCTTATAAAAGAGCTGCTGACACAAATTGAACATGTGCAATTTTTTAAAAAGGTGGTATCGAATAACAGGCCAACAGCCATCCCTCTCAGCATTTAGACCTCTTTCTTCTCTCCACTTTGGCTCTTTGTTGAGTCACTTCCGTCAGGCAAAGTTCCATAAGATAAGCTGTTTGAATCTGGTTGTATTTTGTCCAACATTTGTTTCCCTGTGGAGATAATAATCATAGAGAATCTTTTGAGGTCTTACAGAAAAATAAGTCTTAATAATTTCTCCTCAATCTAGGCCACATTTTATCACCTCTCTTTTATACTATGTGGGCACTCTCTAAAGAGAAGAGATGAATATCAAGGAAGAAAAGGCCCTTGGAACGCCATGTCTCTAGCTATGTGATAGCGAGCTGTCTGTGTCAGAGCCACTATCCCCACCCCACAGGATCTACATGCTGGGCATGGAAATCAGGTGGGTTTAGTCTGGAGATTCACATGAAGCATCCACTCATCTCCAAGCCTTTCTCTCTGGGGTTGTGTCTTCTTTTCCATGTCGAATGCATATAACAACATAGAAAAACAGCCTTTGATAGTGACATCTAAAGCTACTACGGAGCCTATGCACCGGGCTTTGTGAAATAAAAAATAGAGTTAAAAATAATCAGGCTGGGCGCAGTGGCTCACACGTATAATCCCAGCACATTGGGAGGCCGAGGCAGGCGAATCAGTTGAGGTCAGGAGTTCGAGACCAGCCTGGCCAACATGGTGAAAACCCGTCTCTGCTAAAAATACAAAAATTAGCTGGGCATGGTGGTGCCTACTTGGAAGGCTGAGACACGAGAATCACTTGAACCCGGGAGGGGGAGGCTGCAGTAAGCTGAGACTGTGCCACTGCACTCCAGCCTGGGCAACAGAGCAAGACTCCATCTCAAAAAAAAAAAAAAAGTCAAACTTTATTTCCTATCAAAGAACCTCTAACCATATGAGGCTTCTATCACACGCACCTTTGCCACTGATGCCAATTCTTTCATTGACCACTCCCAGCAGATAAGATGGCTCGAATGGCAAAGAGAACACAGAATTCATTGCATGGGGCCATATTTCTCAGTCTTAGGGATGAGGCTTCCCTAGTTTTTGCTTCACAGGCATGATGCTAACAGAATGGTGGAGAAAGCTGTGAGAATATCTCCACTCCTGCCTGGAAACCTATAGGTCCCCCTACATCCCCAGTAAGGCTGGAGGGTGCTGAGGGCGGGTGGACAGGGGAGGAGGTGACACAGCAGACAGTTTCCTTTGTCCTGGACTTGGCTTTTGTTGTCTACATGACTAGGCGAGTTATTTCTCAGTGAGAGTGAGAATGGGAAAGAGTGTTTGCTCTCTGGGTAGGCGGGTTGAGGAAGGGGGAAGAAACTGCTCATGTTTTGGTGACTGTCCTGAGCCACAGTGCACAGGCCACCCCAGGCTTCCCCCAGGACATGTTCCTTAGCTGCCTACCCTTTGTCCTTGGATGTTCCTTCAAGGCTCTCAAAGTGGCAGGGGTCTGCTGCTGCTGGTAGTCATTGCTACTCTTTTCTCTACCCTTTTCCAATTTAAGGAAACCCCAAAAGGAAATCCTCCAAATCACCCAAATCGAGGAAACATGGTCAGTTATTTTATATCCCCAGTTCTGTGCAAAACTGACATTCAATAAATTATTAGTAACATTTACACTGAAAATAGCCTTCGGTTTCATTATTAAATGTACATTTTTTAGGGTAAGCATTATGTTTTATATTAACTTACCACCCAAAATAATACCAATAATTATTCGTTTATAAGGATCAAATTTTCCACTATAAAGAATATATGATTTTACCAGGAATATTTCCAAAATCAATATAAGATTGTTGCAGATGTTCCTTTTCTCGATTTCTTGTGACCAAAAATACACCAAGGAATGACAGAAAACACCTGTAAGGATAATATTAATAAAGAACACAAGAACACTGAAACAGACTCATGGTATTAAATAACTGAGCTCCATATTCTACATAATGACATAAATCCCATTGGTTTTGTTCATCCAGTTTCTCATGGCAAGCTTCCTAGTACTTGTCTTAATTAGCACAGCCAATAGTTCTACCCAGAACCAAGACTTGGGCAGATTCCAGTAGATCTCTGCCCCAGGTTTTTACCATCTGGGGGCTAATTCAGGCTCAAAACCCTTTGGGACACCCTGTCTCATTTTCTGCCCATGCACACTCAGATCCATTTCTGGCATGTGACACAAGAGAAAAAATAATTTATTCTTTAATTTTCTAAGAAATCTAGTTGTCCTTGGCTATAAGAGTAGTCATAATTTCCAGACCTCAGAAGTTTGGCCTTGCCCAATTATCTTATGAAATTGAATTTTCAAGATAGATGGCTTCCTACATCGAAAATAGCCTAGGCTCAAGTTTGCATAACAATGATCATGCTGACTACTAGATCAAAGAGCAGATAAACATTTAATGAAGTGCCTCATGGAGTCATGGAAGCTCCTATACACTGGCGATATATTGTCAAAGTTCTGCTCTCTGTTTGCAAGCAATGCTAGCAATGACGCCCACCAAATCTCTAGGGAGAGCTCAAGCTGCACACTCTAACACAAGAAAGGGATGCTACCAACCTGATATTATCATGACTAAAGCGAGGGTTCTGCCCATCTTGACCTTTTATTTTGGGCGACCCTAGAGGATCATGATTCTCTAATTTAGATCTAATCTAGGGGTTCCCAAGAGCGAAGCAGGTCTGATACAGTACAGAAAGGTCATGGAGTAACTACAAGGGCCAGTGGATGTATCTTGTCTTTGGCCTGGAATTGAAAATCCCCAGTGTTTCAGAACTGCAGAGGGATACCTAAGTCACAAAGCCAAAGACACTGAGCCCTGTGTAGGGCCTTAAGTTAAAAAATATGTTTCTTTTAGGAGCTCAGGAAACTGATGTTTCTTATATTATTTTCCAATTTTCTATACCTCCAGTACAATGCCAAAAATCCTACGTAAAAGTAATAGAATTTCACATGCTTTACCTCTGAGACATTTACTCACCCAAAAAGATATATAAATACAGTGAGAAAAGCAGCACCAAGGAATTCCTGATAAAATATGATACCTGTAACACAGGAAGAGAAGACAAAATTGATTTTGAAGTTAGGTTATTTATAATAGCTAAATATTGTTTGTAAAATTATGTTAATATGTTATTTTTTCAAAGTAAATTTAGTCATCCTTAAAATGCACATTCAGCAGTTTAGTTTAAGAAAATTTGCATGCCACACATTCTGAATTATTCCAAAAAGAACATAGATTTGTAGACCTGATATAATTATCATTATTATAAAATAAACATAATAGACATATATTTGCAAACAGAAATTTCTCATCCAGCCCAGGATTGCCCAACTGGAACATACAAGAAAACAACACTCTCGCAACTATTCCCCACCTGCAGTTTTAGGTCAGGGGTCAGCCAGCCTGGCCTGAGAGTCTGGGTAGACTCTGGGGCCTCTGACATGGCAGGTCCACCTCAGGCCAGCTGCTGCCACCCATGCTGTCACTCATGGCGATGCCCAGTGATCTGTTGGTCTGGCCACATGGCGACTCAAGTGCCGAAGCACACTCTAGCAGCTGAAGTGCTACCTTAGCTCTACTTCCCACTGCCAAGCCCCCTCTCATCTTCTTCTGGTCTTCCAAAGGTAAACAAGCATGCATCATCTACTTTGATGAATTTTGCTTCTCTCCCTGTTGGTCTCAATGATTTCTTCTGTAAAGTTCCAAAGCCTTCATAGAATTTTTGTTAAGATATCTTTAAGTTATATGTTGCCTGGAATTAATTTTTTTTGTGTGTGGTGTTGTCCTTGCTAGCCAGCCAACAAATATTTATTGAACATCTGCTGTGTGTCAGCCACTGCTCTAGGTCTTGGAGAAATGACAAGACAGAGACCTATCCTCAAGGAGCTTTCTCATTCTTCACCTTATCTCCTTACCTAGGGAATGAACTTCTTACAGGAAGAAGCCATGTCCAGTTCTAATGAATATTTGTTGAATGAATGAAACTTTCTGAAGCACACTCCAGGTTATTACATACTTCCTTATAATCATTTTAATGTTTTCATGTTATTTTAAACTGATATACCATCATATTCATTGCTCTAAGTGCATTTCAAGTAGGTTCTACATCTTTTTTCTCTTTTTTTTTTCAATTTTTTTTCTTCAGCAAAGCAGCAATGTACTTCTTTGTACAGGTGTATCTTGGAGATACGTGGGTTTGGTTCCAGACCACATCACAATAAAGCTAATCTCTCAATAAAGCAAGTCACACTAAATTTTTGGTTTCCCAGTGTACATAAAAGTTATGTTTACACTATACTATAGTTTATCAAATGTGCAATAGCATTATGTCTAAAAAAAAGTACATACCTTAATTAAAATACTTTATTGCTAAAAATGCTAATGATCATCTGAGCCTGCAGAGAGTCCTATCTTTTTGCTAGTTGTAGGGACTTGCCTCAGTGTTGATGGTTGTTGATTGATCAGGGTGGTGGTTGCTGAAGGTTGGGGTGGCTGTGGCAACTTCTTAAGATAAGACAATAATGAAGTTTGCCACATTGATTAACTCTTCCATGAAAGATTTCTTTGTAGCACACCATGCTGTTTGATAGCATTTGACTTGCAGTAGAAATTCTTTCAAAATCTCTACTTAATCTTCTCAAACACAGCTGCTGCTTTATCAACTAAGTTACTGAAATATTCTAAATCCTTTGTTTCCATTTCAACAATGTTCCTAGCATCTTCACCAAGAGTAGTTTCCACTTCAAGAAACCACTTTCTTTGCTCTTTTATAAAAAGCAACTCCTCATCCATTAAAGTTTGATTATGAAGTTGTAGCAATTCAGTCACATCTTCAGGCTCCACTTCTAATTCTAGTTCTTTTCCTATTTCCATCACATCTGCAGTTACTGCCTTCTCTGAAGTCTTGAACCTTCCAAAATCATCCAGGAGGGTTAGAATAGACTTCTTCCAAACTCCTGTTAATGTGCATATTTTAGCCTCCTCCCATGAATCACAAAGGTTCTTAATGACATCAAGAAAATCAGAAAGTTTTCAATTTACTTTGCTAAGATCAATCGGCAGAATCACTATCTATGACAGCTATAGCCTTACAAAATGTATTTCTTAAATAATAAGAGTTGAAAGTCAAAATTACTCATTGATCCATGGGCTGCAGAATGAATGTTGTGTTAGCAGGTATGAAAACAATATTCATCTCCTTGTACATCTCCACAAGAGCTCTTGGGTGATCAGGTTCATTGCCACTAAGCAGTAATATTTTGAAAGGAATCTTTTTCCTGGTCAGTAGGTCTCAACAGTGGGTTTAAAATATTCAGTAACCCATGCCATAAACAGATGTGTTGTTATCTAGGCTTAGTTGTTTCATTTAGAGAGTGCAGGCAGAGTAGATTTAGCATAATTCTTAAGGGCCCTATGGTTTTCAGAATGGTTAATAAGCATTGGCTTCAAATTAAAGTGACCAGCTGCATTAGTCCTCACAAGAGAATCAGCCTGTCCTTTGAAGCTTTGAAATCAGACCTTTGCTTCTCCTCTTTAGCCATGAAAGTCCTAGATGGTGTCTTCTTCTAATAGAAGGTGGTTTTGTCTACATTGAAAATCTGTATTTTAGTGTAGCCACCTTCATCAATGATCTTAGCTAGATGTTCTGGACAACTTGCTGCAGCTTTCACACCAGCACTTGCTGCTTCATCTTGTATTTATGATATGAGGATGGCTTTTTTCCTTAAACCTCATCAACCAACCTCTGATAGCTTCAAACTTTCCTTCTGTCATTTCTTCACCTCTCTTAGCCTTCATAGAATTGAAAAGAGTTACGGCCTTGCTCTGGTTTAGGAGTTGGCTTAAGGGAATGTTGTGACTGGTTTGATCTATCCAGACCACTCAAACTTCCTTTATATCAGTGATAAGGTTGCTTTACTTTCTTATCATTCATGTGATCACTGGAGTAGCATGTTAAATTTCCTTCAAAAAGTTTTTTTCTTTTTCTTTTTCTTTTTTTTTTTTGAGACAGAGTTTCACTCTTGTTGCCCAGGCTGGAGTGCAATGGTGCCATCTTGGCTCACTGCAACCTCCACTTCCCAGGTCCCAGTTCAAGCAATTCTCCTGCCTCAGCCTCCCAAGTAGCTGGGATTACAGGCATGTGCCACCATGCCCGGCTAATTTTGTATTTTTAGTAGAGACAGGGTTTCTCTGTGTTGGTCAGGCTGGTCTCGAACTCCCAACCTCAGGTGATCCACCCGCCTCCGCCTCCCAAAGTGCTGGGATTACAGACATGAGACACTGCGCCCGGCCCAAAAACTTTTTTCTTTTGCATTCACAACTTGGCTAACTGTTTGGTGCAGAAGGTCTACCTTTCAGCCTATCTTGGCTTTTGACATGCCTTCTTCACTAAGCTTAATCGTTTCTAGCTTTTGACTTAAGGGAAGGATTGTGGGATGCTTCCTTTCATCTGAACAGTTACAGGCCATTGTAGGATTATTAAATAGCCAGATTTCAATATTATTGTGTCTCAGGGAATAAGGCGGCCCAAGGGGAAGGAGAGAGATGTGGGAACAACTGGTCAGTGGAGCATCAGAACACATACATTTATTGATAAGTTGGCAGTCTTACACAGGTGCAGTTTGTGGTGTCTCAAAACAATTATGGTAGTAGCGTTAAAGATCACTGATCACAGATCACCATAACAGATATAATAATAACAAATTTGAAATAATGCAAGAATTACCAAACATGACACAGAGATATGAAGTGAGCACATGCTGTTGGAAAAATGATTCCAACAGACTTGTTCGATGCAGGATTGTCACAAACCTTCAATTTGTAAAAAATGCAATATCCGCAGAGCACAATAAAATGAGGTATGTCTCATCAACACATTTTCCCAGGTATTTTATGAATTTTTATGGGGGTTTTTAGAAGTGGAATTTCTGTTTCTAGAGATTTTCTTTGTCCTCCAAGAAAATCTTTATTTATTTATTTTTAACTTTTATTTATTTAGAGATAGGGTCCTGCTCCATCACCCAGGCTGGAGAGTAGTGGCGTGATTATAGCTCGCTGTAACCTTGAACTTCTAGGTCAAGCAATCCTACCACCTCAGCCTCCTGAGTAGCTGGGACTACAGGTGTGCACTGCCACACCTGGCTATTTTTTTCCCAATTTAAAAATGTTGTAGTAAAATATACATAACATAAAATTTACCATCTCAATCTTTTGTTTTCAGTGTATAGTTCAGTAGTGATAAGTAGGTTCATACTGTTTTGCAAACAATTTCCAGAACTTTTTCATCTTGCAAAACTAAAATTCTATTCCCATTATACAACTCATTTTCCTCCTCCCCGCAGCCATCATTCTACTTTTGTTTCCATAAATCTCACTACTCTAGATATCACATATAAGTGGAATCATAGAATATTTTTATTTTTGTGACTGGCTTATTTCACTCACCATAATGTTCTCAAGGTTCATCTATGTTGTAGCATGTGTTATAATTTCCTTCCTTTTAAAAGCTGAATATATTCCATTGTATATATATACCACATTTTGTTTATTTATTCATCTGTTGATGGACATCTGGGTTGCTTCTACCTTCTGTCTATTGTGAATAATGCTGCTATGAACATACATATACAAATGTCTTTTCAAGACCTTGCTTTTAATTCTCTTGCCTAGAAGTGAAATTACTAGATCATATGGTAATTCCATTTTTAATTTTTTGAGGAACTGCCACACTGTTTTCCATAATGGCTGCACCATTTACATCCCCACCAATGGTATACAAAAGTTCCAGTTGATCCACATCCTCACCACCATTTGTTGTTTTCTCTTGTAAATAGCAGCCATCCTATTGGGTGTGAGATTATATCTCATTATGGTTTTGATTTGCATTTCCCTTATGATTAGAAGTGTTGAACATCTTTTCACATCTTTTGGCCATTTGTGTATCTTCTTTTCAAAAACATCTATTCAAGTTCTTTTCCCAATTTAAAATCAGGTTATTTGGGTTTTTGTTGTTGACTTGTAGAATCAAAGGGTAGAAATATTGTTAAGGCTTTTGATTAAAACTACAAAACTCAGTTCTAGGAGGGTGGCAGCATGTTACCTAGCCCATAAGAGTGCCTGTGATACTGTAGCCTTATCAGCATTGGATATTGCAATAAAAAGAACAAACAAAACTTGACTAATTAGTAGGCAAAAGATGGTCTCAACTTAATTGTAAACTATGCTTTCTCATGGAGGCAGGGAGGAGAAGTAGTTGGCAAGCTCCACCACCATTCCACTCACCAGTAACATCAGAGGGACTCTTATGACTCCCAAAAGGTCTTGCCATCCCCCCGACTCATCGATTACTCTATATGCTGAGTATTAAGACCCAGCCCTGTTGGTCCTCCTAGAAAATCTCTATTTATTTATTTTTAACTTTTATTTTTTTAGAGATGGGGTCCTGCTGTGTCACCCAGGCTTGAGAGCAGCAGTGTGACTATAGCTCACTGTAACCTCAAACTTCTGGGTTCAAGTGATCCTCCTGTCTTATCCTCCTGAGTAGCTGGGAATACAGGTACGTGCCACCATACCTGGCTGATTTTCCCCCTAATTTGTTGGAGATGACATCTTGCTATGTTCCCAGGCTGCAGAAAATCTTCCGATCAGGGAAACTATATTCTTTATGCACATTAATATTAACTATCAGGCTTATGTCATTTCTATGACTCTTTTTGGCCTATTTTCCTTTTCCAATAATTCTAAGACACATCAATATGCAATCTTTTCTTAATTTATTAACTAGCTTAAAATACTAAAAAATTAGATGTCATGGGATAGAATATTTTCTTTAAATATTAAGTTTCAATTTTGGGAAACAGAAAATGCATTAATTACTTTAAAGAACTACCCACTGACAGTCACATTGTTTTCCATAAAATGAAAAAAAAATGTGCCAGTTAGGAAACAGACAATCCTCAATTACTCCCCCAAATACGTAAACTTTACATTGAGAAATGAACTCTCAAGATCAAGAAGGTGGTAAATACATCAAATAAGCCAATGAATGAGGGCATACCAGTATATAAATGGTATACTCGAATATACCATTTATATTCGAGTATAGAATATAAATATAGAAATGGTATACTCGAATCAACTGTTTTTGGTTTGGACCGAGTTTCAAATTTATACTTTTAGTTTTAATGCTATCATGCCTGTCATATTTTAAAAAATGGTCCATACTAATAAAAGAACTGCAACAGTAGAAAAATAGAGGCCAGAATAGCAAAGGCAGTAGTTTCTATTCTTGTCTCTCAGGCTTTCCCTGGAACGTTGAACTCAGTTTTGGATTGTACTCTCTGATCAAGCTGGTGAGGGGCATATAGGGAAGAGTTAGTAGAATTGGGCATGTATGGCCCAGAGACAAGACTCAAGAGGACCTTTCAGTTGCTTTGATGATCAGAAGGGCTGATATAGCTTGGATATCTGTCCCCTCCAAATCATATGTTGAAATGTGATCCCCAAATGCTGGAGGTGGGGCCTAGAGGAAGGTGTTTGGGTCCTGGGGGTGGATCCTTCACGAATGGCTTGGTGTCCTTTGTCAGTACTGAGTTCATATGAGATCTGGTTGTTAAAGAGACTGGGACCTACCCCTCTCCCTCGCCCCATCTCTTGCTATGTGACATGTCTGTTCTCCCTTTGCCTTCTACCATGAGTAAAAGCTTCCTAAGGTCCTGACAAGAAGCAGATGCTGGCACCATGCTTCTGTACAGTCTGCAGAACCATGAGGCAAATAAACCTCTTTTAAAAATAAATTACCCAGTCTCAGGTATTCCTTTATAGCCACACAAAATGGACTAATCCAAGGGCTGGCAAGGGAAAGACTCCAACAAGAACAAAGATGAATGTCTTGAATTTGCAAGGAAACTCATTTCAGCTCCAATATAAGAAAACACTTTCTACTTAGAAATCTCCAGAGAATGAGAGTGATCCAAAGCAGGACTGAGCTGACCCAGGAGGCAGAGAGCATTCACACAAAGTAGAGGAATCTCTCCTGAAGGATTGTCATAGGAGAAATTCAGACACCAGGTGGAGGCAACACAGATCCTTACAACCTAAAGATTTCTGGATTCTCTCATTTACTCTGGGAGAAACTTCATTTATGCATGGAATCACCTATGTATAGAAAACCAAAACTCACCTGCAATCATGGCACTGATTGTAAAGAAAATATGATTAACTGGCACCACTGTTGTCGTATTGTAGAGTTTCGTGGCTTGATTCAGGAACCTAGGGCAGAAGGCACTTACTGGAGTTTTGGCTTTAAGAGACATTCAGCAATAAGTTAACAATAACTTCAAGAAACACGTGTTTTTTAGCTACAACTACAAAGGGAAAGGAGGTGCAGTGAAAGGGCATTTCCAATCAGCAGTCATAGCTTATATGCATCTGATGTATGAGATCAGATGTCAGGTTTTATGGTCTGTTTAAACCAACAACAGTAACAATGAAAAGCAATTAATCATATTCCGAGGCCACAGAAGTTTGAGTTGGAAGCGATTCAAGCTGCTGGACCAGTATCACACTGGGCCTGATTCATTAGGATAGACCCTAGAATCTGTTAAATATCATATCTGGGGAATAGTAGAGCTATCCATTGACATGCCATGTGCCAAGAAAGAAGATGAAGTAAAGGAATGTTTAAGGTTTCAAAAACAATGCTCAGCGCTCCAGCTGCAGAGCACATGTGGGAGCTCAGCTTCTCATTCTGGCCACCAACACAAATGCAGTTCCCACAACTGTGCTGTGCTGCCCTGCTAGGGACTAGATTGTTTTTTGAAGCAGTGAATTGCACTATCACTGGGGTGCTTTTAAAAAGCACTAATGCTTAGGTCCTACTCTAGAGAAATTGAAAAAAGTACTTTGTGGGTAGAGCCTGTGTGTGTGTGTGTGTGTGTGTGTGTACATACACATATGTAGGTATACATAAATGCATGTATGTGCATGTATGCATGCAAGTACATATACGTACGAAAGCCAGGTCATATACATGCATGTACATATATATGTACAAAAACCAGGTCATTTTAATGGGCAACCAGGGCTGAGAACCACAGTTGTACAGTGTGATAGGTGCAGGAGACTGAGACAAGGGTGACAGGATGCAGTTTACCCACAATTGTGTCTGCCTGTCAAATTTACAAAGTATGGTATGAAGATAATGCCACTAATCCCAAAAGATACTGTGGCAGTACCAATTAATTCAGAAGAAACAGATAAATGAAATAGCAAATGCAAGTATTAGAAACACAGGCTTATAAGGAGATGACAAACCAGTGATAAAACATTGGGTTTCTCCAGTAATTCTCCACAGACCTTGTAACAGGGCCTATCTTCAGCCCATAACAATTAGACGGTATTTCTCGCACCTACAGAAGGAACCACTCTTGTACTGATTTTGAGCTCTGATTTCTTATCTGGGATGGTGCTTTTGCATAGCATTTTGGGATGAACAGAAAACTTTCAGGTCAACTCAAGAAAGCCCAGCAGGCAAAGGCACAATCCCAATGTGAGAGATGGAGGGGAAGTGATTAGAGTCGATGGAGGTGGGGGCAGGGAAGAGCAGAAATTAAAAACGTTCCATGTCACCACTATTAGGCCTCAAGAGAAACATAAAACAATCATTCCGAAATCCCATGGATACAAAGGAAATTCTGGCCAAAGATGCAAAATTTTGGGGAAAGGATTTCCCTCCCGGCCAAATGTCTGGTTTCGTCCATCTCTGGGCAATTAGTGAGCATGAGCTAAGAAATGAAGGTGAAGGGTTCATGTGTGTCCTATATTTAGAATGAAAGCCTGGATGTGGACCTGCCCCTTTGATTTATTGCTAATGACAACCTGTGTACCATGGATATTAATTACAAGCAGAAGAGCATCAGGAAAGTATCAAAGTGCACTTAGCTGGATTAAGGCTGCGCTTTAGAACTCACAAGACATGAAGGCAACGCTTCATAAAAACTCATTATTGGATGAAAAGGAGGAAGCAAGGCATGTTGGCTGAGGACAAGCTACAGGCCCTTCACCCTTAGAAATCAGTTGTATCTTATTTTAATTATCATCTGAAGCCAGTGAAGATTAATGCCCAGAGAAGCACAGGAATATTGAAAGATTAGTGAGTATGCAGAAGCTAACTTACTTGACTTGGAAAACACAAGATGCTATCATGATGATAAACATGATATAGAAAATGGGGTAAGTTAGTTGCATTTTATCCATCATAGAAAAAGTGATCATGCCTGAGACGGCCTTTACTGAAATAACAGTCAACGAGGCTGAAAAAGAAAACAAAAAACACAAATAAAGAACATATTTGAGATTGAATTAACAAATAAATATCTTAAGCTTATGTGGTAGAGTAGCAAATATACCAATTATGGTTTAAGAATGAACACGGTTGTGAGAGGTATAGGAAGGGATGTGACATTAGTAAGCAGTGGCCTTGTTGCTTGAGCTGTGCTGGATATCAAATTTGCGTAAATCAGCTAAAGATCTGCTGTGTGACTGTTTTTTTTTTTTTTTTAATCTGTGGAGCAAGATGCTTCTTTTCCATCCCTAACTGTTGAAAGAATTCTGTGGAGGTTATAATTACTAGTAGATGGGAAAGGCAAAAACAATGGAGGGAGGAGATAAGAAAAGTCAGATTGTCCATGTGACATTAATGAAAAAATAACTATTAAACTATACTGAAAATTTAAAAACCAAATAGATGAGAAGACTGGAAAGTGAAATGCAGCTCACTTCTTGAGTTTACTTAGAGTTGTACTAAGTCATTGCTTCTCAGCCTTTTGGCTAAAATCAAGTGAGTTGTACTAAGTCTATATATAAGCCCTTTTGTTAGGAGACACCTAGAAGTTTCATTAAGAATATTTTTGACAATGACAATAATTGGAAGCAGGACCAGAGTCGAGTATTCATTTCTCAGGGTGGACCATCAATTTAAGGTTTACATAAGCAATAGCTATTTATGTTCTATGCTAAAGAGGAACTCATCCCTTATGAGAACAAACTTTTCATAGGTTCCAAACAGCAATTAAGAAAAAGTAACTTGATAAGGTTATATTACTATGAAAGTAATGGAGCATTTTCTGGCAACATCATCTTTCTGTAAGGAAGAAAAGAACGCTTTCTGTCTTATGTCCCTCGAAGTTACTGTTGCAAATAATTCCATAATTTAGCTAAAACTCACTGAAAGTTCAAAAATAATTTTTACATGAAATAAAAAAACTATAAGTCAAAGGCAATGTGAAGGAGAAATACTCCTTTTGTTGCTGTTGATCTACTTGGTCATAATATATCTGAGTTTTCTTCATTTTATTTGAAAAGGTATTTTATGTATGTGTGTGTATATATATATATATATATATATATATACACACACATGTATGTATTTGAAATATATATATATTTAAAACAGCAAGTGGTGGCCAGCCAAGAAGAGCCTCCCATAATATCCTTTTCCAAAAACTGAAAATATACTTTAACTTGAAGGGTACTAGGGCACACTTCCAAACTAGGCATTTTCTTTTAGTTAAAAATCATAATTGGCTGGGTGCGGTGGCTCACACCTGTAATCCCAGCACTTTGGGAGGCCGAGGCGGGTGGATCATGAGGTCAGGAGATTGAGACCATCCTGGCTAGCACAGTGAAACCCTGTCTCTACTAAAAATACAAAAAATTAGCCAGGCGTGGTGGCGGATGCCTGTATTCCCAGCTACTCGGGAGGCTGAGGCAGGAGAATGGCGTGAACCCGGGAGGCGGAGTTTGCAGTGAGCCAAGATCAGGCCACTGCACTCCAGTCTGGGCGACGGAGCGAGACTCTGTCTCAAAAAAAATAAATAAATAAAGGAAAAAAAAATCATAATTGACAGAGGAGATCAGGTGATAAATTCTAAAAACAAACCCCAATTCTCAACAAAGAGGCCCTTACAATCAGGCCTTTCTCCATCTTAAGATGTCTTTTGACCTGATTCTTTTACATATTTCCTACTGATTATGCCAATAGTCACATCTTAGCTAACCTAGGCATTTTAAATATCTATAGAGATCTGTGTGTCACTTGATGGTTTAAGTTTGTAGGTTAGCTCTTGAGGGACCTTGATTTCCTTCTAAACACTACCTGAAATTAGAACACAATGTGATTATGATCTTGTGGTCTGAACAGCCAGGTTTCCCAACGGGACAATTAATGGAGAAGTAGTTGAACATACTGTTCCATTAGCCTCAGAACCTCAGAATTGCAAAGGACCTTAAAGGTCATCTGATTTAACCACTATCTGATTTTATATTATACTTAAACCCAAGACAAAGACAGAACTAGAATTCTCTGTTATTGATAGCTAAACAAACTATCAATTTCTGTAGCCAATCATGATATTTTCAAAGCATGCACAATTGTCAACTGATTAATCACTATTTTAACCTGTAAGTTATTTCTAGGCTGGTGTTGAGTACTTCTAAGTATTTCTGGGAGGTGGTTGATGAGGATAGGTGGAAATACATAATTGTAATGCAGTGTTCTTCTAAAGTTATACTTAAAAATAGAAAGTACTTAGGTAAGCACAGAAAAAAAAGATGAGAATAAACTACATCAAGATATTGTCAGTGGTTATCTCTAGCACTGGGATAATGAATTAACTTTAAATTCATTTTAAAAAAGCTACAAAAGTAAACACATCCATTTAAAAAGTTTTGGAAAAGTGGAAAAGCCTGGAAAGGAAAATTAAAATCACCTGTAGTTTCAGCACTCACCTCAAATCATTTTTGACATTTGGACATGTTGTTATTTTCCTATCTATAAGGAATAGGTTACAACACGTGAATCATAAGGTATATGCTACTTAGGAGCTTATTTTCCAAGTACATACCACTTAGGAACCTGTTTACCTAAAGTATTTTCTATTCCATTAAGTATTTTTCTAAAGCATGAATTTGTATGAATTTATTTTGGCAATTCCCTATTTTTGGATATTTAGATTGTATTCATTTTTTTTAACTATTAAAAGTGGGGCTGTGATGAATATTCTTGAACATAAGTCTTTGTTTATCACTCTGCCTATTTCCTTAGGAAAACCACCTAAAGGGGAATTCCTGACTACAGCCACTGTGAAGGCTTGTCAAATATACTAGCAAACTGCCTTCCAGAGAGTACCAGTCACACTCTGTTGTACAGTGCTCAGTTACACAGATTTTTATATTTTTCTTTGTATCTTTGTCTATTTTCTTAATTATCAATAATTACCATATATACTTTCATCATTAGAACAACACTATTTTTTCTAAACTTGTGCTGACCTGTTTTTGAAGTTTGACCCTCTCAATTCCCTCTTAGATTTTCATCAATATACCTCCTTTCAAAAATTTTCCTAGGTTGCCATCAACATTTCCTTATGAGAGCCATAAACATTTTATTTATTAATTTGTCTCTGATAACCAAAGCATTCCATGGATAGAGAAGGACTTCCTGGCCTTCCTGGTTTCCTGATCAACCCAGAGGCTTTAGAGTACTTTTTTTTTTGATATGGAGTTTCGCTCTTGTGGCCCAGGCTGGAGTGCAATGGTGCGATCTTGGCTCACTGCAATCTCCGCCTCGTGGGTTCAAATAATTGTCCTGCCTCAGCCTCCTGAGTAGCTGAGATTACAGGCACCCACAACCACACCCAGCTAATTTTTGTCTTTTTAGTAGAGCTGGGGTTTCACCATGTTGGCCAGGCTGGTCTCAAACTCCTGACCTTAGGTGATCCACCTGCCATGGCCTCCCAAAGTGCTGGGATTACAGGCGTGAGCCATCACACCAGGTCTGGAGTCCTTTAAGAATGATCACCACTACTGGCAAAGTGGGCCACTCACCAGAAGCCAGGTTTCTTTCTTCTGACTACCCTCACTTGCTATTTTCTTTTTTTTAATTCCATTTTTTATCAATCACACAAGCAATATCATGTATTTTGCTACCTTTCATGGATACAACATGACTTTCATAATCACTTTTTTAAAACGTACTAATGCTCATTGTACAATATTCAAGATGAGCACACAGTGCAGAGTGAGCACCTTGGTTCTCATTTCTTGCTGTAATGAGAACACTTCTGGTATTTCACCAACAAGTTCTTTATTAGGAGTGCATATGAAACTTGATGAACTATATTAATGAATTTCTTAAAGAATCCCTCTTTCATTCCCATAGTTAATTAAATTCAAATGTTTACTGTGTGATTACTGTGCTCAATTCTACTTAAAGAATATATACTGTAAATAATAGACATGCTCTAATCTGGCCAGGAAGAGGGGCTCATAACAGCATATAAACATATAAGTAGAATATGTAAGTGCAAATTGTTGTAAGTGTTACAGAGAAGAACCAGCTTTATTATGACCACTTGGGCCAGGCACGGTGGCCCATGCCTGTAATCCTAGCACTTTGGGAAAGTGAGGCAGGAGGATTGCTTGAGCCTAGGAGTTTGCGACCAGCCTGGGCAACATGGGAATACCCTGTCTCTCCAAAAAAAAAAAAAAAAAAAAAAAAAAAAATTAGCCAGGCATGATGCCACGCATCTGTAGTCCCAGCTACTCAGGAGGCTGAGGTAGGAAGATCACTCGAACCTGGGAGTTTGAAGCCACAGTGAGCTATGATTGTGCCACTACACTCCAGCCTGGGTGACAGAGCAAGGCTCTGTCTCAAAACAAAACAAAGACCACTTTGTCACTGCATATGATTTGCTCTGTGTTTTGTTTGCTAATTTTTTTTTGGATTTTTGTATCAATATTTAGCAGTGATATTAGTTCATAGTGTTTTTTGTTTCTCCTGTTTTGTTTCCCATTTTGGGAGGTGAGTCTTATCTGATTATGTTTTCTAAAAAGTAAAAGCTTTCTTCTTATGTCCTCAAATAGTTGCAACAACATCAGAATAATCTATTCCTTAAGGATTTGAAGATATTACCTTTGGAACTCTCTAGGCCTGGTTGTTTTTTAGGATATAGCTTTTTAACAACTCCTTTATTTCCTCCATAGTTATTTTCATTAAGAAATAAGCAATTCATTCAAATTTATATACATGCACATCTATCTATCATTTCTATTTTGGGGTATTTGTGGTTTTTCTTTTTTTCTGATGGAGGATCTATTTTATCAGTTGTCTTTTAAGAACACATTGTTGCGTTTAGTTATAAATCCATTACTTTTCTCTTTTCTATTTCATTAATTTTTGCCTTTTTAATTAATTTTAATTAATTCTTTCTGCTTTCCTTAGCTTTATTTCAGTATTTTTTCTAATTTCTTGAGTTGAATGCTTAATTGACTTACATTTAAAGCAATCAATTTCTCTGAATACAGCATTAGTCATAAACTCTAGGTTTAATATTAAGTGCTTTAATAATAATTTAAAAATATGCTGCAATTAAATCTTGGTTTCTCCTTTGCACAGCTGCAGTTTAAGGGTAGTGTTAACATTTCCAGGTGGTAGGGTTTTACTGGTTTCTATTTTTGTTAGTATTTTTCTGTTTTTATTTCACTGTGATCTGAGGATGTGGTCTGTATTCTTTCAACTTCCTGGAATTTATCAAGGATTTCTTCATGGCCAATTATATGATCAACTTTTGTAAACGTTACACAGGCACTTGAAAGAAAGTTTATTCTCTGTTTTCAGGATTTAGAGTTCAATATTAGAGGTACAAGTTCATGATTAATTATTCAGATCTTCTGTCTTTATATGGTTTTCTGTCTAATTATCTTCCATGAACTGAGAGAAGTCTCCTAACTCCCTTATATTTCTGTTAGTGTAGTTTTGCATTTTCTGCAGATTTTCTATTGCATATTGGATATGATATTTTGTGGATTGTGCTCTTTTTGTCAGGATAAATTACCCCTTTTATCTCACTTAATATTTTCTGCCTTAATTTTCATTTAGTAATATCATGACCTCCTGCTTTGTTTTACTTTCAGGCTGATTTACCTTGTTTTAGATGAAAATTTATGCATGTAGCCAAAACACTTCGCAACCTGCAAGGGCCAGTCAGAAAGGGTGCTGGCCGTGGCACTGCTGGAAGAGGGTCCTGGAGAACCCCTGTCTTAGTATTTATCATGATGGGGCTGGGGTTGAGAGGAGGAGATAATAGGGGAAAGAAGCATGGTGGCTGCTATTTGAATAACGCTTACAGCTGTACTAGTGCAAATTGGCTGAATCCAATTTCAGAATCATTTTCAAAATCAGTCTGGAAGTTTCCATGATGTCCAATTTGAGAATATTTCTTTCTTTTTTTTTTTACTAGGTAAACGTATTCCATTTACATTTATTATCATAACTGTTATGCATTATCTTAATTCTGTTATCTTACATTCCTATTTAAAGTTGGCTTCATTTTCATTATTTTCTTATATAAGGTACATTTTGTTTCTTAGTTGTCTGCTTTTGTTTTCCCTACTTGGTAATTTGGAAAGAAACAAATATAAAGTTCTCTTTCTGTTCTCTTGATCTACAGCATACCTGAATATAGCACAGAGTACATTTGTTTCTGTAAGTAACTATCAAAAACACAAATTTTCTAGTACAAAGGAGAGAACTAGTTGATGAGATAGGAACATGAAAACCCAGCACCTCATTAACATGGAGGCTGCATGCTGCCCCAGGGGTATTAGTACAGCCTTCTGAGTCATGGCAAACCGCGCGTGATGTGTGGGCCATCTGACTGGCTAAGAGGAAATGAAGGAAGATTTACAAATACATTTTTTAAAGGGAATTTCCTAAATAATTAGTGAGATCTCCTAGTGTTGGTATTTATGAGTGAGAGAGAGAGAAAGAGTGTGTGTGTATGTGTGTGTGTGTGTAGGGGTGGGGGAAAGAGAGAGAGAGAGAAAGAAAGAGACAGAGACAGAGAGACAGAAAGAGACAGAAAAGGAGAAGGGAGGGAAGATACATTAAAAATACATACTGGGCTTATCTAAGCACTCATTTTCAACTCTAACAAGGTGCCTCTGGAAAAACAAAGTAAATGGGTTGGTAAACAATGAATGAAAGAAATGTGATATTTAAGAAAATCATACTGCTTACTTACATCTATGTTTCCTATTAGTCATATTATAAAGTTTTTAAAGAAAATATAAATAGTATAGGTCTTGTTAACCAATTTCTGACACAAGAGTTTTAATTGGGATCATTAATTTGTTTCTCTTTTAAGATTTTCAATTACTTGTTAACAAAATATCTTCAAATTATCAGGGAGCAAATAAAGTTATCAAGAAGCAAAAAATCCTTAAATGTATTTTTTTAAAAATTAAGTATATATCAATTGCAGTAATGGACAGGCAACATATAATTTTTATAATTTAGACTCAGTTTCTTCCTATAGATCAGAGCTGAAAAATATAAACAATGAGAAAGGAGTAGAATGCTTAAGTATTTTCCTTCAAACCTCATTTATGACTCAGCACAGCTCAATTAAAGAATAAGAAAACAAAATATGCCTTTACCTAGAATTGCCACCAGGGTTAGCAGAATCACCATGTGCTTCATTCCTTTTCTTTTATACAAATACAGGAGAATGCAGAAAATTAATATTTCTAAAATCTAGAAATGAAAAAGATGGAAAAGAGTAAGTTATTCTATGCAAAGTCTTCAAAATGTCACACTTCTCATTTTGATTTTGCAGCAGTTCTCATATGAGAATTAAGGGTGACTGAGGTTCCTAGGGATGACACAGGAGAGCAGTATAAGCACCTCGGCCATCCAGACCCAGAGCTCGAACACCCCTCTCCGCCAGTGATGCCCAAATCTAGATCTCCAGTCCTAACCTCCCTGGGAGTTCAGCCTCATTTCCCCAAGTATCTACGAGACATTTCCACATGCATGTTTAATAGACATGCCACAGTAATGTGGGTAACACCTCCCACTAGATTCCCTACCTTCCCAGCTTGTTCCTCCAGGGCCTTTGCCTGCCAGTTAGTGGCATTGCCACACTCCGTGTTGCACAAACCCCAAACCCCTTTCCCCCACTCTCTGCCTTCCTCTAGACAGCTGCATTTGCTTCTAACTCATCTCTGATTTTACTCTTGCCTCTCTGTAATCAAGCCATTCCACAGCCAGAGGAATCATTTAAAAACAATTTGGATAATGAAATATTTTATTCATAGAGAACATATATGACGCACATCAAAGGGATTTAGAGTAATATGACAGGCACTCACAGACTCTCTACCCAACCTAAGAAACAGAATGTACCGACACCTCTGAAGTCTCTCATGTGCCCCTCTCCAGCGGCACTCCCCTCCTCCTTCAACCTCCCCAGGAACCACTACACTGAAAATCTGTGTTTATCATTCACTTTCTTTATAGTTTATCGCATTTTTATATGTCCCTAAATGGTACCCAGTTTATTTTTGCATGTTTGGACTTCATACAAGTGGAATCATACTTGCTTTCACTTGCTTGCTTTTTTTCACCATGTATTATATTTGTGACATTCTTCCAGTATGATGCATGTGGTAAAAATATAAACTAGACCCATTCATTCCTTTGCTGAAACCTCCTGTGGTTTCCTATCACATTTAGAATAAAATCCAAACTCCCTCCTGGATCATAAAGTCATAGGCAACTCCCTGGACCTAATTTTGTACCGCTCACTCCTGGATGGTCCACTCTGTGCCAGCCTCATGGCAATTTTTAAAAATTCTTTTTTTTTTCCCTAGTTCTTTGCAGTCTTCAGATTGCTCCTGCCTGTGGGCCTTTGCACTGACTGTTCGCTGTGCCTGGAATGCTCTTTCACTGATCTTTGCACAATGGCTCCTCCAAGTCACTCAGCTCACAGGTCAAATGCCACCTCTCTGAGAGTTCTTCTCTGACTCTTCTGATCTAACAGAGCCACTCATTATCCTGTCACACCCCCAGCTTCAGGTTGCTGTGGAGCATTTTGCCATCATCATTTCTTGTTCATATGTTTATGTGTTTCTTGTCTGTCTTCCCTACTAGAATGCCAGCCCTAGAACAGGAATCTTACCTACTCTTTTTGCCACGCAATCTCTGGTGCCTGGCACACAGTCGGTCACTCAATGAGTACTGATGGAATTAATGAGTAAATCACACCTCGAATTTATTATGAATAAGTTGCCAAAAAAGACCTAATATCTAATAAACTGTTCAATAAATATTAATTGACTGAAAGTCTAAAATTTTCCTGTCCTTAAGAACTTTAGTGTAATTTTGAGTTCTCAGTTTTATTTTTAACATCTTTTTTTTTTTTTTTTTTTTTGAGATGGAGTCTCACTCTGTTCCCCAGGCTAGAGTGTAATGGCTCAATCTCAGATCACTTAAACCTCTCCCTCTTGGGTTCAAGTGATTCTCTTGCCTCAGCCTCCCAAGTAGCTGGGATTACGGGTGCCCGCCACCATGCCCGGCTAATTTTTGTATTTTTAGTAGAGACAGGGTTTTGCCATGTTGTCCAGGTTGGTCTTGAACTCCTGACCTCAAATGACCCACCTGCCTTGGCCTCCCGAAGTGCTGGGATTACAGGCATGAGCTACTGCGTCCGTCCCAGGCTATTATTTTTGACGAGATGGTATTCTTGGGCTGAATTTGTAAGTATGAATGTTTACTTTTCTAACAGCTAACAGTACCATCATTAATTTTTTTTCTTTTTTTCTTTTTTTAACCACAGGAGTTAAGGACTTCACTATTTTGAGGAATGCATTCTACCTACAACGCCCTCTCTAAGTCAACCTAAATTTGTTTCCATTCAAGGGCTTGCTTGTGGGTTTGTTTTTTTCTCTAATCCTTTGTGGGCATGGGAAACAGCAGGCCCTTATCTTCCTCATTTAAAAACCTTTTCATCTAATATGGAAGATGAACTCATCCCTTTGTCTTTTCTTCTCCTGGTAAATTAAACCAATTATTTTAACTGTTTCTTATGGGACTTATTTGCCAGACCCTTGATTTAATTGAGTAGTGCTACAAAAGCTATTAAACTTGTATCTCTTTGCCTTCCCTAAAACGGCCATCAAAACATTGGGTGTCCTAATTTCTGTGCATTTCACCAATTGTTAACAGAAATATCCCTCTGGGCCCAGTCTCCCCTCAACCACAGGCTTCCATTTCTCACATGAAACAGTTATAGACAATTCACAGCAGTGTTCGGGCCGCTGTATTTGTTGCTGGAGAAAAGAAAGCTCTTCCTGTGTTAACACACAGAGCCTATTAGGTAAATCGACTCTCATGCTGATTATTAATTTTTGCAGGTATTTGTTATCAGTTCTAGAAACCATGTATAACTTTTTTCATGTGTGGGCAAATTCCATCTCTGTGGCTTCAGATAAATAAAACATGAGTTCTCATTATTCACAGAATAACTATAGTTGCCCTGGTTCTGCCTCGTGGCAAGAAGTCACACAGCTCCTAGGAATAAAATATTAAAGCAGTATGAATTAATGCTGATTTTTTTCTAGCAACATTTTTTTTTCTCCCTGAAAGCATCAATATTAAAGAAGCTGTGATTTCTGCAGGTTGCGGTGCTCCAGGAAGAGGCTGCATTATTGATTGCAATCTCACAGGTTAGAAAAAGTAACAGCACTTACTGTGTGTCCCCCACACCCTGTGCACTGTTCTCAGAGCTTCCTGTTACGAATTTGTTGAATCCTCACAACCACTTAGGAGGTAGGTGTTATCATCAGTTTACAGGTGAGGAAACTGAGGCTCAGAGGGGCTAAATGATGCAGCTCTGATAGGCAGCATAATGGCCCCCATAGGAGTCCCTGGTCTAATCTCTAGAAGCTGTGAAGATGTTGCTTTACATAGCAAAGGAGTTTTGTATTAGGTTGGTGGGTTGGTGCAATCCTTCCTTCCTTTGTTTTGTGTACCAGATCGGAGGAAAAGTTCCTGGGCCTTGTACCTGTGAGGTTTCCATTTGATGTAAGCCTTGAAGGAAAAATAGACAAAAATAGACAATTTTCAATTTGTCAAAGTAGTTACTTTCAATGGGAAAAACCTCAATTAATTTTGCACCAACTTAATACAAAGAGCACTGGCAGCTGAAGGGGTGTGTGGCAAAAGAGACAGACAAAATTTTAGCACTGGATGCCCCACTGCCAGTACCAATATCTGAGCCCGATTTGACCTCATCTTCCCTCACCAAGTTCTCAAACGCATAGCCTATGGCCATAGCGTATGGCTTCTCTGTCCAAAACAAATGAGCTCTGCAAAGGTTCTCTCTAAGGCCATGTTTGGACAAAGATCTGATCCTTGGTAGTCAGTTTATTAATTCTGCAGAGAGGCATTGAGTGAGGTGTATTGGCATGTGCACCCCAGAAGTGAACAAACTGGTTTTGAGTTCTGGCTTTATCACTTAGTACTTACGTGACCTTAAACAAGTTCCTGGGCCTTCCTCAGCCTCAACTTCCCCGTCCATCAGATGCAGAGGATAACAGTGCCCCATGTATACAGCCATTGTGCAGGTAAAGAACAGAATGTAGTCTGAGCTAGACATAGGGCTCAGCCACTCTGCTACCGAAGAAGTGGACCCTTGTGTGGACACACAAGTGCTATTTGCATTCAGACAATAAGGCAAATAACATCATGCCATAGATATTGATGTCCTATAAAAACATACAGTTTTCTCCCTTAGGTTTCTAATACCTGATGGTAGGTTTTGTCGCAGCTTTGCCAGAAAGGCTGACTTAATAATTAGGTTTAGGGTACAGAATGACACCAAATGACAGGTTTGGCCCCAGCATCTGCTGATTTAATTTTTTTGTCTGAGAGAAAATGAGCAATGTGCAGATTATTTTCTGAAGGATTTTATGTTCACAAAAGAGGTTTCCATTTGAATAATCTTTTGGAAAATCTGGGTGAGCAAAATAGCCATGACCAAGCCTGCCAAAGAACATGAAGTAATTGAGAATTGGGGCTGCATTTTCTAACATGGTTTTTGCAGAACATGTTTGCTCATAGGTATTACTCAACAAAAGGTCCTTCCAAGAAAAGGGTCTCATGGTCAAATAAGCCTGGGGCATGTAGGATTAACAAAATCAAACCTTTCTCATTCTTACAGGACTTCTAGCTTTTAACATGCTAACAGAGATGATGAATTTCTCAGACAGGCCATGTTATGCAGAATCTTTCTCACCTAGTTTGACCTTGAAAACCCCACTCCTCTTTGTGTTTTGGCAAGGATGGGGATTGCTCGTCTGCGGCAGACAGGCTGGGAAAGGCTGTTTTAGTGAGTGCACTTTATTCTTCTCTGGCTGGTATACCCTGGGCTTCTCAAATCTTCCTTCCTTTCTTTTCTGTACCAGATCAGAGGAAAAGCTCCTGAGCCTTGTCTCTGTGAGGCTTCCATTTAATGTAAGTCTTGAAGGAAAAACAGACATCTGTCTGGGGCACGCAAACACACAAGACAAGGGGTTGATGTGAGCCAGTGGGTGCTGCAATATTATAATTCCTTTTGTGAGAAATATAAAATGTATTCAGGCTTATAAATATTTTAGAAGTTATTTGATCAGTCCCGAAAGCCAATTCAGGTGCTCTTATTTATACTTGGTATAATACATAGAGTTAGATGAATGATATGTCAAAGAATAGTCTTAATTACTGTAATTATTATCTTTGCAGTCAGGGCTTGCAGAAAAGCACAGAATTTGCCACATCTGAGGATTAAATATTACTTAGGTGTTTAACAGATTCAAACCAAATTTCAGCTCATGATCTTAGTATAAAATTCATCACTTCTAGAGTCTTTAGAGATGCAATTATATAATGAATTAGATTACAAATGAATATACTATAGATCTATTCTCCTTAGAGTCTAATGCCAACAGTGTTATTCAAAAGTGACTTTATTAAAGGTTTATTTTATGCCATGTTATAAATACCTGAAATTATTTACATTTTTCTCTGTGGCATTTACTTTCAAGTATACTTTCTTTATCTTAATATGATTTTTCAGATATATGGGTTTCTCCCAGAGCTGTAAAATTCCTGCTACGGGAATTCCTCTCTCTAAACTTGGTGTCTAATCACCACTTAATGGATATGTGAATAAATTAATGAATAAATTTATTTTAAGAGTTGATTCTGGAAAAATGGCAAACTGCAATTAATCTCAGTACTTTTTGTGGAAATATACAGTTTAATAAAAAGTAGTTTGGATCTCTTCAAATGTTTTCTCTAGTGTTAAAACAATACAAGATAGAACATCATTAAACAATGCTGTTTATTCCAGGAAATAAGTCTTGATGCAGCTTTAATATACAAAGGATTTAACCCACACCATTAATTTTCTGGTTTCAGGCTATGTGACCCTTTTCTTAACTAGATAAAGAATTTATTTTGCCTGCAGGCAAAGAGTAATAATTTGTTCGTAAGGCTTCAAGTCTGGACTATCATGAAATTTTCTGTAAAGTATAAAAAACAGAAGTAAATCACAGAGATTAGAACTCCTAGTGCTTATCATGGACTGATGAAAGCTGTGATAATTAAAGAACTGACTGTGGCATACAAGTAGGAAGATAAATGGGGCAGAGGGGTGGCACAAAGTACGACAGACCCGAGACAGGTGATCTGAGTTAGGAAGCCCAATCTTAAAGGCTGAAGGAGGGCAGGGGTGAGGGGAAGAGCTAGGAAGTGACAGCACTAGGGTAGAAATAAGGCCTATGAAAATGGATTTCAGGGCCATAACATATGAGGATCAGGGATTTAAATAGGCAGGGCACTATGACTGATGGCCTGAGTGATTCATTGATCAACCAATACAAGTTCATATCCTGAAGAAGTGCAGGGTCTTCTGGAATAAGACAGGCAGGTAAATAGATAAAGA
The DNA here is from genome assembly GCF_028885655.2 of Pongo abelii. Lineage (NCBI taxonomy): Eukaryota > Metazoa > Chordata > Mammalia > Primates > Hominidae > Pongo > Pongo abelii. The sequence goes on from NC_071992.2 coordinate 114,130,037, forward strand.
GGTCCAATCTGAGCCATGCCCATGAGGGTGAGTTTTCAGGGGTCATAAGGAGATGGGGCTGTGGGTCAAAGGAGGTAGGGGAGGCAGACAGGTACAACAGCACTGCATTATGTGGCTGGAGGGGGCTCACTGGTCAGGTTTGTTTATTAGGAGGAGCTTGTACCAGTGTTGATGATGAACAGCAGGGGGAGGCAGCCTTATTAAGAGGCTGCTGACACAGTCCAAACAAGAGATGGTGGAAGCCTGAATTAATGCAACAGGAATGGGAATGTGAAAAAGGGGTCAAGTCCAAGAGACTTTACATTTCCAACAGGATCAGGGGTAGGAGTGAGGAATGAGGGTGAAGGAGAAGTCATGTGTAGTTTAGGTTTCCAGTATGGGAGGCTGACATGGAAGAGAAGAGAGAGTTTGGGGGAGAAGATAGTTTGGTTTTTGATATGTTACATTTAAGGAGACTATGGAACATCCAGGGATGAGTAATAAGTGGACAGATGAGAATATAGATCTGGAGCTCAGGAGGAGCCTGGGAAGGAGAGGTAGATCTGGATTAGGAAGTCTTTCAAAAGGATGCTGGTGGGTGGGCAATGGGATTCTTTTAGAAGACCCTGGAAGAGTGTGCAGCATCAATAGAAGCGAGGCAGAGGAAGAGGAAGTGCTCAAGAGCCTGGCATGGATTAGTCAGAGAGGAAGAAGAGAAACAGGGAAAACATCTGGAGGAAGCAAGGAGGACAGAGGTTCCAGAAGATGATGGGCCAGGGAGTAAATGCTGCATAAGGTTCGAGAAGAATCAGGACCAAAAAAAGCAATTCCTTTGGCAATTCATGGAGAGGAATTTACTTCTCCAGACTTCTCCTACACCCTCATTCGTCACTCCTAGCCCCCTTTCTGTTGGGAATGTAAAGCCTCTAGAACTTGGTCCTTTTCTACATTCCCATTCCCGTTGCATTAATTCAGGCTTCCATCATCTCTTGCTTGGACTGTGTCAGCAACCTCTTAACCAGGCTGCCTCCCCCACTGTTCATCATCAACACTGTGGGTACAAGCTCCTCCTAATAAACAAATCTGACCGGTGAGCCCCCTCCAGCCACATAACGCAATGCTGTTGTATCTGTCTGCTGTTCGCTCTGCTAGCAAAGTCCCCTACCTCCTTTGACCCACAGCCCCATCCACAGACTGGAGTGAGTGAAGAGTTAGTGGGAGCTGAGGAAGTGGACAGGGCCAGCAAGAGTAGACTATTTGAAGACATTCTTGGTATAAATGGCAGGAGGGATATTGGACAGTTTATTAAAAGGGTGTGTAGTGTATGAGAATTTTTTTTTTTAAACAGAGACACAAGTATCTTTGTAGGGCAAGAGAAAGGAGTAGAAAAGGAAACAAAGGAAATGAAAGTGAAAAGATCTGTAAGTATTTGTGTTCTAGTGGTCAGAATACATATCAGAAATGGCAGGATATATAGAATTCTTGTCATATACACTAGGAACTGCTTCGGTCCTGTACTTAGAGCAAAATTTCCTCAGTAGACATGTCCCTGTAAATGCCAATGTCACACTTTTCAATACTAGGCATATAAAGTAGAATCATACTATTTTACCTGTTTTAATGGCAGAAGGCTAGACCAGTTAGCTTTTGAGGTCACTTCTAATTCTAAAAATGTATAATTTGTGTGCTTTGATTTTTTTTTTTTTTTTTTTTAATCTTGAGACAGGGTCTCACTCTGTCACCCAGGCTGGAGTGCAGAGCTGCAATCATGGCTCACTGCAACTTTGACCTCCTGGGCTCAAGATCCTCTCATCTCAACCTCCCAAGTAGCTGGGACTGCAGGTGCATACTACCATGCCTGGCTAATTTTTAAAATTATCTGTAGAGTTGAGGTCTTGTCATGTTGCCAGACTGGTCTCAAACTCCTGGGCTCAAGTGATTCTCCCACCTTGGCTTCCTGAAGTGTTGGGTTGCAGACGTACACCACCACGCCCAGCCTAATTCTTTTTATTGACTTCACAACTATTTTACCAAACCAGTTCTTGGTTAAATGCTCAGCTAGACTATCCCAGCTTTCTTCTTATTACATACCCTTCCTAGAATATTATTATTCCCCAATCTATACTAACTTCTGTGACAAGTTACATATCAGCCCTTTCAATGATATTCTCTTTTTTTATATCTACAGATACAGCCACTGCATCAAACGAGATAACCTGGTTAACGCCTTCATATTTCTCTATCAGGTCATTTCATTCTTTTTTTTTTTTTGACAGAGTTTTGCTCTTGTCGCCCAGGCTGGAGTGCAATGGCACGATCTTGGCTCACGGTAGCCTCTGCCTCCCAGGTCCAAGCGATTCTCCTGCCTCAGCCTCCCGAGTAGCTGGGTTTACAGGTGTGTACTACCACTCCTGGCTAATTTTTGTATTTTTAGTAGAGATGGGGTTTCACCATGTTGGCCAGGCTGGTTTCAGACTCCTGACCTCAAGTGATCTGCCCCCCTCGGCCTCCCAAAGTGCTGGGATTACGGGCGTGAGCCACTGTGCCCAGCCTCATTTCATTCTTTTATACATCTCTTGGCATTGTAGTACTGTTGTGTGCTCCTCTCAGACAGTCTGTGGCATTGATCTCAACAAGGACTTTTTTTTTTTAAATAAATCACTTTAATCTTTTTTACTGGAAAAATTAAAGATATAAAATTTAAAATATAATAAAAGAGAAAAATACACAAGCTTAAGTATTTTGTATTGGTTGAGAGTACTAATGGGAATATAAATGAATATGGAAATTTTGGAGGGCAGTTTGTCTACATCTATCAAGTTTTTTTTTTAATTATACTTTAAGTTCTGGGATACATGTGCAGAATGTACGGTTTTGTTACATAGGTATACATGTGCCATGGTGATTTGCTGCACCCATCAACCTGTCACCTACATTAGGTATTTCTCCTAATGCTATCCCTCATGCTTATCATCACTGGTCATTAGAGAAATGCAAATCAAAACCACAATGAGATACCATCTCACGCCAGTTAGAATGGCGATCATTAAAAAGTCAGGAAACAACAGATGCTGGAGAGGATGTGGAGAAACAGGAACACTGTTGGTGGGAGTGTAAATTAGTTCAACCATTGTGGAAGACAGTGTGGCAATTCCTCAAGGGTCTATAACTAGAAATACCATTTGAGCCAGCAATCTCATTACTGGGTACTTACCCAAAGGATTATAAACCATTCTACTATAAAGACACATGCACACATGTGTTTATTGCGGCACTGTTCACAATAGCAAAGACTTGGAACCAACCCAAATGTCCATCAGTGATAGACTGGATAAAGAAAATGTGACACATATACGCCATGGAATACTATGCAGCCATAAAAAACAAGGACTTTTTTGAAGAGAACCCCTATTTTGAATAAAGTTCAGTAAAGCAAAATGTGTCCTCAAGTATTGTCCCTTCAACTTGGAAGGGAATGTTTTTTTTTACTCTGAGTTGTCCTAAAACATGTTGCTCTGGAACTTGCTGGATTAATCGATGCGGAAATTGTTCCAGAAAAGGATACCTGGGAAACTAAGGGTGCTTCTATTGCTGACTTAGTATTTCAAATACTTGGTATTGGTCAAATACATTTAGATTTTAATAAGATATTAGTGCTAGTAAGGAAAAGATTATATTCTCTAATATCTGCATGTACCAGTGGTCTGGATAATATAGCTTCAGGGATAGTAAAATATTTAGAATTCTTACCACATAGATCAGGAACTGCCATCCGACAAGGTAATACTGTACTGTTCTTGCTGAGATTGCCTGAGTTATATTTGGAGCAAAGTTCACCAGTAGATATGTTCCTGCAAATGCCAGTGTCGTACCTTTAAATAAAATTGAAAAGAAAAACCAAATTGAAACCAACCTAAAGCTTTTGTTGATGCAGACATTGCCTAGAGACTGCGCATTACTTGTAAAAGTGCCAGTCACCCCTCCCTATTATACTCCGTTTCATCAAACCATCCTTGGATAGCATCCACATTCACCTGAAGGCATTCCCTTCACAGGGGAATAGAGCAGGGGCATGGATGGGGCAGGACATAACTTCCAATTTTTCTCTATTGTTCTGGATAAATCCCGGCATCTTCAGGGAAGCTTTCCCCAATGATCGGGAAGATCAGAATATGTGCTATGAAGATGTGAAAACACCTCCTAAGGTGACTCTTTCCTCATGGGCCAGTAAGTGCATGATGGATCTAGACACATCTCGATCTGTCTAGATCTAGATGGCACAGTCCAGAGGACAGGGAAGTCTATCACATGATGATCTGCTCTACACTCACTCATCCCTGGGGCCTCATCCCTTGAAGCACCCTCAGGTGATGTAACAATTTGAAACTCTGGTAATGAGCACCTTTAATCACTGCCATTTATTGGAGTCCTTTTAGCAGCAATAACAAAGCTGAATGCTGGCTTTGCTGTAGGAGTTTAATTAATCCAATCTAGAATATAGAATTCCAAGGTTAGCTTAGTAAAATAAAAATAAAATAGAAACCACGTCATAAACCTATGTAAGGAGCGTGTTACTGCCGTTGGTTTAGCATTACTTAAAATGACAGAAGGGAATGTGTGTAGGGGGGTTAGGGGGTGAGGCCACCGAAGAAGGGGTGAAGGGAGGACTTGCCCTTCCAAATAATGTTGAAAACTGCTTATTTATATATAATTAGCAGTCTGAAAAAACACCCCGGTATAAGTAGCATATTTTAGATAGCACACTTGAAAACATAATTCAACTTGCTTCATCTCTGAGGTCAGTGCTATTGTGGATATAATTTATAACCAACATAGACTCCAACCTGAAACAATTTGGTTTGTCTACAAAGTCTCACAATTTGAAGGCACCAATTTCCTGTTCCTCTTATGCAAATGACTTAGGTTTTGAACTCTAGTTCCTGGAAACAAATAGCATTTGATTTTTCGCAAAAGCTAGACAACAGCAATTCAGGGTATTGTAGAGCTACAAGGAAGTTTCCTATAATGTAACAATTTATTCTGTAATACTTTGTGAAGACAGATTATATGCAATCTTTAAAGCTATTTCTAATAAGAACTTTAAAAACAAAAAATATACATTATTAAACACTATAATAAAAGCAAATAATAAAACCGTATATAAGAACTTGGGAGAAAATTATTGGTCAGTCATGTCTTTTCTTTGGAAAAAAAATTACATAATTGTTCAAAAGTAGGTCCCTAGGAGGAAGAGATTCAAAAAAACTGTTTTCTAAACTTGGTATGGTAAAGTAGCATATTACTTTAAGATGTCTCAGATACTTCTGTTTCTTTTGTGAAATCCAAATTTCTAGTTATATCAAGCTCCTTTGTCAGACACTCCTTTATCTCTTCTAATAGTATCTAATTCTATTAACTTTCTTGTATTTAAATTTAGTTTTGAGTAGGCAACACATGTATATGTCAAAATTCCAACAATACACAAGGGTGATTGGTGGAAAGCTAAATCTCATGCACCCTGGTGGTTCACTAGTTTTCCTCCTCAAAGTTAACTACCACCACTAGTTCCTGAGGTTTTCTTTTCAGAGATGTTTTATGCATGTGTGTATAAGTGTGCATGAGGTTTTTTTTTTTACATAAATAATTGCGTATTATATAAACTTTTTTGTATCTTGCTTTTTTTTCTACTTGGAACATTTTGGAGGACATTTCACATCAGTAAATGCAGGGTGGCTTCATTCTTTTTAAGTCTACTGGTATTCTGCCTCATGGAGGTAGTATTGTTTACTGAACAACTTTCCAATATTGTCCCTGTTTCACATCCTGACGTATCCCTCCCTACTTCACATCCATGTCTGCATTTGCCTTCCATGACTGTCCCTATCAATGTATATCTTCGTTGCATTTCTTTCTAAATTTTGTAATTTTTGTGGGTACGTAGGAGGTGTATATATTTATGGGGTATATTTCACTGCATTTCAAAACTTTTTAAAAATATAAAATGGCCGATGCTTTTGCAGTTATACTTTCTTTCTTTCTTTTTTTTGAAACAGAGTCTTGCCCTGTCACCCAGGCTGGAGTGCAGTGGTGCGAACTCAGCTTACTGCAGCCTCCATCTCCTGGGTTCAAGTGATTCTCCTGTTAGCCTCCCGAGTAGCTAGGACTACAAGCACGTGCCACCACGCCCAGCTAATTTTTGTATTTTTAGTAGAGATAGGGTTTCACCATGGTGGCCAGGGTGGTCTCGAACTCTTGACCTCAGGTGATCTGCCCGCCTCTGCCACTCAAAGTTCTGGGATTACAGGAGTGAGCCACCGTGCCCGGCTGCAATTATACTTTCTAAGCCCCTTTCACATATATTATTTCATTCGGGCCTCACATCACTGTGCATCTGCTATGTAACTTTATGATAGTTCAGCAGGTCACGCATTCTTTCTTCTTAATAATTTTTATTTCAGCTATCTGCAATAATTACAAAGGCAGTGCTGGGTAGCTGCCACCAGTTGCATGCTTGTTTATTTGGTGTCATTTATATTTATGTGATTTACTGTCCCCTTTATAAGTTGTATGCACATTTTTCATAAGTGTTTAAAAGTGTTAGTCATTTGCACTTCCTTAAATAAATTCCTTTTAAATTTATTTGTATTCCACCTTTTTCTAAAAGTGGTATAAGACATCAGTTCCTGCTATTTTTATTTCAGTAAAGCTATATATATTCCTTCTTTTGAAAGATGCAGATTTCTGACTTAGGAAACTTGTTAGTTTACCTTCTGCTGGCCCATTTGCCGAAAGGAGTAATCTGGACATGTAAGATCCTCTGAAAAGTCTGCTGCCAGATGTATTGGAGCTCTTTTGTATGTTGTTTGTTTTCTCTTGCTGCTTTTAGGATTCTTTCTTTATCCTTGACCTTTGGGAGTGTGATGATTAAATGCCTTGGGGTAGTCTTCTTTGGGTTAAATATGCTCAGTGTTCTATAACCTTCTTGTACATGAATATTGATGTCTTTCTCTAGGTTTGAGAAATTCTCTGTTATTATCCCTTTGTATAAACTTTCTAATCCTATCTCTCCCTCTGCCTCCTCTTTAAGGCCAATAACTCTTAGATTTGTTCTTTTGAGGCTATTTCCTAGATCTTGTAAGCGTGTTCCATTCCTTTTTATTCTTTTTTTTTCTCCTCTGACTGTATTTTCAAATAGCCTGTTTTCAAGCTCACTAATTCTTTCTTCTGCTTGATCATTTCTGCTGTTAAGAGACTCTGATGCATTCTTTGGTATGTCAGTTGCATTTTTCAACTCCAGAATTTCTGCTTGATTCTTTTGAATTATTTCAATTTCTTTGTTAAATTTATCTGACAGTATTCTGAATTCCTTTTCTGGGTTATCTTGAATTTATTTGAGTTTCCTCAAAACAGCTATTTGAATTATCTGTCTGAAAGGTTACATAACCTTGCCTCTCCAGGATTGGCCTCTGGTGCCTTATTTAGTTTGTTTGGTGAGGTCATGTTTTCCTGGATGGTCTTGATGCTTGTGAATGTTTGTTAGTGTCTGGGCATTGAGGAGTTAGATATTTATTGTAGTCTTTGCAGTCAGAGCTTGTTTGTACCCATCCTTCTTTGGAAGGCTTTCTGGGTATTTTAGTGAACTTGGGTGTTGTGATCTAAGTTTTGGGTCACTGTGGCCATATCTACATTAGGGGGCATTCCAAGCCCAGTAATGCTGTAGTTCTTGCAGATTTGTAGAGGTACCATGTTGGTGGTCTTGGATAAGATCTGGATGAATTACCTGGATTAACAGACAGAGACTCTTGTTCTCTTCTCTTACTTTCTCCCAAATGAACAGTCTCTCTCTCTTTCTCCCTCTCTTTCTCTCTCTCTCTCTCTGTCCTGAATTGCCTGGAGTTGGGGGCGAGGGGTGGAATGACACAAGCACCCCTGTGGCCATTCCCACTGGGACCGCGCTAGGTCAGACCTGAAGCCAGCACAGCACTGGGTCTTACTCAAGGCCTGCTGTATCCACTGCCCGGCTACTGCCTATGTTCGCTTAAGGCCCTAGGGCTCTACAATCAGCAGGTGGCAAAGCCAGCCAGGCTTGTTTCCTTCCCTTCAGGGTGACAAGTTCCCCTAGGCCCCGGGTGGGTCCAGAGATGCTGTCCAGGAGCCAGGCCTGGAGTCAGAAACCTTAGAAATTTACCTGGTGTTCTATTCTACTGCAGCTAGGCTGACACCAAAACCACAAGACAAAGTCCTTTCTATTTGTCCCTCCCTTTTCCCTAGGCAGAGGAGTCCTTCCTCTGTCCACCACCCTCAGGTACTGCCAGGGTACTGCCAGTAGTCACATAAGACCCAAAGGCTCTTCAGTCAGCTGATGGTGAATGCTGCCAGGCCTGCCACTACCCTTCAGGGAAGTGGGCTCTCCTGTGGCTCAGGATAGGTCCAGAAATGCCATCCAAGAGCCAAAACCTGGAATCAGGGACCCCAAGAGCCCGCTTGGTGCTCTACCCTCCTATGGCCAAGCTGGTACCTAAGCTGCAAGACAATATCCTTTTTATTCATTCATCTCCTTTTCTTAAGCAGAAGGAGTTCCTCCCCATAGCCACCACAGCTGTCAATATGCTGGGCCACACCCAAAGCTAATACGTCTCTGAGTCTCCAAGGCTTATGGTAAGTCTACCAAGTATACCAAGCCTCATGGTAAGTACCGTCTGGCTACCACTGCTGATTATTCAGGGCCCAAATACTCTTTAGTCAGCAGGTGATGAATCCTGCCAGGACTAGGTCCTCCCTTCAAGGCAGTGGCTTCCTTTCTGGCACAGGGTGTGTTGAGAAATGTCATCCAGGAGCTAGGGCCTGGAATGGGGGCCTCAGGACTCTGCCTGATGCCCTATCCTACTGTGGCTGAGCTGGTATCCAAGTTGCAAGACAAAGTCCTCTTTATTCTCTCTCCTCTCCCAGAGCTGTGAGCTGAGCTGCCTGGGGCTGGGGGAGGAATGGCACCTGCACTCCCTTGGCTGCCCAGCTGGTGTCTCACTGGATCACATGCCCCTCAAGTCCACTGGTTCTAATCCTAGCACAGCACCAGGACTTGCCTAGGAGTTGCAGTTCTTGTGGCCCGGACAGACTTTCAAGTTTATTTAGGACCCCAGAGCCTTTTAGTCCGCGGTGGCAAGGCTTGCCAAAACTCAAGTTCACACCTCTGGGGTGGTTGATTCCTCTCTGGATAGAGCTGGTCTAAATGCTCCCTCTGTGGCCATCAGCTGAGCTCTACCCAGTGTTGGCAGCATGGAGTTCCAGTGCAAAGTAATCACTGTGTTCTTCTTCCCCAAGTGCGCAGATTCTCTGTGCCACTTGGCCACTGCTGGAGGATGTGGGAGAGGTGGTGTTGGTGATTCAAGACCGTCCTTCCTACCCTCTTCAGTGCCTCTTTCAGCAATATGAAGTTAACACCAGGTACTGTGATTGCTCACCTGAGTTTTGGTTCTTATGAAGGTGCTTTTTTCTTGTGTAGATACCTGTAAAATTTGGTGTTCCTGCAGGGAGGACGATTGGTAGAGGCTTCTGTTCAGCCATCTTGCTCCACTTCCTTTGTCTGGACGTGTAAGATCCAAAAGGAAGTAGGGTATCACCAACATGTTCCTCACGCAGGGAAATGTTACATTTTAGGTCAAGACTTGGATCCCAGAAGCCTAATCCAAGCTGAAACTGCCCCCACAAAATTCACATTTCACTGCTACTTGCTACCTGGAAGAGCTTAGGCAAGTTATTTACTCCATTGTGACTCAGTTTCCTCATCTCTAGGTACAAATTAAGTCATCATACTTGCAAAATCCCAGGAATTTGGCTCTGCAAGAGGCCAGTCTAGGGAACTGAATATGCTTCAAAGCCCACTGAGAGGCCTGATGTGACAGCGGACCCTGGATAGATCCATCTCAGGATGCTGACTGCCTGCCATGAGCCAATGGCCATCTGAGTTAAGATTGAAAATCAGTCCAAAATTATGTCTCTAATATTATAGCCTTGGGATGATCAGGGACCATCATTGGGGCTGTCTCTAAAGAGATAACCCAATTTGAGAATGGAAGGAATGAGCAGGAAGGAATTGGCTGGTGTTTTCTCAATGCCTAGCAAAGAATTCTCACTGTTGGTTTTCAAAGAAAACAGAAAGAAGGACATGGCATAACTAACAGACATAACAAAGAAGAAGGAAAAATTAGCAGTCCTATGTTTGCTACCCACAGCTAGCCTCAGGAAACTAGTGCATAGATTCCCAAGATCTGGATATTGGAGGGGACATAAAACAGCAGCCAGACAGCTAGACAGCTGTGGGTAAGCTGCAGGTAAGAGCCAATGTCTAGATGCTAGATGCTACCCACAATACAGGCATGGGATGCCATCCTCTGCCCTCATGCCCAAATCTGCAGCAAATACCTTTTTGTCATCAAATACAACTCAAGTCACTTAGAAGTCTATAATGGTCTGGTGGGAATCTTAGATTTAGCTTGATAACATACACAAATATTAAATAAAAACTCTCCCTATAAACTTGATATTTGTGCAAAACAGGTAAACAAGCAAATCCCTGCCTTTTATAATAGATACACTAGTTATACTGGGAGAGCATATGCCAAGGGAACGTAATCTTTTTTGTTTTAAATAGAGACACAGTCTCACTCTGTTACCCACGCTGGAGTATAGTGATGCAATCATAGCTCACTGCAGCCTCGAATTCCTGGGCTCAAGTGATCCTTTCATCTTGGCCTCCCGAGTAGCTGGAACTACAGGCATGTGCCACCATGACTGGCTAATTTTTAAATTTTTATTTGTGTAGAGATAGGGTCTGGCCATGTTGCCCAAGCTGGTCTCGAACTCCTGGTCTCAAGTGATCCTCCCACCTTGGACTCCTAAAGTGCTGGAATTACATGTGTGAGCCACTATGCCCGGCCAGTAATAATTTTTTTTAGGTGATGTTCTTAAAATTATTGAGTTCTTAGACATGTATGGCTGACATGAGAGTTATGGTATAATCAGCATCATGCTAAAATATGATATAATGATAACTATAATAGTAATAACTAATACTTGTAAGCACAGTTCTAAATGCTTTATACATAACTAATTTAATCCTTACAACAAATCTGTGAACATGATTTACCTTTGTGTTATTACACTGTTACAACTTATACTATACATAAGTTGTACAGTATATGACATATAATATGAATACTATATAATGTATACTCTTAAACTGTTACCATCTACATTTGACAAATGAGGAAATTGAGCCACAGAAGAAATAATTATTTTGCCTGGGATTTTCCAGCTAAGAAGAGGAGAGCTGGGATTGGAACCTAGGTAGTCTATTTTCTTAACTATTATACTCCACTGCCTCTTATTTGCATTAAGAATTAAGGCCACTGAATGGACAGCTCAGGGCTGTCATTTGCATTGAAGTCTGTATGAGTGGCACCCCTAGGAGCTGTACAGAGCACAACCTGAGGCCGTATGCAGCATCCTCATTGGGGATAAAAGGAATTGATTGTTCCTGGCAGAGGACCCTGGGGTCCTTGACTGGTCTCAGGTAATTTTTCTGGCCCTAAGTTTTCTTTAGGAGAGCACTCTCAAACTGGGATTCCCTGGAACCAGTTTCATAAGACAGATGCTCCACCAAAAAAGGTCCCAAGGCAAATGTATTTGAGAAGAGATGAATTAAACAAACTTAAATCATTCTTTTACTGGAAAACCTCTCAGATCCTAACGTATTAGCATTCGCTGTAAATCTCCCAGAGGAGGATATGGTTGTCATATTTTCTAAACGTATTTGACCATTTATATTGTACTGAAGTAGTGTTTCGGGGGAATATTTTGTATTTTGGGAAATACTTGACATTTAACTGGATCCAGCTGTGAGCATGCCTTTGTTTCAGGAGGCTACTAGTGTTCCGTTGCAAAAGTCTTCTATAGATACCAGACACCTGTGCACCAAGAATGTGGTTGGAGGAAAACACCCCAGAATCAGGCTCCTTCTGAAGCTTCTGTTCACTGGCACCTCTGGCCGGTAGAGTCTTAGAATCTAAGATGTACTTGCACAGTTCTTCCACAACAGATATCCTGGTTCCCAAGCTCCTCTTTCCCTGAACTAAAACCTGAAATCTTGAATTTTGTCCACTTTCCAGCTGGATGCTACTTAATATTAACTGCCCATTTGCTGATTTCTGGAATCTGGTCTGACCTGACTTTTAGGAGCCTTAAGAGTTTTTCTTATTCAGCTAACCTGACTGCAACCAAGACTGCAGTCTAATCCCTTTGGTCCCTGCAGTATGTCTCCTGGTCAGTGGGAGTCCAATTATTGCTTTTGTGGGATAACAGGAGTCAAAGAATAAATTGGACTCCTTAACATCAAACCATTTGGGAATACCCTCCCATAAGTACAACCTCTCTGGATTCCTCAGGCTTATGGTAGCTAAACCTTGAAGGAGCCCTTGATTGAAAATCTCAATGATGTGGTGAATTCAAGTAGTCCTGGACCTTCCATCAGAAAGGCTTCCTTTCTTGAGGCAGCTCTGCAACCAAAACAGTCAATCTGTCTTCTCAACCAGAGACGACGGGTCATTTAGCTAGTTTAGTATTCTAGATATTGGCTCCAAATCAAGCTGACTTCTGGTGTGGGAAATGGAAGGAAGGAAATGGCCCTCCTCTCACTATTAATCTCCTGATATTCTATTTAGGGAAACCCTTTCTAGGTGACTTGAAGTAATCAAATTACTGGTCTGGAAAGTGCTGATGAGTTGACTGTTATTTTTATTTCCATGATGACTCTATCTGGTCTTAAATCAACTAGGATCTCACAGATGATTTGGTGCTTTTGACGTCTAAGGGAGAAGAGAGAAAAAAATTCTATAGTTTTCAGCTGATTGAAGGGGAGAGAAATCTGGTGCTTTTTTTTAAAGGAAAAATAATCATTAAAATAATTAATCCACTAAGAATCAGAGCACAGTCCAAAACCTGTCATTGACTTAATAATACTTGGCCATTGCTTTCAGACATAGCTTTGTGAGGTCATTTCTTGAGAATAGTGGTGAAAAGCTTCATAGTCACAGAGTAACATTTGGCAATAAATTAGTTCAGCTTGTTTCCACATGGTCCCCAAATCTTCATTTGTTCCATCATGAAAAACAAACTTTCATTTGCTTGCAACAGGGAAAAATGAATGATTTTCCTTTACACATTTTGATAATTTAATTTTTAGCATGTTCATATGTTAATCTTTAAAAAACACCACTAACTACTCTTTTACCTGTTTGGTTTTAGTCCCTATAAAGAAAAAGATGCTTTTTTTTAAAAAATATTTTTTTGCTTTTAACAGAAAAAGCTACATTTTCTCAAGGCAACGGCAACAAAGGCTCAAAGAAAATACATGTGACTTGACACATTTCTGAGGGGGGTTGGGGAAAAGTCCTTCCTTGGACTTCCCTAAGTATGAAGTGGGTTACTACATCTCAGATAATGATAATCTTAGGATATCTCTTGTTGGAGGCAAGTGTATAGAATAGGTGACTAAATCCTTTTCTCATTCCTATGACACTAGACTAAAGGCAAAAATTGGTCATGTTTAACTATGGTATGAAATAAATGTGACTTATGAGTTACATAGCCCTACTCCAAAAGCATCAAGTTAGGTAGGAAAAAACAAAACAGAGCACCCAATCAGAGTTGTGGGAAAGGTTACCTGGATTACTAAAGTTTGCAAAAATGTCCTAATCTAGGTTTCCTCTGATTAATTAGTAGAGTACAGTGGTGGGTGATGGTGGTAGTGTAATAATGACAATTATAGCTAATATTATTGAACATATTATGTGATAGGCCCTGTTGTTAGAGTTTTACATATATGAACTCATTTAATCCTGTGAGGTATGTAATATCATCTTTATTTTAAAGATTAGGAAATTGAGGCTTAAAAAGCTTATTTATATAACTTTGCAAAGGTTACATAAGGTTCTTCTAGTGTGGTCTTAAAAAAGAAAAAAGAGAAAGGTTATATAAGGTTACATAATAGCTTTCTGATACTAAAGACTCACCCTAACTTTATACTATAGCTATACCAGATTGCCATTGTTAGGATACTGGTCTATCACGTACTAGTTATATGACCTTGGGCAGGTTACTTAACCTCGTTAAGTATCAGATTTTGCTTCTGTAAATGGATGGTTCCTACATTCAAATGAGATAATCTGTACAAAACACTTAACATAGTATTTGGCAAGAGTAAATGTTTAATAAATTTTAGCTGCTTTTAAAAGATGAGGAATTAGGCCAGGCGTGATAGCTCATGCCTGTAATCCCAGCACTTTGGGAAGCAGAGGTGTATGGGTCATGAGGTCAGGAGTTAGACACAAGCCTAGACAACATGGTGGAACCCTGTCTCTACTAAAAATACAAAATTTAGCCGGGCATGGTGGCACGTGCCTGTAATCCCAGCTACTTGGAGGCTGAGGCAGGAGAACTGCTTGAACCTAGGAGGTGGAGGTTGCAGTAAGCTGAGATCACGCTATTACACTCCAGCCTGGGCAACAGAGCGAGACTCCTTCTCAAAAGAAAAAAAAAAGGTGAGGAATTAGCAAAGAATCCCAAATAATTAATTAAAGGTTTTATTTTGTTAGTTTGTTTTCTTGATGTGTGTGTGTGTGTTTGTGTGTGTGTGTGTTTCCCCCTTCCTTATATTACATTTTTAGTATTACCTCTTAGGAATCTCTCAGCAATGAAGGTGGTAATAGAAATTACGACAATTATATTGACAAAGCTTTGCATTTTTCAAAGTACTTATATATGAATTACTTAAATTGATCTTCAAAACTGTCTTACATATTTGCCAGAAAAGTGAGCCTTAGAGAAGTTAAGTAATACTAGGTTGCCTGTACAGTTGATAGCCAGAGTTGAATCCAGATCTGAAGTTATGAGAGTCAGTTTAATTTAGATCCTTTAATGTTGAGAGCTGGTTTATTGCTTCTGGTAATGTTTGGTTGGTCATGCGTTCTCTAAGTATATAATAAAATAAACTGTACATATTGATATTTTTATTTCTTCCTTTCCATAGTTACAACTTGCATTTATTTTTTCCTAAGCCTTACAGGCAGGAGTTACGGTGCAGTATGAAATAGAAACTTACTTTATCTTTTTGTATCTTTGTTAACATTTCTCATGTTATTCCCTCTGTATGTCCTCCTCCAAATTATTGGATGTAGCCTATGCCTGTCCTGCCCAGCTGTCAGAACCAATTCAAATGTTATCTCCACTGTAAAAAATTCTCTCTGATCTTCTCAGCTAGAGAAGAACAGAGCTAAACCTGAGTAATTTTGTCCCCTAGGGGACATTTTGGAATGTTTGGAGACATTTTTGGTTGTCATAACTGAGTGGAAGGATGTTAGAGGGATCTAGTGGGTAAAGGTCAGGAGGGATCTTAATGATCCTACAGTGCACAGGGCAGCCCCTACAATGAAGAATGATCTGGACCAAAATGTCAGCAGTGCTGATTCAGAAACACTTCTAAACTAAAGACTCATGACATTATGGCACATATTCTTTTCTACTTAAAAAAAACTTATTTATGAATATATTTTATCATGGACTATAAATTATTTGAGGATGGGGATTCTGTCTTAATCATCGTTTATCACTAATATTCAAGATTAGTTAGCAAATCCCCCTTTATATCTGCATTCTGTCATTAAATACCTTAGATTAACTTGATTATTATTCAACCATTAACTATAAAAGATGACAGATATTAGATAAAAGTATTTAAAGTTCCCTTAAGCCACTTGATAAATGAGAAAAATAATATATCTAGGACCTAATTTTTAGTTTATAAATCAGGTATTGGTCATTTTTTTTTGCTTTTTGAGATAGAGTCTCACTCCGGTTGCCCAGGCTGGAGTGCAGTGGTGCAATCTTGGTTCACTGCAGCCTCGTCCTCCCAGGCTCTGGTGATCCTCCTGCCTCAGCCTCCCAAGTAGCTGGGACTACAAGTGCATGCCACCATACCAGGCTATTTTTTTGTGGTTTTATTTTTAGTAGAGACGGGGTTTTGCCATGTTGCTGAAGCTGATCTCGAACTCCTGGACTCAAGCAATCCATCTGCCTCGGCCTCCCAAAGTGCTGGGATTATAGGCATCAGCCACTGCATCAGGCATTGGCCATTCTTATTTCTGAGTCCATACAACTTCCCCAAATGATTCTACAAACCACAATATATAAAAAAGGGTATAGAAAAATAATATGTTGGAAGAGATAGAATCCGCATGTGAATGCATTTAGAAAAACATTTAACCATGAAAAATTTGACAATGTTGACTAAAAACTCTGCTAGCAGAATCAAACCAAGGAGGAAAAGAAAAAGAGAAAACATTTTCAAGACATTATGCTCAAGGGAAACATGATCAGGGAAAACAAATGCTCAACATACCAACACTGGTGTCACATTTAGAGCTGAAAATTTTAAAAAAATATGATCTCCCTGGAAGAGGGTAGGCATTGTTTTATTTAAAGTGCCTAAAGTATTTGTATTCATTATCATATGTCAGCAGCAATTCAAACAGGATTTTGTCACGGAAGAAAATATGAATCTCTATAATTCTTCTCACCAATGATATGTCCAACAACAGCTGGAAAATTCAATACATAAATGATGGCTTTGCCATACATCAGAAATGTTTCTTACAGCCAGGAGGGCTACTGTCATTTTCCATTAATAACTGTATTTCCAAATAAAATATTTAAGAACAATGTTCTGTGCTACTTTTGGGAAAAGCCAAATATAAATTTTAGTTAGTTAGTGCATCAAATTTTTTGTGGTTTTCATTTTTATGCAATACTTTCGTGTAACAATATAACAAATATATCCTTTGGAGTGTAATAGTCTATTAGGTAACACAGATGTTTTCATTGAATTTTATTGTGTTCATAAAATTTTATAACATTAATATTATTATAATAACCCATTATAAAATATACAAATGCTCAACATACCAACACTAGTGTCACATTTAGAGCTCAATTTTTTTAAAAAATATGATCTCCCTGGAAGAGGGGAGGCATTGTTTTATTTAAAGTGCCTAAAGTATTTGTATTTTAATGGGTTATTATAATAATAAAATGTTATGAAATTATGATTCAATGCATTATAATAATATCATCTCTTCAATTGATTAATGTTATAATAATCCATTATAAATTATTTTATAATAATTCATAATTATTAATTAATAATTTGCTATAGCAAAAATTGATCACGTTTAGCAGTAGTCACAATAGAAATGGAAATATTTTATGCGAGAAGAGATGGCAGCTCCAAGACAGAATAATGCTTGACTCTAAATGAGACTTACACCCATTTCAGTAATTTGTTTCCAGTTTTTATCGCACATATTTTTTAGATTGTATTATTTATTTCCTGATCAAGCAATGCTACAATTACATGAATTAAATAATTACTTACCTAGTAAGTCTGAGGCTCTCAAATTGTCTTTCAGAAATGTAACAGAAATAATGGCACTACCTATAAAGAAAATGGCCATTAGTGGTAGTTTCAATATGAAAGTGTCTATTACGCAATGCCATTTGAAAGAAGTTAAGCAATTTGTGCCTTATGCCTGATGAGCTGTGTCCTGATCAGAGACATTCAGCAGTTGTGGCTATAAAAAGGCCTTTCTTCTCTCTGTGGCTGAGGACATGTGGAAATTGGTGTGGTTTACAATGGATGTGGCTGACACAGTGTCTTGTATATAGCGAAGGCTTAATAAAAGTTTACTAAATGACAGAACAAATGAATGGAAAGAAAGAAGAAAGGCAGAAAGAGCAGGAAGGGATAGAAAGACAGAAAGAGATAGAAAGGAAGGAAAGAAAGAAGGATGGGGCAGGGTGCAGTGGCTCACGCCTGTAAGCCTCAGCACTTTGGGAGGATCACTTGAGTCCAGGAGTTCAAGATAAGCCTGGGCAACATAGTGAAACACCCCATTTCTACTTAAAATACAAAAAATTAGTGGGGCGTGGTGGCGTGGGCCTGTAGTCCTAGCTACTGGGGAGGCTAAGGTGGGTGGATTTCTTGAGCCTGGGTGGTTGAGGCTGCAGTGAGCCATGATGGCACCATTGTACTACAGCCTCAGTGACAGAAGGAGATCCTGTCTCAGAAAAAAAAAAAAACAAAAAACAAAGGACAGGAAGAACTTTAAATATGTGCTAAATTGAAACTCATGATTTCCCAGCATCTCCTCCCATAATTCCTGTTCCAACAATTCCTGTATCTACTTATTAACACCAGAATCCCAGGACTCCTCCTATTTCTCTTCTATTTGACGATCCACATCCAATAGGTCACTGGGTCTAAGTCTATAGTCCACTCCATTTTTTTCTTTTTTTTGAGACAGGGTTTTGTGCTGTTGCCCAGGCTGGAGTGCAGTGGCAAGATCATAACTCACTGCAACATTGGACTCCTAGGCTCAAGTGATCCTCTCGAGTAGCTGGGACCACAGGCTCAAGCCACCATGCCCAGCTAATTAAAATTTTTTTTTGTAGAAATGGGGTCTCACTATGTTGCCCAGGCTGGTGTCAAACTCCTGGGCTCAAGTGATCCTCCTGCCTCGACCTCCCAAAGTATTGGGATTACAGGTGTAATCCACCGCAACCAGCCTTATTTCACTCTTTGTTAGGTCTGTTCCCGACTCTTCATTCCTGTGATCACCAGCCCTATCCCAAGCTCAGGGCAGCTTTTCCTCTGGCTTAGACCTTTAGCTTCCCTCTGACCTCCCATTTCCCCCTTTTCCCCTTTCCCCATACCACCACCAGAGTAATCACTCTAAAATGCAAATCTAATGTAAATCCACTGCTTTCAAACCCCTAAGTGGCTGGTCTACAGGACAAAGGCCACACTACCAAGCAGAACACTCAAAGAGCTATGATTTTGCTTCTGATGCTTTGGTTACCACATTTGTCTTTATTTGATAATCTGTAGCCTACCCTTACTGAAGTAATTATAATTCCCAGAATCCACCATGCAGTTCATGCTTAATGGCTTTTACATGTCCAGCTCTGCCCCTGTCCTTGTGACCAGCTCTAGACTCAAGTGTCATCTCTGGATTCCCCTGGGCCGAGCTGATCCCACCACCCTTATGCTCTGATTACCCCTGTGTATAGCTTTTTCACTACACCTAAGATTTATTTGCCTGTTTTCCCCCAAAAGACCATCAGTTCCTTTTAATCTGAGATATGTCTTCTTATTCTTCTAAGATCTTCAGTGAGTAGCTGTATCTAGCACATAAAAGGTGTTCAGTAAATGCTCATTGAATGAAATGAAAGAGTGTGGGATCTCAGCCTTGCAGTTGTTCTCTTTCCCATTAGTGACACTACTGGACTGTCTCCCTCACAGTCGAGCCATGGTCTGCTACTGTCGCCTCAGGTACCAGGGTTAAACTGAACCTCTCCGAGTTGTCCCTCTTATGGGGCCATTTCTCTATGAGAATAAGCGTGGGAAATCCAAAATTGCAATAATGCAAAAAGATACACAACATAATATATGCTGTAAATTTTTAACAAAAACTATTTGCTGGTTGTTTTTTAAAAGTAAAAGTACAGGAAAGAAAAATTATCATAAAATAATATCATCCTGTAAAGAAAATTACAGTTAATATATTGGTGTTTTTATTTCTCTTCAGTTGAGATCAAACTTTAATATCAAATTTGCTTTCTCAGTTTCCTCAGTTAACACATTACAATTTGCCATGTCATCAAGAATTCTTCATAGACATAATTTTAATGTTGGTATAATAATCCATTAAACAGATGCTGTGGTTAAATTTGAATGTGACTATATCTGATATTCTGGCAATTTATTGAAAACAAAATAAGTCCACACCAGAAACCCTCTTGTAGGATAAGATGAGATGCTATTTGTTTCCTTTTTTTTTTTTTTTCTCTCAACTTAGCTTTTTCTCATTCTGGTTGATCTTTGTCCTTCAAAACTTTTCCTGGGGAGGGAGGAGCCAAGATGGCCGAATAGGAACAGCTCCAGTCTACAGCTCCCAGCGTGAGCAATGCAGTAGATGGGTGATTTCTGCATTTCCATCTGAGGTACCGGGTTCATCTCACTAGGGAGTGCCAGACAGTGGGCGCAGGACAGTAGGTGCAGCGCACCGTGCGCCAGCCGAAGCAGGGCGAGGCATTGCCTCACTCAGGAAGTGCAAGGGGTCAGGGAGTTCCCTTTCCTGGTCAAGGAAAGGGGTGACAGACGGCACCTGGAAAATCGGGCCACTCCCACCCAAATACTGTGCTTTTCCGACGGGCTTAGGAAACGGGGCACCAGGAGATTATAGCCCGCACCTGGCTCGGAGGGTCCTACGCCCACGGAGTCTCGCTGATTGCTAGCACAGCAGTCTGAGATCAAACTGCAAGGTGGCAGCGAGGCTGGGGGAGGGGCGCCCGCCATTGCCCGGGCTGGCTTAGGTAAACAAAGCAGCCCGGAAGCTTGAACTGGGTGGAGCCCACCACAGCTCAAGGAGGCCTGCCTGCTTCTGTAGGCTCCACCTCTGGGGGCAGGGCATAGACAAACAAAAAGACAGCAGTAACCTCTGCAGACTTAAATGTCCCTGTCTGACAGTTTTGAGGAGAGCAGTGGTTCTCCCAACACATAGCTGGAGATCTGAGATTGGGCAGACTGCCTCCTCAAGTGGGTCCCTGACCCCTGACCCCCAAGCAGCCTAACTGGGAGGCACCCCCAAGTAGGGGCAGACTGACACCACACACGGCTGGGTACTCCTCTGAGACAAAACTTCCAGAGGAACGATCAGGCAGCAACATTTGCGGTTCACCAAGATCCACTGTTCTACAGCCACCGCTGTTCTACAGCCACCACTGTTCTGCAGCCATCGCTGCTGATACCCAGGCAAACAGGGTCGGGAGTGGACCTCTAGCAAACTCCAACAGACCTGCAGCTGAGGGTCCTGTCTGTTAGAAGGAAAACTAACAAACAGAAAGGACATCCACACCAAAAACCCATCTGTACATTACCATCATCAAAGACCAAAAGTAGATAAAACCACAAAGATGGGGAAAAAACAGAGCAGAAAAACTGGAAACTCTAAAAAGCAGAGCGCCTCTCATCCTCCAAAAGAACGCAGTTCCTCACCAGCAACGGAACAAAGCTGGACGGAGAATGACTTTGACGAGTTGAGAGAAGGCTTCAGATGATCAAACTACTCTGAGCTACAGGAGGAAATTCAAACCAAAGGCAAAGAAGTTGAAAACTTTGAAAAAACTTTAGACAAATGTATAACTAGAATAACCAATACAGAGAAGTGCTTAAAGGAGCTGATGGAGCTGAAAGCCAAGGCTTGAGAACTACGTGAAGAATGCAGAAGCCTCAGGAGCTGATGCGATCAAATGGAAGAAAGGGTATCAGCCCTGGAAGATGAAATAAATGAAATGAAGCGAGAAGGGAAGTTTAGAGAAAAAAGAATAAAAAGAAATGAACAAAGCCTCCAAGAAATATGGGACTATGTGAAAAGACCAAATCTGCGTCTGATTCGTGTACCTGAAAGTGATAGGGAGAATGGAACCAAGCTGGAAAACACTCTGCAGGATATTATCCAGGAGAATTTCCCCAATCTAGCAAGGCAGGCCAACATTCAGATTCAGGAAATACAGAGAACACCACAAAGATACTCCTCGAGAAGAGCAACTCCAAGACACGTAATTGTCAGATTCACCAAAGTTGAAATGAAGGAAAAAATGTTAAGGGCTGCCAGAGAGAAAGGTCGGGTTACCCACAAAGGGAAGCCCATCAGACTAACAGTGGATCTCTTGGCAGAAACTCTACAAGCCAGAAGAGAGTGGGGGCCAATATTCAACATTCTTAAAGAAAAGAATTTTCAACCCAGAATTTCATATCCAGCCAAACTAAGCTTTATAAGTGAAGGAGAAATAAAATACTTTACAGACAAGCAAATGCTGAGAGATTTTGTCACCACCAGGCCTACCCTAAAAGAGCTCCTGAAGGAAGCACTAAACATGGAAAGGCACAACCGGTACCAGCTGCTGCAAAATCATGCCAAAATGTAAAGACCATCGAGACTAGGAAGAAACTGCATCAACTAACGAGCAAAATAACCAGCTAACATCATAATGACAGGATCAGATTCACACATAACAATATTAACTTTAAATGTAAATGGACTAAATGCTCCAATTAAGAGACACAGACTGGCAAATTGGATAAAGAGTCAAGATCCATCAGTGTGCTGTATTCAGTAAACCCATCTCACGTGCAGAGACACACATAGGCTCAAAATAAAAGGATGGAGGAAGATCTACCAAGCAAATGGAAAGCAAAAAAAGGCAGGGGTTGCAATCCTAGTCTCTGATAAAACAGACTTTAAACCAACAAAGATCAAAAGAGACAAAGAAGGCCATTACATAATGGTAAAGGGATCAATTCAACAAGAAGAGCTAACTATCCTAAATATATATGCACCCAATACAGGAGCACCCAGATTCATAAAGCAAGTCCTGAGTGACCTACAAAGAGACTTAGACTCCCACACAATAATAATGGGAGACTTTAACACCCCACTGTCAACATTAGACAGATCAACGAGACAGAAAATTAACAAGGATATCCAGGACTTGAACTCAGCTCTGCACCAAGCAGACCTAATAGACATATACAGAACTCTCCACCCCAAATCAACAGAATACACATTTTTTTCAGCACCACACCACACCTATTCCAAAATTGACCACATAGTTGGAAGTAAAGCTCTCCTCAGCAAATGTAAAAGAACAGAAATTATAACAAACTGTCTCTCAGACCACAGTGCAATCAAACTAGAACTCAGGATTAAGAAACTCACTCAAAACCGCTCAACTACATGGAAACTGAACAACCTGCTCCTGAATGACTACTGGGTACATAACGAAATGAAGGAAGAAATAAAGATGTTCTTTGAAACCAATGAGAACAAAGACACAACATATCAGAATCTCTGGGACACATTCAAAGCAGTGCGTAGAGGGAAATTTATAGCACTAAATGCCCACAAGAGAAAGCATGAAAGATCCAAAATTGACACCCTAACATCACAATTAAAAGAACTAGAAAAGCAAGAGCAAACACATTCGAAAGCTAGCAGAAGGCAAGAAATAACTAAAATCAGAGCAGAATTGAAGGAAATAGAGACCAAAAAAACCCTTCAAAAAATTAATGAATCCAGGAGCTGGCTTTTTGAAAGGATCAACAAAATTGATAGACCGCTAGCAAGACTAATAAAGAAAAAAAGAGAGAAGAATCAAATAGACGCAATAAAAAATGACAAAGGGGATATCACCACCAATCCCACAGAAATACAAACTACCATCAGAGAATACTATAAACACCTCTACGCAAATAAACTAGAAAATCTAGAAGAAATGGATAAATTCCTTGACACATACACTCTCCCAAGACTAAACCAGGAAGAAACTGAATCTCTGAATAGACCAATAACAGGATCTGAAATTGTGGCAATAATCAATAGCTTACCAACCAAAAAGAGTCCAGGACCAGATGGATTCACAGCTGAATTCTACCAGAGGTACAAGGAGGAACTGGTACCATTCCTTCTGAAACTATTCCAATCAATAGAAAAAGAGGGAATCCTCCCTAACTCATTTTATGAGGCCAGCATCATCCTGATACCAAAGACTGGCAGAGACACAACCAAAAAAGAGAATTTTAGACCAATATCCTTGATGAACATTGATGCAAAAATCCTCAATAAAATACTGGCAAACCGAATCCAGCAGGACATCAAAAAGCTTATCCACTATGATCAAATGGGCTTCATCCCTGGGATGCAAGGCTGATTCAATATACGCAAATCAATAAATGTAATCCAGCATATAAACAGAACCAAAGACAAAAACCACATGATTATCTCAATAGATGCAGAAAAGGCCTTTGACAAAATTCAACAACGCTTCATGCTAAAAACTCTCAATAAATTAGGTATTGATGGGACGTATCTCAAAATAATAAGAGCTATCTATGACAAACCCACAGCCAATATCATACTGAATGGGCAAAAACTGGAAGCATTCCCTTTGAAAACCGGTACAAGACAGGGATGCCCTCTCTCACCACTCCTATTCAACATAGTGTTGGAGGTTCTGGCCAGGGCAATTAGGCAGGAGAAGGAAATCAAGGGTATTCAATTAGGAAAAGAGGAAGTCAAATTGTCCCTGTTTGCAGACGACATGATAGTATATCTAGAAAACCCCATTGTCTCAGCCCAAAATCTCCTTAAGCTGATAAGCAACTTCAGCAAAGTCTCAGGATACAAAATCAATGTACAAAAATCACAAGCATTCTTATACACCAGTAACAGACAGAGAGCCAAATCATGAGTGAACTCCCATTCACAATCACTTCAAAGAGAATAAAATACTTAGGAATCCAACTTACAAGGGACGTGAAGGACCTCTTCAAGGAGAACTACAAACCACTGCTCAAGGGAATAAAAGAGGATACAAACAAATGGAAGAACATTCCATGCTCATGGGTAGGAAGAATCAATATCGTGAAAATGGCCATACTGCCCAAGGTAATTTATAGATTCAATGCCATCCCCATGAAGCTACCAATGAGTTTCTTCACAGAATTGGAAAAAACTACTTTAAAGTTCATATGGAACCAAAAAAGATCCCACATCGCCAAGTCAATCCTAAGCCAAAAGAACAAAGCTGGAGGCATCACGCTACCTGACTTCAAACTATACTACAAGGCTACAGTAACCAAAACAGCATGGTACTGGTACCAAAACAGAGACATAGATCAATGGAACAGAACAGAGCCCTCAGAAATAATGTCGCATATCTACAACTATCTGATCTTTGACAAACCTGAGAAAAAGAAGCAATGGGGAAAGGATTCCCTATTTAATAAATGGTGCTGGGAAAACTGGCTAGCCATATGTAGAAAGCTGAAACTGGATCCCTTCCTTACACCTTATACAAAAATTAATTCAAGATGGATTAAAGACTTAAACATTAGACCTAAAACCATAAAAACCCTAGAAGAAAACCTAGGCATTACCATTCAGGACATAGGCATGGGCAAGGACTTCATGTCTAAAACACCAAAAGCAATGGCAACAAAAGCCAAAATTGACAAATGGGATCTAATTAAACTAAAGAGCTTCTGCACAGCAAAAGAAACTACCATCAGAGTGAACAGGCAACCTACAAAATGGGAGAAAATTTTCACAACCTACTCATCTGACAAAGGGCTAATATCCAGAATCTACAATGAACTCAAACAAATTTACAAGAAAAAAACAAACAACCCCATCAAAAAGTGGGCAAAGGATATGAACAGACACTTCTCAAAAGAAGACATTTATGCAGCCAAAAGACACGTGAAAAAATGCTCATCATCACTGGCCATCAGAGAAATGCAAATCAAAACCACAATGAGATACCATCTCACACCAGTTAGAATGGCAATCATTAAAAAGTCAGGAAACAACAGGTGCTGGAGAGGATGTGGAGAAATAGGAACACTTTTACACTGTTGGTGGGACTGTAAACTAGTTCAACCATTGTGGAAGTCAGTGTGGCGATTCCTCAGGGATCTAGAACTAGAAATACCATTTGACCCAGGCATCCCATTACTGGGTATATACCCAAAGGACTATAAATCATGCTGCTATAAAGACACATGCATACGTATGTTTATTGTGGCACTATTCACAATAGCAAAGACTTGGAACCATCCAAATGTCCAACAATGATAGACTGGATTAAGAAAATGTGGCACATATACACCATGGAATACTATGCAGCCATAAAAAATGATGAGTTCATGTCCTTTGTAGGGACATGGATGAAATTGGAAATCATCATTCTCAGTAAACTATCACAAGGACAAAAAACCAAACACCGCATGTTCTCACTCATAGATGGGAATTGAACAACGAGAACACATGGACACAGGAAGGGGAACATCACACTCTGGGGACAGTTGTGGGGTGGGGGGAGGGGGGAGGGATAGCATTAGGAGATATACCTAATGCTAAATGATGAGTTAATGGGTGCAGCACACCAACATGGCACACGTATACATATGTAACTAACCTGCACATTGTGCACATGTACTCTAAAACTTAAAGTATAATAGAAAAAAAATAATGCCTTTAATATATTATTAAAAAAAAAAAAAACCTTTTCCTGGGCAGGTTACTTACAGGAATGGAAGTTTCACACAGAGTAAACCAGGCATGGGAAATGCTCATCAAACATGAGTTTGAGTGTTGTGGTTTTAAAACATTAAAGCAAGGTTTTCTGTAGATAAACTAATGCATGACTACATGGCTCATTAAAGTAAGAAATGAATTTGGGATAGGTATAAAAGTGTATGCACATTTTCTATTTCAGATTTGGACCAAAATAATCCAGGGAAACTAATTTCACATGGTAGAGCATGAGAAAAGGTATTAAAAACCCAAACCCCTACCCTACCCTCCAATCACAGACTTCCTGTGTAATTAAGTAAGGGATGTTTCTAAGTAGGAGATCGATTAGCAATAAAACATAGGTGAAGTGTCGCTACATTAACACATACCAAATGTGTTCCATTATAACAATCCTTGAGATGACCATTTCACTACAAAGGATTATAGTAAGAAGGGAAACATTGCTTACATGGAATGAGGAGATTTTAAGGTAGTAGGAGACATAGACATAATCTACTCCAGGTTCTAAACTTGATAATTGGGAAACTGAGGTCCAAAGAATTTGTTTGTCTATTCACTGATCCATCCATTTAAAACACATTTACATTACAGCAGAGATGGAACTGGCACTCATATTTCCTTGCTCTCAGTCCAGAGCTCTTTCTAGTACACTATACCCCATTGGCTCCCTTGAAGTAAGAAAACACATCATTTTACTTTTCTTGTTGCCAAGCCACAGTTTCATAAATACATTTACGTTCAGAAGGAAGAGGGGAAAATGTTATATGGGAAATAATTTCACTGCTAAAAGTAAAAGGGACATGATTGGTAATAAAAAACTGGAAATACACTACTTGTATCAAATTATATCAATTGCTATAAAACAATTGTCAGAATTTTATGAAACATAAGTATGCTACTCTTCCTTTCTGAAAGATAATAGAAGTCTAATGCACTTCCACATTCAGCCAATAACATTTTTTTTTTCTGTTTTAAGAGAACATGAGATTTTCTACAAAATTTTTAGGTAATAGAACAAGAAGATTTTTTTAGTTTGATTTATCTAGTAAAAAAGGCAATAAAAAAAGAACATTCTATTAAGATACATTTACTTCCAACTCATTTATCTTGCAAAATATGCGAAAATGAGAGCTGTGCTGAGCAAAAAGGCAGTATTGAGCAACAGCTAATAACATGACTTTTAAGTAGAGTAGTACATTTTTCAAATGAGAAAAACATAAACTGAAGTACTCTCATATATGTTTGTAATCAGAGGTCTATCAAGCCCAACACTTTCTAGTAGTTGCTATCATAATAACCATTGCCTAATGAACGCCTAGAAAAGGGGGAAATCTATTATACTTTTATTCCTATAGTAAAATTTAATATTCAAAAATAGAGCATTTCAAGATTAATCATTTAAAAAGCATTAAAACAGAACATAGCTGTAAATTAAACAGATTTGTACTAGTTATGGTTAAACCACAGTTATGACTGGATATTTACTTAAGCAATCAATTATGTGTACATTTTTGTTTTGAGACATGTTTGGGCAGAGACTCATGAATGCTTTTCCCTCTGGCCTTCAGAAGACACGGGTCTACAGAGAGTGCTCACTGATCTTGGTGCTTTATTAAAAAGTACATTTTCGGGGGGAAAACTGATGTAAGAAAAACCAGGAGGAAGATGCGGGCTCTCCTAAGTACACAATAGTCCTAGCAGGTTAATAAAATGTCCCTGATTCAGACAGGCTATTTTCCCAGCCAAAACTCACTGCCCATAGTCAGTGAACTGTTATTCTTGGCAGGTGGGAAATGTTTATAAAATGTGACACCCTTTCCCCACAAGCTTATCAACAATTGATGGCGGATGGTGCTATTGCAGTTGCCCAAGAATCATCTTATCTTGGGGCCGATATATAAAATTTGCAAAAGGGGGTCTAATCTGAGCTGAGCTGTCTTCAACTCATTCTTACTTCATTATCCTTAAAGAAATGCTCTATTGGAAAGGCTGAGGCTGATTCATGAGAATGCTGGGAAGTGGAATACAGACAGGAATTAGCCAAAGACTTCCCTACTGTTTTGTTGCTCAGAGTATCACTCCAGGTGAAAAGAAGAATGTCCTGTTGAAGAACTGAAGTTCCACAACACTGCCTAGGTGGTCGGGTGCTGGGCTGGGATGTAGAACACCTGGGTTTGAGTGTTGCTCTGTCCAGAACCAGCTATGGAATACAGCACATGTTAGTGTGCTAGCCTCGGTTTTATTTCCTCAACCAGTGAAAGGAAGCATTTGTGCTTCGTCCTTTCTAATTATTCTCCTTGCTTGAACATTTTATAAACAGTCAGTTATTAGAAATAAGAGTGCATGGATCAAGCTGTGCTCTTTGTGTTTTCCCAGGTGGCTTTGAGTATTTGAGGGAAAAGAGACAGGTCCTTTGTTTTCCAAGATGACCATGGTCTATGTGTGCAGGTATAACTGAAAACACCAAGATTTGACACAGCATCTTTTCTTTACTTAGTGATGATATGTGTGAACAGGTATACCCACCAGTACACAAAGAAACACAACCCCAGTGGATAAATGAATGGACAGGAATACAAGTAATTCACAAATGAGAGTAGACAAACACATAGGGGAAAGTCCAAATCATCAGTAATAAAGATAATTTAGAGCCAGCTGCTCTTTTCCACACACAATTTTAAGGCTGAGTATTGACAAGGAAGAAGTAAAGTCCATACTCCCTCACATTGCTAGAGTCATTGTAAATTGATAGAAACTTTCTGATGAGTGATTTTACAATATCTATCAACAGCATCAAACTATTCAAATTCTTTGATCTAGTAATTCTGCATCTGTGAATCTGTCCTAAGGAAGTATTCCAAAAAATGGAGAGTCTCAAGCCTAAAGGTGTCAATTGCAAAATTATTTTTCATAGTGGAAAACTGGAATAATCTAAACGTTCAGCAATAATCAGTAGAATATTATGCAGCTAATAGAAATTATTATGGAAAATTACATAGTGATATTGAAAATTTTATGCTATTATGTTAAAAGAGGTAGAAAATTATATTTATACAATGATTATGACAGGAAAATATATACACAATAACGGTGGCTGAATATTCTACTTATTAAGGGTTTGACACGGAATAATTAACTCTTTCTATCCTCCCAGCATCTCAGTGAGATAGTTGGCATTGTTATACTCATTTTACAGATAAAAAAGCTGAGGCTTGGAGAGTTTAAGTTTATTACACAATGTCACACAGTGACTCCAGAGTCAGGCACTAGACCACAATGGCCATAATGCATTAAAAAAATAAAAGGTGAAAGGTAATACACCATTGGTATACCATGGTATAAAAGGCAAAAGGTAATGTACCGTTGATAATATACCAATTTATCAAATTTCATTGAGACACGAGGAATAAGTTTTAGCGATCTATTGCACAGCATGGTGACCAAGTTAATAGTGATACATATTTCAAAATTCCTAAAAGAGTAGATTTTAAAAGTTCTTTTTTTTGAGACAGGGTCTCCTTCTGTTGCCCAGGCTGGAGTGCAGTGGCGCAACCATGGCTCGCTGCAGCCTCAACCTCCTGAGCTCACGTGATTCTCCCACCTCAGCCTCCCAAGGAGCTGGGACTATAGGCAATACCGGATACTAACACGCCTGGCTAATTTTTAATTTTTTTTGTAGAGACAGAGTCTCACTATGTTGCCCAGGCTGGTCTCAAACATCTAGGCTCAATTGATTCTCCTACTTTGGCCTTCCAAAGTGCTGAGATTACAGGCAAAAGCCACTGCACCTGACTGATTTTTTTTTTTTTTTTTTTTTTTTAAACTGAGCCTGGCTCTGTCACCCAGGCTGGAGTGCATTGGCGATCTCGGCTCACTGCAACTTCCGCTTCCCAAGTTCAAGCGATTCTCCTGCCTCAGCCTCCTGAGTAGCTGGGGCTATAGGAGCCCACCACCATGCCCGGCTAATTTTTGTATTTTTAGTAGAGATGGGGTTTCACTATGTTGGCCAGGCTGGTTTTGAGCTCCTAACCTCGTGATCCTCCCGCCTTGGCCTCACAAAGTGCTAGGATTACAGGAGTGAGCCACTGCGCCCGGTCTTTTGCCTAAATATTCTTAACCATACAAAATGAGAAGTAGATGAGATGATAAATATGTTAATTAGCCTGATGTAATGTTTCTACAGTGTATACATCTATCAAAACACCACACTGTACCCCATAAACATATAAAATTATTTGTCAATTAAAACAATTTTAAAAATTACATTAAAAAATAAAAAATTTTGAAAAGATAATATACCAAAACCCAAAGGGTGGTTCTGTAGGAGTCATGGGGGGCAGGGCGGAGGAAGACAGCAGGAATACTATCTGTAAGGGGAAAGGACATACAACCTTCTTCTAGTGTTTCCTTTGGTGCAAAATGGTACCTCCATGGAGCAGTCTAATGTATTTAATGTATCCAGTTGCCCTTGAAGCTCTAATGCTTTAAGGAAGCTTTTCAGCAGCAATTGCTGACTGCTGACTGTGGACTGACTCCTATTGGTGAGTCAACTGTTCTCCTTTTGGCTATTAAGTGTCACTTAGGTTGGCAATCAAAATGGAGATTCATTCTGTTCAAGGTTCACATAAGGAAACCTACACATGGGCATTTGGATTCAGGTTTCCAGATGAAAATAGATAAAATAAAGCCCAAGCAAGCTTCTGGTGCCTTGCAAATCATGTCTAGATGTGGGGGAGGGTGCCAGTCCCAGAGCGAGGTATGTGTCTTGGTGTTGCGCTTCCTTGTGCTTCTTGATTTACTTAGGAATCAACCCTCGGTTTTTCCTTCATTCATCTACTCTCTGATATCCTTCAGTTTATGAGACTCGGTCCAAGACCAGCTGTTATTATGGAAGAGTTATTTGATGCTCTAAGACCCATAGCAGGCCACGAGAGAGAAAAAGCCAACCATAAATTAACCTGATGCATGAGTATTCAGAAAAGTTGTAAATACTTGGTTTGAGGTTCTTCTGTAATAGCTACTAATGAGGATTAATAAATGAGAAGTTAAATGCCAAACTTCTCTGTTAGCAATTTAGCTCAAGGGCAGATTTTTACATGTCAGTTTAGAACCCTGTGTCTGTAGAATAATAGGTAAATGAGCATTCCCTTTTTAAATTTGTAACATTAAGACATATGTGTGCTTTTTATTTAAACTCTCTTCCCCTAAAATAATAATTTTTTATTAAAAGCTTAATGGTACACAAGACTGTTCAATAACTGTTTCAATGTTTAGGGCATGGCTATTTTTAAATGATTTTGTTCACTTTGTTTATTTATCTCTGTTTTTTTACCCTTTATTATCACTTCTTAAAGACAAATCTAACCCAAAGCTAAGACAATCAATTAATTATACTTTACTCAAATGTGATTATGGATATGATATTCTTACCTGATTCAGTTGGGGAGAAAAAGAACATTTGGTTGACAGGTTACAAACTCAAATGCCTATAAGGGCCTTTAAGGTAATCCTCTGAAGACAAAAAAAAAATGAGCGGGGGTGGGCCACAGTAATAAGGGGGATGGGCTCTGGTGATGAAGAGCGTGGGCGCAGTGATGAGGGTAGTCTGTAATGATGAGGGGGTGGGCTGTGGTGATGAGAGGGTGGGCTGTGATAAGGGGGGTGGGCTGTGGTGATGAGAGGGTGGGCTGTGATAAGGGGGGTGGGCTGTGATAAGGGGGGTGAGCTGTGTTGATGAGAGGGTGGGCTGTGATAAGGCGGGTGGGCTGTGATGATGAGAGGGTGGGCTGTGATAAGGCGGGTGGGCTGTGGTGATGAGAGGGTGGGCTGTGATAAGGGGGTTGAGCTGTGATGATGAGAGGGTGGGCTGTGATAAGGGGTGTGGCTGTGTTGATGAGAGGGTGGGCTGTGGTGATGGGGGGGCAGGCTGTAATGATGAGGGGGGTGAGCTGTGTTGATGAGAGGGTGGGCTGTGATAAGGGGGGTGGGCTGTGGTGATGAGAGGGTGGGCTGTGATAAGGGGTGTGGCTGTGTTGATGAGAGGGTGGGCTGTGGTGATGGGGGGCAGGCTGTAATGATGAGGGGGGTGAGCTGTGTTGATGAGAGGGTGGGCTGTGATAAGGGGGGTGGGCTGTGGTGATGAGAGGGTGGGCTGTGATAAGGGGTGTGGCTGTGTTGATGAGAGGGTGGGCTGTGGTGATGGGGGGCAGGCTGTAATGATGAGGGGGGTGAGCTGTGTTGATGAGAGGGTGGGCTGTGATAAGGGGGGTGGGCTGTGGTGATGAGAGGGTGGGCTGTGATAAGGGGTGTGGCTGTGTTGATGAGAGGGTGGGCTGTGGTGATGGGGAGTGCTGGCCATGGTGGTGATGGGCTGTGGGGCCGTGGTGAACTATTCAAGATCAGTGAAAGGTGGCTCTCCTGAATCAGCCTTAGCCAACTGCAAATCCAGCACTACCAAATCTGATTCTTTAGCCAAAAATTCAGTTTTGTGTGTGTGTTACTGTCTAATTTTTACCCATATTCCTATGGGTAAAATTTAGTATTCTTTAAAAGCATTGTTTGAGCCAGTCAAAACATGGGCCAACTCTGGTCTATGGGCAAGTTTGTGAACTCTGATCTAGCCTACAAATAAAAATTGCATCCATTTTCATTTCCTGGACATTCAATTTATTATGTCACCTCTGTGATATAAAGAGAAACCAGGATGTATATTTATAATATAGGAAACTAGAAGATAAAACACTAAGGAAAACTCTCTCTTATAAAAAAAAAAAAAAACCCATGACATGAAAAGAACATATTTCCATAATAATGCTACAAACAGAACCTCACATGTAAATATCTGGCTTGTGGTTTCTGACCACTTATAATGGCAACTTTATTGTACCGCTAAAAAGCAAACCACAAAAACACTTTCATGTCAGTCACAATCAAGCTTCAAACACATGGACACACTGAGCGTGCTCACAGGCTGAGTCAACTCTAACCATATTGAGGTACTGCTACATAATTATCATTCCCCATTAGTTGTAGAACTTTAGGAAAACAGGTATGTCAATTACAATGTATTCCATGGAATTAAGATTTGAATATCTGAGGATATGACAGTTTGAAAAATGTCATCTTACAGAGGGAAAAGTTCTACCATTCATGTTGGCAGGAAGGAAAGTGTCAAGTAATTCATGTTGATTAAAAAAATTGCTACTGTCATTTACTGAAGATAATGAAGAAGGAACTGTCGTTTCACAGACAATTTGCGTAATTTCAAACGAGGGAACTTACCTGGATTAAGAACAATAATCCTTTCTTTTCTACATTTTTCTTGGCATGCGTTAATGTTAAAGTTGAAAAGACTCCAAAAAAGTAAAAATACTACCACTGACTAGATTAATTCTGTATTACAAATTTAATTGTGTGTTACTTCATCATTAGCAGCCTCTCTAGAAATACTTTGTGGCATGCTGAAAAAATAAGGGTGAGTGGAAAAGATGTTTCAAATAAAGTGTTTAGGCTTCAGGAATGCTTTCTGCTGAGAGTGTATGAGCAGACATAGATTAAAACTTCAGAGTTTTATTTCACACATTTTATGTAGGCTGGTTTTTGGACAAACATGTAAAAGCAGATAACTCAGCAAGCCACTAAGAAAAGTGCTATTTTCTGCATATCTTGAACATTAAAATCAATGTCCGTGTGAAGTGACACTATCACAGGCATCCTGTGAGGTTTTAGAGTTCCGGTGACTTCATCCAGGCTGGCACTAAGCACACTGCTCTAAGGGACAAAGAGAATTCGCAGCATCTAGGTTTGTGTAACGCTATGGGTCACTTGCTCATTGGTCTGTTTATGTTTCCTTTCATTTGTTTCTAATAAAAATCTTGGAGACCAAAGTTTCTGCTTGACATGATTTCTTTGGAATTCCAAAAGGCCTCACCAGGGCTTCCTGGCTCTGCTATGACCGTCGTCTAATGGATTACAGATACATTTCAGTTTAGGGCTTCATAACAGCACCACAGAAATACACAAAACAACATGTATTCCACATCATGAATTTTGATTTGAGCAAAAACCAGCATATTGGGGAAAATGAGAGATGGAAAAGACTTACAAGACTCATGCTCTCCTCATTTTCTCAGTGCAGCTAGCTCTCCAACCTTAATACAAATTAGCTCAGTAACAGAGCAACTACTTCTCTTAGGAACTTACTCTAGGGCCATGGAGATCTTGCTGCTATTATCCTTCCATACAAAATTTCAAGTGCTTAATTTAATATAATTTATCCCAAAGTCAATCTATTTATTACTCATTTCCATTTAGCTGGGCAATGATTGAGGTAATGAGTTTATGTGTCTCATACCCGGCATAGTGGATGCTCATTCAATATTAGTTTCTTACCTTTATAACTCTGTCTAAAGTATTGCCTGAATGTAACTTGGAAAAAGCTGATAGGTTCTTGTACTCTTCTCTGGTTACTTTTAATCAGTATACTCAGAGGCATAGAACTGAAAAATGTCACCGGTGCTTCCATCACATTCTATTTCTCCCTCCTTCCCTCCTTGCCCCTGCAACGACCTCTGTCCATATCCCACTTCCTTGCCGCCCCATAGACAAGTTAATTTTATACTGAGAGAAGTCTGCATGAAGCTATTTAATTCGATGTGGCTTCAATTCTTTGGATTGTTGATAACTTCATTGTTTTTAATCATCTCTAAATGTTTAGGCATAGCACAGGTCACAGTCATGGGGATAAACAGAAAAAGGAAAACATTAAATGTAAGCCCACGCTTTGGAGATGCACAAATAACTGAACTCAATCCCCAAAGGACAGGCTTGTAGACCTATGAGTGTTCACAAGCATGAATATTCATGAGTCTCTTGCAATGAACCATTTAACCACCGTGCTTCATTAGGAATTGAAATCTTTTAAGCAAGCATTTATCTCTTCCAACACCCTAGAACGGAACATTCTATCCTCGTTTTGTCAAAATTCAAATTTGAACCAGTTCTGCAGGCTGCTTTGTGTGATTTCCCCGTGCTGTGCTCTCCCAGGAAGGGCAAATGTCAAGCAATGAGACACACAGTCAGTCACCAGTCCCCTGGGTCTCAGTTAAATGGTGAGGAAGGACATGAAACAGGTCATTGTGAGCATGCTGAGAGGTGCCAAAGGGCAAGTGTAGGGCAGGGTCGCTGTGTGTGTTTGGGCGGGCTGTGTAAGTTTTGCAATGCAGAGAGTCTCCACATCTGAGGTGGCACCACCCGCATCTCACACCTTGTTGATTTGTGTATTTCTCAGCACAGTTCTCTGACAGATGGTCCCAGAGTGTCCTGCTCTAACAAAATTAATCTATTACAATCATTTGCAGGCAGAGAGAAATAAAGTATTTTGAGAAAGGGCTCCCTTTTTCTAATTCACAAAACGTCACCACACAGATGAGAGGAGGGCCTGCATAGGGTGTGAAGAGAGCAGAGAATAAGTCTAATTACCTTAGTCTGAAAGCCAGGGAAGGCCTCTTGAGCAAGGGTTTACCTGAGACAAGGAGGATTAGCAGTAGTTTGAAATTTTATTACAAACTCCACAGAATATTTAACCTATTTATTTGTACTGGATTTCTGGTATAATAATAGTTTCCCAGAAAACATATCCTCAAATCGCAGTTGATCTGAAAGGAATCTGCCTTTCGGCCTCTCTGTAGTTAATGAACAAGAGAACACAAGTGCTTTGAAGCCAGAGCAAGAAGATGGAAAGCTGTGTATACATCTAGCTTGCTAAGCATTTCCTCTGGCAAACTCCTGTATTGGTTTTTAAAATGTATTTCATCTTGGTAGGTTATTTGGAAATTCTTCTATTTTCCACTGTGTTTTGTTAGGGAATATGCGAAGGAGTTGAAGGGTAATTGCTACTTAATTAGATGAAAAATGAGCTGTGAGGATCCTACTTTTCTGCTCTCTGTAAATTTAACCACTGCATGGATGAGAACAATAAAAAGCCTTTCTTGAATTGGTTTCTCCATTTTAGACAATTTAACCATCAGCCATCTTTGGAGGCATGGAAGTATGCTCCATTATAAAGAATAAGGTATTTTATTTTTCTACACAATAATAATTACAAATCACAGTGACAATAGCCAGTGTTGTCATTATGTCAAATACTATCTAACCAATACCAACACTGTCCTTAGATGTTTGAGTTTACTCAGTTCTTCCGCACAATGACCTCTAATATGGGAACTACTTTCATTCTCACTTTACAGGCTAGGGATCTGAGGCATAAATTGGTTTTAATAATTTGCCTAAGGTCACAGAGTTTGCCAATGGCAGAACTGAGATTTGAACCCTGGCAGTGTGGCCCTAGAGCTCTTGACCTTTCTGCTGCCCTGGTTTATTAGGGCGAGTATTGAACCAAGCCTCTAGGTGAAATTGAAAATCATTAATTAAGCTTTGTGAATTAATGGAAACACAAATCCACATCTAGAATTAACCACACTGCTAGTAAAACTAGCATTTTAGTCAGAACAGATTTTGGACCTATTATTCACTGAGAAAGACTTCCAGTGAGAAAAATAAAGTAAAATTAAAAGACGACACAAGGATACAAAGGTTCTGACTCTCTCAAAAAGCTGGACCCAGGCCTGGGCACCCCTGTGCACTGAGATCATTCCCCATTGTGCCGTCTTCACAGTGAAGCATAGACAGGTTATTTAGGCTGAGTCTCTAGCACAATGTGACTGCCTGTGAGCTTTGCCTTAAGAATTCCCTAAAGGGCTTTCTGCAGAACTGCTGTCCCTTGAGATACAATCAAGGGAATCTCAGATGTGTTCAGTATGTTTTGGAGACCTGGTGTACTGCATCTGCCTCTCAAAGATTCATAGTGTGCATAGGCCTGTTTTAGGGCCCCAAGAAGCTCTACACTAATGAAACCTGTGTCGCCTTTAAAACCCCAAATTGCAGAATCCTGTTTGATTATGGAATTCTTTGTTTCTTAGAACACCTATGAATCTACCTGTAAAACTAATGTTGGACAAATGCTGCCTGAAGCTGAGCATGTCGGTGAGGAACAGCAGGACACACAGAGAGAGGGAAAGAAAGCACAGAAGAAAGATGCTTCAAGAAAGGAACACATAGGTAGAGGGCAAGTTGAAATGCCTATATTGCTAACTGTGGTGCTTCTTACAAATGAGTCCTATATATGACTAGTATATATGTCAGACGTATGTCATATATGACATACGTCATATATGTCATACATATAGACATGTCAATCATATGACATGTATACTTTAATTGAATACCTGTTCAATTACTATATTATCTATTAATATATAACTATATTTAATATATATTAAATGTATAACATAATAAAATTTAATATAATTATATTAATCAATATATTAAATATTATGTATTAAATATAATCAATATAATTATATTAAGTATAATTAATACAATTATATTGAATATATTAAATATAATCAATAAAATTATATTATATTATTTAATACAAATATATTAAATATCATATATTTAATATAATTACATATAATATATAATTGAATATATTATACTCAATTAAAGTATACAAATACATATTATACTCAAAGTATACAAAAGAAGCAGGAATTTTGATTATGTGAGACAAAATAGCAAGTCTGGTATATTAGCAATCATCAGTGTAGTAAAACTAGTCCATATGTTTACCCGCACAGTCTCTCCCTGCTTCTGGAAAGGAAAAATGGAGCGCAATGTGTTGGTGTGAACCAGACTGTCTAAGGAGAGGCAGGAAGATGAAAGACTTAAGGGACTTAACACACCTGGACTTAAGGACTAAAACTATTGTAAGTGTTCTGGATTTTAATAGTCTCTCTCTCTCTGTCTCCTACTCTTAGAAAAGCAACAGAAGACAGAAGAAAAATCAGAAAAGAATATGCAATTTCCCAAGCAACACTGCAATAGGTTTTATTTTTTATTAAAATTCAATGGGAGATTTGATTTCTTAAAGCTCCCAAGAAATGATACAGAAAAAAAGTTTTAACATAGAAAAGTGTGGATTTTCTGCTTCATCTGTAGACACAGACATAAGAGACATCTGGTTTATACTTTCCCTTTTCCTTCAAATTCTCTAGAGTTTCTAGAATCTTTATAAAGAATCTCAGGGTAGCAGGGGTTTGTTCTAGGGAAAATCCTCCATCACCAGCAGTCCCTCACCCACCCACAAAGCTTTACAATGACTTAAATCCAGCTCAGGACTGCTGTGGGAATACTATTTATGAACATACATTACTGTGTGCAAAGATTGTAAAGTAGGAAATGAATTGTGTTTGAGGCTGTAAGTTCACATCTTTGAATCATTTCAGATGGACAGAGAGGGAGGTAGCTAAAAATGTTCTGAAGCTGAAACATTAATTGGGGCTAACAGCACACAAAGAAAAATAATCTGTAGCATGAAGAAAAAGCCCATCTGTCAAGGCAGTGGGCTCAGAGTTTTAAGGTGGGTGGACTGGCTCACAGGGGGCTTAGGGAGAATAGGACACTCTTTCTGAGTGGAAGATTGGAAAGCTTCAGCTTTCAGCTTTTAATGAGAACTTGGATCAAGTCTTGCCAAGATGGGCAGACTCACAGGCAGATTCACTGAAGGTCTAGGAAGGGTGCCACTGCTGACCCTGAAGTCCTGCAAACTGCCCCATTCTCACTTCAGGCCCCATGAGGTCTGGCTATATCGCATTTCTGTGAAATCTCTGATCTTTACAATATTTCCCCTTTGTTTGAACCACCCGGGGTAGCACCCTTTTTCTTATACCCCACTCCCGCAAAAGGTTTCCCAGGACCAGGACACATGAGATAAATGGAGAATTTCAATACGATATGGTGCACTCACCACCTGCCTTCCCCAGTTATCTATCTAATATGCCTGGACACATTTTTCTCTGGCTATTTCATGGAAACAGCATAAAGTAAGGAACAAAACTAAAGATCAGCATGACATACACAGTCATTCTGGAGAATAAAACAACATTTTCAAGACAGCAGGAGTCTGGAGGGATCCCAAGTTCATCATATAACTAGATCTTTTATCTGTTATTTCTCAGATTTTGAAAACATAAAACGTCTAAAATGTCTATGTACATGTTAGTGGTTTACTAAATAGAAAGTGAGGTTTACCCAATTTGCTTATTCTATTGGAATGTTAAAAACAGTAAATGATTATATAAATTGTGTGCCTCTTCGGAGTAGTAAGAGGATGGCTCTTTTAAGTAGGCAATTTCTAGAAAGCAAAGTAAGTGTTTTTTGCTAAATATTCTATTATACCTCATTAAAGTATTTTAAATAAAATATTTTAAATGATTGAGATAAATGACTTACAAAATAAAATAAAATTCTCTTTGAATCTACATCGTTTCAGTTTAAATGATGTTTTCTTTAAGAATATCATATAGTTGTTTAGGAGGAACATTTAAATTGGGATATGTAAACATGTGATATGCTTGATCTAGTTGTTAACAGATAATGACTATCAAGTTGTTTCTATTTCAGTGAAGTTTCTAAATTCACGCAAATTTAGAAACATTCTGTTTCCATAGCAGCAGATAAAGAGTAAAACCAAAAAGATTTTATTGATTTTAACAGGGCTTAGAGAATTTGTTCTCCTTTTTAGCAATGATTTTTGCTCTTTTTTTTTTAGTCTTTCACATCTCATTTTTTCTTTTCTAAATGTATTTAGTAAATTACATAAAATTTCGAAGTAGATATTTGCGACATTACTGTAAAATTACACACATTCTTATAGTAATGTAGACTAACCAATATTTAATTCTTAATGTCAAAGAGATACTAAACTATGAAGTCAAGACCAGGCATCAAAGACTCTAACTACAGGCATTATCAGTTTAACATATGAATAAAACATTGCATTACAAATGCTTTTAGGTAATTCATTAATGATTACAAGCACAGTATAACATTTTCTGTAGCCGTTAATTTATTAAGACTCAGGCATCAGGCTTTCACACATAAGTGTTAGAGTCACAAAATGCAAGTTTCTTCGTGGTTAATGTGACAGCATGACAATGGATCGCTGAAATTAGCAGAATAATTGTTCCATGTTAACGTGATAAGAAACCAGCCAATAGACTTTCTTCCTTCTTGCATTTGTTGTTTCAGTTGTGTGTTTTTCTCTGATTATTCTGCTCTTTAAGTTTCTGTTTGTCAAAACACAGAATGGCTTACCTGTAACAGACACACAGCCTAACGGAGCAATCAGAGTAATGGGAGCAAATCCATAGGCTGCAAAGTTCCCCATCTCTCCCACGGCCATCAGCAGGACACCACCCCACCACAGCACACTCTTGAAGTACGGCCTTGGGTGCTCTTGTTGTGCCAGCTGAAGGTGAGAATATTTCTGAAAGTAAATCAGAAGACAAATAAAACATTCTGAGCTATGAGGGGAATGCCACTTTTTTTCTTTTGTATTCCTTTAATTCTTTTTATAAGAACACTAATTTATTTTTGTATTTTTTAAGAACGAATACATTTTTGGTAAATTATTGAAAATTACATTAGGTAATTTTCTAGCAAAGATTTGTATAAACAAACATAGTAGTTACCCCCCGATCCACGGATTCATTTTCCGTGGTTTCAGTTACCCATGGTCAGAAAATATTAGATGGAAAATTCCAGAAATAAACATTTCATACATTTTAAATTGCATGCTTTTCTAAGTAGCAGGGTGAAATCTCTTGCTGTCCTCCTTGGTATGTGAATCCTCCCTTTGTCCAACGTATCCATGCTGCAGATGCTCCCTGTCCCTTAGTCATTCAGTGGCCCTCTCGGTTATCAGATCAGCTGTTGCAGTAGCACAGTGCTTGTGTTCAAGTAACCCTTATTTTACTTACTTGTTCTATTTTATTAGTAGTTATTGTTGTTAATCTTTTACTGTGCCTAAGTTATAAATTAAATGTGATCATAGGTATGTATGTATAGGAAAAACATAGTATATACTGAATAGGGTTCAGTATTAGCTCTAGTTTCAGACATCCACTGGGAGTCTTGCAATGCATTCCCTGAGGATGAGGGAATTACCATATAACATTCTGGGAGATATTTTGATGCTCAGGTTTATTTTGATTCAAATCGTTTTAGAGACTGCACTAATTTGATTCTATTTCAAACTGATTCATTAAATGATTTAAAATTTTTTATTTAATTCATGATTTGGTTAAAAATTCATATTTCATTCAGTTTGCAGTTTAGCAAATCAGCGACTTATTCAGGTTTCTAATTCATGTTCAGTTATAGTTCCTATTTTGTATTCTACATTCTTTCCTCAAGACTATTAGTCTATAGTGGCATATTTAACAGTATTTTAAAGAAAGGGGAAAAAAACCCTATAATCTGTACTTTCATGAACTGCTTCTAAAAAGTATCCGAATCCCATCTGGGGTGAAGGCTATGAAAGAAATCAAAGTACTGCAAATCAAACCAGTGCTATTTATCCATTAGACACCGTCAGCCCTTTACCTAGGGTCTACAATACTGTCAGAGACGACTCCACTCCGAAAATTAATTTCTTTTAAAATTAGAAGAAGAAGAGGAAAAATGAATGCACTCCAGCCTGGATTATATTTGTCTTTATACCAGTGAGGTCATAAAATATATATTTTTTATAATTTTTATGGAGAAAAGAGCCACAAAGACAAAAGTGCCCAAGGCCCATGAGAGTCATAATGTGTCCCTGGATCAATCTATAGTGTTAGAAAAATAAGCTTTTTTCTTACCTGAATATTTAGAGAAACGCTGATCACCAAGTTTCCTAAAATAGCCAGCAAAACTCCAAAAAGGTGAATCTGTATAAGAAAATGTTTTCCTTAAATAATACTTTTAAGATATTTACTGGAAGAAAAAAGACAAATTTAGGTATTCATTCATTTGTTCAGTAATTCAGCTTTAGCTTAGCACCCATTTCCCAGGGTAGGGTTGGGATATTAATAGGATGTAATTAGAATTAGTTTTTCACTTTTTTCTAACACTATGTTTAAGAAATCACTTGGTCCTTTATGAATTCTCTAGATATTTTTCTGCCTCATTTACTAAAATAAATAAAATAGTTAAATAGTTATTTGGGTTTTTCCAATCAAGATGCTGCTTCTTACGTATCCTTTCTTTTTATTTTCTTTTCTCTAATATCTTTTGGAGGACTGTGATATGAAAGAAAGATCATCGGACTACAAGGTAAAGGATAAATCTGAGACACAGATTTGCTCTTTTCTAACTAGGTGACCTTCTGAGCAAGTTATTTCACTTCTCTGGCCTAAGTA
This sequence comes from Pongo abelii, assembly GCF_028885655.2. Classification (NCBI taxonomy): domain Eukaryota; kingdom Metazoa; phylum Chordata; class Mammalia; order Primates; family Hominidae; genus Pongo; species Pongo abelii. The sequence continues at coordinate 114,172,587 of NC_071992.2, forward strand.
AAAATGAGATATTGGATAAGATGTTTCCAGAAATCCCTTACTTCTAAGGTTCTATGATCTCCACTGGAGATGGGCTAAATTTTCCTGCTACTCCCCTGGTCAAAAACCTACAATGATTCTCTACAGTCTACAGTCTACTATATCAAACAATAAACTGCTATACCAGCTCACCACAATTAGTCCTCACCCAGGCCTCTGTCCGTGACTTACTTTTAATGTGCTTCCTCTATCTCAGGTATGTGGCAGGCGCCATCCTCTAGCCAGATGTGACACTTTCTCGTGCCACTGCTCTCCTAGGTCATGCAGGTACACCTCTCACTCACTCCAACCAAACATTGCCCTCCTGGCCTGCAGAGGTCCATCTCCTTGAGACATCCTCAGACCACCTCGGCCCACCTTGACTTTCTCAGATTCTAAATGGTAAGCTTCCCTTATTTACTCTTTTATATTATCATGTTTGCTCAGATTCTCTGAGGGAAAGGAACCAAGTCTTATGCTTCTTTCTATTGGGTCTTCTGCATCATCTACTGCTATATAAAATTGAAGATTTAATAAACACTTGCTTGAAAAAATATGTAATCGTGTAACACAAGAACTACAGAGGTTAAAAGGTAAGTTCTTACACATTGCCCAAGATGTTTATCATAGATAGCTCATGTATTATTTAATGATTTCAAAAGATGCATTTGTTGCTCCCATCTAGGTCCACAAGTATAGTATCTTCTATTAGTGTAGATTAGCAATGATACAAAGGATCATCTCCCTCTTATTCTACAGTACATAACTTCTAGCTAGCTTCAAATTCCAAGAAGTTATTTGAATTTCAAATGAGCATTGTAACCACAAAGAACCCTTTTCAGAATGCAAAATGTCTTTGAAGTTTTAGAGCTTTATTATATGTGATTTTTGTAGCAATAAGACACCAAATTCCAGCCTGACTCAAGTATAGCATGAAATTTAGTATTTAGAAATGAAACTTAGTATTTTTTAAATGAAGTAAAAAGTGGAAAACTCATTATATAGTTGATATATAATATCCATGTTCTTTAATCAGTTAAGAATTTTCTTTTCCTAATAGAGGCACTTGGTAATAATTTTGATCACTATCCCTCATGGGGAAACAATCGAGGCACAATGCAATGTACTATTTCCATGCTTCCTATTTACATCTAATGTACTTGGCATTAATCAGGAAAATGAAGACTGAGAAAAAAATTTGGCCATGAATGGATATTTATTAACATCTCCCATAATTATAAAAGTACATTGTTGAATAGAAATAATTTACTTTAAAATTCGTTAAGTCATTCACTGAGCAGTTTAAATGGCTTCAGGCTGGGTATTTAAAAATTGGTGGCAGGATTTGGCAATAATTTCTTGGATATGACACCAAAGCATAGGCATTGAAAAAAATAGATAAATTGTACTTCATCAAGATTAAAAACTTATTTTTTTTTTTTTGAGACAGAATCTTGCTCTGTCACCCAGGCCAGAGTGCAGTGGCATAACCTCGGCTCACTGCAGTCTCTGCCTCCTAGAGGTAGAGGTTCAAGCGGTTCTCGTGCCTCAGCCTCCCGAGTAGCTGGAACCACAGGCGTGCACCACCACACCCAGCTAATTTTTGTATTTTTAGTAGAGACTGTGTTTCGCCATGTTGGCCAGGCTGGTCTCGAATTCCTGACTTCAAGTGATCTGCCTGCCTCAGCTCCCAAAGTGCTGGGATTACAGGCATGAGCCACCATGCCTGGCTGAGATTAAAAACTTTTTGCGTCAACACACACTATCAATAGAGTAAAAGGCAACCCATGGAATGAGAGAAAATATTTGCAAATCATATATCTGGATTGAGATCCAGAATATTTAAAGAATGCCTACAATTCAACAACAAAAACATCCTGATTAAAAAATGGGCAAAGGACTTGAATAGCTGTTTCTCCAAGAAGACACACAAATGGCCAATAAACACATGAAAAGATTCTCAGCATCACTAATCATTAGGAAAATGCAAATCAAAACCACAATGAGTCACTACTTCACATCCAGTAGGATGGCTATAATTAAAAAAAAAAAAGAGAAAAGAAGTGTTAGCAAAGATGGGGAGAAATTGGAACACTTGTGCATTGCTGGTGGGAATGTAAAATGCTGCAGCCACTGTGGAAAATGGCGTGGAAATTCCTCAAAAAATTAAACACAGGATTACAATATGGTCTAGCAATTCCACTTTTGGGTACATATCCAAAAGAACTCAAAACAGGGATTTGAACAGATATTTGTACACTTACATTCAATAATAGCAGCATTATTCATAATAGCCAAAAGGTGGAAAATACCTGTGTCCCTCAACGGATGAATGCATAAACAACATAGAGTATATATGTATAATGGAATATTATTCAGCCTTAAAAAGGAAGGAAATTTCAATATACACTACACACATGGATGAACCTTATAAACCAAAAATAAAATTCTAAGCCCCTCAACTGACTGGTGGACCCTCCCCTAGGCCAAAGGCATTCCAAAGGTAACCTGAAAAACTAATTTAGGCCATGATGGGAAGGGGGGGTTGGGACATACCTCATTATACCCTCCTGCCTTTAGAATTAGGGTACAGCTGACCAGCATTAACATTAAAACAAAGATCTGAAGACTGACAAAACAGACTTTTTAATAGCAATAAGACACCAAATTCCAGCCTGACTCTAGTATAGCATCACATGACAGATAGCAGGCCCTGTAAGGAATCAAAGTATTTTACCCCCTATATATATTTTTTCTTTCTTTTCTTTTTTTTTTTTTTTTCTTTGAGATGGAGTCTCGCTCTGTCACCAGGCTGGAATACAGTGGCATGATCTCAGTGGCTAATTTTTGTATTTTTAGTAGAGACAGGGTTTCACCATGTTGGCCAGGATGGTCTCGATCTCCTGACCTCATGATCCACCCGCCTTGGCCTACCTAAGTGCTGGGATTACGGGTGTGAGCCACCACACCTGGCCTATTTCTTTGACATATTTTGAAATGGCCCTGCAAAGCTGTCTCTTATGGGGAAAATTAACGTCCTGTAGAGAATCTCCATCCTTTTCCAGGTCTTTTCCCTGATCCAGGAGAGAATTTACTAAGACTCAGGCACCTTTTTAGGTCTGATGAGAGCTCTGAAGCCTGCTACCCAGAGGCTTCATCTGCATAATAGAACCATGGTCTCCACAACCCAGATATTCCTTTCTATTGATTCCAGGTCTTTAGATAATAACTCTTTCAACTAATTGCCAATCAGAAAAGCTTGAATTCACCTGTGACCTGGAAGCCCCCAATTCCAGTTGTTAAGCCTTTCCAGACGGAACCAATGCACACCTTATGTGTATTGATTGATGTCTTATATCTCCCTAAAATATATAAAACCAAACTGTGGCCTGACCACTTGGGCACATGTTCTCATAATGTCCTGGAGCTGTGCCATAGGCCATTGGGCACTCATATTTGGCTCAGAATAAATCTCCTCAAATATTTTACAGAGTTTGACTACTTTTGTCTACAACCTTGAGGACATAATGCTAAGTGAAATCAGCCAGTCACAAAAAAACAAATCTTGTGTGATTCCACTTACATGAGGTATCTAAGATAGTCAAATTCATGAAGATAGAAAGTAGAATGGTGGTTGCCCGAGTTGGGGGAGGGAGGAATTGGGAGTTTGTGTTTAATGGGTATAAAGCTGGGATAGATGAAAAAATTCTGGAGGTGGATATGATGACAGCTGCACATCAATGACAATGTGCTTAGTGCCACAGAAGTGTACACTTACAAATAGCTAAAATGGTAAAATTTTATATTACTTATATTTTATAACAACACAAAATTGGTGGTGAAGTAAGTCAGAATGTGCTTTGACCTGGAGAAGTAAGGAAAAACTCATCTGCTGCAGAATAGCTCCCTGGCCCAGGGTCAACAGTGTTAAAGCCAACTAAATATGGCCTGAGAAGGACTCCGTAACTTCTACATTTGAGTCCTTGTGGATGAACTGCAACCCAACTTAGTGGGTAACAAGACTGAAACCCGAACTTAGGAGTATGTGCCTGTAATAATAGGTGAGTCTTGGCCAATGCCAGAAGCCATACTTCAACCAGTCATACGCTTCTGAGTGTTCAAACTCTGTTCAAATAAGGTAAATGACAACCTGTAACCAATTCAGCTGTTTCTCTATCTCACCTCTGATTTCTATATGCCACTTCCCTTTTTTTTGTCTATAAATTTGTTCTGACCACGAGGCATCCCTGGAGATTCTTTGAATCTGCTGTGATTCTGGGGGCTGCCCGACTCCTGAATCATTTGTTACTTAATTAAGCTCCTTTAAATTCAATTCAGCTGAAGTTTTTCTTTTAAAAGTCTGGGTATTAAAAAAAATGGTGGCAGGATTTGGCAATAATTTCTCGGCTATGACACCAAATGCACAGGCCACAAAATAAAAAAATACATACTTCTTCATCAAGACAGCATTATGCTGCTGTTCCTTTAAATATTCTTATCACAGGTTTATTTTTGCCCAAAGCAGGTATTCCTGGAAAGGTATAAACTATTACATTATTAATATCTTAATGTATCAGACAAGTTATTTGAAAGTAATCAGAGTATGGCAGATTGCAAAAATGGACACAATTCCTTACTCCTCCCTATATCCGTGCCCTTGGCTAGGTAGTCTTGTACCTCCTCCTGTTAGGAAGAACAGTCTATTTCCCTATCCCTTGAATTCAGGCTACAAATGCAGTGAAAGTATGCTAGTTCCAAGACTAGGCCTCAAAAAGTATTGCACGCCCCTGGTTATGAAATATTTTGAGAACAAGCCCAGGCTAGCCTGCTGGGTGATGACAGATGGGGACACACACAAGCCTGCTGTGCTCGTGTCTGTGGCCTTAATCAATAGTCAGTTAATGTCCAACCCCACAGGGGGGCCATCCCTAGAGCAGCCAGCCCCCAGCTGACATACCAACTGGCTGCAGAGGCATGAATGAACCCAGGTGGACTCAGCCAAGTCTGACCCATATCAATGAACCCCCAGCTGACCAATTGATTCCAAAGCACTCATTGATGGTTGCAATTTTTAACCACAAAACTTTAGGATGAATTTATTACACAACAAGAAATAATAGACTAAGGTTGACTAAGAAGATGAGAGAGTGGAGGCAGATATTGTGGATCACTTACAGTGAGAAGAAGGGGGTACAAAAAAAGGTGAGATATTTTGCTGAGGGTTACCATGGCATAGAGGCAGCAAGCTATTTTAAAAGTCAGACCAAACGGCGCTGTTCCAAAAGTCAGGATTCACTATAAGTGACCCCTGCAAAGCCATTATCTTCTTTGACTCTCAGTTTTCTCAATTGTAAGATGAAAACAATACCATAAGGAGTTTGGAGACCTAAATGAATGAGGTCCGCTTATGAAAGTATGACACAACATGTTAGTAATCCAAAGTGATAGGCTAAGGCGATACTAAGAGGTAATAATAAAGCTTTATTTTCTTTATCTGTATCTAAAATGACAAAGCAATCATATAAATGGTTCCTTTAAAAAAAAAACTGCCAACCTGTTGCTTGGCAGACATAGTAAATGAAAGTTTTGCTGTTTCTCTATTCCCCATTTTTTTTGCCTCAGGGTGTATGCACCAACTTTATGATATGTTATTGCAACATTCATTTTGTTTTCAATAATGTCTTCCAAATCTAATGAATATAGAAAATATTTATAAGATGTAGGTGATATTTTGGTTTCCTTAATAGAGGGATGGTAGAAACTACCAATTATAATTTTTTTTAATGCTATAGAACCAGAGATAAAAATATGTAGCATTTTATTTATTTTTCTCAGAAAACGACTTGACTTACAGATATAGGTACAACTAGAGGGGATATTCTATTTTCCTTTTTTTTTTTTTTGAAACAGGGTCTCACTTTGTTGCCCAAGCTGGGGTTCAGTGGTATGATGACAGCTCACTGCAGCTTTGACCTCCTGGGTTCAAGCAATCCTTCCACCTCATCTTCCCAAGTAGCTGGGACTACAGGTGTGCCACCACACCCACCTAATTTTTCTATTTTTGTAGAGATGGGGTCTCATTATGTTTCCCAGGCTGGTCTCAAACACCTGGGCTCCAGCGATCTTCCTGCCTCAGCCTCCTAAAGTGTTAGCATTATAGGCATGAGCCACTGCACGTGGCCAATATTCTATATCTTTCTAATCGGTAATGCCAATCATACTATTTTATTATTTTAACTTTTTAAGCCATCATTATAAGGTTAAAAGAGCTCATCTTGTAATATTTCCTTTCTTACCATTTCCCTATAAGCTTATGGGTTATTATAAAATTTACTCATATTTCAAAATGACCTGAATATAAAACTTACTTTATAGTTCCTGAAGTTAGAATTAACTTTGAAGTTTGTTCCCCACCCTCTGGAACCTACATGAGGCAAAAATGTAGAGATTTAAAATTAGCCATATACACATTCCCCACAATTAAATAATAGTTGTCAAAATCATGTGGGAGTTCAACTTCACATCCTAAGAAACCACGAAAAGAAGATTGTCCTTTCTTCAGTCCAAGTCTAGTTCTGAATATTATACAATAATTAACAGAGGTAGGAACAACCGTAAACTGTACCTGAGTGAATCACATGTTTTTAAATTACTGAGCAGAAACAAGTGGGCAGAGATAATTGAATATACATAATTTCTTTTCATAAAGAATGCTGAAGGTAGATATCACCTTAGTTGAGTCTTTCCTAGCCCTTCTCATCTATCAAAGGATACCCTATACTATTTCTCCTTGAATACTTATGATGCATTTTTTTTGGTAATATATGTGTGTCTTTACTAACACAATAGAAACAATGTCTGGTGGCAGGTCTAATAATTACCACGAATTCAAAGTAGGGTCAAGGCCGGGTGTGGTGGCTCATGCCTGTAATCCCAGCACTTTGGGAGGCTGAGGTGGGCAGATCACTTGAGGTCAGGGGTTCAAGACAAGCCTGGCCAACATGGTGAAACCCCGTCTCTACTAAATATATAAAAATTAGCTGGGTATGGTGGTGCAAGTCTTTAGTCCCAGCTACTTGGGAGGCTGAGGCAGGAGAATTGCTTGGACCCGGGAGGTGGAGGTTGCAGTGAGCCAAAATCACACCACTGCACCCCAGCCTGGGCAACAGAGCAAGACTGTCTCAAAGAAAAAAAAAAAAAGAAGAAAGAAAAAAATCCCCACAAAATAAAGTAGGAATGAGCAAAATTATACAGGCATACCTCAGAGATATTGCAGGTTTGGTTCCAGACCACCACAATAAAGTGAGTCACACAAACTCTTTGGTTTCCCAGTGCATACAAAAGTCGTGTTTACACTACACTGTAGTTTATTAAGTATAGTGTAACCTATACTTAATAAACATACTGCAATAGCATTACATTTAAAAAAGTTAGACATACTTTAATTAAAAAATACTTTATTACCAAAAACGCTAATTATCATCTGAACCTACAGCGAGTCATTTCTACAATATTCCCAGCATCTTCACAAGAAGAAGGTTCCATCTTAAGGAACCGGTTTGTTTGCTCATCGATAAAAAGCAACTCCTCCTCCATTCAAGTTTGATCATGAGATGGCAGCAATTCAATGACATCTTCAGGGTCCACTTGTAGCTCTCCTGCTATTTCCACCACATCTGCAGTTACTTCCTCCACTAAGTCTTGGACCCTTCCAAGTCAACCACAAGTGTTGGAATCAACTTCTTTCAAATTCCTGTGAAGGTGGATATTTTGACTTCCTCCCATGAATTACAAATGTTTTTAAAGGCATATGGAATGGTGAACCCTTTCCAGGATTTACTTTGGCTAGATCCATCAGAGGAATCACTATTTATGGCAGCTATAGTCTTACAAAATTTATTTTTTTAAATAATATGACTTGAAAGTCAAAACTACTCATTGATCCATAGGCTGCAGAATGGATGTTGTGTTAGTGGGCATGAAAACAACATTCATCTCCTTGTACATCTCCATAAGAGCTCTTGGGTGACCAGATGCATTGTCAATGAGCAGTAATATTTTCAGAGGAATCTCTTTTTCTGAGCAGTAGATCTCAACGGTGGGTTTAAAATATTAAGTAAACCATGCCATAAACAGATGCGTTGTCATCCAGGCTTAGATGTTCCATTTCTGGAGTAAAGGCAAAGTAGATTATTGTTATTTTTGGTTATTGTTTTTGTTGCTATTGTTGGTTACTGTAGCTTTATTTATTTATTTCCATTTTTCTTTTAGATTCAGGGGGTACATGTGCAGATTTGTTAGAAGGGTATGTTTGCAAGATGCTGAGATTTGGGCTTGTATTGATCCTGTCACCTAGACAGTGAATATAGTACTCAATAGGCAGTTTTTTTTAACTCTTGCCCTCTCCCTCCTCCAGAGTTCCCAGTGTCTATTGTTTCCAACTATATGTCCATGTATACCCAAGATTTTAGCTCCCACTTACAAGTGAGAACATGCAATATTTGGTTTTCTGTTTGTGTTAATTTGCTTAGGATAACAGCGTCCAGCTGAATCCATTCTGCTGCAAAGGACATGATTTCATTCTTTTTTATGGCTGCATAATATTCTATGGTGTATGCACCAAATTTTCTTCATCCAGTCCACTGTTGATGGGCACCTAGGCTGATTCCATGTCTTTGCTATTGTGAATAGTGCTGCAATGAACATGTGAGTGCATGCATCTTTTTGGTAGAACAATTTATTTTCCTTTGGGTATATACCCAGTAATGGGATTGCTGGGTCAAATGGTAGTTCTAGTTTTAGTTTTTTGAGAAATCTCCAAACTGCTTTTCACAGGGGCTGAACAATTTACATCCCCACTAACCATATATAAGTGTTCATTCTTCTCCACAGCCTCACCAGCATCTGTTGTTTTTTTACTTTTTAATAATAGCCATTCTGACTGGTATGAGATGGTATCTCATTGTGGTTTTGATTTGCATTTCCCTGATGATTAGTGATGTTCAGCATTTTTTCCATATGTTTGTTAGCCACTTCTGTGTCTTCTTTTGAGAAGTGTCTGTTATATTCTTTGCCCACTTTTCAGTGGGATTATTTGATTTTTGCTTGTTGACTTGTTTACGTTCCTTATAGATTTTGGATATTAGTTAGAAATCTCTAGACTAATACATCTTTGTCAGATGCATAGTTTGCAAGTACTTTTTCTTTCTGTAGGTTTTTTATTCTGTTGATAGTCTCTTTGGATGTGCAGAAGCTCTTTAGCTTAATTAGGTCCCATCTGTCAATTTTTGTTTCTGTTGTAGTTGCTGTTGAAGACTCAGTCAAAATTCTTTGCCTAGGCCGATTTCCAGAAGGGTATTTCCTAGGTTTTCTTCTAGGTGATTTTTATAGTTTGAGAGGTCTTACATTTAAATATTTAATCCATCTTGAGGTAATTTGTTTATATGGTGAGCATCTTGAGGTAATTTGTTTATATGGTGAGAGGGAGAGTTTTATTCTTCTGCATTTGGTTTTATTCTTCTGCATTTGGTTAGCCATTTATTCTTCTGCATTTGGTTAGCCATTTATTCTTTTGCATTTGGTTAGCCAGTTTTTCCAGAACCATTTATTGAGTAGGAAGTCTTTTCTCCATTGCTTTTGTCAACTTTGTCAAAGATCAGTTGGTTGTAGGTATGCTGCTTTACTTCTGGGCTCTCTATTCTGTTCCATTGGTCTATATGTCTATTTTGTACCAGTACCATGCTGTTTTTGTTACTATAGCCTTCTAGTATAGTTTGAAGTTGGGTAAGGTGATGCTTCTGGCTTTGTTCTTTTTGCTAAAGATTGCTTTGGCTATTCAGGCTCTTTTTTGGTACCGTACAAATTTTAGAACAGTTTTTTCTAATTCTGTGAAAAATGACATTAGTAATTTTATAGGAATAGTATAGAATCTTTAGATTGCTTTGGCCAGTTTAGACATTTCAACGATGTTGGTTCTTCCAATCCATGAACATGGAATATTTTTCCATTTATTTGGGTCATCTCTGGTTTCTTTCAGCAGTATTTTGTAGTTCTCCTTGTAGAGATCTTTCATCTCCTTAGTTAGATGTATTCCTAGGTATTTTATTATTGTGTGTGGTTATTGTAAATAAGATTGTGTTCCTGATTTAGCTCTTAGCTTGAACATTGTTGGTGTACAGAAATGCTATGATTTTTTGTGAATTTTGTATCTGGAAACTCTACTGAAGTCATTTATCAGGTCAAGGAGCCTTTTGGCAGAGTCTTTATGGTTTTCTGAGTATAGAATCATATCGTCAGTGAAGAGAGATAATTTAACTTCCTCTTTTCCTATTTGGAGGCCTTTTATTTCTTTCTCTTGCCTAATTGCTCTGGATAGGACTTTTATGTTGAATAGGAGTGGTTAGAGTGGGCATTTCTGTCTTGTTCCAGTTCTTAAGGGGAATGCTTCCAGTTTTTGCCCATTTAGTATGATATTGGCTGTGGGTTTGTCATAGATGGCTCTTATTATTTTGAGGTATGTTCCTTTGGTGCCTAGTTTGTTGAGGGTTTTTTATCATGAAATGATGTTAAATTTTATCAAAAGCTTATTGTACATCTATTGAGATGATCATGCGTGTTTTGTTTTTAATGCTGCTTATGTGGTGAATCACATTTATTGATTTGAGTATGTTGAACCAAACTTGCATCCCAGGAATAAAGCCCATTTGATCATTATGAATTAATTTTATGATGTGCTGCTGGATTCCGTTTGCTAGTATTTGTAATGATTTGTATTCCCTTCCTATAGATGAGGAAACTGAATCTGAGAGGTTTAAGTTACCTTCTAAATTTCCACCATTACTGGTGGATCCCGTGTCTATTTGACTTCAGAGCTTATCTTCCTTCCAGGACCTCATGATTGATGTTAACTCTTTTCTTACTTCTCTCTGGCTAAATGAAAGTCATCAAGAGCCGAGGTTTTGTCCTGTTTTCATTCCTTATTCATCTTTGCATCCCCAATAATGGAACTGGATAAGACTGTGCTGCGAAAAATTGTGATTAAATGTATAATCATAGACTGAAGTATGGGAAAAGGAAGGGAGATTTATTGAATACCAGTTAACTTGTTTAATTTCATTTGATTAAATGCATAAATATTTTAGACTATTAGAAATGGACTATTATTTAAAATATTATTACTGGTTAATGTAGTGTATTAAGAAACAGTTTCAATACAATTAATGCATTTGTTCTTAACACCAGTTTAGAAAAAGCATCACAGTGTGTGCTACCTTTTTTTTTTTTTTTTTTTGAGACCGAGTCTCACTCTGTCACGCAGGTTGGAGTGCAGTGGCACAATCTCGGCTCACTGCAATCTCCACCTCCCGGGTTCAAACAATTCTCCTGCCTCAGGCTTCCGAGTAACTGTGATTACAGATGCGTGGCACCATGCCTGGCTAATATTTTATAACTATGTGCTATCTTACATAATTCTATAGAATCAAAAAACCACTTGAAATAGAGTCATAAACTTATGAAGTCTGAAAACCAAGGAAATGCTTATTTTTTCCAGGAATATTTCAATAATGCTCAACATCGTTGTGATATTAACTACCACTACAAAACTTCACAGTGATATTTGGGATAAACAAAGAATTGAAAGTGTCCATAAAAAGGTTATCATTACAGAGAAGAAATGATCCAAGAGAAATAAAGCACATGTTAACATAAAAACTTGTACACAAATATCCATAGCACTATTATCCCTAGTGCCCCAAAGTGGAAATGACCAAATGTCTATTGGCTGATGAATGAATAAACAAATGTGATACATTTTTTATAATGGAAGATTATTCAGCCATAAAAGGGAGTGAAGTACTGGTACATGCTACAACCTAGGTGAACTTTGAAAAGTTTATGCTAAGTGGAAGAATTCAGTAACAAAAGATCACAAATTATATGATTCTGTTAATATTAAATGTCCAGAATAACAAATCTGTAGAGACAGAAAATAAATCAGGGGTTTTCTTAGGGCTGGGATGAATGAGGGGCTTGGGGATGACAGCTAAAGGGTGAGGGGGTTTCTTTTTGAGGTGATAAAATGTTCTAAAATTAATTGTGGTGATAGTTGCATAACTTTGTGATATACTAAAAACCAACAAATTGTACACTTTAAATGAGTGAATTTTATGGTATGTGAATTACATTTCAATAAAGTTGTTACTGAAAATAAAATACTTTAAAAAACACTATAGGTAGATACAGATATTTGTCCAAAGAAACAAGATACTACAAATGTAGCTATTGCTATTTCAGTCTCTTCTCCCTCTCAGAGATAAGTAATTTTCTGAGGTTGATATATTTAATAAATATATTTCTTCCTTAGATTTTTATTATCTTTATTTTGTTAACTCAATTTTTCTGTTTTCACCTTGTTCATTTGGACTCTTAACTCATTAGCTTTTTCCCTTTCTTCGTATCTAGTAATATATGAAAGTACTACTATACATTTCCCTCTAAGTACACTGTCTCAGCTTCATGTGTAGTTTGGACATACATAGTCATTGTCATTTAGTTCTAAATAGTTTCTAATTATCTCATGATTTTCATCTGAGCCTCAATATTATTCAAAAGTATGTTTTCTGAAAAAGTTTCTAAGTGATTGAGGTAGTTGGTTATCAACCAAGTGAAGTTGGTTACCACTTTAATTATTTCTAATTTTATTAAATTATTTCTAATTTATTGAGTTGGGGTCAGAAATGTGCTGCATGTGAATCAACATTTGCTTTATGACCTAATACATGGTAGAAACAGAAATTTGTCTTGTGACCAGGTAGCATGTGGTCAAGTTTTGTAAGTGTTCCATGTATGCTTGAAAAGAAAGTATTTAGTTGTTAACATTTTATATATACATATATATATATTCTACATATTCTATCTATCTATCTGTCTGTCTGTCTATCTGTCTATCTATCTATCTATCTATCCATCTATCCATTCATCCACCCATCCATCTCATCTATCTCCATGAATACATTGCTCAAATTTTCAACAATCTTACTAAATTTTGGACTGCTTTGTCTATCAGTTGCCAAGTGAGATATATTAAATATCTACCACAAATATGGATTTAGACATTTTTTTCCTTTTAAATCTGCTGAATTTTGAATTACATATTTTAAGGCTATACTGTTAGGTGTATACAAGTTCAAGATTATTTTATCTTCTCAGTTAATTGTTCTTTTTATCAGTATGACTCTTTAATCTCAATAATGTTTTTGTTTTAAAGTCTATTTTATCTGATATTAATATAATCACTTTCTTTTGATAGTTCCTCTTCCTCCATCACTTTACTTTCAACATTTCTGTGTCATTACATTTTAGTTGGATCTCCTATATATAGAAAATAACTGGAGTTTTTAAACTGAGATTTTCTGTCAAATGGGAAATTTAGTCCATTTACACTTATTGTGATTGTCAACATAGTTTCATTTATTTCTACTATCTTTGTGTGTGTGTGTGTGTGTGTGTGTGTGTATTTGTAGTTATCTTGCTTTTCCTTTGCATCCCAATTTCTTATTTCCTATATCCTGTTAGAATTGGTTGAGTGTTCTTTATCCCCCCCTCTGCTCTCACTCTTCTGGTTAGGAAGTTATACATCTTATTTCTATTATTTTAGTAAGTACTGCTATTTTTTTAAACCTTTAATTTTGAAATAATTATGGATTCATAGTAGGTTGCAAATAAATGTATAGGGGGTTCCTAGGCATATTTCCTCTAACTGCCCTCCCTAAATGTTTACATCTTACACAACTACAGTAAAATATCAAAACCAAGAAACTGGCATTGGTAAATACCTTATTAGATTTCACCAATTATATATGAACCCATTTGTGGTGTGTGTGTGTGTGTGTGTGTGTAACCACCACCACAATCACAATATGCATCTGTACCATCACCATAAGACTCCCTTGTATTACCCCTTTATAGATATATCCTCTTTCCCTCACCATTCCTAACCCCTACCAACCACAATCCAATCCGTTCTCCATTTCTATGTTATTTCAAAAATATTGTTACATACCTGGAATCTAGAAGTATGTGTACTTTTGAAGTTGCCTTTTTTCACTAAGCATAATTTCCCTGAGTCTCATCTAAGTTGTTGGGTCATTCCTTCTCATTGCTGAGTAGTATTCCATGGTATGGATATGCCACAGTTTGTTTAATTATTCACTCATTGAATGACTTTTGAGTAGTTTCCAGTTTGGGGCTGTTTTAAATAAAGCTTCTATAAACGTTCGTGTACAAATTCTACATGAAAATAAATCTTCATTTTCTGGGATAAATGCCTGAAAGTGTAATTGCTGGTTTGTGTGGTAAGTCCATTTTTAGTTTTGAAAGGAACTGCCAAACTATTTTTCAGAGCTGTACAATTTTACTTTCCCATCAGAAATATATGAGTGATCCAGTTTCTCCACTAATTTATCTCCATTCTTGACATAAATTCTAAAGTTAATCAATATTTCCAGCCTCCTGAGCATTATAAAAGCTTCCATTTGTTTTAACTACAATCTTTCTTCTGTCCTATCTCATATGTTGTTGACTAGTGTATCAGTTCTATCTTGTATTTATATCCTCAAACTAGTTATGATGATTATTATTTTTTAACCAGTATTATTTTTTAGAGCAGTTTTAGGTTCACAGCAAAATTGAGAGGAAGGTACAGATTTCCCATTTCCTCCCTGCCTCCACACATGCACAGCCTTTCCCATTCTCATGAATCAAGAGTAATACATTTGTTACATTTCATGAACCTACATTGAAACATCATCATCACCCGAAGTTCATAGTTCACATTAGGGTTCACTGTTAGTTTTTTATGCTCTATGGGTTTTGGTAAATGTACAATGACTTGTATCCACCATTATAATATCATACAGAATAGTTTCACTGCCCTAAAAATCCTCTGTGCTCGCCTATTCATCCCTTCCTACCCACAACACCTAGCAACCACTGATCTTTTTACTGACTCCATAGTTTTGTCTTTTCTAAAATATTATATAGTTGGAATCATATAGTATGTAACCTTTTCAGATTCACTTTTTTCGCTTAGTAATATGCATTTCAACTTCTATGTCTTTTCATGGCTTGATAATATTCCATTATCTGGATATACCACAGTTTATCTATTCAGCTACTGAAGGACACCTTGGTTGCTTCCAAATTTTGGTAATATGAATAAAGCTGCTATAAACATCCATGTGCAGGCTTTTGTGCAGACATAAGTTTTCAATGCGTGTGGGTAAATACCAAGGTTGCTGAATTTCCTGGTAAGAGAATGTTTAGTTTTGTAGGAAACTGCCAAACTGTCTTCCAAAGTGGCTATACCTGCATTCCCACTAGCAATGAATAAGCTCCTAGTCATTATTATTGTTCCATACAGTCAGTACTTGCCTCCTTACTTGTCCATGTTTACCCATTTCTTTCTTTCTTTCTTTCCTTCTTTCTTTCTTTCTTTTTTTTTTTTTTGAGACAGTCTCACTCTGTTGCTCAGGCTGAAGTGCAGTTGCGTGATCTCGGCTCACTGCAACCTTCACCTCCTGGGCTCAACCAATTCTCCTGCCTTGCCTCCTGAATAGCTAGAACTAGTGCATGCCACCATGCTCGGCTAATTTTTGTATTTTTAGTAGAGATGGGGTTTCACCACGTTGGCCAGGCTGGTCTTGAACTCCTGACCTGAAGTGATCTGCTCGCCTTGGCCTCCCAAAGTGCTGGGATTACAGGCGTGAGCCACTACACCCAGCCCATGTTTACCTATTTCTTGCTCACCGCTGTTCTTATTTTAAATAACAGCTTTATTGAGATATAATTTATATTCCGTAATGTTCAGCCTCTTAAAATGTACAACTCAATAGTTTTTAATATACCCATATAGTTGTGCAGCCATTACCGCGATCTAATTTCAGAATATTTTCATCACTTGGCCGGACACAGTGGCTCATGCCTGTAATTGCAGGACTTTGGGAGGCTGTGGTGGGTGGATCACTTAAGGTCAGGAGTTCCAGACCAGCCTGGCCAACATGATGAAACTCTGTCTCTACTATTAATAAAAAATACAAAAAATTAGCTGGGCATGGTGGCACATGTCTATAGTCCCAGCTACTTGGGAGGCTGAGGTGGGACAATCGCTTGAACCTGGGAAGCTGAGGTTGCAGTGAGCTGAGGTTGCACCACTGCACTCCAGCCTGAGCGACAGAGTGAGACTCTGTCTCAAAAAAAACCAAAAAAGAATATTTTCATCACCTCAAAAAGAAACTCCATAGCCATTAGCAGACATTTCCCATTCCCTCCTCCCCACAGTCCATGGCAACCATCAATTTACATTCTGTCTGTATGAATTTGCCTATTCTGGACATTTTATATAAATGGACTCATACAGTATGTGGCCTTTTATGCCTGGTTTCTTTTACTTAGCATAATGTTTTCGAGGCTCATCACATTGTAGCGTGTACCAGTATGTATCACTTCTAGAGCATGTATTATTTCTTTTTATGGCTATGTAATATTCCATTGCATGAACATACTACATTTTATTTATCCATCAGTTAAAATACTACATACTACATACTACATTTTATTTATCCATCAGAATAAATAAAATACATTTTATTTATTCATCAGTTGATAGATATTTGGGTTGTTTTCATGTTTTGGATATTACGTTCTTGCATCTTATTTTTTTTCTTCTGGCTTCAGTGTCCTTCTTCCTGAAGAAAACTTTAGTAGCTCTTTCAATAAAATTCTTTGAATTGCAAACTCTCTGTCACTTTGCAAATATCTTCATCTTTCCTCTTGAATAGAGAAGTATAGGCTGACAGTAATTTTACTCAGCACTTTGATGATATTATTCTATTGACTTTTGGCCCTTACTGTTGTTGTTGATAAGTAGGTTGTTAGTCTAATTGTTGCTCCTTTGTAGACAATCTGTTATTTTTCTCAGAATGCTTTTAAGATTTTCTTTTTCATGGTTTTTTTGTTGTTGTTGTTTGTTTGTTTTGTTTTTGCAATTTTACTACAATTTCTGTATATGTGATTTAGGTTTTGTTTGGGACTCATGCTTCCTCAATTTGAGGATTCATGTCTTCACTAATTCTGTTAGCTCTCCACCATTATCCCTTTAAATGTCATCTACCCTTTGTTCTCTCTTTCTCCTCCATATGGAACTCCTCTTACTCATACATTAGGCCTTTCATTCTAACCCCTTGTTTCCTAAGATCTCTTCTATATTTTCCAACTCTTTATCCCTTTGTACTGAATTCTGGATAATTTCCTCAGATCCGTCTTCCAGTTTACCTTTCCTGACTTCCCTCTTCTGAATTAAGTCTTATATATTTCTATCAGGACATGTATTATACAATACTGCAATTAATTTTTACAAGGCCATTTCTCCACTAGACTATAAGCTCCTTGAAGGCAGAGCTGTGACTTACACACAAACTCATCTTTTAAACCCTAATGACTAGTACAGACCTGGCACAGAGACATTGTTTATTAAATACCATTTGAACTGAACTATCAGATCAAATATAAACTGTCTAGAAATAGGAAATTTTGACCTTTGGCACTAGAAGGATCTCAGTGAGTAAGTATTTTATAATAACTGAGGTTTGAATATACCAAACACGCAGTTTCTGTGAGAGCAAAATTTGTCCCAGAGTTCAGATTTCAACAATTAAAAGTGTAGTAAAAAGCTACTTGCTGACTTTTAAAATCTAGTGAATTTGAATTATACTAAAAAAATAAGAAACATATTGGTATAAAGCAGCTGTCAGAAACAGTTTCCTGATAATACTCTGTATAAACTGATACATCTTATTCTATATTTTTTCTGAAATTTTGTCTAATTATTCAAGGTTGATTGCATGCTTATTAAATTTATTTAATACATTCCTTTGAATGGTAGTAACACAGTAAATCCTCATTAACTCCCCTAATTATTGGGAAGGAAAACTTCAAATTTGCAATGCTTTTGAAAGATGGTGGTTTGATTACCTTCAAAGACACACAGTAACTTGAGGTAACCATTACTAAATACTGCTTCCAATTACAAGCTCTGGTAAATGTACTTTAATGACTACAAACTCCTGCAATCAGAAGTATCATTTGCATACATTGAGCAGGTCCTTAGAAACTTCCCATTACATTAGATTAAAAATGTCTAGTTTACATCATTACTTATTTAGCACGTTATCTCTTTTTCTAACATTTTAGAACTAATGGAAGTTTAAATGTCTCTTTCTCTTGTTTTCTCTTTCTTCTACTCCCCCGCTTCCCTGTCCTTTTACTGGTCAGGGAAGAGAACAGAGCCAGAGAAGGAAAGTGTCTTACGCAAAGTCACACAGCTAGATAGCAGCCAAATTTTGAGCCCAAGGCACCCAGGTCAAGTCTGAATCACTATTTATCTGTAGCATGCAATAGATAACTTTTTGGCTAGTCAATGTCAATGTACCACAAGTTTTTAATTAGCAGAATTTGTTTCTTTTTCTCAATACAAATGAAATAAAGCAATGACAATAGTTAGGAGGAAAGGTTGTTCCACATCTTAATAATGTAGTTACAAGTAGAGGCCAGAAACACAGGAAGATGCCTTTAATTAATGTCTGCAGTGCTCACTGTTGTCACCACTGCAGCGTAATTTCTGGCTTTTCCAGGATGTCTTGGCAAATACATGGTGGCGGCCACAGCATACAATTTATATAGAATGAGGTTCAAAATAGCGGCATTGATAAGTATTAAGATATTTTAATTGTATTTGGAATAACAATTTTCTATCCTACTTTTATTAGCCAGAATGTTCTTTAGATACTTCAAATTGACCTGTAGTATTGTGTTATTGACCTGTAATCCATTGTGGAGCGAAAGCAGTGATTTGGCCGTATGGAGACAGGATATGGTAATACAGGGGTGTGTGGAATTGGTGATCTGTCACAGCTCTAGCTTTGAACTCAACCATATTCCTGGCTCTGTCTTCAAAACATAAATTCAAAATCAGATCCCAGTGGAGCTAGTACATGGCAGAAAAGCACCACAGATTCTGAGCTCGTTTTGAACACAGTAATGGTTGTATGCAATTCACAACTGGAATAATGCTTTGTATGCAACTCACAACTGGAATAATGCTATCTCTTGTTCCTGGCAATAAAACATGCATGAACTGGAAATGAGATCTAGTGTCTTGTATCAGCAATAGTACAGGTTGAGTGATTTAGATCAACTAATTACTGCAGAAATGACCGTAATGCCCTGTACACACCAGGGGACATGTCTGAGACATGGGTGTTCAGCTCACCCCATTTCATGGTGAACTCTTAGGAATGAGCTGGAGTTGTTTTGCATTTGTACCCAGTAGACAGGTAGGCACATGATATATCTCCAGGACAGTTAGGACAGGACAAGAAGACATCCAAACTCTTAGAGATACATCTTTAAGTATTTAGGGGTAAAGATTTATAACATGTGCCTCTGACTTTCAAATAGTCCATTACTATATATCTATCTATCTATCTATCTATCTATCTATCTATATATATATAGAGAGAGAGAGAGAGAGAGAAAGAGAGAGAGAGAGAAACAAATATTTCACAATGTTAACACTTGGTGAATCTCCAGGTGAGGGACATATGGTATTTATTGTACTACTCTTTTTTACTTTTCTATAGGTTTAAAATTTTCCAAGCTAAAAAATTTTAAATACACCCTCCTTTGCAGGCTCAGTGAAATTAAGGAGAAGATGGATTTATTTAAAAATAGAGTTAAGAGGAGATGATAACAAGAGAAGAAATGAAAAGGAAGCTGGCAGAACCAAGAAAAGATGTTAAGGAGAAAAATAAAACCATTGCGCAACTGAAAACCACATGTAGGCACCGCTTGAGAAAAACACACTATGTAGAGGGAAAGGACATGAAATGAAAGTGATCAGAGAGAAGAGGAGAGATGTAGGGGACAGACAACTTCAGCAAGCTCACATCAGGATGTTATCCATTCAGTCATGCATCCATTTGGTATTCATTCAGCAGCTGCTAAATGTTAGGTCCTATGTCAGGAATCAAGGATGCAAAGTACCCCCAAGAAGCTCAGAAGGAGTAGAAGGATGTTACCAGATGCTGGGAAGGGTACTGGGGTAGGGGGCGGTGACGTGGGGATGGTTAATGGGTACAAAAAAACAGGAAGAATGAGTAAGACCAACTATTTGATAGCACAACAGGGTGACTACAGCCAATAATAACTTAAATGTGCATTTAAAAACAACTAAAAGAGTATAATTGGATTGTTTGTAACACAATTATAAAAGCTTGAGGGGATGGATTCCCCATTCTCCATGATGTGATTATTAAACATTGCATGCCTGTATCAAGACATCTCATGTACCCCATAAATATGTGTACCTAATAGGTACCCACAAAAATTAAAAATTAAAAAATTTTAAAAGGGAAGCTGAGAAGAAGTAGAGAAAGCAACCACTAACAAGCAGAGCACAGCCTGTTCAATCTCTAATAGAGGTGTGCTCCGCAAAACCCCAGGGAACAGAGAAGACAGAGTACAAATCTGTCTAGGGTAGGGACTGTACTTGTTTGCTGTGGCCATTGTACCAAATTACCACAAAATATGGTGGCTTAACATAACACAATTTATTCTCTCAGAGTTCTGGAGGCTAGAAGTCCAAATTCAACTTCGTTGGGCTGAAATCAAAGAGTCAGGAGGATACCTGTGATGACATTTAGGCCCACCTGGGTGAATGAGATTTCCATCTCAAGATCCTTACTTGAATCACATCTGCAAAGCCCTCTTTTTGCCATGCAAGGTAACATTCAAAGAAGACTTTGGGATCTAGATGCAGATATCTTTTGCTGGGGGATCTTTGTTCAGCCTACTCCAGTGATGGAGTTAGGGAAGCCTCGCAGGGTGATATCTCACCAGGGTGAGTGCATGCTGGCAAAGGGCAGGGCAAGTACAGGGGCCCAAGATGCAGCAAACAAGGGACCCTGCAGGCCTGAAAGCAGAGGACTGCAGTATAGCTGGTCTGGAGAGGCAAGCAGGAGACGTTTTGTGCCACAGATCCGTAGGCGGTGCTAAGACACAAAGAACTCAAAGAACACAAAGACACAAACTAGAGAAGGATAAGTCCAGATTTGGCTTTTGGAAGACTCATCCTAGCTGCAGTGTGGAGGATGGACTGGCAAGGAGACCAGGGAACAGGAAGACCAAGCAGGAGATAGATCTAGGAGTTCAGACAAGAAGTAGGGGCAATGAGGATAGTTAATTAAAACAGTGTCCTAAAGAAACAATACCAGCTGGGCGTGGTGGCACGCACCTGTAGTCCCGGCTACTCAGGAGGCTGAGGTGGGAAGATCACTTCAGCCCAGGAGTTTGAGGCTGCAGTGAGCTATGATTGTACCACTGCATCCAGCCTGGGCAACAGAGTGAGACCCAGTCTCTAAAAACAAAAAAGAAAAGAAAAAAGAAACAATATTCATAGCAGCAAACATTGGAAACAACCTGAACTACGGTAATGCTTTTTAGATTACTGGGTGGGTTGTGCTATTTTTACCACTAATCTCCTTTGTTCTTGTAGATAATTGAGTTGTCTGCAATAATAACACAAACCGAGTTAAAACTATAATCCTATATGTGAAAAAGAAGAAAAAAATTTTCAGTCAGGAGCAGATTTTTAATTTGTTATCTTGGTTATTGTATGCTATTGGGTTGTTGTGTTCCTATCCTGAGAAAGCTGTACAACACCAGATCCAAATCGGGTTATTTAAAAGCCAACATAAAGGCTCAGGGTTACATAACACAGTACGTCGTTGCTATTCTACAAGCTGTTTCATGCCAATTTTTAATCAACCTTAAAGCCTAGGCAGAAAACCCCAACATATTGCCTTCCCATGCAATTAAGAACGATTACATTTGTCTTTTACTAGGGAACACATTTATTTATATAATTGTACATTCTTTGCTTTTAAAAACAAAATTTCATTAAAAATAAGCCTGAGTTTTACTAAGAAGCCACCATGTTTTTTCATTTCTGAGAAATGTAAGTCTCAGCAGAGCAAATTTATGGAAAAAGCAATACATTTAATAACACACCCTTTGAGGGCTTTTAACACTTTGTTAAATGGAGAGCAACAATAGTCAAGAAAAGGTGAGATTCCAGTTAAGGAAGTCTTAAACTTGGTTCTATTACAAAACAGCTTAATCCTGTGTAATATTGGGGAGGAAATTTTTGAAACAAAAGCAGACATGCTGAACAAAAAGAATGCCACTGTCTATGTCCAGGTCAATATAGGGCCTTATAACTTTCATGTTTTACAACAACATGTTTATTATAATAGTTTTAACAACCCATAATCCTTTGTTTCCAAAGAAGCAGGATTGCAGGCCACCTTTTGCAAGCCCAGCCCAGGTTTGGAACAAGGCGTCCTCTGCAAAAGCTGGATGCTGTGACCTCTGTCAGCTGCAACGCTCTACCCCACACCTGCCTGGGTTTCCGGAGTGCATACTCTATTTGGGAGCAATGCCTGCCTTGAACTCCAACAGTATTTTGTCAGCATCTTTCCCCAAAGACTAAACTCTACAGCCCTATATCAAGTATTAGCCACTGGGTGAGTTTCTGCCTTGATATGGGGAGGGATTGAGATGATGTTGCCACTTACTCACTGATCTCTGCCAGAGACTCCTGAGGCCCTCACCACCCACCAGATTAGACCTTTCTGAAATCGAGGCAGACAATCAAGTTCAAGTTTGCTATACCCCTTAGACATTGTGACTTGGGCTCTTCACAACCTCTAAAGGGCCAATCCTCACAGCCAGGCTAATTTCCACATCCCCAAGCCCACTATTCCTGGCAAAAACCTCATATCCCACTGGCACAGCAGCCAGGTCCCAACACACCTCATGGTCAATGTTCATATGACACCCACAGGATTCACTGATGGCAATTGTCATTTGGGTCGAACTGCCCATTTCTCTACCATTGTGACTCCAGCAGCCATATCCAAATGTATATCACAATGTTTCCTCTTCTGCTTTGGCTCTCTTATTCACAATCACAAAACAGTACCAGGTTAGTTCTGGAAGTTTAATGTAAATAACTCACCAGGTTATATAAGGAGGGTGACTTCTAACCACTCTTTCAAATGCTTTTCAAGTATTTCTAAGGCATTCTCTCTCTCTCTGTCTCTCTCTCTCTCTCTCTGTCTCTCTCTCTCACACACACACACACACACACACAATGTATATTACAAAAAATGCAGCTACTTTTTGAGGTCATAGTCCATGTTTTCTGACTCTTTGGTAACACTGCCTTATAGAGAAGGCCTCTCTGCTTACAGTTTTTCTTGAATGGAATGTTGGTTACATTTTGGACCCTCATTGTTTCACTGACTCAGCCTAATGTGGGCTGTGA
The DNA here is from genome assembly GCF_028885655.2 of Pongo abelii. Lineage (NCBI taxonomy): Eukaryota > Metazoa > Chordata > Mammalia > Primates > Hominidae > Pongo > Pongo abelii. The sequence goes on from NC_071992.2 coordinate 114,196,048, forward strand.
TAAGAGGGAACACAATGCAGACAGCCCCCAAAACAGCCCTGGAATGATCAGAGCCCTGCAAGTCCAGAGGCTGAAGAGGAAATAAAGATCCCCAGAATTCACAGGATTCACCTCAAACTTGAATGAGATATTCACAACGCTAACATGACCCCTAGGGATCTATACAGTATTATATTTGCACACCATAACCTAAGTCAGCTAAATGCACTAAACTTGTCCTACCTACTGAAGAGGTGTTTGCTGATAAGAAATTGCCAAGCAAGAAGCAAGATAGAGACCAAGCAGAGGACACTGCCTTTGCCATTTATTCCCTTTAATTTTTCTATCAATAGGAATGAGTAGAGGCCTTTCTAGAATTCCTTGGGGTAAGGAGAGATATATTTAGAACTTGGAAATAGTCACTGCTTAGGGATGATGCTTTTGAAAATATTTCAGAAATTAAACCTATAATCTAAGCTTCTAAGGAGATTACTGTTCAGGTCCCACCAACAAAGACAAGGCAGAGTAAGTGGGTTATTCTGGGGAGCCGCTCATGTGAGCCAGGACACAGAACTGAAAGGTCCTGGGTGAGCTGGGAGTGGTGTTAGCCCAAGGTTGTCCCATGAAGACAAAAATCCATAGGAGGAGGACTTGAGCCCACCTGTGGGGACATTGCTGTTGGGGCATACAGTGCCCTTTCTCTTGGTTACAGGACTCCTATTTCAGGTGGGTGTCCAGTCCTTCTCAAGGGTGCCCATGTGCTTTGGGAACACTAAGCCAAGTAACTCCAGCCTTGGTGACTGGTATGAGACAGGACATGGTCTTAACATCATCCAATCAGACTAAAGCCCATGTTTTTTCATTAGTGGTTGAGAAAGTCAAGTTCTTTCTTCCCGGGGGGGTGAAAGGAAGTATGTACCCTAGAGGGGCGAGCCTGCTAAAAGTGGAACCAACAACCCTGAAGAACAAAAGTTGAAAATGAGAGTGAGGAACTGAGCATTCACCATATTTTTAAAGCCTCCCTAGATGGAGGCTTGACTGAACCTAGAGTTCTTCTGGCCTTTTACATCATCCAAATGGATTACTTTCTTTTCTTATTTAAGTCAGTTAAAGTTAGTTTCTTTCTTTCTTTTTTTTTGTAACTTGCAACCTAAAGCCTCTTAACTTACAAAACATTCATGGTAGGGAAGCCAAGTTCAAAGACCAGAAGAGAGACTGACTCCTCTTGCAAGCTAAAGAAATCAGGCCAATTGTCCAAGTTCCTGAAGGAGGAAACAATTTGAGAGTTGCAAAGAAGGTGAAGTGGGGTCAAGTGATGAAATGGTTTAAATGTGTCCCCCAAAGTTCATGTGTTGGAAACTTAATCTCCAATGCAACAGTATTGAAGGGTGTGACCTTTATGAGGTAATTAGGTCACGAGGGCTCTGCCTTCATGAGCAGATCAATGTCTTTGTTTCTGGAGTAGGTTTCTTATAAAAGCAACTTTGGCCATCTCTTGCTTTCTCTTGCACATTCTTTCACCATGTGATGCTTTCCCTAATGTTATGACATAGCAAGAAGGCCCTTACCAGATGCAGCCCCTGGACCTTGGACTTCTCAGCCTCCTGAACCATGAGCTGAATAAACTTCTATTGTTTATTAATTACCCGGTCTGTGGTATACTATTATAGCAGCTCGAAAAAGACTAAGCTGATTTAGGGAACCAGTGCTGAGACCACAGGCAAGCAGCCAGACACTCATCTTATGCAGACCTGGTATGGCCTGCCAAGCTCAGGGTGGGTCTCTGAAGAAGTCATTTTGGGGCAAATGCAATCTTCAGCGAGGCATGGAGCTCATAACTAAATATATGTTAGCCCATATTTACATTAGGGATCAGTCAGCACCTCCTGATATGTGCCAAAGATGGCAAGATACCTTGTTGAGGCCAGGCATGGTGGCTCATAGCTGTAATCCCAGCACTTTGGGAGGCCGAGGCAGGTGGATCACCTGAGGTCAGGAGTTTGAGACCAGCCTGGCCAACATGGTGAAACCCCATCTCTACTAAAAATACAAAAATTATCTGGGCATGGTGGTACACAGCTGTTGTCCCAGCTACTCAGGAGGCTGTGGCAGGAGAATCACTTGAACCCAGGAGGCAGAGGTTGCAGTGAGCTGAGATCATACAACTGCAACTGCACTCCAGCCTGGGTGACAGAGTGAGACTCTATCAAAAAAAAACAAAAACAAAAACAAAAACAAAAACAAACACGTTGAGAGTGACCAAGGGCTGGGAAAGTGACATGGTGAGGCAAATGTGTAGTGTGTACATCCTGAGAGCTATATGGAGGGGCAGTAGAGTGCTATCTGTCAGGCCTCATGCAATTAGGACACTTTGGTGGGCCATGACAGACTGGGTGAAGAGATTTGACTTTATGTAAAATGTAAGTCTGTTGGAACATAGGATGGGGAAGGGGCTAGTTAACAGAAGTTATAAATGGAGTAGAGGAATATCGGTCTTTCAGGAAAAAAAAAACAAGCTAAAATAAATGGCACAAAGTCTTATGTTAACACTAAGTGAGCTTTCCTAGGCTAGGGTGGTGGTCCTGCTGGTTGGTTAAACTACAGTCAGGGTCTATGAAATATGATGACACTGTTGCCACCAAACACCTCTGTCAGCTGTTCCCAGTGCTACACGCACCACCTTTCCAACCTGGAAGTCTGGAAAGTGGCTGAAGACATGGGAAGAATCTCTGCCTTAGTACTTCGAGATATCAAGTGTTCCAATTAGAAAATGACTCTCATTAGGAAGTGTTCTGAAATGTGACTGAAAGGGAGGCAAACAGGGGGGAGGAGCCAAGATGGCCGAATAGGAACAGCTCTGGTCTACAGCTCCCAGCGGGAGCGACGCAGAAGACGGGTGATTTCTGCATTTCCATCTGAGGTACCGTGTTCATCTCACTAGGGAGTGCCAGACAGTGGGCGCAGGTCAGTGGGTGAGTGCACCGTGCGCCAGCCGAAGCAGGGGCGAGGCATTGCCTCACTCGGGAAGCGCAAGGGGTCAGGGAGTTCCCTTTCCAGGGGTGACAGATGGCACCTGGAAAATCGGGCCACTCCCACCCAAATACTGTGCTTTTCCGACGGGCTTAGGAAACGGTGCCCCAGGAGAGTATAGCCCGCACCTGGCTCAGAGGGTCCTACGCCCACGGAGTCTCGCTGATTGCTAGCACAGCAGTCTGAGATCAAACAGCAAGTCGGCAGCAAGGCTGGGGGAGGGGTGCCCGCCATTGCCCAGGCTCGCTTAGGTAAACAAAGCAGCCTGGAAGCTTGAACTGGGTGGAGCCCACCACAGCTCAAGGAGGCCTACCTGCCTCTGTAGGCTCCACCTCTGGGGGCAGGGCACAGACAAACAAAAAGACAGCAGTAACCTCTGCAGACTTAAATGTCCCTGTCTGACAGCTTTGAGGAGAGCAGTGGTTCTCCCAGCACGCAACTGGAGATCTGAGAACGGGCTGACTGCCTCCTCAAGTGGGTCCCTGACCCCTGACCCCCGAGCAGCCTAACTGGGAGGCACCCCCCAGCAGGGGCAGACTGACACCTCACACGGCCGGCCAGGTACTCCAACAGACCTGCAGCTGAGGGTCCTGTCTGTTAGAAGGAAAACCAACAGAAAGGACATCCACACCAGAAACCCATCTGTACATCACCATCATCAAAGACCAAAAGTAGATAAAACCACAAAGATTGGGAAAAAACAGAGCAGAAAAACTGGAAACTCTAAAAACCAGAGTACCTCTCCTCCTCCAAAGGAACGCAGTTCCTCACCAGCAATGGAACAAAGCTGGACGGAGAATGACTTTGACGAGCTGAGAGAAGAAGGCTTCAGACGATCAAATTACTCCGAGCTACGGGAGGATATTCAATCCAAAGGCAAAGAAGTTGAAAACTTTGAAAAAAATTTAGAAGAATGTATAACTAGAATAACCAATACAGAGAAGTGCTTAAAGGAGCTGATGGAGCTGAAAACCAAGGCTCGAGAACTACGTGAAGAATGCAGAAGCCTCAGGAGCCGATGCGATCAAATGGAAGAAAGGGTATCAGCCCTGGAAGATGAAATGAATGAAATGAAGCAAGAAGGGAAGTTTAGAGAAAAAAGAATAAAAAGAAACGAGCAAAGCCTCCAAGAAATGTGGGACTATGTGAAAAGACCAAATCTACGTCTGATTGGTGTACCTGAAAGTGACGGGGAGAATGGAAACAAGTTGGAAAACACTCTGCAGGATATTATCCAGGAGAACTTCCCCAATCTAGCAAGGCAGGCCAACATTCAGATTCAGGAAATACAGAGAACGCCACAAAGATACTCCTGGAGAAGAGCAACTCCAAGACACATAATTGTCAGATTCACCAAAGTTGAAATGAAGGAAAAAATGTTAAGGGCAGCCAGAGAGAAAGGTCGGGTTACCATCAAAGGGAAGCCCATCAGACTAACAGCGGATCTCTCGGCAGAAACTCTACAAGCCAGAAGAGAGTGGGGGCCAATATTCAACATTCTTAAAGAAAAGAATTTTCAACCCAGAATTTCATATCCTGCCAAACTAAGCTTCAGAAGTGAAGGAGAAATAAAATACTTTACAGACAAGCAAATGCTGAGAGATTTTGTCACCACCAGGCCTGCCCTAAAAGAGCTCCTGAAGGAAGCGCTAAACATGGAAAGGCACAACCGGTACCAGCCACTGCAAAATCATACCGAAATGTAAAGACCATCGAGACTAGGAAGAGACTGCATCAACTAACGAGCAAAATAACCAGCTAACATCATAATGACAGGATCAGATTCACACATAACAATATTGACTTTAAATGTAAATGGACTAAATACTCCAATTAAAAGACACAGACTGGCAAATTGGATAAAGACTCTCTTGAGACTGATGGGTCTCAAGACCCATCAGTGTGCTGTATTCAGGAAACCCATCTCACGTGCAGAGACACATATAGGCTCAAAATAAAAGGATGGAGGAAGATCTACCAAGCAAATGGAAAACAAAAAAAGGCAGGGGTTGCAATCCTAGTCTCTGATAAAACAGACTTTAAACCAACAAAGATCAAAAGAGACAAACAAGGCCATTACATAATGGTAAAGGGATTAATTCAACAAGAAGAGCTAACTATCCTAAATATATATGCACCCAATACAGGAGCACCCAGATTCATAAAGCAAGTCCTGAGTGACCCACAAAGAGACTTAGACTCCCACACATTAATAATGGGAGACTTTAACACCCCACTGTCAACATTAGACAGAGCAACGAAACAGAAAGTCAACAAGGATACCCAGGAATTGAACTCAGCTCTGCACCAAGCAGACCTAATAGACATCTACAGAACTCTCCACCCCAAATCAACAGAATATACATTTTTTTCAGCACCACACCACACCTATTCCAAAATTGACCATATACTTGGAAGTAAAGCTCTCCTCAATAAATGTAAAAGAACAGAAATTATAACAAACTATCTCTCAGATCACAGTGCAATCAAGCTAGAACTCAGGATTAAGAATCTCACTCAAAACCGCTCAACTACATGGAAACTGAACAACCTGCTCCTGAATGACTACTGGGTACATAACGAAATGAAGGCAGAAATAAAGATGTTCTTTGAAACCAACGAGAACCAAGACACAACATACCAGAATCTCTGGGATGCATTCAAAGCAGTGTGTAGAGGCAAATTTATAGCACTAAATGCCCACAAGAGAAAGCAGGAAAGATCCAAAATTGACACCCTAACATCACAATTAAAAGAACTAGAAAAGCAAGAGCAAACACATTCAAAAGCTAGCAGAAGGCAAGAAATAACTAAAATCAGAGCAGAACTGAAGGAAATAGAGACACAAAAAACCCTTCAAAAAATAAATGAATCCAGGAGCTGGTTTTTTGAAAGGATCAACAAAATTGATAGACCGCTAGCAAGATTAATAAAGAAAAAAAGAGAGAAGAATCAAATAGATGCAATAAAAAATGATAAAGGGGATATCACCACCGATCCCACAGAAATACAAACTACTATCAGAGAATACTACAAACACCTCTACGCAAATAAACTAGAAAATCTAGAAGAAATGGATAAATTCCTCAACACATACACCCTCCCAGGACTAAACCAGGAAGAAGTTGAATCTCTGAATAGACCAATAAGAGGAGCTGAAATTGTGGTAATAATCAATAGCTTACCAACCAAAAAAAGTCCAGGACCAGATGGGTTCACAGCCGAATTCTACCAGAAGTACAAGGAGGAGCTGGTACCATTCCTTCTGAAACTATTCCAATCAATAGAAAAATAGGGAATCCTCCCTAACTCATTTTATGAGGCCAGCATCATCCTGATACCAAAGCCTGGCAGAGACACAACAAAAAAAGAGAATTTTAGACCAATATCCTTGATGAACATTGATGCAAAAATCCTCAATAAAATACTAGCAAACAGAATCCAGCAGCACATCAAAAAGCTTATCCACCATGATCAAGTGGGCTTCATCCCTGGGATGCAAGGCTGGTTCAATATACGCAAATCAATAAATGTAATCCAGCATATAAACAGAACCAAAGTCAAAAACCACATGATTATCTCAATAGATGCAGAAAAGGCCTTTGACAAAATTCAACAACCCTTCATGCTAAAAACTCTCAATAAATTAGGTATTGATGGGACGTATCTCAAAATAATAAGAGCTATTTATGACAAACCCACAGCCAATATCATACTGAATGGGCAAAAACTGGAAGCATTCCCTTTGAAAACTGGCACAAGACAGGGATGCCCTCTCTCACCACTTCTATTCAACATAGTGTTGGAAGTTCTGGCCAGGGCAATCAGGCAAGAGAAGGAAATAAAGGGTATTCAATTAGGAAAAGAGGAAGTCAAATTGTCCCTGTTTGCAGCTGACATGATAGTATATCTAGAAAACCCCATTGTCTCAGCCCAAAATCTCCTTAAGCTGATAAGCAACTTCAGCAAAGTCTCAGGATACAAAATCAATGTACAAAAATCACAAGCATTCTTATACATCAATAACAGAGAAACAGAGAGCCAAATCATGAGTGAACTCCCATTCACAATTGCTTCAAAGAGAATAAAATACCTAGGAATTCAACTTACAAGGGATGTGAAGGACCTCTTCAAGGAGAACTACAAACCACTGCTCAAGGAAATAAAAGAGGATACAAACAAATGGAAGAACATTCCATGCTCATGGGTAGGAAGAATCAATATCATGAAAATGGCCATCCTTCCCAAGGTAATTTACAGATTCAATGCCATCCCCATCAAGTTACCAATGACTTTCTTCACAGAATTGGAAAAAACTACTTTAAAGTTCATATGGAACCAAAAAAGAGCCCACATCGCCAAGTCAATCCTAAGCCAAAAGAACAAAGCTGGAGGCATCACGCTACCTGACTTCAAACTATACTACAAGGCTACAGTAACCAAAACAGCATGGTACTGGTACCAAAACAGAGATATAGATCAATGGAACAGAACAGAGCCGTCAGAAATAATGCCACGTATCTACAACTATCTGATCTTTGACAAACCTGAGAAAAACAAGCAATGGGGAAAGGATTCCCTATTTAACAAATGGTGCTGGGAAAACTGGCTAGCCATATGTAGAAAGCTGAAACTGGATCCCTTCCTTACACCTTATACAAAAATCAATTCAAGATGGATTAAAGACTTAAATGTTAGACCTAAAACCATAAAAACCCTAGAAGAAAACCTAGGCAATACCATTCAGGACATAGGCATGGGCAAGGACTTCATGTCTAAAACACCAAAAGCAATGGCAACAAAAGCCAAAATTGACAAATGGGATCTAATTAAACTAAAGAGCTTCTGCACAGCAAAGGAAACTACCATCAGAGTGAACAGGCAACCTACAAAATGGGAGAAAATTTTCGCAACCTACTCATCTGACAAAGGGCTAATATCCAGAATCTACAATGAACTCCAACAAATTTACAAGAAAAAAACAAACAACCCCATCAAAAAGTGGGCGAAGGACATGAACAGACACTTCTCAAAAGAAGACATTTATGCAGCCAAAAAACACATGAAAAAATGCTCACCATCACTGGCCATCAGAGAAATGCAAATCAAAACCACAATGAGATACCATCTCACACCAGTTAGAATGGCAATCATTAAAAAGTCAGGAAACGACAGGTGCTGGAGAGGATGTGGAGAAATAGGAACACTTTTACACTGTTGGTGGGACTTTAAACTGGTTCAACCATCGTGGAAGTCAGTGTGGTGATTCCTCAGGGATCTAGAACTAGAAATACCATTTGACCCAGGCATCCCATTACTGGGTATATACCCAAAGGACTATAAATCATGCTGCTATAAAGACACATGCATACGTATGTTTACTGCGGCATTATTCACAATAGCAAAGACTTGGAACCAACCCAAATGTCCAACAATGATAGACTGGATTAAGAAAATGTGGCACATATACACCATGGAATACTATGCAGCCATAAAAAATGATGAGTTCACATCCTTTGTAGGGACATGGATGAAATTGGAAATCATCATTCTCAGTAAACTATCGCAAGAACAAAAAACCAAACACTGCATATTCTCACTCATAGGTGGGAATTGAACAATGAGAACACATGGACACAGGAAGGGGAACATCACACTTCGGGGACTGTTGTGGGGTGGGGGGAGGGGGGAGGGATAGCATTGGGAGATATACCTAATGCTAGATGACGAGTTAGTGGGTGCAGCGCACCAGCATGGCACATGTATACATATGTAACTTACCTGCACGTTGCGCACATGTACCATAGAGCGTAAAGTATAATAATAATAATAATAATAATAAAAAGAAAAAAAATAAATAAAAAAAAAAGAAAGGGAGGCAAACATCAAAGAGCGTGAGGAAGGCACTAGATGCAGAGAAATAGTGGTTATGGTTTAAAGAAAGCAAAGTTACATTAAATAACTGACATAATTTTTCTTATTTCCGTTTGCAATGAGCTGAGTCCAGAAATTACTGATTATTAGATATATATTTTTATGACATTTCCTATAATATAGGTTGATTGCAATGTAATAATAGCTAGTGTTTATTGGGTACTTGCTATGTGTCTGGCATTTTGCTATTTGACATGCATTATCTTATTTTGTGCCTACAACAACTCTATAAGGTACATATGTATTATTATTATTTCCATTTATATAGAGAAAGCTGAGAAATGGAGAAATCGAGAAACTTGGCAACACATCCAGTAAAGAGCTGAAGCTTTTATGACAGCACAATACAGGAACAAAAAGGAGAGCTTTGGGGAATGCCAGCCTTTCCAAGGTAAGTTATCAAATGTCAGTGTGAACAGTCATCAACACTGGAAAAAGAAATTGTTTAATTCTCATAAGCTAACAAAATGAATATGACATACCATTTCCCATGCTACCTAGGTGAAGCATGCAAGTTGAATAGTCATAGCAATGCTAGTATTTTTTTTACGGTTTTAAAAATTACATAGACAACTGTGAAGATAATTATTTTGATGAGTAAATTACTACAATAAATTGTCATACGGAAAATATCCAGATCAAGAATAGAAATTGGGTCCCCAGCCAAACCCTCCCTTTCCCTCCTCCCATCACAACCCTCTCTCTTCCCCAGAGGAATCGCTGGCCTGACTTTGTGGCAATCACTTTCTTGCTTTTCCTTATAGCTTTATCACCCAAGTGTGTGCTCCTAAATACTATAGTAAATGGTGTCTTTTTCTGCTGTGTCTTTTAGGTCTATTTTAATCTATAGGTCATCCAACTATCCATTTTTTCCCTTTTTTTCCTCATAGAAATGATTTTTTAAGAAACCAGGCCATGTATGCTGTAAGCTGGCAGTTTCCCATAGCCTGGATTCAGCTGATTGCATCAATGCGAATATCATAACTATGTAGTATGACTCAAGCCATAAGGAGGGTATCAGGTAGATTTAAATGCAAATATCTGGTCTGCCACATGTACAAGTATACTAAAACTCAGTTCCTCTAACAAGGGCCCCGGGGACTTATTTATTGATTTACAAAAGTTTTGAACAGTTGCTTTGAGGTAATCTCTTAATCTCTTTCTTCCTCCCTCTTCCTTCTTCTTGCTTTTTTTTTTTTCTTTTTAAGGGACAGCATCGTTCTATGTTGCTCAGGCTGGTCTTGAACTCTTGGGTTCAAGAGATCCTCCTGTCTCAGCCTCCTGAGTAACTGGGACTACAGGCACGAGCTACCATGCTTGGCTTCTTGCTGCCTTATACATACATCTCCTAGAAAATCTGATAAAGGAAAAAATGTCACATTGGATACATAAGGAAGGGAACAAAATCAAGTATAAACAAAACAAAATAGAAAAAGGATTTTTCTTAGGAAGGAAATGGAAAGGACCAGCAAGCAACCTCTACTCAGCCCTTTGATTATTTGAAAGTTTAGCACTATTATTTCTTTAAGAGATACTCATATGCAGCTACTAGCAGAAAAGAGATAGATGGTAGCAAAGCAAAATTAATAAAAGAGTAATATAAAACTCAGCATGATTTTTCTCAAGTCCAGCAAGACAGAAGCCTTAATCATTTTCCCCTCGCATGGACTCTTACCACATTGTTTTCAAGCCTTAGTTTCTAGCAATGGCCTTCAGGCATGGAATAAAAGTAGTTTTGCAGTTAAACCCACTTGCTGCTGGAAGATCTTGGGGCAAGTTATTAAACACAAGTGTCCTTATATGAGCAGTGAGGATAATACATACCTTACGAGGTTGAGGGGGGCTCAAATGAGATAACAGCTATAAAGTGTCACATAGTAAATGCATAACAAATGTCAGCTTCCTCGCTGTCCTCCTCCCTGCCAAGTTGTATCAATTTTCCCTTAAATATGTTGACTTTAAAATCCAAGCCATTGAAAATCAAAAGTTCAACGAAAGGGCATAAAAAACCCTGAAGTTTCATTTCACCCTATGCAGAATAAACCTTTCTGACTATGTCCTTGTGAATTTAGACATTTAACAATATGCATAAACTTAAAGAACCAACAACAAAATCATCCTTCTCATTATTTCCCACATTTTCCCTCTTCTGTCCATTCTCTCTACAAACTTTGCTGGTTTGGCTCTTATTTATTCAACCACATAGCAGGAGGGAAGCTGGAGATCTTTTGGTCCAACTCTAATTTTTACCAATAAGGAAACTGACATCCAGAGAAATTAAGTGACTTGTCCAAGTATGCTAGTTAACAGCAGAGGTGACAGACTCTAGCACTGGTTGCAAATTAAATGCCTATGTTTTGAAATTTCACATGGACCGCATAAATATGTACAAGTATTATGTATCCATAAAAATTAAAAAATCTTAATAAATGCATATGGGGGTCAGTAGGTAAAAGAAAAGAGAACCAAGAGAGCTACAGCGGGGAGCACAGCTTGCTTTAAACATGAGATCCAGCTCAGTGATCATGTGGGGGAAAAGGCCCAGCATTGCTGGAACTCCTAATATTTAAAGAGATGATGGAAACTTGAAATTTTATATTTGATCTTCTCATTTTTAAGTGTTGGCAATGTATTGAAGACTTTGAAGCCTCTCTGCTAGTCAAACAAGATGTATCTGTAGGCTGGATTTAGTCCACAGCTGGCCAGTTTGAAAACTCTGAATCCTGCTAGCCTTAATTTAAATTTTTTTTATTTAATTTGCTTTGATTCCTGCACTTCTGCTTGAAAAAATCTTCAATGGCTCCCACTGTCTGCAAGGCAAAGTCCAAACTTTGTCACCAGTCCTTCAAGGCAACCCATGACTATATCCAAGACCCCAAACCATATTTCCACCTTATAGTCAGTCTCCGTCTTCCACCGCAACCAGAATGATGGTTGAATTGTACTCTAGGAAGGAAAATATTCAGAAAGGCACCAGTCCAGGCCATGAGGGCTGCTCCTGGGTCCCTAAGCTTTTTCCTTTCCTGCAGTGCCCTACACTGTGCATGCCTGTCAATGAAACCCTGTCCATCATTAACTGTCCAGCTCAAATACCACCTCTCCACAAAACATCCCTGATGTCCCAGCCAAATGCCCCTTTGCTCTGAATTTCCATGGGACTTTATATCACTCACATGACACTTACAACACACTGCCTTGTTTTGGCATTACCTACATAGCTCATTTTCCCAAACACCTAATAATATTCACAGAAGGAAGAGTTTGGGTCTTGCACTATATTGAATATCCCTGCAGTGCTTTGTACATAGCATGGAGCTCAATAAACATCTTGGGAACATTATCCTTCTCTACTGAAAACTTGTGGATCAAACATAAAGTGCCTTTTGTTTACCTGGCACAACTCTATCACTTCTATACTTCTATAGGCCAGGCTTTTCACCAAGCACACAGTGTCTGAGTAGTGCAAAGGGCAAAGACTTCACTTCCCTGCTCCTAAGACATCTTCCCCCACTGAACTGCTACTCTTAAGTTGCTTTGAGGTTTCTTCCTCCAGAAGCACTCACACCTTTGTCTTAGACAACATTGATTCTAAGTGGCCACTGTTAAACATTCATCTATTACATGAAAGCATTCCAGAGAAGTTTGTCTTTTTCTATGTAGTAAGGTTAATTGATCAGATTTGATGATAATCACTTTGGAAGGGACAAAGGGACAGAGAACTAGGCTATCAGCCAACACGCACTGTGCAAATATTTTAGTTGTGATCAAACCAATGAAGGCAAGCAAATAAGCATCATTAAGCTGTGGCTAGTTAGCAACCAACATTCATTTTGATTGTGGGAGTGACACATTTATATCTCACACTTTGTTTTTCTGGAGCCACACCCATTTTCAGCCATTTCTATTCAGTGTCAAAAAAGACAAGAAAAATTAGACTCAATTTTATTTTTACTGGCCTGGACAACACCAGAGGCACTCAATAAAATGCTTCTCGAGTGAACTTTTTAAAAATTAATTTTTACTTTTGCTTAACAGAAATGCAATTACCAAAAAGATAAAATACCACCATCTTATAAGAGGGCCTAAATTTGCACAATAATGAGAAAACTTGATACAGTCTTATCTCAAACCAGCAAAGTTTAGATGTCAGCTCAGTAATTTCAATTAGCACATTCTGGATACATCCTTTTTAACCTGTACAAATACACACTGTCAAAGGCAAATTAAGCCTTGCAAACAGTATTTATTTGCCTCGCATTTATGTCACATGATAATCTGTGTTTGGATATCAGAGAGCCAAGACAATCAAGAATTCCAGGAAATGTCAAAGAAAACTAATGACTACAGAGGTTTCCACTGTGAAAACAATGTCCTGTTTTTGGATGATCACATCTGCTAACCCTCTATTTTTTTTTTTTTTTTTTTATCAAGAGGGGATAGATAACTCATTCTTAAACTTATATTGGGAATGCTTCTAATAAAAGAATAACAGATAGACTCAAGTTCCCATAAAAATGATGCTTTTCTTTGTAATTCCTGTGGGTAGAAGAAAGGAGAAATGGGGATGGATTACAAACATTGATTAAGAGGCTCTGAGTACCCTCATTTTTCCTATTTTTATATCTTTTATGATGAAATGACTTAAAGCAATACTCTCTCCTCTTGAAAACTAATAAAGTGAACATGCTTATTTATCTTACTTATTCTTTATACAAATATACTGTCTTCTGCATTCAGAAATTAATATTTAAAACACTTCAGGCATAAAAGGAATCTAGATATTTGATAATTGGTTAAACTCTCCGATTTACAACAGCAACAAATATTTTCTGATTATATTGTTGCAAAAGTAAAAGTATCCATGGTTTTGTTAAAGAACAAGAACAAAGTAACACATTTAATGAAAACAGGAGGAAGCCTGGAATCCACCGTGATAAAACTCAGTTGCAATATGAACGCTGCTAGAGGAAGGGCTGGCCAGAGCTCTTCCTCATCTTAAACCAAGCCAAAAATAAATGGGCGGCTCCAAGTCCCTTTGATTTTGTTAAATGTATATTTCCAGTGTAAACTGGCGTTAACAATGTTTTCCCAAAGGGCCGGTGGGAAAGAATGAGAGTCCTGCAAATGCAACCTGAGCAAATGTGTTTGTTCCTCGCACGGAAATGGAAGAGCTGTGTTGAGATACCAGGGACACACGCAGGGCATCTGCGCGAGGTGACATTAGGCTGCCCTTAATGAGTTTTCTGCTTCTGACAACAGGGTGTCACTTTTTTTTTTTTTTTTTTCTTTTCTTTTAACTGTAAAAGGATCCTGGGGTGAAAATGAGTGGAGAATTGCCCCCACATTCCTAGATTCCTTCCGGGAGAAGAGGGCGGACGCAGGCTGGGGAGGCGGGATCGGGACCCGGAGGCCCAGGAACGGGTGGCTGAGGTCAAGGCCGAAGACCTGGGCGCCCACTCCCAGTGCCAGGTGCCCGGGAGAGGAAGACTGGGTGGACCCCCGCGCTCCCGGATGAGGCGGACTTAGGTCAACGCAGGAAACATCGCATGTCAGCTCTTCCCACTCGGAGAGGCCGGGTGTCTTCCTGAGAGCTGGCAGGAAAGCGGCCGAGGCGCAGAGGCGCCCGGAGCCAGCCGCCCCGGGCGTGTCCCCACCGGGCTGCGGGGGCTGCGGGGCGGCCCTTACCTGGTTCCTGCGGTACCAGTCGCCCGAGAGGGAGCCGTTGCCGGCGCCTGGTGCCCTGTACGTGAAATTCAGTGACAGCTCGTCCAGGGCGGCCAAGGCGGCGTCCCCGGGGCCCGCGGGAGCCAACGCTGCCATGAGGTCTCGCTCCCGGCGCTCGGGCTCCGGCTCGGGCTGCGGCCGCCTCCCCGCCCTGTTGCACCGCGAGGAGGCCGCGCCCGGGCCGCGCCGCCGCCACTTCCTGCTCGGTGCCCGGGCGAGGCTGGCGCGCCGAGGCCACTTGGCTCCCGCCCCCGCGCGGCCGTAGGTGCTCCCAGCCTGGCCGGGCGCTGCCTCCTCTCCTCCTCCGGCGCGAGGCGTCCGCGGGGAGCCCAGCGGTCTGCGGCCTCCCGGGGCCGCCCGGCTTGCACCGCGCCCTCTTCCTGCCGGGCCAGTGTCCGCATCCTTGGGGCCGCACTGCCCAGGGGGCAATCCCCGCTGCCGTCCGCAACGGGTCCCCGCGCCTGTCGGGGCCAGAATCAGATCATCTCCGATGTAAACATTTGCCCAAGTCAATGGAAGAGGAGGAGACACTGACTAACCCAAAGCAGCTACCATCTCCCATCGCTACCTGGCAATTCCAGTCCTCTATCACATATGTAGTGTTTCTCACCGATATTTTAAAAATTGATTGCATGTGAAAAAGTCAGGAGTTCCCAGAAATATTGTAAGCAATATGAGAAAAAAAGATCCGGGCGATTAAATCTCAGTGCCAGTGCTTGATAGATGCTTAGTAAATATTCCTTGAATGAGGAATGTGGTAGCCGTAGGACCCCAGTGTGCGATGACTGGATTGGGTTTTCTTCAGATAGGACCAGGTGGAATTGCTGAAAATTGCCAGCTACTGTATATATGAATTTAGGATGAAAGATAAATGTTGTTATTAATCTTAAGAACTCTAACGAGATGTTCTGGTTTTACCTGTATTCAAATTCTAATGTGTGACCACAAATGATCTGTAAGGTATTTCTCACTTTAAAAAAACCATGATTCTATACTGTTGCCTGAAGCCTGATAGTTGCCTTCTTTTGTTTACACAATGCTGAGGTTTTTCTTAGATAATGTGCTTTGACTTCCATGAGTTCATGAAAGACAGACCTTCAAGAAAAGAGAATTGCTGCCTAGAAGGGAGCAGGGACAGTTTTCAGTGTTTCTTAGGGGAAATGTGCAAATGAGAGAAAAGAGTGAGAAAAAATCATTTCACATACAGAAAAAACAAGACATGTCGTCTCAGAAATTGTGTAGTTTCTTGCTTAAGCACTCGAGATGTTCAGTGAACAGCTAACAACTGTAGGTAACTATTCCCAATTTTAACAGGCTGATTTACTTCAAATAAATATCTGAAGGAAAAAGGTCTCTATTTGTTATATTACATTTTATTTTATTTTTTGAGACAGGGTCTTGCTCTGTTGCCTAGGCTGGAGTGCAGTGGTGTGATCTTGACTCACTTTAGCCTCATATTTCTGGGCCCAAGTGATCCTCCCACCTGGGACTACATACAGGTGCATGCCACCATGCCCAGCTAATTTTTTTTTTTTTTTTTTTTTTTTTTTTTTTTAGATAGAGTTTCTCTCTCTTGCCCAGGCTGGAGTGCAGTGGCACAATCTCAGCTCACTACAACCTCTGCCTCCTGGGTTCAAACAATGCTCCTGCCTCAGCCTCCTGAGTAGCTGGGGCTACACATGGACACCACCATGCCCGGCTAATTTTTGTATTTTTAGTAGAGACAGGGTTTCATGGTGTTGGCCAGGCTGGCCTCAAGCTCCTGACCTCCTGTGATCCCCCTGTCTTGGCCTCCCAAAGTGCTGGGATTACAGGTGTGAGCCACCACACCTGGCCCCGGCTAATGTTTTTCTATTTTTTTGTAGGGACAGGGTCTCGCTATTTTTCCTAGGCTGGTCTAGAACTCCTGGCCTCAAATAGTTGTTCCACCTCGGCCTCCCAAAGTGGTGGGATTACAGGTGTGAGCTGCCATGCCTTGACTGATAAGTTTTCTATAACATCACATTCATTGATATTGGTGACTTCATTAATGCTTCTTTCTCTTCACATGCTTTAGGGTGCAAGTAACAGAATATCCAAATAAAAGTGGCTTAAACAATAAGTATCTGCTATCTCCAGAGGAATGTGTCTCTATGTGGTTCTATTATGTCGTCACTTCCACCTTTCTGCTCTGCTATCCATGAGGTACTGGTCTTGTCCATTGAGGGAGGAAAGCCTTTTCCAGAATCCTCCCAGCATCTTTTCACCTCAGATCCCATTGGCTGGACTGGGTCACATGCCCATGTTCTACCAGCAAGGGAGGCTGGGAAAGTGATTCTTGGGTATCACCAGCCTAGTGAGAGGTGAGCTCTACCAACCAGGATGAGTGGGAATGCCATGGGGGTATGGGGGAGGGGAACCAGTCAAGCCTGGTACAACCACTCTAGTATTTTTCTATCAGCCAGATTGTAAGTAGTTGTACAGTTGCTAACAAGCAAAATACTAATGGATTGTGTTACTTTCTGGTTTAAAATGCCTCGAAGCCTCCCCATTGCCATAATGAAGTCCACATTTTTTTTTTTTTTTTTTTTTTTTTTTGAGATAGAGTCTCGCTCTGTCACCCAGGCTGGAGTGCAGTGGCACAATCTCGGCTCACTGCAACCTCTGCCTCCCGAGTTCACGCCATTCCTGCCTCAGCCTCCTAAGTAGCTGGGACTACAGATGCCCGCCACCATGCCCAGTTAATTTTTTGTATTTTTAGTAGAGTTGGGGTTTCATTGTGTTAGCCAGGATGGTCTCGATCTCCTGACCTCGTGATCCACCCACCTCGGCCTCCCAAAGTGCTGGGATTACAGGTGTGAGCCATCACGCCCAGCCAATATTTTTTTATTTTTATTTTTTGTAGAGATGGGGTCTCATTATGTTTCCCAGGCTGGTCTAGAACTCCTGGCCTCTAACAATTCAGTGAGACTTCTGAATAAAACTAAGTTTAATTCTTTAAAAGCTTGATTTTTTTTCCTTTAGTTGATACTCTGCTATACTCAACTTGTTCCCATTTTATTTCTTAATTTAAAAAATCATTTTCAATTTCTTTACATTTGTTTAAAACCTCTAATTTTGGAGGAAGATGGTACATGATGCAGAGAAGATCTGATGTACAGCCTACCACGTGCTGTTCTCTAGATTCCAAGATGTCACTGCTGTTGCTGCTGCTGTCCTAGTGTGTGTGGGTGGTTGAAACGAAGAATTCGTGACCAGCGTTCCTTCCCACACAGTTCACAAGGAGGCGGCAGGAATGCCATGTGAACTATTTTGGTCCCAGCAGTGTAGGCAGAGCTGTGCAGATTGTTCCGTACTTTGTGACGGCCTCTACCTCTCGTGGGATTTCTTCAGGGGATATCCTGTTCACTTTACGGGATGCCAAAAGCTAAAAAAAGGGCTGAAACGTGGAGGTCTGTCTTCCTCAGTTAATTTGAAGAACTCTACTCTGGTGCCAAATCATTTACTTAGAGAGCAGGGTTAGATTTTGCCTACCTTGCCTGGGATCAGTCACTGGCAGCATTAACAAAACAGTTTTTTTTTCTCTCAACTTTTTTTTTAGATACAGGGGTACATGTGCAGGTTTGTTACATGGGTTTCTTGCAACCAGGTAGTGAGCAGAGTACCAGTAGGTAGTTTTTCAACCTATGCCCTCCTCCTTCCCTCCCCTCTCTAGTAGTCTGCAGTGTTGATTGTTCCCATGAATAAAATGTTTTGTTTTGTTTTTTTAAATTCATCTCTAGCACAATTCAGTCAATACTAGTTGTGTTACAATAAGCATTACTCAAATTAGGAGCTTTTAAGGGGCCAAAGTAGAGAAGGGTATGGATTAATTCAGGTATCTCACGTCATAAGCCAAGTCCGGATTAGACACTTTGATGAGAGAGGCGAAACTTTAAATCTTATAGAATAACATATGACATCATCTCTATAAACAACAGTTTGGCAATTGTTAAAGTGCAAACACAAGGCAGACTGTCTGGGTTCAAATCCTGACTCCACTGCTTATTTGCTGTATGACCTCATCTAGTTGCTCAATTTCTCTGAGCCTTGTCTTCATCAGCTGTAAAAGGGAGATGATAAGGAGTACCCAAAACATAGAAAGTACTCAATAAGTGCCGGCTATAACCTTACAATAGGGAAGCATCCCTTAAACAAATTAAAAAATACAATCCACATAGACAAAGATTCATAAGTGCAATTACAATAAAACTAAGAACTTTTTTTTTTTTTT
Organism: Pongo abelii; assembly: GCF_028885655.2. NCBI lineage: Eukaryota > Metazoa > Chordata > Mammalia > Primates > Hominidae > Pongo > Pongo abelii. The sequence goes on from NC_071992.2 coordinate 114,214,967, forward strand.
TTTTGAGACAGGATCTTGCTCTGTGGCCCAGGCTGGAGTGTAGTGGTGCAATTTTGGCAGGACAAAGTCTTGATCTCCCAGGCTCAATCCATCCTCCCACCTCAGCCTCATGAGTAGCTGGGACTACAGGCTCACACCATGACGCCCAGCTAATTTTTGGGTTTTTTTGTAGAAATGGGGTTTCACCATGTTGCCCAGGCTGGTCGCAAACTCCAGGGCTCAAGCAATCTGCCTACTTTGGCCTCCCAAAGTGTGGGTTTACAGGCATGAGCCACCATGCCCAGCCAAACTAAGAACTTTTATACATCAATAGGCACCATAAAGTGTAAAAAGATAAGTCAGAAACTGAGAACCTTAATACAAAAATACTAGCCAGGCATGGTGGCGCGTGCCTGTAGTCTCAGCTACTTAGGGAGGCTGAGGCAGGAGGATCACCTGAGCCCGGGAGGTCAAGGCTGCCCTGAGCTGTGATCATGCCACTGCACTCCAGCCTGGGCAATAGAGTGAGACCCTGTCTCAAAAACAAAACAAAACAAAAGTCAAACTCAGAACTTTTATTTCTCACACATATGACTGACCAAGGATTCACATCTAGAATATATAAGTAACTCCTTCAGGTCAATAAGAAAAAGTCAGACAACATGGTATAAAAATGGGCAAAAATATAAACAGGTAGTCTTCATAAGAAAAACTATAAATGGCTAATAAAGATATAAAATACTTCCATTTCACCAGTAATCAGAAAAATACAAAATAATATCTCCAATGAGAACCATTTTACACCTGCTGGTTGGCAAAAAAAAAAAAAAAAAATTAATTTGCATACCAAGTGTTGATAAGGATGTGGAGCAAAAGAAACTCTTATTTAGTGCTGATGCTATTGACATTGGAAAGACTTTGACAGTATTTGGTAAAGATGAAGATGTACATGTGAATTTCACTCTTACGTATATACCCCAGAGAAACTTCCATACCTGGACAGAAGAAGAGATGTATAAGAATAACAGCACTCTTTGTAACAGCAAAAAAAACAAAAACAAAAACCAAACAAACAAAAAACTGGAAGCAGCTCAAATGTCCATCAGCAGGAATAGTGGGCAAATGAATTTTGATACATTTATATAATGGAACACAGCAATGAAATTACCTGAATGACAACCGCCTAATACCCACAGCAACATGGATGAATCCCACAAACATAATAATAGCAAATCCATAGAAGATTATATTCAGTATTATTCAAAAGCATGCAAAATTAGACAATATATTGTTTAAAAGTACATCTATCTATATGTGGGAAGACCTAATGAAAAGCAAAGGATAGACCAGGTGCTGTGGCTCATGCCTGTAATCCCAGCATTTTAGGAAGCGGAGGTGAGCTGATCATTTGAGCTCAGGAGTTCAAGACGAGCCTGGGCAACATGGTGAGATCTGTATAGGTACAGTGAGCCATGATGGCTCCACTGCATTCTGTCCTGGGGGACAGGATGACACCTTGTCTGAAAAAGAAAGAAAGAGAGAGAGAGAGGAAGGAAGTAAGGAAGGAAGGAAGGGGCAAAAAATGATAAACACAAAAATTCTGATAGTGGTTGAAAGGTTCGGCAACGTTCTATTTTCTAAATTGGGTTATGTGTTACGTGGGCATTTGTACTACTATTATTCTTAAAGGTATACACTTATGTCAAGTGTGCTTTTTTATAACCATAATATATTTTACAACTAACGCAAAAAGACCCATCCAGAAAAAAACCGAAGTTTTGTGGTAACAGGTTTGAAAAGTTCAAGATTGGTAGACCTGGATTAAAGTGTGGTCTTCTGACCTTTATCAGCTGTATGACTTTGGGCGAATTCTCTGAGATTCAGTTTCCTAATTCATGAAGTGGGAATGATAATATTTATCTTAAAGGCTTTTTTGAACATTAAGTAATGTGAGCTGTATTTCAGCTCAGTTCACCAGATACTTAAGTTTGCGCCAGGAGCCCAGGACATGAAATTGGATAAGGCATGAGGAGCTTAACTGGCTGTGAGCAGGCAGACATGCTAATAGATAGGCTCAATGTTACAAGTTAACTTCAGCACAAGGGTGAGAGGAAACAAACAAGAAGCAGCCAGCTCAGGTTGGGCAGGCAGGTGCAGCCTGGGATGGCTAACTAGAAGAGGTGATGACTATTGAGAGCCCTGAGATGAGTTAGCCACATGAAGAAGGGAGGTCGAGGGTGAACAGGGCTTGCAGCAGGCAGAACACAGGCAAAGACAGCAGAGTATGTATGTATCCACATGAAGCAATTCCACATTACCCTTAGGTGATACACTAACGTAAGGATAGAGAGGCTGACAGGGCCAGGAAATTGAGGGCTTTGTGTGTTGGAGGATCAAGGTCAGTCTTGACTCTTAATGGGGAACCACTAAGTAGCTTAAGATAAGGAGGCAGCAGGGCAAGCTTAGTGCTGTAAAATCTCCCTTGTTGGAGGCACAGGTGTGGCTCGGTGTGGTTTAAGGGGAGAAACACAAGATAGGGGACAAGTTAGGGACTGCTATGGCTCAAATGAGGATATATGAGAAAGGCTGGGGAGAAGGAGAGGGATTAAGAAATGTTTAGAAGTAAAATTGGCATGACCTGCTGATGGGGCAGGGAAAGGTGGGAGAAGGGAGAGTCTAAGATTGTTGTAGTTGGGGCTACTAAGTAAAAAGGCAGCACCATTCACTGATGTGGGGAACAGGAAAGAGGAACCAGTGTAGGGGAACCGGAGTTTGGTTTCAAGACTCATAGAATTTGAGGAACTTGTAGAATATTCAAGCAGGAAAGGGTGTACAGAATTTATTCTAAGGTGCGCTGGTGAGGTCAGGGCCAGGGAAATAGATCTGGGACTCACCAGCATACAGGTGGATGAGACTGGCCATAGTTAGCAAGTAGCCAATATCTTTTAGAGCAGTGCTCAGCACACTTTTTCTGTAAATGGCTAGATAGTAAATATTTTAGGTTTTGTGGACCATATGGTCTCTGTCACAACTACTCAACTCTGCCATTGCAGCGTGAAAGCAGCCACAGACAACATGTGTATAAATGGATGTGACTGTGTTCCAATAAAACTTTATTTACAAAAACAGCATGCTCACTGGATTTGCCCCATAGGCCACAATTTGCTGACCCCTATTCCAGATAGATTACAGAACACAAGGCCAACAAAAACTGCCTAAGAGGTAAGAGCATGGATTTGTAGGGTTCTCGGTATTTGAGACAGGATTCTAGTTCAAAGGGAAATACATTAACTCCTAACTAAAACCTGGGAAGGCAGGGCTGGAGCTGGACTACTGGATCTGGGAACCTGATTGTGCCGTCTGGGCTTCATCCTCAGATCAGCTTCACATGGTGAGATTATGGCCACAGGGGCTCCTGATGCCATCTTTAGAGTGACAAAGGAAAGGGGGAGTGTGGCAGATTGGACTACACAGTTCTTCATGCCCCCGACACAGGAATATTTGCCTTGTACATCCCCACCCATTGCTCAGTGACTACAATTTCTCCCACAGAGGCATCTTCCCATTGATGGTGGGCTTGGGCACATGATTTGCTTTGGCCAATAGAAACGTGGATAGGGTGAGGGTGACAATTCCAAGCCAAGGTTTTTAGAGGCATTCCTGTGCTCCTCTCTGAAAAGAGAACTCCAAGTAGCCACTGGTCCAGGGAGGAAAAAGAAACCTATGAAGTGGACCTGAAGCCAATCCCGGCTGTCTTCAATGGAGCCATATCTGACCTGTAGACTCTTGGGCAAGAAAATAAATTTAGATAGATAAAAACCACTGAGATTTTGAAGGTATGTATTAAGCAGCAAAACCAATTGATTAAGGGTATTCCCAACCAGCTTCAGTTAGAAAGTCCAGGGAAAAAATCTCTGATTGGTCTGCTTTGTGACATGTGACCCATTCCTGCACCAATCGCTGAGGACAGAAGGATTTGGTATTATGATTGGCCCACCTGGATCATATGCCCACTCTATTCAAGGTGATGGGGCATTACCAAGGTGAGGAAAAGAGATGCTGAGCAGATGAAAGCAATTGCCAATATTGTGGAAGGCCAGCATAGAGCAGTGCTATAGAAACCTGGACAGGAGAGAACTACAAAAATGAAGGTGTGTTGAATAAAGCCGTCAGCTGCAGAAAGGGTACTGAGACAGAAAATGAAATGTGTTTATTGGCTTTGACAATAATAGGTGGTCACTGGTGATCTTTTCCTGAGAGTTTCAGTAGAGTGTTGGGGTGACAGTCAGATTATAGATGACTATAAAATTTCACAAAACTCTAATTCACCATAGGAATGTCAGTTATTACTGTAAAGAACCTTAGATAAGGAAAAGGTTAGGAATCAGGGGAGAGCCAGGAGTTTTATCACTTTGAAGCCATAGGAGGCTTCTGGGAAAGGGATGTTGGGATCAGTCCATACTCAAGGGAGACAATGCTCAGAGTGGGGGAAACCCATTGAGGGGAGTACCAAGACTGCACAGTCCTGGTGTGACCCTCAGGGCCTGAGGCAGAATTGCATCTTTGGGAACCAGACGCAAAGACAGGATCCAAGCAACGTGGAATTTAAAAACAGCAGTGAGAGATGATTTGAGGGAGGTAGAATAGGCCAAGGGAGAAGAGAGCTGATAAGAATATCTGGTCTCAGGCCTGGAGAAACAAGAACAGAGCCAGCCCTAAACAAAAGTATTCAGTGGACAAAATGTTAATCTAGTGCCCACCCTGCTTTAAGACTGACCTTTCCTTGACTTATTGTGAAGCCTTTTTCCATAACCCTCCCCAACTCCTGTCCTCCCTCCATACCCCATCCCACCTGCATTTACTGACTTCTGGCTGTGCAGGACTTCCCAAGGCTGTGTCCTACCCAGGTCAGTCCGCCACAGACAGCATCTCTTCCCCTGCCTTGTCTAAAATCATACCACCTCACTTCTCATTCCTTTGCTCTCTACTTTCAAAGAGGAGTCTAAGAATGAATCCATGCCAAGGTATGGACATAATAGATCTTCTGTGTCTGTTTGCTTTCTAAATGGACTCTTCTGGCAACACAAGGTCTTAACCCAAAGGAGTATATCAGTCATGGTAAGAATTTGGGTAGATGGAGGTGGGAAGGGCAAAATTGCCCCTCAAATCTTACTACATAATAGGTTTGTTACTGGTAAGGCTGCTTGTGAATTGGAGAAATATTGAGGGGAATGAGATAAAAACCTTAATTTTAGAAATAAAATATTTGATTTGGGGTGATGACACAACAGATCTTAGATGTAATTGGTAAATGGAAAATCCCCTGGAGTGAGAAAGATAGAGGTAGACAAATGGCCACAGGTCGGAGGTCAAGAGGTAGTTACGGGCTAGGCTTAGTGGCTCATGCCTGTAATTCCAGCTCTTTGGGAGGCCAAGGTCAGAGGACTGCTTGAGCCCAGGAGTTTGGAGACCAGCTTGGGTAGCAGAGTGAGACCTCGTCTCTACAAAATAAGAAAAATTAGCTGGGTGTGGTGGCACGTGCCTGTGGTCCCAGCTACCTGGGAGGCTGAGAGGAAGATGACTAGAGCCTGGGAGGTTGAGGCTGCAGTGAGCCATGATCATGCCACTGCACTCCAGCCTGGGCAACAGAGCAAGACCCTGTCTCAAAAAAAAAAAAAAAGAAAGAAGTAGTCAGCCACATCATAGTATTATCTTTCCCTTCCAGTTCATAGTTTACAAATACTGTCACCTCTATTATTTCATTTGATTCTTTCAAAAGCTCTGTAAAGTAAGCAGAACATTTGTGTTTTTAGAAAGCATTTTTATATTTTGTTTGTATTTTGTATTTTTATTTATTTATTTTTAATTGATACATAATATTTGTATATATTTATGAGGTACATGTGATATTTTGTTACATGCATAGAATGTGAAATGATCAGGTCAGGGCATTTATGGTATCCATCACCCTGATTTTTTATGATTTCTATGTATTGGGAACATTTAAACTCTTCTCTTCTAGCTATTTTGAAATATACAATACATTGTTGTTAACTATAGTCACCCTACTCTCCTACCCAATGTTAGAACTAATTTCTTCTACCTAATTGTATGTTTGTACCTATTAACCAACCTCTCTTCATTAAAATTTGAATTAAAAATTTTTTTTCAGAGTCTCACTCTGTTGCCCAGGCTGGAGTGCAGTGGCGAAATCTTGGCTCACTGCAACCTCCGCCTCCCAGATTCAAACAATTCTCATGCTTCAGCCTCCCAAGTAGCTGGGATTACAGGCACCACCACACCCAGCTAATTTTTTTTGTTTTTTAATTTTTAGTGGAGATGGGGTTTTGTTATGTTGGCCAGCTTGGTCTTGAACTCCAGGCCTCAAGTGATCCACCCACCTTGGCCTCCCAAAATGCTTGGATTACAGGCATGAGCCACCGTGCCTGGTGAAAATGTGCATTTTTAAAAAGCAAAAGCAAACACCTCAGCTTAGAGAAACTAAATTATTTACCTAATGTTCACTGCTGGTTTGTGGTGGAGCCAAGACTTCTGCTGCTCAATGAAGATGTCCAGGTAGAAGCATATACTAATCAGGGCTCTTCAGAGAAACAGAGCTAATAGGAGATAGGCATACACACATGCACACGCACACAGACTTATTATGAGGAATTGGCTCACATGATTATGAAGGTGAAGTCCCAAGATCTACAGTTGGCAAACTAAACACCCTAAAAGAGCCAATGGTGCAGTTTCAGTCTGAGTCTGAAGGCCTGAGAACCAGGAGAGTCAGTGGGGTAGGTTCCAGTCCAAAAGTGGGCAGGTCTGAGTCCCAAGAAGAGCTGATTTTTCAGTTAGATTTCAAAGGCAGGAAATGACCCATGTTCCAGCTCAAGCCGTCAGGCAGCAGAGGTTCCCTCTGACTCAGTCTTTTTGTTGTATTCAGGTCTTCAGTCAACTGATGAGGCCCACCTACATTAGGGAGCATAGTCTGCTGTACCCAGTCTACCAGTTCAGCTATGAAGCTCCTCCAGAAACTCCCGCACGGCCACATCCCAAATAATGTTTGGCCAAATGTCTGGGTACCCTGTGGCCCGGTCAAGTGGACACATGAAAGTCGCCATCACGGTGCTGTCCTCAAGGAAAGGAATGAAAGAGACAATCCAGCTTTGCATTTAACACTGAGGCAGTGGCCTGTGAAACCAGATGTGACAAACGTGGCAAGTAGAAGTGTCACAGACATAAATTTGAGCATTTCTCAGATTTTTCTTTGCCTGGAGTTTGATCTCAATAGTCATTCAATTTGTCCCTTAGGACAAATTTATTTTCTCTCTTTCTTCTCTCCTCATTCTCCTCCATCACCATTATCATCATCAATGTCACTGTCATCATCAACATCCAAAGTGTATGGAGTGCCTGCACTCACGTGGCTCTGTACCAAGAAGGAATTTGGAATTCATGGAGGAAACTGGATCTGTCCCTTGCTGTAAGTGGCTTAATTCCAGTTTAAGAGACAGAACATATACGTAAAAAGATAAATAAGTATAAATCAACTAGGAACTCGATAACTAAGTGCTAAATACAGGAGGATATGAATCTTGGATTCCAAAAAAAGGAGTGATTTTCGGGCTGGACAGGGTCTGGAAAAGCTTCAAGGAGGTCGAGGTTCTTGAGCAGGGCTTAGAGAAGAGTGTGGCTGATGCAAGTGTGAGAAGAAGAGAGTATGGCAGGAATATAGAACACCCAGAGGGAAGTAGGAAGTGCAAATATGTGTGCAGGGACAGCGAGTCGTGGCTGGGTGGGCACCCATGCCATGGAACAGCTTGATGCCTGGAGAGCAACTCCCAGAAACAGCTTTTGGCCCAGATTGCTAATTAGAATTTTTTACTGTGTGTGAAATTTCCAGGATCAGCATGGAGTGTCATCTGCATCTCCTGCAGGCGTCTCCTCCCAAACACGGCTTCCTAAACCTGTCTTGCCAGTCAAGCCCCACAGCTGCTCTGCCGAGTTATACAGGCTTCCTCTGAAAAGCTGTTCTCCTGGACTTGCATGTGCTTAAAGGGAAGAAAAGCAAGGAAAGCGAAACCCTCCCCTTGTTTCCAGGTTCTGGGCGAATCTTGTTTTTATACTATTTGTCCTGTTATCTGGATCCACAGCACTGGTGTGTCTTAGATGATAAGGAAAGCAGGGACTACTCCAGTAGTACTCTCTGCAGGGCCCTGCTGTGTGCTGTGGCCTCTCTGGGTTCTTCACGAGTACCTTGGGGTTGTGATGAAAACTACATGTGTGATGAGGCAGAGTAAGCTTTGCCTCCTGTCAGCCAATAGGGCACCCCCTAGCAGTTCCCCCCCAAACACACACACCGCCCTGAAATTCCCCAAGGCCCTCATTTGGGTGCTCCTGGGGGCAGGGAGGGTTGTGAAGAGAGGCATACACTGTGCAAAGCAGCACGTGTTCCAGGTCTGGTTCTGCCACCAACTAGCTGGGTAACCTTGGGCAAGTTCCTGTATCTCCCTGGGCCTCATCTGTGAAATGAGAGGTTTGGACTATATCATTCCAAATGTTTCCAACTCTGAAGTACGAGTCTAGGAGAACTTTTATCTTCTTCACATTATAGCAGGTTTTTTTTTTCAACCCCCGGCTACTTAGGGGAAGAGAGAATGGCTCTAGAAGGTACTAATCCGTCTTCCTACAACGTCTTGGGATATCTTGTAGTCTCTAGTCAAAGAGGGTTAGATTTTCCCCCCAGTTTTTCCTTCTTTTTTCTCCATCTTTCTCTCCTTCCTTCCTTTCTCTCTCTCTCTCATTCTCCTCCTCCCTCCGCCTCCCTCTCTCTCTGTCTTTCTTCCTTTCCTCTGCTCTCTCCCTTTTCCCCTCTCCCCTCTCCTCTCCTCTCCTTTTCTTTGAGACAGGGGCTTGCTCCGTGCCCCAGGCTGGAGTATAGCGGCACAATTACGGCTCACTGCAACCTCAGCCTCCTGGGCTCACTTGATCCTCTCACTTCAGTCTCTCGAGTAGCTGGGACTACAGGGGACTACAGGTGTGCACCAACACACCAAGCTAAGAAGGTTAACTTTTATCTTCCACACATGTTTAAAATATACCTTTTTTTAATTTTAATTCTAATTTTTTTGAGACAGCATCTTGTTCTGTTGCCCAGGCTGAAGTGCAGTGGTGCAACCTCGGCTCACTGCAGCCTCCGCCTCCCAGGTTCAAATGATTCTCATGCCTCAGCTTCCCAAGTAGCTGAGATTATAAGCACACCACCACACCTGGCTATTATTGTGTGTGTGCATTTTTATGGAGATGGGGTTTTGCCATGTTGGCCAGGCAGGTCTCAAACTCCTGGCCTCAAGTGATCTGCCTGCTTCGGCCTCCCAAAGTGCTGGGATTACAGGCATGTGCCACTAAAATATATATTTTATGGAAACTTTAGAGAGATAGAATATTTAAAGAACTTTACATGTAAGAGGACTAAGATTCAAATAATGTTGCCACAGTTTAGTAGCTGCATGATCTTGGCCAGGTTATTTCACTTTTCTGGGATTCAGTTTCCTCAGTTGTAAAACAGCAATAGGCCAGGTGCAGTGGCTCACGCCTGTAATCCCAGCACTTTGGGAGGCCAAGGCAGGAGGATCTCTTGAAGCCAGGAGTTCAAGACCAGCCTAGGCAACAAAGTGAGAGACCCATGCCATGCCCCCCACACCACCCCCGCCCTCTCTCTCTAAAAAAAGAAAGTTAGCCAGTGTAGTATATGTATAGTGGTTAGCTGTGGAACACTGCATTCAGGCAGATCTGGGTTTCAATTTGGGCTCTGTTTCTGACCAGCTGTTTGGCTTTGGGCAAGTTATTTTACTTCCCAATCCTCAGTTTACACCGCTTTACAGGAATAATAATAGTTCCTGCTTTGTAGGGTGATTGATTAATGAGGATTCCACGAGACAAGGAATTAAAAGTGGCTGACACAGAGTAAACATTCAATACATTTAGTCATGATGAAAAACAAATAAATATCAAATGTCATGCTTCCCTATCCATTCTCCTCCAAGGACAGCAGTAGCTGAAACTCTCCTGATGAAGGGAGAGACTGAATCACGTAGCTAGAGAGCAAGCTTGAGGAGGGCAGGACCACTTTTGCCTGGTTTATCCTGTAGCCCCAACACCTAGCACAGTGTCCAGCACATAGAGCACTAGGAAGAAATCCTTTACAATGGTGCAAACAAGACAGAGATGCTCATAAATCATTCTACCTTTACAAGATATGCTTACGTTTCAGGTTTTCAGATTTGTTCCACTGCTGCCTTAATAGCTCCACCTGTTACTGAGCCAAACCTGGGTCAGCTCACCCTGCACACTAAAGACAAACACCCTCACCAAGATTTGCAGTGAGGGAAAGGAGGGCATTTATTTACAGGACACCAAGGAATAAGAATTGGGCAGCTTGTGCTTAAGACTGCCTGCTGACTTACAGGCAAAGGTTTTTAAAGGCAGGGGTACACTTCAGGAAAGCAGAAGTGAAATCATAAATCAGCACATGGAGGTTAGAGATTGGTTTGGCCTAAAAAGGTAGGATATTTTGAAGCAGGGGCTTACCAGTCATTGGGGGATTCAAAGATTCTCTGGTTAAGAAAGCAAAGCTTTGTCTTAAAAACATGGGGTCAGCAGAAAGGAACGTTGAGGTCTGGCCTCTGCATGTGACTCTTCAAGTCCCCTCAGGAAGAAATTTAGGACAAAGAATGGCACTGAGTCCTCGCTTCTCCCTTACCTGAGATCTATGTGCCAGTGAACGACATTTTCCATTTGGTGGGGGGTGTGAGTTTCTGAAAAACAACTCAGGGACATATGTTAAGATGCTATCTTTAGTTATTCTTTTTTAGAGACAAGGTCTCCCTATGTTGCCCAGGCTGGTCTTGAACCCTTGAGCTCAAGGGATCCTCCTGCCTTAGCCTCCCAAAGTGTTAGGATTACAGGCATGAGCCACCATGCCCGACCTGTCTTTAGTTTCTATAGGGAATCGAACATCTTGTGGCTCTAACTTCCTTTGCTATTGTTTTCAGCAATTATTACCCTCTTGCTTATCAGGTTGCTTATTTACATCTCAGGGCTGGCTAGGTGTTTGGAATTTCCCTTGAAGGAACTCCAGATTTTCCTTTATTTCCATGCTTGGTGTGGGGTGGCAGTCCCCTAAGAAGAGTCTCTGCTCTGTCTCACACCCAGGAGGACATTCAGAAATGTCCAAATCTCCTCTTAAGTCTAGACCAGCGTTGTCCAATAGAAATGTAACTCAAGCCATATATAGAATTTTAAATGTTTTAGTAGCCACGTTAAGAAGGCAAAAAGAAACAGGTGAGATTAATTTCAATATTGGATTTTATTTAACCCACCATACCCAGAATATCATTTCAACATGCAATCAATATAAAAACTATTAATAAAATACCTTATATTTTTTGTACTCAGTTTGAAATCTAGTGTGTATTTCATACTTGGAGCACATCTCAATCCAGATCAGCACATTTCAAGTGCTCAATAGCCACATGTGTCTAGTGGCTGCTCTATTGGAAAGCACAGCTCCAGACCAAGAGAGCAAGATCAAGCCTGTCCTTTCGCCCACCCAAGCCACCCTTCAGCTCACTTCCTGTCTGAGAACACCTTTCTTTCCCAGGTGACTGCTCTGCAGAATGGCTTCCAGCTTCTTGGAAGACATGCCTACCACCCATACACATGGGTGTGCCTTACTTTACACATCTCACCAGAAAAACCACATCAGAATGCAACACCATAACCTCTTCAGTCATTCCATAAGGTAATACACACAGCAGGTAATTAACATTTCCAAGCACTTCCAGGCTTGTCATTTGAGGTAGGCAACTATCACCCTTCTCTTTCCCCCACATGCTTTTGTAGAGCTTTATCCACTGTAATCTTGCCTGTATTCAGTCCTCTCTGATAATTCATTTATTCATTGAATTTGTTGAGTGTCTACTGTGTGTTATGGAGTTAAAAATACAATAACGAGCAGGAAGGATGAAATCCCTGCCCTGGGGAACCTCAAACTCAAGTTGGTTGGGAGGAAGAGTGAGCAGAATTTTATAACATAGTGTAATGGGGGAAATAAATCCTACGGGTTCTGGAACCTCATAGGAAGGTAACTAACCTAACACAGGAGGAGTGTGTGTGTGCACTTGCACATAGATATGTGTTTGTGCACATGCATGCATGTGTGTGTATAAGGAGGCACTCAGAGAAGCCATATCTAAAGTGAGACCTGAGTGGAAGTTGGGGTGTGGGTTGTGAGGTGTGGGATGGGAAAAGAGAGAGAATTCCAGGTGAGGAGAGAGTGTGCACATGTTCCAGAAGGGCAAAGATCAAGGAGGGGGCCTGCCAATCACTCCATCTAGCTGGAGTCCAGGAAGAGGAAATCTGTGGCTTAGGGGAGACATAGGGGTGAAAGAGATAATCACAGTCAATAGTTTGGGCTTCATTTAAATTCTGTAATAAAGGTTCTGGGAACGCAGCTCTGGTTCTGATTTCTCACCTGCATTCATATTCTGCACTTCCAGCTGTGTATGGATCATCTCCATGTTTCACTCCGACACGTGTTCAAAATCACTCAGCACCTTCACTCCACTACTAAATATTCCAAACTGGTTATCTGTCCTAATCTCTCTGTCTCTAATAATGAGATAAGCATAGTTCCAGTCTCCTACCTAGACTAAAACATCTTTCGTCTCTCTCATATCTTCATTCTATGTAGCCAAGTTGTCACTAAATCTTGCTAATTTTTTGACTGAGTATCTGAAGGCTTTTGGTTCAGGCACTTTCTGGCTTCCCTGAAGATAATTCATCATTCAGTTTTCTATAGTAGCTTTAAATTTTCACCAGGCCTATCTAAATTCCAAGCGGTATAATTTGTACTCCTTTGAGATATCAGTTTGGAACAAACCAGCAGTTTAAAAAATCGCATCAGATTATAAAGTAGAAAAATAATTTCAGCAGTCCAGAAAAGCTCCAAGTAATTTTTATTGGAAAAAAATTCTCAATGTTTTATTTATTCTTAGATTCTGCCATTTTCTTATGTACAATAAAGTTCATCCAGCTTCCTCCTGGAGTCATAAAGTTTTATTATCTGCATAGAGAAACCATAAACAGGTATTTTTATTTGTCTAATTGTGTCCCTCCTTTTATATACAAGCCCTTCCCTGGATACATTACCTGCACATTCACTCACCCTAAAAAAAGTTCAACATTGTTTGAACTTGTCCTTGATTACTGAATATCTTACTTCATATTGGTTTGGCAATTCATTATAACCACACCCTGAAAACTGGACATGGAAAATTTAAAACACAAGAACCAGATTGCATTGTATGTCTCGGGAATAAGTGAGAAGAGAAATGATAATTTCCTCCAGTTGTATTTTGTCATATTTTAAACAAAATGTCCACTGGCTGGAAATTCCATTTCAAACAGTAAGTATTTATTGAAATTTACTGACCATGTCCAGCATGCAATTACATGTTAGAAGTATGCTGACCATGTTTCCTAAAATTAAAAATCAGGACACATGATGTGACAGTGAAACAGAGCACCTGAAAACACTCCTGTCCCAGAAAATGTGAGTTATGTAATTGCAATCGCTACAGGAAATGCAAGAGAAACATTGTTCCTCAAGCTTACAACTTAATGGAAACATAAGCATAACACACATTCACTGACTTCGCCACTGAATGAAGAGTAAGTGAACACTAGCAAAGGAGGCACTTTGTTAGCTGGCAGGATTACAGCAATGAGAAAATAGTCACCTTAAATACTTTCTCAAGCAAGGTAGGCTCTTGTGATGGCCAATTTTATGTGTCAGCTTGTCTAGGCTATGGTGCCCAGTTGTTTGTCAAATACCAGCCTAAACATTGCTGTGAAGGTATTTTTTTTTTTTTTTTTTTTTTTTAGAATTGATTAACATTTCAATCAGTAGACTTTGAGTCAAGCAAATTACCCTCCATAATGTGGGTAGGCCATATCCCATCAGTTGAAGGCCTTAAGAGCAAAGATTGAGGTTTCCCCCAGCAAGAGGGCATTCTGCCTCATTCTGCCTTCAAACCCAAGACTGCAACATCAGCTCTGGGCAGAATTTCAGCTTGCTCTGCAAATTTTGGACTTACAGGCCCACAGTCACATGATCCAGTTCCCTAAAATAACCCTCCTTCTCTCTCTCTCTCTCTCTCTCTCTCTGTGTGTGTGTGTGTGTGTGTGTGTGTGTGTGTGTACACACATCCTATTGGTTCTGTTTCTTTGGAGAATTCTAATTGGTTCTTATAAGAATTGTTACTTATTTTTAATGCCTGAGATAATTGATGCATTTTAAAACATAATTATATCTTTTTTTCCACAAATGGTGACATCCCTTTTAACAATACATCTTCTAGCAGTGTTGTTGTTTTTTGTTTTGTTTTGTTTGAGACAGAGTCTCACTCTGTCGCCCAGGCTGGAGTGCAATGGCACAATCTCAGCTCACTGCAACTTCCACCTTCTGGGCTCAAGAGATTCTCCTGTCTCAGCCTCCCGAGTAGCTGGGATTACAGACACATGCCATTGTGCCTGGCTAATTTTTGTATTTTTAGTAGAGACAGGGTTTCACCATGTTGCCCAGGCTGGTCTCGATCTCCCGACCTCAGATGATCCATCTGCCTCAGCCTCCCAAAGTGCTGGGATTACAGGTGTGAGCCACCATGTCCGGCCTAGCAATGTTTTTAAACATAGGGGCCATTCACTTTCAAGGCCCACCTTGCTGCCGAGGAGAAAATTTAGAAGCAAAAGTGGAATTCTCAGATGAAACAAAATTGTCTGAATTTTAAATGGAATGAGAAATGAGGGAATGCAGAGAGCCTGAGGAAAGCTAAGAAGGTCTCAAAAGAGGGAGACAACAGGGACGAAAGCACAGAGAAGGCAACTTTGACCTTCTGATTACAAAATTTGGGGAAAAGGAACTGCATGGATAATAGGGCCTGTGCCTGTGAGTATGTTTCCAGCAGAAAGACACTATAGAAAGAAAAGAGGACAGCGAGCAAAATTGGTCAAAGCAATTGAGGATAATAATCAAAATTATTTGGAGGTGAAAAAGGAGCAAAGAATGTAGTTTAAGAGGTAGAATTGTGAGTTCAGCACTAAATTAAAGTTTGGGTGCTTTCAAGCTTCTATAAACGATTCCAGTGAAAAATGGTACAGGTTGATCTGTTCCACAAAGAAAGGTGAATGCTAGAGAATTCTCTTCTTGTAGCAAGAGAATTCTGGATGGAATAAGAGATAATTGATTTCCGTATCTGATTTAAGAACATAGCAGGCCCACTTTTCTGAACTAGCAATAAAAACCCTTGGAAGGGGGAAATAGGAATAATTAGACATAATTAGGTTGTCAGCTCATATATCATTATGTCTTGCCTTTCAGGGATGTTTCACAGATTAATTAGTTAATGTTTGTAAAATAAGCTCCAAGTGCCATGTGTCATTGGCATAGAATTTGATTTTCAGTGTGATGAATGTAATTAAGTCATGTTGCTTTCGTACGGCCTTCACTGCAGGATGATGCCTGCTCCGGAATGTTCTGGGGGCATGGGTACATGGGCTCCTGCACTGACATTTCAAGAAGAGCTCTTGATGGTAGGCATTTTGCATCATGTGTGTTACACTTCTCAGGCTGGATGACGTATTTAAAGTGTCAGATTAGAATTGTGTTCTCTATTGATGAATAAAGGTTATGTTTGTACATTACATCCATCTTACAGTATAGTAACTAGAAGTGAACATTTTAAAATCAAGATCAGCAGGGGAGAAAACACTGAGGGTCCTTTTTGGGCCCTAGGTCTTTCTTGCCTACTATATGACATATATGTTAAATAGTCTTTAGTTAAGAAATTCATTTTTTTTAAACCCAGAGTGGCTTCAAAAAATCCCCAATCCATACCTGTTAGTAAGATTTTCTTAAGCAGTACAATTGACTGTTGACTTACAAGTTCAACTCTGTAGTTCATATTTTTAGATTTGGTGATTTTTTAGAAAGGAATCAAACCAAGGTCAAGGAAATGATTTTCAAACATTTTGGTCTCAGGACCCATGAATACTCTTTAAAAATTATTGAGGACTCCAAAGAGCTTTTGTTTTCATGGGTTATATTAATAGCTAATGTTTATTGTATTAGAAATTAAAGTTAAGAAAGATTTTAAGAATTTATTTCTTTATTAAAATAAGCCCATTATATAATAATATAAATAAGATACTTTCAATGAAAATATTAGTGAGAAGAGTGGCATCGTTTCACATTTTTATAAGTTGCTTTAATGTCTGGCTTAATAGAAAACAGCTGTGGTTCCATAGCTGCTTCTGCACCCAATCTGATATGATACATTGTTTTGGTTGAAGTAGATGAAGAAAGTTGGGCCTCACACGAATCTGTAACTGGAAAAGAAAAGAGTATTTTAACACCCTTTTTAGATAATTGTGGATATTTCTTTTAGATTTGACATCAACACTCAACAAGTGATAGTTTCTTCAAGGATGATCTCCTAAATCTGGTAGAATTGGTAGATTCTGAAACCATATCAATGACTTTTTGTCCTTCATTGCATTAAAATCCATTGGTCTCTCATGTATTGGCATTATGCATTGGTCATTTGGAAAACATTGATTCCCTGAGTTATGTAGATCTTCCTGATGTTGACACATTTCATTATACAGTATCAAATAATCACTTTCATTAATATCACCACGGATTTTATCATAAATCCTTTAAGTATTGGTATGCTGCCAACTTTTTTTAGAAATTCTCATTTTTGCTTGAAAGCTGGAATTTTATTATTGGCAATAAGTACTTTCAGTTGTTTTGCTTGAAGTGATAGTCTCACTTTGTTCATTTTAGGGAAAATGTCTGCCAAATCCTCACATCTGAATTACCATAGTTTGTTTTTGAGTAAAAATGGAATTCCATTAAAAAGCAACTAGTTCAGCTTACAACTCAAATAATCACACACATGATTTTACTTGAGTCAACCATTGTAATCGGTATGCATCAAAGTATTTATGAGAACTTCTCATTTCCTCACACAAAATATTAAAACGGTATGTGCACAAGTGCCAACATTTAATACAATGAATACTCTTCACGGCTTTATCAAGGTCATTGTTAAATGAATCAGTGCTTTAAGAAAAATCTGTGAGCACGTGGCAGTGACAATTCACAGACTGCCAGTACAATTTGGTGCCACTGCCTCAGGAATGATGAGTTCTATCCATTTTACCCAGCAGTTTTACTCATTTTGCCATTGCTCTACCAATGCTAGTGTCATCACAGTGAAAAAGCAAATAATAGCCCCACCTTATAATGAAAATAGTATTGAACCTGTTGACTTCCTTGAAAGGGTCTCAGGGATGTCCAAGGATCCATGGACACTTTGAGAATCACTGGCATAAGAAATGCCCTGAAGGTAGGGCAGAGGGGAGAGGCAGGGTGATATGGTTTGGCTGTGTCCCCACTCAAACTCATCTTGAATTGTAATCCTCGTAATTCCTATAATCCCTACCATCTTGACCATGCGGTCAAGGGAGAGGCCAGATGGAGGTAATTGAATCATGGGGGCAGTTTCCTCCATGCTGCTCTTGTGATAGTGAGTTCTCATGAGATCTGATGGTTTTGTATGTGTGGTAGTTCTTCCTGCATTCTTTTTCCTTCCTGCTGCCTTGTGCAGAAGGTGCCTTGCTTCCCCTTTGCCTTCCACCATGATTGTAAGTTTCCTGAGGTCTCCTCAGTCATGCTGAACTGTGAGTCTTTCCTTTTTCTTTCCTTCATAAATTACCCAGTCTCAGGCAGTTCCTTATAGCAGTGTGAAAACGAACTGATACACAAGGTATCCTTTTAAAGAAGTGATTTCAGCTATAGGTAGAACAATGTAAGACAGGCTAATTTAATGAAATGTTTGGCTTTTTTATTTTAAGCAGCAGGAAGCCTGTTATACTGCCTTAAATCAGTTTCTCGTTTGGTTTGACTGTAATACACAAGAAGAAACATTTCTTACATTAAGGCAGTATACACATACAGATATATTTACTGAAATAAAAGTTTCATGAAATAATACCCTTAAAATTTGTAATACATGCTAACATTTAAAATTTTTTTATTCTATCTCATTTATTTAACAAAAATTTGTCATGACCCACTAAATTGATTTCACAATTCACCAATGGGTTGGAAACTACTGTTGGTTAAAAAAAAAAAAAAAGAAAGAAAAAAAAATTGCTCTAAATAAAGATGCTTTCATTTTGTAATATATAAACCATGGGTGTCCAATCTTTTGGCTTCCCTGAGACACATTAAGAATTGTCTTGGGCCACACAAAAAATACACAGCACTAATGATAGCTGATGAGCTTAAAAACAATCTCGTAATGTTTTAAGAAAGTTTACCAATTTGTGAGGAGCTGCATTCAAAGCCATCCTGGGGTGCATGTGGCCCACAGGCCACGGTTTGATAAGCTTACTATAAACCCTCCTAAGGGCTGATTGCCTTTGGTTTAAAACCAGAGGTAACCAAGACTGTTTAACGGTTGCCCATTCTGCCATTTCTTGATTCATTTGCAAATGATTTTAGAGTGTGGGTCAAATGAGAAATACTTAGTTTCAAGAATGCAATGTGTATATTATTACGTGAAATACGTCTTTGATTCTATTTTCTCTAGAAAGTCTATATGTTTACCCGGGGTTTTTAAAACCTGACACTTTTTCTTCAGCATTGTTGGATAAATAGACACAATCCAATCAACCCTTACTAAGGAGGCTGTGTTGAGGCTGGTACCATAGTAATTATTACTCTCATTTAAAAACAAACAAAACAAAACAAAACAAACAAACAAACAAAAACCACCTTAGTACTTTTCCAGGATCTAGGTTTGTATCCTATTTGTTTTTTCTTTTAATTTTTTTTAATCCCCCTCTCCCAGGTTCCAGTGTGTGTTGTTCCCCTCCCTGTGTCCGTGTGGTCTCATTGTTCACCTCCCACTCATAAATGAGAACATACAGTGTTTGGTTTTCTGTTCCTGTGTTAGTTTGCTGAGGATAATGGCCTCCAGCTCCAACCATGAGTTCTATTTGATACTGCCCTAATTTCCTACTCTGCCAATCCTTTGAGAATCATTACTCAGATCCAACTAATTGTAAAAATCAGAATAAAATGAGTATCGATTTTGGTTTCCTGCTTTAAAGTTAAGTATTACTTTTTGTTGGTGATAATATAAGCAGAGAGGCAGTAAGAAAGTAGAATATCCGAGATAAATGCATGTCTTCTTTTCCCTCTTGAGTGTTTGATCACTCCCTGCTTCTCTTAGTTGGCTCTCAGGATCTCTCTGTCTCTCCCCTTCTCTCTCTCTCTCTCCACACCCCCCCCATCTCTCCTGCTATTTTTTTTAATCTCTTTTTTAAAAAGCCTTGATCATTGCACCCCCTTGTATTAGTTTGTTTTCACACTGCTGATAAAGACATATCCGAGACTGGGCAATTTACAAAAGAAAGAAGTCTAATGGAATTACAGTTCCATGTGGCTGGGGAGGCCTCACAATCATGGCAGAAGGTGAAAGGCACGTCTCACATGATAGCAGACAAGAGATGAGCTTGTACAGGGAAACTTCCCTATTATAAAGCCATCAGATCTCATGAGCCTTATTCACTATCACAAGAATAGCATGGGAAAGCTCCACCCCCATGATTCAATTACCTCCCACCAGGTCCCTCCCCCAACACATAGGAATTGTGGGAGCTACAATTCAAGATGAGATTTGGGTGGGGACACAGCCAAACCATATCATTTCACTGCGGCCCCTCCCAAATCTCATAACCTCACATTTCAAAACAAATCATGCCTTCCCAACAGTCCCTCAAAGGCTTAACTCATTTCAGCATTAACTCAAAAGTACATAGTCCAAAGTCTCATCTGGGACAAGGCAAGTCCCTTCTGCCTATGAACCTGTAAAATCAAAAGCAAGTTAGTTACTTCCTAGATACAATGGGTGTACAGGCACTGGGTAAATATAGCCATTCTGAATGGGAGAAATTGGCCACAACAAAGGGGCTACAGGCCCCATGCAAGTCCAAAATCCAGCAGGGCAGTCAAATCTTAAAGTGCCAAATCTCATTTGACTCCATGTCTCACATGCAGGTCATGCTGATGCAAAAGGTGGGTTCCCATGGTCTTGGGCAGCTCCACCCCTGTGGCTTTTCAGGGTACAGCCTCCCTCCCAGCTGCGTTCATGGGCTAGCATTGAGTGTCTATGGCTTTTCCAGGTGCACAGTACAAGCTGTCAGTGGATCTACCATTCTGGGGTCTAGAGGATGGTGGCCTTCTTCTCACAGGTCCACTAGGTGGTCCCCCAGTGGGGGTTCTGTATCAGGGCTCTGATCCCACATTTCCCTTCTTCACTGCCCTAGCAGAGGTTCTCCATGAGGGCCCCATCCCTGTAGCAAACTTCTGCCTGGGCATCCAAGCATTTCCATACATCCTCTGAAATCTAGCTGGAGGTTCCCAAACCTCAGTTCTTGACTTCTGTGCACTCACAGGCTCAACACCACATGGAAGCTGCCAAGGCTTGGGGCTTCCACCCTCTGAAGCCACAGCCCAAGCTCTACATTGGCCCCTTTTAGCCATGGCTGGAGCGGCTGGGATGCAGGTCACCAAGTCCCTAGGTTGCACATAGCACAAGGACCCTGGACCCAGCCCATGAAACCATTTTTCCCTTCTGGGCCTCCAGGCCTGTGATGGAAGGGGCTGCCGTGAAGACCTCTGACATGCCCTATAGACATTTTCCCCATTGTCTTGGGGATTAACATTTGGCTCCTTGTTACTATGCAAATTTCAGCAGCCAGCTTGAATTTCTCCTCAGAAAATGGGATTTCCTTTTCTATTGCATCATCAAGCTGCAAATTTTTTGAACTTTTATGTTCTGCTTCCCTTATAAAACTGAATGCCTTTAACAGCACCCAAGTCACCTCTTGAATGCTTTGCTGCTTAGAAATTTCTTCTGCCAGATACCCTAAATCACCTCTATCAAGTTCAAAGTTTCGCAAATCTCTAGGGCAGGTGCAAAATGCCACCAGTCTCTTTGCTAAAACATAGCAAGAGTCACCTTTGCTCCAGTTCCCAACAAGTTCCTCATTTCCATCTAAGACTACCTCAGCCTGGACTTTATTGTCCGTATTGCTATCAGCATTTTGGGTAAAGCCATTCAACAATTCTCTAGGAAGTTCCAAACTTTCCCACATTTTCCTGTCTTCTGAGCCCTCCAAACTGTCCCAACCTCTGCCTGTTACCCAGTTCCAAAGTCACTTCCACGTTTTTGGGTATCTTTTCAGCAGCACCCCACTCCCAGTACCAACTTACTATATTATTCCATTTTCATGCTGCTGATAAAGACATACTCAAGACTGGGCAATTTACAAAAGAAAGAGAGGTTTAATAGACTTACAGTTCCATGTGGCTTGAGAGGTCTCACAATCATGGCAGAAGGTGAAAGGATGTCTCACATGGTGGCAGAGAAGAGAAGAGTTTGTGCAGGAAAACTTCCCTTTAAAAAACCATCAGATCTCGTGAGACTTATTCACTATTATGAGAATGTCATGGGAAAGCCCTGCCCCCACGATTCCGTGATCTCCCACTGGGTCCCTCCCATAACACGTAGGAATTGTGGGAACTACAATTCAAGATGAGATTTGGTTGAGGACACAGCCAAACCACATCACCCCTGTGTTTAAGGTCAAAGTACCTGCCTGGTCCTGCCTCCTTTGCTTTGGCCTCACTTACTGCCCTGGCTTCAAGAGATGTGTAGGAAGGAATGGCAGAGGGAGGCAGTTGAAAGTGAGAAAAAGTTAGCTATCTATGGCAGTTGTTCAGAAAAGAGCTGAAGAGTCCCTAATTAGGAAGAAGCCAGTGGGAATGGAAAAGAGGGGACAGATCCATAAGAATTAGCTAGTGATTGGATTGGCAATGCAGAAGTTAAAAAAGATGACTGAGAATGTATTGTGGCTGAAATTGATAAGCTAGGAAGAGGAGGTCATGCAGGAAAAATGATGAGTTCGTTTTCTAAAACATATTGGAGATGTTCACCAGGCACCAGAATATATTGCAGTGGAAGCTGAGAGCATGCAGGGCATGAGTTAAACTCTTGGATATAAATGAAGCCACTGATTTAGAGCACGTGAAATAAAAAGGTAACTAAGGCTACATTTGAGAGGTTTCAAAGCCCAAAGAACAGTAAGAGGACGAGGAGCCCATGAAGGAGACAGAAGGAGAAATCCAAGGAGCAGGAGAACCACTTAGAAAAATATAACTTGCAGAGGCAAAGTAATTTGGCAGCACGTGAAATATTATACAAAGTTATAGTCCTTTAGGGAAAGGACAACTCTCATCTTCTGAGCAAAGAGTAACAGACAACAGTGCTCAGTGATGCATGACGTGAAAAAGAAACATCATAGAATTTGGGGCCAGCAGTCATGGATTTTCATTTCCTCATAAGTGCTTACTAGCTATATGACTTTAGGCAAGCCACAAAATACACATATGAAACCACTAGAGCACACTGGAAGTCTAATCTGGTGCAATATACTGCAAGAATTATATCAGGTCAGAAAGAGCATAACTGTCTGTTTTGAGGAAATTAGAGAATACTATTAAGTGGATAGAACTCAAGTAGGGTATAGAAGGATTAATAGGATTTAGGCTGGTACGATAGTGGAGGGTGCATAAAAACCAATGATTCCTCATCTGGAGAAAAAAGAATCAAAGACATAAATTCCCCTGAAAAAGAATCTTTGTTCCCTTTTTCCTTGTTTTTGAACTGTTTTCTTGTTTATTTGAGATGTTGAGATATTTATTTGAGATGTTGATATACTATGGTATATATATATGGTATGATGTTTGATGTAAGAAGAAAAAGAAGGAACAAAGCATACTTTTATATAAAAAGTCTTCCTGTAGGATGAATAGGTTGTTCTTTATTTTACTTTATTCACTTTCATTTTAGAAATGTACTCTGAAAGTTTTCAAAAAGATGTTCCTTGGGTTATTCTTAAGGAAGTTAGTAGCACTTTATGTAGAAAGTTGAGCAATCATGTCAAAATTCCCTCACTTTATAAGTAGGAGGTATTGAATAAAAATGAGCAGTTCATTATTTAATTTAGAGAACAAAAGTGAAAGTCATACATGGCGATTTGGGAGGTATATATTAGATGTGATATGAATGTGTATCTTCCTGGATTGCAATAGGAGAGAAGTACAGGGATTGATTTCAAAATGAAGCGAGACACTGAGGGAATACAATCTGGAGGAATATAACTGTTTTAGAATATCGTGACTTTAAAGATAAATATCAGTTTGGTAGTAAACCAACATTCTTGGGTCATGATGCTGGTTCTTTTGGGAAAAAAATTAAATCAGGCAAGCATAAAGGCATTTTATTCCACTCTTTTGGGAAAATACAGTTATGAGTTTTACTTCCAAGAATCAGTTCCAGAATACAATGGGCTTTATTGACCATATATTGGAACAGGATCAATAGCTTTGGTGTGTGACAGAGACTCATTCATTGCCGAGAATTTTTTTGTTAGCCATTATCAGTGGCTTCAGAAATGGTCCTGGTGTGGTTCACTCTGCTTCTAATGAAACCAGTGAGATCACCAGTACTCACATTAGTGAGGACAAGCTGAGGATTAGCAGCTTTTCAAAATAAAAACCAGGGAGTACTAAATGTCTTCATTGGGAAGTGGGGCTGTGGGTCTTAAGAGGATTTGGACACATACAAGGATCATTATTATGTTATTAAGTTATTAAGTATGCATTCATAAGTTAGTTTATATTTGCCAAATGCAAATATAAAAATCATTTCTTAATTATACAGGCATTAAAGTCTTGCATCATTAACCACATATTTAAAACCACTTTGTATCACTTACAAAAACAATTTAAAATATCAGATTATTGAATTTCCTCTGTTCTAGTGGCCAAATGCCTTCCAGCCAAGATTAACCTGTTTATTGTCCTGTAATTAAGTAAATTAAAAAATGTTATTTTTCCCATTTATCAAAATTTGAAGTTCAGAGAAATGAGGCAGTTTATATGAAGTACATATATATTCATCAGTCCACTGTTAAAATTCAAGAATTGAGCTCTGATTTTTTTTAACCTAGTCTGTATTTGTACAGTATGCCAGGCAGGCAGCATACTGCTAAGAGAGAAGAAGGAAAATAATAAAAAATTATTAGCTTTGAGTTGAATCACAAATGAGCAGCAAATGGAAACTTATCCACTAGCCAAGAAGGGCGGTAGTTCACTCTTCCATCCATCACCACCAGCTGGCAGATGGGCTCGGGACTAATGTAAGTCTCCTTAGATGCCAAGTTCTCTGCTTATGCAGCAGTCTGTGTCCCTGCCATCCAGGAAGGGGAGGACAGAGAGAGGACCGAAGCTTACAGTTCCACGTAGCAGCTCATCTCACTGTTAAGGAAACTGTGGGGTTAGCCAACAAAACTGGAATTCAAATTTGGAACCAGACCTCACCTGATATATTTTAATTGATTGCCATGTGATTGTCCATCTGTTTATAATTTGAGTGTCTTTTCTTTGTATGAGAAATGCTTTTGTACAGGGCGGGACCCATGATCCTCTCAATTTCTATATGGAAAAAAATATTTTCTATTTTTTCGTTGCTTTGCTGAGTAGCTTTCAACAAGCTTTTGGAAAAAGTCTCATTCCAGATTTATAAAGTATCAACTGATGTGATGCTAAAACAATGGGAGGATTTTATGGGCTGTAAAGCTCTTATTATTAAGTAATTTTTTGGGGTTATGGTAGTTTTAATAATAGTAGTAGTAAACTATTTTACAGGTTGGAAGGCTAATAAATCCTTTAAAATCAATTGAGATTATTTAAATTCAATTTACACATTAAAATCCAAAATATTATTTGGCTATTGCTATAGTTTTATGATTTATTTAAATATCACCATTTAGACTACAAAAATTAATGCTAGGTAGAATAATAGAGTAAAATTACTGGGCCCTGAAATTTGTATAAATGCAAAAATTGCTTTATTTTTTCCATTTAAAATATGCTCATCTTCACTGATCCAGCTTTGATTCTCTTGTCTAAACCTGCCTTACATGAGTCCCTTATCAAAATGTTGGCAGCTAAATTAAGACTTTGGAGCTGCATTTCTTGAGGAAAAAGAACAGAGGTTCTCAAATTTTGTTCCATCAGAATCATCTGGGGAGCCCCAGCCCCAGCCCCAATTCAAATCTGTGGCATCAGAATCTGGGGGTTGAGTTTTTTTTGTTTTTTTCTCACAAGTTGCCCAGGTGATTCTGATGCACAACAACATTTGAAAACAAGTAACTAGACCAACCCAAGAGCCAAACTCTCTCACAGCGCTGCTTATTTTTGTAAATGACATTTGACTGGAATATCCCCACCCATCATTTCTGAATTGTCTATGGCTGCCTTCATGCTACAATGGCAGAGTCGATTGTTGGGACAAAGATCATATGACCACAAACCTGAGAATATTTACTATCCTACCCTTTATGGAAAAGTTTGCTGGCTCCAGAACTAGATGAATAATATAAACACATTGTTCCAGACCCAGTTGTTTCAATTCATTCATTCATTCATTGGCCTGGACAAATAGGAAATAAAAAAACTTAGAAACACTTATGGGGTTAAAAAGGACAGTAGATATTGCCTTTAAATTTTCTTTAAACCTTTCAATTGCTTCAAACAAGGGAAAAAAACTAAGCTGGATATGTTTTCTTTTTTAAAAAAAACTGCATTCAATGGAGGTTTTGAACATTTCACGGTTTTCCAACCTGTTGCAGCAAAATGATTCATCACTAAACTAAGCTCTGTAGTATCTGTAATATTGTACATTTAGTAGCTCAGTCATTAAAGTAAAATTCAAATATAAGAAAAAGTAAATATATTCAGAAACATACTGACTTCAAAAGGTTAGGATAATATTTAAAAGATTATAGGGGCTTGGAAGTGTGTTTGAATTCAGCAAAGCAGCAAAACGGGGAGGGGACTAATGATTTTTAAGGCTGCCTAGCCAAAGATAGCACATTATAAAACAAGGATGCTTTCTGGTGATACAGTATGAGAATGCTCTGTACACAGTATGAGGCATCTTTAAATGTGAATAAATTGGAAGAAGTTCCAGAAACAATAGATATGCTTAAGTGAATGGGAGGACTGAGCTGTAGCAAGGCCTTTGATTTACATAGTATGATTACTTCAAGGCGTGCACAGCTCTTCTCCAGGGCTGGGATGGATTTTCTTCCCAGCGTCTACAGGAGATGTTGAATTGACATCACAGGGAATTGTCAGCAGAAAAGAGAGACTGATTGCCAGGCTACAGGAGGGAGTTGGAGAGGGGAATTCGGTTCCTTACACCTTGTTCATCATGTCATTCACTCCCTCCTTCAAAAATCTTCAGCGACTTCTTATTACTTAAAGGATTAAAGTCAAACCCAGACTGGCATTTCAGGCATTCTTTAATCTGTCTCTTATGCTGGTATCACAGAGCATTTTCATGCCTATTAGCTCATCTGATCTTTACAGTACTGCTCATGCAAGTCAGGGGAGGCATTAGTGTTCCCATTTTATAGACACATAAGCTCAGTTACAGCCAATGAAATAGACTGGTTAAAGGTCATGCAACAGCAAGCCACTGAGTCAGGGCTGGAACTTGTGTCTCCTGCACCATACGACAAGTCCCTGAGTCTTTTTCCTCTAAGTTAGATTTGTTCTCAAAATATGTCTCCCCTTCTCTACATGGAATGCCACCCTTCTAGTTCAATTGCCATCTCTACTAGCAAACCTTTCCTGAACTCCAGTCTTTAGTGCTCGTCTTCTCCTCTGAAATCTTTTTTATTGACCCCACTCCTTTTCCTCAGAGTCCTACCCGCTTTGCAGCATCTCCTGTCTGCTGGATATTTGTGTCGCACAGTGAGACTCTTGAATTGCTTTTGAACTTTGCATGTGTGTATGTTCCTTGTCTCCAACAGAAATGCACGCTCTTTGAGGGAGTACCTAAGTACTCTATATGTCTTTTCTCCTTTGATGCCTTGCATAGTGCATAAAGAAGGCAGGGCCTCAATAATCATTTGTTGGACAAACAAATGATTTCATTCTCATGCAATCTCTGAATATGATTAAGAGAAATGAGATGAAACTGAAAAAGAGAGACCAGTTGAATACCACAAATGTGTTTTTAATAGCAAATTCTTTTCTATTGAATCGAAGTATTCCAAGGGCAACAACTGATGCTCCATGTTTAGCTGAAGCCCGGAATCATAAAGGCTGACTGCTCTTAAACTGGGCATAACATAAACCCGCCCACAAGAAATTAAGACGGAATATACATTGACAAGAGAATCCTTTTGTACCTTTTCCTTCTCAGGCCACCAAATCCCAGGCATTTGGCCTAATGGGGAGAAAGAGAAAGACAGTGTTTTCCTCTCAAAACACGGGTCTTGCCATATCCTCTCTTCCTAAGGCTAGCACTGCTCTATATTTCCCTGGCCTGTGCCCAAAGTTGCATCTGCGACAAGGAAAACCCTGCCTTGGAGAGTCTCCAAGATCTTCTCATTTCTCCAGCTGTGGGATTAAGAACTAAACACAGTTGCTCAGGTGTGGTGGCTCATGCCTGTAATCCCAGCACTTTGGGAGGCTGAGGCGGGTGTATCACCTGAGGTCAAGAGTTTGAGATCAGCCTGGACAACCTGATGAAGCACTGTCTCTACTAAAAATGCAAAAAATTAGCCAGGATTGGTAGTGGGCACCTGTAATCCCAGCTACTTAGGAGGTGAAGGCAGAAGAATCGCTTGAACCCGGGAGGCAGAAGTTGCAGTGAGCTGAGATCACGCCATTGCACTCCAGCCTGGGCAACAAGAACAAAACTACGTCTCAAAAAAAAAAAAAAAAAAAGAAAAAGAAAAAAAAAATGGACTAAACATAGTTGCCTTTGGAAGATCTGGTCAATGGGAAATAAATTCAGGGATGCATCACCTCACAGGTTGGGTGCCTCTTGCAGTGCAGGTTTGACTAAGCCCACCTGGTGCCCTCTTTTTGCACTCTCACTCAGCCAGTGGTTTCCCCTCCCTCCCCACCACATCTCTGTGTTGTGATTTCCTTCCCAGTTGCCCTGACCCTCGAGGATTAGGGCATGAAATGATTCAGGCCTGATCTTGCCTCCCATGCTGGCCACACCTGTAATCAGAGTTCTGAGTTCAGAGCCCCAGGCAGCTTAGGCAGGGCTGCGTGGTCTATATCTTTTTTCTATGTTTCTGGATGAGTTTATTGACCAACCTAAAACTAAATGCTAGGTTATACCTGTTTACATTGATGACTTCCTCTCAATTTGCTAGGTCCTTCCATCACAGAAAGTGATTATATTAATCTGAGTGCTACCTGGGAAGTCGAAAACTTATGTGGTTTTTATTACTCCTGCAAGAGCCTCTCAATTATATTCCACACACATATTTCTTCACTTAAGAGTAAAACAGAGCTATGTAAAGTGAGCAGCATGTTTACAGTAGATGCCTATGGCTTGCTATCAAATTAGTGGCAAATCAGTATTAGAGTAAACAGGGGTCAAAGATCAAGCCCACAATTTCACATAAAATTCAAAACACAAAACACAAAACACAAAAGAGAAGGCTCGTGTCATGCGACCATCAACTACTCTTAAAAAATAATCAAAACCAGGAAAAGATGAGAGGAAGCAAAATTTAAACATGATTTTAGTCCAGAATTTGATGCAAAAGCCAGACCTTACAGAGATCTATTTAAAACTATGACAACTCACTATATGTCACTCATCTTAAATGGAAACACACATCAAAAGGTGGCAAGAACCAGGATTTAGCAACTCCCGCATTCTATTCATGGACTTGACACTGACTTTGGACAAGTAAAAAATCTGTCTTCATTTTTCACTCTGAAAAGCAGGGTGGAAACTATTGTTCTACTTCTCTTGATGGACAACTCTGGAGTCATGCTAATAAGAAGGCAGTGGTAATTCTCTCCTAGATTTGATTAGATGTATTTTTGAAAAGTCAAATGATTTAGTAGCATGAAATTGTACACACCACACCCCATTTTTATTGTAGGCAGCTCTCCACTCTTGGCTTTTAAGCAGGAAACTAGAAGAATCACATTTATTCCATGTTAAAGTGTTCCTTGAAAACAAAACAAATTCTTTAAAAATCAGAAAAATTGATTATTGTTTAGACCATGTTATTAAAACTGGAGCCCTAAGTTAGTCAACAGTTTGTAGCTATTGTTATTAATCTAGGATTAATTACTCGAGTTAAAATAGAACTTTTTACCGAACGCTTACATGAATAGACTAGGCTAGCTGTTAAATACTATAGGGGGAAAATGAAAGTCTTTTAAAATAGAAATTAGAAAAATGCCAAAAGATTTATGAATATTTAAAAACAACTCAGTCAATGATTTTAACTACAATACTGCTTATTAATTTGTAAGATTTGCTTAATCAATGCCACCAGATGTCAGTATATCCTACATTATTCCTACTGAGTTCTCAAAAACATCCAGAGTTTTCATTCCAGTTAATAAAAATGATATTGTAGCCAAATAATTAAGGCTCTCTAGGGGATGATAAATCCCATTCCTCAACACTGTTTTGTTATGATAGAGGCCCCCCTTCGTTGAGATGCAAACTCCCAACTCCCCAATAAATCTCAGCATTGAGGCTTTGAAAGCAAGAACGTCATATTCTGAAAAAGATGCTTGGTGGTGGAGCTAAAACATGTTGAGGAACACTGACTTGCGTAGAGCTTCAGCAGGTCAAGTCTAAGACCACGAATTCTGTGATCTGCTGATGCCATTGGCCTTGTTTTTCCATTATGGAAATATCTTATTGGATTTGGCCTTTCACCCAAGGGACTTTTCAGCTAGATAAGTGGAATTTTTTGTTAATGGAGATAACTTTTACTGGATATGTGCTAGGATGTATACCTACTGAAACAATAAGAAGATAAGACAAAAAAAGTTTAACGTGTTTAAAAGTATAAAAGCCTGGTGTGTGCCACTTTTTGACAATAGGAAGGATTTAAACTTGCTTATTAGCACTGAGTTCTCAAGCCTTCTAGAATTTTCACTTTGATTAACAAAGTGATATAGTGGTCTTAAAAATTGAGTCTTAGTAAACTTGGAAAAATTTTGCATTTTAAGTTAGTTTTATGCAACAACTGATCCATTTGTTGAAAGGATAAATCAGGGAGCTTTCTAAGAAGTAGTAAGGACAAGATCTAAAATGTTATTTAATAGTATGCCTTTAATTGTGAAGTATATGTGCATTTTGAGAACTATAAACTCTATAAATCTTCAAAGTTCCTGGCACTTTACTAGTTTTCAGGAAAAATAAATTTTGCATAAACAAGAGCCATGTTGGAACTTCACATTCTAGAGTCTCACTGTGGAGATTATCCTGGGCATGGCCCTGGGGACAGCATTGCAAGGCAGCCAGGCTTCCTGCTGCATAATGAAGAATGCACATTTTATCCTCAGAGTAAAAGAATCCTCTTTTATCCTAGAAGTTGGTATTTCTGTGAGCTTTACCCTTGAAGAGAAATCCTTTGAAATATTAATCTTCAGTAGAAGAAAAATTGTTACAGTCTTGGTCCTTGATGACAAGAGAAAGAAAAGTTCTGCAAAATTTCTTGGACTCTACTAAAACATTTGTACACCTGTAATTGTGTCTGTGAAAAGGTAAGTTGGATTTTTTTTAAAGTTTATCTAATTTTAAGGCATTTGTGAAATTCACTACAAACAGAGCTCTCTCTCTCCCAAAATGCACATGCACACGTATTGTTTCTTTGGTACATAGAGATCATTGAACCAAATAATTAAGGATTCTCTATGGAATAATGCCAAATAAGAAATTTCAATTTGGTAACATATGTGTTTTATGACACAGTTTCCCAAAGTTACTGTATTTGAATATCTGCTCTCACGTATAATCGTGAAGCCTTAGAAATCAGAAAATTTGACCTAGTACCTGAAAGCAAGTGCTACAAAAATCACTCTTAAACACATCTTACTTGTCCTCAAACCCTTCCCTATAAAAATGCATTTCACAAAATGCAGGGACTGTCACCCACTCCTCAGCCCCTGGGCATTTGCACTACTTAATTTTTAATCACCATAATTTTGTGAACTAATTTATTTTACTCACTAAAGCTGGTTTCTAGGCAATAACTAATCTTCCCAAGAGGCTGTTGGACAAATAGATGGTAGGTATAATTGATTTTTCAAAGCTGGAAAAAGAAGACAGGAGGAAGTGAAAGGCATTTCACATACATCATCTCTTTTATCCTTCATAAAATGTATGAGGTAAGATTACCGTCTCCATTTGGCTGATGAGGAAACTGGCTCAGAGAGGGTAATTAACCTGCGCAAGATCACTCTCTACTTAAGTAGGAGAGCCAGGATTTAAACTCAGATCTGTCTGACTCCAAAAACCATTCTCTGTCCATCCCAAGATGTTTCCATTTAAATTACTTATCCACAATTACATGATGAGGGATAATAGAATTGACACAAAACTCACTGCCAGTGCACTGAGTATGTTTGAATGGAATCCTCACAATAAAGTCCAACAGCACAACTCCTCCTCACCAACCAACAACATCCTACATTTTTTTCTCTCTTTTATTGCCAGTCTGATTTACTCTACAGAATCAATATCTTAACTAAATCATAGGTTTGCTTTCTCTTGAATCCTGTAAGCCACCCTAAGAGGCTCAGTCCATAAATCACTGAGGAAACAAAATGTAAAGACATTGGAGCAGGCCAGATGAAATGGCTCACCCTGTAATCCCAGTGCTTTGGGTGGCTTAGGCAGGTGGATTACTTGAGGCCAGGAGTTCAAGATCAGCCTGGGCAACATGGTGAGACCCGTCTCTACAAAAAATGCAAAAATTAGCTGGGCATGGTGACGCATGCACCTGTAGTCCTAGCTACTTCTTTGGGAGGCTAGGGCAAGAGGATTTCTTGAGTCCAGGAGTTCGAGGTTGCAGTGAGCTGTGATTGTGCCACTGCACTCCAACTTAAATGACAGAGCAAGACCCTGTCTCAAACAGACAAACAAACCCACAGCAAGAAATGCCATTCAAGTGGTTTTAGATGCACCATGGATATGGTCAGCAGGCTTCTGTGTGCTCATGAATCAATCTGAATGGGGCATGAAGAGGGAATATGAACTCAGAAACTTCACGTTGGTTGTGGGTACTCCAAATGTCTTGTTCTCACTTATCTTTCCTCTATCTCATTTAAATTCAAAACCATCATTTCCAAAACAGAAGAGAAAGAGAAAGGAGGGGGTGGGAAACAAGAGTGCATATACCTAGATTATCTATCTATCTACCTATCTATCTATCTATCATCTGTCTATCTATTTATTATCGAGACAGGGTCTCACTGTGTTGCCCAGGCTGGTCTTGAACTACGGGGCTCAAGGGATCCTCCTGCCTTGGCCTTCCAAAGTGCTGGGATTACAGGCGTGAGCCATCGCACCCGGCCCCAGATAACCTTAGTATCAAGTTATGTGAGGTTGATATTGCATTGAGAAGTCTAGGGTCAAAAAATTGACATATTTAAAGACTCATCCTATTTATTCATCATGGATCTCAATAGATTTAGGTGGTACCAAGTTCTTGTACAGACCACAATACAGAGGGAGCAATGGGAAATCAACACCTTTCCTAACCACGTAGCTGTTTGCTTTTAACTGGATGATTGAGGCAGATTCTAACTTTTGTGTCCAAATGATGATTCCCAGTGTTTTGGAAAAGTAATAAGATCCTTCCTGGGGCCAGTTTGGAGCCAGCTCTCAAAAGATCACAGACTATTGGGCTAGAAAGTCTCCTAAGGACACCAGCACTTGCTGAGTAAACACAGCCTAACGGTCACCATTTTGTTCTCGAGTGTACGGAGAACACGAGTAACCAGGGAGCGTAGAAAGGAAAATAATTTCACAGGGTTGCACAAGTATTACTTATTGCTTTGTTACCCACAGGGGAAGTTCATGGAGTTTAAGACACCATCTTGATCAGGGTGTTCACTCTGCAATCGGTCCTGTGGGGGGTTTTCAACACTGCGCCCAGCTATAGCCTTCAAAATTGTCTTGTAAAAATTCCTGCTGTTCTGACACAATGCAAGAGAAGGTCTCATTCTTGTGCGTTTGCATATTTTGTGCAGGAGATGAGAGCTTACCCTGGCTCGTCTCTCTAACATGGTCTTTGGTGAGGAATATGCCAAAACCTGGGTCACAGTCCTTGCGTCACTCTGGAAGGTGCAGACTTCCACAGCATGGTGGCAATTCCTAAGGCCGGCTGCAGAGCTGCTGTCAGAGGCTCTCCCTGTGTGGAGCCAGAGATTTCAAATACTGCACATTTTCTGCTTTGTTTGATTTTTAGGGTAAACACCCTTCTGTGTGTAGGTAAAGGAAAAAAAAATCAGCCAATTTTATTATCTCACTGACCTAGAAAGGGCAAGCTCTGAAACTTTCATATAACACAAAGAATCTAGTCTGGAATGAAGTAACTGACTTTTGCAAATATTTGTACTGACAATACAGTCTGTGCATAAAATTTTTTTTAGGATACTCAAATATAGGAATTTGAGATGTTTGAAATCTAACAAATAATTCTCACCATATGCCCATTTTTCTTAATCTTATCATAGTATTTCAGAATAAATTCGCCAGCTTTCTTACAACCAACTGCCCTGATATAATGAAAAGAGAACACTTCTCTCTCTTTTATTTTTGGGGAGTGTTTTTAAATCAAGATTTATATTCAGCATGACATTGCTGACGTGGTTCACTCCTCTGGCTCTCCAGGGTCATAGCCCAACTTCATAACCTCAACACTAATAACAAAATAAAAAAACTAATAGCAGTACTTATTATTTATTGATTAATGTGTATGGACCATCACTGCTGAGAATTTTATATACACTGTTTAATTTAATCCTCATGGCAATTAGTAAACAAATAAAGCTAACACCAAATGTTTACTATGTGTGAAGGTTAATTTTATGCGTCAACTTGACTGAGCCACAGGATGCTCAGACTGGGCCACAGTTAAACATTATTCCAGGGTGTATTTATCTAGGGAGTGTTTGTGGAAGAGATGAGCATTTGAATTGGTAAAGTAGATGGCCCTCCTTAATGTGGGTGGGTCACATCTCACCTGTTGAGGGACTGAATAGAACAAAAAGGAGGAAGATCAAATATGCTCTTGGCCTGATTGCTTGAGCTGGGACATAGTGCTCTTTGTTCTCAGGCCTTCAGGTCTGGACTGGAATCTACACCACCTGCCTTCCAGGTTTCAAGCCTTTGAATGACACCACCAACTTTCCCAGGTCTCCAGTGTGCAGATGGTCCCTCTTGAGAGTTTTCAGCCTCCATAGAGCCAAGACCATATATAGACATAGCCTGTTGGTTCTGTGTCTCCAGAGAACTCTAATTAATAGACTATGTATCAGACATGATCCTAATCATTTTACATATTAACTCATGAATCTTCATAATCCTCTTTAGTCTTATAAAATAGGTTTTTACCCATTTTGCCCATTTTAAAGACTACTATGTCCACATTACAGTTGAGGTAGAGATATCATCTGATAGGCTGAGAAAGAGTCAACAACTTGGCTCAAGTTTTGCATCTAGACTGTTACATTAACCAAAATGGCAACTGTTTCTTCTGTTGCAAATCTACCCTTTTGGGACATCAGAATTATAATCTTCTTTTCCTTCAAGCCTTCAATGGCTTACTGTTGCCTCTGGAGTGAATTCCAAACTTCTTAGTGTAGCATTGGAGGTCCCAACATTTGGCTCCAGCCTCGGTTCTCATCCATTTCTGCTCTCTACTCTGGGCTATGACTACCTTATGTGGGATCTCTCAGCTCCACTGCATTCTCTGGTGCCTATGGGCATGTGCAGGTGCTACTTGGGTCATTTCTCTCCATCCCTGCCTGCTGTTACCACCCATTCCTAGGCCCTCATCATTTCTCATCTGAATTACTGCCGCCACCTTCGAACTGGTCTTCCTTCTCACCTGCAAACCATCCTCTGCTCAGTAGCCAGAATGATCTTTCTAAAATGCAAGCCTGAACATGGCATGCCCATGCTTAAGGTTTCTAATAATTTCCCCTTGCCATAGGAATAAAGTCCAGATTCCTTCAAACGGCCCTCATGACCTCATCCCAGCTTACCTCTCCAGCCTCATCTCTCACTATCCTCCTAAATGGGCCTCTTCATTCCTCAGCCTTTGCATGAAAAGGCCCTTTTGCCTAGAATATTCTGCTTTAGTCTCACATGGACAATGCCTACTCAACCTTCAGTTCTCAGCTGGGTGTCATCTCCCTTAGGACACCATCCTCAACTCACCCCTACAAATGTTTTCCAGGCTGGAAGCATGCTCGGCCATAAAGAGGGCCACACACATCATGCCAGCTACTCATTGTTGTTCTTGTCCCACTGTGTGGTCATGGCCTGGCTCTTGCCAGCTTCTAACACTGGACTCTGCATTCCCTAAATGGCAGGACTGTCATTCACTATTGTTGCCCCAATACCTGCCACACCATAGCAACTCAATAAATGTCCAGTAAAGAAAGTGACCAAATGAACAAATGAATGAATATCTGGAATGCCTGCTCTGTCTTCACTTCCTGAAGAAATTCCTGCTTTGCTTCAAAAGTTGGCTCCAACCTCATTCTGCCTCTAAAGCTGTCCTTGTCCTGTCCCCTCTGTGGAATTAACAGTGCCCTTCTCATCTGGCAAATGTGCTATTAGATAGATAGATAGATAGATAGATAGATAGATAGATAGATAGTATATTTAGCAGGATTACAAATATGGTCCTACCAAATAGTGGCAAGGATTCTATGTTTACCCACTTCAAGCTTAGTCCTTGGTGCAGGGCCTGGCCCTAGTAAGCTGTCAATAAACATTTGTGGAATTGAATACTGTGTTTCACATCACCTGTCCATTCACATCAGCTGAGGCTTTTCATTAGGATTACATCATCACAAATGGAAGAAATTGAAGGATGCAAAGAGAAAAATTAGGAAAGATGTAGCACTGTGATGAAACAATGTACGACATCCAGAAAGACACCCAGCCTTCTGCTCCTGGGGCTGTCTGGTTCCTCCCTCGGGGAACCTGCGGCACATTGTCTCAAAGCATAGTCTTTCTCCCCTATCTTGTCTCCACTGACTCCTTCACAATGGGTCTGAAGCCCAGCATATGTTTAGCCATTTAGAGAGCAAATAATAGTGGGTTTTCCCCCACCATGTTAACATTCAGTGCTAAGCAGTAAGTATATGCAAGTAGGTGGCAAGCCTTGAGTGGCTAAACCTTGGTGTCATTTAATACATCAATCTGGGGCTCAACCATCCCAAGGAGTTTTGTCCTCAGAAGAAGCCAAGTCACCCCTTTACCCTGACTCTGTTTAGTCCAGTCCACATATTTGGTTCAGCTGGAAATCCCCTCTCCTTGGGCACTGAAATCCCAGTGTGGACACTATCCCACTCCACAGTCCACCTTTCACTCATTTATCACACTATTGTCTGCTTTGACAAATTCCCCTCTGCAGATGCATTTTCTAATTGCTGTTTCTGAGAGTTATTCGATCCCCATTAATTAATCTGGTTTTCCCTCACAACAGTTTCTCTAAATAACT
Organism: Pongo abelii; assembly: GCF_028885655.2. Classification (NCBI taxonomy): domain Eukaryota; kingdom Metazoa; phylum Chordata; class Mammalia; order Primates; family Hominidae; genus Pongo; species Pongo abelii. The sequence continues at coordinate 114,251,744 of NC_071992.2, forward strand.
TCTTTCTCCTCTTCATCCCTGTTCTCAATGGTTCACCCCTACAGGTCTTCTGCAGATGGTCCCCTAAGTTTCTCAGTCTCCCCTTTGGTTCACTTCAATAACCATTTACAGAGAGTACACTGTGTTTTAGGCACTGGAGATAAATAAAAATGAGTAACAAATAGTGCCTATCCTCAAAGGAGCTATCCTAGACACACAGAAGCAGATACAACACAGAGCGAAGACAGGATCATGGATGTTTGTACAGATTTCCCCCAAAAGTAGACCTTGAAATAGGGATGTGGATGCTATTCATTTATTTGAGAGGTGATCCAAGGAAGCACAATGAGGGAGTGAGAAAGTGAAACAGTGAGGAAGGAGAAGCCAATCGGGAGTGTATTGATCAGTAGGTGAACACTGTGGGCAACTGGGGCTCAGTCCCACTGACAGCCCTCTGAGACACATGGAGGGCAGCCTTCGGAATTGTCCCATTGTGGATCAAGGAAGCTGGGGTGTTTATCAATGAATTCCTGTCCCTCATTGGTTAAAAGTTGCTTCTGAGACATTAACTCCCTGGCACTTTTGCCTAACCCATGTAGAGATGACATGCTCCTGTGGTCAGAGAAAGCCCTCAAGTCAAGACAGAAATGCTTGAGAAATGAAGCCATAGACAGGGACAGGAATTGCTCACTTGGTCTCCAGATGGTTTCTGGGGTAGTCCCAGGGGATATGAGTGAGGCATCAATAACACCTGTTAAATGGACACAGAAATGTGTGTGGGGGAAGGGGAGGGTATTGTAAATTAGGAAATTGTTCATAGAAGTGTTGTCTTAGCAAGGTTTTGAAGGTCAATAGGCATTCTCCCAGATGGACAGATATAGAAAGTGTTTCAGACTGATGGGACATTATATACAAGGGCTTGGAGATGTGAACTAGTGTGCTGATGTGAAATATCCCAAGTAGATGGGTACAGATAAGCCTGCAGGGGAAGAAGGAGACACAAGGTGAGATGATACTACTGAGGCTTGATAACATTTGCACTACATCTTTCCAATGCTGGGAAACAAAATCCACAGCAAACTGGTGAAAGCGTTTTGGCAGCTGTGGCCAAGATAAAAGGTTTTGTCATCATAGCAATGCTGACAAAACCCTTTGACCATTTTCCTGATCTCTGATCTGCAGTATCCCCTCACCACACACACACACACACACAGACACACATATATCTGGGTCCATGTAACAGGTGCTGAGTGTAGCTTGTGGGGCTATTTGGGTGGACAGGCAAGGAGGTCCCATTGGGGGTCTCGGCTAGCCTCCAGATTTATGGGACATGTTTTAAACCCTCTACATAATTTAGCTTCTTGTTTTCCCTTAGTTTGTTTACCCACTTTGATGGAAGGAGAGATTTCCTTTTCCTGAACTTCTCAATTTTACCCTAGTCATTAGCAGAATCATGTGGAATAAAGACCTCAAGGAAATTGCGGCATTTTCATTTCTTACGAGGAAGTGTAATTTGGGGCTCAAGGAAAACAGAGCCTATGTTATTGACAGAAGAAACATGACCCTCACAGGGGAAAAGAGAACAATATGGATTGGGATATTCTTACTTCAAACATATACCACTGTGTTTAAATAAATAAATAACCCAGAAATATCCCTGGGGGGAAAGCACAATGAACAAATTATGATGATCATATTCCATCTGTGCACTGCGTCTGTGTTTGAGGTGTTTGACTCTCTGAGTAGGTCGCCTAAGCAAGGCTCCAGGAGCCACCACTAATCTTAGCAGCAGCCTTGATGATGTTCTTTCTCCATTATTTTGTGTTTTACCTCATGGGCAAAGAAAAAAGGGGAAAAATGCCAATGATAAAAATAAAGGGTCTTTTGGGAGTTGTTCTTGTTTATTTAACTTCCTTCTTTTAAAATAAAGAAATGCAGCTGGGAGCAAGGAAGGGAGAGAAAGGTAAGAATATTTTAAAACTAATTATAGCATAAAAATCATCCAAGGGTGCTCTGCTCCGGCCTCTGTCAAAGTCTCAGCTTTGTCCTTATGCATGAGTCAGAGGCACCCAGGGGTTAAGCTTGTGACTGTCAAGAGCCATTATTGCATTTGGTTATTTTTGTGGGATGCTGGAATGCAGCTAGTGTCAGTCCCATCCTGTAACACAGGGCAGGGTTTCTCAACACTGGCCCTATTGGCATTTTGGGCTGAAGGATTCTTTGTCATGGGGGCTGTCCTGGTCATTGTAGGATGTTTAGCAGCATCCCTGGCCTCCATCCATTGGACAGATGCCCCCTCCCAGATTGTGACAGCCAAAAACATCTCCAGGCATTGCCAAATATCCCCTGGGGGACAAAATCACCCCTGTTTAAGAACAGATGACATAGGGCTACAAAACTTGCTGCTATGGAAGCAAACTTGTTCCACATAATCCAGGAGGTCACTCCAGTTTTTTATCCAAATTGAAAAAAAAAAAAAAAAAAAAAACACTAAAAAACAGGTCCTCACCTTTCCCCGCTTTGGTCTGTAGTTACTTTCTAACTTCTAGAGCCTTTTTATTGCCCAAAAATATACAGTGCCCTACAATACTTTGTCTTTATTTGATTTTTCTCAGGCCTCTCAAGCAGACCACGGCTGCTGAACAAAACCTAGAGCCCTGTGGTTGGGAACCTTGGGTGAGCTGATAATCAAACATTTTTAGATAGTAAAAAGGAAAAGAAATTTTTATGTCCTTCCTATTAAAAATGCTCTGTTGCAAATTATATTATTTTTAATTTCCAGGAAAATTGTCAAAGTTATAATCTCCTTAAAGGCAAGGACTATGTTTTGTACTTCTGATTATAATTGTTCACAATGCTCAGCACATAGTAGATACTCAATAAATGAATAATGATTAACTGATTGAGATGGATCAACTAGCATTTAGACTTCAGCCGTAGAAGCAGTAGCCATAGAAAAACCCAGAAACAAGCAAATAGACCTCTAGATGAGTATCTTTACTTGAGTGAGTCATTAGTAAGGAAATAAGTATCACAGAAATACATCTGCTTTTCTCAGTTCAGATTGGTTCAGCAGACATATATTGAGTGCTTTGTGCAGTGGGGACTCTCAAGGCACTTAAAGGCACATAAAAACACTTCAGCGGATAATTTCAGTGCAATATGGGACATTCTAAGACACAGGGGCTTAACCAGCTCCGTGGGAACCCAGTAGAGAGGCACCAGCATAGCCTTTGCAAGGAGGTGAGAGCAGGGTTGGAAGGTATAATATTTGAGCTATGTCAAGGGACAGTAGGCATGTGAAGGGGGTGGGAACTGAAGGGGTGGGATGGTGGCAAGCACGGTCCAGGCAGAGGAATAGCATGAACAAAGTTACGAAAGCATTTATTGGTATGATTGGTATGGAAGGACCATCATGTATGATTTGATGTTGCAGGGGCTGGGAATGATGGGAGATAAAGCTGGAGACATGGAGAGGCCAGGTCATGGATGACCTGACACCCCTACCAGGGAGTGGGGGCCTTCTTCTGCATGGGAAGGGCACAGAAAGGGTTTAAGCGAGAGGATGAGGCAACGTGATTTGTGTCTTGTGCAGCAGGAAGCATGGGCTTAAAGAGCAAAGGTCAGATGAGGCACTGTCATGACATTCAAGAAGAGAGGTCACAGAGGCTTGCTCTAAGTAATGAAAGGTGGGTAGTGCAGAGCTGAGAAATGGAGCAGGATGTCCAAATAGACTGAACCACAAGTGGAAACCCTCTGAACAAGGGAGAGCCCACAGGTGGTTGAGTGGCCTTTGAAAGATCTGTGGAGATGTGAAAAGGATTTCTTCCTTACCTTTATGCTGCTCTCTCTCTCTGATTTTTGTGTCATTTTAGGTAGAGAAGGGAAGCTATCTTACAGATATTCCTTATCTTACAGATATTCCTTATAGAGGCCTTTGTGGTTTCAAGGTCTCTAAGCTCATCAAAGAGGTGAAGTTGGATATCACAGAAGGAGCAGCTGGTGTCCCCAAAGGGTAGAGCTACAGGGATGGGAGGGAAAAAGAGGGAGGGTCCAGATTTTGAAAGGAAGAGAGGCCTAGATTCCTAGGTTAGTGTCTCTAACATGACAGATGCTGGAAGGGGAATGATCTGAGTCAGAAAATTATATTTGATATACTTAATACCAGTGAATTCAGGACTACTTGTGAAGTTCTGGAGTGCAATGCTAAGATCTGGAGTGCAGGTGAAGGTGCTTAGAATTGAGCAAGTCAAGAACTCATAAGGCTGGTATTGTGTTGAATGGACCATCCACAGAGGCATTGACATGTCCCAGAATTGAATGGAGATTCAGTCCGCCCCTAAGATTTGTGTGGCCTCTGCAAGAGTTCAAATGGAGGTGCCTGCCTTCTTTTCCCACACCCACCCCTGATCTATTCTGAGATGTGGAACAAGGAGGACAGGGTAGGTGGGATGGGCTTGAACATCCAAGCTCCACTCACAACTTCCCAACCAGTAGCTACTTGGATGCTTCTAGGAGTGCACACACCAGTAGCGCTGCTCACCCTCTGGAGGACAGAGCCATGGAGGAGGCCCTGGAAGTGGGCTCAGGGCCATATGGGCAGGCACTTTCAAGGTCCTAGGTACCCAGAACATAGTCTTGAAAGAGGGGGCATGGGCTCTCTGTGAGACTCTTCCCTTGGCCCCTTAGATTTCTTGTCTCTTAGAGAGCAGGGTCCTCTAAAAAATGGGGCCCAGAGGTAGGAACCCTGGTGGATTAGATCTAAAGGTAGTAATGACAGGTTTAGAGATGCAGAAAAAGGATATGAGTCAGGGTCTTGGTCTTCAATGAATGTGTGTGTGTGTGTGTGTGTGTGTCTGTGTGTTTTGAGAATATGGGTGGCAGTGATGGCAAATAGAGGGGAAATAAATAAATATAGGGGAAATAAAGGTGAAGATCCACCTTAATCCAACTCAATTGCCTTAGAATCCAGTGAGATGTAAGGTTATGCTCTAGCAGGTTGATTTTCTGGTTTTCCCTGGTAACCTTCAGTTCCTGCAGAGTTAAAAAGACAAGCAAGCAGAGTGGGGAAATGCTGAGAGATGACACACTGAGAAGTGGTAGCTGGCAGCAAAAGACAGCGAGAGAGTGAGAGAGAACAGTCCTCAAATAGAAAAACATATTAGGAGGGGGTCATCTAGTGCCAGGGCAAATAGCCTTACATGCCTCAAAAGCTCCTCAGGACACAACTCCATTACAGCATGGAACAATGATGAATGTGCTTTTAGAAGTTTCCATTTTTGGGAAAAAGCATTTGCTTTCAGTTGTCTAAAAAATCCATTAATTTAAACCTCCTCTTTCTCCAACAACTCGTGATGAGTTGGATATTGCTGCAGATCCCATTTCATCTGAGCATCAGATTCTGTTACCTCTCCTCTGGTTCAGTATCACCTCATCAAGTTTGATATTGCTTTTCCTCCTCCTGCCCCCCTCCTGGAGAATTTCACCTGCCTCATCCAGAGGGGCATTGCATGGCTCATTGCGTGGTCAGGCAGGATAAAGTCAGCTCCACTAATCTAAGCCCGAAAATGAAGCGGCAATTCTGCTGTTATGCCCTAATTCACAGGCTCATCATTAAATTGTTATCATAGCCTCAGATGAGACTTTTAATTCTCTTACAACAGCTGGCAAATGGCAGGAACAGATGCTCTCACTCACTGAAGCGGCTTCTGCAGGAGCAGTGGAGAAGAGAGAGGATAATGGATACCAGCAAGCAAGGTTCAGACACTCCCTTATCCGCCACTCTCAATCCTGGAAAATCTGGGCTTCCACTTTGGGGGTCTTATTGCAGCTCACCAGGAGCTGGTCACAGTATGGAACCAAGAGAGGTGTGGGCCTGAGAGAGATTTTGTGTGGCTTTTAGAGCTCCCCTTAGCTCCGGGTGGATTCCCACAACTTCCCTGTATCAAGTCCTCCCTCTAAAGGTTGGCTCTGAAGGCAAGAATGCAGATGGGGTCCCCACCTCATGGTGGCGCTATGCTTACCCTCTTTACCCTGAGCAAGAAAGGCACTGTGGGCCAGTCTGGCAACCAAACCATTGTTCATAATATCGCTTTTATGGACAGGGGTTTCCAGTGCCAAATGACCGACTGACAAACAAATGCGAGTAATTTGGGGCCATCGTGTTTGTACATGTGTGTGCATGTCATGCCAGCATGTCCCCAACACTCATCTGCAGAATCCACACCCAGGCTCTGGGGCCATTCCCGATCTGAATGGGTGGATGAGACACGATGATGACGGTGGCAGTGTGGGATGAGGAGGAGAGGAGCCGACATGTTTTACGACCCTGCTCTGTAGCATCAAGGCCAGCTCAGTAGGATCAAGTGCTCTGGAGAATGAAATCCCACTTGGTAGTATCAAACGTAGTATTAAGAGCTGTCAGGTTTTCCAACCCCATTCTGCATTACCAAGTATCAGAATGTCTATAACTACTCCGTAGGTAGGAATTACTGACACCCTTTTAGAGATAAGGAAACTGGACTGGGAGAGATTAGGTAATGTTTCACAGGTGGAGGGGAGGTGAAAGAGCCAGGATTCTCATTTACCCCATGCTCTAACCAGTGTCCAGCAGCCTCTCCTAAAAGGCACCTTGGGTGCTTATACTTTGTACTTGAAGGACTCATTTGCACTGAGTTTTCTGATAGTCCAGGACTGATCTTATCTCTTGAGTCTAACAATAAGGCTCTGTCTTGTTCCCTGTGGCCAGTCACCTTGATTTAGGTCTCATTTCTGATAACTGCATCCTTATCTAATTCCTCTGCATCAGGTGCCTCTCATGACCAGGATCTCCATTCCTCTAGGACAAAATATTCACCCTGATCTTTCCAGTATTGCCCATAAGTCCCAGCTACTGGGACCTTAGTCCCCCAGTGCCACCTTCTAGATTTATAGACAATGACCACTTACTAGTTGCCCCCATTGCTGACAGTCTGCTTCCCTGATCCACACTGCCTCTCTCTGATCTCCAAGCTCCTATCTTCAGCCCACCTGTAAGCATCTGTCCATCCCTAGCCACTGTGTAATGCCTCATCAACATGTCCTGTCTGTCCCCTAGGTCTGAACCACTCCAGGTGCCACTGAAGCATTTGTAAGAGACCTACAAGCAAGCCTGAATTTTCCTAAAGGGGCACCAGGGAGTCTGGACCACACATTTCTACTTCTGCCTTGACCAGAGCCATCCACCAAGTCTTCCCTTAGAGATCTGCCTTTTGGAAGTTCTGGCCACCCACTGGGCTGGCAATTAATGATCCCACCCAGCCTCTTAGGCTGTTTCTTATCACTATTGCTGACCCCAGGGGTTCACTTGGAAGCTTTCTCAAATGCATTTTCCATTATTGATTAAATATATAAGGGAAAAAAGCTTTAATTATTAGTAATTCTTTCTTGCACTGACTTGCAAGAAAAGCATTCAGAGCAAGGGAAAAATACAATTCCCAGAGGTCCTCCCAGCTTCCCTCTGTGGAGAGCAAAGAAAGTATGAAGCCTTGAGGTCTCCCAGCTTTCCTAGTGCAGCCTGGGAGGTATGGTAACTCCTATGGCATTCTCTGCTGCGGTAGCAAGGTAAGAAATAGTGATATTGGAGAGAATCATGGATGAGGAAAGACCCTCACAATGAATGTCAGGGAAAGTTTTAGAACAGATTGAGAAGTGTAGATGTTATGAGGCAGCTTTGGAGTATGAGAGAATTTAAAAGGAGTCAAAATTTATTATCATTATTATATTATTTATTACATACCATGTTGCCTAGGATTATACACGGGATTCCCCATATTTAAGAGATACAATGAAAGGATGGTTACTAAAATTACTTTTAGTTTCTGAAGTGCATTTATTTGAATGTGATTTTGAAAAGAGACTGGGCCATGTGGAACTCCAGAACCATAAAAACCCCATGTGGATATTGCCCGAGGCCACTGAAGAAAACACAATTGTTTTGCAAACCATCATCTGACAAGTCCTTAGGAGGGTACTGTTTTCATCTGAAGATAAATTTTACCTAAATTCTACCATGTTTTTCAATGCTGCAGTCCTCCTCACCTGGAATCCTTCCATCCTTGGTTCCCTGTATCTGCAATGCAAAATAAATACAAACATTTACCTATAGCAAAACTCTGAGAATCCCCACAAAGTCAGGCTGCCAGGAAAGCGTAAGAGCCCGGGAAGGAGAAAGAGGGGACAATACATTCCGCATGATTTAGGCATCCTTGCTGCCCAGTGCCTTTTAATCCCCTTGGCAAATGGCCTGGGTTTATTTTTTAGAGTGGGTTGGGCAAACTCAGATGGAAAAGGCAATACATGCCTGGAGCACAAGAGCATGAGTAGAAAATATGGGACTCTCCAACTTCTCACCTTGCGGTGCTAATCCCGTCACCTATAGTAATGTTGTAAGGCAGGTGAAAGCTTGAATTCTGTCTCCAAGTTTATAAAGGAGATATAAAATAAAGCAGCTATCAAATATTTTGAGACCCTTAGAAGCACAGAATGTTACAGCTGAAAATCCTAGGTGTCTCTGAGAATGTGGAAATAGGCCATTTTAGTTTAAAACAAAACAAAAGATTGCAATTTACTGAGCCTGAAGTGGTTTGAGATCTATGTATGCTTAATTTAGTAATGTATGTCCCAAATACTGCAGGTCCTCTTGACTTTAATCATGGAAAGATGATCCCATATTCATTGAGAAGAAATAAATAAAGCAGCTCTCTTTAACCTGCCTTTCCCAAATACACTGAAGGCATCAGGTAACTATTGAGTGCTTTTCTCCATTTCATCCTAGTAGGAGTCACACTTTTTACTCCCCTTTTCTGCTTTTGGTAAGCCTCAGGCTTTGCTAGTGAGGAAGAGACCCTTTCAAAATATTGGACACCAGATACAGGATTTGGAGGAAATTGGAGTGATGTCATCTAGGGAAAGGCAGTCCAGAAAAGAGCCACCTAAAGGCTGGAGAAAGAATCGTCTGAAAATATTAGAAGGAACAGTATCTGGTGCTCATGTAGGGCTGGAAATAGTGTCTGTTCTGAACCAGGCATGGAAAGAGGCAGGAAAACATAACCTATAATAAGGAAAATAATTAATCAGTAGAAACCATCCCCAGACTGACACAGATGTTGGAATTAGCAGAGCGGGACCCCAAAATAGTTTTTATTTTGAGTTATTCTATATTTCAAAAAGTTAAATAGAAATGTGGAAAATGTAAAAGATCCAAATTGAATTTCTAGAGATGAAAACTACAATGCCTGAGTTTAAAATACACTGGATGGAATTGATGGCAGACTAGGCATTTCAGGAGAGAAAAGATTCATTGGACTTGAAGATCGAGGTGTAGAAACTACCTAAAATGAAACGCAGAGAGAACAAATAGTTTCAAAAGTTAACAGAGCTGTCTGGGCATGGTGGCTGCTCACGCCTGTAATCCCAGCACTTTGGGAGGCCAAGGTGGGCTAATCACCCGAGGTCAGGAGTTCAAGACCAGCCTGGCCAACATGGTGAAACCCCATCTCCACAAAAATACAAAAATTAACCAGGCATGATCATGGGTGCCTGTAATCTCAGCTACTCAGGAGGCTGAGGAGGGAGAATTGCTTCAACCTGGGAGGCAGATGTTGCAGTGAGCCGAGATCACGCCATTGCACTTCAGCCTGGGTGACAGAGCGAGACTCCGTCTCAAAAAAAAAAAGAAAAAAATGTTAACAGAGCATCAGTGGTGGGACAACTCCAACAGCCTAATATAACTGTCATTGGAGCTCCAAAGGAGAGGAGGGAGAGTAGGAGACTTGAAAAAATATTTGAGGAAATAATGTCCAAATTTTTTTTTCAAATTTAATGAATACTATAAACTCATATATCCAAGAAGCTCAATGAATACCAAGTAAAAGAAACATGAAGAAAAGCATATGAAAATAAAATTTCATAAAAGCACATCAAAATAAAATGTTCCAAAAACCATTGATAAAGAGAAAATCATAAAATCATCCAGAGATAAAAGACCACAACATTCAAAGGGACAAAGATAAGGATAACAGCAGATTTCTCCTTGGGAGCAATACAAGTGAGACAGTTGTATCAATCTAGAATACTATACTCAGCAAAGCTATCTGTCAAAAACAAAAGTGAAATAAAAACTTCTTCAGACACAAAAATCTGAAAGAATTTATCTAAAGCAGGCCTACACTGTAAGAAATGTTATAGGAAGTTTCAGGCAGAAAAAAAAAATACTACATACAGATATGGGTCTACACAACAGAATAAAGAACACTGGAAACGGTAGCTACATGTATATATGTATAAAATTTTTCCTTATCATTTAAATGTCTTTAAAATATAATTATATTTTTAAGCAAAAATAATAATGATGTATTGTATTGCAGGGTTTACAATATATGTGAAAACAAAATGTATGCTAACAATACCACAAAGCCCATAAAGGGAGAAAAGGAAGAAAGGATTTTATACTATACATAAAAATGCTATAATATCCTTGAAGGTAGAATGTAAAATGTTAGAGATGTATATTATAAACCCTATAGCAGCCACTAAATAACAAAACAAAGAGTTATAGCTAATAAACCAAGGAAAAAGATAAAATTATTTTTTAAAAAAACAACATATTAATCCAAAAAGGCAGAAATAGAGAAAAATGGAAAAAAGGACAGCTGGGACAAATAGAAAAAAATACAATGATGAACTGAAGTCTACCCATATCAACAATACATTAAATATAAATGTTGAAACAATCTCAATTAAAAGGCAGAGATTGTCAGAGTGGATAAAAAAGCAAGACTGACCTATGTGTTGCCTATAGGAAACATACATTAAACGTTAAGATACAAATAGATTAAAAGTAAAAGGATGATAGAAAGACAAAGTCTTGTCAAGATATTCGTTCTTTCCAACTTGTTGTAAAGATTCATCACAATTCAAAAAAAATTAAAAGTCCCTGCAAGGTATTTTGTAATATCAACAGAGATTCTAAAGTTTATATGGTGAGGCAAAAGACCCAGAATAGCCAACACAATATTGAGAGACAAGAAAAAAGTAAGCCTGATACTGCTTAACTTCAAGACTTACTATAAATCTACAATAATCAAGACTGATATTGGTGAGAGAATCAACAAATAGAACAATGGAATTGAATAGAGAGCTCATAAATAGACCCTCGTGAATATAGTTAACTAATCTGACAAATGAGCAAAGGCAATGCAATGAGGAAAAGACAGTCTTTTCAACAAATGATACTGGAATAATTGGATATCCATATATAAAAAGGTGGATCTATACAAAGACTTTACACCCTTCACAAACATTAGCTCAAAATGGATCATAGGCTTAAATGTAAAATCCAAAACTATAAAACTAGAAGAATTAAAAAAAGAAAAAGAAAGAAAGAAAATCTAGATGACCTGGAATTTGGCAATAACTTTTAGATGCAACACCAGAACCACAATCTATGAAAGAAAGAATTGATAAACTGGTGTTTACTAAAATTAAAGAGTTCTGCTTTGCAAAAGACATTGTCAAGAGAATGAGAAGACAAACCACAGATGGGGAGAAAATATTTGCAAAAGACACATTTAATAAAGGGAAGTTATCCAAAATACACCAAGAATTTTAAAACTGAACATTAAGAAAACAAACAACCTGATTTAAAAATGGGCAACAGATCTGAACAAGCATCTCATAAAAAATATACAGATGGCAAATAAGTGTATGAAAAGATGTTCAACATTATATGTCATCAGGGAATTGCAAGTTTAAACAGCAATGAGACATTGATTAGAATGTTGAAAATTCAAGACACTGATAACACCAAATGCTGACAAGGATGTGGAGCAACAAGAACTCTCATTCATGCTGTGGAAATGTAAAATGGTACAGTCACTTTGGAAGGCATTTTGGCAGTTTCTTACAAAACTAAACATACTCTTACCAAACAATACAGCAATAATGCTCCTTGGTATTTACCCAAAGAAGTTGAAAACTTATGTTCATGCAAAAATCTGTACATGATGTTTATAGCAGCTTTATTTATAATTGCCCAAACTTGGAAGCAACTGTGATGTCCTTCAGTAGGTGAATGGATAAATAAATGGTTGTACATCCAGACAATAGAATATTATTTGGTGCTAAAGAGAAATGAGCTATTAAGTCATGAAAACACATAGAGGGAACTTAAATGTGTATTCCTATAAGAAGCCTGTCTGACAGGCTGCATACTTATGATTCCAACTATATGACATTCTAGAAAAGGCAGAACTACAGAGACGGTAAAAAGATCAGTGGTCATCAGGGGTTGGGAGATTGAGAGATGAAAAGGAGAGGTATAGAGGATTTGTAGGGCAGTGAAACTACTCTTTGACCCCATGTCTCATATCCAGGTAATGCTGATGCAAGAGGTGGGCTCCCATGGTCTTGGGCAGCTCTGCCCCTGTGACTCTGCAGGGTGCAGCCTCCTTCCCAGCTGCTTTCACAGGGTGGTGTTGAGTATGGCTTTTCCAGGTGCACAGTGCAAGCTGTTGGTGGATCTACCATTCTGGCTCTGGAGGATGGTGGCCCTCTTCTCCCAGCTCCACTAGGCAGCACCCCAGTGGGGACTCTTTATGGGGGGCCCACCCCACATTTCCTTTCTGCACTGCCCTAGCAGAGGTTCTCCATGAGTGCCTCGCTGCAGCAGCAAACTTCTATCTGGACATTCAGGCGTTTCCATACATGCTCTGAAAACTAGGCAGAGGTTCCCAAACCTCAATTCTTGACTTCTGTGGACCCGCAGGCTCAACACCACAAGGCTTGGGGCTTGCACCCTCTGAAGCCACGGCCTGAGTTGTACATTGGCCCTTTTTAGTCATGGCTGGAGCAGCTGGGACACAGGCCACCAAATCCCTAGACTGCACAGAGCAGAGGGACCCTGGGCCCAACCCACGAAACCATTTTTTTCTCCTAGGCCTCCAGGCCTGTGATGGGAGGAGCTGCCACAAAGATCTCTGACATGCCCTGGAGACATTTTCCCCATTGTCTTGGTGGTTGACATTTGACTCCATGTTACTTATGCAAATTTCTGCAGCCAGCTTGAATTTCTCCTCAGAAAATGGGATTTTCTTTTCTATTGCATTGTCGGGCTGCAATTTTTCCAAATTTTTATGCTGTGCTTCTCTTATAAAACTGAATGCCTTTAACAGCACCCAAGTCACCTCTTGAATGCTTTGGTGCTTAGAAATTTCTTCTGCCAGATACCCTAAATCATCTCTCTCAAGTTCAAAGTTCCACAAATCTCTAGGGCAGGGGCAAAATGCCACCAGTCTCTTTGCTAAAACATAACAAGAGTCACCTTTGCTCCAGTTCCCAACAAGTTCCTCATCTCCATCTGAGACCATCTCAGACTGAATTTCATTGTCTGTATCATTATCAGCATTTTGGTCAAAGCCATTCAAAAAGTCTCTGGGAAGCTCCAAATTGTCTCACATTTTCCTGTCTTCTCCTGCACCCTCCAAACTGTTCCAGACTCTGCCTGTTACCCAGTTCCAAAGTTGCTTCCACATTTTCGGGTATCTTTTCAGCAGTGCCCCACTCTACTGGTACCAATTTACTTTATTAGTCAATTTTTTCACTGCTGATAAAGACATACCTGAGACTGGGAAATTTACAAAAGAAAGAGGTTTAATGGACTCACAGTTCCACGTGGATGAGGAAGCCTCACAATCATGGCAGAAGGTGAAAGGCACATCTCATAATGGTAGACAAGATAAGAGAATGAGAGCCAAATGAAAGGGGTTTCCCCTTATAAAATAATCAGATCTTGTGAGACTTATTCACTACCACCAGAACAGTATGGGGGAAACTGCCCCCATAATTCAGTTATCTCCCACTGGGTCCCTCCCACAACATGTGGGAATTATCAGAGCTACAACTCAAAATGAGATTTGAGTGAGTACACAGCACAACTGTATCAATGACCAACTCTAAGATACACTCTAATAAAATTGCAGGACTTTACAGAAAAAGAAAAATACTTTGAGCATCTAGAAAAAAAAAGTATGTGGCATGAAAGAGAAAGAAGATTAGATTATTATCACACTTTTTGCCAGAAGAAAATGAAATAACATGTTTAAGGTATTCAAGACAGAAAATGTGAGCCCAAAACTGTGTATTCGGCAAAACTGACTTTCAATATAAAGGGTACAGACATACTGTTTATCAACAACTTAAGGAAACTGGTTCCATAAGTCCCTCCTAAGAAGTCTTCTAGAGCACAAACCTTGGGTAACCAAAATAAGTAGAGAGATATTCGTGGGGAGCATTAAATACACAGTTACTTGTGAAACTAAGACTAAATGAGTGCTAATGATAAAGTATATCATGGCTCCATGTCCTGACAATGGAGATATAGTACAACTAGCTTTTTTAAGTGCAGTGGATCGAGACATCATATGTAAAACACTTTTAAGATGTTTTTGGTCATAATAATGATGGTAGGATTAGTATTTTATTCTGAGTCTGCTGTATACGCAATATGGGATAAAACAAATGAGTAATTGTGGGATATTCTAATTCTATCATCCCCTGTGTCCTTGAGAACGGGATTCTTGGCATGGAAGAAAGGATATACAGATGAAAGAGGTTAATAAAAGCTCTGTCATCAAATATGCTTTCTCTGCTATATAACAGAGCTGGGGGCTGCGGAGGGACTATATACATGTATTCCCTCTGCAACCCCAAGCTCCATTCACTGAAAAGGTCTAGAAACAATGATCAACCTAGTAGCAATGGACACCTCTAGCATTCGGGCTTATTCTGAAATACCAATTTTTACTCAAAAGATGCAAATCTCCTTAGAGAAATGGCTAATTCCAAATCCAAGTCAGAAAGTGTCCAAGAGGAACAATTTGTCACACCAGTCAGCAAGGAAGCTATTAAAGACTACTAGGGTTTGGCCGGGTGCAGTGGCTCTCACCTGTAATCCCAGCACTTTGGGAGGCTGTGGTGGGCGGATCACGAGGTCAGGAGATCTAGACCTTCCTGGCTAACATGGTGAAACCCTGTCTCTACTAAAAATACAAAAATTAGCCGGGTCCCAGCTACTCAGGAGGCTGAGGCAGGAGAATGGCGTGAATCCGGGAGATGGAGCTTGTAGTGAGCCAAGATCGCGCCACTGCACTCCAGCCTGGGCGACAGAGCAAGACTCTGTCTCAAAAAAAAAAAAAAAAAAAAAAAAAAAGGACTACTGGAGTTCTGACAAAAGGACTCAACAGTCAAATTGTAGAGAATCCCATAACAAAAGATAGGAAAATTTTAGCTTCAACAACAATAATTTAAAGGGACTGAAAGTCATTACACATGTTTAAATCCACAATTCACAATCTTTAAAATTTTTTAAAGAATTAGTCATCTAAAGAGGAGGTGGGCTCTTGACTGATCCTGCTTTCCCCATATGAACTGTACCTGTGAGCACATATACAGGTTGAACATCCCTAATCTGAAAATCTGAAATCCAAAATACTCCAGAATCCAAAGCTTTCTGAGCTCCAACATGATGCAACAAGTGAATGACGATGGCATTGTTAACACTGCAGAAAAAATGCCTATGGATGACATGGTGAAAATGTGTGGTGGGCTTATTGAAGGACTACAGCAGCGTGCATTCACAACAGAACAAGAAATAAAGGCAGTTTATAATATCAAAGAGAGACTTGCAAGACAAAAACTGTAATTAATGAGGCAGATGACTCTTGAAGAAACATTTTAAAAAGTCATCCAGCAGAATGTTTTCTCATCCCTAGCAGACCTATATCCTGGTCCCTCAGCTACTTCTGATGTTCCTTCTTACCTAAAAGAAAAAAAAAATGTACAGTAACCTTTTAATCAAAATACATCATCTTAGGTGGAGACTGAAATCTACCTTTGTTGTTACTGCTGTTTCATAGCTGATGCCTGTATTCTGGTGATGCTACTGTGCTGCTTAGTTACCCCGAACACATATTTTTTCACTGTATCAATGATATACTTTTTGCTAAGTATTTATGCATGAATAAGTGTGGGAAAATGATTGCTTATTGGTAGCATATACATCCAGAGTCAGGAATGATGGTGATGCCAAGCAACCACTGATTGTCCATATGGATGGCTGAGATAGTGATTCTTTGCTTTCTGATGATTCAATGCACACACATTTTGTTTCATGCATAAAATTATTTAAAATGTTATATAAAATTACATTCAGATTATGTGTATAAGGTGTATATGAAACATAGGTGGGGTGTGGTAGCTCATGCCTATAATCCTAGCAATTTGGGAGGCAGAGACAGGAGGATCACTTGAGCCCAGGAGTACAAGACCAACCTGGGCAATATAGGGAGACCCCATCTCTACAAAAAAACAAAAACAAAAAAGAAAGAAAAATTATCTGGGTGTGATTGTGCATGTCTGTGGTCCCAGCTACTTGGGAGGCTGAGGCGGGAGGATCACTTGAGCTAGGGATGTCGAGGCTGCAGTGGGCTGTCATTGCACCACTGCACTCCAGCCTGGGTGATAGAGTGAGACCCTGTTTCTAAATAAAAATAATAATAGTAAGGTATATATGAAACATAAATGAATTTTGTGTTTAGACTTGGGTCTTATTCCCAAGATATCTCGTTATGTATATGCAAATATTTCAAAATCCAAAAAACTTTGAAATCTGAAACCCTTCTGGTCTTAACCATTTCAGATGAAGGATATTCAACATGTAGCAGATGAAGGCAATAGTCGCTTTATAAAAGCATTTCCCAGCTGATAAATGAAAATTAGGATATCACCAACTTGCAGTTTCTAATGAATGAACAAATATAGGTAGATGTAGTAGATATAGGTATAGGTAGATATAGTAGGTATGGGTATAGAGACCAAAGGAACCAGGAGGAGAGGTATGGGAAAAACATACTTCTGTTGTTCTCTGGGCAGACAGAAATAATAGTGACCACTGCCACTGCACTCCAGCCTGGACAACATAACAAGACTCAACTCTAATAATATATTTTTTTAAAAAAAGAACTCATAGAGCTATGGAGCAATAGCTCAGCACCATCTGGGGCAGGACTGAGCCTGTGTGCCCCCCTTCCCTTTGTGTGGTGTCTTGAAGGGAGGATCTGTTCTGGTCTTTATGTCACCATTCATTTATGGAAAGCCCCCACTGGAAAGAAAAGCTCAACCAGGTGAAATTTCAAATCAACTTACTTTCAAGATTAACTTTCCTCAAGTCTGGTCTGCCCATGGTTGTCTTGATTTAGGTCCTAAGTCCTGGTCCAATTAGTTGGAGCCAGGATAATCGAGCTAATTTTACTGGAAGCACCATTTAGGAAGGGCTTCTTGGGCAGATTTTTCTACCTTCCTCATCCAAGGACTAAGCTCTGGCCAATGAGACTTCTGAGAAGTCTTAAAAGAAGAGGACACACCCTCCTCTCCTTCCTTCACCAGCTTCCAGAAACAAGAATATGGTGGACTCCTACAGCCATCTTAGAAAATGAGAATGAGATGTTTAAAGGGAAGGCAGAGCAGAGAACTAGGGGAACAAACAGTGTCAGTGATGATTTCATTGACTTGCTGTGCTGGCCTCAGGCTACCTACCTCTAGATTTGTGTGAAACAGAAAGAAGCCACAGTTATTTGGAGGTTTTCTGTTATATGCAATTGACTATTTTCCTCATTGTTATAACCCCCATACATTCCAATCTAGTAAAATAGGAAAATCCTGGGGTCTTTCCCCTAAGGACATCCCCAAATGGCTGCCTAAACTGATAAACACAGAGCTCTATGGTGAGTAACGGCAGCAGGTATTACTTTTGCAGGACTGTGAGTATTTCTTTTTTCTTTTTTTGAGGCAAAGTCTGGCTCTGTCACCCAGGCTGGAGTGCAGTGGTGCAATCTCGCCTCAATGCAACCTCCACCTGCCAGGTTCAAGCGATTCTCCTGCCTCAGCCTCCCGAGTAGCTGAGATAACAGTTGCCTGCCACCAAGCCTGGCTAATTTTTGTATTTTAGTAGAAACGGGGTTTCACCATGTTGGCCAGGCTGGTCCCAAACTCCTGACCTCAGGTGACCCGCCTGCTGGGATCAACCTCCCAAAGTGCTGGGATTACAGGCGTGAGCCACTGCAACCTGCCAAGAGTGTCAGTATTTCAATAGGAATCCTCCAGACACTCAATGCCCTAGGCATAGGTAATTAACCTCTGTGGTAGACACTTTTATTTGCCTGTACAGCATTCCTTCTCCCTTGCCAACAAAGTGTTAATTTTGTTCTGGTATTAAGTGTCTGTGTGCTAAGATGAGGCTGGAATTTTCTCTCTCTCCACATGGTTACTTATACCTACTCCTCTCTGCACGTCTGGCTCATTCTTCTTGCTCTGCTGTACAACTTTCTTTGCATATGGCAGAAAATGGCTTTGCCCAAGCTCTCCAATTGACATGCACTATACAGACTAGCTGTTTCTGGACCACAATTCTAAATTTCTGAGAGTGATACTGGCTCTGCTTTAGTTAAGTACATTCCTCTGATCCAATAAACTGGGTTGAGGAGGGCTGTTTAGTACCTACATGATAGCAACTGCTGGGGGCACCTCTATGAGAAGTTTGGGTGTAGCACTCAGAGAAGAAGTGCAGGAACTGGGCAGACACCCCAAGAGGGCATCTGCTATAAGCTTGACTGCAGTTGATACATACTAGCTTCCTGTTCCCCACAGCTATACTCCCAAGGCTGTGATCTTACTGAGGCCAGGGCCCAGAAGGGTCACTGCCCAGTATAGATACTGCAGAAGGACCACCAGATATTGTAGGTAGACAAGATGAATGTAATACCCATCAATGCCAATCACCAAATCTTTCCAGCTCTCTGCTTTCTGGGTGGGTAGAATTTTATTTCCTGGTCCCCTGAGGTTAGATGGTGCTATGTAACCAGTTCTGGTCATTACGGCATTTAATTACTGGTGAAGGGGCTTCCAAGATGGTTCTTTCCTTCTTCCGTGATCATTGGTAATGTTTCAGATGGCGGTTGCTCCATCAGTTGGATCCTAGTGTACATATTATAATGCAATGGGCTTGTGATGGACAGAATATAAGCAGAAAGATGTCACTGAGATTTGAGAGTGCTTGTTACTGCAGCTTGCCTATCCTGTCATGGGCGATACCATGCAGATTGGGCTGGGGTTAGCAGCATTGCTGGAAGAAGACACTTAAAGATTCTAACTCACAACCAAGCCTGTCACACAGACTCTTTTTCCTTCCCCTGTTCTGGTCCCCCTTGAATCCCTTGTCCCTACTTCAGAAAGAAAAGTGCTATTTCCTAGTAGTGAAAGCATCAAGAAGCAATAAAGTTGGGGGTTTCTTTCTTGCTTGGACAGGGGTGGTGCCCAGAGGTGTGCTGGACACATGGACAGAGTTTGGTTAGGGGAGTTTGGTGCTCACATCAGACTCAGAGAGAGCTGTCCCTTAGCTGAGGCTCAGCTTAGTTTGCAAAAGGACAGAGCCCAGGGTAGGGGGCACAGCTTAGCTCTAAACTACCAGGTAAGGATCCGAATGCTGTCCCACCTTCCTGCAAAACTCGTGGAAGACAGGCTGAGGAGTCTGGAAAGCTAAGCTGAAAGCCGGGGGTGCTCCAGTACATGCAGATCCCAAATGTGGGAATGCTATGTGATGATTTTACGAAATACAAAAGTCAAATGAATTTTTCATGAAGAAGTTATCTTCCCAAGATGGAATAATGGAAAATTCCTTTCAAGAACTGGTGTTTAGACCTTACAAAAATGCGCGGCAAATTGCATTGTGATTTATTTGTCAATGTTTTTATAGGTTAGGCGTTACTTTCAACCCCACAGCTGGAGTCAATTTTTAATATTTAAAAGTGGAAAGAAAGCAAAACCTAAACACATCCAGAGCTGTCTGTTTTAGATTGAGCTTTTCCCAAACAGTGATGTTTAGAACTGAACCCTGAGCGTGGTCGGTCTGTGGCCAGCTGGCACTTACTTCTCTGCAACATAGAATTAAAGTATCTGGAACTGGGCAGATTACATATAAGACCTCCTAAATTGTAATTGGTGGGTCTGGTGTTTATAACCATTTTCAAGTGCACGTAGCCTGTCTGCCCTCTCAATTGAAGAAGGAAAGAGTCTTTGTGCTTTTTATTCTGGGTTTTCCTTCATGCCCTGAGCTTAAGATGCCATGAACATAATTTTCAAGTCCAGTGGGTTCCGGCCTTATTAGATGACTGGATTAGCAGGGATCCAGCACTCCAACCAACTATAGAGATGCAGATTGGGTCTCCAGACTTTGACTCCTAAGGAGCCTAGTCTGGAAATGACCCAGGGTTTACCTGCCTGGGTCTCCAGGTAAAACCAGGATGCTGGCCTTGAAGGTGGGTTCTCATAGCAAGGATTCTAATCTCAAAAGAGATTAAGCCTTGAAGCTTAATTCGATTCTGTTGGGCCAAGTGTCCAGACTCTAATGGGAGTCTCTTTCACAGAATGGTGCTCCCAGAAGCACGGGATTCATACCTCAGTGCATAGCACACCGTACCTCATGCTTAACTGCAGCCACCATGGTTGGAGGTGTAAGGCTGGCACTGGCACTGGATGTGGCTGAGGCTGCCACGTGTGTGCTTACTAATAAAGGACTCTGTAACACACAACATCTGGAGGGAGGAAAAACAACTCTAATTGTGATAGGCACAACCCCTTTGGGTAACATAGTTGATACCCTTCTAATGGAGGGCATGTTTCTCTTTGCCTTCTCGTTTCTGCTTCCTCCTGATAATTTAGCCAAGGCCCACAGGAGTTGACCCATTTCCAAATGTGTTTGTGGGTCCAGCTGAATCTGCCAGTGGGGGGCCTTTGAAGCTGTGAACAACACCCCCTCATCAGACTTTGAGACGCATCAACCCCTTAAGAGAAAAGCTTCATGATATAAGGAGCCTCGGCAAAGCATGGAAATGTCAGATGTACAAGCATCTGGGGCTCAGCTTCAGCTACTGTGGCCTCTCCCCAGGACCCATGCCCAGGGTCCTCATCCTGAACTCCAGCATCAACAGACCCCCTTCAATAAACTCCAACATTCAGAACATCAACAAGCGAGGGGATGGGGAAGGGCAGTGATTATTCCAAGGGCAGAGATGCTATCAGGTTTTGCTCCAAAAAGGATTTTTCGCCTCACAAAAAGAATTTGCCACGGATTTCCTTTTAAAAGTGCACACCCCAAGAACACACAGCAGATGATTCAGTTTAATGTGCAAATCCCCAGGAACACAATGCGTGAAGTGAGGTACACGGGCAATTGGGGCCAAGGTGCAGCAGACCTTCCCACCAGCAGGGGGAGCTCTTCCCCTGGGTCAGGCAGCCATGGCAGGTCCAATCACACACCCGTTACCCAATAAAAACATGCTGCGGTTTCAAGAGGCAGGAACAGAACTGAACCCTGCTGTCCAAAAAAAGATGCCACAGATGCCCAGTAGGCTTGTGCTTTATCCTGAGGGCAATGGGGAGCCACGAAGGATTCTGAGATGTGTGGAGTTGTATCAGGGCTTCCAGTCGTTCTTGCCCAGTGCCTGTGACTTCTTTGAGGAATCCATTTCCAGGGATGGTGTTCCCTGTATTTTCGGCTCTTCTTTTAAAATGCATTACAGTGATGATCCATGATCCATGATCCAGGGACCCAGGGCAGGCTCAAGCTTAGGGGTGTTTCTCAAGAAGTGCATAGCTTTGTGTGTTGGCTCAGAGGAAAGGTAGGCATGGTTTAGGGGAGTGAGAGGGGAGTGACAGGTAGAAATGCTATTGTTTTTTGCTGCAGTGAAGCTCCAAGCCTTCAAACAAGAAGCTTGGCACCAAAAATGGTGCTGTTAGAAAGTTAATGAGCAAGACATTTTGAGAAAGGGCTGTGGAGATAAGCATCAAGAGGAAACGACACTGTTTTAACTTCGCCGGCATCCAGGAAACCAAGAAAAGCAGAGCCACCCCTGAGCTGGACTGCAGCGCACACACGCACATGCTCATGGAATCCAAGCTCTGTCCAGAGACAAACATCTCCCAGAAGCAAATCAAGAGTGACTTTTCTGAAGAAAGAGCTGGGGAAATGGTATTTCCTTCCTGTGCTGAAGAACAGAGTCACGACATTCTAGGGAAGAGACGTGAGCTCCCAGGGGCAAGAACTGGGCACCATCCCTCTATTTCTGCTGAATATTAATAGCAAAAGCAAATATCTTGACTTCAGAGAGCTCTAAAAGACAGAGTCACCCAAGAGGAAGTGATGAAAAGGAGAAATGAGTGCCAGGCACAGTGGCTCACGTCTGTAATCCCAACACTTTGGGAGGCCGAGGCGGGCGGATCACCTGAGGTCAGGAGTTCGAGACCAGCCTGACTAACATGGTGAAACCCCGTCTCTACTAAAAATACAAAAAAAAAATTAGCCTGGTGTACTGGTGGGCACCTGTAATCTCAGCTACTTGGGAGGCTGAGGCAGGAGAATCACTTGAACCCAGGAGGCGGAGGTTGCAGTGAGCTGAGATCATGCCATTGCACTCCAACCTGGGCAACAGAGCCAGATTCTGTCTCAAAAAAAAGAAAGAAAGAAAGAAAAGGATAAATGAGTGTTTTCTTGAATGCTTTCTACCAGAATCAGGCCATTGTGATCTCCCTCACTGCAATAGTCTCCTAATGGGTTTGCCTACCTCTGGTCTTGACTTCCTTCTCCCATTCAGCCTCCATAGAGCAGCCAGGAGTATCTTTCTAATCTGATCTGCTTACAATCCTTCAGTGGCTCCCATACCCCAAATCTTTGATATAAGTCATGAGGCCTTCCAGACTCTCATCTCTGGGGAAATCTCAGAGGCTCATCTCTTGCCACTTCTTGGTCTTGCCCTTTCTGCTCTAATCATTCTGAAACCCTGTAGCTCCCTGAATGTGCCATGTTTCCAGCGGCATGGGAAGGGTAAACAGTCCTGGGGACCTTGTAGCTCCCCGAATGTGCCATGTTTTCAGGGGCATGGGAAGGGTAAACAGTGCCGGGGACGTTGTAATGTACCTTGTGTCCTTTCTCTTTATCTTGGCTGGAAGTTGCCAAGACTCTCATCTTTGAGGGCCCACCATAAACTGGGATATATGGTCTCTTCTGTCCCCTCTTTGCTCTATCCCTGTATGGTTTTCACTTACCTTCGGGGTCTTTGCAAATACCTGGGGGTTCCCCTTTC
Organism: Pongo abelii; assembly: GCF_028885655.2. Classification (NCBI taxonomy): domain Eukaryota; kingdom Metazoa; phylum Chordata; class Mammalia; order Primates; family Hominidae; genus Pongo; species Pongo abelii. The sequence goes on from NC_071992.2 coordinate 114,274,954, forward strand.
ATCCTTTTCTCTCCATTTTGTCCTTCAAATCTTGAATTAGAAATTATTACATTAGAAAAGCCTATTCTGATTCCTCAAAACTGGGAGGGACACCCCTGGTATCTCTCTCCCACGTGGCCCAGTGCTTATCTCTCTTGCACCATTTGCACACTGTGTGTAACTCCCTGCAGACCTGCCCATCCCCTCCACCCTGTAAACTGAGCTCCACAAAGGTGGGACCTTCTTCCCTCTGTGTCTCCATGCCTAGTCCAGTGCCTGTCATACTGTGGGAGCTCAATAATATTTCCTGAATGATCATATTCCTTTCTCCCAGGCTACCAAGACAACCATGTCTTTTTGAGCCAATTTCTTTCTTTTTTTTTTTTTAATTGATTTCCCCAAGCCCCCAACAAACAGTAAGATCTGTTTTTAATGATGCCACAAGCTGGCCTGTAAATGATGCATTCATTGTCAGATACATTTGGCCGTTGTTTGTACTTGTAAGGAATATTCCTCCTTCCTTGAGAGCTCTCACTCACAGACACTTTCATTACTTTAATATTTTATGATGCAGCCATTTTGGAAAGCATAAGGGCATCATCTCTGTTTAACTAAATGTCAGAGTAAAGTAGTCAAGGCTAGTGGCTCGCTTGGCATACCAGTGATTAGACAGCTTTGTTAACAGGCCAGTTGGGCCGAGGCTATGTGATTACACGCTCTCAGCTACTTCTATGCAAAATGATCCATAAACAAATAGAGATCATGGATTGCAAAAACATTTTCCAGGGGTGTCAGAGGGTCCCTAAATGTTCAGTTCACTCTCTTCCACCTTCCACATCTATAGCACCCAAGCTCCAGAGGACACAAAATCACAAGGTCAAAATTGGATTTTGTCAGTCTGATAATCTGCTATTTTCACACTCCTGTAGACCCAAAACCCTGCAGAATGTACAAACTAAGGTATTAGATTACACTGAGTACCCCCCTTCCCAACCAGACTGGACGACAGAGAAATTACATCTGACTTTAATGAGTGCTCAGAGGTGGCCAGCGCCCTTGGAGGCTGAAGAGCTGCATGCTGGGAGTTCAAGGCCCACACACTCTGCAGACCAGGCCTTGCCTCCTGCCCACGGTGCCAGAGGTGGTAGCTGCAGAGAAAAAGATGCAGCGCTTCTTTTTAAAACTAGGCATGACCGCCATATATATATATTATGGTGTGGTTAAAGGCATAGGCTCTGGTGCTGGGCTGATAGTTTGTAGTTTGTTCTGGCACTTGATAGTTTTGTAAACCTGAGGGTTACTGAACCTCTCTGTGCCTCAGTTTCCTCATCTGTGGCACGGGGGTAATAATAATATCTACATCTCATGGTTGTTGAGAGGGTTAATGAAGTACTTAGAACAGTACCTGACACCTCTGAACATTACAATAAACTGAGCTATATTTATGATCTTAACAAAAAGGATGGTCAGGCTTTAACATCTGTTTGGGTTGCCTTGAAGCCATGAGTTCAAAATGCCTGCCTCCAGTCCCCTCTCTGTGTTAACAATGACAAAGCAGCGTACCTTGTATAAGTGGCATATATTTCATTGGGACACTAGATGTTTTCACCCCAGGCATGCCAGCTTCTAGAAAGGACCTAGGAACAAGGTGGTTTTGCTGGTCTGATGAGGTTGGAGAGAGCTGCAGGGACAGGCCTTCAGCATGTGGCCCTGTGGCTTCAGGACAATGGAGCCACAAGTGAGTTCTGTTGCTTCTTGGCTCAGGGCACCTAGCATTTTGAGCTCAAGCCAGTCCCAAGGGTTTGGTGATCTCAGCTGAGTCCTCACTGACAGCCTGAGTCCTCTGTAAACTGGAACTGGCTTTGCAGATGCTGCACAAGCTCCTGGCAGACTCCATTCGGTTGGATTCCAGGTGGCAAATGTCCCTCTGGGGAGGATTGTGCAAAAGTGTTCCTTCCTCCCAGAAGAAAGGTAGGTTAACCAACAAAGAAGTGTACCTAGAAGAGAGCAAAAGAGGGTGGAAGAGGGGAAGTTAGGCTCGTTTTAATAGTCAAGAGATCCCTTTGAGAGAATGTAGAGACGAGCTTGGGTGAAGCTTGCTCAGTGGGGAGAAGGGAAATGCCCGGTTTGGATCTTCACTGGAGCAAACACTGACAGCACTTATTGATGGCTTGGATGTGAAGGGTAAGAGAGAGTGGGCTCAAGAATGGCTCCAACACTTTTTTTTTGAGACACTGGGTGCTCGCGTGCCACTGTCTGCACACTCCCTTTACAGGTTGAGCAGGGGGGCTGTGACCGCACTGCTGGTCCTGCTTCTATTATTCTATTGGTCAAAGCTACCCTCCCCAAGGTCAAGACAAATCCACTGCCCTTTAGAAGATCCAGGGTGATGGGGGACACTGTGGGGGGACACTTTTCCCTGAAGTTAAATCTGCATCCACCCAGCACCTAGCTGATTCCCGAGGTGGATTGCCAGGAATGTCCATCCTTCCCCAGATCTAGGGCAAAGGCTGCTTATGGGAGGACAGCATCCATTTATTTGACCTCAAACAAATTCCTGCAGCACAGGCTTAGAAGCTGGGGTGAAGTGGGGCAAAAGTATGATGCTTCCACCTAAATTCCTATCACACAGTCACAGCTAAGCCCAGGGCTATGCAGAAGAGGCCGCTCCCTTCACTTCCTTAGCCACACCTCTTCCCTGGGTCTGCTCCCACAGCTGGGCACCTCAGCAACCCAAAAGGATAGATATTCTGCAGGTCTAATTTGGGTCAGCAAATTCCTATTTGCAGAAAATCATTTCAGATCTGACAAGAGTTAGTGATCTGTTTCTAAAAAGCTTTAACACAATCATTATCAGTCTCTCTCTCTCACACACATTCATACAATGTTATCTACAGTCCAGGAAAGGCTCATGCATTCTGAATGTATACTCCACCCTCTTCACAAACCACTGTAAAATTCTCAAAGCCTACACATGCTTGCAAATAGATCACCCTTAAATGGAGCAGGGTCTTTGAAGACCCCATGAGTCATGTAGCTAAAATGTCCCCTGGGGAGACCGACTTAGCAGCATGCATTTTTCTATAACAAATCAAGTTCAGAGCTTTCCATGGCACCCAGCTCAATGCCAGAGAAGGTCCATCTATCTCTGGTAGGGAGCCAGTGGTCAGGAAACCTATGAGGCCAAATGCTATGCCCTTCACCTGGTGGAAATGCACCCCCAGAAAATCACTTAGCAGAATAACAAGGAGACTCACACTGCTGGAGTAGAAAGAGCAATGCACAAGGAAGAAGGGGCCTGGGTTCCGGTACAGGCTCTGCCTTTACTGTGCTCCCCCAAGGACCATGCCTACCATCATGGGGCCTTTGTTTCCTTGTCTCTGAAAGGAAAGGGCTAGATCAGTTTAAACAATCACTAAGTGCCAGATATGTGCAAGGGAAATGTGCTGTGGGAATGAAAAAAAGAAAAAAGAAAACAACAGCCAAATTTCAGCTCCAGTCCTCAAGGAACACGCAGTCTAGTTGCAGTTGGTTAGCCATGGTACTGCTTGGTTAGAGCTTGAGGCCCCAAGGGGGGCTGAGTGACAGCCACCTCTTTGAGATTTAGGAGGCTGAGCCTCCAGGTCTCATCTCATCCCTCCCTGACTTGAGCAGTCTCAGGTTGGAAGTGATGTCACCACGGAGATTTCACAGCCAGAGGAGGGCCTGAGGACCCCTTCTTCTGCCACTGGCCATTGCTATAGTATGGAGCCTCTAAGTTCATAAAACCCCCCAGACACTCAAGAGTGCCGGGCAGGACGGGAGGGGAGTACAGTTGGTCAAGATGCTGCCCTGGCCTGAGCTGTTGCCCAGCGCTGTTCTCTCTGTCACAGTCAGGCCAAACAGACCTCAGCTGGGAAGCCCGGAGCTGAGAGAAATCTTAATGAGTTGGTGGGTGTCACTGTCTGCTGGAGGGCCACTGTGGGAGGCAGCGAGCCTGGGGTTCCTGGAGGCGTCTCCAGACAGCCTGGAGCCTGGGTAGTGGGACAAGCAGTTTCCCATGAGGCCTCAGCCTGGAGGGTCGTCTTGGCGTTAGGATCCGGCAGATGCTGGGTCTCACATACAGCGCCTCTCACTCCTACTCGCCTGCTTTCCATCAGCCGCCCGCTTCCTTCCACATCTGTGCACTCAGCAGCCGTGGCTACCTATGAATTCCCACTTGGAAGAAGCAGATGGTGCTTTATAGCCACTGGCTGCCAACTCCCTCTGGGCCCATCTTGAAGTCCCCTGTCCCTCTCCTTTTGCCTGTCACACTGGGTCTCGGGAGGCCTGCCAGTCTGTTTCCCTGGAGGCTGAGTAAGAGCCCCAATTCCAAGCCATATTCCTCTTCTTTGGTTTCTATTTCCTTAACAGTGACCTCTCTCCAAGGGCAGCATGCCCCAGGTCTCTCCCTCTGCTCTTCCAAACGCAATTATGTGGCTATCACTAGCTTAGTGCCAGGACCTGGATTCCTTTAGCTCTTAGGCTGCTGCTTCTCCATCTTCCCCCACCCCTATGCCAGATTCGTTCTCTGCCCTCCTAGTGGGGGAGGAGGTTGGGGATGCGTGATGACTCCTGTGGACTACATCTCCCAGAATGCCTCGTACTTGCTTTCCAGTTGGACTTAGCCAATGGGAGGCAACCAGAAGAGGTTAGCAGCTGGGAGGAAAGATAGCTCACGGTATTTCTTCTCACCGATTTTCCACCCTCTCCCTGCTTTGGTGTCATGTACTGGTCTTAGGTGCTGCCCTGCATGACTCCAGTTGCCACCAGTCATCCCCTCCTCCGGAGTTTCCGTTTTTACTGGGCCACAATTACACTGTTTTTCTCCTTCTCCCTTTAGCCTTGGGGTAGTAATGACTTCCGCTGTTGCGGGTCCCGAGCCTCACCATCCCGGTGCGTTCCCATAACCCTGCCCACACCGCTGTAAATAGTCTTTTTATGTACGTGTCTGAGCCTTCTGGGGTGAATATGACCATACCGATGCAGTAGTCTTCTAGCTTTCATTTCAGAGTTTGACTCACAGCACTTTAGAAATTATGTAATTTTTTCCCACCAAGATCACTGGAGTGGATGCTTTGCTTTTAGTATCACGCTTATTACAAGTTCAAGACGAACGCTAGAAAGGTTAAATTCCTTGATAAAGCCAGGGGAAGAAAAGACACTGTCTGGGAGACAAGATAAAAAGGTCCTACAAGAACAGCAAGAAGTTGTTCCCATGATTGATGACATTCGTGATTCCAACTCCTTGATGAAGAGAAGGGAGGGAGAGCCAGGCTCTAGAAGAAGAGAGTGAGACAGAGTGACCCCAGGTATGCTTATTTTTAAAAGGAAAAAACACCCTGAAAGAAGCCATGTGCCTGCCACCACAAATGAACACACGCTTACTTGTAAATTTTTACTTCAGATCTTTTTAAAAAGAAATAAAACATTACAGAATTAAAATACCTCATGTCCTCACACAAGTCCTGTTCCCCTCCCTCCCTCCCCAGAGCAACCCTATGATGGTTTCCATGTGTCCCAGTTCATGTCTTTATATTTTCACCACACGTGAATGTATTGATAAACAATATATAACATTGTTCCATGATTTTAAATTTGTTTCAAAAATGTATCATCCTACACATAATATTCTGCAACTTGCTTTTATTGCTCAAAATTGTGTATTCTAGATCTAGCTATATTGATATGTGTAGATTGGCTCCACGCCTTCTAGTTGCTGTACAGTAATTCATCATATGGACTTATTTGTTTTACTCATATCCTCAATTGTGGGCATTTTGTGGTTTTCATTTTTTGTTTGTTTTTATAAGCAGTATTTATAAAACATGTACAGGAATTTCCCTAAGATATAACCTAGAAGAGGAGAGTTCAGTCATTGGGTATGAGTGTTTGCAATTTTATTAGATGTTACCAAAATTGTTCTTTAAAATGGTTTTTCCTACCTGCTGAATTCCTGTTTCCCTATATTTTCACCAATACTTTGTATTGTTGTGATTTTCTGTTTTTACCAAGCTAATAATGTGCAATTGAATTTCCTTGTTTAAACCAAATACCCTCACTTACTGTTGAGGCCCAGACATCTTTTCATATATATATTGGACATTCAGGGTTCTTCTGTGAATTGTTGGCTTATAGTCTTCATTTTTCTATTGGAATCTTTGTCCTTTAAAATATTGACTTAAGGAAATTCTTTATATTTTTTGAACATTAATCCTTTTTAACTTGCTTTTTACTTTTCCAGAAGTTTAAAATTTTAACATTTTCCTTTATGATTTCTGACATTACTGTCTTATCTCTGTACCATAAAAACATTCTCTTGAGTATTTAGGTCCTTAAGCCATCTGAAGTTTATTTTTAATTGTGGTGTGAGGTAGGGATCTAATGTTTTTGTTTTGTTTTCCACATAGGAAGCCAACATACTTATTGAATGGTTCAGCTTGTCCACTAATTTATAATGCCTCCTTTATCATAAACTAAGCTCCATTTTATGGTGGATCTATTTCTGAGCTTCCCATTCTGTTTTACTGATCTGTCTATTCCTGATTCACCCACCCCGACCTGGCTTCAGCTGAGACTGTCGCATAAAACCCATGGCTTTCTATCCTGACTCCCATGTCCAACATCAGCCTCCCCAGTTTTGCCCCACACACATCTACTAGACCTATCTTTCCAAGAGTCATCATTGCCTAATTTATTGCATGCCCACTGCATGCTAGGCAGCATGCCAACTACACATGCATTATTCATTTGTTTGTCACTGCCCTGTAAGTCAATGCCTATTTTGCCAATCAGGACATCAAGGCTCAGAAATTGAGTAAATTTCCCATGCCACACAGTTAGTAAAAGACAAAGTAGAGACTGGAACTCAGGTCTGTCTCCAAAGTGTTGGTGGCCCTCCAGTTCCATTTTCCATCATTCTCTACCTCTACAATCTGTCCATCTGTAAAATGGGGATATTCATCCCTCCCTCTCAGGGTTGTTGTAAGAATTGTGTGAGATTAGATATGTGAAAGCATTTAGCACAATGCCTAGCCCATAATAAGTATTCAATAATCATCAGCCAAATTTGAATAAGAAGCAGGCAGCAGTTGCTAAAAGTTTTCTTAAAAAGTCAAACCTTTCCCCAGCCCATTTATCCTGGCTTTAGAATCCCAGCAGGAGATGAGTGAGTCAGTGGGGGTGAGTGCCTAGAGATAGAAGTAATCTTTGGATCGCTCCCCCTTCCACTCTTCTTCTGGTTAGAGGCTCCCAAGAGCAACAGGAAGACCAGAATATGGGAAGCTGATGAGGATGGGAAACACTTAGAAATCATACTGAGTCCCTGCTGAACCTCAGAGGCTGCAGGCCAACTGCTGTTCTGAAGTTCTGGACTTGCACAGCAAGCCTGACTATTGAATGGCCATCACAACCCAGATTTCACATCTCTAGGCACCCAGGGCTGGAGAGGGGTTTCTTCCTCCCTGTTTGGGCTGCCTGGACTAAGGCTATAGTCAGAGTCCCCTTCTCTTTAGTGACTGCCATGTCAGCAAGGCAACTGTAGACCTCCCTCAGAGGAGGCAGGTGAAAGAAGACAGCCTTTCCGGGCAACTCTCTGGCTAATGGGAAGCACATTGATGAAGGAAGCCGACTGACTTGAAAAATCCAGCACCAGCATGCAGGCTGCCTTTAAGGCTGGAGGATTATGGCCATTTGCAATTTTCTTGCTAATTAAAGTTTTTGTAGGAAAAGCAAACACATATCTACACATGTATGTATGGACTTGCACACTGATTCTATTTCAGAAGCAGTGGGCTGAATGCTTTGGTTGCTGGTTTTCTTTGACTCCACCACTCACATCTGCGCTGTGTCATTGACAGCTCTGGCCATGGCCCCAGGGCACTCTGCAGGGGTCAGAATAACAGAGAAAAACAGCAGTGGGGAGAACAGCACACTCTCTCCCTTGTTTGACTTGGAACTCCTGCCTGACTGAATCTTGCAAGAAGCAATATGTTGAATTTTAAAAGAGGCGAAAACTACGTCAGTTACTGAGAGAGAAATCTGAAAGAGCTATAGCCTATCTTCCTTTGCTGGGATCTGGCCTGGGGTGTGGAGGCAGGTGCTCACTGCCATGGGAGTCCTCTGGAAACTGACTTACTTGGAAAGGGCAGGACTTCTCGCTGAAGCAGTCTCTGCAGTTTCTCAAAACTGGGTGGGGACCCTGGGCCCCCATAACATGTCTACATGGTTAAGAAGAATGAGACATCCAACACACATTTAAGATTGCAGAGATTTGAAGGAGAAGCTGTTCATTATAGGATCATAAAGGGGCCCCCTTTCCTTGACATGCTAACATGGGGGCACACAGGTTCCCACACAAACCCCTAACATATGGCAGGTGACTTGCATATGCACCCACACCTCCATGGACATGTCCAGGGTTAGGTTAGGTCAAATCTAGGGAATGGCAGCTGCAACCATACCTGTGTCTCCTGCATTCACAAAAGCGTGTCAGAATGAAGGTAAGTTTCAGTAATGTAACAGCAAGGGAACTCACAATTATTATGCTTGATTGTTTGTCACAGATGAATTGTGATGGTGCCATCACATCTGATGGTGCCATCTTGGAGGCAGCAGACATGATTTCCAGCCCTGGTCCTGGCTGTAACTTGGTGACCTTAGGTAGGGCTTCTCAGAACATTGAGCTCTTCATCTGTGAAAGAGTGAGGTTGGGGCTGATGGCCTCAAGGGCACTGGCATCACTAACATTCTCTAGGTCAAGCTCCTATTGTACTTTGCATCACTGGACATGTCTGAGATCCCTGGAAATGAGGATGTACCAGAATTTCCAACTCTCTCACTATTCCTGCTGGGTCCTACAACCCTTCTCCAATGGAAGTTTTCTGCTCCCTTGATTGCCAAATATCCTCTTCATCTCCATCCCTTCCCCCTAAGATTCTGTCCTCAGGAAAGGATGTGATAATTGTGTGCCCACTAAGTATCGATTACTAAAGCAGGAGGAAGAATTACCTTTTAACAGAATGAAGCTTTGAACCAAAGGAGTGAAGCCCTAATTGCATAATTGCAGCTGGTGAGTTGAAGGGGAAGATATTTGGGAGTTAGGACCCTAACTACATAGATGCCTATCCTATTGCTGAAGCCTAAAACCCCACCATTAGCAACTAAGTTCTTTTACTATTAAGGATCTTCTCCCCACAAAAGCAATGTATTAAGATTCAGCAGTCATTTAAGGCCTTGGTAGGAAGGAGTTTTTTGTATCTTTTTTTGTGTATTTTTAATACAGGGGTTCAGGGGAGGTAAGTGTGAAGGTTGGGCAGAAGGCTAGGTGGTTTAGCAGCTGGAGGATGTAAGATGAATGTCCTGAAGGGGAAAAAAACAAAGGGCAGGCCTGGGATTCCAGAAAATAAGTTTCATGTGCCCTACAATTGTGATGAGGGCCTGCCTTGCACTGGGAGCTCCCTTGCAGGGAGGAGGAGGGGCCCAATAAAGAACTCAGAAGGAATTCTAGACAAGTTAGAGCAGTGCAGGCCTCAGTGTTAAAACAAGAGGCTGTGTTGAGTCACTCCATGGAGACGGGATGTACCCCCACCCAAAATTTTGTTCAAATGTTAAGACTGATGACACCACCCATGCACCAAGAGGGTATTATAAAGGTTTATTGCTCGTGTAATGAGGTTTTCTAGGGAGAGCAGGGCAAGCTCCCAAGCACATCTGAAATGTGGCTTGGGCTTTCATGGTGCCTAGGGGGTGGGGATGGGGTGAGGGTTCCTGGGTGTGGGCAAAGGTTTATGTGTTGTGTGGCTTCAATTCCTGCTAGTGCTAAAGGAAGGTGAGCCCAGGCATTCTCACCCACCTGCACAGATATGGGGCAGAAGGGGTGGGACGGATGGGGCCTCACAGTCAGACATCAAAAATGAGATTTAGATTTTTTTTTTTTACAAGCTGGGAAGGAGCAACAGATCCAGTTTGTCTCCAAGACCCATCAAGCCTCTCCCTAACACCAGTAGCCCCTGGGAACCCTGGGCCTCCCAGGTCTTTAGTGTTTGTTGGGTGGGGGCTGAAGTGACTTCAGCATTCTCAGGCCAGTGGACCAGGAACTTTCATTCTTTTAGGAACTAGAGAGGCCTGTTAAAAATATATCCTAACTCCACAGACCTCCTGACCTCTGCAGTGTGTGTGTGTGTGCGTGTGTATCCTTAGAGAACACTGGCTTTAACACTGATCCCAAGCTTCAGAGTCTTGCATAATGAAATGACTGGGCATCTTAATCAGAACAGACTCATCTTATGCCTGAAAAGCCGAAATATGCTAGAGAGGACTGGGTGGTAGCTCCATAGGTAAGGACCATCATATCCCAGCTACTCAGCAAGTGCACATAAACCCAAGGATGAGTAGGAATAAAACCATGAAGACACAGTGGGGTGTGAGCACAAATGTGTGCCAGCCTTCTCAGCTGGCCTCAGGGGCCACACATCATCCAGGAATGCTGACATTACGTCTCTTGTTCTTGGAACCAGCTCCCCTTTGCGTAAGGCTTCAGAGCCAGATAAAATGTAAGCTTGTCTACTTAGAGTCACAGTTTTGAAATTGTAAATGGTATCAAGGAGATGAGGTCTTGGGATCCAAACAAGTCAGGTTAAATCCCATCTGGATGATCTTTGGTTGTTTTCTTTACACCTGAGTCTCAGTTTCCTCACCTGAAAAATGCAGATGCTAGGACTCCTCACCTGAAAAATGCAGATGCTAGGATCATACAAAATATTGTAAAATGTAGGGGTATTATATGTGAAAGACCTTGCCTAGACTAGGCACTTAACACTTACTGTATTTTAGGAAAGGAAAGAGATTGGGAGCTCTGGCGAGATCTCAGACCACTGGACCCAAAATGTTCTTAGGATGTTGAAGGTCCCAGAGGAGCACCCAGGGCAGAAAAGAAACAAAACTTACTACATTTTTACATGGTTGTTTGTGCCTGCAGGACAAGACTTGATCTTATTATTTACTGCATCCCCAGGGCCCAGCATAAAGCCACTTGTGTAGTAGGTGCTCAATAAACATTTGCCGAACTGGTGAAGTGGTAACTGGTTTATCCATCCCTCTGATCCCATCCAGTAAGGACGAGAAAGAAATTAACACATATCAAATACTTGCTATGTGTACTTCCCTGTACATAATGTAATTTCACTCTCACAACACTGAGTTAAGTAGTTATGGTCCCATTTTAACAGATGAGGAAAACCGAGGCTCCAAGAGCTTTGAAATAATACTCCTAAGGTTAACTAGCTAGTGAGTGCTGGAGGAGGGCTTTCATTTGAAAGCACATGTTCCTCCTAGGCTGCTGGATCGCAAGTGCGGTAGGAGACAGCACAAGGGCGGCACATCAGAGGGGAGCCAGCAGCAGGAATGTCACTCTGATATTTTCTTCTTCAAACATTCAACTCTCCTCAACAAAAACACTTCCCAGATGCTTCCAGGACCTGGCAAGTCTTCAGTCACAAAGCTAGGGATAGTCCCCACACCTGCAGGAGAACAGAACTTTAGAGGCTGACCCCTCAAGATTATGCTTTTTAACTTGTCCAAGGGCCACTGCTGGAACCTTCATCTCAGTTGCATTGAGGGCTCTAAGGCCACATGAGACAGTACTTTTACCCTATACCAAGTCCTAGGACATAGGACATGGTGGTGTTATGGCTTGAATTGTCTCTCCCCAAAATGCATGTTGAAGTCTGAACCCCCAGTACCGGTGGAAAGTGACCTTATTTGGAAATATGGTCTTTGCAGATCTAATCAAGTTAAGATAAAGTTATACTGAGTGGGATCGCGGGGAGGGGGGTCCTTAAACCGAATATGACTAGTGCCCTTTTAAGATGAGGGAAATGTGGACACAGACACCCACACAGGGAGAACACCATGTGAAGACAGAGGCAGAGGTTGGAGTAATGCAGTTGCAAGGCATGGAATATGAAGGATTGCCAGCTGCCATCAGAAGCTAGGCAAAGGCAAGGAAACAGTCTCAGACTCTGGGTCTTAGAGGGAACATGGCCTGCTGACACCTTCATTTCAGACTTTTAGCCTCCATAACCGTGGGAGAATCCATTTCTGTTGCTTTAAGCCACCCAGTTTGCAGTACTTTGTTAAGGAACCCTGGGAAACTAATGCAGAGGGCTCTTCAGGGCAGCCTCCAAGTTCCAGAGCCTTATGCCTCAGCCTTCAGCTGGGGAGGCCCGCGGACTCCAACAGCCAGGACGCCACAGCTCCCCAGCCCCTCCACCCACTCCTGTGAGACGACGCAGACTTCAGCTCCAAACACAGCTCTGCCCAGTGGGGTTTTTTGTTGTTATTGTTCCTAGGCTTTTCTACCTGAATACCCAATGGTTTTTTTTTTTTTTTTTCTTCATTTTTTATTCCTTAACTCTTGGCTCTGAACATCCTTCACTGACGTGAGAGATAATACAAACAAGTTTCTGTTAACATAAGCACCAACATCCTCGCTACTATTTATCCACTTCCACATTGTAGGCAGAGGGTCCAGAACATTGGCTCTGCTTCAGTCTGGGGAACAGAGGCTCTCGAGACTTTGTGCTGTGCACCAGGGGGAGGCAGAGCAGGATAATGAGAAGAGCATGGGTTGTGAACTCTAACAATTCACAGTCTAGCGCTGCTCCCTTCCAGCTGCGTGGCTTTGGGAAAGCGCTTGGTCTCTAAGCCTGGTGTCCTCATTTACAATGTGAGAAAAATAACACCATGCTCTGGGGTGATGATGAGAATTGAATGAGATAATGTGCATGAAGTAACCGATAAATATTATCACTCTTACTATGGTCATAATGGTTGCTATTATTTCTTCTTTATAATTAACTTCCCTGAAATGGAATTTCACCATGAATTAAAGCACTGTAGGAGGGGAAAGACAGAGAGAGTCAGATGAGGGGAAGAAAATTCGTTGGGCCTATATTGTGATTATTTGAGAACAGCCCCTCCCACCAGAGTTGGTGCTCCATAAATGGCAGTTATTCTTGCTTTTTTGGTGATTGCTGTTTATGAGTTTCTGTTTCTGAGCCATATCAGTGCCCTTAACATCTCCTTGTGTCAGAGCCAGATGATTGGATATTTTCCCCAATCTCTACCCTCCTGTAACAGGATTCTAGATCCACATTCTTTTCCATGTAAAGTGCATTTCCTCCCACCGTGGGCAGTGTGCTTTCTACATGACTTGGTTTGGCCAATGAAATGTCCCCAGTCATGACATTTACTTACGGTCTGGGTTGTTCTCTTATATTCCTGATAATGTCTATTGAACATGTGTGTGCTGGGCATTGAGCTAAATGTTCTTATTGGATCATCACAACTGTGTAAGGCAGGTACTATTTTCATGGCAGTTTTTAGATTAAAAACCGAGGCCTAGAGAGATAATTAACTTGCCCCAAGTCACACTGTAATGGACCCAGGACTGAACCCAGGCAGTCAGCTTGCCTGACCATGTCGCTTCACCATGCTGCCTCATCGCTGGAAGAAGGTGGTAGAAATTCCTTCTGCCCAAAGACACAAAAGGTAATATCTGCTTTTTTTTCTTTCCTTTTTTTTGTGAATGTCTTATATAACTTATCCTGTCATCCTTATGACCACACAGGAGTTTTACACATGAGGAAACAGGATCAGAAAACCTAAGTGACTTGCCGAAGTCACACAACTAGTAAGTAGCAGAGATGGGATTTGATCCCAGATTTTGAATATTGGACTCCAAAACCTATATTCTTTCCGTCTTTCTACCATACCACACTGTCTCCTCCCATTGCATATTGCTAATTTATGGAGGCCTCTGTTTTTCTAGATCTGAAATGGAATGATCAGTCTAGAATCTAAAATCTAGATACCCACCCACAATGGAGAAGTGTGAAAACAGTAGCATTCATGTCAAGGCTTGATCAAGAGTTTATGTGAAGCAAACGTTTGTATTATATTTTAGAAGTGTGATGAAGGGAACGTTTTACAGGTTTTAGAAAGTGCAGAAGGTTGAGGATCAGTGAAGATCAAGCACTGGAATGAAAAAGCATCCTGGGAGAAGCGTGGCAGAGATGCAGGCTGTCTGGTCTGAACAACTGAGGGGTGGGTACAGGTGAGCTAAACTGATCTGGCCATGGAAAGAGGCCATCTGTCTAAGCCAACAGTCCAGGTACCAACCACTCATATCTGGTGGCTTTACAGTATGGACAGCCAAGGCCCAGGCATTAGATAGAGTGCCCGAATTCCCTTCCAACCCATTTACTCTACAAACATTCACCAGATAAGCCAGGCAGTCTGAAACATTAGTTCAAATGTGAACATTGATTTCTGGCAGTAGCTTAGCCCTGCATATGGCAGTGAACTATGTGCACTGTGTACCTGGCTAAACACTTTAGTAAATAGATCCTTCCTGCCCTTGGGTGCTGTCAGTCCTGGATAGCAAATGCTTCTTCCTCAGGAATTTTGCATGCAGTGTGTGTAAAACATCAGCTAAAACAGATCCAAGGCTGCAACTAAACCTTCTCCCAGAATTTAGCTCTCTACCATGGATGTGGGAAGAACTCAGGATATATTAAGTAAAATAAGTACTGTGTAAACTGTATTTCATGAGAATACAGGGGAAAATGAAAATAATATCCAGATTTCCTTGTATATACATAAAGGTGCTCTGGAAAGATACATGAGAAGCTAGAGGGGCTAGAGAAGGTTGGTAGGAATGGGATAAATGGAGGTCGGGGTGGCAGGAAGACCTTATTTCATACCTTAAATTCTTTTATTTTCAAAATTATTAGGCTGGGCATGATGGCCCACACCTGTAATCCCAGCACTTTGGGAGGCCAAGGTGGGAGGATCACTGGAGCCGAGGAGTTCAAAACTAGCCTGGGCAACATAGTGAGACCCTGTGTCTACAAAAAAGAAAAAAAAAAAAACTATTAGCCAGGCATGGTGGCTCATGCCTGTAGTCCCTGCTACTTGGGAGGCTGAGATGGGAGGATTGCCTGAGCCCAGGGGGTTGAGGCTGCAGTGAGCCATTATCATGCCACTGTACTCCAGCCTGAGTGAGAGAGCAAGAAGCTGTTTCAAAAAAAAAAAAGAAAACCTGATTATACTTAGCTAGTGCAATAAGACGAGAAAAAGAAATGGAAGGCATACAGGTTGGAAAGGAATAGATAAAACTCTCTGTCTTCAGAGATGGCATGAATATCTACCTAGAAAATTCCAAATTATTTAAAAACTGATCCTTTCTTGGAGATCCTTTTGTAGAGTAGAATTTTAACATACAGATTCATTTAATACTACTATAATCAGGATACTGAACTGTTTCATCACCTGTAAAAGCCCTGCTGTGTCCTTTCTTTATAGTCGCTGCTTCCCCAGGCCTTAATCTCTGGAAACCACTGATTTATTTTTTATTCTAATAATTTTGTCTTTTCAAGAATGTCATGTCAATGGAATCATGTACTATGTACCCTTTTGCAACTTTTTTTTTACTCAACATAATATCTTTGCATTCATCCGAGTTGTTGCATGTATCAAAAGCCCATTCCTTTTCATTACTGAAAACTCTTCCATTGTATGGATTATAGATGCAACACAGATGTCCTTCTTTCATCTACTGGAGGACATTTGGTTTGTTTCCAGATTGGGACAATTATAAATAAAGGTACTTATTATATGATATTATAAATATTCATGTATAGGTTTTTGTGTATGCATACATTTTTATTTCTCTGGAGTAGATACACAGGGGTGGGGTTATTGGGATGTAAGTATATGTTTAACTTAATGAAAAACTGTGAAACAACTTTTCACTGGGGCTATCCCATTTTGCATTCCCATCAGCAATGTATGAGCATTTTAGTTGTTCCATATCCTTGTCAGCACTTGGTGCTATCAGTATATATTTCTAGAGACATTCTGACAGGGGTTGTAGTGGTATCTTGTAGTGGTTTTAATTTGTATTTCCCTAATGGCTAATTTTATCAAGCATCTTTACATGTGTGTATTTGTCATTTTTATTTCCACTTTGGCGAAATGTCTGTTAACGTCTTTTGCCCAATTTAAAACTGAGTTGTTTGCTGTCTTACTGTTGAGTTTTGAGAATTCCTTCTATATTCTGGATGCAAGTCCTTTGTCAGATACGTGATTTGCAAATATTTTCTCCTAGTCTGTAGTTTGGCTTTGCGTTCTCTTAGCTGTGTCTGTCTCAGAGCACAAGTTTTCAATTTTAATGAAGTCCAACTCATCATTTATAAAAAAGATTATATTTTAATACCATGTCTAAGGGCTCATTGCCAAACCCAAGGTCACATAGATTTTTTCCTATGTTTCCTTCTCAAAATTTTTTAGTTTATGCATTGCATTTAGATTACATTCTGAGTTAATTTTTGCTTAAGGGCTGATATTTAGTTGGAGATTCAGCTTTTGCATATAGATATCCAATTGTTCCATCTACTCTAAAGGGAAGAGAATGTAGCTTACTTAACTTCCCTCCCAGTACAAAGATATTTAGAGTTCAATGGAAAACACATGTCTATAACTTAAGAGTGAAATATCTCTTAAAAAATATCCAACATCCAATTGCTTGCAATTAACTTGGGTGAGAGTGTATGATTTGTGAGGAATGGATGTAACCAGTAGCCAGGAACCTGGGTTAAATGTCTCATAACACCATGTTTTATAACATATGACGCAATGATCTTCAACCTATTTTGCTTGTCGATTCCTTAATTTTGAAAAATAAACTTTTACCATTGACATCTTTTCCTTCTTTCTTTTGCCAGTCTCACCACACTGGGCTCTTTGGTGTTCCTTGAACATGCTGGGCACGTTCCTTCCCTCTTTCAGGGCCTTGCATTACCTGGAAGACTCTTCTTCCAGATATCTGCTAATGCTCTCATTTTAGACATCAACTTCTCAGTGAGACCTAGCCTGGCCATGTTAATGAACATAGCAATCAATTCCTCTTAACCTTATTTACCTTCCCCCCAGCACCTCTCATCCAATAAGGTGATATGATACTCACCAGCACCCATTTAAAAAATGCATCAACATTGCTATTTGTTAGGAGTCAGAATCTTATATTAATTCTTTTTCCCCGTGATTTTATATTTGAATTTCACTTCAGCAGAATTTAAGTTTTACATAATTTATTTTATGCATGGAAGTTTTTATATTAACTCTGTAATATTTATTTGCAGCCAAATAGAAATTTCAATACATTATTTTTAGGAACCATAAGGTTCCAAATGTTAAACATTTTCTTCTGAATTGAATTATTGAATTATTATTATAATATTAATAGTAAGTGTCTAATTAAAGACAAACATATTATAAATTTTCATAATAATTATACTAAAAACATTAATTGAAAATATAAGAAAAAAAAACCTCACGCACAATTTCTGTGTACTGTTAAACCATCCAGCACTGTGAGCACTGGAAAAAGTAATTTGGGGCACTTCCCTCTTATGGGCCAATAGGTTTAAAGGCCCACACCCAACTCTCCCATCCTGAGAGCTGCGTCTTGCTTTCTCAGGCTGGGGCAGTTCCAGCCTCTTGGTGGTAATCAGCAGGAACATGGACAAGGTGTGAGTCTCAGGGACTTCCAGCCTCAGCCACTGCTCTGCAGTCAAGGCTTTGCAGAATGTGGATACTGCGGGCCTCGGAGGGAAATGTGTTTCTTTAGCAGCTAGTAAGGTTGAAGCTCCACTGCTCTCTCCTGCCTCTTGTGGGGAAGCCGTGAATGCAGAGACATAAGAGAAGAGGCCGTGCCCCTACCTGCCAGGTGCCCAGTTGACTTCAAGAGGTGTCTCCAGCCGTGCCACATACAATCATATCTCCTTCAGATCCAGAGGAGAGGGGAGGAGAAGAAGCAAAACAGCTCAGAGAGAACACAGGTTTAAGAATGAGTTGTGCTTCACTGAACTAGTTTAGGAAACAATGGATTTAGAGGGCAAGAGGATACAGGGGAACCGAGGAACTGACCCCACAGCCCCATTCACATCCAGCTAAGATATCACCCTGAGGTCTGTTCCTTTGCAAGCATCCACCTTTCTCTACAGTCAAGAGCTGAACAAAGACCTCCAGCACTTGGCTTCTTGAAGAGTTACTTTGTCACCTTTTTAAATGCCTCAGAACACTACTTGCCTCTCTTTCTACTAGCTTTATCCTATACGTTTCAGGATCAATGTCATTCGGTGGTTAAGACTTAGGTCTCAGAGTCACACAGATCTGGGCTCATACTGTAACTGTGCTGCTTACTAGCTGTGTGACTTGGGTAAGTTATTTACATTTCCTAAGCTTTGATTTCCTCATCTCTAGGATGGATAAAAGAATAGTATTTGGATTGTGAGTATATGAGGAATGTGTGCAAAGCACTTAATGTACTGCCTGATACACAGTGTGAATACGTGTGAATAAATGATAGCTGTTTTTATCAACCTCCTCTCCTCCTTCTCTTCCTCCCTGCTTCCTTATCATCATCATGATTATTATTAATTTCAGGCTCCAGTCCCTTCTCTGGCTTCTTTCATATTGGAAGGGCCCAGGATGCAAACACCACTGATTCTGTATCACCTGCAAATATCTGTCCTGCCTTCAAAACACAGCTCTCCACATGGCCCCTCCCTCATCATGAAGCATCTCTTCACCAGATGGGCTTTGGCCTCCTTGATCCCCATGGGCCTTTTGCAATCCTTTCAAAGCTCAGAAATTATTAATAGTATGAAAACCCCACTGAGAACCCTGTGGTATTTGGGGTGGGGAGGAAGCTAGGGCAGACCCAGGGTCCCAGGAAGTTCCAAGCCTTGGCTTCTGGAGGCATCAAGGATCCCAGGTCTGTGGGTTCACTTGATGTTGGTCTCAGATAATCTGCTTCTCACCTAGCTCAGATAGGGGGTTGGGGGAAGCATGGTTTGGGTAAGCCAAGCAATTCAAGGGTTAATATCTAAGAGGTCTCCAGAATCACTAAAGGCTCTGAATTCTCAGTGGCTGAAAAGCTCCTGCAAGGAAAAATAACCTTCGTGAAAATACGTTAAACTCAAAAGTTGATTTATTATACTCCCAACAACGGACTGATCTGTTTGCTTAAGTGCCCTAAGTATAGCGGCTAAAGTTCACAAGCACTATTTGACCTTTACAGAATAATTAGCTTAAAACAATTATTAGCAGGTTTCTTTTCAGGCCCTGTAGTATTAGATAATGCAATCACTCCACTCAAAAACTTTGTTCTTTATTGTTACTTCAAATCAGCTAAATGTTGCAGAAACCTACACCAGGCTCACAAATTGCTCCCACACTGCGCTGCATCTTGGTTTGCAATGACCTGTGGTGCAGCTTGGAATCCTCCCCAACCCCACTCCTTCTTCAAGTGCTCAGGGACTAGAAGACCGGACACAGCAGCTCCAGAAGTCACAGGTGCAGGGTCACCCACAGCACACTCTCCTCCCCAGGATAATCAGACCCTTGAGATCTTTCATTCTTAAAACAAAATTATTATAAAAGGCAACATGTGTTCATTGTAGAAAATTGGAAATACACAGAAAAGCAAAATAGAACTACCATATGATCCAGCTATCCCACTTTTGGGTATTTATCCAAAAGAATTGAAATCAGGATCTTGAAGAGATGCTAGAACTCCCATGTTCATTGCAGCACTATCCACAATAGCCAAGATATGGAAACAACACAGATGTCCGTAAACAGAGGAATAGATGAAGAAAACGTGGTAATTACATACAATGTAATATTGTTTAGCCTTAATAAAGGAGGAAATTTCACAATATGGGACAACACGGATGAATCTTGAGGACACTATGCTAAGAGAAACAAACGAGTCAAAGAATGACAAGTACTGTGTGATTCCACTTATATGAGGTATCTAAAATAGTCAAATTCATACAGTCAAAAAATGGTGGTTACCTGAAGCTGGGTAGGATTAGGGGGTGGTGCAGATGTGGAGTTACTAATCAACAGGTGTAAATTTTCAGTTAAGCAAGGTGAATAAGCTCTACATTCCTCTGTACCCACAGTCAACAATAATGTATTGTACACTTAAAAATTTATTACAGGGATAGAAATCATGTTAAGTGTTCTTACCACAATAAAATAAATTTAAAAAAGGAAAAGCAAAAAATAGAAAATACAACTCACAATCTTATTACCCAGAGATAACCACCGATAATACTTTGATGTCATCTACTTATCTTTCTATAAACTTTTAAAAAATCCTCTATTGTAGGACACTCAAGTGATGTTCACTGTCCTGTTAAGCAATTCTTTGCTGAAACTAACATTTTTTCTCACATCTATTATTACTTTAGAATAGATGTTATTTCGAGGAATGCCATTTCTGAGTCAGAGTCTGCACATTTTGAAAACTTTTTATTCAAGTTGGCCTCCAGAAAAATCCTATTTACTCTTCTTTCAGCAATGTATGGATTACCTGTTTTCCTCAGACCCTCACTAGTACCAGAAATTGTAACTTTTTAAAAAGGTGATAGTTTAATCCATGAAAAATTTGCATTTCTTTGATTATTAGAAAAGTTGAGCATGCTTTCATGGGATTTTGGGTCCTTTGCATTTCTTCATTTGTAAATTACCTGTTTATGTCTGTTGTTCATGTTCTCATTGGGTATTCTTTATCATTTTCTTGTAGGTTATCTTATAACAAGAAAATCTTCTTTCTATCATATAGGTTCCAAATACTTCCCTCAGGTTGTTGTGTTTATTTTATTTTATTTTATTTTAATTAATTTCTCTCTCTCCTTTTTTTTTTTTTTCTTTTTTTTGAGATAGTTTCGCTCCTTTTTCCCAGGCTGGAGTGTAATGGCACAATCTCGGCTCACTGCAACGTCCACCTCCCAGGTTCAAGTGATTCTCTTGCCTCAGCCTCCTGAGTAGCTGGGACTACAGATGCCCACCACCATGTCCGGCTAATTTTTGTATTTTTAGTAGAGACGGGGTTTTACCATGTTGGCCAGGCTGGTCTCAAACTCCTGACCTCAGGTGATTCGCCTGCCTCAGCCTCCCAAAGTGCTGGGATTACAGGCATGAGCCACCATGTGTGGTCTGTTGTGTGTATTTTAATTTTACCATTTTGTTGACCCACATTTTTACTCCAGGGGCCCCGAGATCTGCATTTCCACCCTGTGATGGGGCTCCTACCACTTCTTTCAATCTTAACTGTAGATTCACTTCATTGATCATTTAATTGATAGCTCTGGATCAATTTCCTTTTCCGTATTTAATCCGGGCATTAAACAAACATATGTGACTCATTTGCCAGGTGCAGGCACTTGGGTTAGGGGATAGAGCAGATTAATTCTAGTCCACAATGTCTCCTGTGAGGTTCGGGAGAAAAAGCCTGGTGGGAAACCGCAGGGTTGGGAGTCAGTTCTTAGGAAATGGCTACAGCTCTGTGCTGGGTATTTTGCCTATTGTACGTCACTTAACTCTCACACTTTTTGAGGTAAGTGTTACTGTCCCCATTTTACAGATGAGTACATGGAGGCTAAAAAAGTTTCACTCACTTAACCTAAAGTCAACCAGTTGCTAAGCAGCAGAATAGGACCCAGCCCAGTGCTCCCTGCCCTCTACACAGGCTCTGGGGATGGTGCTTGCAGCAAACTTGAGGCCAATGAAGGTGAATGAGGTGGCTCATGTAGATGCATGGCTGGATCCTGCCTTTATTTCAAAGTTTGATATTTTGTACATCATAGATGTTTTCATTCATTTTGATTTTTTAAATTAAGTTGCATTAAAATACTATTTATCTTGAGTGTTGAGTTTTTTGTCACCTCCCCCCACTTAAATTTTGTGCCCAAGAGATTGTTTCATTTACCTCACTCTAAAGGGGAAGGACCTCCATCTTTTTCAAAGAAAAATAGTTGGGGACCTAGGAGGTGGTGGGCTGGGGAGCTGAGTGCAGACTGGGGCAGGAGCCCTGGGTGGAGACGCACTGCCACGGTGACCCTGCCTGGCTCTGTGCAGCAGGCTGGCCTTCTGCGCCTCTTGTTTTATCAGTAGCAGATATGCTTCTCCCTGCCTGAGAAGCAGGCCTGGAAAGTGAACCTGGTGCTCCATTTGCCTATTTTTGGAGTTCTTTAGAAGAAAGGTCTTCCACACAAATGCACATGATTTTGACATTTGCTGATGAGCAGCATTCTAAATTATCGCAGTGTACATAACATTTTGTTTAAAAGGCACACTTCCTTCCCAGCCCAGGGTCCCAGAAGGCAGAGGAGGTCAGAGGAGACATTCCCAGCCCCAGGGTGGTGAGAGAAAAAGGCTTCCTTGTTCTCTCAGGCTGTCTTCTCCGGCCCAGAAACAAGTCTTGCCAGGGGTGGTCTGTGTTCTAAGATTGGAGGCCGGGGGAGCCTGCCTTTTTAGCTCTCAGACTTGAGAGACCTGCCCAGGCTGCTCCATGAAGTGGGGTCTGCCTGGTCTCCCCACATTCTAACCAGATTCCCCATCTGAGATACTCCCAGTCCCCTGCCTGGAAAGCGGCCTGACAGCTCATCACATTCCTGCCTGCACCGTCCACTCCAGCGGCCACATGACTGAGGGGAAAAGGCAAGAAACCCGATTCCTGAAACTGGGCCCAACTGATAGGGCCGGTTCCTGGAATCCCAGCAGAGAGGCGGCCGGCAGGGTGGGGACCAGCCTTCCCAGGGCTTGGGCTCCGTCCTGCATGGCAGAGTTTCAAAGTCCAGGCAGGCCGCAGCTGGGCCGCCTGCCTCCCACAGAAGAGGAAAGAAATCCAGGCCCCAAGGTCCCCTCCTTACTCTGGGAACCTTCTCTGTGCCACAGCGTGAGGGCTCTGCCTGCTCCTAGCCTCCCCCTAACAGAGCCCATTCTGCCTTGGCTCACAGGTGCCTGTGCTCTTACTTGCTTCGAAGGGTTAGAATCTTGTCAGCAGGGAGTTTGTCTCATTCATCCTTAACAGCAATAACTGCCATTTGCTGAGCAATTTCTGCCTGTCTTCTGTGCTCCTTGTCCTGGGAGGTAGGCAATTCTTTTCATTGTCATTCTACAGATAGGGAGGCAAGCTTCAAGAGGTCAAATAACTTGCCCAAAGTCGCCAGTAGGTGGCCAAGTCAAGATGTGAGCCTGTGTTTTATGAAAGCCCATGCATTGAATCCTCAAGCCAGGCATTTCAGACATCAGGGCTCACAGGTGTCAGACTAGAAGTATAAATGAGAGACGTGGAACAGGCAGGATCCATTATAGAATAGCAGGTGCATGTCTGTCTGAGGAAGCAGCTGCTCCAACCTTCGAGCTGATTTTGCCTCTTGGGAATACTGGCTCACCGCGGCCAAATGGATTTTTCAAGAATAGCCTGAGATCCACATTTTTAGGTGAAACGTCCTGATTTTAAAATTTGGGTAACTAGTTAAAAATAAAAGCAAAGCAAAGCAAAGCAAAACAAAACAAACACTATGCGGGCTAAACAACAGAAGTCACTGGGTCAGATATAGCCCATAAGCCAGCAGTTTAAAAATTCTGTACCACGTAATTGTACCATGTTGTGCTCTGTGCATATTAGGTGTGTAGTGAATGTTTTTTACTTTAAAGTAAAACCAACCTTACTTCTAGGAACATCTGTATCTACTGGAGGAAAAACGTACAATCTCAGATATTCCCAAGGACGCACAATTTTGAATGATCAGTGCAGACGTTGCCTTCCAGGGCAATAGATGGTCATCAAATGCACATATAGACCAGGCTAGTGTATTAATGAGACACTCTAAGATGGATTCTCCTCCCACATATCCAGGTGAGACCACATCCTTAGAAGAAAGACACATTCACACGTTGCTTGGCCCAGCAAATGAGGCAGGAGAATGGAGAATTAGGGTAACCAAGGGTTAAGGCATAAGCAAAAGAACAGCAGGTGCAGCCAGTTCTAGGCAAGATTAGGCACCATACAGGCCACATCCTGACTCGTGTGATAACAAGATGTTTCCACTTTGGCCTCTGATTGGCTGTGGGCCAAGTCTCCACTACCTCTGGTCACAGGCCAATCCTTCATAAGGTGTAACCAACTGGAGGCTTCTAAAGGACACCTGGGGTGTTACCAAATTCTTTTAGCCTAATAAAAACCCTAAAGACCATTGCAATAGGTGCTCTTGAGCTGCTTGCCCCAGCCTGCTCCCACTTTGTGGAGTGTGCTTTCTTACTCCATTCTTTTGTTGCTTTGTCTTTCATTGCTTCGTTCTTTTGTTGATTTGTTTCTGCGTTTTGTTCAATTACTTATTCAACTCTTTGTTTAACACTCCAAAAACCTGGACAACTCACTGTCAAGACCTTCCATCCACTAATACAAAGACTTGGCCTCTGTGAACCATCCTCTTTGTCTTCCTACCTCCTACATGGGGAAGTTTCCAAGACTCAGTCCTGAAACTTCAGCAACTCTCTCTGTCTCATCTTCCAGAAAGAAGGGATCTCAGGCCCTTTCATGGATTTGATGATCACCTCTACACCTCACCCAAGCCTAAAGCCAAGTTCTCAATCTTCCTCCCAGAATCAGGGTGCCCACCCTCCTGCTGGCCCCATCTCTGTCACTTGCACTATCATTCTTCTGCTTGGGCAGCTCCAGATCCCAGCATCATTCTTGAATCCTTTCTGCTTTCCTCCTTCAATAATCAGCCCCAAACCCTAGCCAATATCTCATTCCACCTCTCATCACGTCATACCTGGGGCATTGCTATATGCTCTTAACTGGTGTAACTGGGATAACATTTGGAAATTAATTGAGTCCCTCCTCCACATTCCTTTCTTTCACCTTATGGCCCTCCCACACAGCAGGCATCCATCCATTGCTTCAAGGGAGGGTTGTTAAAGGCAGTCAAGTTCTTGGTTTTCGAATTTCAAAAGCCAGTCATCAGTTTTCATCATACCCCTTTTCCCCAGGGGAGAAATATTTCCCAAGCTGGGCACTGGGGAAGGTGTAAAAGGTTTGATGGGTCCCCGAGAAGAAACCCTGTTGTGCCTTCCTCCCACACCTGGGCTGAGCCCTAGATAGATTTTGAGGGTGGGTGGCAAAGGGGTTTGAGTGGGGGTTGTGGGGAGGTCGTGCAATTCAAAGCAAAGGAAACAAGTCCCATTTTCTGTGAAGGAACTCAGCACAGCCCAAGAGCTGAGAGTGAAATGGCTACATGGGGTGTCCAGGAAATAAGACTTTAAATGTCCTCCCAGAGTCTCCTCTGGTCCCTAAGTGGTGACAGAGAACAGCCAGATGTCCTTAAGTTCACGAGAAAGGCCTGAAAGAACTAAGGGCCAACTGAAGAAAGACCCCGGATGAAAGTGGAGGCCACACACAGCTGCAACCTCCTTGCCTCAATGACTGAGGACCTCCGGGAAGGAGGGCGTCTCAGCTGGTGCCTGGATGGGCAAATGATGACCAGGAACCTGACTCCCGTTCGCAGTGCCCCTGTCCATCACCGTAGCCCTGCTCCAAGAGCCTGGAATTCAGACACAACTTCAGTGGGCGGGGGGAGATGCGGCAAAATCTGAACAGACAGAGGTTAAATTTGTGCCCCACCCACCCTGAAAAAGAGAAAATATTTAGGAATTGTAGAAAAATCAAATCACTATTTTTATGGCCTGAGTTTGGGTCCTGAAATTCACCAGTTCTCCTTGCCTCTTCTCCCCGTATTCCAAATGATTGTGTATTCTGTGGCTGGATTAATCTTCCTCCAGTGCCACTTCACGCTTTCATGGGTTCAAAGAATAATTATCGAACAGTTGCAATGAGCCAAGAGCTGTGTTAGGGGATTAAAACTTTAAATTGAGAGTAATAAGAAAGACGAAAAACAGCATTACACCGAAGTGCCATTTTTCAAGCAAAGTTCTGAATGTTTGACAATATACTCCGTTAGGTAGGCAGTGGGGAAGAGGCGCTCAATATATTGCAATTGGAAATGGAAAATATTACAACCCCTATAGAAAGAAATTTATCGATATCTACTAAAACGATATATATATTAGCCATTTGAACAAGTCCATCTGCTTGCAAGAATCTATACCAAAGAAATATTGACAAAAGTATGAAGGGATATGTGCACAAGACAATTAACTGCAGCACTAGTTATAATAGCAAAGAATTGAAAGCAACCCAAATGCCTATCAGTAGGAAACTGGTTGAGTAAATGATGGGGTTTATTATTATTAAAAGACATAATAGATTACTATGCAGCTATAAAAAGGAATGAGAAATATTTCTATATACTACTATGAAGTGATTTTAAGAACATACTATTAAAGGTGGGGAAAGGCAGAGAATACTGTTTATAGGGAAGTATTTTACCTGAGAAAGGTGAGACTATTAGATTATATATACATATTGGTTATATATTTTTTAAATGCAGGATAACAAAAACTAATAGTGGTTACATATAAAGGAAGGAGGAAATAAAACAGAAAAGCCAGGGATGCAAGCAAGACTTTCCTCAATATACCTTGTTTTATAGACTTTTACCTTAAAACTATATAAATGCGGGCGGGCATGGTGGCTCACGTCTGTAATCCCAGCACTTTGGGAGGCCACAGTGGGTGGATCACCTGAGGTCAGGAGTTGAAGATCGGCCTGGCAAACATGGTGAAACCCCGTCTCTACTAAAAATACAAAAATTAACCGGGTGTGGTGGTGTGCAAGGCTGAGGCAGAAGAATTACACAAACCCAGGAGGTGGAGGTTACTGTGAGTCGAGATTGTACCACTGCACTCCAGCCTGGGGAACAGGGTGAGACCCTGTCTCAAAAACAAACAAACAAACAAAAAATATGTATATGCTTTACATAATTATAAAACAAAAATTAATTAGGAAAATGCAATTCTTAAAAATGGAAAATAAATAAAACAATTAAGCCTAACTGTGTATCAATTTGGTGACTTACTTACATAGGGAATAATTATTTCAAATGACTTTAAAATACAGTAATTTGATTATATAACCCTAGTAAGATATGACATAAGGATTAAAAAAATCTTGCATAGAAATATAAAACGGTTTTTTCAGTTATATTGTTAATAATAATGTTTCTATTGTTATTCTAAAATATATATGTGGTAGAATAAAGCAAATAAGTTATTCACTTTAGGACCAAGGATTTTCAGAATAAGAGAAAATAGATACAAATATAAAGTCACAGAAGTAAAAGTCATGTCATTTTAAACTTGAATTGGAAACCTAAGCATGAGTCCATGATGTATTTTCTCTTTAAAAGAAAAAGTATTTCCCTCTCTGATTAAAAGACCTAGAGACACTGGGCATGGTGGCTTACGCCTGTAACCCCAGCACTTTGGGAGACCAAGGCAGGCAGATCACCTGAGGTCGGGAGTTGGAGAACAGCCTGATCAACATGGAGAAACCCCGTCTCTACTAAAAATACAAAATTAGCCGGGTGTGATGGTGCATGCGTGTAATCCCAGCTACTCAGGAGGCTGAGGCAGGAGAATCGCTTGAACCTGGGAGGCAGAGGTTGTGGAGATTGCACCATTGCATTCCAGCCTGGGCAACAAGAGCAAAACTCCATCTCAAATAAAAATAAATAAATAAAAGACCTAGAGACAACAACCTACCTAGTAACAATGAGCACCCCAGGGCCCAGATTGTTGTCTGTAAATACTACTTCCCAGAAAAAGAAACCAGAGCTCTTTGTAAAATGGCCTTTTTTTTTTTACTGTCAGATATGGAGCAGGAATATTCAAGGTAAGTCTGGAAACCAAGAAAGATAGCAAAGACTATGGCAATCATAACAAAATGACCCAGAAACCAACTTGAAGGGGTTCCCATTGACCAAAATGGGACAATTTGAGCACTGAAATGAACAGTAATTGCAATGCATTGAAACATATCAAAAATATGAAAATACATGAGTCCATAATAATAATAAAACAAACTAATCAGTTACCTTTGGAATATGCTAGATAACTACTTCAGTATTCTGAAAACTTACAAATAAAGAGAAAGAATTAAGCATCTATTTTACCTTTTCAGGTAGCCAAATAGTTGATGTGCAAATGGTCTTTATGGGAGAATTCTAGCCTATAAATGAAGAAAGAATGATAGAATTAGACTGTCATCATATTGTAGCCCCCACTGTTATAATGGAACTAGGCAATGATATCAATGGCTGCTAAAAACCTTAGGTGAATAACTGATGGGAGACTTCATAATGAATGGATCAAGCTGACAATACTTGAATCCAATGATCAATGTTAAGATGACAAAAAGAGAGATGAGCAAACATTGCATGTCTTCTAATGTGATGTATTTGGCAGCACACACCACCACTTATGGAGTATTCTTCTAAAAATGAACCTGAATCTAATCAAGCCCCAAGATCTAACCATGGTTTCCAGGAAATACAAGAGATAAAAGAATATGTAATTGACACTATTGGGATGAAGTCTGTAAAATCCAGAATATTTCAAATAACTTGCAAGAAAAAAAGGAAAGGAATCTAGAGATTTTAAAAGAAACTTGGAGGACTTACCAACTAAATTCAATTTGTGAACCTTGTTTGGATCTTGATTCAAACATGTCAAAAATTTTTAAAAGACTAGATAATTTGCTGATTGATTAGTTGACAATATTAAGAAATTGTTGTCAAATATTAGCTGATGTCCTTTGCCATTATAATGAAAAATTTACTTTCTGACCTGACATTCAATGTCTTTCACTTGAACAAAAACATTTGATTTAAGTTCTAGATCTGCCACTTACTAATGTTCCTGAGAAAGTCATTGAATGGCTCAGAACCATCTGTGAAGTGGGAACATCATAATATACCACCTTGTTAAGTCATTGTGAAAATGAGATGATGAATATGTGAGCACTTTATAAACCATATAAACCATCTCCCATGACTGAGCTCCATGATTCTCTCAAGCATGGCTGATTGTCTGCCTTTGTTCAAGTGATTTCCCTTTACTCAGAATATTCTCCTCTCTCTTGTCATTCTATGGATGTCTCACCTTTCCTTTTACCTCCAGCCTGTTTCACCTTCTCCGTGAAAACATTTTGAATCACTTCAGCCCACAGCAATTTTTTCCCTTTTCTTTTCATAGCCCATATTGTCTGTAATGCTCACTTGGCACTCTGAAATGACATTTCTGGGTAAATTCTCTTCCCAACTAAACTGAAGGACTCTTGACAACAGAGACTCTCTGTTCTTTATCTATTCTCCCCTCCACCAGAGTCTAGCACAATGCTTAATTACAAGATAGCTAAAGCTTCAAAAAAAAAATTATTCAGAACTCTTAACAGTCACAAAAACACAACTCAGTGTAGCTTAATTGAAGATAAATTAACAGGTTCACATAATCAAATTACAGGAAGGGCATGGGTGATGCTAGCCCTGAAGGATGACTGCTACCAGGGATTGGGGTGCAGGACTGGCTGTCATCTTATTCCCTATGGCTGCATGCAGACAACCCTTTCCATGTGACAGCAAGCATACCTGTGGGCAGCTTCCTGCCATATATTTCCCTGCTTAGTTCCAATTCAAGAGTCCTAGAGAACTCTGATTGGTCTGGCTTGATCTAGTGCCCACCCCCAGACCAACCACCAAAGCCAGGAAGTGAGATGAAGCTTCTATTTGTATTATATGTTAGAGATGGGAAGAGGAATGGTTGCCTCTCCAAATGAGCCAAAGCCACCAGAAGGAGGGAGAGGAGCTGGACAGCTAAACTATGAAGTGTCCATGAGATGGGATGCCACTGAGCAGAGGAGGGATGTGATTTGACATGATCTCACTTTCTGCATGAGCCCCCCTTTCCCCACAGCACTGAGTTTTAGAACTGCAGTTAACATATGCCCTTGGAGTACCCTCAGGGCTGATGTAAAATTAGCCAAAATTGGAATACCTTTGCATTTTCAATAAACTGTTTCCAGTCATTTACCATTTCTGTTGCTTTTCCTCCATTCTCAATGTTCCAAGTTTTCATCTGGTATCATTTTTCATCTGTCTGAAGAACTTCCTTAGCAATTCTTTTTGAGCATGTCCACTGGCAACAAATTCTCTTAGTTTTCTTTATTCTGATTCACAGAATGTTTTTATTTTAACCTTCATTCCTGAAGCATATCTTCATTGGATATAGAATTCTGGAATGACAGTTCTTTTCTTTCAGCACTTGAAAAATGTTGTGCCACTTTCTTTTTGCCTCCAGGGTTTCTGATGAGAAGTCCTCAAGCATTGGAATTGTACCACTATACGTAATATGTTGTTTTTCTCTAATCATTTTCAAGATTTTCTCTGTCTTTAGTTTTTAGCCGTTTGATTATGAAGTGGCTGGGTATGGATTTCTTTGGGTTATTCTGTTTGGGATTCATTCAATTTCTTGAATCTGTAGGTTTATGACTTTCACCAAATTTCATAATTTTTCAGGCATTATTTCTTCAAGGTTTTTTTTTTGTTTTTTTTTTTGTTTTTTTCCAGCAATGCACTTTGTCTGCTTTCTTTCTGGGTCTCCAGTGACTTAAATGTCAGACTTTTTGGTGCTGTGTGATAGGTCTCTAAATCTGTATTCATTACGGTTTTTTTCTCTGTTTTTTAGATAAGGTCATGGTTATTTATTTATCCTTAAGTTCATTGACTCTTTCCTCTGTCACTCAGTTTTGCTAGTGAGTCCATCCCATGTGTTTTATTTTGGTTATGATTACATTTCTACATTCTAAAATTTCCATTTTGTTCTCTTTATATTTTCTGTTTCCTTGTTAAGGCCTTCTATTCTTTCTGTTCATGTGAAGCAAATTCGCCCTTACTTTTGGATTATTTTTATTATAGCTGCTCTGAACTCTTTGTCAGATAATTTTAACTCTGTGTCATCTAAGCACTGGCATCCGTTGGCTGCTTTTTCCCATGCAAGTTGAGGTTTGTCTGTTTTTTTATGTGCCAAGTAATTTTGAATTGTATCCTGGACATTTTGATTATCAGACTATGAGACTTTGTGTCTTGCTTAAATTCTATGAAGGATGTTGCTATTTTTGTCTTAGCAGGCAATGAACCTGGTTAAACTCAGGCCTCACTTTCCAACCTGCCTTCTGTGGGCTGTAGTTCCAGTGTCAATTCTGTTTTCAAATTCAAAGTCTTTGCAGTGCTATTCAGTTCTGCCCCATGTGCTTCCCCTAGTGGCTAGTCTGGGACCTGGGCAATGGTCTATCTGTTAGTGTTTCTCGGCTGTTGGGGATCAGATCCACACATGTGCAGCTCAGGGATGAGACTTGCAGCTCATAAACACCTTTATGTGGTCACTTCCCATGAGTCTCCTTCTCCACGATCTCTCTGTTACTTGTCCACTCCTTGGGGCTCCCCTTTGCGGTTCTCTGGTCAGAAAGCTGGGCTTTGGTCACCCTACTCTGCTGTGTACCTCCCACAACTGTACCCACCTTTAAGTCCAAGCTGGAGGGAAAAAGTAAACTCACCACCAGTTTAATGGTACACCAAATTTGCGTCTTTTTCTCCAATCTGCCTGTTACTATTTGCTCTTCAGCATCCTTGCATAGCATCTTGTGCAGTGTTTCCAGGTTTTTAGCAGCATTTCACTGGGAGAGACAGGGTAGAGTGTGCTTACTCCATCTTAACTAGAACCGGGACACAATAGAATGGTTTTAGAGGACATTCTTCAATATGTGCCTCTGAAGATGTGCCTAAAGACTCATGTTAGAACTCAAAGTCAGGTAAAGGTAGTTTCCTGATGAATTTCTACAGATTTATTTTATGAAGCTGATAGTTCCCCCTTTTTACCCTGGTTACTGAAAAACTCAGAAAACATGATTTAATTCACACAATCTAACTGCAGTGTCTGACACACAGGAAGTGCTTAGTAAACATTAGTCATCTCCATACCTGTCTATCTCTCCTCTTATCCCCCAAGAACTAAATGTTATACTCAATAAAAGAAACCTTTCTGAGTCTGTTTTTTTTAAAAAATATAATTTGACTCTTCCCATGCCTTTTATTACTTGACTTTCTCTTGCAGTTCTGTGATAGTCGTTTGGGGACTTATTTTCATCCTATTAATCTTTTACACTGCCTCAAATTCTGTTTGGAAGTAGTCAAGGCATAAATGAACAAATAGATGACAAAAATACTGTATTCATGGAATGCTTCCTATTTCTGAAACTGCTTCTACACCTGTTTCCATATTTCATCCTAAACAATACCCCATATAAGTGAGGAAGAAAGGTAGCATGAGGCTCCTCATCAGAAAAGCCCAGCCCAGGCAGCACCGACTTGGGGATCCTCTGGGCTCCCCTCCCACCGAAACCGGGATGAATTGTTCCCATTTTTATCTTCTGTTGAATGTTATACCAAGATGAAAAGAAGTTTTGAGAATTTCAGTGTCCTCTGGGACCCCATGCCCTAGGAACTCCCAGTCTAGGACATTCCCAGCAGGCCCTCTCTTCTCAGACTGCCCCATCAGTGGCTAATGCCTGCCCTTGGGGTCCAGGGACCCCTAGAGAAACTGGAGGCCTGATGTTACTTGAGGAAACATGATACTGGTTTCTACTCCTTCCAATCTGACTTGGAATTAGGACTCATCTCCTGAGTACGGTCATCTTGTCCACTTGAGGGGGGCTTTCCACTCCTACTCCTGTCCATGAAGCCAAGTACCTCTTCGTGGGTTGGCACTGAAAGGTAGGCACAGAAACCACTTCAGCTGGCACACAGAAAAACATCACTATGACCCTTGCCTGTTATTCAGCTGTATCCTGGATCCCCCCTTCAGTTCAGAAAGGGAGGCAGAACCTAGCACTCAGATGGGCCTCTCTTCTTCCCTCCCTCCCTCGCTTAGTGACACTCAGGAGACAAAGATTGCAGCCATTTCCCTCTGAGGGGGAGTCCACCCAAGGGCAACTTACTTGCCTCTGACAGTTCTAGGAAGTGACACTAATATGCAGGAGGCTAGGAAGGAGAGAGCACTCAGGAGGCTTCTTGAAAGGTCCCTTGCCCCCTTCCCAGGTCAGCTTTAGCAGCCACACATTCCTGGGGCTTAGTTGAACTTGGACTAAGCTCACTGCCACGGTACTGGCATGTCTGAACATGGTCAAGGTCTACAGACCAGTACCAGAGTCAGGGATGACTCTGAGTGACCCTGGGCCTGTCACTCCAATGTCCTTAGCCCAATTCGTATGTATTGCCACCTCAATTCCAAGGAGAGGCTCTGGAAGGGTACAGATATGGCAACAGTCCTTCACTCCTTCTTGTGTCCATACCCTTTGCAATGTGACTTTATAGCTCCTCTCATCAAGAGGTGGACTCCTCATCTCCTTGATTTTGGGCTGATCCTATAACTTTCAGTGTAATAAGGCCAATAGAATCGAATACAAGTGATGTTTGCCAGTTCTGAGCCCAGGCCTTAAGAGGCCTCACACACTTCTGCCCTTTGCTTGGGATTCCTGCCCCATCCACCTGAACAAGCCTGAGCTAGTCTACTAGAGGATAAGAGGACTTTTATTACCAGCTCTGGCTCCCTAGTCTACTGGAGGATAAGAGACCTTTATATCCTCTTATCCTCCAGTAGGCTGGTGAGCCAGAGCTGGTTAGCTCAGTTACCTCCCAACAGAGACCCCAGGCAGGTGAAAGAATCCAGTCAAGGTCAGCAAAGTTGACCCATGGCTGGCCACAGATACAAGAGGAAGCCCATCTAATTCCAGCCTGAATTGTCAACCTACAGAATCATAAGCAAAATAAATGCTTATTGTTTTAAGCCACTGAATTTTGGAGTCATTTGTTATGTAGCACTAACTAGCCACTGCAGAGGCTGAGCACTAAGAGAGCTATTTGTCTACCATTTCTTGGGATATTGGAGTACAAGGCTTTAGTGGTACCAGTCAGTGGATGGATGGAGACAGGAAGGGATGGGGGTGGAGTGAGCAGCAGGATAAGGTTGTGTCTTGGGAGATGTTGCTGCCGTCTCAGAACTCTCAAGTAGCAGGAGAAGCCAAAGCAGGAAGAGAATGTAGCAAACAGGAGCCCAGAGAAGTGGCTAAAGAAGCACTCTTAAAACCATCTCAGGGACTTCCAGAAATATTTAGAAGAAAGATGAAAGGCTAGAGGTCTCATGGAGACAATGTGGTTGGAGCCAGAAAGGCTATGTAATTTTAATATTACATCCCAGGCTACTCTGATTGAACTTTTTTTTTAAACTCAAACAAGAGATTGTAACTTTCCAAAAGACATTACAAATAGGAAGTTTTCAGCCAGGCACAGTGGCTCACACCTGTCATCCCAGCACTTTTGGAGGCCAAGGCAGGAGGATCCCGTAAGGTCAGGAATTTGAGACCAGCTTGGGCAACACAGCAAGACCCCATCTCTAGAAAAAAACAAAATAAAACAGAAATAGAAAGTTTTAGCAAATTTGTTACACATGAATTCTTCCAAATAGTGAAAAAAATATTGGTAGATTGTGTTTACTTTATTCATCCTCAAAGGATTCTTTATTTCCAATTCTTTGGGGATAAGAAGAATAAAAATTGAGAAATGACTGCAAAGACTAGCAGCATTTATCACATATTCTTTGTACGCATGAAGAAAGTGAAGAGCACACCAACAAATACTAAGTTACTGTGGCAAAGAAAGAAGTCTGATGCTTACTTATATTGGGTTCTCTTCTCCTTCCAGGCAAGTGTGAAGATTACACATCTCTGCTCACTCCCCTTGCCATAGAGAGAAGAAACATGACTAGTAGAGCCAATGCGGCAGTGAGCAGCAGGGATCCTGTCATTTCTGAGCTGGAGCATTTCAATGTTTGTATAGAACCCTCCACCATTCTCACCTGCCACGTGGACTGAGGAGGCTGTGTGTTCCAGATGGCAAAGCCACAGGGTGGTGGTGTCTCTGTCTGTGTGGATCACTGAGCCAGGCCACAAAGTGAAGCTGCCTTAGAAGTTACCCAGGCTTGCAGCAGGTATTGTACAAATATGAAATCTACTTCAATTGTGTCAGACTGCTGGGGTCTTGGTATTGCTTGTTACTGAAGCATTGCCTGACCTAGTCTGACTAAAACAGTATTGAAAAGCTGACATCTGATTAAAAAAAAAAACTATCAATGTTGCAAATACATTACAAAAATGAGGAAAAATTATTGTGCTATTGTTCACTGCAGATTTTACATGGTTTAATTTTTGGCAAGCAAGATCTAGTGTTCAGAGGAGCATCCAAAAAACTTTGTGAGCATGCACATGATAATGGAAATTTTATCCATTTGGCAGAAGCCACAGCCAAATTTGATAATATTATGGCAGAATGTTTCTGCATAATATAAATGTTGACACTAAATAATATTGCACCTATTTAGAGAATGAAATACAAAACTAATTAAAATTGTAGCAGATGCAGTGAGTGAAATAGTCTGAATAAGGTAAAAAGAGCTAACTATTATTCATTATTTTGGCTACAACCTTGATGTGTTTGAGACACAACCCCTGACAGATATAGAACAGATAACTTTTTTGTTGTTGTTGTTGGATTTGTGGATTCTCAAAATGCAAATATTTCTATATGCAAACATATTGGGGATTTTTTTCTCCAGCAAATGTCACAACTGGGGAAGGATTATAAACAATGTTAGTAAACCACTTACAAAACCAATCAAGAATAAAATAATTTGAAGTGCCTTGAATATCGCAATGTTGCAAATATGCATGGAAAACAGGACAGAATGAAACAGATGATTCTAAGAAATGATTCTAGGGCATTTTCTCTTTCTTGACTAGATATTTTAATCTTAGTAGTGAATGGTGCAGGAAAAATTTCTTCTGACACCGCTGAATTTTTTTGTACCATCTAGATCTATACAACTGCCTTTCAGCTTCAGTGAAATGTTGTGTATTAAAAACACATTTACCAAACATAAATTTGAAACACTGTCAAATGCATGATGGGAGAGTTGAGTTTATGCCATTATGGCACTAAAAACTCAATTAAAGACTCTATCCAATTCTTCTTTAGAAAATTTTGATATATTAATAAAGACAAGGATTATAAAATTCAAGCGAAAGGTAAGCTTTCAATAACATCCGCTGTTAAGTTTATTTGCTCAGGACTCATTTGGGAAGATGTTTTACGTAAAATTAATGCTATGTATATCCAAAATAATACAGGAGCTGAAATTCAACATATTGCCCTAAGAAGCATCCAAAACAATTGTGTATCTGCAGATGCTTATTGTGTCGACTGGGAGATGGGGTGAGAGTGGAGGCTTTTCTTCCTGTTGAAAGAAGAAAGAAGGTTGTTGGCATCTGGACTCATGGTAAGAGGGGTGGTTGACGCCATGGCTTGGGAGGAGGCAGTCTGCCCTGCAGAATCGTAAGCAGGAGACCAGCCAGGAGTGGTCCCTGGTGAAGGGCCTCTGCCATTGAGATCCTGGAATTTTCATGTCTGATGGCCAGTGGCCAGTGATCTTTTCTGCATGGATGTTCTGCCAATCCAGGCCTTCAATAAAACTTTGTCAAACTCCACAGCCTCTACTTAGGTCCGGACTCAAACTCCCACTCCTTGGGAGGCAGTGACCAGGTGGCAAGACAGAATGAGAGATGCAGTGAGAACATCTGGCTGAAGTGACAAGCAGCCACGCTGCCTGCTGGCGTGCAGTTCTGATGACAACCAAGGCAACTTCATACATGACTGCACAAAGTTAATTTAACATATTTGACTCTGCCATTTCATCCTAGTACCATAGATAAGATTTTTTGAGTAATTACTATGTACCAGGCCCTATTCTAAGTTCTTTGTGAATATTAATTAATTTAATCCTTGAAGCCACCTCATTATTGTGCCCATTTTATAGATAAGGAAACTAAGGCCCAAGGAGGTTACACTAATTACCGAAGGTCAAATTAATGACAGAGTCTGGCTCCAGAGTCCACACTTTTAACCAGAGTGCAACAGAATCTGAACGTTACCCTTATAACCAAATGGTTCACAATAGTGTTCTGAGTTTTACTCCTAGAAAGAAAACACACACACACACAGTCCCCCATCCCTCTGTCCCCCAGATAAATCCAAAACCTGCTGCCAGCTTACAATTAGCTTGAAACTGCTTCTGGACCAAGCGTGGTGGCTCATGCTTGTAATCCCAGCAATTTGGGAGGCCGAGGTGGGAGGATTGTTTGAATCCAGGAGTTCAAAACCAGCCTGGGCAACACGGTGAAATCCTGTCTCTACAAAAAATACAAAAATTAGCTGGGTGAGGTGGTGGATGGCATGTGCTTGTGGTCCCAGCTACTTGAAAGGCTGAGGTGGGAGGATCACTTGAGCCCAGGAGGTCAAGGCTGCAGTGAGCCGAGATCACGACCCTGCACTCCAGCCTGGGCAACAGAGTGAGACCTTGTCTCAAAAAAGAAAAGAAAGAAAAGGAAATAAAAAGAAAAGAAAAGAACTGCTTCAGATTATCAAGGTTTCAGGAATGCTGATGTCCAGCCTCAGAAACTGCTTCTGCTTGTTTGTCTCTGATATGGGTTGGCTCTGTGTCCCCACCCAAATCTCATGGTGAATTGTAATCCCCACGTGTTGAAGGAGGGACCTGGAGGAAGATGATTGGATCATGGGAGTTGTTTCTCCCATGCTGTTCTCATGATAGTGACTGAGCTCTCACAAGATCTGATGGTTTAAAAGTGTGTGGCAGTTGCCCCCTTGTTCTCTGTCTCTCCTGCTCCACCATGGTAAGACGTGCCACCTTCCCCTCCACCTTCTACCACGATTGAAAGTTTCCTGAGGCCTCCTAACCATTCTTCCTGCACAGCCTGTGGAACTGTGAGTCAATTAAACCTCTTTTCTTCATAAATAACCCAGTCTCAGGTAGTTCTTCATAGCTGTGTGAGAATGGACTAATACAGCCTACCAAGCAAGCTGTGGGCTTCCCTATCTCTTAGTGTGGGCTAAGAGCATGTCAATGCCCCACATTGGCAGGAAAACCTGCTGCCACCCCTCAGAAGAGAGAGAAGGGCATCACGTGTCTGGGAAACTGAGCAGGAAAACTTTTACAGTGGTTGGGGTGGATGGGGAATCTTTGTTTCCAGACCCGAGGCCATGCAGCAGCTACTTGGGAAGGAAAGAGTGACCCTCCCATTCCTACCCAAAGCTTTGGATGCATCTTAGGGCATGACTTGCCAAAGTCAAGGAACATCAAAGTTATGGTGACCAACTTCTCCTAGTTTCCCACGACTTTCCTCTTTTTAGCTGTGAAAGCCCCACATCCTGGGAACCCCTCAGTCCCGAGCAAATTGGAACAGTGGGCATCATGATCAAAGATGAAATCAAGGAAAACCCTTTCCACTCTAGCCTCAAATATGGAAGGCCAAAACCCCCAATTCTCCCATCCCATGGAAGCCAGGAGATCTCAAACCCTCACCATCAGACTACAGGCTGCGCCTCGCCGCTCTTAGTCCTAGGGGACTTGACATCTCCTCAGAGCACTGAGATGAGGCATTGAGGACACAGACCTCACATTCCATCTGCATGCTCCCATCTCCCCCGAGACTGCCAAAAATTGGACACTGGGAGATGGAGATGCTTGGCAGCTGGAGTCACTCCCAGCCTCAGGCAAATTTTCCAGGCTTTTACATCTTTAGAGGAGATGGCAACATTCCCTGTTTCTTCCAGATCCACACCGCCTAGGGTCAGAGATGCAGGGAGCTGGCCAAAACGCCTTTCTCTGTGATAAAGAGGCCACAGTGTTAAATCCCGTGAGTTCATCAACAGGTAACAAAATATTTTGCATGATTTGGCCTTGACTGAAAGGAAACTGTGAAACCTTCAAGGTGCTCTCTGTCCCTAGTGTGGACTCTCCAAAGAGGTCCTGGTCCCCAGCATGGCTGCAGACGTTCACTGCATGTAATCCAGACCTCGTCTAATGCTATAAGCAAATAAACTGAATATTCAGAGAGAACAAATCACCAGTCTATCAAAATCCTTGGGGTAAATTAGTTCAGCAGACTGGACTAGAGACATACTCCGTGACTCACCCCCACCCAGAGTAAATAAGGGAAGATTAAGCACAACTTGATTGAATCATGCTGAAGTTTGGCATAACTCAACAAACAGATCAGCCTGAAATCTCACATTAGGAACACATAATCTCATAAAATTTATGACTGTTATTGCTCACCACATATGTTTCTGGGTTACTGTGTGCCGAGCTTCAAGCGAGCTTCATTGCTGGGGTCTTGAGGGGGCTGCCTGCTGATCCATAACGTATTTCAAGAAAGAAGACACATTCCCGGTTGACACTCTTTGGCATGAGTTTCCACGTGGCCTGGCCACAGCAGGGAAGGAGACTGGAGGGGGGATATTGGCAGTGAGAAGGGGGTATTGTGCCATGCCCCAAGTGGGCCCCTTGGCAAAGTCTTGTTGAGATGCTGAAGGGAAGACTGGCAAACAAATCTTTTCTACCTCTCTTAGCCTCAGTTTCCTTATTTGCAAAATAAGGGGTAAAATTAGACAATCTCTGAGGTCTTTTCAAGAAGATCAAGGGGGTGATTCATCTAAAGATAATTCATCTAAAGAGAATGAATTGCCGATCTACTGCCCTCCATCTCCAAAAGGAATCCAGAGCAAGAACTGGCCACTATGTCACCAACTGAGAGCAGTAGAGAATGGGGTGTGGCTTACAGGAGGCCATGGAATGCCAGCCCTGAGATCTGGGAGGAAAGGAGAGATGACCACGTGCTTCGGGAGGGTCACCTTCAATTGCTGCCCAGAGATAAAACAGAGTTCAGAAGTGTTTGCAAACTTGTATCGCCACTCCACCTTCCACTGCCCATTGATCGAGGCCCTTTTCCCCTCTGAGCCCAAATGCAACCTCATGATCCTTCTCGATAGAAGCTGCTACCCATGCATCAGATCCTGGTGGTGAGCAAGAGCTGCTTTCCAACCCAAATAATGCTCAGGCTCCCTCCAGACCCATGCTCAGGGATTCCAGGTCTGACTGTAGAGACTCGAGAATGCAGAGTCAGTGACAAGCCAGAGCCCCCAGAGAGGGAGCTATTTCCTTGAAGTGAAGGGCCATCGTTTGCAGGAGATGGTTACTGAAGTCCAACTCCAGGGATTCCATAATGAAACGAAGACCAAGCCCGTGAGCCCTGGACTCATTTATTGAAGCCCAGAGCAAGGCAACAGATTCCCAGGCCCCAAGGCTGTGCCCCCAGGTGTCACCACGAGGGAACACACGTGTAGCAGAGGCAGGTGACATGTAGACACAGCAGGTGCCTGCCGTGCTGAGGTTTGTCCCTCCCTGCACCCATCCCAGGCTCTGCCCTGAATGTCTCAGCTCAACAATCTCTCTCACGCAGATCCCTGCCTTCCCTGCCAACAGCCAAGGTCTGACCCTTCTGACCCTCGGGCCCTCTTCCAGGCTTTTCCTGTTCCATTTCCAGCACGGCTGGCTCCATCCAGAAAGTTTTGAACAAAAGAGTAACATTTTTCTTTCTGGCTTGTTCATTTTCATTATGATTTTCACAGCCAATTCCAGTAAATCTGCTACAATAAAAGTCCCTATTCTTCATCCATGTTCTTCTAAATAATCTTAGATTTGATTTGAAGTCTACTTCAGTTAATATTTTGTCTGTTTTTAAAAAAATAGTTTTGTTGTTTTTTCCTGATTGTAACTCAGATATCAGCTGGGGACTGCCCTGCCCCTCAACATCTGTGAAATGTCCTGTGGCAGACTGTATTTTCCAAATAAGACTACAACATTATTTTCAATCCCATATGTTCATTCCAGAACTTTGCAATTCCTCCATTGAGATATGGCGGCTGTGTAATCTCCCCTTGAATCTGGGTGGGCCTTTTGACTGCTCCAACTGATAGAGTGCATATAATTGACTGTGTGACTTCCAAAAAGCAAGTCAGGAAGGCCACACAGCTTCCACCTGGCTCTCTCTCTCAGGACACACACCTTAGGAGCCATGGACAGCCATGTAAGAAGTCCAGCCCCCTGAAGATGCCCAGCTGCCAGCACCATGCAGAGACCACACAGAGATGGAGAGAAATCGCAAGAAGCCCCAGCTGCTCCAGCTCCAGCTGCCTGAGCCTTTCCAGCCCAGACACCAGACATGTGGATGGGGAAGGCTTTGCTGGGACTCCAGCTGCAACCACAGGAGAGACCCCACGCAAGAGCCACCCAGCGGAGCCCAGCCAACCCCCAGAACCTGGAAAGATATAATAAATGATTATTGTTGTTTGATGCCAATAAGTTTGAAGTGTTTTTTTAGTGTAGCAATGGATAACAGGGACAATTTGGCTCAAGCTCAAGCAATTCTGTGTCCTGTGGAACTCACAAGGCTTTCCAAGGCTTCTGCTGATTCCTGGAAAAACAGAATGGATTGTTCATTTGTGGGTTATATGTGTTCAGATGCTGCCTCTGTCTGACCCCACACATGTGAAATGTGGCTCCAATTTCATGTCCCACAACAACAATCACTCACACCAAGCATCTGAGTGGGTAGTAGACCACGTGGGAGATTTAAGATTATGTTGCTGACCACATGGGATTTTGTCAACTTGCTCCCTCTTCTCCTCTACCTCTTCCCAGTCTCATCTCCTCTCAGGTTGCTCTGGGAACCCACATTCTTCTCTCTCTGTTATGAAGAGTAATTCAGTTTCCCTAAAGCATCTAATCCCAAACTTCCAAACTTAAGCACATCAAGAATCCAGCCTTTACTGGAGCCAATTGAGGTTACAGACGAGCAATTATTCTCGTGTGCATGCATTGTAAAAAAAATTCAAGGAACACCCAGAAAAATAAAAGAAGAAAGTAAAAATTACCCCCAAATCCCACTACCCAGTGATAACCACTATTAATGTTTGGTAAACATCCTATCTATATACAATTTTATATACATAAGATTATACTATCCTTGCTTTTCTATACTTCTCCAGGTATAATTGGTATTAATAATAGCTTTGCCATTTATTTAGCACCTACTAAGTACTTAGCAATTATATAAAGGTAGCATCCTCATCGCATCATTATCTTCTTTTTCCTAAGGGATCTTGGGGAGAGTCGGAGCAGGGACCTGAACCCAGAACCACCCAACCATAAGGCTGGTGCACTTGCCACTAAACCATTCAGTCGTAGCAGAATCTTTCCCCCAGACCTGCATACCACTGTGGAGAGACTATCCTGGCCTGCATATCTTGAGCCAGATCTAGCACCCTAACACATTC
Organism: Pongo abelii; assembly: GCF_028885655.2. Classification (NCBI taxonomy): domain Eukaryota; kingdom Metazoa; phylum Chordata; class Mammalia; order Primates; family Hominidae; genus Pongo; species Pongo abelii. The sequence goes on from NC_071992.2 coordinate 114,317,133, forward strand.
CTGTGTCCTCTTTCAGAGAGTCCAAGGGATCAGAGCTCCCTGGAGTCTGTGTTTGGCTCATTCCTTGTGAGGTTGAGTTTCTGAAAGGAAGCGAAAGTCTGGGCCCCACAGGAGAAACAGGGAGGGTTCTGTGTCCCCATTATAGCAGAGCAAAGCCAGATAGATGCTCTCCTCTGCCTCTGTGTCTGCGGGACGGAGGGGGCCCTGCTGTCCTGGGAGTCTGGGGTGGTCTCCCACAAGTTCAGCATGAACCATCTGCCTCCTCCTCCCAGGGAGTGTTTGTCCCAACTCCTGAGGCCTCATCTGTGCAGGGCCAGCCAGGCAAGGAGGACATGCCTTGGGAACAGTCTGTGCTTGTTCCCTCGGCCCTAGAAGAGACTCTGCCAGGTGGTACTTGCCCTTCCCTGGGGAGGAGCCTGCAGTATGTTCTCTGTCAACCTTTACTGATGAGCACATGTTCCAAGCAGAGCCCCAGGGGACTAGCATCTGCTCTGACCCCTTCCAGAGAAACCCTGGGTGAGAGGCTGAGAGAGGAGACCCCACAATGGGGGGCACCGCAGCCCCAGAAGAGGAGGAGCAGCCTCTGGGGAGGGCCTGACCTTTCCTTTGATGACTTTCTTGGGCCTTGCACTAATTGTGAAGAAGTAAAAACTGAGTTATCAGTCTCCAGCTGTTCCCACAGCTGCTGACATTTGAGGGAGGCCAAGGGCAGCAGACTCCTCCCCACCACACCACACTCTCAGCCGTCCACTTGAAGGTGGGCCTGCCTTGCAGGAGGTCCCCTTTGACTCCAGAGACTCAGACACTCCCAGCTCAGGGTAGGCGTTTAGAAGTTAGGCTGTGAATCCAAAAGCCCCAGACTTGAGTTCTGGCTGCCATTTAATTACTTGAACCCAGGATAATTTGCTTAACTCTTCTGAGCCTGGGCTTCCCCATCATCTTAGTTTTGTTTCCCCCATAGAAGTACCCCCCTCAGATGGGGGTTGTGGTGCTGGTGTTTTAATTGGGAGGTGATCCCAGGAAGCCCCAGCAGGGGAGCAGGTAAGGAAGGGAAGTAAGCCAATGAAAGATCATTGTCAAGCCAGTGACAAAACAGAAGCTTAATCCTGCTGGGGAACTCTTAGAGGCAGTGGAAAATACATGTCCTGGAATTATCCCCCATCTCCCTAACCCCAGGGCAAAGGAGCTGGCATATTGATCCACCAATTCCCACCAGTCATTGTTTGAGGGCTGCCACTGGGGAGGGGGACAGGGATCATATCTGTGTCCCTCTGGCCTGCCCTATGCACAGGTAGAACAGGCTCCAGCCACCAGAGATAGCCTCAGGCAGAGTCACACACTACTCTTGCACACTACCCTTGTTACAAAGTAGACTGCGTGCTATAGGCAACCAAGGACGCGTCTTCATCCTCCAAACCTCCAGTGCCCTCCAGTGCTCTGCTAAGTGCCAAGGGGATATGGTGGGGCACCCTCAGCCTCTGCTACCACCACCTCTAAAACAAGAGAAATGACACTGGCTGCTTAGGATGGCTGTGGGGATATATGCAGATTTTGTTTTATTTGATTTGTTTCAGTAGGCAGTTGACTTGGTTGAACTCACACTGCATATTCTCTCTCCTGGGTGGCAGCTCAAATCCCCACAAATGCATAATTCAGAGGTCAGCCCAAGACTGAGGCAGAGTTTATGCACTGAATTTAGTGCTTATCCTTTTTTGATCAGCCTTTTCAATGATATTGCCTCCATTTACAGTGAATATAGTTTCCTCAAACCCTGTCCTTTTGCCAGAAAAACTATATGCTATCTCTCAGAGTTCTATTCTAGTCTCTCTCTATGGGACATGCTCCTGATGGCTTTTTAAAAGTTGACTGTGGGGCAGGTGCAGTGGTTCATGCCTGTAATCTCAGCACTTTGGGAGACTGAGGCAGGAAGATCACTTGAGGCTAGAAGTTCAAGACTAGCTTGGACAACATAGCGAGACTCCATCTCTACAAACAATAAAAAATTAGCCTGGTATGGCCAGGCACGGTGGCTCACGCCTGTAATCCCAGCACTTTGGGAGGCCGAGGCGGGTGGATCACGAGGTCAGGGGATTGAGACCATCCTGGCTAACACGGTGAAACCCCGTCTCTACTAAAAAATACAAAAATTAGCCAGGCGTGGTGGCGGGTGCCTGTAGTCCCAGCTACTCGAGAGGCTGAGGCAGGAGAATGGGGTGAACCCAGGAGGCGGAGCTTGCAGTGAGCCGAGATCATGCCACTGCACTCCAGCCTGGGTGAAAGAGCAAGACCCTGTCTCAAAAAAAAAAAAAAAAAAAAAAAAAAAAATTTAGCCAGGTATGGTGGTGCATGCCTGTAGTCCCAGCTACTTGGAAGGCTGAGGTGGGAGGATTCCTTGAGTCTGGGAGGTCAAGGCTGCAATGAGCCATGATCGCACCACTGTACTCTAGCCTGGGCAACAGAGTGAGACCTTGTCTCAAAAATAAATCAATAAAATAAAAGTTGACTATAGGTTACCATTCTGCTTAACAATAAGCTGAATGAATAAGCACACAATAACTAGGGTTGAGAGAGTCAATCAAATAAAACCCACAATCAAGTTAAGGACCAGTCCTGAATACAGATAACCTGTCTCATTGTCCAATCATGCCTCCAACCACATGACTGAACTTTCAGTTTGGGTGAAAAAAAGGCCCTTGTAGCTATGTAGCCTTTTATTATTTCCGTAATGAATCCTGCCTATTTGACCCCAGAGATATCAATATTCCAACAGTTCCTGTTCTTGCCCCAATGTTCTCATATAGGATTTCTTGTCCCCAGAAAGTCTACTAATCCCCATAACCTTATCCCTCCCTCTCTCCCTCAGCTAAAATTTTCTGAGAATCCACTTCTGATGGTGCCCCTAGGAGAGGGGTGACAAGTTTGGATGAGAGGGGAGATGCCACGTTTCCGGATTGTTCTGAAGATTAAACAAGTTAATACACATAAAGTGCTTAGGACTTGTCTTGCACATAGGCACAGAGTAAGCCCTTGATAAATGGTGGTGGTGGTAATATTGTTATTATTTTTATCTTATTATTATTCTCTCTTCTCTTCTTAGTTGTAAATATCATAAGCATAGAGTAGGAACTCAATCACTGTGCATGGAATGTAACTTAATTGGAAAGATGCCCTCCATCATGGCCTAGAACCTAGACGCCTCAGAGCCTAATTAGCAGTGGGTCAGGAAATACAGATGCCTCCCCTGAAATGGTGATACTAAGGTGTATTAGCCCATTTTCATGCTGCTGATACAGACATACCTGAGATTGGGTAATTTACAAAAGAAAGGGGTTTAATGGACTTACAGTTCCACATAGCTGGGGAAGCCTCACAATCATGGCAGAAGGCAAAGAAGAGCATGTCACGTCTTACATGGATGGCAGCAGGCAAAGAGATACAGCTTGTTCAGGGGAACTCCTCTTTTTAAAACGATCAGATCTCGTGAGACTTATTCACTATCACAGGAACAGCATGGGAAAGACTTGCCCCCATGATTCAATTACCTCTTACTGGGTCCGTCCCACAACACATGGGAATTCAACATGAGATTTCGGTGGGGACACAGCCAAACCATATCACAAGGTGACCCAGGTCAGTGTCACCTCCACCAGGAGGACTCTTTTTAATCATCTGAATTTGGCACCCTCCTCTAGGTTCCCATTGTACACTACTCTTGTTCCAAAGTAGACAGGGTGCTATGGGCAACCAAGGATGCATCTTCATTCTCCAATCCTCCAGGGCCTGACACACAATAAACATCCAGTAAGTATTTGCTAACTGAATATTGGCTTACTTATCTTCCCCCCAAGCATTTTATTTTATTTTATTTTATTTTATTTATTTCGGCTTTCATCTTAGGTTCAGGGGGTACAGGTGCCAGTGTGTTACATGGGTAAATTGTGTGTTGCTGGCATTTGGTGTACAAATGATCCCATCACCCAGCTAGTGAGCATAGTACCCAATCATTTTTCAACCCTTCCCCTACTCCCAACCTCCCCCCTCTAGGGGTCCCCAGTGTCTACTCTTCCCATCTTTGTGTCTGCCCCCACACATTGTAATGTCTAGCTAGCACAGTACCTGCCCATAGTAGAGACTTACAGGTTTATTAAGTGTATGAAGGGCATAGATTTCCTTCATTACATGCAGGTGAAAGAAACATACTTTTTCCTTCTAAATCTAGTTAAATCTGGCTCTTGCCTGACTGAGAAGTGTCTGATACATTGATTCAGTAACACCCAATTCTAATCCCTTATGTGTGCCTACCACAGAGGCTGGAGAAGCTACAATGCTCTTTTTTTCCCAGCATCCTTTGCAGTTAGGAGTGGTCAGGAGACACAGTATAGGCTGATGAGATGTAAGACATTTTCTGGCAATGTCCTTACTTTCCTTCTTCCTGTGCAATATACAGACACACGCCTGGGGGTACAGCAGCCCCCTTGAAAACATGAGGTGACAGTATGAGGAAAAGACTGAGACAGTCACCCGCGAGCCAGCCTTAGTGTCCCTGAGTCATGAACCAGTGCCTCCAGACATCTGCCTGCAGGCTATTGGCTAAAAGGGCTCCAGTTAAGTCTTCTGAATTTAATTCCTCACTGAAACCAGATGGGGCACCTCTCTTTCCAGAGGAGCCTGAGGAGGGGTAAAAAAGAGATGTTTATTCAGTTATCCTGCCACAAATGAATGAAAACATCTTGCTCAGGTAGTTTAAGTCCAGAATTAAGCATGGAATTTCCCTTCTGTAAAAAAAGGAAGTTGGACCAGGTGATGGCAAAGGTTCTTGTCCTGGAGTCCAGCCTGGAAGAGGCGGCCACAGTGGTGACATCCTGTGATCACCGCCCTTCCTGACTCAAGTTGAACTTGCTAAAAGAGTGCAAGGCTCAAATAGAGTGTTCCAGGATATTCCTACGTCCTTCACCAACCTGCGAGCAAAGGGAGCACCGGACAGGGAGGGAGTGAGGATACACCCAGCAGAGTCACTGGGACTGGAGGAGGCCAAACGCCATGCGTAAGTCAGCAGGCAGGTGTGAGAACCAGCTAGACTTGAAAGGCAAAGACTTAGAGAGCTGTAAAGTTTAGAGCTGAAGAGGGGACTGCCATGAATGTGAGTGTAGTGGAGAGAGGGTGGGGATATTTATGGAGCTGATTCTAGAGACCAGAACAGTAGCTGATGGGGAAGAGCTGTCTTCCTCTTAACCTGCTGCAGATTTGAAATCCCGAGAGGAGCTCACCTTCTAGCCCACTCAGATGTGTGCATGTGTGTGTGTGTGTGTGTGTGTGTGTGCGCGCATGCATGGTATGACTACTGGCCCCTTAGCCTCCAGGCTGATTGAGGGAAAAGCTTTATGCTGTCACATCTCAGCACCAGTGGGCTTCAGAATCCCTAAATGGAACCTGCAATCACTTGGATATGGGGGAAGAAAGGGAGCAACTAAGCCCTTGGCATGGGTCTAGCATTGTGCTGGCACCTGCATGTCCATTGCACTCGCAGTGAGCCTGCAAGGTAGAGATGATCAAACCCACCTCATCAGCTTTGAAGAGAGCACTTGATGAGACCAGAACTCACCACTGGCAGGGCAGCTCCCCTGAGCTTCCACATTTCCTGCTTGCACAGCTTAGATCTGTGTGGCTATGTGCAAGTCAACCAGCCTTTAAGAACCTCAATTGGCCATTTGGAAAAAGGGGGTAGTTAGGAGTTGCAGGCCCAGATGATGATTCCCCTTCTCCTTGGTCCTCAGTGTTATAGTGAGGATGGCATTAAATAACATTTGTGAATTCTTATAAAATTGTGAAGTGCCATGACAATTAAAGGATTATAATTATTTTCCACAACAACAATAATAATAAGCTAAATTTGATTCTGGCATAAAAATGCAATGGCTAAGATTCAGTGATGTAGAACAGATCAATTTGGGGAAAATTATACTTCATATGCATTTCACAAGCTAGTGGAAGTGCACATTGCCACGGCCATGAGAAAGACCAGGAGAAGAGAAAGGCTCATAAATTCAGCAAGTCTACCCAATTTTGGTTGACTCAAACACACAACAATTTATTCTCAAATATTCTGCTGGGCTTAAGGGAAGACTCAATGATTAAAATATACTCTTAAAGCCTTTAAGAGAGTTTAAGCAATCATTTGTATTCTAAATAGGCCTTCCTGACACATCCTCCTTAAAACGTTAGATCAGAAAAAGAATTCAAAGCCAGAGGCTGGCTGGCAGCGCTCCTGCTGTTCTATCAAGTTGACTGTGGGTTCCCGTTCTGCTTAGACAATCGGCTGGATAAATGAGCATGCATAGCCAGGGCTTGGGAATCTAATCAAATGAAACCTTCCATTAAATTAATCTGACACAGCTTTGGCCATTTTTCTGGACCAGTCCTGAATTCAGATACTCTATCCTATTATCCAGCTGTGTCTCCTACCATGTGACCCAATTTTGAGTTTGAAAGAAAACGTCCCCTGTTGCTATGCGGTCTTGTACTGTATCTGTGATTCTGCTCGCCTTGTTGAAACCTCATGAACACCCTGACCTCGCACTCCTCTACTTGCCTCTCTCTTCTCACACAGGATCTCTCAACCCGAAATGGTCTCCTCAGCCCCATGCCCCGGTCCACTCAGTTGAAGCTTTCTCGGAATTCACTGCTGATGATGCCCCTTGGAGAATGCTGATTATTTTGGGTGAAGAGAGGTGCCATGTCTTGGAGCATCTAAAATCACCAACCCACGAGACGTGAGAGCAATGCTGAGTTCCATGCAGAGATACAAGAAGAGTGTCTCCCACATTTAGTCCATAAGCCTCAAAGCACCTCTGTTTATACCAGTGTCCTCAACCTCCTTATAACAGCAGTCCCTCTGGCTTTCCTTCTAAGCCTTCTGTCTGCACGAGGAGCCCCTGAGGGACTGACCCTCTGCCATTCCCTGCATCCTTCAGTCTCTACTTCTCTTCCTTCCCAAGGCAACTCTGCCATTGACGTCTTCCATGCTCTCTGGCCAGCAAAGGCCCTGTGCATGTCACTGACCATAGACAGGTGCTCAGAGTTCCATAGATGAGCTATCAGTTCAACCAAAAGCAAACCTCGCATCTCTCTAAATCCCACTTTGGACCCAGCTACCACACCTTGCAATGTGAATTTTGCAATGTGAATTTTCTAATTCCAGATTCTCTGTCCTGTTGTAACTTATGTGTCAAGCCATGTGTTTCCATTTTAAGTCTTGAAAAATATGATCATCCTGGTTCTGGGGGCTTGCACTGCCCTTAAGTCCCTTCTGACTCATGCCCAGCTGTCTTAGAGCACAGAGCAGGCTCCTACACCTCCCCTGCCAGATGCCTTTTGGCCAGGCTGGGTGCTGGAGGGAAGACCTGTGTCTCTCAAATACCCTCGTTGGTCCCTTCCTCAGCCAGAGAGCGCAATGTGCCCAGGAGGAAAAAGTTGACCCCAGTCCAAGGTCCAACAATTAAGTTTTGTTTAGGATATAAGACCATTGAACTGGTCTTCTTTATTTTTTCTCTGCACTTGTGTTTCCTAAGTTTTTCCACATTATTTCTAATTTGGGCTGTTAGAAAGGGGAAAAATTAAAAACAAAGGATCTAGAGATAATGGAATATCTTGGTGGTTACTGCATTAAAAACCAGCTGGCTAAAATCAGTTTGGAAGATCTTAGAAGGCAATCTGACTCAAACACTGTGCAAATCAAAACTGGGAGAGTCCATAGGCCAAGGAGCAGCGGAAACACTAAATGCACTCCCTCCCTCCCTCCCTAGTGAAAACACATGTGGACTCATGGGAACACTGTCCTCTCGCCTTCATCTACCTCTGGAAATAATGAAATAGAGAGCTAGGAACTGCTGTTCGGATTGGGGACCCCCAGGCATCCCTAACATGTGGCCCTATCTGTGACCCTTTATCTATCTGCCTTGCTCAAAGCTGTATTTTCATGAGCACACGGTAAGACCTTAACGAATATTTGTTGAATAAATGAAGGAAGGAGGAATGGGATAAAATACATTTCAGCTGACTCAGATGCTTTTTTGGAGAGTTAGATATACATTTACAAATGGGTGGATATATAAAGAAATAGATGAATAACCAAATTGGCAATAATTGATACAGTTGATAGAACACTGACACCATCTCTCTTGTTGACAGTGTGTGATTAACAGTATTAAGTGTGTCTATGATATGACCCTCCCTGCTCTTTTCTATCATCCTCCTTACATCTTTCCTCACCTCCAGAAAGTATCCCCTCCACAAACACACAGACATTTGCGTGTCTACAAAAACAAAATCTTTCACAGATGGTACAGGTGCTAACAGAGAGAAGAAAGGGGAAGAGTGGATTCTAAGTGTTTCTTTTCACTTAATAATTTACCCTCAGATCTTTAGGAGTTTTGGTACAGCTCAAAGTCCTAAGACTGGGAATATAATTTCTAGCAGTGTATTCTTGACAACAACATGTCCTTATTGCAATGAATTATGTACTAGCAAAGCATCCATCACCACCTCCCAGAAAGTCTGAACAATTGGTTTCAACACTTAGATGAGGCTTATTTTCAACCAGCCATGCCCATTTGTACACGCCTACTAAGTGTAACCCACATAAATTTGAGTGTCCTCATGGCCTTTTCAGCTCTTGCATAGTCAAAAGAAATAACATTCAACTCCTAAATCCTTGAGGAAAAATGAAGATTTGGAGATAGGTTTTCTGATGATGTGGCACAAGGATTTCGCATTGCTCTAACTGCTCTTCTCATGGGAAGCCACTGGCCTGTGCTTTGAATTTAATGCAACAAAATCTGTCACCTTACAACTCTTCCAGAGCCAACAACTAGGCTGCATAACTCCCTTTTAGAAGTATGCAGGAAACATATTCACAGGAAAACATCTTCACTTAAGGCCAATGGGCCCCCTCACAACACTCAGTATGTCTCCTCGTTCAACCCAGCTTCTCCTTTCTTCCTCCCCTATACAGTGTGGAGCCTTGGGGATTAAAGGCGGTGGGGTCTGGTGCCTCTGCAGCCTGCCCTGCCCCTGCTACATCACTAATATCTGAGCACAGCATCCAGCCTTTCCAACAAAAGACTCTGCCCCTTGGCGATATCCACAGACCACATTTACTCCAAGTTACAAGCTAAAATGTTGTTTCTTGCCACAAATAAAACACAAGTTACTTACTCCAAAATTTAATGTACCCAGCGGGGCGACACTGTCTCATTTATGCTGAGGCCTGAGAAATGCCTTATGTGTGACCAACATCACTCCTCGAGGGACAAATCAGGGGGTACTAAGTCCCGAGCTGGATCTGAGGTGTCCCCTGAGTGGGACCAAGGGAGCTGCTCTCCCATTCATCTTGCTTCTCAGCTTAAGATACAGCAGCCCCCAAACCACCCCACTGCCCTAGTTTAAACTCAATTATTCCATCTCGCTTGCAGAAGCTGCCATTTTGCCTCTTTTTGTTCCTTGGGCTTGATTAACCACATCAACAGAGGGAATTCAAAAGGCCCCTCCAGTTTAAAATCAGCTCTCAGATTGCACAGCCACTCTTTGCCAAAAGTTGCTGATCTGTCTCCCGCAAGGATTGATCCAAGTGCTTCTCATTATCCAAGCTAGCTTCGATTGCTCCCGCAGTGCTGCCTGCGACAGTAGCTCCTCCTACCACAACACAGGAAAATATTTGTGCCAGTAACAGATTCCTACTTATGAATTAAATACATAAATCCTAGCTAAACTCCTCTCTACCCTCTACTGTCTCTAGGGCAGTGAGGTGGTTGGCCACTAGAACAGACATCTGGCTGCGTTAGAGTTGCAAACAGTTCCCTTTGTTCAGGTCCTCATCTAACAACATCTTTCCTCTGCCTTTGCTGCATACCACCCCTGAAACCTTCAAATGGAGCCGCTAACACAGCTCAAAGCCTTTTTCTCTGGTTGCTTGCATGGAACTTCCTGTGAATTTCTTAGGTTTCTAGTAGCAATCAGCTTGTATAAACAGTTTCAAAGCCAACTTGATTGCCAACCTTACAGTAGCTGTTGTGCTCCCGAGGAGCTGGTCCCAGCTAGAGCAGGGCAACAATGTGAATGAGTCCAACTATCCTTATCACTGACCTCCTCATTCCTTGCACAGAGCTCCTGTTTCTTAAAGCAGTTGCATATCTATCAGGATTGGATGTGCTAATGTCCAATTTGCAATCTCAAGAGAGAGGGTTTTTGTGTTTCAGGTTATAAATGCTTTACTTTTTTAACACAGAAGAAGCTCGATGGTGGACGTGTATGTGGCCATTTGATGTTTTTATGACTAAAAGTTACAGTTCAGGCTCTCTCTCTTATAGAATATAAATGTATCCCTACAAATGCATATGTAATTCTTATCAAAATTAAGCTTAGTTACTAAAAGAAGATTCACTATCTGAACTTTCTTCTATAATTTTTCACTTTCACCATCAGGCACTGGAGCATCTGGCCTCTCAGAAAGATCTGGGACTAGTCCTTCTGATATCATTTTGCTTTTTGTTTTGCTTTGTTTTTGTTTTGAGACAGGATCTCACTCTGTCACCCAGGTTGGAGTGCAGTGGCGCGATCTTGGCTCACTGCAACCTCCACTTCCCAGGTTCAAGTGATTCTCCTGCCTCACCTTCCCAAGTAGCTGGGATTATAGGCATGTGCCACCACACCCGGTTATTTTTTGTATTTTTTGGTCGAGACGGGGTTTCACCATGTTGGCCAGGCTGGTCTCGGACTCCTGAACTCAAGTGATCCACCTGCCTTGGCTTCCCAAAGTATTGGGATTACAGGCGCAAGCCACCACTCCTGGCCTAATTTTGTTTCTGATTGCCATCGCTGGTACACCTACTTGAGCTATTTTGAGATCTCTGCCATATCTTGGATCCTTGGCTACATTTAAGCTATTTCCTGCTGATCCGTCACTTTCCTGGGGTCCAGAGTCTTGTGTACTGTTCTGTAACTGCTCTGAAGTGGCTTCAGAATGTGCCGAAGTCCATTTGTGACACTAGTGACACTTAAAGGAGATACTTCAACTGTGACATCATCTAGGTCAGAGATAGATGACAACTTTGTGTCTAAAATGTTGAGAGTTGTTTCAATTTGTTGGATACAAAGACAAAGGTCTGCCAGTTTCTCCTCACAAACCATAGAAAAGCAGTTGAGGAACTGTACAGTGTGCACCACAAATTGGTTTAGAAAAGCCACTGTTCTTTTCTGTTGAAGAGTTGGCACCTTGGTCAGGTCATGCCTGACCCCATGAGAGGAAGCCCAGCAACATCCATCTTCTCCGAGGGTGGGGACCCCAGAGTTCACCCACAAACCCCTCCCAGATGGGGCCACCCAAGCCAGTAATGGTGTGTCAAGAGGGAGTTTTCATAGGCATCCTCCATTTAACTGGTTCACAGGGCCCTATATTTATTTGATTCTGTGTGTGGTACTGAGACCTGAAAACCATATTCTTCTCTAAAAGAGTAATTTTGGCCAGGCCCGGTGGCTCATGCCTGTAATCCCCACACTTTGGGAGGCCACAGTGGGTGGATCACTTGAGGCCAGGAGTTCCAGACCGGCCTGGCCAACACGGTGAAACCCCATCTCTACTAAAAATACAAAAATTAGCCAGGCATAGTGGTGCATGCCTATGCCTGTATTCTCAGCTACTCAGGAGGCTGAGGTGGGAGAATTGCTTGAACCTCGGAGGCGGAGGTTGCAGCGAGCCAAGATTGCGCCACTGCACTCCAGCCTGGGCGACAGAGCAAGACTCTGTCTCAAAAAAATAATAATAATAAAACAAAATAAAGTAGTAATTTTGACACCAGAATACGGCCTACCATTTCCTCTCAGGCTTTCCCATGCTATTTGGTGCTTATAACTGACTCACTTACACTTGTTTGTATTACAATTCCAACAACTTGGCAATCCCAGAAGGTGTCTCTGTGAGTCAGGTCATGATTGTTATTTTAACCTAAGAAACAGAAGACTGTGCCTTAGGCAAAGGCCCACTCATCCCTCCACCCCACAAATAGAACCTACACAAAGCTGGGTCCGTTTGTAGCTCTTTCCATATTGGGTTGCTTGCTAAAGCATACTCAAATCCAACTTCAAAACAGTGGGGACCTTTTGTGACATAAACTGGCTAGCTCTTCACCCAACCTGATTCCTCTTTCTCCTGGCCACACAGGTAGATAAATTTCCCAGCCTCCCTTGCAACTAGGATTGGTCATGTGACTGTGTTCTGACCAATGACATGCCAGTGGGTATGATATGGGCCACTTCTGAGCCTAGGCTATAAAAACATCCTGTATCCATCTCCACTCCCTTTCTCCTTCTCCTGGCTTGATGTAAGTGAGCTCTGCACTATCGGAAGGATGTGTTGAAGATGGGGAGGTGCCCAGTCCCTGAATCATCACTTGTAGGAGAGATGCCCACTAATTTAGAACAAATATTTTGGACTCTACTATGATCTGAATGTGTCCCCCAAAATTCACATGTTGAAACTTAATGATCAATGCAATAAAGAGGTGGGGCCTTTAGGAGGTGATTAAATCATGAGGGTTGTACCTGCATGAATGAGATTAGGCTCTTACAAAAGGGCTTGATAGAGTGAGTTCACTGTCTTCCACCCTCTCACCATGTAAGGACACAACGTCTCCACTTCTGGAGGATGCTGCAATAAGGAACCATCTTGGAAACAGACAGCAGCCCTCAACAGACACCAGTCCTGCCAGAACCTTGATCTGGGACCTCTCAGCTTCCAGAGTCATGAGGAATTTCCGTTCTTTATAAATTATCCAGTCTCGGGTATTTTGTTATAGCAGCATAAATCAACTAAGACAGACTCTATGTGAATAAGAAGTGAAATTCTATCATGACTGAGCCACGATACTTTTGTTTATGATAGTAGTCAGCATTACTTCATCTAAAACATTATAATGAGTGCTTTCCTGATGTGGCAGCACATCACACAGAAAACCTTCTTAAAATTCTTCAAACATCTTCTCATCTCCTTCCCAACCACTCCATCTCTATTCCCTCCTAAGAGTCTGCTTCCCACTCATGGACATGCCTGTAACCGCAATTCTTTGAGAAATATAATCCCACTCTTATTCTGACCCCTTTTCTTCTGAGAGGCTGCCATTATCTTTACCCTGAAATGTGGGTAAATTTTACAGCCTTCATCTGAACACAGAAAGTTTGCTTTAATAGGTTAAACATGTTCTCCAACAATTTTCTCTAGACTCAATAAAAGTAAACTTCATCCTATTCCAGGCTAACTGAACAGATGATTTTTTGAAATTCCAAAGTAATCTAATATAATTAAAATAATGTGGTATTGTTGTACAATGAGTATTACAAAAGCATTATTTGTTCATCAGGGTAAGAGAGACTCTGCCATAGGAGACAGCCAGTCCCCCTCAAATCTCAGTGATGTGACCCAGCTGTGTGCACATAGTCTGTTTCAGGTCCCAGAGACTCTAGGGCACTTGTACTCCACGGGGTAGCTCAGAGATCCAGGCTGCTTTGACCTTGGAGCACCACCATGTCAACATGTACTTCCACAACAGAGGGAGAAAACACTGCAGGCTTTCACACAAGCTGGGCCATTCAATGCTCTGGCCCACATGCAGCTTGTCACCTCAGGTCACAGCTCATTGCCCAGAGCAAGCCACACGGTTCCTCCAAACTTAAGAGGGGCCAGGGAAATGTCACCCTTCCCTATGCCCAGAAGGGACTGAGAGCTGGATATGGGCGATCAAGATGCACTAGAAGACTCTACCTTTGACATCTTTTATTTTGGTTTCTTAATATTTATACCTTAAACTTCTGGGAAGTCTAAATTTTTCTCAAAAATAATCTTGTGTTTGAAATTTTTTTTTTTTTTGCTAAGTGATTTGGACTTTTTCTTTCTAGCCCCAGCTAATTAGAATGAATGTAATGTAAGGAAACATGTTTCTTTAATATAAACAAGAGTAAGGGAAATTAGAACCCTAAGAGAGGACCGCTCCTTCTCTCAGGAGACACACTCCACTGGGCAGGCCTGGAGGCCAGTGCAGGTGGGAGAGGGTCAGGAGAGGAGGTGCTTCCTGCATTGTGTTCCCCACCCCTCCTCTTTCCAAGTCACAGAGCTTTCTACCACGATAAAAATACCTAGAGCCTCCGTCATTTTAGCAAGATTTAATTAAACTGCCCTGAATTAGAAAATCTAGTCATTGTTTGCATTCCTAGATGCCTATGTTTAGTTGAGTCACACGGAAGCAGAGAAATGAAAAATTAGCTTAATTTTTTGGCTGCAGGGAAGGGTGTGAATTGGCTTTTTGTCACTCGTGGGGAACATCTTGTGTCTTCCCTCAGCTGGGTTTCTCTGATGGGATTGCTTCTTCACACCCTCCCGAAGGTCTCTAAGGACAAGCTGCAGCTTGGCTTTGTCCTGGGGGAATCCTCCAGAGCCCACAGACAGACCAGCCAGATGGCAGAATCCAGGGGACTCCTCCTGAGAACAGCTGTGACCCTCCCAGGCTTCTGAGTAACTGACAGCTGCTCCCAAGTGGGCCTAGAATGGAAAGGGGGGCTTCTCACATGTGGGCTTAGAGCAGAGCTGAGTGCTGGAGAGGTGTTCAGGAACCTCCTGTCTTGAAAAAATGACTCAGGGAAACTTCCAGAATCCCAGGGGTGGGGGAGTGGAAGGCTGTAGAGAAGAAGCAGTGAATGCAATGTTTAAGAACATAGTTTTGGCCGGGTGCGGTGGCTCACGCCTCTAATCCCAGAACTTTGGGAGGCCAAGGTGGGCGGATCACGAGGTTAGGAGTTTGAGACCAGCCTGGACAGCATGGTGAAACTCCATCTCTACTAAAAATACAAAAAAGTTAGCTAGGCGTGGTGGCACGCACCTGTAATCCCAGGTACTCAGGAGGCTGAGGCAGGAGAATTGCTTGAACCTGGGAGGCAGAGGTTGCAGTAAGCTGAGATCGTGCCACTGCACTCCAGCCTGGGTGACAGAGTGAGACTCTGTCTCAAAAAATAAAAATAAAAATAAAAATAAAAATAAAAAATAATAAATAAATAAATAAATAAATAAATACAGTTTCTGGAGCCACCCTGTTTTGCCTTGAATCCTGGCTCTATCATTGGTGAGTTCTGTAACCGTGAACATGGTACTCAACCTTTCTGTGCCTGTCTCCCCCTCAGATCATCCTAGCACATGCCCCACCATGTTGTTGTGATGATTAACCTAGTTACTAGACATTAATCCTTATAACAGTGCCTGGCTTACAGTAAGTGTCCAATAAATGCTAGCTTTTGTTATAATTACAAAGAGGCCGTCCCAGCCAAGCACCTGCCTATCTCTGGGAACTTCCACTTGCTTTCCTGTGGCAGCCCCCGAGGCATTCTCCTTCCAGAATGCCCCGCTGTTCAAGTAGTGGAGAGCTTTTAATTTAATTTAATTAATTAATTTTTTTTAGAGACAGGGTCTCACTCTGTTGCCCAGGCTGTAGTGCAGTGGTGTAATTGTAGCTCACTGCAGCCTTGAACTCCTGGGCTTAAGCAATCCTCCTGCCTCAGGTTCTCCAGTAGCTGGGACTACAGGTGTGTACCACCATCCCCAGCTAATTAAAAAAATTTTTTTGTAGAAATGGGGTCTCATTATGTTGCCCAGGCTGGTCTGAAATTCCTGGTCTCAAGTGATTTTCCGACCTTGGCCTCCCAAAGTGCTGAGATTACAGGCATGAGCAACCGTGTCCAGTCTTGATTTTATTTTGGTCCAGAAAGCTGATCACTTTGATTGACCAATCTGCAGGCAATGCCTGATCTGTGGGTAGGGAGAGCTACAAGCAGCGTGGTATCTCAGAAGCTATCCAGGGTTTGGGTCCAGCAACAAAGCTGTCATGGGGAATAGCCTAGAGCTGGAGAATCTTTCAGAAAACCCAGAGCCAACTCAGGCCCTGGAAGTAACCATGGAAACAGGAGCCCACAGAGGCATCCAGGGTGTGGGATAGGTACGTAGGTGGATGGATGGATGGATCGATGGGTGGCGGATGGGTAAGTGGGTGGGCAGGTGTCACTTTCACAGCAGAAGGGTGAGAGCTGGGGCAGCAGCTGTGAGCACCTCTGAACTGAGGGAGGTTTGGGAGCTTGGAATGTGTCCTAGGGTGGACAGCTGGGCATGGTAAAGACAAACAGACCAGGACAGAAAGGGATCTTACCCTGAGAGATTTCTCACAACTTCCCAGCCTAGGGAAGGAGTAGAGGTCAAGGGAGGAGGAGCGGGGTGGGTTTTTGGAGCAAGGTCTTTGAGCTTCCACTCCATGTCTAGGTGAATTCTGCCCCATCTAGACTCTTACATGTTATAGCTCCCCCTGCCCTCTCCCTCCCATCCTTACCAGCCAGGCTTTTCCAAGCCCTCTGTGCTCCACTCTGCCACAACCTGCAGACAAAGACATGCAGTCAGTGCATTTAGAGCAGTAGCTTCCAAGCACCTCCCACCACCCTTGGTGCCTGCATGGTGTTGTGTGCAGCACTGTGCTGGGACTGCAGCATCCTGCTGCCAACTGCATGTATGTCCTGGCTCCGTAGCTTCCAAGTCTGGCTTCTGGCCCCAAGAGTCTGTGATCTGGCCAGGTACGGTGGCTCACACCTGAAATCTCAGCACTTTGGGGGGCCGAGGCAGGAGGATCACTTGAGGCCAGGAGTTCGAGACCAGCCTGACCAACATGGTGAAACCCCGTCTCTACTAAAAATAAAAAAATTAGCCAGGCGTGGTGGTGGGCACATGTAATCCCACCTACTCGGGAAGCTGAGGCAGGAGAATCGCTTGAACCCAGGAGGTGGAGGTTGCAATGAGCTGAGAGCACGCCACTGCACTCTAGCGTGGGCAACAGAGTGAGACTCCATCTCAAAAAAAAAAAAAAAAAAAGAGTCTGTGATCTACCTAAACTCTGTCACTACATTCTTCTGCCCCAACCCCTCCAGCTTCAGTGGGAACGTGGAATGACACCCTTCTTCTAAAATGCAGTGCGGATAAGTTCACAGTGGAAGACTTTGTTCTGAGAAAAGGAAAACAAAATCCTATTGAAGGCTAAGAGAACATTTCTCAGTGCCAGCCAGGACTCCTAGAGAGCCCGGGCATCCTGCGCTGCATCCTGGACCTGGAGTGAGGTCCTTCCAGCCAAGGATAGCAATGAGGACTTTCCTGTGCCCCCTGTCTCCACGTTGGGAGAAATGGATGCAGGATGTCTACCAGCTTCTAATCATCCATCAGCAGCAGAGAATGCCAAGGACCCCAATTTCTGTGATCTGCTTCTTCCTATAATCTCGACACCCTGTGGTTTTATATGATTGAGTTCTGGCCAGGGGATGTGCAGAGGTGAAATCTGCCACTTTCAGACCTGGCCTCGAAAGCATCTTTGTGTCATTGTCCATGTTCTGTCTCTTCCCTTATCACTCAACTTAATACAGAGGATGCCGGGAAAGGATTCTGGGGCCCTGGGAGCTGGCAGAGCTCTAGATGGAAGGATCCTGATCTCGGAATCACCATGTGGGGAAGACGCTTTCCAAACACCCAACTGGACCATAACACAAGCAAGAAATCACTGTTTTCTAGTTGCCCCCCCCCCGCCTTGTCCAAGGTTCTACTTTCTTTGGTCTCATTTACCTGAAGTCTGAAAGTATTTGATGAAAAATTGTGGAAATAATAAATGTTAAATTGTGTGCTTTTCTGAGTAGCATGGTGAAATCTCTTGCTGTCCCATCCAGGACAGCAATCCTCCCTTTGTCTGGCGAATCCACGCTGCAGGTGCTCCCCACCCCTTAGTCACTTAGCAGCCACACTGGTTATCAGATCGACTGTCTCAAGGCCACAGTGATGTCCAAGTCACTCTTTTTGTAATAATGGCCCTAAAGCACAAGAGTGGTGACATTGACATATTGTTATAATTGTTCTATTCTATTATTAGTTATCGTTCATCTCTTACTGTGTCTAATTTATGAATTAAACTTTATCATAGGTATGTATGTATAGAAAAAATTTCCAGGATTGGTACTATCTGTAGTTTCAGGCACGCACTGGGGGACTTGGAATGTATCCCCTGCAGATAAGGGGGGACTGCTGTATTATGTTAAGTCCCTGGGATTTGGGGGTTGTTTGTTACAGCAATTAGCCTACCCTAATTGGTCCTGCACCTACTTGAGACAGTTAAGAGGGCAGATTTGGATAGCAGAGAGACATGTTTGAGTCTAAACACCCCACTTAATGGGCATCATTAAATGAGGTGATAATACTACCCAAGTGACGGCAAGAGGCAAGCAGAGAGCTTGGCACAGGGCCGACACATCACAAGCACTCAGTAATTGGCACTCGTCATGGCTAACATTTTAAGCACTTGCTATGTGTCAGGCCTTGGTATATAGCTCTCTAATGCATCTTTTAATTCTCCCAGTAATCTTATGAGTGTGGGACTCTCATAGGTTTCAAGATGAGGAAAATGAGGCATAGAGAGAGTAAATGTTTCACCCAAGGATTCATGGCTAAGGGCAGGACTGGGACAGCTAGCTTCAGGGTGCGGGGCTGGCTCTTCATTTTCTCTGCCATCTTCATCTTCCTCGGTCACCTGTTGTGGTGGGTGGTGGTTGAGGCTCCTCCACTTCCTGAATGCACTGGACGGCCTCAGGGTGAATTGTTCTCATCCGGTCATCCCACTGGTCCCAGAAGGTAGGGCCAGTGAGAGGGGCTGGGGGCTTCAATTCAGCTGTCAGCCTCCAACAGAAAGTTCAGGAGAGGAGAGACAGCTGACTGCAGAGGATATGCCTGAGGCCAAGGGAAAGGGAGCTTCTGGGTCCCTGGGCCTCAACCTCTGCACAATGGGCTTCAGGAGGACCTAGGGTAGACGGGAAAGATGGCCAGACCCCTGAGGCTGAGAGGGGCCCTGGAGGGAGGTGGTTGCCCCTACCCTTGCAGCCATGTTGTCCTCTTGTTCATTTCCCTTGTGGTGACTCTAAGTTTAAATTTAATCAAACTTCTCTTAATTATTCCAACCTTGGGCCAGGCGCAGTGGCTCATGCTTGTAATCCCAGCACTTTGGGAGGCTTAGGTAGGTGGATCACTTTTAAGGTCAGGAGTTTGAGACCAGTCTGGCTAACATGGTGAAACCTTGTCTCTACTAAAAATACAAAAATTAGCCAGGTGTGGTGGTGGGTGCCTATAGTCCCAGCTACTCAGGAGGCTGAGGTAGGAGAATTGCTTGAACCCAGGAGGTAGAGGTTGCAGTGAGCCAAGATCATGCCACTGCACTACAGCCTGGGTGACAGAGCAATACTCTGTCTCAAAAATAAATAAATAAATAATTCCAGTCTTGTCTCAGGATGTCCTGAGGAATTCAGTGAAGGGCCACCCAAGGGAGCAGTGCCTAGTGGGGCTGGTGAAGAACCCTCCAAGGATAAGGAACTTGGAACAGGAGACATCAGAGGAGGGAACTTGAGGGCTCCAACCCCACAGGTGTAGGCCCTGTGCAGGCCAGACGCGGAGGATCTGGGCCCCTTTTCATTAAAGGACTCTTAGAGAAGCCCTTCAGATACAACCACACCCTTCTCTCCCTCATCGTTGGCCTCCAGGGAGCACACAGGGATGGAAGGGCTGTAGTCAAACGGGGGAGTGGCCTCTGCAGATAAAGCCAAATGGCCCAGGCAAGGACTCACCTATAAAACAAATTCAGTCCCGCATCCAGGAACAATGCAAAAGCCATATAAACATTTACTGTTGCCTCCTGAGAAAACACTTCATGAGGAATTGCATTTGTAACGTGCAGCAAAACTTCTAAAATCCTTTGTTCTCCAATTTTCCTCTCAATCCCTCCCCTCCCCCTACTCCAACTTCACTGGGGCCTAGACCTGGCTTCCCTCATTCCAGGGTCTCCCTCTCCTGCCTCCCTCATCTCCAGGCCTGCCTCCATCCCCAGCAGCACCCCTGCGCCCTTGCTACTGTAAAGCCACCCAGACAGGCTGGCTAGCTCCCTTGTCCTCCATCCCCATTTCCACCATCAACATCAAAACGGCTCAGGAGGGAATCCTCTTCCAAGGAGAAGGAGAAACTGTGACAGATCCTAATCTCAAATTGTTTCCAAGGTAAAGAATTCTGGGACGAGCAGGCACAGGAAAACGTCTAGGAGTCTGGCATGGAAGGAGGCGACTACAAAGGCACTCAGCCCTCACAGTGCTCCCACCGCAGGCAGCCCTGCCCTAAGAGCTGGGGCAGTGGGTGGGTGTCTGCCAAACCGAGTGAGACACAGACTCCATCCCTGAGACTGACCGCCAGGTGCAGACTCATGGACACACAGCTCTCGATCCGCATCCCCAAAGTCAGGCTGCTCAGGGGCTCAACCTTGGCTCCACCCTGGAATCCTTTAGGAGCTTAAGAAATGCTGATTTTC
The DNA here is from genome assembly GCF_028885655.2 of Pongo abelii. Classification (NCBI taxonomy): domain Eukaryota; kingdom Metazoa; phylum Chordata; class Mammalia; order Primates; family Hominidae; genus Pongo; species Pongo abelii. The sequence continues at coordinate 114,337,586 of NC_071992.2, forward strand.
CCTCACCAGAGACTCTGATCTAATTGGCCTGGTGTGAGGCCCAAGGCATCTAGGAGGATTGGCTAAATTAAAACCTCCTTAGGTGATTCGAATGTGCAGCTAGGGCCGAGATCTACTAAGCTGATCAGTTGCTCAGGAGAGCACCCTGGGGGCTCCAGACCACAGTTCCAGGCACAGTGACTCCCTCCCCATCCAGTTCCCTTCTTGATGCATCAGGAGGAAGGAGTTGGGGCCAAGACTCTGGCAGGCACAGAATAACTTAAGATAGCAGCTGTGGCCTCATTCATTCATCATCCAGTCGTGTATTCGATAACTATTTAATATACGTGTTGTGAAGGCAACAAGAGAAACTGACCAAAGGCTCCAGTTTAGACTGGGGAGTCAGGCCTCTCTGAGGAGGTGATATTTAAATCACCTGAGTGGCAAGAAGGGGCCTGCCCTGTGAACCGCCATGCCAAGCAGGGAGTGTGGTAGTGCAGAGGCCCTGCATAGGGAGCAAAGCAGGTGTGCGGCTGGAGCACAGCTCGTGAAGAAGAGAGCAGTGAGCTGAAGTTTGGGAGGTGGGCAGAGTGTATCATAGCGGGTCTTGGAGCTGTGGTTAGGAGATGGTTTTCATTCTCAGTGCAATGGGAAGTCCCTGGAAGGTTTTCAGGTGGGAATGACATGACCTGGTTTGTGTTTTTAAAAGACACTCTGGCTGCTGTGGGGAGGATGGCTGGTGGGGAGCAGGATGGACACAGGTGAACTGTCCAGTCCATCAGGGCGGAAGGCACCTCTGTGCTGAGACCCCAGGGGGAAGGTCAAGGACCCAACTCTTCCTCGCAGTGGGGAATGTAGGTCAGGCAGCTCCCTCAGCCAAGCTGCCAGTGCAGCCCCCTCGCCTGTCAGGGGGAGAAAAGCTGAGTCTGAGATGTGTGGGTTCAGCTGAGAGATCAGCATTGGCAGTGAAGGCAGAGATAATAGTCGACCAGGTGCAAGGATCTGGGCCACTGACTAAGTTCTCTTCATACCCCTTCCCAGGGTGCCTCTCCCTGCACCCCTGTACCCCCTCACCATCTTCCCAACAGGCCAGGCCAGCCCAGAGGCAGGCCTCAACCTGCGCCTGGAGCAGGTGGCTGTATTTTAAGATCAGGGCTCAGACCGCTAAATAAACCATAAACAAAGCCAGCTTCCCCGGTATAGAAGGAGGGAGACGGCTCCATTTCTTTTCAGCACGGTGACTGGGAAATAAACAAGTGGCTCTGCCTGTCACATACACTTACCCTCTGCAAAGGCATCTGTCAGACCCACAGAGCTTCTGCCTCAGCCTTTCCAAGAAATAACTGATGTGCCCCACATTGGGCTTCTCCCTGCAGGCTCCAAGTTCACTTTGCCATTCAAGGAAAGGTGAGCAGGGGGGCTTGTCCCTGACCCCAGACTCACAGGAAGAGCTATCAAAGGGCAGGCTTAGACACAGGGCCCCAGTGTAGCTGGAAGTATGTTGGCACAGGTCTCTCAGCTGGGGAAGGGGACAAGGGGGAGGGAGAGAGGGAGGAAGGTAGGAGGTCGGGTTGTTGGCAGGAGCAGGGGCAGAGCTGAGAGGGACAAGGAGTGGCCTCTGTTAGAGAGATGGGAGGGTGAGAGCCCCAGGGGCCCAGGCAGAGCCTGGTCTGCAGGTGGGGTGGCCGTGGGTGTGTGGGAGAAACAAAGAAAAACAGAAGGCAGAGGGCTCTCTCTCCATGGGTGAAATCTCCCATGACCACAGAGGATGAAGGAGCAAGAACAACAGACAGGAACAGAAGGAGGTGGGCAGATACATGAAGCAGGGGAGGGAGGAAAGCCCTGGAGGAATCAAACTCAAGTATGTGTAGAAGGAAGGACCCTCCAAATGCAGCAGAAAAAGGTGATTTATGCACTGAGCTAAACCAGAATAGCCAAGAGCCAAGGCCAAGGGAATAGGAGTGGCTGGGAATGGTGACATGTGGCAGAAGCCACACAGAGACATGTGGTGGTGAAGCAGAAGGGGGCTGTGAGCTCTGGAGGGGCCGGAAGGCAGGCAGCTCATAGTGAAAGGATAGGGGTGAGAGCTAGGGAGAGCCATAGGGCCCATGAAGGCTGTCCCCCAGGTGCTGCTGCTCAGGCCCCTGCAGCAGAGACACCTTGCAGCCACCATCACCCCCAAGGTGTGGAAGGGGGGATTGGAAAATGGTGGAAGAGGCAGCGACACAGGGATTATACATGCACTGAAGCACACACCCCCTCAGCAAGGGTGGCACTCTCTCCACAGCACCCCCATGGGGATGAAGGAGATCCAGGGGCTCCCAGACTGCAGCCAGGTGTGCGGGAGCCACAGACCTCCAATGATGGACCCAGCAAATCTAGATAGAGGCTGCTCTCCACACACAGACCCTGAAAGAAAGGGAGATGAAGACAAGGATAACCAAGATTAGATTTTTCTCCCTCTCCCTCTCAGACACACACACACACACACACACACACACACACACACTCTCTCTCACACAGGCAAACACTCTGGGAAATAAAGGGTGCCTTGTGTGTGTTTGAGGGTAGGGCAGAACGGAGGACTGGATTCCTCTTTTAGGGAACTGAACAAAAGTTTCCCAAAGCCTGGGGAAAGGTCAAACACAAGAAAGAGGAAGTATGTGTGGCCCTCACTACCCTACTATCCCTCTCCCATGTGGCTGCCTCTGTGGAATCCCCCACATTTGCAGAGGCCTGCAGGGGCATGGGTGTGAAGCCCTCTCAGCAGGAAACACACCTGCATTCACACCCACACACATGTCCAGAAGCCAGTAGGTCACAGGGATGGGTTAGACTTGGATGCACGAGCCCCCATATGAAGCCAGATTAAGGGTCCTCTCCAGGTCCTCCAAGGAGGCCCCAAGCCCTCCAGAGCTACACTGAGCACCTCTCAGCTGGGACGGCATTGCCAGGATTGCGTAAAGAATGTGCTTCCCACTGTGGCAGTGGCGGTTGCACCATGAGTCCAGAGCCACCCTGCAAGGGCATTCCCAGGACTTCTGACCGAGACATGCAGACGCTAGCTCCCTGCTAAGCTCACACACCCACGGTGCTCCAGTCTTTGCAAGTGGACACCACAGAGAAAGACCAAAGGGCGGGGGCTCCCCACGGACTGGGTCCATTTCTTAGCTCAGCCCAGCAGGCAGGGCCTTAAGGACAATCCTAGGAGACCAAGAGCTCAGATCTGGGCCACGAGTCTTCTTAGGAATGGGGACACAGATCCTGAGCACATCTACCAGTCCCCACTCCAGCTCGAACCCCCCAGTCCCCACTGTCGGCAAGCACACCGCTCTCAACATACTCCACACACATGAGCCCGTCACAGTCCCAAGAGTACTACACTGTACACAGCACACTGTGTACACAGCACACTGTACACACAGCACACGGTTCCCCATGCCACACACTGCGCTGACACACGTCCCAGGGCCCCCCTGTGCCAACGCATCTTCCCATCCGACAGAGGACCCATTTTAATGAACGCGGTACACACAGACACTGAAAAGTCCTGCTGTCCTCAGCCTACATGCACACACAGCGCCCTGCAGTCCCGCACAGCCCGCACACCACACCGGCCTGGACACAAACGGTGCCCAGACCAGAACTCAGCGACTCCCGCCCCCGCCGTGCGGCCAGCGCTCCCGCCCCACCTCATACTAAGCCGATCTCCACCTTGGACTTCCCGGCCCCCTCTTTTCCCCTCCAGCTCCTGTTCCCCAACAACCCCACCCCCGGGCTTCGGGAAACTTTTCTTCAGGTCCCTAAAAGAGGAGACCTGGAGTTCCTCCGGTCCCGCCCTGTCCCCGGACACCCGCAAGCCGCCCTTTATTTCCCAGCCCAGCTCCCGCCAGACCCAGCGGGGAAAGGTCACCGTAGGCAGCCCCCTGCCTGCGCCCTGGGGGTGGTGATAATAACAGCTGTCACCGGGGGATGGTCGGGGGGAGGGAGAGGTGTCGGCCCCGCGCCGAGCCGGGGGCGCAAGGTGGTCGCGGTGACGCGCCGGGGAAGCGCACAGAAGCAGCGGCGGCGGCGGCGGCTGCGCCTTCCGAACCCGGGCCGCGGCCGAGGCTCGCGGAGCTGTCCGTTCAGCACCACCGCGCCGCGCCCCGCGCAGGGCCGGCGCCCCGTCACACCCGCTCTGCTCCCGCCCCGGCTCACGGGGCGACTGCGGCGCGGGCTCCTGCCTCTCTCGGCGGGTGAGGGGTGCGCGGATCTGGAGAGGGGGCTCCGCGAGCGGCGGGACCACGCAGCCACCTGTGAGCCTTCCGCAGCTGCGGACGGCGGCGGCGTGCCCGGCCCGAGACGGGAGGAGACGCTCGGCGGCCCCCGCCCGCCGGCCCGCCGGGCGCACACTCAGGCGCACACACTCGCACCCGCGCACGCACCGCCAGCAGGCAGCGGCCACCGCCGCGATGCTCGGCCGCGGGTTGGGGAAGTTTCCCGCCGGCCTCGGCCGCGGGCGCCCGTGCTCCCAGGTAAGCGCTTCCAGAACGCGCAGGGCGAGCCCGGGCAGCCCCGCTGGGTGAGGCGCAGCGCACGCGGCCCCGGTGCATAGCGCCAGGTCGGCGGGGAGACCTGGGCCGGGGACGCGGGGGCTGCAGGCGTGGGATCTGGACCCAGGGGAGGCCGGGCCGCCCCACTCATTCCCGCGGCCCGGGTTTCCAGACTCCAGCGTATCCCCCCCAACCCCCCCAAAGCTACGCGCCCCCCGTGTCGGCCCGGCCCTGCCGGTGCGTATCTCAGCTCCGGTCCCGCCTGTCTGCGGCGAGCGGGCGGGGGCGTCTCCCGGGCCTGCCCATGGACAAGGTCAGCACGCAGCCCCCTGGGCGCTCAGAGCCGCGGGGACGCGACCCCGCACGCGCAAAGCGCTCACCGAGACCCCTGGGGTGGAGCCGTGCTAATAGAAACATACCCACCCCCAGCCTTTCCTGGGAGGGGGCCAGATCCCTCAGACTCTTGCCCCAGCCCAGCCCTTCAGCACCCAAGACCCACCAGGAGGCCTGGGCCCGCCAGAAATGGGTAGGGAGAGGGGGCCCAGCCGGGGCGCACGGCGCTCTCGCCGACGCTGTTCCCTCCGCTTCCAGGTGTAGCGCCCCCGCGCGGCGAGGGCGGCCGGCGCCTCCAGCATGACCGGCCAGAGCCTGTGGGACGTGTCGGAGGCCAATGTCGAGGACGGGGAGATCCGCATCAACGTGGGCGGCTTCAAGAGGAGGCTGCGCTCGCACACGCTGCTGCGCTTCCCCGAGACGCGCCTGGGCCGCTTGCTACTCTGTCACTCGCGCGAGGCCATTCTGGAGCTCTGCGATGACTACGACGACGTCCAGCGGGAGTTCTACTTCGACCGCAACCCTGAGCTCTTCCCCTACGTGCTGCATTTCTATCACACCGGCAAGCTTCACGTCATGGCCGAGCTGTGTGTCTTCTCCTTCAGCCAGGAGATCGAGTACTGGGGCATCAACGAGTTCTTCATTGACTCCTGCTGCAGCTACAGCTACCATGGCCGCAAAGTAGAGCCCGAGCAGGAGAAGTGGGACGAGCAGAGTGACCAGGAGAGCACCACGTCTTCCTTCGATGAGATCCTTGCCTTCTACAACGACGCCTCCAAGTTTGATGGGCAGCCCCTCGGCAACTTCCGCAGGCAGCTGTGGCTGGCGCTGGACAACCCCGGCTACTCAGTGCTGAGCAGGGTCTTCAGCATCCTGTCCATCCTGGTGGTGATGGGGTCCATCATCACCATGTGCCTCAATAGCCTGCCCGACTTCCAAATCCCTGACAGCCAGGGCAACCCTGGCGAGGACCCTAGGTTCGAAATCGTGGAGCACTTTGGCATCGCCTGGTTCACATTTGAGCTGGTGGCCAGGTTTGCTGTGGCCCCTGACTTCCTCAAGTTCTTCAAGAATGCCCTAAACCTTATTGACCTCATGTCCATCGTCCCCTTTTACATCACTCTGGTGGTGAACCTCGTGGTGGAGAGCACACCTACTTTAGCCAACTTGGGCAGGGTGGCCCAGGTCCTGAGGCTGATGCGGATCTTCCGCATCTTAAAGCTGGCCAGGCACTCCACTGGCCTCCGCTCCCTGGGGGCCACTTTGAAATACAGCTACAAAGAAGTAGGGCTGCTCTTGCTCTACCTCTCCGTGGGGATTTCCATCTTCTCCGTGGTGGCCTACACCATTGAAAAGGAGGAGAACGAGGGCCTGGCCACCATCCCTGCCTGCTGGTGGTGGGCTACTGTCAGTATGACCACAGTAGGGTATGGGGATGTGGTCCCAGGGACCACGGCAGGGAAGCTGACTGCCTCTGCCTGCATCTTGGCAGGCATCCTCGTGGTGGTCCTGCCCATCACCTTGATCTTCAATAAGTTCTCCCACTTTTACCGGCGCCAAAAGCAACTTGAGAGTGCCATGCGCAGCTGTGACTTTGGAGATGGAATGAAGGAGGTCCCTTCGGTCAATTTAAGGGACTATTATGCCCATAAAGTTAAATCCCTCATGGCAAGCCTGACGAACATGAGCAGGAGCTCACCAAGTGAACTCAGTTTAAATGATTCCCTACATTAGCCGGGAGGACTTGTCACCCTCCACCCCACATTGCTGAGCTGCCTCTTGTGCCTCTGGCACAGCCCAGGCACCTTATGGTTATGGTGTAAGGAGTATGCCCAGCCCATGAGGGGAGAGATGCATGGGATATGCACCCAGGTTTCTTTTACAGTATTTAGAATCGTTTTTAGAGGGTGGTGTGTCTGACACCATGCCTTTGCACCTTTCCATGAAATGACACTCACTGGTCTTTGCATCGTGGGCATAAAATGTTCACCTTTTTGCCAGATGAGTACACCCAGAATGCTAATTTTTCTGTCCATCGTGTACGCTATTCTAGTGCTTGTGGCCCAGTACTGTCTATGAGTTGTCGTGCTCCTGTTTCTGAGGTTGTCGTGTGAGTTCTGTAAAAAAAGCCCCCACAAGTCTGTCCAGTGGAAATGCATCTATGAGGTCAGCAAGGATATCATGAGATTTTGCTCACAGTCATGTGAAAACAAAATCTCAGCTCTTTATCCATTGCTTTCACTTAGTTTTAATACCAAAACAAAGAGAATGCAAAGTTAAGTAGACTTGACCAATGCAAGTCTGGAAGTTGTTTTTATAAATGATCTGTAGTTCCGTGGCTTGCATGGGTGCACCAATCATCTTTAGAACGATGTACACTGATGTTCATCTCATAAATGTCACTCTTTAGAGAATGTTACTTAGTTAAACACGCAGTGAAGATCGAATTTTTTTTCCCAAGAACAGATGTGTTAGGGAGAGGGGCTTCAGCTAAATAGTCCAAACCCTAGGGTGCTTAAAGCCAAGTTAGTGCAGGCTGAGCCCCTTGGTTCATGGTCAAGCCTCCTTGTTTCCTAGGGTGACTGTAGAGAAATGTATTTCTGGATGAGGTTTCTGATCTAGGCCATTTGACCAAACTTTGCTGTGTCTAAGATATTAGCATGTTTTTGAAATATTTATTTTTTAAGATGTTTAGGAGTAAGGTCGTGTTGTCTTCCTCAACTAAAAAGTTTACTGTTGTATCGTTTCCCTGAGGTGAACGTTGTTGGGTTGCTAGCAAGGGCAGTAGCTTAAATACTTTTGTTGCCTGCTCTGAAAGCTCATCAAATGAGAGCCCTTTTATTTCCAAGCAGAATTTACTCAGATAATTTTGCTTCTAGGATATAGTGTGTTGTATATGATGCTGTGATTGCCCTGGAGTTCCTGCCGTGACATGGAAATCTGGTGGTATGGAAGCATGTACTCAAAATATAGACGTGCATGAAGGTGATGTGGCTTACCCGGGATGGAAATGCTGCAGTTCTTACTTGCATTCCAACTGCCTTTCATTGAGGGTGAGTGGGTAGAGGCCAGGAGAAAGGAAAGAGTTGTAAAATAAAAAACTGCTAGTTCATAAAATGTCATGAAAAATTGTAAACTTGAAAAGCTTAATGCTATTCAAAAGACCTTCAAGCTTCCAAACTTGTATTGAAGGGAGACGACTGTTTCCTCCTCCAAAATGCTCTTGCTCCTCTTGTTCGGTTAACCAGCACATAACATTGTGATGGGGAACCTGGGTTCCTCTATAAGATAATTCTTCTCCATCATCTTTAAGGTAATCTGATGGTTTTCCAGGTGGCTTTCATTATTGTTCCATCTTTGAAAAGGCAATAGAACCCAGGGGTCTGAGCATGGAGCTATCCAGGCTTTTCATCCAAAGGTTGGGCCTCTTCTTAAGAGGTCCTTTTGTGTTTCAGTTGATTGAAGATGATACTTACCTCATGGAGGTGTGGCAAGGATCTTATCAGAAGGATTTGTGTTCTTGTAGTTGTCATGGCTACTACAGTGTGGGTGATTTACTGAATGAATTCACTAGCCACTCGTGTCCTGGAGCCCCCAGTTCAAATCTTTCCATTGGACTGGAGGCTCGTGGGAGGCTGGGAGGTGGCTGTCTCCTAGTGTCTACATCCGTGTCTCTGAAGCATCAGGAAAAGTGAGATGACTTAGAGGCAACTGGCCACTGAATCAGAGGAGCAGGGTTATTTTTCAGAATTTGCACATGGAACACTTAGATTTGGCTGGTACTTCCAGCCCCGGAAGGCATAACATTTACAGAATCATCCCCAGCTGCACTGAAGGCAGGTGGTGGTACAGACTTATGAGGACCGATCAGTTTGCCAAGGCTGATGGTATTGGGTCACTGAGACTGGTATCCATGGCCGCTGACCAGGAAGCTTATGCAAAGTGGAAGCAAGGAAGGAGGCAGAATAACTCAGTCACTCTTATGAAGATTTTTCTAAACAAGAAAGCTTACCACCAAAAAAGAGGTACCCTAGTGGTAACCCTTTGCAGATGTGAAAGCTGGAAAACTTGACTTTTCTTTTTGGTAATGACTTGCATTTATCTGGTGCCTTTCATTGGAGGAATCCCAACGTGCTTTAGAGACTATCTTTTTAACATCTCTTGTACATACGTATATACTTATATAAAATATTATCGTGCCCAACTGGACCTTTAGTCACTTCTGAGCATGAGAATGTTCCAATAGCATTGAGTTTTTCAAGTGGTGGTTTCAGATAAGTGGGAGAGAGAACAACCCGGCTGGCTTGAACCCTGGAGCTAATTCCCACAAGGGATGTAGACTGAATGGTGACCCAGGGAGAAATAATCTTCCTCTCCCCTAAAGTCTCACTAAGGTGTGAAGTTTACAGGTGCTCTCCATTGGGTCTTTGATTGACCTTGCTAGATAACATCTAACCAGCAGTTTCTTTTAGTCCCTGAAGCTAACCAGGGAGGGTCAGGTTAATTTTCTGTAAAAATATGAGGTGACATCTTTGGCAACCAGGCTGTCAGACTGACCTGTAAACCTCCTTTAGGGGGACAGAGTAGAAACTGGAGATGACTTGTTTCCAGCTGTGAGCTTGAGAGAAGTGTCACTCCCAGCATTTGGAGGTTATTGTTTTCAATGCCAATGGGACAAATATATGGGCCAGGCTTTGATATCTGTGATGCGCATTTTGGAAGTGCTGGGTTGGGAAGTGACACATCTGTTGCACAAATGCATATTGGTTATAGGTTTGTGTTTTCTGCCAAACCCTGGGTTTGTGAGTGAGGAAGGGCATGTTGTAATGCCGAGCTGATTTGTAGCTCGTAAGGTAGTAATTGGTATTTAACATTTGGATTTGTTATTTCTACTTATCTTAGCACTCAAATAATTGAACTACCTGCTAATTCTTGCCTCATTTCAAAGAAAATAAGTTGTTATGCACTTTGGGATAGTGGTGATCTGTACAGGCTGTGTGTTAGCTACTTGAAGCCTTAACTGGTATTTCTTGTGTGTTTTAACAGCATGACTTCTTACAGAGCTGTAATTTTTAAAATTGAGGACGCCGTATTTGAGATGTCGGTTTTAACACTCATTAACACACTACTGTGCAAGCGTTGACGCAGGCTGCACTGAACCATTATGTCTGATTGCTGCACTTTCATCTCTGTGCCTCGATTCGGGAATGGGCAGTAATACTGACACACTCAGGACTCCAGCCTCAAAAAGTGTGCAGATTAAATAGACAAAAATTATTTGCATCTCTTGGAGGCACTTCAATTACATATGCAGTAGCAAACAAGGAGGGCATTCAAAGTTGGAGACCAGATTTCCTGAGAAAGCCTGGGTGGTTTTGTTTGTTTGTTTGTTTGTTTGTTTATGCAATTTGGGGGAAGGAGAAGCTGTTGTTTATTCTTTGTAAAGGCGGAGTCCTGGTTTTCTAGGATCTTGAACCACTAGCCTCCTTTGTAGAAGGAATGGTCCTGTATTCTTGTAACTCTTGTGAAACAGACACCCCTGCAGGATTTTCCTCCTGCATGCTTTCCTGCTTAGCACCTCTGTCAGCCTGCCCTGCCAGCCCCACCCTGTCCCAAAGTACCGCGCTCCCTGCTGCTGAAGTAGCTCCCTAATAGTAAATTGGGGAACCCTGAGTGTCCTGGCTGGTTGGGCATGAATACTGCTGGGGGATACATAGAGACACTTCTTGGCACTACTTAAAATAGACTGAGTATGAGCCAGTCCAAAGGCCATGGTGAATCAGTAGCAAGGCCACTGGGCTGACTTGGTTCTGCTGGGTTTTGCCTTCAGCTCTGTGATTGTAGGCACATCCTGTGGCCTCTCCAAGCCTCACCTTCCACTGCTGCAAAATGAGAAGGTTGGATTAGAGAATTCTTAAAGCCCTACCCACTTCTTCACCTCAATATAAAAACAGAATTTCTGCATGTCTCTCTATGTCCTCATTCTAGCCATGAGCCGATCCTGATATCCCTAATTTATTTTTAAGAAGAGCAGAGAGATTGCTTACAAACAACCTTCTATTTGGTTTCATTTCCTCTTCAGCAGTCAGCCACAATAGACGACAGTTGCAGGGACAATGCAATCAGGAAAATGCTTGAGCTAGGTTCTGATCCAAGTGAATCAAGTTTTAAAATCATCAGCTTGTGTCTCCTTTGAGATTTCCACTGTTTCCACCTATGTACACGGAATCCAGATTCCTGCTATTAACAATCATTAGGCAGAGGAAAATCACCAAGATCCCATTCGACTTCAGGGCTAACTCTTTGCTCATTTTGGTTTGTTGCCTTTGTGAAGGCTAGGAGATCCCCTACCTGTTCCCATGAGGTTATTGGGCCCCAAAAGGGGCCCTGAGGTGTATGGAGCAGATGGCTCTCCCATCCAACACTCAACTCACACTGAGCAGTGGTGGCATCTGCAGGTGGCCTTGTCTGTGTATGCAGCAAAAGGGTATAGAAATCTGTATTAACCTTGCCCCGCACTCGTTAAGGCTGAGGAAGGATGCACAGCACTGCTCTCCAACCTCACCACAGTCTTTGTGTTCCGTCAAGTGGGGTATAGCTCAGCTCCTCCCCTTTAGCCACCATCCCTGCAGCAAGGGTATAAATGGATGTTCAGGGGGTATTTTAGGGCCAGGATGCCTTACATCTTAAAAGGAAAAACAAACACCTCCCCTTGAGGGAAGAACTTAAATGTTGCATGTACACAGTTATTATCTCCTCCTATTTTTAGGAGAATTTTAAACTAGCATTTCCACCCAAGGCCCTTACATGGGTGTTACATCCGGTCAATGCTGCAGGTCTGAAACTCTGCAACATTTTCCTCCTTCTGGGACCTCACTTGTCAATAGCACCATCCTCCTGGGTAAATTCTCCCAAGCAAACGACTGCAACTGCAGCTGGCAGCTGATGCATTCAGAACAGAGATGCAAGCGAGGCCTCAGAGACCCGTGGAGGGGAAAGAGATACAAGAGAGGGGGAGAAGAAGGCTGGCATGCCTTGGAGTTGTGTAAGGCCCTACAGAAGGAACAGGAGATAAGAAGAAACCAGAAATCGGAGGGAAAGAGAGAGGAAAAAAAAAGAGGGAACAGGAAAGAGTGAATAAAGGAAAAGGCAGAGAAGAAAGAAGGGAAAAGAGCAGAGAGTAAAAAGAGAGGCAATGTCTAGTGACATTATTCTAGGCCTTCCATTGAGTCTATTTTATTTCCAGTTAACCTAGCATGCTCCTAGCCCAGCAAGGCCTCCTGGGGGCAACGATCGCTGGGGCTGCTCCCACTGCTCTTCACCTGGACTGGCCCCGATCCCTGCTTGCCAGAGGGCTCCACAATCTGGTAGAATAGAGAGCACAGGAGCCCCCTGGAAGCATTTTTGGATGAAGGGGGCAATGAGGACACGAGGAAAGAGGAATAACTGTTTCCTTTGTGAAGACAGGACTTCTGGGCTACAAACAGAAAGAGGACTCCAGGAGCCAGCCAGAAAGGGAATGGTGCTGGGAGTCAGGGCTGGGCAGGTGGAGGGAAGGGAAAAGGAAAAAAACTTTTCCTCCAGTAACGGGGACCTGCATAGGCAGAGAGAAGGAGGCTGAAGCACCAGCATGTGTGCAGAACATCGAAGTCAGTAAGTCTAGAGAGAAGCAAGGTGCAGATGGGGGGCAGAACTAAGCCATCTGAAGAGCCTGAGCTTCATTCTTTTGTCACCGGGGTACAGATATCCTGACCAGATGAATGTTGTCAGAATGTGACTCTAGCATCAGCTTGGAAGTGTGAGAGGGGACAGGTGGCTGATTTGAGGTCACGGTCACAGTATAGATCAGATACAAAGGGAGTGGGGTGGGGAGGAGGGGCAGTGCAGGTGGACGGGGAGGCGGCTCTGCAGGACTCCATCAGTGACTGGAGGTGGGATGAGGGAGAGGGAGGGGAGGATGGTTTCTGGGTTTCTGGCTGGGTTGGTGGCTGGGTGGATGGTGGTGCCACCTGGAGAGACAGAGAATACTCAGAGCCATGTTGCCCGAGTGCCTGGGATACACAGAGGGGATGTGCAGTGGGCAGAGGGAGGCCTGGAGGCCAGGCAGCACCCCGAGGGAGCCTGGCATGGGAAGGGGCCCTTGGGGATGAGTGAGGCCGTAGCCTTGCTTTTCTCAGCTGACTCCTTATCTGCCAACCTATTTCTCTCCTTTTCCCTGAGGAATCCTAGGGGGGTGATCTCTACTGGCGACCTTGGCTTTCCTCTCCTGTCACTTCCTTGTGTTTTCTCTGTGACTGGCCTCTGTTCCCACCACCTTTTTGGAATTGCTGTCCTGATGGTCACCAGTGCTTTCCTAATAGCCAAATTCAGTGGCCTGTCCTCAAGCTCCCCCGAATTCTTTGGCCACACAGATCAACCTCTAAGTCCTGGGAACTCCCTCCTTTGTGATTTTGGGGCGCTGTGTGCTGCAGGCTCTGCTTTTCCCTCCCATCACCCCATGGTTCTTCCTTCTCCTCTGACCCCTCCCTCTTCCATTTCCCCCACAGATCTGTCCACAGCCACACTGTCCATAGGAGCCTGCCACACCCTTTATCCAACTGCAGTCTCAACCCACCTGCAAAGGACCCCCATGTCTCCTGCCCGACGCCCTCTCTCCCGAGCTCCACAACCACGTCACCCATGTGCATTGGCATTCACCCTCTCTAAAACTGAATTTCCCACCTTCACTCCAAACTTGCTCTTCCTCCTGACTTCTTCCTCATTTCTATCAATGGAACCACAGTGTTCTTGGCCCTTCGGGTTGAAATTTCGGTCATCTTTGAATCCTCCCAATGTGTGTATCCCTTTACTCACAATATTGATTATTTATTGGCAGCTGAGTAATTGCCAAGTACCATGTTAGATGCAAGGGAAATAAATCCAAAGGGCATTGCGCACAGTCATAAGCAGGGTAGACTTGAGAGACACTTTACCGTGCAGCAGAATCCTCTGGGGAGCTCTTCACAATGTAGATTTCTGGGCATCACCCATCTACAAATTCAGACTCTTGAGGTGAAACCAGGAATCTGCAGTTAAAGGCTCCCAGGTGACTTGGGTTCAGGTGGCTTTCAGACCACTCATGGGGAAACACTACTTCAGGGGTGCCCCTTGCAGTAGTGCCTCTATCTCCTCACCTGCACCGACTGGACCAGGTGTCACCCACACTTTCCTCGGTATCTTGCACATCAGTCCCCTTGTATCCATTCTAAGACTCTCACCCCACTTCTGTCCGTGTTAACTCATGTTCATTCCCAACAGACTCATCCCCAGGCTCTCCCCCAACAACCCATCCTTTTCTGCAACCCCTCCACTACCCTCACACACACACCAGGCTAATCTTTCTCTTTCCAGTGTCTTAGACCTACTAGTGACTTCTTGGCCACCGTTGGTGCTCCTGTTGAATATAACCGCAGATGCCAAGGGCCACAGCCGAGGAAGTGGAAAATCTGCACGGGCCCAGTAAGGCTCTATCTAAAAGACAGAAAAGGGCCCATTTAGGAAGGAGTTGCCTTTCAACAGGCAACCAGGCACAGGCAGAAGAGACATTAGAGCTTGGTAACAAGGGACACACAGAGTTGGCAGCACAAAGGGCCTGGGCCTCTGAAGGTTGGATGACCAAGCTCATCATCCATCCAGGGATGACCGAGCCTGCGCCCTAGACTATCGGCCTCCCACAGCAGCCAGTCCATCTGCCCAGTAGTCCCTGGGCACCCAGGAATGCAGCCTACACGGCATGAGTGGGCGGGCTGGGGGTATGTGTGGCAGGAACAGAATTGGGGTTCTTGGGGAGGTTTTTTCCACTTAAAACTCTTTTTGTCGCCTACGTCTCCAGACATTTAAAGACTTCTGAGCTATTTTCAGACCTACTATGAAAAGAACTGAGGTGCTAGCAGTCAGACACCCATCGAACTGTTTCCTAAGAGGAGAACTGGCATGACTCACTTTTGATCTGTCAGCTTTGTATTGATTTTTCTGGCAAACTTTGTAGGTCTGCCCAGGGTTGACTCCACCAGGAGCGGCTACATTATAACCCACTGCGTCCAGAGTCGGTCATTACAAAGGCCTCCATCACAGGATCGGATTCTGCATTTCTTTTTGTGGGAATGTGGGAGGAGAGGAGGGAAACCACAATCCATAAAACCAAGGGTGTCCCTGGGCTTCCCCACTGCCTGCTGAAGGGAAGCCAGGCAGCTCTCTTCATGCCTCTCCTGGGCTGGGGACTGAGGGCTGCTTTTGGAAAGAGGGGCTGGTGGGAGCTGACAGAGGCCCAGAGGCAAACCAGTTCCACCCTGGCCTTTCCTCTACACTGGGAACTGGGGAGCCAGCGATTGGAGGCTCAGAAGGAGGATGGTGAGGTTTTATGCACAGTTTAAATATATTGCTATGTAATTTTCCAATTTTAAAACATGAGATCACTGATTATTCAGTAGCTTCCCCATTTTTTTACAAAGCCCTCCTGTGTGTATGTTTGTGTGTGCGTGTGTGTGTTTAAAGCCTTTTCAGTCAAACTGAGATATCCTACCGAACTTCCATTGTTCCTGAGCCCCCATGAGAATGTGTAGATGTGTGTCAGAGCTTTAGAGCCTGCAAGGAGCTCCTGAGTCTGAGGACTCACTCGTGCTGATATTTCAGGGAAGAGCTTGATGCCTAGAAACTGGAATGTGCAGATCTTACATATTCAGAGACTGGAGTGCTGGCCTCAGCAAACAATGCCAGGAGAAGAACCAAGAGGTGGAACCACGTCAACCAGGAGCCATGTTTCGCTGAGGGCAAAGCCATTTGCCAGGCCCTGTGCTGGCTGCCCTAGCCCTCAGTGCCTCCCCCCAACTTTCCTGTGGGTGCCCTCAGGTGAAACGGCCCCTCAGACAGCCCCTCAGGAGCAGGTTTGACATGTCACTGAGAGATGCATATGTGTGTGTGTGCCTGCGTGCATGTGTGTATCTATGTGTGTGTATGTGGGTCTCTGTGTCTGTGAGTCTGTGTGTGTGTGTGTGTGTGTCCATTATGTCTGTGTGCCTGGATGTCTGTCTGTGTGTTTCTGTGTGGCCATATGGATGTCTATGAGTCTTGTGTATATCTGTGTGTGCATGTGTGTATGTGTCTGTGTGTGAATCTCTGTGTCCATGTGTCTGAGTGTATGCATGTGGGTGTGTCTGTGCCTCTGTGTGTGTCTGTGAACATGGGGGTGGAATGGAAGGGGACAGCCTCACCCGTGGGGAGAAGGGGATGGAAACAGCTGCTCTCCAGGGCTCCTGATAGACATCACTTCCACAGAGAGGCTTTCTCTGCACTCCTTCCAATTTAAATTCTGCTTTCTGCCAGCCAATGTCTCTCTCTCGTGTTGTCTCACTGCATCCAATGCTTTTCCTTCTTAGCTGTTATTGTAATTTGTCATTTTTATTTATTGGGTGATGTCTGTCACCCCTGCTAGTCTGGAAGCTCCATGGATACAGGGATATTTTATCTCCAGTGCCCAACACAATGCCTGCCACAGAATAAATGCTGACAAATAATAAATGAAACGAGGTCAGAAGGGCCTTGTCATTGCCCTTCTGGATAAATTGCAGGTCCCTGCGGAGTCGATGTGACCTGGTACATAGCTGCATCAAGAGTCAGGAGTTTCAGGGCACCGACATCCTTAGCAAAGCCTCCCAGGCTGGAGACCTGTGACATGCTAGCCAGGCAATGCCACCAACAATGAGATTGGAATGGACAGCTTCCCTGAGAGGCACATTTCTGAATGACATCCAGAACTGAGGAAAGCTTGCCAGATATTCCCCTTGGGTAATGACTAATGCATGAACCAGTTCCCAGGTGAATAATGTCAAAAGGAATCACTATATAGGCCCCCAACCCCTCTGAGGCAGGGTTCAGTGGAAAGCACACACACTATTAGGCATCAGAGCAGCGGCCACTACATGCGCACACAGTTGGTCGGCAGGTATTACTTTATACTAGTTAGAGGGATAGGCTTAACATTAATTAATGTCTCATTGCTGATCCTCTAGCAAAACCTAAACCCCAAACCCAAACCTGAGCCCTTCATTTAAATGTATCCTCTGTGGCCAGCTCAGCACAATGAAGTCTGCATACCGATTCAGCCCTGCAGTTCACTGGCTGGATCTCAAATGAAGCTGGCAGCGCATGTGCTGGTGTGGGAAGAAGAGCTTGCAGTGTGCACTTGTCATCTGCCATGCACTAGCAGTGAGATATTGGGGACAACACGACACCTCTCTAGCCTTCAGGGAAGAGGTGACGCCTGAGCTAGGACTTGCGGGGAGAGGAGGGATATCAGAGGGAGGATGTGCTTCCTGATTCCTGGGGGCAGGACCAGGGATAGCTGCTGCCAGCATCAAACCTGCTCCAGGGGGCCAGCGTAGCCCCAAAGGGATAAAGGAGTTGAGGGTAGGCTGCTCCTGGGGCCCTCCTGAGAGGCACAGATGGACAAAAGTTGGGGACTGGGAGATGGCAGTAATCCAGACTGAGAGTGTGGCCAGACGCCCTGAGATCCCCGGACACAGGCAGGGCCTTTCAGCTCCAGCTCCAGCTCCTACGCTGGCAGTCTTAAGGCAAATTTCTCCCATTTCCATTTTTTTAAAATTTATTTTTCTAAATTTTAATTGTGATAAAATAGCAGAAAATTTACTATTTTAAGTGTCTAGTTTGTTGGCATTAAGTACATTTGCATTATTGTGCAACCATCACCACCATCCAATTCCAGAACCCTTTTCATCTTGCAAAATAAAAACTCTGTGCCCATTAAACAATAGTTCCTCATTCCCCAATCCCCTGTCCCTGGTTCAGTTTTCTATTCAATTTTATTACATAAGCACGTGTGTGTGTGTACCATTACCCAGTGGTACAGTGCAAAAAACTTACATAAATCTTCATTAAAATTCTAGGTCAGACATTTACTACTGTGAGAATTCGGTTAAGTAACACCATCTTTCTGAACATTTGTCTTCTCAGCTAAAATCTAAGGAGGAGGATGATGACGTTAATAGCTAACATTCACTAGGCACATGTCCATGCATTTCCCTTTCTCAAAAACCCTATAAAATAGATTCTAGTATAATTTTCACTGGTAGATGAGGAATCGGAAGCACAGAGATGTATCCCAAGGCCACATTTAACATCTACCTTAGAGAGAAGTTCACTGTGTAGAAAGTGCCAGGCACAGAGCCCATGCTCAAAAATGAGGGTTCCCGTTGCCTTTTTCAGGAGTCCTTACCAGGTGCGGTTTATATAGTCTATGTATGGAGCATCCTTTGTGCAGCAATGAGTCTAGAGTCATTGCATTTTAGTCTTCACCACAACACTAGAAGGTAGATATTTTAAATGTAGTTTCAAAGTGTGTTAATTTGTAATTCCACAATAGTTGAAATCAAAGAAATCAAACCTTACAGGGAGAACTCAAAACTCACATGACCACCGCCCTCTAAGCTCAGTCCCCACTCCAGAGTAACTACTCTTATTGCATTGGTGTACTGTATGTCTTCCCAGACCTTTCTATGAATTAATAGACACATCTTTATACCCAGAGAATTGAAAAATGCTTTTGCAGCTTGCTCTGTTCTGGAAACTTCTCAATATCACTCAGAGATATTTTTCCATATCAGTTCATAAAAATCAACCTCATTCTTTTTAACTGCACAGTGTGGTCGTATCAAAGTTTATTTAGCCACCTCCTTCTGATGATCAGTTACGGAGGTGGGCAATATCTTAATTTGGGCCTGGGTACCTTGTCCAAGGACATCTGACTGGCAAGTGTCAGAGCTGGGTTCTAGCCCCCTCGTTTCTGGCTCCAAAGCCAACAGCCATCACCATTATAGTATAAATCAGCACAAACATAAAGTCTGTTTTCAAGTCAGATGGAAACTCAGTAGTTACTGACTACATTTATTTGTTCAATGCTCATTTATTGAGCATCCACTATGTACTATAACCAGTGGTGGAGAATCTCCACCTTGAAGTGTCTCCCCTCTTGGCTTCCAACTCCATCTCATGCCTCCTGGCTTGTTGTCAAATTTGCTGGCCATCCCTCTTGCTCCACTGCCCCCTAAAATTTTACCTTTGTTCCCTTTTTGTTTCCTTACTTGGCACAGCTCCTGTGGGCCTTTCCATCCATGCCTCTGATTACTAAGTCTTCATTTCCAGGTCTCCCTCTCTGATCCAGCTCCAGACTCATGTTTCCAGCTGCCCCCAGGATACCTGCTCCTGCGTATCCCATAGCCATCTAAAATTCAACACGTCCAATTCTGGACTCATTCTCGCATCCCTGAAACCCACTCCTATTCCAATAAACTGCATCACTGCTTTGGGGTGGCCCAAGTTGAGTCTGCAGGGCTAACTTCGTCTTCTTACTCTTCTTTGTCCCACAAATTCATTAGTGAACCAGCTCCATTGGCTCAATTTCCTAAATAGTTCTGGGATCTGCCCTCTCTTCTCTAACACCACTGCCCTATCATAATTCAAGCCCCCAGCCCCTCTCCCTGAACTGGAACAAAAGCCTTCCCCTCTCCAATTCTCCAAGCTCCCAAAGCACCTCATCCATTCCGGTTATCCCTCATCTCAGCACTTGGAACTTACAGGTCTATGTCCTGTCGAGGCATGGGCCACATTCCAATCATCTTAATATCTCTGGTACATAAGTATTTAGACACAGTTTCCCTGAATGTTTGCTGAAGAAATGTTAGCACCAATGGCACTTCCAGAAATGCTAGATAAAACCACCAAGGTGTGTTATTTCAGGCCCTCACCTTTTACATTATGGTTTTAGGGAAAGTGTAGGAATAAGGACAGAGCAGAATGTCTGTTCCTACATCTGCATGTGTGCTGAAGCTGACTGAGCACTTCTTACTGTTAAACTCATTCCTCAGTGTTGCGGCTTAGCAGCATTACAAATAATATCATTTCCACTATCTCTGTGTGGTAGCTGTTGGTCTGTCATTCATCCTTGATTTTTGCATAGTAATTGCACATATAACAAATATATAAAATAGAGAACTAGAACTGGTAGCAAAAAGATATATTATTGCATTAACTGTGCTGCTTGCAAGTATGTTTTTATCTTCTCAACACCTCAACTGAGGATTGTATGTATTTTATAAAGTACCAGTACAGTGGTTGGGTCCTCACAGTGCAGGAAGCTCTGAGACTATTAAGATATCCCTTAATATTCACACAGATTTTTGTACCAATGACCACAAAATTATAGGAATAAAAATTAAACTGGCTCTTAGCTAAAGCAAAAAAACAAAAAAACAAACAAACAAAAAACCCCAGACTCTGTTTTTCTCATTTTTGTAAAGCAGATGTGATGCATCTGTCTGTTTTGTGTGAATTAAAAGGTCTAGACATGCTTTCTAAAGAACTCCAGAGATGTGACTATTTTCATTCCACAAGACAATAAAGAAACTCATGTCTCTCCCTTTAGAAACTGGGGTATATTCTTTCAGGCCTGACAATGTAGTTGGATTCAGGAAATACAGCAGTATTTGTCACCTAAATTTTCACTTTCAATTGGATAATTATTTGTTCAAGGCCAAAATAAATGCTTCCCAAGCTTTCAGGGTATTGGCTATTGAGTAATCTAACTCAGGTTTGGGAGATAACAGGTATGATTTTGTGAATGGCAGTTTGTTTCCAATGCATTTCTCTCCCTGTATCTATATTCATGAGTTTGCTTGTCTTCCCAACCACCCTTCCAGCAAACACTGAATGACAGTGGCAACATAGTGATGAGCAAAATAGACACAATCTGTGTCCTCATGGAGGCCAGCAAAGGCATTTAGCAGTTAAAAATTGGGTTTCTAAGGCTTCTTAACCATAGGCCGGGCACAGTGGCTCACGCCTGTATTCCCAGCACTTTGGGAGGCCAAGATGGGAGGATCAGTTGAGGTCAGGAGTTTGAGACCAGCCTAGGCAACATGGCGAAACACTGTCTCTACTAAAAATGCAAAAACTAGTCGGGCATGGTGGCGCGTGCCTGTAGTCCCAGCTACTCGGGTGGCTGAGGCAGGAAAATCGCTTGAACCTAGGAGGCGGAGATTGCAGTGAGCCGAGATCACACCACTGCATATTTTAAATGTAGTTTTAAAGTGTGTTAATTTGTAATTCCACAATAGTTGAAGACATGCATCATAAGAAATCAAACCAGGGTGACAGAGCAAGACTATGTCTCTAAATAAATAAATAAGTAAGTAAATAAATAAATAAATAAGATTTCTTAACCATTTGCTTAGATCCAAAATTTAAATCACGTTTATTTTACCTATGATTCCTCCATCCATCATTTGGCAAACGTTTATTCAGCATTACTTTGTCAGGGCCTGTGCTGGTGCTACAGAGATGAGGAAAACGTGGGCACAGTCCTGACCCTCAGGCAGCTTACAGTCAGCAGAGAAGACAGAAGAGTAAGTAGATACCATAATGCAATACGGAAAGTGCAGTGACAGTGATCTATATCTGGGTATACAGAGGAGGTGTCCCTGAGCTAAGCTGAAAGGATGAGTAAGACTTGGTTGCCTCAATTTCAGGAGGGTGGGCAGGAGCTAGGCAGATGTAGGTCACTTAAAGGAATGTCAAGAGATGAGGAGAGGGAGGTGGGGCCCTGGTCAGAGAGGCTTTAATGACCCTTATCCTGCATGGGATGGAAATTCATTGCATCCTGCATTCACGTGCTGGCAGATGGAGCAGGGTGAGATCGACTGAGGAGGAACAAGCCTGGCACAGAGGCCAGTTAAGGGGCTGCTGTGATATTCTGGCAGGAGACAATGAAGCCTGAAGGATAGTGGAGGGAGAATAGAGGACACAGATTTGGGAACATCTTGGAAGACTGAACGGCAGAGGTAGAATGGCATGCGGTGAAAGACAATGAAGATTCAAGGGGGACTCCCGGGTTTCTAGCATTAGTGATTGGATGGAAGATGGTGGCACCAACTGGACAGAAAGTACAAGGGGAATGGCGTTTGGTCATGTTGAACTTCAGGTACGTGTGGGACATTAAAAATGCAGATGTGAAGTTTTAAGGAGAAGTTTGGGTAAAAGGCAGTAATTTGGTAACCATTTGCACATGAGTTACTAAACTGGGTTTGAACCACCAGTAAATATTAAAAACATCACAAAAGATGGGTCTGCAGGAGTTACCCCTGTGTTTACTCTGAGAATAGTGATAATTGAATATTGCTGTTGAATTCAATTTTGATGGCATGCTTCCCTATGGGTGCCATTAGAGAGACTTCTTATCTTGGTACTAAGAATAGTTGGCTTTCTTCTGAGCAACAGAGTATACTTTTATCTTTTGTTTTCTGAAGTCCAAAAACTTTTATTTTTATGATTATAATATAGCTTAATATAATGTATTCATTTTTTAAAGCGTACAGTTCCACGGTTTTTAATATATTCAGAGTTCTGCAACCATCACATAATCAATTTTAGAACAATTTTATCACCTCCCCCAAAAATCCTGTCTCCATCATTTTATTCCTTTTTATTGCTAAATCATATTCCCCAGAATGGATATACATTTCATTTATCCATTCATCAGCTGATGGATGCGTTTAGCTAACAGACTCACTGTCAAATAGAAATGTCATGCAAACTACAAATGTGAGCTACATATATAATTTTATATTTTCTAGTAGCCACATTTTTTAAAAGTAAAACAGATGAAATTAATTTTAATAATATATTTCCACCAAATATATCCAAAATATTATTATTTCAACACATAATAAATATAAAAGATTATTGAGATATTTTACTTTTTTTGTTTTTTTTGTATTTTCACAGTAAAATATCATACGTCTTATCTTTTCTCATTTGTTCTTAATTTAGTCTATTTTATTATGTTTTATGCATCCTTCTTTGTAAATTGCCTTAATTAAAAATGGAAAATGCTGATGGCCTCAAGAAGAAAACTGCTGACAAAAAGAAGATAAGCTTTTCACTCAGAGCACGCAGCTAGTGAACTAACTGATTTGAGGAACTGAATATAAACCTGTCTCCTCAGAAGCTGTTGCCAACTCTCTACCTACCTCTCTCTGCCCCTTTTTCCCCAACACCTAACCTCAGCAAGCCTCTGCAGACATCACTATTTCTAGATATTTATTAAATAGTAGAAATGAGTACAGCTGAGTGTGACCAGTATCTAAAGGCACCAGAAAATAGGCTAGCTCCAACTGGTGTTAATTTATCTGGAAAACATTCAGTGATTTGGGAAAACAAAAACAAAAACAGAACACATGATTCCATGACCTCTCCTAAACGTAAGCAAGACAAACTACCCTCACTGCTTTAATTGTGTAATGAACTTCCTCAGACACCACAAGGTATGCTAGACATTCTTTCTCATCTCTCTGTCTTTATATATGCTTTGCCTTCCTCAAAGTGCCTTTCTCCCTTTCCTGCCTTACATGTCTCAAGACTCAGTTCAAATATCTCATTAGTGAAGACTTCCTCTATTCCTACTCCTGTAGGGCTTTGTTTACATCTTTCTTATTGCCATGACCACACGTGGGTGTCCATGCCCTGTACCAGGCTATAAGCACCAGCTCTTGGGTAGGAACCAAGCTGCCTTTATTTCTGTATTTCACACTTAGCTTAGACACTGGCACATAGTTGGTGCTTAATAGATTCTTGTTGATGAGTAAAGAAAGTGCAAGTCATGGGTACTCTTGGGTGCCAGGTAGTGTTTGAAGGGTATTCTGTGCATCTCTCATTTACTTTTCATAACCTTCTGAGGTTGTCTCCTCTGCTTGATAAAGAAGGTAAGACTTCTGATCATTAGAGAAATGCAAATCAAAACCACTGAGATACCATTTCACACCAGGCAGAATGGCTATTACTAAAAAGTCAAAAAATAACAGATGCTGGCAAGGTTGCGGAGAAAAGGGAATGCTTATATACTGTTGGTGGGAGTGTAAATTAGTTCAACAATTGTGGAAAGAGCTAAAAATAGAACTACCATTTGACCCAGCAATTCCATTACTGGGTATATATGCAGAGGAATATAAATCATTCTACCATAAAGACATATGCACGCAAATGTTCATTGCTGCATCACTCACAATAGCAAAGACATGGATTCAACCTAAATGCCCACCAATGACAGACTGGATAAAGAAAATATGGTATATATACACCACAGAATAACATGCAGCCATAAAAAAGAATGAGATAATGTCTTTTGTGAGGACATGGATGGAGTTGGAAGCCATTATTGTTAGCAAACAAACACAGGAACAGAAAACCAAATACCACATGTTCTTGCTTATAAGGGGGAGCTGAATGATGAGAACACATGGACACATAGAGGGGAACAACACACACTGGCGCCTACTTCAGAGTAGAGGGTGGCAAGAGGGAGAGGAACACGAAAAATAACTATTGGGTACTAGGCTTAGTACCTGAATGATAAAATAATCAGTACAACAAATCCCTGTGACATATAGATTTACCTATGTAACAAACCTTCACATGTGCCCCCAAACCTAAAATAGAAGGTTAAAAAAAGAAGGTGAGACTTATAAAAAGGATTAAGGAACTCACTCATGGCCATGCAGTAAGTTAGGCAGCAGAGCTTCAAAGATACCTACCTTTGAGGACTTCTAGTCTGTAAAAGATATAAACTTTCTTATATTTTTATAACAACCTCAAGAACTAAGGAAATGAATTGACTTCTAATTGGACAGAGTAAGGATAGGCCTTTTCTGCCAGAAGAAATTGTTTTCTCTCAGGCAAGTTAGAAATGAATACCACAGACAAATGTTGCATGTATTTGTATATATCGTATTGCATATATACTATATATATAGTATCTATATATTGCAATACTATATATATTGTATCTATATATTGCAATATATTATGTTGCATGTATTTGTATATATCGTATTGCATATATACTATATATATAGTATCTATATATTGCAATACTATATATATTGTATCTATATATTGCAATACATTATGTTGCATGTATTTGTATATATTTGTAAAATATATACAATATTATATATATGTTTGCTATCATTGCTGTGGATGAATGTCGGGGAACTGAGCAAGGCACCAGGATTCATTGAACAAGATTAAAAAACTAGCAACCCATTAGATTACTGTGAAATTGAAATAATTTTACATTAAGAACTTTAAAAACATTCTGCTTGGACTTTTTTGACTGCCTGACACATTCAAATTCAAATCAAACTCCAAATCACTACTTACCTGTTAAAGCAATTAATTTACTCTCAGAATCGAAAAGCTTTGCCGAAACTTTTAAAGGTCCAGTTCATTCGTTCATTACTATCAGGCTGTAATATCACATATAATTTTCAAAGATGACATGCTAAGCATGCAAACTGATTTATGGTCATCAGCTGATGTGCTTTTAAAATAAACTCCTATATACTTTATGGAAGGACAACAGAGAAGGAATTCATGAATTTGCACACTGATTGATTACTAATGAAACAATTCCACATTTCAGATTCCTCCATGTACCTTGTTTTTCCTTGACATCAAAGACTTCGGTTCCAAGTGCTACTATGTCTTTTCATTCAAATGTTTTGTCAAGAATATTTTCTTTCCAAATGGGAAAGAAAGCTGTCATAGAATAAGTGGAAACGCTGAAAAATGCGCAGGTGCAGGAGTGCCCTATCTAACATGGTCGGTATACACCGAACATCAGGGAATATTTAAAAGCTCAGTGCTTTAGTATCAGGTTTTATTTAGCTTCCACTCAACTAATTACAGTTCACCTTGGACATTCTATAAAAATTTAAAAGACAACTAGTTGCTTGGTTTAAACATAGGCAGGCACTGGATTTTCTACCAGAAAAATTTTGAACTTATTAATTCTTAGTGCTGTCTCATAAAATGATGTAGACTCACTTTTCTGTTGAGGAAACGTGGGGTATGACATAGCTTTGTAATTTTTGGTTAAAATGTCATTTGTATCATGCTAAAACTATTTTTCTTTGCTCTCATCTTTTTTTTCCTTCATATCCTTCTCTTTCTACAGAAAACATTAAGTAACTTACGAATAGAATAGTAAAAATGGAAAAATACAGAGAGATTTTTTTTTTATAAGAAATTCTTTCTGATGTGTTGGCTGAGCTGGGATTGAAAGGTGGTTGCCTGGTAAGCTTGAATCAGTTTTTGTGTTAATGTGATTTGAAAACAGGTTGTGAGGACAGGAGGTGTGAGGGCCAAAGGTACTGTGATGTTCTCTATCTTGGCTCCTTCCAGAAGAAGAAGAAGAAGAAGAGAAGTTATCTCACTCTCTGGGAACCTTATATTCTAGAGTTCCCTTTCCTCCTGGGTGGTAATATTCCCATACAGAAGATTCCTGCAATTGAACTACAACTCACCTTGATACATATTGCCATATTTGACACTCACAAGAACACTGTGAGAAGATACACAGATTACACATGGTTGATCAGATGTTTTTTAGTGGAAGAACCCATGCCTCCAGCTATTTCCTTTAAAAAGATATTTTCAGTTGTTATAAATATAGGATCAGAGAAATGTAGATATATAGAGCATAGAATCCTACAAACTATTAAAATATAAATTTAATTTTGAACTTCCTGGGACCAAACCAAATTGAGGCCAAGTCAATGACATGGTTCATATTTGTAAGGACCAAGAATGAAGAAACTTCAGTGAAACAAAACTTTAAGGACATAAATTTGATATTTCCTGATGGGTCATCACAAACGGGGCAACTTATGCTGGCCTTAACAATATCCTTACAATAATCATCTTAAAGAGGAGGGGGAAAGTTTAGCATAACATAATGTTATGATTTGGATGTGTTTGTTCCTGCCAAAACTCATCTTAAAATTTAATTGACAATGTACCAGTGGTGGGAGGAGGTGCCTTTAGGAGGTGATTAGGATGTTAAAATAGATTAATGCCTTTCTCTTGATACTGCGTTAGTTTTCCTGGAAATGGATTGGTCTCTGAGTGAATGGGCTATTCTAAAGAAAGATGTCCTCTTATATTTACCCCTTTTCAAACACACTCGCTTTCCCTTTTGTTTCTCCGCCACACTGTGACGCAGTATGAGGCTCTCACCAGAAGCCAACCAGATGCCAGCATCATGGTTCTTGACGTTCCCAGCCTCTAGAGTCATAAACCCAATAAAACTCTTTTCTTTAAATTACCCAGTCTCAGGTATTCAATAAATTACCCAGTCTCAACCATTATAGCAACACAAAATGGACTAAGATATACAACTTTCTTTCCTCTGTGTATAAAGAGAATACTTTAAAAAATTGAGCACGATAGATTTTCCTCAGTGCAAATCACCACCAGAGAGTAGGTCAGGCCCTTACAAGAAGGCCTAACTGGGTTCTAGGTGACTCTAATTCACTTTAGAAGTAACAATCAGCTTGCTTATCAAGGAACAGAGGCCCCTTCTTCATTCTTGCAAAAACATGGCACTAAACTAAAAAGAGTTAAAAGTTTGTTTTTTAATTTAGTATTTATGTGTCATATGTCAAGAACTTTGCTAAATATTGTACATGTCCTAGAACATTTGATCTTCCCAATTGCTGTATTACAGATGAAGATATTGAAACACAGAATGATTAAATGGTTATTTTTGCCCAGGACAACAAAAGTGCAAAAGAACAACTGGGATTTGAACCCAGATCATTTAATTTCTGATGCTAGGCTCCTTCCACCATGCTGATTAATGTTTCTCTACAGCAATCATTATCAAAGAAAGGCTGATAAGAGAGAGAATATAATACATTATCATTTACAACAAAACATAGATTTCAAGGCACAAGAACACCACGTATATCCTAAAATAATAAAAGAAAAAAATCTTCTTGTACAACTCATCTTGGAAGCTTGACTACATGCACCCTGCATCTTTTTTCTACATGTGGGAAGGATGCCATTTCAGAAAATATAGATTCCACTGAAATGTGAAAGAGGTAAAGTCAGCCAACAACGGTCCTAAGTTGTAACTGAAGAGCCATCAGCAAGCAGGCTCAGCAACCCTAACATTCTAAAGCCAGACCTCCTGTTTATTAGGCTATGTGGTCTAGTGGAAATGCAAAGATTTTAGAGACAGATAGGAGTGTAAGGCCACTACTGGCATTAACTAGCTGTGTGACCTCATTTAATCTTTCCAATTCTTTCTTTTCAGTCCTCCCTTTCTTTTTCACTAAAGGGAATATGCATCTTGTTGTGGAGGTTTGAGATGGTGTATCAAAAGTGCATGGGTTAGTAGATGCTCACAAAATGATTATTATTGTTGTTATGGTGATTATGTGGATGCCAAGGAGAAAGACAGCCTGTATGATTAATGACAATTTTTTTTTTTGTTTGAGCTCATGGCGTTCAATGAAACTTTAATACCAAATTATATCTAATGTACTGGCATGCATTGTGGGGAAACAAGATGGATAAACACCAAGTCCCTGCCGTCGGGAACTTTACAATCCATAAATAAAATAATTATATGGAGAGTTTGGAAGCAGTTCAGTTTGTTGGCAGAAACGGCTCAAATAAAACAGTAATGGAGATAAGGTCATAAACGTCAGCTGAGGCCTGTTGCAGGTCTTGAATGCCAGGAGGCAGAGTTCATTCTCAACTTGGCAAAATTCTGTGAGCAGAAAAGCGATTAAAAAATCCTAATTTTTATTTAGGTAGCTTTATCAAGTGAAGAAAGTGGTGGCAAGGAGTCTGGCTAATGATGTGGTCCAGTGTGAGAAGAGCATGAAGTAGGAATTGTTTTTCCAAGATTGGTGGAAGAATTGAGCTGGTTCTCTGCTTTCCCTCTTGGAGTCTTTCTGGGACCCCAAAAGGAAGTAGAAGATAGTTGGCTGAGGTTGAAGGTGGTTTGTATGGAATAGGGCAAAACTGACTGACTCCCTGGAAGTTAACCACTCAGTGGCATGAGACTGCCCAATCAGGGTCTGTAAAACTTCCTTGGGTCCAGGTCCCATCATGTTGCCCAAACGGCAAAGAAAAATAGTTCTCATTAGATTCCAGATTCCTAGTCTTTCATGCCAAAAAAAAAAAAAAAAAAAAAAACCTGGTACTCCAGAATTGCATCTTGATGAAATATCTAATTAAATGCCTACGCCTAATAATGGTTTAGTAATGTGATATAACTCCAATTCTTTTTCTTTAATGATATTCTACTTAGAATGTTATTAGTATTTTCAGGATTTATTTTAATCATTAATCTTTAACATACAGGATAGGAAATGAAAATAGCAATTCTATTGAATGCTAATCAGTAATTTGAAAAGATTTCCTGTGACTAAGTTAAAAAATATCTTATTAATGTATTATACGATTTGTTACAGAACTGCACATCCTTCAGTGAGTACAGCATGATTTTGAACACTGGGGAGGTGATTCAGTAAATAAGCAGAGGAAAAATATAACAGCGGTAAGTAATGTATTTAAGGTTGTTCATCAAAGTGTCTGACATAATAGTAAGCGCCCCGAATAACAGGTGTTATTATTTTGAAATCCATTTGAATACACTTTCTTCTCCAATTTGTATTTGCTAAATTAGCTCATACTTTGAACATAAAACTATTTCGGCTAAAATAAGCTAAGTGTATTGTAAGTCTGTAGAAATGAGTCATCTAAGTTCATTACACCAAAGAAAAAACTTTATCATCTACAGGACAATATATACAATGATGCTAGCTTTTCAGCAAGATGAAACCCTGACTCACTAGCTTCAGTTACATTCACAGTACTGTATTTATTAAAGGATGGGGTGTGCAGAAAAGTACACTTACCTATTTTTGGAAAGTTCCCAGCAACCAGGTTAAAATAGTTCTTCTTAAACTCATTAAAATAACTAGAAAACTCTCTTTCCTAAGCGTCATGATTAATCAAGGCTTAACTAGACTTGAAGATTTTTTTTTTTTTTTTGAGACAAAGCCTTACTCTGTTGCCTAGGCTGGAGTGCAGTGGTGTGATCTCAGCTCACTGCAACCTCCGCCTTCCGGGTTCAAGTGATTCTCCTCCCTTAGCCTTCCAAGTAGCTGGGATTACAGGCGCCTGCTACCACGATCAGCTAATTTTTGTATTTTTAGTAGAGACAGGGTTTCACCATGTTGGTCAGGCTAGTCTTGAACTCTTGACCTCAAGTGATGTGCTGGCCTCAGCCTCCCAAAGTGCTGGGATTACAGGCGTGAGCCACCAAGCCTGGCCTAGACTTGATTTCTTTCTTTTTTTTTTTTTTGAGACAGAGTCTCGCTCTGTCGCCCAGGCTGGAGTGCAGTGGTGCGATCTTGGCTCACTGCAACCTTCTGCCTCCTGGGTTCAAGCGATTCTCCTGCCTCAGCCTCCTGAGTAGCTGGGATTACAGGCGTGTGCCACCACACGCAGCTAATTTTTGTATTTTTAGTAGAGAGGGGGTTTCACCATATTAGTCAGGCTGGTCTCGAACTCCTGACCTCGTGATCTGCCTGCCTCGGCCTCCCAAAGTGCTGGGATTACAGGTGTGAGCCACTGCACCCAGGCAGATTTCTTTCATGGCTTGTGATTCTTCAAAACATATCTTAAATTCCTTTGACTGGTAGGGGCAAAGAGTAAGAAGATAGGAAAAATTTAAAAGTAGGTCATCCTAAAATGTTTTGGAGTTTCCTAGGGCTCTAAAATAAAACAATGCCCATTCCTCTTAATTCTCTTAAATATATGTGTGTATTTATGTACATACACTTAAATAGACATAGATAGGATATAAAGTCTAACTGCAGAAAATTGCAATGTGATTGGAACACTTGACATATTAAAAGGAGGACTCTCGAGATTGAATTAAGAGTGGTTAACAGGCCTCGCTGAATTAATTTGCATACATTTTCTAATTTAGCAAACTGAAGAGAAATCATCTTCATAGGTTTCTTGTCCATGTCATGTAGCTGGTTTTGCTTGGATGACAGTAAATCAGTCATTTGATTCCATCAAATCAGGCAAAGTATCGAACAGGTTAGTAAAAAGAAAAATAATTAGGAAAAGAAAAAAGGGCAGGGTGTTTCAGCTGATCAATTCACACAGCTGTCCCCAACAGACTCCAGTATAGGTTGTTGAAGCATACATTGTAAATTCAGTTCTTCATTTTTTAATAATCTTTGTATGTTTCATACTTATCGTTCTTTTTATAATCTTATAATTTGTATCCAATTATACAATTTATTATTTGTAAGGGCTCAACAGGGTAGAGACAAATGACACTTTGAGGCATTACCTAGGGTACAAATACCATTTTTAAAAAGGAATGGAAGCTTTCCAGAGACAATATACCTTCTGTGACAGACATTAGTGAACTCATCAGCTTTTCCTGTTCTCTCTCCTCCAGCTACGTGGTGATGCTACTCTTCCTGACTCCCTCAAAGTTAGGAGTGGCCATGTGACTAATTCTGAATACTGGGTTGTGGCCAACCAGACATGTATCGCTGCTGGCTGGAGCTAGTATGAAACTCTCCAGCTCCCCTTCCTATTGTGGTGACCACAGATATCTCAGATGGTTGAGGCCCTGTCAGCGGGTCTCTGGGTGTGGATGATAGGAGCAGGGCGCCCTGCCAAACTGGGGTGGGCCTGGAGCAAGAGTGAGGAATAACCTGTATTATGTGAAACCGCTGAAGGGTGAGGGTTGTCAGCACTGCATAATCTAGCCTGTCCTAACTAATATACGTCCCTTGCTTGGAAAATGCAGAGTCCAGGTCATGAGTTTTAACAAAGATACAGAAACAAAATATGCTGGGTGGCACAGTGAAATTTATTTGTCTTTATGATTTACACATAATAATTAAACACACAACAGAAAAAACACTGTCAAGATGGCCATATGTAGCTTAGGAAATGACTGGTCCCAATGCAATCATACAAATGTTCATTCAGCATAAAAATGAGTTTCTTTTTAATGGTTTTAATCTTTTTTTTTTCAGTCCCCAAGGCTTGTACCACTCAGTACAAATGTTTTTGCTACTGGGTTATCATCAGGCACATGATGTTTACCAATTCCCAGGAAATGAATAAAATCAACAGAAACATCCTGTGACAACAGAGCACACTTTCATAGAAATGAAATTGATGAGCTTATTACAGTTTGGATCAGTTCAGCTATTAGATCTACACATAAAACATAATATTAACAAATTACATTTGTATTAAGTTTTTATTTAAAAATATTTATCACACTTTTTTGTGCAAGGGTTCCATTGTTTTCTTTGGTTTTAAACACGATAGATCTATTTTACCTAAATATATATAGTTCTATTTGTACCAAACATCAAAAATCAAAAAAACAAAATTTCAAAGGGTAAAAATGGAATTATTGCTTCAATATAAAAAAGGCCTAGCCCATTTGAGAACTACTGCCATTATTGCTTTCCTATTTGGAAAACTATCCTGGAAATCAAGGAATGTACCCCATAGCTCCCTGCAGAAAGTATAATTTGGTTGCACATTATCATCATATTAATATGACCCTACCTTCACCAAAGCTATCCTGATCTTGTCCTTAAAAAACGAAACAAAGCAAAATAGCATAAATAAATAAGTTTACCTAAGGGGATACAATAAATAGCCTAGTATACTAGATAGGAATAAAGAATATTGTAACATAAAGCCCTTCAGTGCTGTACAATTAAACAATAGCTTTGGATTTTCAAGGTCTCTAAACCTTGAAAATCCATTTCATAACACAGTTTTATTGCTGGTATGCAGCTGACAGAACAAGAGAATACACTTCTTTTGTTCTCCTCATCTGAGAGTGAATGCACAGCAGACACAACTGTCAATTCTGCCTTTTGGGAATTTACCTGGGCATGTACCATTGTCAGTTTTTGACCTCTGCCTAATTGTAGGGCAAAATCTTAGGATTAAAAATATCCAAATATTCCTTCAATTCCTAGTGGTTTCTTGGTCTCCAGAATAGTTAAAAACAGAGAGGAAATTAGACTCAAAAGTTTTGCTGCCTTCTTTTCTTTGCATCCATCGCATCCAGAATGGGCTGTCTTTTCGCAGTATATCTCTGACGAAGTTCTTCTATCTCCCGTTCCATCATAGGGTCCAGTGCTTTTAACCGCATCTGTAGTTCTTCTAAACTTAGATTTTTCAACTAGATATAGAAACAAAGATATCAATACAATGAAATTATCCACAACACTTTAATGTCTAATGAGTTTTAACATAAATATTTCAGCAAATTCTTTACATCATCTTTGAAGTATGGTTCAACAATTAAAACAGGAATTTCTTCCTTGAAGAACTCAGAGGTCATATCTTGCAAGAACCTCAAGTAATCTGCAATGAAACAATCCGATCCTCTGCCTTTAATAAAGGGCAAATGAGAAAAATACGCTGATGAAATTTGTAAAAAGGTACAAAGACAAATCCACCACTGCCAACAAACAGATTTTCAGAATATGTTCCAGGTATATTCACTCTAACTTTTTACATCTTTGCCAGCTACCGAGTGCTACAATAATCATGAATACTTGCAGAGATCACCCGAGAATGTGACAAGACTGAATAAAGGTTAAATTAACCATTCTATCCTCCATTTTACTAAATGCTTAATACAGAAGATGACTGTGGTAGGGGGCCGGAAGTAAGGCTGAATAGGCCTGGTGGGGCCCCAAAAGCAGGAAGCCATGATCAATTCTGGAGTAGGACAGTTATGTAAGAGTAATCCAGATTTGGTTTTCTTTTCTTCTTCTTCTTATTTTATTTTTTTTGACATAGGGTCTCAAACTTCTGGGCTTAAGAGATCCTCCTGCCTTGACCTCCCCTCAGTAGCTGGGATGTGCCACTGCACCCAGCTCAGGCTTGGCTTTAAAATGATAAAACTTGCAACTTACTTTTTGTTTTAAGATAACTGCTTCTGGTTGTTTTATGAGTCAAGCTAGGAAAAATACTCATTACTTGTAGTCATCCAAAGTAGCATTTCTCAGCAGATCCTTTTACTCGCCATCCCTGGCCCTATCGTGACTTCTGCTTCCAAAAACCAAATTCACTCTTAGCTGAAAAAGACTCTGAGGATACTGAAAAGAATGAGTCATAGACTCTCTGAAGGAAATTCAAAAAAGGAGTTCGGAAAATATTTTGAGAAATGACAGTGTTATGGAGAAGAGTATGCAGGCTTCCATGATGATGACTTTGAAGGTGAATGCCACTCACTTCGGTGCATAAGAAGTTCTGGTATGTATATTAATAATCAGCCCTGTTATTTTGTAGTCATATGTCATGAAAGAACCTAGCTTTTAATATTATGCCATAAAAGATGCATTTATATATCATATATAGTATTATACACTTTCTTCATGGATTTTTAATCCAAGTAGTGATCTTGCATCTGTTACATGCTCAGTACTGTTCAAATCACTGTGGGGATACAGAATAAGACAAACAGGGAAACTCCAAACTTTGAACTGTACACATCGGTACTGGCCACATTGAAAGGCCAATGTATACCGTAACACAACCACATTTCCCAAGAAAGACATGCCCAACTATGTCTATGTAGGATCCAATTCCATTTCTGTGTTCTTCAACATCATCTCTATTTCAGCCCATGTTAATCTTTCCCATGTCTAAATTTCTATGTAACACTCATAATTTAAACAACACAATTTAGTATTTGATTCTAAATCATGTGCTATTTTATAATTGATTTTTATGCATGAGTTTCATGTCCCTAGATATTCCAAAAAATACTTAGACTTTAGAGACTGTACATACAACAAGAAACTATCCTACTATACTGCAAATAACATGACGTAAAGGTAGATAGATAAATATGAATAAGAATACATGACCCAAAGGAGTGGGTTACTCTAAGATTAGAAGAAATAACATATTATATAAAGCAATTATCATTACTTTAATTCTGAATTAAGATATTCCTGTAAATATCTTGTACTACTTTTACTGGGGCAAACTGCCAATAAGTTTATAAATATTGTATTGCAGTAATAGACTGAACTCAGAAAAAGAAGCTACTTAGAAGAAAAATTTTCTTCCTTTAACAGATTTTTATATTTTCAATACGTAAAATTTGTGAAAAACAGGTCTGTGATATTAGAGAACCATTATCTAACATTATTAAGGAATTAGGTGTTCATGTAAGTAAATTAATGAAGTACCTAAATCTTAGTCCTTTAAGTGATAAAACTTTGTCTCAATATCACATACACACACATATACACACACACATATACACACACAGACATGCACACACACATGTATTTACATATGCTCTTTTTTGGTTCTATGTGACTTTTAGGATTTTTTTCTAATTTTGTGAAAAATGATGTTGGTATTTTGATAGGAAATGCACTGAATCTGTAGACTGCTTTGGGCAGTAAGGTCTTTTTCATAATATTGATTCTTCCAATCCATGAGCATGGGATGTATTTCCATTTGTGTCATGTATGATTTCTTTCAACAGTGTTTTGTAGTTCTCCCTGTAGGGATCTTTTACCTTCTTGGCTAAGTATATTCCTAGGTAATTTATTGCTATTACTATTATTATTATTAATTATTTTACAGCTATTGTAAAAGGGGTTGAGTTCTTGATTTGATTCTCAGCTTGGTCACTGTTGGTATATAATAGTGCTACTGATTTGTACACACTAATTTTGTAACCTAAGACTTTACTGATATGGTTTGGCTGTGTCCCCATCCAAATCTCATCATGAATTGTAATCCTCATAATCCCCATGTGTCTAGGGACAGACCTGGTGGGAGGTGATTGGATCATGGGGGCAGTTTCCCTCCATGCTGTTCTAGTGATAGTGAGTGAGTTCTCACAATATCTGATGGTTTTATAAGGGGCCCTTCCTTCTTCAATCTCACTCTGCTCTCCCTTGTCACCACGTGAGAAGGTCCAGGCTTGCTTCACCTTCACCTTCCACCATGATTGTAAATTTCCTGAGGCCTCCCCAGTCACATGGAACTGTGAACCAATACACCTCTTTCCTTTGTAAATTACCCAGTCTTGGGTATTTCTTTATAGTAGTGTGAAAATGGATTAACACAGTTAACTGGCACTGAGGTAGTGAGGCACTGCTATAAAGATACTTGGAAATGTGGAAGCGACTTTGGAACTGGGTAATGGGCAGAGGTTGGAATAGTTTGGAGGGCTCAGAAGAAGCTAAGAAGATGTGGGAAAGTTTGGAACTTCCTAGAGACTTGTTGAATGGTTTTGGCCAAAATGCTGTTAGTGATATGGACAATGAAGCCCTGGCTGAAGTGGTCTCAGACGAACATGAGAAACTCACTGGGAACTGGAGCAAAGGTCACTCGTGCTATGCTTTAGCAAAGGGACTGGTGGCATTTTGCCCCTGCCCTAGAGATCTGTGAAACTTTGAACTTCAAAGAGATAATAGGGTATCTGGTGGAATAAATTTCTAAGCAGCAAAGTGTTCAAGATGTAACATGGGTGCTCTTAAAAGCATTCAGTTTTATGGATTCACAAATAGATGGTTTGAAATTGGAACTTATGTTTAAAAGGGAAGCAGAGCACAAAAGTTTGGAAAATTTGCAGCCTGATGATGTGATAGAAAAGAAAAACCCGTTTTCTGGGGGAGAAATTCAAGCCTGCAGCAGAAATCTGCATAAGTAATGACGAGCTGAGACAATGGGGAAAATGTCTCCAGGGCATGTCAGAGATCTTGCCAGCAGCCCCATTTCATCACAGGCCTGGAGGCCTAGGAGGAAAATTAGTTTCATAGGCCAGGCCCAGGGGCCCTGCTACTCTGTGTAGCCTTGAGACATGGTACCCTGCATCCCAGCCATTTCAGTTCCAGTCATGGCTAAAAGGGGCCAAGGTACAGCTCGGGCCATGGCTTCAGCTCAAGCCTTGGTGGCTTCCACATGGTGTTGGGCCTGCGAGTGCACAGAAGTCAAGAATTGAGGTTGGGAACCTCTACCTAGACTTCAGAGGATGTAATGGAAATGCCTGGATGTCCAGTCAGAAGTTTGCTGCAGGAGCAGAGCCCTCACAGAGAACCTCTGGTAGGGCAGTGCGGAAGGGAAATGTGGGGTTGGAGCCCCCAAAAAGAGTCCCCACTGGGGTGCTCCCTAGTGGAGCTGTGAGAAGACAGCCACTCTCCTCCAGAACACAGAATGGTAGATCCATTGACAGCTTGCACCATATGCCTGGAAAAGCTGCAGACACTCAACACCAGCCTGTGAAAACAGCTGAGAGGAGGGCTGTAACCTGCAAAGCCACAGGAGTAGTGCTGCCCAAGACCATGGGAGCCCACCTCTTGCATAAGTGTGACCCGGATGTGAGACATGGAGTCAAAGGAGATCATTTCGGAACTTTAAAATTTAATGGCTACCCTGCTGGGTTTCAGATTTGCATGGGGCCTGTAGCCCCTTTGTTTTGGCCAATTTCTCCCATTTGGAATAAGAGCATTTATCCAATGCCTGTACCCCCACTGTATCTTGGAAGTCACTAACTTGCTTTTGATTTTACAGGCTCCTAGGTGGAAGGGACTTGCCTTGTCTCATATTAGACGTTGGACTTGGACTTTTGGGTTAATGCTGGAATGAGTTAACACGTTGGGGGACTGTTGAAAAGGCATGATTGTATTTTGAAATGTGAGGACATGAGATTTGGGAGGAGCCAGGGGCAGAATGATATGGTTTGGCTGTGTCCCCACTCAAATCTCATCTTGAAGTGTAATCTCCATAATCTTGGTTTGTAATCCCCATGTGTCTAGAGAGAGACCTGGTGGGAGGTGATTGGATCATGGGGACAGTTTCCTCCATGCTGTTCTCATGATAGTGAGTGAATTCTCACAAGATCTGATGGGTTTATGAGGGGCTCTTTCCCCTTCACTCTCTACTCTCTCCTGCCACCATGTGAGAAGGTCCAAGCTTGCTTCACCTTCACCATCTGCCATGATTATAAGTTTCCTGAGGCCTCCCCAGGCACGCAGAGCTATGAATCAACTCGATTTTTAAAAACATATTGAGACTTGTTTTAGGCCTATCATATGGTTTATCTTGGAGAATGTTTCATTTTGGATGAGAAGAATGGATATTCTGCAATTCTTGGGCAGAATGTTCTGTAAATATTTGTTATGTCCATTTGTTCTAGAGTGAAGTTTAAGTCCTGTCTTCACTGACTTTCTGCCTCGATGATCTGTCTAGTGCTGCCAGTGGAGTGGTGAAGTCCCCCACTATTACTGGGTTGCACCTATCTCTTTTCTTAGATTTAAGAGCAATTGTTTTATGAATCTCAGAGCTCAAGAGTTAGGTGCATATTTATTTAGGACTATATCTTCTTGTTGGATTGATCCTTTTATCATTACATAATGTCCTTCTTTGTCTTTTTTTTTTTTTACTGATGTTGCTTTAAATTCTGTTTTATCTGAAATAAGAATAGCTACTCCTGCTCACTTTTACTTTCCATTTGCATAGAATATCTTCTTCTACCCCTTTGAGTCTATACAAATCCTTGTGTTAGGTAAGTCTCTTAAAGACAGCAGATATGTGGTTTGTAATTTTTTATCAATTCTGCCAACCTGTATCTTTTAAGTGGAGCATTTAGACCATTTACATTCAACATTAATACTGAAATGTGAGGTACTGTTCCAGTCATCACGTTGGTTGTTTTCTAGATACTCTGTTTTCTTCATTGTGTTATTGTATTACAGGCCTTGTGAGTTTTATGCTTTCAAGAGGTTCTATTCTGGTGCATATCTACCTTTTGTTTCATGATTCAGAACTCCTTTTAGCATTTCTTGTAGGGATGCTCTGGTAGTCACAAATTCTCTCAGCATTTGCTTGTCTGAAAAAGAATTTATTTCTCCTTCATTTATGAAACAGTTTTTCTGGATACAAAATTCTTAGTTAACAGTTTTCCGTTTAAGGAGATTAAAGATAGGACCCCAGTCCCTTCTGGCTTGTAAGGTTTGTGCTGAGAAATCTGCTGTTAGTCTGATAGGTTTTCCTTTACAGGTTACATAACGCTTTTGTCTCACTGCTCTTGGTGACATCCTTTTTGCAACAAATCTCCTAGAAGTTCTTTTTTAATTAAAAAACTTTTTTTTTTGTGGGTGCATATCGGGTACCTGAAATGTTTTGATACTGGCATGCAATGTGAAATAAGCACCTCATTGAGAATGGGGTATCCATCCCCTCAAGCATTTATCCTTTGAATACGATCCAATAACACTCTTCAAGTTATTTTAAAATGTACAATTAAGTTATTGTGCTGTTGTGCTATCAAATAGCCGGTCTTATTCATTCTTTTCATTTTTTATTTTTTTTGATAGAGTCTACTCTGTCATGCAAGCTGGAGTGCAGTGGTGTGATCTCGGCTCACTGCAACCTCTGCCTTCTGGGTTCAAGCAATTCTTGTGCCTCAGCCTCCCAAGTAGCTGGGATTATGGGCATGTGCCATCACATCTGGCTAATTTTTACATTTTTAGTAGAGATGGGGTTTCACCATGTTGCCCAGGCTGGTCTCAAACTCCTGACCTCAAGTGATCTGCCTGCCTTGGTCTTCTATTTTTTTTTATACTCATTAACCATCCCTACCTCCCCGTCACTGCCTTCCCTGCCCCACTGCCCAACTACCCTTCTTTGCCTCTGGTAACCATTCTTCTACTCTCTATGTCCATGAGTTCAATTGTTTTGATTTTTAGATCCCCAAAAAATGAGAATACATGATGTTTTCTTTCTGTGCCTGGTTTATTTCACTTACCATAGTGATCTCCAGTTCCACCTAAGTTGTTGTAAATGACTGGATCTCACGATTATGACTGAATAGTACTCCATTGTGTATATGTACCATATTTTCTTTATCCATTCATATTTTGATGGACACTTAGGTTGCTTCCAAATTTTAGCTATTATAAATAGTGCTGCAACAAACACAGGATGCAGTTATCTCTTTGATACACTGATTTCTTTTCTTTTGGATACACACCCAGCAGTGGAATTGCTGGATCATATAGTTTCTAGGAGTTCTTTGAGCTTGTTATATTTGAATATCTACATCTCTAGCAAGGCCAGGGAAATTTTCCTCAATTATTTCCTCAAATAAGCTTTCCAAACTTTTTGCTTTCTCTTCTCCCTCAGGAACACCAATGATTCTTAGGTTTGGCCATTTTACATAATCCCATATTTCTTGGAGACTTTGTTCATTTCTTTTAATTCTTTTTTCTTTATTTTTGTTTGATTGGATTAATTTGAAAGCCTTGTCTTTGAGCTCTGAAATTCTTTCTTCTACTTTGTAGAACGAAGCCTACTTTTAAAACTTTCCACTGCATTTTGTAATTCTTTAAATGTGTCTTTCGACTCTGGAAGTTCTGATTGGCTTTTCTTTAAAATATCTATCTCTTTAGAAAAATTTTCATTCACATCCTGAATAGTTTTTCAAACTTCTTTATGTTGTTTTTCACCTTTCTCTTGTATCTCCTTTGGTAGCTTAATAATCAACCTTTTGAATTCTTTATAAGAAGATATTTCAAAGATTTCATCTTGGTTTAGATCAATTTCTGGAGAGCTAAGGTGATCTTTTCAGGGGTGTTATAGAATCCTGTTTTGTCATATTGCCAGAATTGTTTTTCTGGTTCCTTCTCATTTAGGTAGAAATATATGGAATGCTTCACAAATTTGCATGTGAGCCTTGCACCGGGGCCATGCTAATCTTCACTGTATCATTCCAATTTTAGTATATATGCTGCTGAAGTGAGCACTGTCTCAATTGTTTTGAAAAGAAAATCTTTATAAAGTGTTCCACAGAATATACTGCCTTCTAAGCAGAGGACATAGAACCTAAAACAGTTTCCTTGATATGAGTTATCATTATTTTTATTAATAATCTGTGTTACATATTAAATTTCTCACTCCTTTTTTAGCTTTTCTGTCAGCTCCTCTTCATGGCCATCATTGAACATATACCCTTCCTATCTCTACAGCAAGTATGTTCATCTATCAGGAACCAGAAAAGCAATTAAACAACCTCATAGGGCATTACCCCAAATAAGAATAGGTTGTGAGTGAAATCCTGAAGCTGTCTGAGGAAAGACAGAGCATGGCCTTAGTGCTGAAGCTCATTATACCTGTTTCTAGTGTTTGTATTTATTTTAAAAATATCTGATTTCAGTTTTGTGGTTGTATGAGGTTGAGTTTACAGGAAATCTGACTTCTGCATAAGCTACGTATATAGCTAGGTCTTCAGGTGGGCTGTCAGAGAACTTCAAAGTACTCAGTGGCATATTTATTGAGATTTTTCTATGGACCAAGCATAGTAGGTTCGGAGATGAGTAAAACACTCTATCTCCCACAACGAGATTGCAATCTAGCTGGCAAGATAGGCCCATGCACAGCTAACTCACTGAAGGATGAGTAAGATGATAAAATGGGAAATAGGATAGAGAAGGAAAACAGCATGAGTAGAAACAGATATGGCACACGAATGTCTGGCATCTTTAGAAATATCGAGCAGACTGCTGGGATTAGAGAAGGATCTATGCAGGGAGATGAAGAGAAGATGAGTCAGGAAAAAGAGGGCAAGGCCAGGTTGCTGTGGGCCTTCTGTGTGTTGCTGCGAACTTCTGTGACAAGAAAGAAATGCTAAGTCATTTTGAGCATAAATGGTGATGTGATCACATATGAACTTTAGAAAAATATCTCCAGTAGCAGGTATAGGAAGTGGATTGCCATGGGAGAAAAAAATAGAGGCAAGAAGATCCATTAGTAGGTTACCACAACAGTCTAGTGAGAAGGTCAGGCTTGGACCAAGACAATGGAAGTGGAGATTAAGAAGAGAGGGATTTGAGATATTTGATAGTAGAATTGGTAGGGCTGTTTTTGTTGAATGACTGATTATAAAGGGTCAGAAAATAGGAAGGGTTAAGGATGATTCTGACTTCAAGCTTGGGTAATGGGGTAGAGATTGAAACTACTAATAAGGTAGGGTAGTTAATGAAATTAATTTTAGTACTGGTGAGTTTGAGATATGAGCAAGGCACCAAGGTGGAGACATCAGATATGGATTGTAATTCAGGGTTTGGAGGTCAGGAGAGAGATCCAAGCAAAAGACACAGAATTAGGGAAGTATCAGCATTTAGGCTGTAACTGAAACCCTTGATGAGGAGTAGGTTATCCAGGGAAAGAAGGTTTTCTCCCTGATCTTACAATCTTTCATAGAATGTCCAACAGAAAATAATACTCACACTAAGCATTTGTGGTCAGAGACTCTTCTCATTTTATTAATAGAACAGTAATATCAGTAGGTTTCTAAGTACCTCTAAATTATGGTGTCATATAGACCAAAAA
This sequence comes from Pongo abelii, assembly GCF_028885655.2. Classification (NCBI taxonomy): domain Eukaryota; kingdom Metazoa; phylum Chordata; class Mammalia; order Primates; family Hominidae; genus Pongo; species Pongo abelii. Next base: position 114,379,768 of record NC_071992.2, read on the forward strand.
AAGTGAGGTTGGCTGGCAAAAATTTTCACTTTTTAGACAGTGGGTATGATTTATAGACATAAGCTTCTGGCTTTGATTATGCCCTAATAACATGTATTTAACACCTGGTGTTTCTCTAGCTATCAAGCCTCCCACAGGCATGAAAATGCTTTTGGAAGGAAAATGTGACAGAAGTGGCCTTTTCAATCTCTCGAAAAACAGTACTGCAACTGCTCAATGCCTTAGTAGTAAAAAGATTCACAAACCAGATAAAGACTCATAGTGATTTAAATGACCCTGTAATATCATAGCTTTTATCCTTTTAAAACACTAATCCAAACTAAAAGTTTTTTGAGCTAACAAGGATATTAGAAGAAAAAGTTGAACTTCCTAATATCAGTATTATTTTGACAAAAGTTTCCTTCGTTAAAATCAGGTTTCCTGAAAATCTTTACGAAAAGGAAGGAAAATCACTTCAGGATTATGTTTATGGGATCAACAGAGTTTGTGGTAAATCTTTTAAATTTTTTTTTTTTTTATATATAGGAAAGAAATGTCACTTGCCATCTTTCTACAATACTTAAAACACAAAGTAGCTGTGTTACCATAGCTATAGGCTGGTTTACTAATTCTAAAATCAATGCAATGTTGGAGTAACAAATCTGATTTATGCTTCTCAGAGTTTATAATGGGGTAAGTCAACTCAGTAAATAGAATAATTTTAAAATATGCATACATTGTAAGTTTAACTGTATGTGAACAAATGTATAAAAAGGAATAACTGATCTGGAAATGGCTTTAGTGTGTTTTAGGCTAGTTCTCTTTAATAAAATTCAGTTTTTAAGTTAATAATAAAATAGAACCTGCACAACTAAGAGTAGTTCTCAAATATTTAAGCCTCAGCACTGTGGGAGGATATTGTAGTTTGACAATCTTTACTTGCATTAAGAACACATAGTTGGTTAAATAAATACATTAACTGACATGCAGTAAGAGGAAGAACTAGAACGTAAAGACAGTGGAAGCAGGACCCACAATCTCTGAAAAAACACATAATGAAGAAGATGAATTTCAGAATGATATTGTTTCATTACCCGAAGCTTTTGTCCTACTCCCAGAAAATTTTGCTTTTCCTGGACAATTGAAAGGACAAACATCAGGGGGCAAGACATACTAGTAAGGGCAGAGAAAAAAATCCATTTCCATAAAAGGGTTTAAAATGAGATCAGCTAAATTAACTTGTATGGGCCTGAGAGAAACATATTTTGAGATCTGGGATTATTAAAAGTCATTGTGACTAAGTCATTTGTTTAACAGAAGCATGAAGTTGAGTTATGAGATAAACATTCACAGAATCTCACTGCAGAACAGAGCCTCAGCGATAACTACTCTAACTTCCTTATTTTGGGTGAGGAAATGAGAGCTAGCTTGCTCAAGTACACTCTTGGTTTATGACAGAGACATGACTTGACCTTTGGGTACATTGGCACTCAATTGCTCTTTTGTATCAAAGTTTTTGGGAGAAAATCCCAAATTTATCTTTTCAATTCCAATTTCTTCTTCTTCTTCCTCTTCTTCTTCCTCTTCTTCTTCCTCTTCTTCTTCCTCTTCCTCGTCTTCTTCTCCTTCTCCTTTTTCCTCTTCTTCCTCTTCCTCTTCTTCTTCCTTTCTCCTCCTCCTCCTCCCCGCCCTGCCCTCCTCCTCCTCCTCTCCTTCTCCTTCTCCTTCTTTTCTTCTCTTCTCTTCTTCTTCTTCCTCCTCCTCTTCTTCTCCTTCTTTTCCTTCCTTCCTCCCTCTCCCTTCTCCCTTCCTTTCTCTTTTCCTCTCCTCTCCTTTCCTTTCCACTCCTCTCCTCCTCCTCTTCTTCTTTTCTGCTTCTCTCTCTCTCTTTCTCTCTGTGTCTGTGTGTGTGTGTTGACTGGACCATCAATGTAACCAATTCTGTGAGACAGCAATAAGTGTTATAAAGGGATGCAGTTAGCTCAGGTACAAGACCCTTCTCTTGCCTTGTTCAGAAGGAAACAAGAGCCATCACCCATTCTGACTCATAATCTTGGGGAGGGCGATTTACAATAGTTTCAAAGTATCCATTTCTGACTCACTAGACCTCATTAATTAAAAATGACAATGTTTTGGGCTTCCTTCATTAAAACCTAACAGAGTTTCCTAGGTGATTTTAAAGTAGGACAGAGAAGAGGAAATAAGGCAGAAGAGTGTGGAAACATGCTAACTGCTTTCTATCAGAGGACATACATACTTTTAAATTCTGCAAGTTCAAAATAAGTAATTGTCTAATATGAAGTCTCACTGGAAGCTTGGTCATGTTTCAAGTAGCAAAAATTATTTAGATAGAAGTCCAAAGTGATCAAGTTTGATATTCTTAATCTAGCACTGTCAGAGAGTTCAAAAATGTTAAGTCACCAAAAATGGGGTGTGCTGCTGGTCGTCAACCTGAGCCAAAAGGAAAATTGTTTTTTTTTAAATATTCAGCTATGAAGGCTACAGTGAATAGAAAACCCTGCATATGACATTTGTATAGAGCAGTCTTTTCAAATGAAATAAGGAGCAGAAGCTCAGTAAAACGTCTATGCCATCTTCTTTAAGCTTTAGATCAGTTAGTAGACTAGGATCTCCCAGCTCTTACAAGATAATTGTTTACACCAAATGGAAGACTTTAAAGAAAAACTCTAAACCTCTTAACACTAATAATTAGATGGATGGATGAATACTGTTTTTAGTTAAATTAAAAAGTCAAAACTACTTTTTAATAGGAGTCAACAGTTTGTAAATTGATATAGTTTGGTACATGAGTGACAGCTTAAATAAGAAGCTCATTTTGTTAGTGATAGCCCTTAATAATTACATTTCATTCAGGAGATGAAAGATCAATATCCAAAACTATGACATTTCTCAGTATCTCTAAAAAAAAAACCAAGTGAAAGATACGCAAATTAATAACTCAGTTACTAGCTCTTGTATAAAACAGGAGCATAAAAAACTCAGTGATATGAGAAGTTAGGGTGGAAAATAAGATTAAATCAATTCACTGATAATTCTGACATTTCAAACCTTTAATAATTAGAATTATTTCTGAACTCTATAAGAAGTATTGAAAGGCTGCTTATTACCGATCAGAAAGAGTTGTCAGTAAAATTAGAACTTCCTTTAAGTTTACATAGCTAGTCTACTATAAAAACCTAAAATATCACAGTCAAGTGATAAAACTTACTTCATAAAATAATTCATCTTAAAATCTCTGGGGAAAGACACTAAGATTTCTATATAATTTTGTTTTGTCAAAAATAGTCGTAATTACATGAGCAATTTTTAAGAAGTCATAATCTCAAATAGCAGAAACAGGAGTATGAAGGTTTTGAATACATCAATGTAATAACATTTCAAGACCTAATGATTCTATGAGTTGCTGGAACAATCTGTCAAAATAAATGAAACACTACTACAATGAAGCAAATGGTCTTACATGTTAATGTTAACACATTTAGTCAAACAGTCAAGAGAATCCTAAGGTTTGCTGTGTTTACTGGGAAAACAAACTCTTCCTAGCAACTGTTTAAATAAATCTTGCAGATGCTACAGACCTTATTAGTGGCCTGTGATTAAAAAAATATGAGTTGCTAATACTGTATCCTGACTCATCTATTTTCCCATCTGCTAGCAATTCTAACAATATGAACTATCAACAGAATGGCTAACAACAAGAATTTTCTATGGCAATTTTGATGCTGAATTGCCTATAGCATTTTTAAGATTTACCAGTGCATGTCTCAGACTGTTTTGAGTTTTTTGTGGCCTGGAGCAACATACTCTTTTTTCCCTTAATATTCCATTTTAGCTGAAATTTTTACTGTGTTGAATAGAATCTTGTTTGGTTTTAGAAAACACTGTTGATGGAGGCTGCCACACATTTTACTAACAATGAAAACAGGAAACATAACAAAGTACTAGTAAAAATCCAGTCAGGTCCACTGATTGGTTTAGATATACATAAACAGGCAAGGGGCCTTTTGCCCATAAGGCTGAGCCACAGGGATAACAGGTAGTACTTAAAGTTAAAAAAAAAAAAAAGAAAGAAAGAAAAAAAAAGAAAAGAAAACATTAATATATTAAGGCGTTTTCCTGATTTAATTCCTGGCACTGAGAAGCATACAAAAAAGGAGCATTCTAGTCAATCCAAACTACTATGAAGCCTGTTTAAAGAAAACCCTACATATACATTTAAAATATGCATTTACAAAAATAAGATAGTGATAATTTCAGGCACTTGATAACACTATAGAAGAAAAGCTGAATTCCTCACTGTAAAAATGTGCTCTTAAAAGTTGCATTAACATCAAATCTATTGGCAGACTCCCCTTCCCCAAACAGACATTATTTATCTTGTTCTGAGCTGAGAGGCCCGGGTCTTCAGCTGACTGAATAACTAAAAATATTCTGGGATTACAACTGGAAACTACCACGAATCATTCTGTTTTGGCTGTTTAACTTCAGAGCACCTAGAAGAAACTTAGGATTCTAGATTTTCATTCCCAAAGAAAAGGAAGAATACGATTTCTTGTGAATATCAATGAAGGAGTAGCAGAAAGTGCCAATTACTGATTATTTACAATGTGCTGAATACTATCCTAAGGTCCTGTACACTAAGTCATTGAAGCCTAGCAATCACCTTAGGGGGCAGATATTACCAACCCCGTTTGACAGGTGAGGATGCCTAGAGAGATCAAATGATCCACCCTAGGTCTCTCAGCTAGAGGTGCTTATGTAGGCACTCAAAGGCAACATCTAACCCACATAAATTTGAACTGCAGTCTACTGATAGCTGTTTCATGGGTTTCCCAAGAACTAAAAAAGCACTACAAAATCCAATGATCATGTGAAACAGTTTTTTCACAAATTGTTTATAGGTTAAAAATAGAAAAAATTACTTAAAAATCCCACCTTTCCTGTCAGATTGTACCTGGTGAAGCATTTTACTTATAAGCTATTCATGTATTTTAGCCATCACTGGCCATATGAAATAAGTGCGTATGTGTTAATTAAGCATTTTTCTATTTGACCAGCTCTTTAGCCAAAGAAACACATTTCTACATAGCCCTTTGGGATAGATTTCCTAATGTTATCAATAAAAACAGAGACACCCTGACAAAACCAATAAAACATGTCTCCTTCACATTCCAGTGAGACTTTGCCTATGTCTGTTCAGACTGTTCCACAGTTGGTTTGGTGCTGTGTTTACCTTGAATCTAGTGCAGGAGTTACAAACTGATGAGCATTACTATAATTATCTTGTCTTGGAGAAACCTTGGCCACCCATTTAAAAAAGGAATGATGAAATTTTCGTTGCATTCCTCAATGGCAGCTGAGCACCCATTTCTTATATGCATTTTCCGTTTCTGGTAAGTAGCTTTGCTTATTAAAAATATCAGGAAAAACTTAATTTGGGCACACTTCTGCTATATTGTAAGCAGCTCTAACATTCTAGGCCCAGGACAACAAAATCTAAGTAACTCAAAACCAACCAGTAATTAAATCTTTCTGGATCTATTAAGGGCAGATGAAAAATTGTATTACGTTTGACTGATTTCTTATCTCAGCGATTCTGATTAGCACTTTGAATAGTTTAAAACACCAATGAAGCCATAAATAAGAGGTTAACAAATAAAGTGATTACTTTTCTTTTTATACTTCAATTTAAGAAAAACATTATATGACAAATATTTGTTATGGAAGATCACAAACATTACAAAAACAATAGTGGTTAAAGTATATCTGTAACTAGCTTACTGGGTAGTCAAATCTCTGTGGAGCAATAATATAAACTTAAAGTAATTTAATTTTTCTCCAATTACACTCTTTCGGCTATGCAAAGCCAAATTTCCTTGACATATCCCACAGTAAATCTTGGGATCATTTCACTGATTTCTGGTCACTTTTATTTATTAAAAGTCCAGACCAAATATAAACTTCAATCTCTTATTAAGTGCAAATTTTGTCCCTTCCCTTAGCATGAGCTTGCACCAGTTTACAGTGGGGAAGGATGATGTCTATATCTAGAACCTTCTCGCCGTCTCTTTCTAAGGTCTAGTTCCTCTAGTGCTGGGAGCAGGAAGGAGACAGGATGTTATTATGTAAATGGTGACTTGTCAGTGGGGTATGTTTCCCTGGTCTTGCTCTAGTTTGTTTGATTACTAGTGGTTGGTGCACAGAAAGCGTGTGTATGTATTTCCTGATGTTGTGGTTAGTATTATCCTAGTGCCCACCCCTTTTATAGAGGGGCTGCCCAACATCTTTTCTGAGTTAGATGTTGTCTCCTCTGACCTGAAAGCCACCTGGGCAGCATTATGACTTCTGATCTCTTTTGGAGTAAAGAGATCATGGAAGTTCTCTACACTCTCCAAGGACTAGTGGGACCCAAGGAAGGTAAGGGTCACTACTCCAATGGCCCTTAGTTATCCCGCAGGCCTCAGCTCTACCTACAGAAGTCTCCTACCTACAAAAATCTTTGGGAGAGAAGCAGATATCAGTGTCTATGCTAATATACCTTCCAAACTTCCAGGAACTAAAGGCTCTGCCTTTAGTGGCACACCAGTGGGTCTACAGATTCAGCTAGCTCAGTAAGCACCTTGCTGGGGTACCAGGTAACCGTATCCCTTTCCTGCAGGCACCACCATTCTCTGTGAATGGATCTCTGGAAGGCTCCTTATTTGACTTTAGGTAGGGAGAGAACTATTTTCTTCCCCTCCCACTAGGTTATAAATTCCATTTGGATAGGGCCTTTGTCTAGTAAACAGCTACATCTCTAGTGCCTAGAACACTGCTTGGAACATAGTAGGTGCTTAATCAATATTTATTGAATGAATGAAAAATGGTGAGTCTCTTAGTAATCGCTGGAGGGAGGTGGCTGGCTTCAGTTGTTGGTGGCATGCTTTAGAATATCGGGTACTTAACACCTGCTGTTTTCAGCTGTGGACTCTACTAACAATTTTGTGGTAACAGAAAGTCCCTTTCGATGTCATAGTACACATCTATTAACTCTTTATTTAAAAAATGTGTGTGTGTGTGTGTGTGTGTGTGTGTGGCATCAAGTTGGTAAATTTGCAGCTGAAGTAAAGCAAAAAGAGTATCTGCGAAGATAAGTGTATTTTTTCAGCATGTTTAATTAATATTACTACAGGAGTTTCATGCTCCACTACATGTTTATTCTGCATGTCTGATGATACATTTATTTCAATAATAAAGGGCTCATCCTTTTCTTAGAATAATGGCTTCTCTCAAAAAATTCTCCAAAACAATAATAAATACCATAGTTGACTCTTTGAGGAAACATGCAAGGAATGAAGTGTGCTGGAAGAGCATCATTCTCACTAATGTCACAATTTTCTGCTTCACTGACACCACAATACTTAGTCTGACAATTTAAATTATACTATCTTCATATCATAAAAATGTAAATATTTGTTTCTTGAAAATCTATAAAGTAGTTTTAAAATGAAAGAGGTTAGCTAAAACCCACAAATCATGCAATTTAGATTGTAATAGATAATTTTTAATAGTGAAGCAACATCTACAAATAAACAAGAGTCTCATATTTTAGTTTCGAAGCACCTAAATCCACAGTTCACTTAAAACAGTTGAGAATAAGAATCGTGGTCTGTTAACTATTTTTAAAACAATAAAACTAAAAGTATGGCAAAATGTTTCTAAAATACTTAAAAAGCAAAAATAAATTCGATCATAGTTCTGCACTCTCACTTGCCACACGGGCCTTAGAAGATAAAATGTACCAAAAAGGAAACATTTTAGCATTCTCAATTTTAGAATGGCATGGTTTGCGGCTGAAACAATATTTAATTTTCCCAGCTACTGACAGACAAATGTACAAATTAAACTAAAACACCCATGAAGAGATTCAGATATTTGTAAGGACACAAGAAAAAAGGATAGGAGGCTCTTATGAATATGTTTAAAAAGCAAAATTGATGTCTACCTTAATAATAAATAAGCTGTCTTGTGCAAACTTAAAAGCAAAACCGTCACCTGAATGAAACTGAGATTCTATTGTCTTTTCATTAATATTTGTTTTAAAATATGCTCACAAATGCTATGAATTTAAGGTAAAAGAAGGTAGAGAATGAGAATAAATAAACATAAGTCCCGTTAATTATTAACTTAGATGTGTCTTATGGGGGGAGAATCAACTTTCAAATGTAAACGTTTCAAATCTTCAACTTTCTGAATTGGGGAGAGGACAACAGTGTTTGTGGGTTATGTCATCATTTTAGACTGGGCAACTAATATGCAGAAATCACAGAAAATAAAGATGAGGGCCGGGCAGGCGGATCACGAGGTCAAGAGATCGAGACCATCCTGGACAACAAGGTGAAACCCTGTCTCTACTAAAAATACAAAAATTAGCTGGGCGAGGTGGCAGATGCCTGTAGTCCCAGCTATTCGGGAGGCTGAGGCAGCAGAATAGCTTGAACCCAGGAGGCGGGGGTTGCAGTGAGCTAGGATCGCGCCACTGCACTCCAGCCTGGTGACAGAGCGAGATTCCATCTTAAAAGAAAAAAAAAAAAGAAAGGAAAGATGAGAAAGTAATATGCCACTATTACTTCCAAGCGGCTGAGTAAACATTGATTACAAACTAAAATTTTCACACTGAGATGATTATAATACACGAATGGTCCAAAAAGGCTTTTCTTTGCCGGGGGCGGGGGGGGGGGGGGGGCGGTCTGAGAATGGCACCAAATTAGATTTTTAGTAACTGTTTTTCGGTATCAAATAATTTAATAGAGAACATGGCATCAAAATTTTATCTCTAATAATACCTTGCAAAATGAGTGTGTTCCCAAATGTTCCTGCAAGTCTTCAGCACTGGGGTTGGACCAAGCTGCACCTCTCGCAAAGGCAGCAAGGCTTTGGTTTTATCCTCCCTTGAGCCAGACACCTGCCTTCTGAGTGGCCTCACTACTAATGTGGACATGGAAGCAGAGGCAGAGAACTGAGGTTGGGGGACAGCACAAAGAATGGCTGATCTTACTTTACATCTACTGGGAAGCCAGGAGACTGTGGTCATGAGTGGAAATTTGGGGATCAGAATTTCAGCTCTGGTTTGAATAATATACATTAATATGGAGTAGTTTTGCTAGAAAATCTTCACATTTTTATTTTACAAGATGAAATTTCAGTTCAGTCTTAAAAAGTCCATTTTAATAAGGATAAAAGGGAAAATGCATCTTTAATTATTGACCAAATGAAAGACATATTGTTGGTTTACCTCCTGTGGAAAAAGTAATAACATAGCTATGTGGCTGCTGAATTCAATGTGCTTTTGAACTTTCCAAAAAATATTAGTAACTGACTGACATACACTGTTATTCAAGGAAGAGCTTATCCACTAGATAATTATTCTGAAACTGGTTTATATTCACATACAATACATGTAACTCTCAATCTGAAATAAATGACCCAGCAGACCTAGTGCTGAGCTGCTAGTACCTGGTACTAACAGATCCTAGAATTCTCCAAAACATTCTTAGACAAGAACACTGTGAGTGAACTTTCCATTAGTAGAGTCAGAGTAGCAGTGCAATACCAGAAATGATCAACTAATTTTGAAAAATACCACATGCAAAGAAATTACCTTCAAACTGCCAAAAACACTGCAAGCTGGTCCACACAACACTGCCCATTTCTGGATACCCATGATTTACCTAAGTTCTTCCAGCCTATTTTCAGTTAGGAATGTCCACTTGAATGAACTTCTTCCTGCTACAGTTCTCTTAACCACAGTGCATGATCTTGTGACTCTGTCAGGTCCACCCTAGCCCTGCCACTGCCAACCCACAGATCCCTTCTAATTACCCCAGTTGTGAGAGACAGTCATAGTCTTAATCATTTTCTTCTCACAGGGGTGTTCACTGCCTCATCTCACCCGTACTCAGTACAAGGCCTTTTAAGTAGGCCACCCTCACTCTCACAGTTGTTTCTATAGTCAGAATAGTCAGCTGTGCTGGACCATGCTGTCAAAAGAAGGGAGAGATGACTCTTAAATACTGAGGAAATTGCAGATTCTGTTAGCTATCTTCTAATTTTTCAATGACCAGAAACTGTCTTTCATTGGTCTTTAGTGAGTGTCATCCTTAATTATCCAACTAATTTTAAAGATGACATTTTTCCTAGACAATTTTGCTAGGGTGACAGCATAAGCTTCCCCAACCCTTGGTAAATCTCTGCTGTAAGTATAAAAAACAAGACACTGTTTACTGACTCTTAAGAGGTGTGGGTTTTTAACCTTGCAGGGTGACCAAGTGTTGAATATTTGGTAACAATTTCGTAAAATCTTTTATATCCCACTTAGAAATTAACTGATAGAATACCTGAGGGAGAGCAGTAAAAGTGGAAGCAGTACAACAAAATAAAATTAAATGATCCTAAATCAACTGCAATGTACCGAAGCCTTCTGAATAGGCAGGTGGCTTCTGAAAAGGGTAGGGGTGAATGAAGTTACAGCTTGACTGGCTCAGAGAGTTTACAGGTTTGTAGAGGATGAGTGGCTTACAGCTCGATCACTGGCTCCTGAAAAGTCAGGAAGTTGGGCCACTATCAGATCAATGGTATCGGAAACTGAGAAACATGAAGCCATTGAGCTCTACAGATATGAATAGTGGCATCCACTGAACCCTCTCATAAGGGCAAGATTTCAACCTCTAAGGGAGGGCTAGGTCGCTGGCTATACAGTACCCTCTGGTGGCCAGATTTGGCACTGCAGATTTTTCTGCCTTTTAAGAAAAGAGGCCTGGTTTTTTTCCTTTTCTTTTTTTTTTTTTTTTTTTTTTTTTTAATGCATAGACTTACCATCGGGTTATGTCTTGATAAAGCCATCATAAACTAAAAATATCGTTAAGTCTAAAATGCATTTAGTACAGCTAACCTACCAAACATCATAGCTTAACCTAGCCTACCTTAAACATGCTCAGAACAATTAACATTAGCCTTCAGTTGGGCAAAATCATCTAACGCAAAGCCTATTTTATAATAGTGCTGAATATTTCATGTAATTTATTGAATACTGTACTGAACGTGAAAAAGAGTGGCTATACGATTACTCCAAGTACCGTTTCTACTGAATGTGTATCACTTTTATATCACCAAAAAACTTTAAGTGGAACCATCATATACCTGGGACTGTCTGTAATTCAAAATCTTTCTAGACAAGGAAGGAATCACCAGTAGCACTGCTGGGCTATAGGTAGGTGGGCAACTACCTGCTAGGTGTAAATCTGTCATCCAAAAAAGTAAGTTATTATAGTGACTTTAAGGGAGAAAATGTTCCTCTGAATGTGTTTAAAATCCCATGGGTGTAGCTATTTAAATGAAGAAATCTGGTGAGTACTTAGCTATTTAAAATTTAATTCTTTGCAGGCACTTACTTTACAAGAAGTATTCTTATATACAGCGATTCATATTACTATAAATATGTACATAATAGCTAACATGCACTCAGTGCTTACCACTGGCAGACACTATGCTGTTATTTAATAGGCAATAATCCTATGAATTAGTATTATTAGTATCACCATTTTTCAGAGTTTAAGTTTTCAGAGGCATCAAGAGTTTGAACTTTAAGACATTTAGCTAATAAAAAAATGTGGCCAGGATTTGAATCCAAGGGAACTGAATTTTGGAGCTGGCACTCTTAAACACTATACAATGCAGTTAAATATATGTAGTTTACTGGCCATAATAAATTTTTCCAAAAAAGAGATGGCTTCTTAAAAATTTTAAATTAGATTCAGATTAGTATAGACACTTGCAAGTCAATGATGCTTAAAAACTAAACTAAAATCCTATGCCAGTTGAATGTTCATTTCCTAGAATGTTTACTGACATACACCTTATGGTGGAGAGGGGAGTTTATAATTGGCCACAGAGCCTGAGACCTAATATTTTTCAAGTCGTAATATATTTTACAGTACTTCACAATTTACAAAGCATATTTACATACATTGTATCACATGAACCTCAAAATAATGCTGTGAAATGGGGCAGATAATTCTGTAAATAGGCATTATTCTTAACTTTATAGATGATTAATGAGGCTTAGAATGGTAAGTCATTTCCTTAAATAACACAATTCTCTCAAAATCTAAGATGTTCCAAATGACTGAATGCATTATGAATTAGCCTATCATAGGCTTTATCATCTGTCACATAACATTTAAAAAAAAGATTTCTCACAATAAACCAAAATAAAATTTTACTTTATTTTACTTCTGCTTTATCTACAATAAATATTATAATTCAACAGTAATTACTATTGTTGAACTAGCAAAACCCACATAACAAAATAAAAATCAGAACATGAAAAGCTATAGTAAGGAGAACGAGAACAAGTATGGATCATAAAATCCAGAATTAGGAGCGAAATGGTCCAAAAATTATAAGAGCAAGATCAATGATTACATAAAGCACTCAGCATTTTTGTAATTACTTAAGTTTGTAAAGTGTCTTCAAAAATTTGTTACTCTTTTATAATCCCTAAGAGATCACTGAGAGACAATAATAGCCTTTACACAGCAGATGAAGAACATTTTGAAAGTACTATGAAATTCAGTTATTATTTTTGTTTAAAAGAAAACATCTTGTGATTCTAATCACAAGAGCCCGAAATTCTTTCTGAATATAAGCAATGCCATTTACAAACATTCTTGCTGCACCCATCTTCTATATCCCCTGTTGTAATGAATTCGCATACCTGCCACCGATTACAGGCTGGATTGCCCCAAAGTAGTCTTCTCAGAAACCTGTCTACACAGTTAGCTTCTTTCTCTTGTGCATCTTCAAACTCTGTCTTTAGCATCAACATGATATACTTTCTGATATTTCCCATCTTAAACTTTTATTGTTTTTTCTTATCTCAAGAAAACCCTGCCTTGACTCACGGCCATTCCTCCAGTTGTCACAATTCCATCCCTCTTCTCCTTTAGAAAGTCAAACTTCTTAAAAGTATGGAGAAAACAATAACCATATTTTAAATTGGCAATCAAACTTCAACTTGCTCCATACTGGCTTCTGATCCCCTAATGCTCTCCAAATTCCTCTTGTTAGGTCGCCAAAGTTGAATGAATTCTTTTTAGTTTCTATCTTATTTGGCCCCTCCAGCTGTACTTGATACTTTGTCCACACCTTTCCTTCTTGAAACCTCCCTCTCTTGGCTCTTACAACACCATGCTCTCTTTTCTCCTAACTTTATGGCCATTTCTCAATCTCCTTTATTGGCTTCTTCTCAACTACTAAATGTTAGAACTACTCAGGACTCTGGGCTTTTACTATATACTCCATTTCCTAGGCAGTCTCATACATGCCCTGGGCTTTAAATACCATCTATCTGATAGTATCTCTAATATAGACCTGTCTTCTGAGTTCCAGAACTTAGCAATTCTATTAGATGTCTCCTGGGTATTGCAATACTCAATACGTTCATATCTGATAGAGACCTTCTAAATTGTTTATCTTTTAACCTTTTCTATTTCACTAAATGGCTCTTCCGCCATCCAACTAGTTGCAAATGCTAAGAACCTACCATATTCAAATGTTGCCATGCCTTGTGGTGTTCATACTACTTACCAAGATATGTCAAATCGATGTCCTCCTCTTCATCTGCTGTCATCTCCCCAGTCAAAGCCCTCTTATCTTGAGCACACTGTTTCAATAGCTTCCTAACTAGTTTCCTTCTATCTTTGCTCCCCTCCAATTCACTCTCCATACAGCAGCCAGAATTATTGTTTAAAAATGTATACTGGGTCATGTCCTGCCCCTAAGATACTGAAATGGCTCTTTCTTGCATATGAAATCCGAATGCGGCCTTGCCTGAATCTAATCCTGCCTAGGTCTGCAGCTTCAGCTTGTGCTACTCTAGCCATTACTCCTATAGTTTCCATCATGACTGATTCTCTTTCAGTTTCTCAGATTCACCAAGCTCTTTGCACATTGAATTGGGAGTAAAATGGTCCAAAAATTAAGAGGTTAGGATTAAATTACATGCCTTTCCTTTGCTTAGAATGTTGTTCCACATTCCCCACTTTGGCTTCAAGACTTTGTTAACACAGTTCTGTCTACTGAGAATGTCCTTTCCGTCATCGCTGCCTGATGAAGTTCTATTCATCTTTAGGACTGATCTTAAATGTCATCTTCATAAAGTCTTCCAGGTCAAATTTTCCCTGTAAGCAGACTGAGTTACTTTTTTCTCCATACACCTAAAGGTAATTTTGCATATGTCTCTAACATTTATCACCGTACTGCAATTATTTTTTAAATTTCTGCCACATTAGAACTGTACAATGTACCTGAATATAGGACTGGGCCTTCTTTAGATCCCCAAATTTAGCAGGTGCTTAACATCATCCAATCTGTCACCCATTAATATTGCTTTAAGAATAAGAGCCATCTTACATGGCAACAACCACTAGTGAAGATTGTATTTATTAACTTGTTAGTGTTTGTCATCACTGTGACATACACATATTCAGAAAAATGAGTCAATATTAATAATTAAAGACGTTACTGTGATGAAGTTTCCTGAAATCTGAGTTCATCTGTATACCCATATCCAATGACTTGAATGTCTCAATCAATTCATTGGCTAGCACAATTCTCAAGCCTTACTAGGTACCATAATTTCTATGGTTGACATCTTAATGCTGAGCAGGAGCCAGAAGCTTTGTGGACTCCCAGGTTCATGCACCTGAAAGTCCTGTGCTTAAGTGTGTGCATGATCTTGCTCAGAAGCACCAAGAACAGGGGTGAGAAGAGAGAATGTAGAACATCCATTGTTATACAAGAGGCAGTGACAACAGAGATGGCCTATTTAACTTACTTCAAAAGCCTTTAATTCTCAAGCACTAGGAAAACAATTTTAGAGCTGACTACAATAGATCTTTTGCTAGACTGTTCTGAAGACTAGTTTTTTTAGAAAGCAAAACCATATTATCAGAATATTAATCCACAATAAGATTGAATGCAATTTGTTAAAGAATAGACTCCATGTACCATTACGAAAATGATGTCTGACCTGAAACACCATCCATTTGAAATATTTAAAAATAAAAATAGACAACTCTCTTAAGGAGGTTTTTTAAAGCATCATCTGATATCCATGCTATGATGAAAGTCAGCATCAAGTTTAAAGAAGTGAAACAAAACACTGTCACCATGCCCCTATGAGCTAAAACTTTGAGAATTATAAATGGTGGATTTAACAATGATAACCTTTCCATTCTTTTGCCATACGCGAAACAAATTATGCTAGTTCCTCCTCTAGAATTTCTTGCTTTTTCTGCCTATGATCTTCTCAGCTCACCCACAAGCAGCACCATTCATTGACTGAACTGTTATTTGACAGTTTGTCATAATCAAATACGGTAAACAGAGTATCACGATGTTCCAGTTCACTTTAAAGCAAACTATTTAGGACTATAAATTCTATCTAGGCCTTAGATACACTTCAAGGCAAAGGTAGGTATATTGGGCAGAGAAAACATCAAGATTTGACTTTTACTCCAACATGTACTTAAGTGTAGACTGGAAGTTTGTATTCAAAACATTAGGGGAGAAAAGTTTAATGTTACCTGTGTATTCAACATATAATATCATCTGTTTTATCCAGATAATTCATCAAAACCAGAGGTATGCAGGGAAGGTGAGAATTAGGCAGTGATTTGCTTATAGATATGAAATCTTGGGAGCAACTCAGTCCAGTGCAGAGACTTTTATTGCCCCACAAACTCTAATACTGGGCAGACTTGGGTTTTTACTGGTTAGGTGATGAAAAGTCCAAGGTAATTATCAGGACTAATCAGAATTACAAAGGACATTGACACGGGGTCACTGTAATAAAGTTATACTTTATATTTATTAGCAGTCTTAGACGGCTATGGGTAAATGTTCTGGCTGTGTGGCCCCCTGATAAGCAGGATTTTCATTCCAATAGAAAAAGGAAAAAAACTGATTCCAGGTGGAACCAATGTTGCTTCCCCACCCTTTTTTCAGTTGAGAGCTGACAATCATGTTATAAAATGAAAAAGGCAAATGCATGAACAGATTTTAGTGTTGCAATAAAACAAAACTTACCACAAAACTAATGCGGCTTTGTTAATGATATAAATAATAGATTCTGAGCAAATGGTAATTATTCACAATTAATTTCATTTCAAAAACAGCCATAGCCAAAATTATTTTTACACAGTCAACCCAAAATGTTTCCAAATTCTCTAACATCTATAAATTAAATCACTCTTGATGATCTCCACTACAACCATGCAAGGCTTAATACTTTTACAACAAAGGAGTTTAGAATATGTCACCCCAAAATACATTACTCTGGCATACTGACTATTTTGAGTAAAAGGTACTTGAAAAACAGCAACTGCAAGAACTCTCTGACCTTTCTTCTTCATAAAAGCAGGAAATGAAATTCCCGTGTGAAAGACAGCCTCCCTCTACCAGAAGGAAAGCATCATTCTTATCATCAAGGACGGGAAGCTGAGACCGAGGAAAATCTGTACAAACAAACCTTGTTAAGCTAACCCTTATCTTCCTCGTTACTTCTCTGCCCAATTACCTACTCTGCCCAAGCTCCTCTGCCTTGTCACAGTTTCACAATTTACTACTCTTTCGCCAAAAGAGTAGTAAATTCAGTATATAAGTTTTCAATTCTAACTGCATCTGTGGGTCTTCATTTCCTTACGAAGGCTCCTTGCCATGTAAAATTCATACTAAATAAATTTCTATGTTTTTCTCCTGTTGATCTGTCTATGTCAATCTAATTCTTAGGCCTAGCTGAAATACCCTAAAAACTGGTAAAGGTACAATTTCACCTCACCTACAACACATACATATCCTTTAAAAACATCTTTCTCAACCCCAACTCCCTAGCAGCCATGGTGCACCCTCAATGTCCGTGGTTGAGAATTAAGGGTTCCTGAGCTTTTCTCCTCTGCAAATCCCACTCATGGGTCCTTCACCAAATGTCCATTAGCAATTCATTCAGCCATTTCCTATCTCAGTCTCCACCAGAAAGGGCCACCCCTGCAGCTCTGAAATGCTTGAGGAGCTTGGGAAGCTGAAATTCTGTGGTATAAGGTTTCAATGGCTAGCCTCGCATAATCATCACACTTGGGGGGGGGCCCTAATGAAGGCAAGGGAGAGGGAAGGGAAAGGACACAGAGAAAAGGCTTCAGGAGTCTGTTTCAGGGCATCTCAGTCTTGGCACTAATGAACGTTTGGTGGGATCAGGGGTAATTCTTGGTTGTGAGGGGCTGTCCTGTGCTTTGTAGGATGTTTAGCAGCACCCCTAGCATCTACTCGCAAGATGCCAGTAGCTTTCCCCAAGTTTGGACAACCCAAATAAATCACCCCTGGTTGAGAACCAGCAGTCTACTCTAGGGTCTTGAGCATAGAGAGGTATAGGAAGAAAATTAAACAGAGGAAAGAACCTGAATTCAGACAGACCCCTGGGCTATGTGTGGAAGAAGCAAGTGGCTCTTGGTCACATGCTGCTCTCTGTGAACATGACTCAATGTAGCGGAAATTTGAGAGTGAGCACAAGGACAAGAGGAATGGAAGTCAGGAAGTGAGAGGAATCTGTAAGGAAGAATTCCAACCCAAATACTCTGCCCCTCACTGACAAGGTGATCCCTATGTATCTACTGAAGAGTACTCAAACTCTTTTTCTTAAGGCGCTGGTTTATAAAGGCCACCAGGAAGCAGACTGAGATTTGGGGGTGGGGTGGAAGAAGGGGAGTTGGGAGGTAGAGAAGGGTTTCCCCTACCTAAACGAAGCTTGGGCTTAAGATCGATCGAGTTCGCCTCCCGAGCAGAGCAAAGAACTGAAACATGCGAGAGGGTTGCAGTGAAGCATTTTAGCCAACTTTTCCAAGCCAGATGCCTGGAGTTCTCACTGAGGAAGCTGGCAGAACCTAGAAAAATCCTTACTACTCCCTCAAGTTTGCAGAGGGACTTCAGATGACTAAAACTAGCTGCAGGAAAGAAAAAAGACATTTTCTTTTCTGCCTAGCCATTTATAAAGTTTTTTAACTTGCAGAAAATCATTGAAGTTCTTTCAGTTTCAGAGCCTCTCAAATAAAGTGGAAATACTATAAACTCATGTCACAGAGATGTTCTGGAGATTACATGAGATCACAGACGTTAAAAGGCCTAGCACAAAGGTGGCACAGGTGGCTTCCTACCCTCTGTCTCTCCTTCATTTTTAGTTTCCTTTGGGCTCATGCACCACATGCCCACATCTGTGCCACCAGAGCTTTCTCTATCTGCTCTTATACACTATATTTACCAGCTTCTGTCGTTATCTTGTTCTGCGATTTTCTTCTCTCCCTATGTTCCTGATGAGGTGGCAGTGGTACTTGCTGCTAAATACATCTAAGTCCTTTCATCACTGGTGACAAGAGTGCATGTGAGAGGTAGCAGTGGAGAAGATGCAGGAAAAAGAATGCCATAGTGAGGATGACATACTTCATCACTGTTTTACCCTTGGCAGCTCTCACTCCACCTGTGTGAAGACATGAAAAAATCTCTTTCTACGTGACAGTGCAGGTGTGTAGTTTAGCAGGAAACTTGACAGGCAGTTAAAAGACGAAGCAGCGGCCGGGCGCGGTGGCTCACACCTGCAATCCCAGCACTTTGGGAGGCCAAGGTGGGGCGGATCATGAGGTCAGGAGTTAAGAGACCAGCGTGGCCAACATGGTGAAACCCTGTCTCTGCTAAAAATACAAAAATTAGCTGGGCGTGGCGGTGGGTGCCTGTAATCCCAGTGACTCGGGACGCTGAGGCAGCAGAATTGCTTGAATCCGGGAGGTGGAGGTTGCAGTGAGCCAAGATTGTGCCACTGCACTCCAGCCTGGGTGACAGAGCAACACTCTGTCTCGGGGCGGGAGGGAAGATGAAGAAGCATAACAGGAGTTCAGCTTTTGCTAGGTCAGAGAAAGTTCTTAACAGACTAACTCTTTTGCAGATAATAAACTGTGGACAAAACACAAGAAACAACTACTGAAGTCTCTGGAGAATGAACAAAAACACATTCTTCCCCCTCCACAAGAAAACATTTACAATGTCTGGGATGTAATCCAAAATTACTTGACATATGAAGAATCTGGAAAATGCAATCCACCCCCAATGGAAAAGACAACCAACAGGAGCCAACCTCGATACGACCCAGATATCAGAAATAACAAGACTTTAAAGCAGCTATAATACTGCTGAGGTAAGAGAAGATATGCTCATTATGGATGAAAAGAATGGGAAATCTCAGCAGAGAAACTAGAAATATAACAACAACAAAAACAAACAGGAGCTTTAAAACTTGAAAAATTCAATATCTGAGATAAAAAGCTTACTGGATAGGCTTAACAGCAGAATGAAGATGACAAAAAACTGATTGGAAAAAGGTCAGTGAAAATTACCCAATCTGAAGAGGAGAGAGAAAAAAATTTAAAAAGAAAGTGTTTCAGGACCCTCTGAAGTCCCAGAAGGTGGAGAACGAGAGAAAGTGGTGGGAAAAAACATCAGCATAAATTATAGCTAAAAACAGTCCTAAATTTGGCAAGAGATAAATTTATAAATTCAAGAAGCTCGTGAACTGTAAAGATTAAAAACAACATCAATCACAAAAATAAATGCCTAGGCTGATAGAAACCAAAAATAAAAGAGTTGTGAGAGGAGACAGAGAGAAAAAAACATATACAGGGCAACAATTGGAATCATCAGACTTCTCTTCAGAAAATATGAAGTCCAGAAGACACCTGGAACAATATTTTAAACTTTCTGAGATAGGAGAAGCACACTTCACTTTAAATATAAAGGCACAGACAAGTTAAAGTAAATGGATGTAAAAAGAGCATGCAAACAGTGAATGATTATCGTACTAATATTGGAGGGGGAAGCATATCACCTGCCTAGCTGCCACAGTACGATTTCAAAAAAACAAGAACATTCACCAAGAACAAACAAACAAAAAAACCTCTTCAAATAGACCATGGAACTGAATTCAAACTTGTATCTGATAACAGCGATGACAATATCTCTCGCTAACAATCTTGACCAGCATATATCACAATTACTACAGAGGCTACTGACAAGAAATCCAGCCTTGGTATGCTGTACACGACTGTCCTCCCACCCTCCCAGTGAAATCAAACAAAATTAATAATAGCCTACTACATCAGAGGGACTCTATTTGGGGGCAAGTTTCAGGCTATGCTGTTGCCTCAAAATTGGCGGGGAAAACACATAGACATATACATACACACAAAGCAAATATAGCAAAATGTTCAAAATTGTGGAATCTAAGTAGTAAATGTTAAGTGTTTGTTGTACTATTTTTCAGCTTTTTGAATATATTAAAATTCTTTATACTGAAAAAAGAGAAAAATTAGCCAGAAGAGCTTTATTCAAAATACCTTCCCCTCTCTTTCCTCCACATTTTGATATATTCTTGTTGGGGAGGTGTATCAGGATACTAACTGTATCTTTTGATACGAAAAGAACGTCACATGATTCTGGTATATTTCAACCACTGCTAGAAAATCCACATGGATAAATGCTAGAATGAGGGCTAGGACTTTTTCTAGTTTGTCCATTACTGCATCTAGTATATTTTCAAGGAATAAATGTTCAATGAATAAATGAAAAATAGCTACCCTAGATGTTTAATAAAAAAGACATCTGCACTTGTATGTTTACTGTGGCACAATTCACAGTTGCAAAGATATGGAATTAACCTAAATGCTCATCTACAGATGAGTGGATAAAGAAAATGTGGTATACCTATGTCATGGAATACTACACTCAGCCATAAAAAGTAACATCTTTTGTAGCAACTTGGATGGAACTGGAGGCCATTATCCTAAGTGAAGTAACTCAGGAAAGGAAAACCAAATACTGCATGTTCTTACTTATAAGTGAGAGCTAAGCTATGGATATGCAAAGGCATGCAGAGTGGTATAATGGACGTTGGAGACTCAGAATGGGGATGTGGGATTAAAAAATCACCTACTGGGTACACTGTACACTATTCGGGTGACAGGTACACTAGCAGCCCAGCTTCACTATTATACAACTTACCCATGTAACCAAAAACCACCAGTATCCCTAAAGCTATTGAAATTAAAAAAAAAAACAAAAAAAAAACTTGGTAAGCCTCCTAGACTTTATAATCTCAAGATATGACTTTTTAACATAAATTCTGAACATTATCTGGAAAAACTGTTGGTCGGAATACGTTTGTTTGGTATTTTTTCAAGGATAGAATGATGTTTTGATAATCAGACTTCTCCTTTACTTGTCACTTAGTAACCTTCCATACTAAAAAAATTTAGTCATTGAAGTGTAACATGTATTCAACTGAAGTTAGTTGAATTCTCACGTTTCTCACACTCCCCTTGAGCTGGCATCAAAGATTAACTTAAAAGGTCATGAAGGAATTCAAATTCAAGGAATTCAAATTTCCAGCATGTCCATCTTGACACTTTGGAATAAATATAAACATATCCTAATGTCACTTCATTACAGCATTCCCTTCCCAAGGAGCTCTGAAAAGAAAATAACCTGCAGGTGAATTTTTGACATGCAAGAGTTGAAGATAAAACAATATAGCATTCTTCCAGATCAGTTATATGCTTTAAAAGCATTATTTCTCCCTGAATAAAAATGAATCCGAAGGCTGTGATTCCTAAGAACAATTGAAGTTAAAGCTAAATGTTCTCAAAACAATTTTACATAGCTCATTCTAAATGTTCTTTACCAACTTTTTAATAAGAATGACAAATAAGAGACAGTCAAATGTTTTTATGGATCTTGTGAATAAACTACGTAAAGATAAAAAATACATATAAGTATAAAATACAATTTGTAAATGAGGGCAGGGATTAGCAATGCCAGGATGGATAAAGACATGTTTTCTCGAATTTAGGTAACTTTGTCCCCTATGAGATGACCCTCAGAAGTTGTCTCAATGTTTGCTCAGCAGTGATTTGATTCAATGACCAATATTCAAACAGCACTCCCTTAGAGACTCTATGCATGACCTCTGACTGCTTGGTGCCTAACTCTCCACATATGTCAAACAGAGGGAAGAATAATTGCTAGCTACCTTCCAGCAATTCTAGAAGATTTAATGAGGCAGGGAGCCAGACCTCCATGGTGAGTCAATTATTCCCTGGGTAGAAGTTATGTTATTTGTGAGGTGCTGTAATTCTAAGGATAACAGAGTATTGTACAAGCATTACAAATAGGTACTTCTCGATTCCCCAAAGTGTTGAAATTAAATCTTTCAGAATAATATACTCACCTAGTAACAAATAGTCTAATATTTTATAAAACAGTTTGAATTTGATGGAATGAAAGCATACAGATTTTATAATGTTTCTTTTCTGATTATTAGTGAGAGAGAACAATCTTTTAGGACAAATGGGTTTAAAGGAATAGACAGATAAGGGAGAAGCTCTCTAACTGAATCCAGACCTATTAAAATGGCCACCAGGTACCATGAACTATGTATTTCATTGAGCTGGGGCCAAGTCCAGAGTCTACTAATTTCAGCTTGCTCAAGTCAAGGCTAGGATGCTGCCGTGGTAGAAAATATATGGATCTGCTGAAGAAATGTAATTCAATTCTTATAAAGAAATGGGGCCCAATATTAACTTACATGATTAATATAACACACATAAATAAAGGCAGTAACAAACACTTAATTTTGGATTAGTGATGTCACAGGATCTTTAAATAGTTCATACAGGATGGTCATGCGCTCATAAGTTAAAATGGAGAAAATTGATTTTTTACACCAGATTAGCCACACAATATTAATCATATAAAATGTTTCCCTGAAAGTCTTGGCATAAAAATGGGCCAATGTGTTCTGTTTTGCCTTTTTCCCCAAAGTAAATTTAGATGGGGGTGGGGAGGGAAAACTTTAGAAAGCAATCACAAATTTCAAAATCAATAAATTCAAATTGTTTTTAAGGCAGTAAATACATAGGCCTGCCAAATGCTGCAGGAAATTGATGTACAATCTGTCTGGCAGCTGGACCATGTGAAAAAATTTTAAAAAGACCTTAAAATAACCAAGATTCTGAAGGCTCAACAAACTTTGTTTTAGTAAGACAATTTTCCTGGTCCATAAAAAAGATAAGGAAGTAAAAGGTGGGATAACCAATTTAACTTAGGGTGTGGTGAATTATCTTGGGTATCTTAAATTGGTACTTAATTTGGTCTGGGCTCAGAAGAAATGGTTTACCATGGTGATTAAGACCAGCTGCTAGGTGTCATAGATTTAAATTATACAACCGAACACAGGAGTGTGTTTGAACACAGACGGGTAGGACAGTCTCCAAAAAGCTAAGAGTGCCACCTCTGTTCAGTGAAAATTAAGTCAGTTTTTTACTACCCTTTAAGAGCTGCCTCCACTGATTTGGCCTTGAACACAGACTGAAGGAGAAGACTTAGTTTTCCAACATATGTGCCACCATGACTTAAAGACTTAATACAGTCCACTTTAGTCTAAGTCCCACAATTTTTCAGAAAGAACAGGAAGCCATTTAAACAAAGAAAATAATTTCTTTCCTACAAAAATCGGGGGAAATACTAACCTCTGTCATTCAAAATAGTTTGTTTGATACCAAAGTATCCTTATTAACACTTTGAGCAGGGACACCAACATATTTTATTTTATTGTTCACTTAGAAGTTATAAAAGTAGTCTACATTAAATGAAAAAATTCAAACAATACCAATATAAAAATGTACTAAATAGTGTAAGTTCACTTTTGACTCTGAACCCCCAGCTACCAAGCTCACCAGGGAAAACTACTGTGATTTGTTGAAGTGAAGGGAGTGAAGAGTCCACATTAAATTAGAATATAATAGTACAAGTTTATGGAATTTTTACATCAATACATGTACTTTCAATGTGACTAAACGATTTCACCATTTACTATGCTTTTTCTTTTTCAAAGTAACTATAAAGACGGGTACCTTTGGGGAAGAAAAAAGAAAAGAAAAAAAGTAAATATAAAGAAAACACTGGAACTAGATTTTCAATGGTGCAGTTAATAAGGATTAGAAAACACTATATATAGTAGAAAATATAAGATTTAAAATTTTAAGATCTTCTTGTTATGACTTAAATAATATTTATATGCATAATACACATATGTACATGTGTATACACACATATACACAAACTACATATTACAGCATACAAAATACTGAGTAACGCAATGAATCTGATCTTTTTGGATATTCTTGAAAAAAGTAAATTTCATCATTTGATTTATCTAGAAGAATTTTATTGGCCAGGTATGGTGGCTCACGCCTGTAATCTCAGCACTTTGGGAGGCTGAGGTGGGCCGATCACCTGTGATCAGGAGTTCAAGATCAGCCTAGCCAACATGGTGAAACACCATCTCTACTAAAAACACAAAAAATTAGCCAGGCATGGTGGCACGCACCTATAATCCCAGCCACTTGGGAGGCTGAGGCAGGAGAATCACTTGACTCCAGGAGGTGGAGGTTGCAGTGAGCCGAGATTGTGCCATTGCACTCCAGCCTGGGCAAAATGAGGGAAACTGTGTCTCAAAAAAAAAAAAAAAAAAAGAATTTTATTTAAAAATCTAATGCTCTAGAGGCAGACCAGGAGACAACCCATATACAAGTGGTCAATTTGAATTTTATCTAGAACCATTACTGTTGCCCTGAAAGCCAGATTCACTTTAGTAGCTAAATTTTATGGAGTGTGTTTTATGAACAAAGCATTGTATGAAGCTCTAGAAAATAGCAGAAGACAGTCTTTCTTCTCAAAGGCCTTCCAACACATTATCAAGAACATACACAGTCACAAGTAATTACAATTTGAAAGTAGCACACAGATAAAGAAATTAATTACCACTGGTGGGGCTGGAGACCGTTTAACAGAAGAGATAGGTTTAAGCTGGGTAAGATTTCAACTAGCAACACAGGAATGAAGGGTGCTCGAAAATAACACAGAAAGGCACAAGGAAACAGTACAGACAATTGTACAAGTAGACAAAGAAGAAGGAGGCTGCCAGGTACATGTGAAGGATAATGGAGTGGCAGGGCAAGACTAGAGTTTGGGGGGCACAGACAGGGCAGGAATAGAAGATGAGGCTGGAGAAGTAGATGGGGGCAGCTTTGAGAGCCTATTAGCTATAAACCAAAAAATTTAGCATTTATATTACAGAAGTAGGGGGCCATCAAAGGTTTCTCAAAGTGAATGACATGATCAGAATAATGATGCATGAGTTAAAATGGAAAAGAACAGTTAGGCAGAATACGACCCATGACAAAGCTCCAAAGAAGAGGTAATGTTGCGTAGATTAAGGACAGTAGCAATGAAAACTGGATAAAGGAAACAGACTGAAAGACACATTCTGAAGGCAAGCTGACATAAGGAAAAGATCTTAGGCCCCAGGCTAAAGATTTGAATTCTGGCTCCTCCAACTATTTGCCTTTTGGCATTGGGTATATTTCTTAGCTCCTTTAACATATAGTTTCCTTATCTATAAAATAGGAATAATGCACTTGCCTGTGTGGGGGGGAAAAAACTGTGAGAATAATATAGAAAGTTGTCTACATAATTCATGTCCACACACTTATTTATTCAACATCACATAATGATAAAAAGAATAAAATGTAGCCCCAATCTGGTTGGGGAAACAGACATACAAACAACTAAAGTGACAATGATCTGATGTAACTGGACCTATATTAGGAGTAAGATCCAACAGAAACACAGAAGATAAGGTGTGTGTAAAGCCACTAAAGACCATGTAAAAGTGCTGAAAGGGTTCGATGAAGTTCCACAGAGGTGATGTGTGAACCAGGCTACTCACAACTTTTAATCTTTCTTATTTTCACATCAAATCACCAGGTCCTTCACCACATAAATTATAGTACACAACCCCCTAGGACACGGTGGTATCATTTAAATTCTGGAGTGTGAAAGTCCAAAGGAAATGGTGGAGGAAAAAAGGGGAGGTGAGGGGAGAGGAAGGAAGAAAGATTAGAGGAGTATGAATGAATTTTAGGCAAATACCTTCTCAGGAAACAATACTTGAAAGAAAGCCAGATAATACTTAGATTCTCAGTGTGAGATAATGTTAAGGCAGCAAAACTCAAATGAAAGAATGTAATGAGTTCCAGGTGTTGTTTAGTAGATTTTTTTCAGCAGGTGAAGCTGAGTTGAGGTGGCTACTGTCAGTGTCAATGCCCTGTCTGAACAAGTTTTAATTTAACTTCAAGCAATACATAGCCTTTTGTTTAGACTGTTTGCATGTATTTGTCTACTGCTGCTAAGAGGCAAAATAACCTCTTTCTCGAGAAAGTGAGATAAAACTATGATTGCAAAAATGTTTATTTTTAAATCTTTTCATGGATCAAGTAATTTTATCTAATTTATTCAACAAATATTTATTGAATAGTTACTGTGCATAAGGCCCAGTGGGGAATATGAGAGAATATAATATGATATAGATTTTATCACCAAGAAGGTCTGAGTCTCATAAGTTCACTATAAAGTAGAAGGTAATAAATTCAATGAGAAGTATACAGATAAAGTGCCACACAGTATAAAGGAAGGAGATTACTTTGAGCTGGGAGGATAAGGATTTGGCACTGGCATTAGGACAGAGGGGACTATGTTGTGTTACTCATGCGACAAACATTTACTGAGCATATACAATGTGCATGTACTTACCTAAATGCAATGAGACTTTGAGATGATTTAGTCCAATTCCTTCACTTAATTCACTAGAAAATGAAAACTCGGAAACTTAAATAACTAATTCAAGGCCAAGATGCAATTTGAATTGATATCTCCAGTCTGCAAGTCCAATAATTTCTACTACTTACCCTGTCTCCTCCAAAACTCAGTCTGAATTTTTTGTCAGGTACAATCATTATTTCAAAAGGCATTCCATTCCACTTATAAATTAATTTGTTATAAAATGTGTTTTCTAACATTTAGTTAAAAGTTGCCTTCATTTTTAACTAAAAATGAAGTGGCTCTAGCGGCTCCCCCTGTAAGTTACACAGAACAAATAGAATCCTGTGGCCATGTGACCATCCTTCACATATATGAAGACAATCCTCATGTCCCCTACTCTAGTAGGGACTCAGTAATCACTATAGTTGGGGAATAAGCTCTGGAATTAGACGGGCCTGGATGTGAATCTCAGCTTCAACATTCACTTGGTGTGTGATCATGAGCCAAGTTACTTAATTTAGATAATCTGTGTGTTTATTTAGACAATGGGAATGTTTATGTCCTTCATGCCTCCCATTCAATGTAATGGCTAATAACTATGATCAAGAATTGGCACAACTTTTGGTGTAACTGTCAGAACACTAGAGTTTCTCTATACACATTAAGCTGGCACTGAATCATAAGGGGAAAAGTTGCAAAACTGAAAAAGATGGCAGCACGTGTCTTTCTTTCCCATTTCTCTTCCTCTCTGGCATAACTAGTCCGTGAGTGACAGCTGTGAAATACTAAAGACAGGAGACATGGCTTCTCCAGATAACCTATGCAGAATGGTGAAGATAGAGCTGCTGGCAAAAGTGCAGTCATTTTATTGAGATATAACATTGAAAATAATTTTCCTAAAATAAGGCACAGATGCTTTAATTAGAAAAAAATGTCCTTGAGGGTGGGATTCAGATGCAGTTTTATAACTTGTACAGTGCCTTAAATGCATTAAAAGATAGACAATGGTACAAGGACTATTCTCCCTAGTGGTAACAAAACTGTTTCCTAGTTACTAGGGTAGGGTAGGGAGGAAATGAAAGGAAGAAGAGAAAATCTAGAGTTTATTCTTTTCCTACTTCTAATGTTATAAGCCAATGCTAATGTTTAGTAGTCATAACCTCGTCTGCTAGGCACTGCAACTAATTTCCCGTATTTGGGTAGAAAAAAATGCATCATGTCTCAAAGAATGACCTACTGACAGAAATTTAGTGACTGATACTAAAGGTAGATATGTAGCTTCAGGGTATGAGAAAGAGGAGACACTGTCCTAAAAATAACAGCAAAACTAAGGTGAAAATGCAGAGAAGTGGTATGGTACATTGGTAGCTATCCCCTAATATCTATTCTACCTTTCTTCCATAGAAATATCGTTTTAGCCAGGCATACAGTCATTCGGAATAAAAGCAACACTTTCGGTCTCTATTGCAACTACGTGTAGCCCTATGACCAAGTACTGACCCGCATTATATGGCCGTTTCTGGGCACCTTTCTCAAAAGATGGCTGGGGCATGTCCATTTCACCCCTTTCTCCAACCTGCTGCCTGGAGTGGAGATGCCTCCACCTTTGACCATGAAACAGAGAGCATGGTGAGTGGTGAGCTGGAAGGAGTGGGGCTCTCGATGCAGAAATTGATTTTTCCATTTTTATTAAACAATGCTGTCAAAAAGGCCCTAAAAACTATCTTTTGCACATATCTGTTTCCTTAGATTACATTCCTAGAAGAGAGTGAGAGGATATGAAAACATAATCTGTCATGGAACTAGAGTTAAAAAAAAAAAGAATATGAAAACATTCTAAAGCTCCCAATACATATGGTGAAATTGTTCTTCTGAAAGTTTAAATCTACATGTTCTCTATGCCTTCCCAGCCCAATATCAGGAGTTAATTTTATCATTAATTGGTAAGAGCTCTCTTATATTAAGGGTGTGAATACCATGTTATAAATACCTCTTCCCAATTAATTTACCTTTCAATTTAGTTACTATTTTTGTTGTTGTGCAGTAACTTGAAATCTTTATGTAATAAACCTTTTTAAAAAGTGGTTTCTGCCCTTACTATTATATAGTAAAAAGTCTTCCCACATATCAAGATTATGTACATATCCATCTACATTTTTTATTACCTTTTTGCTTTCACTTAACCTTTAATCCACATGAAATTTATTTTTCCACACATTTAGCTGATTGTACCAACACCAAGATTCCACACATTCAATAGATGCTACTGAATATAACTATTCCTAATAACTGAAAATTCCACTTTTATTTATTCTGATATCTTGAATTAGTATTATTAGACTGTTGTAATTATTGTGGCTTCAGAAAAAAAAATTTATACTCACTTATGCAATTAATTCACATTATTTCTTTTTTTTCCAAAAGTGTGTTTGGTTTACACCTCTAAGTGAACTTTAGAAACACATTGTCAGGTTTGGCAAAAAGAAAAAAAAACCTGAAATTTTAACTGGAATTGTATTAATGATCAATAGAGAGCAACTGGGGTAGGGAATGCACAACTTTAAAACATTAACTCTCCCCATTATTCCCACAAATATGAGATGTTTCTCCATTTCTTAAATTGTTTTTATGTCCCTTATGTTCTATAGTTTATTTCTTATAGTTAGTCGTAGAGTTTACTTGCTTAAACTTGAGGCAAGTTTCCTTAGTTACAGATCTTTTATTTATATTTGTGCTATTATAAGTAGGATCTTTAAACACATACTTGTCTGTGCTGATATAGAGGAAACACTAATTTCTGAATTTATTTTGTAATTGACCGTCATCTTACTGGTATGCTTTTAATAATGCTCATAAGTGTTAGTTGATTATCTTGGGTTTTCTAGCTAGATAACTGTATTTTCAATTTCAAATAATGATGACACTTCTCACTCCCTTGGCAATATTTAAACTTCATTTTCTTGTCTTATTGCATTAGACAAAACTTTCAAAACAATATTAAATAATAGAGGTAATAGCTGACACTCTTTTTTCCACCCCTGACTTTACTTCTTAGGACATTTTCCTATTTTAACCCATAAAACAGCTGCATTGTATCAGTCTTTCATCTGTTTTTACACTGGTCCCAACCCCCAATCCCTAACTATACTGTAAGTTCCTTGAAGGCAAAAATTGTGTTTTACTAATTTTTTAAATCACTGTAGCATCCAGCACAGTGTCTGGCACAGAGAAAATAAATCATTAAATGGCTGGTTCTCAAAACTGGTGAGTCACTGGAATTACATGGGAGCTTCTGAAAAAACCAACTGCAAGTTTCACAAACCATTTACAAGTCAGAAATTCCCTGTTCGTGGGGGTGCGAGTCTAGACGTGTTAAAAGCCTCTTAGGTGATTTCTGACGGCCCACAGGTTTGAGAACCACTAGTCTAGTATTTTTATCACTCCCAGAGATTCTGTTTCAGAGTCAGGGGCCTGATTTTTAGTAAATCTTCCTGAGATGATTCAGATAGAGGCAGGTTTGGAAACTACTGGGTTAGACAGTAATTCAAAGAAGGGATCAGAGTTTTATTTTTTTCCTTTATGTTGTCTGTATATTTTTCACATACAAAAGTGGAAAAGATAGCAAGATACATAAAGAAAAGGCCAATCTCTCCTGCCTCTATCTTCTAAAAGTAGCCATTTATTACTGCCTAGTGGCATCCTTCCATCCCTCTTTTCTTGCTTACACAAAATAAACATGAGAGAGAGAGAGAGAGAGAGAGAGAAGGACTCTTTCTGTTTTTATGAAAATAATCAGACACTTATTTTGTAATTTGCTAGTATTTTAAAAAAAGTTATTTCAAATAAATGATGATGAAACCAATATCTGTTCTCTTGTCTATACAGATTTAAATTTAGCAATGAGTATACAAACATTTTCATTTCATTTTTAATTCTTTAGCAGGCATATGAACAATTTGGGAAGATTCACCTAGGAAATTTCTTTTTTTTTTTTTTGCGGGGGTGGGGTGGGGACGAAGTCTCACTCTGTAGCCCAAGTTAGAGTGCAGTGGCACGATCTCAGCTCACTGCAACCTCCACCTCCCGGGTTCAAGCAATTCTCCTGCCTCAGCCTCCCGAGTAGCTGGAATTACAGGCGTGTGCCACTGCACCCGGCTAATTTTTTTAGTAGAGATGGGGTTTCACCATGTTGGCCAGGCTGGTCTTGAATGCCCAACCTCATCACCTAGGAAATTCTAAAATTATCAGTTAATGTACTAAAGGATATGGGTTCATAGGTCAAACAGCGTCTTAAAAACCAGGAGGACAGTATTAATACAGGAAGGCTAAAAATGGCATATAATGTCTTATTTTCTATACTTATAATAAAGTAATTAAAAGCTACAAAAAGAAATCCTTTTATGTTACTTATGCTTAGCTATTACTCATTTTTTAGATAAAAGACATTTTTAATACAAAAGCAAAACTAAGGCACAACTGATCTCCACTTACATACTTTAACAAAACATAAAAGGCAGCACTCAAATGTACGTCAGAAATAAAAATTCTAAAATAGAACTACTAATAAAAGGAATGTAAATTACTGGCTAAGATAGAAACGTCATATTTTAGAAAACTAAGCCATGATTTTGGTGAAATCAGTACATCATTCGTTTGTTATTATTAAATTTTCATAAAGCATCTCCAAAAAGCTCAATGACACACACTAATAATTGTTAAATAATGCAAATGAATACTTCTAAATTCTCCAGTACTGTAGATTAGCAGACAGTGTGGGAGTTGCAGAGAACAATGAGAGAGAGAAGTAAAAACAAAGCAAGCAGTAATATGGTATCTTAAATTAAGCTGCAATTTCTAATTTACTCCAAAAGGATCTTTCTGGGCAGGCAGGGTTTAAAGAGTTTTAAGAAATGATGTCTTTCTGCCTGTCAGGAGTGTGTTAGAAGTATATTTAATTCTGTGAAGTTGGAATGGGAAAGAGAACATGGGGGAGAACTAAGTTAATCTAGAAGAGGTGTGAAATTGGAGAAAGGCCTAAAAATCAAATGCAAATATGTTGAAGATAGTAATAATTTTAAAAAGGAAATAGTTTAAAGAAAGGGAACAACATCCAGTGTGGTAAAGAAGTGATATTAAAAATAGTGTTTTGTATTTTTTTTTTGGCAGGAATGGAATGGATTTTATGGTTAGAGAAATCAAGGAGACCTACAATGGCAGTTAAGATTTGAAATTGCTAGATATTTGGCAAGAGAACTGATAAAAAGAGAGGGGAGTAATTATCAGGTGTCACCCACACCCTGAAGGCTGCACCCACTCTTATCCTCTAATTCCTTTGACCCAGAGCAACACTGCTCCCTCCTCCTGTCCAGATGTGGTTTCTCTACTAGTGCTCTAGGTCCCATCCCCTCCTCTTTCCTTAGGAACTTCATTCCATTGACTATCTTCAGTCAATCCTCCAATTCCTGCCATTAGCTCTTTCAGCATATAAAAATCATCAAGTATGCCAGGCATGGTGGCTCACACCTGTAATCCCAGCACTTTGGGAGGCCAAGGCGGGAGGATTGCCTGAGCCCAGGAGTTTGAGACCGGCCTGGGTAACACAGTAAGACCCAACTCTACATTTTTTTTTTTTTTTTTAATTTGCCAGGCATGGTAGTGTGCACCTGTAGTCCCATCTCCTTGGGAGGATGAGGCAGGAGAATCGCTTGAGCCCAGGGGGTCGAAGCTGCAGTGAACTGTGTCTGTGCCACTGCATTTCCACCCCGGGCAATAGAGCAAGACCCTGTCTCAAAAAAAAAAAAAAAAAAAAAAATCATCAAGTGTTTCATATCTAAAAGCAATATAAAATAAAATAAAAAGTTTCTTTAATCTTATGTTCTCCTTTAACTATTATATCTCTTCTTTTCACAAGCAACTTCTAGGAAGAAGTCTACTTCTTCCCTCCTTGATTCACTTCCCGCTCTGAAGCAGCCTGGCTTTAGGCGTCACCATCTCATGGAGGCTGCTTCACTTAAAAGCAACACTGATCTCCTTAACCTTATCCAATCTTCAGGTTTTAGCTCTCATATGATTCGATCTTGCTGAAGCTTTTTACACATTCATCTCCTCTTTCTTGAAATGTTCTCCTCCCTCAGTATCTAAGATGTCACATTCCTTTCTCTGTTGTTGCTCCACAGGGACCCATCTCAGTCTAATATTATTCTCCCTCTATACTGATGACTTGAACTATACCAATTAAAAAATGACTCACAATCCAGAAATCTCTAGCCCAGATCTCTGTGGAACTCCAATTCTGGTTATGTCTAAGAAGCAGCTCTTTCTGAATGTCTGACGGTACTTATATATCCAAAATGAATTCATCATATTCCACTTTAAAAAGTCACTATTCCTTAAATTGAATGGATCCACCAACCCCTCTTCTCTTCTTCACCTGTGATTCAGGTAATCTGGGACTTATCTGAGATCTTCCTTTTCTCTTACTTCCCAGATCTAATCACTAAGGACTAGAGATTCTCTCAAAACTGTCCCCTAATATCAATTTCATTGCTTTTGTTCATTTCTCATTTGGATTATGTCATATTGCAACAATCCCCTTAATGATTTCTCTACTTCCAATCTCAATTTCTTGCAATTCTGTTTCAAGAGGTCAGCTCGCTGTAATTTTTCAATGGCTTTCAGTTATCCATAAGCCCAACTCCCAACCTCCTTGTAAGGTATAAATGCTGCTGCCTACTCTCCAGCCTCATTTCTACCACTTTCCAACTCAATTTCATGCTCTAGCAACACTGAACATGCTTTCTTATGGCTAGTCCTTCTGTAAATACTGCAGCACCATTTTTTCCACTTGTCTATCTGGTACATTCTTACTCATTCTTAGGTATCTGTTTAAATGCTAACTTCTCTAACAGCATCCCTTTTCTCTCAGGTGAACTTTGGTGTTCCTTATATATTCCTAATTGTAGTTTTGAAGACTCTTCCATTAAACAATGATCTTATTGCATTATAATTGTTTGCATGGACATCTTAACTTCTTAACTGGCTTAGATTAGGGAATTAAAATAGACATTGGCTGGGCACAGTGGCTCACACCTGTAATCCCAGCACTTTGGGAGGCTAAGGTGGGTGGATCACTTGAGAACAGGAGTTCAAGGCTGCAGTGAGCTATAATGGTGCCACTGCACACTAGTCTAGGTGACAGAGTGAGACCCTGTCTCAAAAAAAAAAAAGAGAGAGAGGTTATGAAAACATTTACTGGGAGACCTAACCCATTTTTTGCTTGAGGAAACCAATCTTAAACAGTGCCAAGAAAGGCAAGCCAAAGACAGTGGATGAAGACAGTGGTGGTGATGCTGGAAAAGCCCAGGCAGACTGAAGCACAGCTACTGTGGAAGAGAGAATAGCTGAAAAAAACTGGAGAGACACCAGGAGCCCAACTGTGAAGGGACTGCTAAGAGAAGGTTCAGCTTTGTGCTTCCAGTCACTGATTCAAACTTTCTTCATGAATCCAACCACTAAATTAAACACCTGCTTTCTAAAAGCTGCACATTCTCATACTATAAAAGAAAATATATTTCAAATAAAATACTTTCCAGGCTTTCCAGAAGAAAAAATCCATCCCATGTCACCCACTGTGACTAAGCATGGAGGAAACAGATTAAATTAGGGATATTTTGCCTGCACATCTCCAGGCTGCATGAAATGAAAACAAATGAGAGTGAGGACTCTCAAAAGTTTCACAGTTCTAACCATCAACTCAATGTGCCAAGCAACATAGTAAATGTTCATGTTTCAAACAGCAGGAATACATTTTACCTTTTCTATCTGGGATAGAAGATTAGATTCTAATCTTTTTTGGTTTTCCACTCAGATGAGCACCTTAAGTGGGATCATATTTCTATATTACAGGTACTTTTTTTTTTCTGAGAGTCTGTGAATACTTAATTCAAAGGCCATGGACAGCAACCAAGAGGAGCTCTGACCATGAAAAATGTTTTATAAATAGTTCCATGTGCACTGTTCACCTGGAGTCTCACTAGAGATGGATAATGACCTTGTATTTTGTACTCATTTACTCTGAATTAGCCAAACCTTCTGTTTTTAATTACATACTTAATTCACCTAGCATGGTCTAATTACAGAAAACAAAACATCATTTAAACAAAAGGTGGCCTTGAACTTAATCTATCAAAACACCAGTTAGTTTTTAAAGTTTTTAGTTCTTAACAAACTGCCAAGACATGCAATAGCAATTTTCCAAAATTTATAGCAACAGATTTACTACATAATCAAACATCTGTATATACTTTTGTCTCACTATTAATGCAAATATGCTTAAGTTTTGATAGACTTAAAAATCTTAAAGCTCAAGTTCATACTACACAATAATTTTAAAATATCCATAGTCATTTTGGCCTTGAAATGACAAGTTATCATAACCATGGCTACTTATTTACAAAATGGTCCAGAACTTTGTAAAAATTCATGTTCAGAATTTTCCCTAATTCTTCACAGTGTAAATTAGTAGCCCTTCTCTGTGTTATCATAGCAGCTTACATATTTTCAATCACAGTATTTATAATGCGGAATAGTTATTATTGGTTTAAAGATCTGACCCCCAACTAGATTGCAAACTTCATGAAAGCAGAGTTTATGCCTTTTATCTCTATTTTGCCAACATGGAGCACAGTGCCTAGCACAGAGCAGGTCCTCAATATATATTTGCTGAATTAATGTATTAAAATACAATGTTGTAAAACTATCTCAATTTGTGAATATGATCTTATATGTAGAAAATCATAAGGAATTCACCAAAAAATTATTAGAACTAATAAACAAGTTCCAAAAGGCTGCAGGATACAAGATCAATATATAAATATCAATTGTATTTCTATGCAGCAGCAATGAGCAAACAAAAATGAAATTAAGAAAACCAATTCCATTTGCAATCAAAACTGTTAAAATATTTTGTAATAAATTTAACAAAAGAAGCATACAACCTATACTCTGAAAACCATAATCCCATGTTCCTGGATTAGAAGACAATATTATTAAGATGGCAATATTCCTCAAATTGATCTACAGAATCTAAAGATCCAATGCAATCCCTATGGAATTCCAGCTGACTTCTTTGCAGAAATTGACAAGCTAAACCTAAAATTCATATGGAAATTAAAGGAATTCAAAATAGTAAAAGCATATAATGGAATCCTCTTCAGCCTTAAAAAAGGAACAAAATTTGTCACACTACAATATTGATGAACCTTGAGGATATTATGCTAAGTAGAATAAACCAGTCACAAAAGATAATACTGCATTACTCCATTTATATGCGGTATCTAAAACGGTTAAATTCATAGAAACAGAAAGTATAATGGTGGTTGCCAGGGGCTGATGGGAAAGGGGAGTTGTTATTTAGTGGGTTTAAAGTTTCAGATTTGTAAGATGAAAAAGTTCTGGAGATCTGTCTCATAACAATGTGAATATACTTACTATTTAACTGTACACTTAAAAATGATTAAAATGGTAAATTTTATTTTTAACCAAAATAAAAAAAAATTTTTAAGCCAAAACAGTCTTGAAAAAGAACAAAGATGGTGGACACACACTTTTCAACTTCAAAACTTACTACGGAGCTACAGTAATCAAGACAGTGTGGTAGTGGCATGAAGATAGACATATAGATCAGTGGAACACAATTGAGGGTCCAAAAATAAATCTTCACATTTACAGTCAATTGATTTTCTAGCAGGGTGCCAAGATAATTCAATGAGGGAAAGAATAATCTTCAACAAATGGTGCTGAAACAACTGAATATCGACATGCAACAGAACAAAGTTACTCCTATCTCACACCATATACAAATATTAATTCAAAATGGATCAAAGACCTATATGTAACAGCTAAAACTATAAGACTCTTGGACGAACATGTAAGTGTAAAGCTTTGTGACCTTGAGCTACACAATAATTTTCTTAGCTATGATACCAAAAGCACTAGTAAAAAAAAGAAAAAAGGAAACTGGACTTTATCAAAATTTAAAAATGTGCTTCAAAGGACACCATCAAAACAGTGAATATACAGCCCACAGAATGGGAGAAAATAGTTACAAATAAAACATCTGATAAGGAACTTGTATGTAGAATATATACAGAGCACTTACAACTCAATAATAAAAAGACTAATAACCAATTTAAAAATGAGCAAAGGGTCTGAATAGACATTTCTCCAAAGACAAAGTGCAAATGGACAATAAGCACACAAAAAGATGCTCAACATCATCAGCTATTAGGTAAATGCAAATCAAAACCAGAACGAGATACCACTTCATACTCACTAGGATGACTATAATCAAGAAGACAGACAATAGCAAGTGTTGCGAGGATGTAGAGAAATTGGAACCCTCATACACTGCTGATGGGAATGTAAAATGGTGCAGTCACTTTAAAAAACAACCTGACAGTTCCTCAACATAGCACTTCCATATTATTCAGCAATTCTTCTCCCAGGTATACCCAAGAAAAAGGAAAACGCTGTCCACACAAAAACTTGTACAAAATTGTTCACAACAGCATTATTCATAATAGTGAAAGGAATAAAGTGTTATCTGCACTTCATCCTTACATGGCCTCATAGTATTCCATATTATGAACATACCACATTTTGTTTATCCGTTCATCAATTGATGGATATCTGGGTTGTTTCTACATTTTTTTAAAAAGCTATTATGAATAATGCTGCAAACTTTTCTGTCTTTAAACCCTGACATGAAGATCTGGACTGAGGCAGGGGTAGAGGGGTAGAGAAAATGCCTGTCATCAAGTTTTTCCCTATGTCTATGGCCTAGATGGGGTGGGTGTCGGATGGTGCTGAGGCAGGAAGAGGACAGGAGAACTCTCAGTAAGTTGCTAATGAGAAGAGATTCCAGAAGCTAGTTCCTGTCTTCCATTCTGCAGTAACATGTCCTCTCTACCATGAGTGATACAATAGGAGAATGGGTGAATACTCCCACTGTGGTAGATCCTAAGCAAAAAGCGTGACATGGCCCTGCCCTCCAAGAAATTTTGTTCATAAAATAAGTCACTATTTCATGTTACTGTAATAATTTTTGTCATTATCTGGAGCAAAAAGGAGGATCTTTTGCACCAAAAGAGTTTATGAACCTAAATTGCTCTTGTCAAGATCACCAATGACCTCCTTGTTGCTAAATATCCAATAGTAAATTATAAGTCCTCATCTTTCTTGGGCATTAACAAAATCTGAACCAGCTGATCACTACCTCTTTTTAGAACACTTTCTTCTCTTGGCTTCCAGAATATCACACTCTCCTAGTTATTTTCCTACTTCGCTGATTTGTTCCTTATCTGTTCCCTTTGCTGATTCCTCATCTTCTCCCCAATCTCTCAATGTTAGAGTGCCCTGGGGATCAGTCCTTAAACCATGCAGTGAGCTGAATAATGGTCCCTTGAGATACCATGTCCTAATCCCTAGAATCTTTGAATGTTACCTCATATGGCAAAGACTTTGCAAATGTGATTAAATTAAGTCTCTTATGATCCTAAGAATGGGGAGACAATTCTGAATAACTTGGATGGGCCCTAAATGCAATCATAAATGTTCTTTTAAGATGGCAGGATAGGAATTCAAACAGAAGACAACCTTGGAAGCAGAGTCAGAGGGAAAAGATGCTACACTGCTGGCTTTGAAAATGGAGAAAAGGGCTACAAACCAAGGAATGCAAGGAATACAGATCTAGATACTAAAAAAGGCAAGAAACTCTAGATTCTCCCTTACAGTCTCCAGAGCAAGCGTGGCCCTGCTGAAACCCTGATTTAGCCCCATAAGAGTTAGTTTGGATTTCTGGTCCACATAACTATAAAAGAATAAATTTCTGTTGTTTTAAGCCACCAAGTAGTCTGTCATAATTTGTTATAGCAGCCATAGGAAACTAATACAGATTTTGGTGCCTTGGAAGTGGGGTGGTACAAAAACAAAAACCTAAAAATATGAAAGTGGCTTTGGACTTGACAGTAGGCA
Source organism: Pongo abelii (assembly GCF_028885655.2). Taxonomy (NCBI): domain Eukaryota; kingdom Metazoa; phylum Chordata; class Mammalia; order Primates; family Hominidae; genus Pongo; species Pongo abelii. The sequence continues at coordinate 114,418,594 of NC_071992.2, forward strand.
GAGACTAGAAGGAGTGGGAGGTGCATGACAGAAAATACTCAGATTGCCTAAAACAGATTTTTGGTAGAAATCTGAACATTAAAGGCACTGCTGGTAACAGCTCAGAAGAAAGTGAGGAGCATGGTAGAGAAATCCTAGTTCATCTTGGAGAACACATATATCATCATAAGCAGAATGTTGGTAGAAATATAAACACAGTAAAGATGGTACTGGTGAGGGCTCAGAAGGAGATCAGCAACATTTTATTAGAAACTGTAGGAAAGGAGATTTGTCATATAGTGGCAGAAAGCTTAGTTGATGTGTGTCCTACAATTATATACAATGATGAACTTAGATTTAGATGATTTGGATGAGATCTTGGACTTTTGAGCTGATGATATTTAGGTGAGATTTTGGGTTGAAACTGAAATGGGCTGAGGCTTCTGGAGATACTGGGACGGGGTGAATATTTTGCATGTGAGATAGATATAAATCCTTGGAGACAAGAGGGCAGACTGTGGTAAGCTCCTCAAGATATTCATGCCCTGATGCCTGGAACCTGAAAATGTTACCTCATATGGCAAAGACTTTGCAAATGTGATTAACTTAAGCATCTTGAGATATGGAGATTATCCTGGATTATCTGAGTGGGCCCTCAATACAGTCACAGGTGTCCTTAGAAGAGGCGAGGCAGAGAGGTTTTACAAAAAAGAAAAAGGTCATGTGACCAAAAAAAGAAAACAAAAAGAAACAGATAAGAGAGAAAAGATGCTATATCGCTGGCTTTGAAAATGGAAAAAGAAGGCTGGTGTGGTGGCTTATACCTGTAATCCCAGCACTTTGGGAGGCCGAGGCAGGCGGATCATCTGAGGTCAGGGGTTTGAGACCAGCCTGGCCAACTTGGTGAAACCCCATCTCTCCTAATTTATTTTTTTTATACTTTAAGTTCTAGGGTACATGTGCACAACATGCAGGTTTGTTACATAGGTATACATGTGCCATGTTGGTTTGTTGCTCCCATTAACTTGTCATTTACATTAGGTATTTCTCCTAATGCTATCTCTCCCCCTGCCCCCCCACCCCATGACAGGCCCCCGTGTGTGATGCTCCCTGCCCTGTGTCCAAGTGTTCTCACTGTTCAGTTCCAACCTATGGTGGTTTTTGTTGCCACTGCTTTTGGTGCTTTAGTCATAACCTATGAGTGAGAACATGTGGTGTTTGATTTTCTGTCCTTGTGACAGTTTGCTCAGAATGATGGTTTCCAGCTTCATCCATGTCCCTACAAAGGACATGAACTCATCCCTTTTTTATGGCTGCATAGTATTCCATGGTGCATACGTGCCACATCTTCATAATCCAGTCTATCACTGATGGACGTTTGGGTTGGTTCCAAGTTTTTGCTATTGTGAATAGTGCCACAGTAAACATATGTGTACATGTGTCTTTATAGCAGCATGATTTATAATCCTTTGGGTATATACCCAGTAATGGGATCTCTGGGTCAAATGGTATTTCTAGTTCTAGATCCTTGAGGAATTGCCACACTGTCTTCCACAATGGTTGAACTAGTTTACACTCCCAGCAACAGTGTAAAAGTGTTCCTATTTCTCTACATCCTCTCCAGCATCTGTTGTTTCCTGACTTTTTAATGATTGCCATTCTAACTGGCGTGAGATGGTATCTCATTGTGGTTTTGATTTGCGTTTCTCTAATGACCAGCGATGATGAGTATTTTTTCATGTGTCTGTTGGCTGCATAAATGTCTTCTTTTGAGAAGTGTCTGTTCATATCCTTTGCCCATTTTTTGATGTTTTTTTTTTTTCTTGTCAATTTGTTTAAGTTCTTTGCAGATTCTGGGTATCAGCCCTTTGTCAGATGGGTAGATTGTAAAAATTTTCTCCCGTTCTGTAGATTGCCTGTTCACTCTGATCGTATTTTCTTTTGCTGTGCAGAAGCTCTTTAATTTAATTAGATCCCATTTGTCTATTTTGGTTTTTGTTGCCATTGCTTTTGGTGTTTTAGTCATAAAGTTCTTGCCCATGCCTATGTCCTGAATGGTATTGCCTACGTTTTCTTCTAGGGTTTTTATGGTTTTAGGTCTAACATTTAAGTCTTTAATCCATCTTGAATTAATTTTTGTATAAGGTGTAACGAAGGGATCCAGTCTCAGCTTCTACATATGGCTAGCCAGTTTTCCCAGCACCTTTATTAAATAGGGAATCCTTTCCCCATTTCTTGTTTTCGTCAGGTTTGTCAAAGATCAGATGGTTGTAGATGTGTGGTGTTATTTCTGAGGCCTCTGTTCTGTTCCATTGGTCTATTTCTCTGTTTTGGTACCGGTACCATGCTGTTTCAGTTACTGTAGCCTTGTAGTGTAGTTTGAAGTCAGGTAGTGTGATGCCTCCAGCTTTGTTCTTTTTGCTTAGGATTGTATTGCCTATGCAGGCTCTTTTTTGGTTCCATATGAACCTTAAGGTAGTTTTTTCCAATTCTGTGAAGAAAGTCATTGGTAGCTTGATGGCGATGGCATTGAATCTATAAATTACTTTGAGCAGTATGGCCATTTTCACAATATTGATGCCTCCTATCCATGAGCATGCAATGTTCTTCCATTTGTTTGTGTCCTCTTTTATTTCATTGAGCAGTGGTTTGTAATTCTCCTTGAAGAGGTCCTTCATATCCCTTGTAAGTTGGATTCCTAGGTATTTTATTCTCTTAGTAGCAATTGTGAATGGGAGTTGACTCATGATTTGGCTCTCTGTTTGTCTGTTATTGGTGTATAGGAATGCTTGTGATTTTTGCACACTGATTTTGTATGCTGAGACATTGCTGAAGTTGCTTATCAGCTTAAGGAGATTCTGGGCTGAGACGATGGGGTTTTCTAAATATACAATCATGTCATCTGCAAACAGGGACAATTTGACTTCCTCTTTTCCTACTTGAATACCCTTTATTTCTTTCTCTTGCCTGATTGCCCTGGCCAGAACTTCCAACACTATGTTGAATAGGAGTGGTGAGAGAGGGCATCCCTGTCTTGTGCAACTTTTCAAAGGGAATGCTTCCAGTTTTTGCCCATTCAGTATGATATTGGCTGTGGGTTTGTCATAAATGGCTCTTATTATTTTGAGATACATCCCATGAATACCTAATTTATTCAGAGTTTTTAGCATGAAGAGCTGTTGAATTTTGTCGAAGGCCTTTTCTGCATCTATTGAGATAATCATGTGGTTTTTGTCATTGATTCTGTTTATATACTGGATTATGTTTATTGATTTGTGTATGTTGAACCAGCCTTGCATCCCAGGGATGAAGCCGACTTGTTCATGGTGGATAAGCTTTTTGATGTGCTGCTGGATTCGGTTTCCCAGTATTTTATTGAGAATTTTCGCATTGATGTTCATAAGGGATATTAGTCTAAAATTCTCTTTTTTGGTTGTGTCTCTGCCAGGCTTTGGTATCAGGATGATGCTGGCCTCATAAAATTAGTTACAGAGGATTCCCTCTTTTTCTATTGATTACAATAGTTTCAGAAGGAATGGTACCAGCTCCTCTTTGTACCTCTGGTAGAATTAGGCTGTGAATCTGTCTGGTCCTGGACTTTTTTTGGTTAGTAGGCTATTAATTATTGCCTCAATTTCAGAGCCTGTTATTGGTCTATTCAGAGATTCAACTTCTTCCTGGTATTTTGGTCTTGGGAGCATGTATGTGTCCAGGAATTTATCCATTTCTTCTAGATTTTCTAGTTTGTTTGCGTAGAGGTGTTTATAGTATTCTCTGATGGTAGTTTGTATTTCTGTGGGATCGGTGGTGATATCTCCTTTATCATTTTTTTATTTTGTCTATTTGTTTCTTCTTTTTCTTCTTTACTAGTCTTGCTAGTGGTCTATTTTGTTGATCTTTTCAAAAAAACCAGCTTGGGGATTCACTGATTTTTTGAAGGGTTTTTTGTGTCTCTATCTCCTTCAGTTCTGCTCTGATCTTAGTTATTTCTTGCCTTCTGCTAGCTTTTGAATTTGTTTGCTCTTGCTTCTCTAGTTCTTTTAACTGTGATGTTAGGGTGTCGATTTTAGATCTTTCCTGCTTTCTCTTGTGGGCATTTAGTGCTATAAATTTCCCTCTATGCACTGCTTTAAATGTGCCCCAGAGAATCTGGTACGTTGTGTCTTTGTTCTCATTGGTTTCAAAGAACATCTTTATTTCTGCCTTCATTTTGTTATGTACCCAGTACTCATTCAGGAGCAGGTTGTTCTGTTTCTGTGTAGTTGTGCAGTTTTGAGTGAGTTTCTTAATCCTGAGTTCTAGTTTGATTGCACTGTGGTCTGAGAGACAGTTTGTTGTGATTTCTGTTCTTTTACATTTGCTGAGGAGTGCTTTACTTCCAACTATGCGGTCAATTTTGGAATAAGTGTGATGTGGTGCTGAGAAGAATGTATATTCTGCTGATTTGGGATGGAGAGTTCTGTAGATGTCTATTAGGTCCGCTTGGTGCAGAGCTGAGTTCAAGTCCTGGATATCCTTGTTTACCTTCTGTCTTGTTGATCTAATATTGACAGTGGGGTGTTAAAGTCTCCCATTATTACTGTGTGGGAGTCTAAGTCTCTTTGTAGGTCTCTAAAGACTTGCTTTATGAATCTAGGTGCTCCTGCATTGGGTGGTGCATACATATTTAGGAGAGTTAGCTCTTCTTGTTGAATTGATCCCTTTACCATTATGTAATGGCCTTCTTTGTCTCTTTTGATCTTTGTTGGTTTAAAGTCTGTTTTATCAGAGACTAGGATTGCAACCCCTGCTTTTTTTTCGCTTTCCATTTGCTTGGTAGATCTTCTTCCATCCCTTTATTTTAAGCCTATGTGTGTCTCTGCATGTGAGATGGGTCTCCTGAATACAGCACATTGATGGGTCTTGACTCTTTATCCAATTTGCTAGTCTGTGTCTTTTAATTGGGGCATTTAGCCCATTTACATTTAAGGTTACTATTGTTATGTGTGAATTTGATCCTGTCATTATAATGTTAGCTGGTTATTTTGCCCGTTAGTTGATGCAGTTTCTTCCTAGCATTGACAGTCTTTACAATTTGGCATGTTTTTGCAGTGGCTGGTACCAGTTGTTCCTTTCCATGTTTAGTGCTTTCTTTAGGCGCTCTTGTAAGGCAGGCCTGGTGGTGACAAAATCTCTCAGCATTTGCTTGTTTGTAACGGATTTTATTTCTCCTTCACTTATGAAGCTTAGTTTGGCTACATAGGAAATTCTGGGTTGAAAATTCATTTCTTTAAGAATGTTGAATACTGGCCCCCACTGTCTACTGGCTTGTAGAGTTTCTGCCCAGAGTTCCACTGTTAGTCTGATGAGCTTCCCTTTGTGGGTAACTCGATCTTTCTCTCTGGCTGCCCTGAATATTTTTTCCTTCATTTCAACCTTGGTGAATCTGACAATTATGTGTCTTGGGGTTGCTCTTCTTGAGGAATATCTTTGTGGTGTTCTCTATATTTCCTGAATTTGAATGTTGGCCCACCTTGCTAGGTTGGGGAAGTTCTCCTGGATAATATCCTGAAGAGTGTTTTCCAATTTGGTTCCATTCTCCCCGTCACTTTCAGGCACACCAATCAAATGTAGATTTGGTTTTTTCACATAGTCCCATGTTTCTTGGAGGTTTTGTTCATTTATTTTTACTCTTTTTTCTCTAACATTGTCCTCTCACTTTATTTCATTAATTTGATCTTCAATCACTGATACCCTTTCTTCCACTTGATCGAATAGGCTATTGAAGCTTGTGCATGTGTCACGTAGTTCTCCTGCCATGGTTTTCAGTTCCATCAGGTCATTTAAGGTCTTCTCTACACTGCTTATTCTAGTTAGCCATTCATCTAATCTTTTTTTCAACATTTTTAGCTTCCTTGCAATGGGTTCGTACATCCTCTTTTAGCTCAGAGAAGTTTGTTATTACCAACCTTCTGAAGCCTACTTCTGTCAGCTCACCAAAGTCATTCTCTGTCCAGTTTTGTTCCATTGCTGGTGAGGAGCTGCCATCCTTTCTGGGAGAAGAGGTGCTCTGGTTTTTAGGATTTTCAGCTTTCTGCTCTGGTTTCTCCCCATCTTTGTGGTTTTTATCTACCTTTTGTCTTTAATGCTGATGACCTACTGATGGGGTTTTGGTGTAGATGACCTTTTTGTTGATGTTGATGCCATTCCTTTCTGTTTGTTAGTTTTCCTTCTAAGAGTCAGGTCCCTCAGCTGCAGTTCTGTTGGAGTTTGCTGGAGGACCACTCCAGACTCTGTTTGCCTGGATATCACCAGTGGAGGCTGCAGAACAGCAAATATTGCTGCCTGATCCTTCCTCTGGAAGCTTCGTCCCAGAGGGGCACCTGGCTGCATGAGGTGTCAGTTGGCCCCTACTGGGAGGTGTCTCCCAGTTAGGCTACACGGGGGTCAGGGACCCACTTGAGGAGGCAGTCTGTCTGTTCTCAGAGCTCAAACACCATGCTGGGAGAACCACTGCTCTCTTCAGAGCTGTCAGACAAGGACGTTTAAGTCTGCAGAAATTTCTGCTGCCTTTTGTTCAGCTATGCCCTGCCCCCAGAGGTGTGGTCTACAGAGGCAGCAGGCCTTGCAGAACTGCAGTGGGCTCCACCCAGTTCGAGCTTCCCTGGCTGCTTTGTTTACCTACTCAAGCCTCAGAAATGGCGGATGCCCCTCCCCCTGCCAGGCTGCTGCCTTGCAGGTTGATCTCTGACTGCTGCGCTAGCAGTGAGCAAGGCTCCGTGGGCATGAGACCTGACAAGCCAGGCACGGGATATAATCTCCTGGTGTGCCTTCTGCTAAGACCACTGGAAAATCACAGTATTTAGGTGGAGGCATCCCGTTTTTCCAGGTACAGTCTGTCACGGCTGCCTTTGGCTAGGAAAGGGAAATCCCCTGACCCCTTGCCCTTCCTGGGTGAGGTGATGCCCTGCCCTGCTTCGGCTCGCCCTCTGTGGGCTGCACCCACTGCCCAACCAGTCCCAATGAGATGAACCAGGTACCTCAATTGGAAATGCAGAAATCACCGTCTTCTGCATCAATCACACTGGGAGCTGCAGACCAGAGCTGTTCCTATTTGGCCATCTTGGAATGGAATCCATGTCTCTACTAACAATAAAATTAGCCAGGTGAAGTGGCAGACACCTGTAATCCCAGCTACTTGGGAGGCTGAGGCAAGAGAATTGCTTGAATCCAGGAGGCAGAGGTTGCAGTGAGCTGAGATTGCATCACACTGCGCTCCAGCCTAGGCGACAGAGCAAGACTCCATCTCAAGAAAAAAAAAAAAAAAAAAAAAGAAAGAAAATGGAGAAAGAACCAAAGACTCAACGAATGCAGCTCCAGATACTGAAAAGTAAAAGAGATTCTCTGCTAGAGTATTTGGAGGGATTGCAGCCCTGCTGATAGCATGATTTAGCCTCATAACACTTAGTTCAAATTTCCCCAGAGGAGGTGTGGCCCTGGTGAAACCCAGGTTTAGCCCCGTAAGATTTAGTTTGGATTCCTGGCTCCAGAACTGTAAAACAATACATTTCTACTGTTTTAAGCCACTCAATTTGTGGTAATTTGTTACAGCAGCCATGGGAAATGAATACAGACCCCTTTTCTTCTCTACATATACTCATTTCTTTGGAGAGTCCTTTGAAGATCCCATTCAGTCTCATGGTTTTAAATACCATCTATATACTGATTACCACAAATTCCAGCCTAGAACTCTCCCTTGAACTCCCAATTTGGACACACAACTGTATATTCGGTATGCCCACATGGATGCAGAAGAACTTCCCGGCCAATAAGTTCCACCCAGTCTTCCCCAGTTCAGTTATAGGCAACACCATCCTGGTTGTTCAAACAAAAAACCTTGGAATTATCCTGGATCTTTCATTCTCATATTCAATCAGTTATAAAATTGTGTTGCCTATATATTAAAAAGTTATCAGGAATCTGACCAGTTCTTACTGTCTCTGGTGCTCTTTGCCCGGATGACTGCTTCTACCCTTGCCCCACTCAATCAATTCTGAAATGTGGTCAGAGTAAACTTTTTAAAGTCAGTCAGTTAGAGATCAAGTTATTTCTCTATGGCTACATATTTCTTTTAGAACAAATGCCCAAATCTTTACAATACCTTCAGGAGCCTACCATCTGGTGCACCCTACCACTTCTCTATCCTGCTCTCCAACTTCGTCTTCTTATGTTCTGGCCCTCACTCATTCAGCTCCCCAAAATCAGTGTATCACTTAAGTGTTCCCCCAACACACCAAAGGAAGCTTCCACTTCAGAGTCTTTGCTGGTCCCTCTACTTGGAATGTTCTTCCTTCAGATATCCGGATGGCTCACTACCTGCTTGGTCCTTTACCTCCTTCAAGTCTTTATTCAATTGTCACTTTCTCAATGAAGCCTTCTCCAACCACTCTACTCAATATTGCAAGCCCTTTCCCCCAACACCGGCCTCATTACCTTACGTGGTTCTTTTTTCTCTCCAAAGTATTTATCGTCTTTTAGCAAACTGTATAATTTACTAATTTATTATGGTTATTGACTGTTTTCTCCATTACACTATATGCTTTGTGAAGGTAGAGATTTTTGTCTGGTTTATTTGTTGCTATATCATGAATATCTAGAACAGTGCCAGGCACGTATTACGTATAACTGATTTCTAGTATATAGGAAGTAGACTGCACTACCATAGTATTTAAGGTCCTGATGAATCCATTACAAATATTTTATTTTACTAGAAAGGTAGAAGGAACAGTTGTGGCTCATATTGTATGATTCTACTTACATAAAATGTCAAGATAGGCAAATCCACAGAGACAAGAAGTAGACCAGTGGCTGCCTAGGACTAGAAAAAGAAAAGGGTGTTGGGAGGAAATAGGAAGTGACTACTAGTGGGTACAGGGTTTCTTTTTGGGGTAATGATGAAAATATTCTGAAATGGATTATAGTGCCAGCTACAAAACTGTATATGTACTAAACAACCATTGAATTATACACTTTAAATGGGTGAGTTATATGGTGTGTGAATTATATCTCAATAAAGTTTTTATTAAAAATTTTTATGTGGCTGTGGCTGGTTATGTTTTAGATTGCATAAAAAATAAAACAATTTTGGGGAAAATTATGGGAAAACAAATTTAAAATAAAGTTCTTAACAATTTAGGACTAACAATTACTATCACAATTTGACAGAAATTAATTAAAGTAAGCAAAATTATTAGGATTCTAAAAAGCTTTCAAATAAATATTTTAACCGTATAGCCTTGTTCTATTTAATGATGCAAAAGATTTAGGAAAGGTCAAGGTAAGAACTAATGATATATTCTTACATACTTTATAAATTGAGTAAACAAAAACTCAGGGAAACTGATCTAAAAAAATAAAAAGGTTTTCAAAACTCGACCCACATTTGCCCAATCAGGTACTAACTAGTCTTTCCCCAATCATCTTTTTTTTTCATCTGAAAAGTTTAATGATCTAACCTGCTAGAGATTCAGCATATGATGAAAAGGAGCTTGCAGAAGGTAAAATAATTATAGGAACAAAATATCTTTCCTTTTCTTAACTTGGACAAAATATATTTAGACAGAATTAAATGGCAGTTTCTTGGGTGGTTCTTTAAAGTCTTCCTAGGCACTCTTAAGATTGGTATAACAATATAAATTTTATTATATCTTTAAGCATCTCAGAAATTACACTTATAATTTATGCTCATAATTATAAATAGATGTGTCTATGTAAAATGTACAGTGTACTCATTTAAAAATCTAGATTCATAGCATTAAAATACTTAGGCTGTTTTATATAAACTAGAAACAAAAATACAAGTTTTACTTAGATGACTATTGTGCAGATTATTAAGAGATTGGTAAGTTTAATGAAAACATCCTAATGGAATTATTTTATTAAGGAGAATTACTTTGACATTTAAATTTTTACTTGAAAGAATCCTACCTAGTAAGCAAATAGCTTTTTAAGAACAGTGTATAAAATAAACTATACCATAAACTTAAGCCTAGAGTTCATCACAGATTAAAACTTTTAAACTTTAAACTAATCATAAATTAAAGTATACACTGAGGAATAAGACATATACAGAAAGAGAAGTACTATGGCCAATAGCTTTTTAACAAGACTGTAAATAAACCTTATTTTACCAATATTAAAGGATTCACCTACCATATTCTATTAAAAATTCTATTTTTCTACTCATACGTTACCTCAATAACAAAGATGTATATGAAAATCTAATACTTTTCTAAAACTTACTAACATTTTATTTAAAATATCATATCTAATGCTTATTGACATTTACTCGAATCACTTCTTTTTAAATAAAAACAAGTTCTCTATTTTGAAATTTTGTAGGACTCAATATCAGGTATTTTGTTAAATGGTAACTTAGAATAAATTGAAAAGAAAGGTTTAAAAAAGAAAAGCTCTAATCTTTTAAATGATCCTATCAATATTGGTGTCCGGGTTACACACAAACATAAATCAAAGCAGAAACTGGCAAAATAAAAGAATGATGTTGACATACATTATTCTAATATGTAATGGATTTCTATAAAGAATTACTAGAGACAATAGATGCCCCTTTTGTTATGCTGCTATTAAGTATGATTTAACAGTCACATTTAATTTAATGCCTCATCCAGAGGCATGCCACAAATATGCAAGTCCTATTTTTGTCTATGTCTGAAGACAGTTATGTGTGTTGTTGTTCTCCTTCCAATTTCCTGATCAGTTTTGCAAATAGTTACAAAATTTTTACCAGGCCAAACAGCCCCCTGCTCCCTACCCTCACCCATATATTTGCCTTCATTTTCAGCCCCTGTAACATCAGAGGGTTTTTTTAAAAACTGTAAATAAATCCTAACTAATTATGATTTATTCACAGCTGCTCTCAATGATACTACGAACTAATATCCTTTTGCACTATTAATAATTTCTATAAAATATTTAAATGCAGTTTTTTTTACAACTAGAATTCTCATTTGAACAAACAAGAAAATGTCAGACTGAAGGTAAATATATCAATTTAAAAATTTCTCTTATAAATAAGTATGTTTAAAGTTTAATAAAGTAGCTAGCGCAGCTGGGAATAGGAAAAATGCTGTTTGCTTCAATGTTGCAAGCATTTGATTTGATTGGATGGCAAAATCAGCTTGACTATGTTAGACCTTAAAGCCTAACAGTGACATAAAATAGGTAAAATAGGATACCCTGTGAGTAAAGTGGGTGAAGCAATTGATAATACAGAGATATTTTGTAAGTGGCTCCCTTGACTGCATTACTTTCTAAAGGGAGGTGAAAGGCACATAGAAGGCACTGAAAATACTTTTGTTGAACAAACGAACATTAAAAACTAAAAAGGAGTTTTGTTAGTGTGTTATTCTAGAAAAAAAGATAAAATTAGAACATTAAATATTAATTTATACTTACACCAAGTAATCCTAAATCGGTCTCAAAAAATATGAATAATAACATATTCTAATCTCAATGTGTATACCTTATTAATATTTTCTCATGTTCTGGAAAATTAATTAAAACAAAAGTGGTTCTTATTAAATAAATGAATGAAATCTATTGAGACAAATGCTTATTCATATTTTTTGAATTTGAATCACTTCAAATGGAGTATCTAATAATTCAGTATTTACATATCCCATAACTTTAAAAATATAACAATGTAAGATACTGAATCTTAAACATAGGAGTAGCTACTACATGTTTTGTACACCTATAATTTGCATCTATTAAGGATTAAAAATATTAAATTTCTTTTTATTCTAAAATTCAAAAAAAGACTATATTTTAAATACAGTCATACCTAAGTATTTTAGAACATTTTCGCTTAAAGGAGAGCTAATTGATGCTACCCTAAATACAAGAAGCTAAATATATTAAGTACATCAATATGAAATTGAGTATGAACTGGTATGTTTCCTGAATGCCTTCTCTTACATTGTTACTAATTCATTTTATAATTTACCATGAATTAAAATAATAGTTTCCTAAAAATGACTCATGGGAATATATGGGTGTATAAATACCATCCACTTTCTCCTGGAAATGTATTATCAATCTGAACACAGAACACAGAACCTGAAGACAGAAGCTCAAGTGTTTTAAAAATACTTCCCCTCTTCTCAGGAGCTGGTTTTATTTTTCGATGCTTGTTTTAAATATTAATATAAAACAGGTTTTCCTTAAATTACAAAATAAAGGTAACTTTAAAGAAATATTCATTTAAGTTAGAGGTTATGTATTAAATTGTTGCCAGTGATACTGTTTTAATGTTTTAGTTACGAAACAGAAACTGAAGTGAAAAAAATCCCACTTGCATAATGTTTTTTTTTTTAAATTTTTTAATTATTATTACACTTTAAGTTTTAGGGTACATGTGCACAATGTGCAGGTTTGTTACATATGTATACATGTGTCATGTTGGTGTGCTGCACCCATTAACTCGTCATTTAACATTAGGTATATCTCCTAATGCTATCCCTCCCCCCTCCCTCCACCCCACAACAGGCCCCGGATTGTGATGTTCCCCTTCCTGTGTCCATGTGTTCTCACTGTTCAATTCCCACCTATGAGTGAGAACATTGGATAATGTTTTAAAACAACCTTTAGCTTGTAATCTAGATGTAATTTGTTTTTAACTTTCAGAACAATAAAACAATAAATAGAGACTATAGTAATTGATTGGTCTGAATTGTTCTAAGTTCCTTAGCATGAATTCTGTTTCACAGTTAAGCCTTAGACTCAACTTGTTTAAGGCAAATAGACAAAGTATAAAATATTACTTTGGAGATACAAGATAAGTATAATTTTTGAAGAAGTCTCAGTTTAGAATTTTAGATGACACAAAGAGCTAAACACATAAACAATATATGCCACAAGTGAGCAGTATCCACTTAATAAAATATTAGTATGAAGCTAAAAATTTCTTACCAAAAAGTTAGTAAAAATAGACATTATTGTCTTAAATTCCTTCCTTGAAAAAACCTAAAACTAAATCTTTAAGTAAATGATCTATAAGAATTCTTAGTCTGGTCCATGTGATTACATGGTCCTATGTACCCAGGGCCACTGGAAATTCTATAAGCTTAGATAGCATGAATTCTGAATGTTAGACATTGCTGTTCAATAAAAAATAACTTCTATTAAAATTTCACATTTTCACTTTCATGGTTTTATTTCTAAGTCTGGTTATTTTCACTACAACCTGATTTTCCAGATCAGTGGTGTCTGGTCAATTTATCTATGGGTAAAATAATTAAGTGTTCATATGTCTATACCCAAATGCTCCTCCAGAGCAGCAATTTGCTTAAGTTGGCAGTGCCTACTGCTTGGCATGCAACAAGGCTGTCACAAAAAAATGTTTACTGAATAAATGATGAATGAAGGAAAAAATAAACTAAAATATTTCTGTAGAGAAAGAAACATGAAATGCTCTAAAATGTCAGTCATGTCAGTAATGTTTATTTTTACAGAAGAATGCTGACTGAAAGTGTTTAACTGTCCCCTGAATTGTGAGACTAAGGCTCACAACAAAGACAAAAATAATGTACAAGCAACACCTATTTTGAAGACAGCCACCAACCAAATGGGCCAAATCGCCGACCTTGAGTTTACTCAGAGGTTGAATGAGCCCCACCACTCCCAAATCATCACCCAGCCTACATAAGAGGGCAAGGGTACATCAGGAGCACTGGGGTGCAGTTTTTGTCATAGGAGCTTCCTCACTCAAGCCAAGTTGCACAGCACCAAGATATTACATCAAAGACGTTGTGGTTTCCTGCAAGAAGAGGAGACTGGCATCTCACTTTCCAGCTGGACTGAATACTGAATAAAGAACCTGCAAACTTGTCCTGGTGCTGCCAGTGGAGTAGAATTTAGCCTGCTGAAGTGTTCATAGATGACCTGGCATATGTCCCTAGAAGTAGGGGAAAATATATTGGCCTAGAAACTTGTCTACTTCTTATCTAGAGATTTCTGAAGATGGGAGGCTTGGGTAGAGCAGCCTGCAGCAGCAGACCTAACAGGGCCACAGAAATAGTATACCTGGGTGGGGCGGGGGAGAAGTGGAGAGTACCTCTCACATTTCCCCTATCTACCCACTAATTCTCTGAGACCCTAGAAAAAGAACACCACTGACTCCCACGGCTCATGTGAGAGAACCAGGACTGGGGAAGAAGCAAGGGCTGCTGGTCAAACACATCAATGCCCCATCTAGAGAGGGGGAGGAGTTTGAACTTATGGAACAGAAAGGAGATATAGCTACCCATTTCTGAGGAAGAGCTCAGTGATAAAGAAAGCCAAGATAAAGCTATCATCCCAAGAAAACCACATATTCCAACCACATGAACATCACATTGTCAGAGACATTTTGCAGCAGTTAGAACCAGATTATGCCAGAGTGAGACCCACTATCTTCAGATAACCACGTTCGTTCAGATGATGACCTCTGCCTCTCTTGTCCTTCCTCCATGCTGCCTCCTCCCCGTCTCTCTCCAAGAATTAGACCTAGGAGGGGAGAAAGCATGCCAACAGTCTTGGGCCACTTAGGTGGTCTTCTCTAAGATGTAGGGTGGAGAAGGATCAAGTGAGACTTAAATCAAATTTGAGATTAAAATTTTAAACTACCCAGACTTTTACTAACCGAAAGTGACCAAAAAGTTGTAGCATTTGTCCAAAGGCATAGTTAAGAGACAGAAAAGGGAGATTAGAAAGAGCATGCTTCAAGGTATGTTTTTTAAAAAAAGTAATTTCAGATATATTGCCAATGAGTTGTAACTGTTTAAAAGTTATTTACACCCTGTGGTAGGATGAATGCTCAAAAAACTGCTAACAAAAAACTTGATAGCTAAAACTATTCTTTAAGTTCAAGCATAGACTGATACCTGCCCCACACTCCCCCTACCCACCCCCCACAAAAAAAAAAGCAGTGAAATCCTACTCATGGTAAATTCTCAGGTGACAGCTGTAATCTGCCAACATTTAAGCTTGGTTCAATATATCCATGGGTAGATAGAGCCAGCCTCTGCTCACTGTTCCTGCCCCACTCACCTTACATTTGGGATACCCTAGAAATCCATTTTTGGTAAGCATCTCTCTTCAAGCGTCTCTATGGTTGATCTCATATACTTTTTTCCATGCCAAATATTCCCAAATTCATGGTTCCATTCTGTAGTTTCAACTATCTAATAGATTTATATGTCCTCCAGACACTGAAAACTCTATACATCCACAACATATCTTGTTAGCTTATCCTCCACACACACCCAATCTCTAAAATCTGTTCTTCCCTTTTTCTATTCTTTATCTCAAACAATAGCAAAACCATCAATCTAATTATCTAAATCAGAAACCTTCTTCTTCATCCTAATCCTCTATATAAAACTGATGATCAGATCCAGATCATTCTAAATGATCTAATCTAGATGATTTCTTGAATGTAGACTCTCTTCTCTAATTCCACTATCTTTGCCTTAATCCACTTTTAACAATTTCAACAGTCTTTAATCCAGTTATCCTAGGTCTCCAGGGTCTCCAGTTCCTCTCTATGCTTCACTTTGACACCAAAAAACAACTTTGATAAGAGTTTACCCCTCATAAAAATTTTTTATTAGCTATCCATTACTCATAGGATTACGGCTAAACCTAGAAGCCTCAGCTTGGCAGTTAAAGCCTTTACCACCTAGGTTACTACTGCATCATATCCAACACTAGTTTGTTTAGCAGACATTGTTGCCTTTAGGACCTGTTCTCTGACCCAGCTGAAATGTGCAAAAAGGCATTCTGTGTTGCTGGCTAAGTCAACTCAGTCTGCACCCTGCACCTCTGCCTGCCCCATGTCTGTATTCCTACTTTATTCGAATGGGCTTCAGATTTGCTACTAACCAGAGTTTGGATTCGGTGCTATGATTTATGCATCTCCTCTTTCTCTTGACTGACGGCTTTACTTCTGGCTCAGGCTAACCTCTTCACTAAAGGCTTAGTGATAGTATCATTGTTAAATAGCACAAAGTAAACTCCTAAGTCAGATTTCCTGGGTTCAAATTTTTGCTCTACCACCTACAAGCTATGAGATTTTGACCACTGAACTTAATCTCTCCATGCATTAGTTTCTTCAGTTTTTTTTTCTTTATTCTTGCAGCTTTTATGAAAGTTTTCTTTTTTTTAAATTTTATTATTATTATACTTTAAGTTTTAGGGTACATGTGCACAATGTGCAGGTTTGTTACATATGTATACATGAGCCATGTTTAAAGGACAATAATAGTACCTTCTGTAAAGTATCTCCTGCATTGTCAGGAAAGTGCTTTAAAAAGTACTCACCACATACTAAGATCTCAATATGTGTCAGCTGTTGTTTTTATCAATACTTATTAGCTTATTAGCCAAAACAAAAGGATAGGACACCCTCTGAGCCATAAAATTATATATGTAGATAAACTTCACACACCATTTTCAATATAAAGACTGGCTACTTAGAAAAACAATTTCAGATGCTGAAGTTTCCAACTTAAAACAGCCTCCTATCATGAGTCATAGCAAAATGTGGCATAGTTGCCCAAATTAATAGAAGCCTAATAGTTTAAATATGGAGTCAAGAGGAAAAAAAAGTATAAATGACCATAGACAAGGAAGAAATTCTTACAGGTGAGAGTAACTCATATACAATATGGAAAGACACCACAGGTTGACTAATTCTGGAAAATTCTTTAAAAAATGACAACAAAAAAGATGAATTTCCACATATCAAAAGAGCTGCTACTAAATGATGACTACTAGACACTCAAGGGTTACATATAACTTAATAATCTTCTTCAGTTATTTGAAGAATATTTTTTCTAGAAGAATATACCTCTAATTTTATAATAAAAGATGGAAGATAGAATTTATTTGCAGACTTGAGCTATAATTCACTGTTCCACAAAGCAAGGGGAAATTATCTGCACTTTATTTCTATTGTGTCTTATATAGATATGCTAAGGGGAAAGTATTTTAATGTTCATAATCAGAACAAAAATGATTAAATGGTCAAAACCGAAAGCAAGGCAATTTCAGGAATTCTGTACCATCACTGAAGTTCTAATGAATTGGTATATTTCTTTTCATCAAAGAATATAGGCATTAAAATGACAATTTTAGATCTTTCATTAGCAAAGATAATCCAGAACTCACTAGTCGTTCCACTGGACTAGTTAGTACAAGAATATGGCCGATAATTAACTTTTTATATATTTATATATTTGTAGCCTTGGCTATTAGGTAGTTTCATTTGCATTCTCAAATTAAGATAGAGAGTTAAAAACTAAACTGAAGGTCTGTGAGAATGAAACTTGATACTCTAATCCAGGTTACTGAGCCTTTTATAAGATGCCTTAATAATTAATAATACTATACTGCATATCAAATTGCAACATGCACCATTACTGAATTCATGAAGAAAAAAAGGTCTGTTAAGAACCATGAAAATGTGTCTTCAAAATAAATCAGTAAGCTATCTTTTTTCCAAAATACTTTCATCTGCTATGAGAAACAACATTAGTTTGAATGCCCCTATCACTCACTTATCTCCTTAAGATCTGTCTATCATTCTGGAAAGGTGTTTCAACAACTGATGAACACAATTACAAAACAAGACTACTTTGGTTTTGAATCAAGACAACTAGATTCTGGATTTTAAAAAAAAGTCTATTATTTACTGAAAAGTCTTCCAACATGAAGAAACCAACCTAATGAGGGCTTTCTATTTTTATGAATGAGAGGTACTACAGAAAAGGCTACCAACCTAATGGCAGGAAGGAGGAAAACGTGTCAGCATTAATTCAAGTAGGCCAACAAATATGATAGGCCCCCAAACAATGATGTGCATACTTCTAACTGTGGAAGATAGACACGAGAAGTATGATGGAAGTCAGTTATGGAAAGATTTCTGATAGTGAACTACTATGCATACTCAGAAAACCTGAATTAAGTATAAAATTACAAAAATAATTTTAGATTTAAAGAAATTTCATGACAGTTCAAGTACAAAACTATTCCATCATCAAAACACAACCTGATATACGAATTACTAGTTTCCTCAATCAATTTTTAAAACTTTTTTGAAATCGAATGCTTTATTTATTTCAAAAGGTAAACACTGTTGGGCTATCAGTCTTAAATTAGAAGATCATAAATTACATTGTCCACTCTTTGATCCTAAATTCCACTATTGGTTAACATCTCTTTTGATGTAATCACCCCAATAGTCCCCAGTGCTTACTGACTAAACATCCAAAATTGGGTTATGAATAGAAAGCTCACATAGTCAAATAACTTCCTTAGACATCAACATTAGCCACAACATATGCTTGGAGTACAATATCTTGTTTTAAAATGTAGAGTAGTCAATTTTTCAATGTAATCTTCTAAATAAATGACATTTTAAAAAGAGCAAACTACCATGAGGAGAGTTTGTGCTTCTTGGAGCTCTTTTTGTAAGTCATTTTTCTTTTGCCCTGTGCTTTAAACATCTTAATAAATTATAACATGTTGACAAGAAACCACATACTGCACCTGTGCTTTCTATCTTAATTAATCCAATAAGTACAGGCCTGCTCACTTAAATTTGTAAGGGAAACGATGATATAATGAGTTTTAACTTAAGGTATTAATTATCTAAATAAGCAGAATTAGCTTAATGTTTCAGTAGACTTTGCCTAGACACAACCACCAAATAAAAATTTCAGAAATTATGGAAGCCTTAAACAGCACCATTAGGAATAAGAAAGTGAAACGCTCATTCTGCCTCAGATAGCCAAGTTGATTAAATTCTACCAAAGAAAAAAATTTTTAAACCCAGTGCAGCAGTTCAGAGACACTAAAATCTTCGTTGCTTTTACCGCAGAATCAATTAAATCTAGTTTAGTTGCCCAGTGACTAAATTATTATTTTCTAATTGTACATAAACACTTATCTTTGAGGCAGGTCACTTTCCTTTCAAAACAAAGGTTATGACTATCTTAAATGCCTCAGCAGACGGATGGTCAAAACCTCATAAAAATTCTACATGGACCTAGACAATCACATGACACAACTGTGCACACGCCACACCATCTGTTGGATATGACTGCCAGCACAGATTTCGTGAGCTGGCAAAGGACTGAAATAGTCAAGAATTCTGCAACTATTTCAAAGTGCAGGCTTCTCATTAATTTTAATTTCCTGTTGGCTCTACAAGGAATGACTGAGTAGTGAAAGCACAATGTGCCACATACACTTGAGTTCATGCCACATGTACACCTGTAATCATAAACTCTTATCCAAAGCTATCCACTGGAACATTTGGGATTTTGTATGTTTATTTCTTCTTTACCCTAGAAGAAATAAATCTGAAATATCTATAGTTGTCTTTTCATACTTTGTTAATACTCTTGCAAACATCTGGAAATACTTGACAATAATCATTTAATTAATGCAAAGGTAATCGATGACAATATGCTTAAATACTTCACTCAACTGAAGTGGTTTCCTCAGTCCACAGAACTAAGGACTGTAGAGAACAAGCAGTTCTTTGACTAAGGAGTACACTACAAGGAAAACTATAGCCAATATCTCTTTTAAAACCAGAAACATCACCTGCATTTAAACAAAGCAGATAACATGCTGCTATACTGGTAAAACAAACAAACAAACAAAAAACTGGTAGATGCTGCTGGCTTAAGTTTTTACCTTAAGCTGTCTACAGGGTCTGTGTTGCTGAGGGCTTACTAAAGGGGTGGCCCTGCTCCTCTTTTTCAGGGGCTACTCCAGTTTCTTTATCACTCCTTCACAGCTGCTGGCTATAGAGGAGGGTGAAAAGACCCTGAGAAAGAAACATTTCTCCAGAACAAGTGAAGATTCCTAAAATGTCCATGGGCAGCTCCAGCAGCAGGGTTGGTACTTTCTCTGCCAACCCTTTACTGTTCTCTGCATTTTGCAACAGTGACTTTTGTTTTGTTTCCCTGTAATCATACTCACTTGCTAACGCAGGCATCAAAGGTAGGACTGTGGAAAAACTAGGAAAGCCCCAGGCAACTTTATACTTGGAGAGCAAAGTTAGTTTTTTTCCCTTCTCTGCCACAATTTTTGAGACTTTTTCTTCAGTGTGGCCCTGGAGGATTCTTGTGTCCCTTAGCTCAAAAGAACACCACCAACTGAATAAATATTTAAGAATCAGAGTAATTAAGAAATGTTAACTTACAATTCAGTATGAGTGAAAACCAAAAATGGTTGATTTACCTAATTTCTCTTATACTAGTAATTACTGTCAATCCAATTTCTTTCTTTTTTAAAATTTGGAACCAATGTAGTGGGTTAACAGATGGCTTTTGAAGTTTTTGTTCTTATTCCAAAATCTTTACATTACCCAAAATATATCTATTTAAATATGATACTGTAATTTCTGCAAAACATTATCTACATGCTCTCTATTTAACACTAAACAATCTGGATGTTAAGGCTGTTTGGAAATAATTCTAACAAAAACTGAAACATTAGACTAGTGCTATAATAAACAGACTTGCCTTTTACATTTGTTTTAGAAATCTTCATAAGCACATCCTAAACATAACTTTTTTCCGGTAGGGTTAAAAATAATTCAATTAGCCCAAATATATTTTATCTCCTATCTTTTTACAATACTCCCCAATTTGGTAACATCATAAATTCTTTTATCATCTCCTTACATTCAGGAACATAACATGAGACAATCCATAGAAAATCCCAAAGACAAATGCCAACGATTTAAAAGGAAGTACACAAATTCTATTGCATACAGGCTTTTTTTTTTTTTTTTTTTTTTTTTGTTCATTGACAATCTTTATTTTATTTTATTTTTTTTTATTATTATTATTATTATTATTATACTTTAGGTTTTATGGTACATGTGTGCAATGTGCAGGTAAGTTACATATGTATACATGTGCCATGCTGGTGCGCTGCACCCACCAACTCGTCATCTAGCATTAGGTATATCTCCCAATGCTATCCCTCCCCCCTCCCCCCACCCCACAACAGTCCCCAGAGTGTGATGTTCCCCTTCCTGTGTCCATGTGTTCTCATTGTTCAATTCCCACCTATGAGTGAGAATATGCGGTGTTTGGTTTTTTGTTCTTGCGATAGTTTACTGAGAATGATGATTTCCAATTTCATCCATGTCCCTACAAAGGATGTGAACTCATCATTTTTTATGGCTGCATAGTATTCCATGGTGTATATGTGCCACATTTTCTTAATCCAGTCTATCATTGTTGGACATTTGGGTTGGTTCCAAGTCTTTGCTATTGTGAATAATGCCGCAATAAACATACGTGTGCATGTGTCTTTATAGCAGCATGATTTATAGTCCTTTGGGTATATACCCAGTAATGGGATGGCTGGGTCGAATGGAATTTCTAGTTCTAAATCCCTGAGGAATCGCCACACTGACTTCCACAAGGGTTGAACTAGTTTACAGTCCCACCAACAGTGTAAAAGTGTTCCTATTTCTCCACATCCTCTCCAGCACCTGTTGTTTCCTGACTTTTTAATGATTGCCATTCTAACTGGTGTGAGATGGTATCTCATTGTGGTTTTGATTTGCATTTCTCTGATGGCCAGTGATGGTGAGCATTTTTTCATGTGTTTTTTGGCTGCATAAATGTCTTCTTTTGAGAAGTGTCTGTTCATGTCCTTCGCCCACTTTTTGATGGGGTTGTTTGTTTTTTTCTTGTAAATTTGTTGGAGTTCATTGTAGATTCTGGATATTAGCCCTTTGTCAGATGAGTAGGTTGCGAAAATTTTCTCCCATTTTGTAGGTTGCCTGTTCACTCTGATGGTAGTTTCTTTTGCTGTGCAGAAGCTCTTGAGTTTAATTAGATCCCATTTGTCAATTTTGGCTTTTGTTGCCATTGCTTTTGGTGTTTTAGACATGAAGTCCTTGCCCATGCCTATGTCCTGAATGGTAATGCCTAGGTTTTCTTCTAGGGTTTTTATGGTTTTAGGTCTAACATTTAAGTCTTTAATCCATCTTGAATTGATTTTTGTATAAGGTGTAAGGAAGGGATCCAGTTTCAGCTTTCTACATATGGCTAACCAGTTTTCCCAGCACCATTTATTAAATAGGGAATCCTTTCCCCATTTCTTGTTTTTGTCAGGTTTGTCAAAGATCAGATAGTTGTAGATATGTGGCATTATTTCTGACGGCTCTGTTCTGTTCCATTGATCTATATCTCTGTTTTGGTACCAGTACCATGCTGTTTTGGTTACTGTAGCCTTGTAGTATAGTTTGAAGTCAGGTAGTGTGATGCCTCCAGCTTTGTTCTTTTGGCTTAGGATTGACTTGGCGATGCGGGCTCTTTTTTGGTTCCATATGAACTTTAAAGTAGTTTTTTCCAATTCTTTGAAGAAAGTCATTGGTAGCTTGATGGGGATGGCATTGAATCTGTAAATTACCTTGGGAAGGATGGCCATTTTCATGATATTGATTCTTCCTACCCATGAGCATGGAATGTTCTTCCATTTGTTTGTATCCTCTTTTATTTCCTTGAGCAGTGGTTTGTAGTTCTCCTTGAAGAGGTCTTTCACATCCCTTGTAAGTTGGATTCCTAGGTATTTTATTCTCTTTGAAGCAATTGTGAATGGGAGTTCACTCATGATTTGGCTCTCTGTTTGTCTGTTATTGATGTATAAGAATGCTTGTGATTTTTGCACATTGATTTTGTATCCTGAGACTTTGCTGAAGTTGCTTATCAGCTTAAGGAGATTTTGGGCTGAGACAATGGGGTTTTCTAGATATACTATCATGTCATCTGCAAACAGGGACAATTTGACTTCCTCTTTTCCTAATTGAATACCCTTGATTTCCTTCTCCTGCCTAATTGCCCTGGCCAGAACTTCCAACACTATGTTGAATAGAAGTGGTGAGAGAGGGCATCCCTGTCTTGTGCCAGTTTTCAAAGGGAATGCTTCCAGTTTTTGGCCATTCAGTATGATATTGGCTGTGGGTTTGTCATAAATAGCTCTTATTATTTTGAGATATGTCCCATCAATTCCTAATTTATTGAGAGTTTTTAGCATGAAGGGTTGTTGAATTTTGTCAAAGGCCTTTTCTGCATCTATTGAGATAATCATGTGGTTTTTGTCTTTGGTTCTGTTTATATGCTGGATTACATTTATTGATTTGCGTATATTGAACCAGCCTTGCATCCCAGGGATGAAGCCCACTTGATCATGGTGGATAAGCTTTTTGATGTGCTGCTGGATTCTGTTTGCCAGTATTTTATTGAGGATTTTTGCATCAATGTTCATCAAGGATATTGGTCTAAAATTCTCTTTTTTTGTTGTGTCTCTGCCAGGCTTTGGTATCAGGATGATGCTGGCCTCATAAAATGAGTTAGGGAGGATTCCCTCTTTTTCTATTGATTGGAATAGTTTCAGAAGGAATGGTACCAGCTCCTCCTTGTACCTCTGGTAGAATTCGGCTGTGAATCCATCTGGACCTGGACTTTTTTTGGTTGGTAAGCTATTGATTATTGCCACAATTTCAGCTCCTGTTATTGGTCTATTCAGAGATTCAACTTCTTCCTGGTTTAGTCTTGGGAGGGTGTATGTGTTGAGGAATTTATCCATTTCTTCTAGATTTTCTAGTTTATTTGCATAGAGGTGTTTGTAATATTCTCTGATGGTAGTTTGTATTTCTGTGGGATCGGTGGTGATATCCCCTTTATCATTTTTTATTGCATCTATTTGATTCTTCTCGGCCGAATAGGAACAGCTCCGGTCTACAGCTCCCAGCGCGAGCGACGCAGAAGACGGGTGATTTCTGCATTTCCATCTGAGGTACCGTGTTCATCTCACTAGGGAGTGCCAGACAGTGGGCGCAGGTCAGTGGGTGAGCGCACCGTGTGCCAGCCGAAGCAGGGGCGAGGCATTGCCTCACTCGGGAAGCGCAAGGGGTCAGGGAGTTCCCCTTCCAGGGGTGACAGACAGCACCTGGAAAATCGGGCCACTCCCACCCAAATACTGTGCTTTTCCGACGGGCTTAGGAAACGGTGCCCCCAGGAGAGTATAGCCCGCACCTGGCTCAGAGGGTCCTACGCCCACGGAGTCTCGCTGATTGCTAGCACAGCAGTCTGAGATCAAACAGCAAGTCGGCAGCGAGGCTGGGGGAGGGGCGCCCGCCATTGCCCAGGCTCGCTTAGGTAAACAAAGCAGCCTGGAAGCTTGATCTGGGTGGAGCCCACCACAGCTCAAGGAGGCCTGCCTGCCTCTGTAGGCTCCACCTCTGGGGGCAGGACACAGACAAACAAAAAGACAGCAGTAACCTCTGCAGACTTAAATGTCCCTGTCTGACAGCTGTGAGGAGAGCAGTGGTTCTCCCAGCACGCAGCTGGAGATCTGAGAACGGGCTGACTGCCTCCTCAAGTGGGTCCCTGACCCCTGACCCCCGAGCAGCCTAACTGGGAGGCACCCCCCAGCAGGGGCAGACTGACACCTCACACGGCCGGCCAGGTACTCCAACAGACCTGCAGCTGAGGGTTCTGTCTGTTAGAAGGAAAACTAACAGAAAGGACATCCACACCAAAAACCCATCTGTACATCACCATCATCAAAGACCAAAAGTAGATAAAACCACAAAGATGGGGAAAAAACAGAGCAGAAAAACTGGAAACTCTAAAAACCAGAGTACCTCTCCTCCTCCAAAGGAACGCAGTTCCTCACCAGCAACGGAACAAAGCTGGACGGAGAATGACTTTGACGAGCTGAGAGAAGAAGGCTTCAGACGATCAAATTACTCCGAGCTACGGGAGGATATTCAAACCAAAGGCAAAGAAGTTGAAAACTTTGAAAAAAATTTAGAAGAATGTATAACTAGAATAACCAATACAGAGAAGTGCTTAAAGGAGCTGATGGAGCTGAAAACCAAGGCTCGAGAACTACGTGAAGAATGCAGAAGCCTCAGGAGCCGATGCGATCAAATGGAAGAAAGGGTATCAGCCCTGGAAGATGAAATGAATGAAATGAAGCGAGAAGGGAAGTTTAGAGAAAAAAGAATAAAAAGAAACGAGCAAAGCCTCCAAGAAATGTGGGACTATGTGAAAAGACCAAATCTACGTCTGATTGGTGTACCTGAAAGTGACGGGGAGAATGGAAACAAGTTGGAAAACACTCTGCAGGATATTATCCAGGAGAACTTCCCCAATCTAGCAAGGCAGGCCAACATTCAGATTCAGGAAATACAGAGAACGCCACAAAGATACTCCTCAAGAAGAGCAACTCCAAGACACATAATTGTCAGATTCACCAAAGTTGAAATGAAGGAAAAAATGCTAAGGGCAGCCAGAGAGAAAGGTCGGGTTACCATCAAAGGGAAGCCCATCAGACTAACAGCGGATCTCTCGGCAGAAACCCTACAAGCCAGAAGAGAGTGGGGGCCAATATTCAACATTCTTAAAGAAAAGAATTTTCAACCCAGAATTTCATATCCTGCCAAACTAAGCTTCATAAGTGAAGGAGAAATAAAATACTTTACAGACAAGCAAATGCTGAGAGATTTTGTCACCACCAGGCCTGCCCTAAAAGAGCTCCTGAAGGAAGCGCTAAACATGGAAAGGCACAACCGGTACCAGCCACTGCAAAATCATACCGAAATGTAAAGAACATCAAGACTAGGAAGAGACTGCATCAACTAACGAGCAAAATATCCAGCTAACATCATAATGACAGGATCAAATTCACACATAACAATATTAACTTTAAATGTAAATGGACTAAATGCTCCAATTAAAAGACACAGACTGGCAAACTGGATAAAGACTCAAGACCCATCAGTGTGCTGTATTCAGGAAACCCATCTCACGTGCAGAGACACACATAGGCTCAAAATAAAAGGATGGAGGAAGATCTACCAAGCAAATGGAAAACAAAAAAAGGCAGGGGTTGCAATCCTAGTCTCTGATAAAACAGACTTTAAACCAACAAAGATCAAAAGGGACAAAGAAGGCCATTACATAATGGTAAAGGGATTAATTCAACAAGAAGAGCTAACTATCCTAAATATATATGCACCCAATACAGGAGCACCCAGATTCATAAAGCAAGTCCTGAGTGACCTACAAAGAGACTTAGACTCCCACACATTAATAATGGGAGACTTTAACACCCCACTATCAACATTAGACAGATCAACGAGACAGAAAGTCAACAAGGATACCCAGGAATTGAACTCAGCTCTGCACCAAGCGGACCTAATAGACATCTACAGAACTCTCCACCCCAAATCAACAGAATATACATTTTTTTCAGCACCACACCACACCTATTCCAAAATTGACCATATACTTGGAAGTAAAGCTCTCCTCAATAAATGTAAAAGAACAGAAATTATAACAAACTGTCTCTCAGATCACAGTGCAATCAAGCTAGAACTCAAGATTAAGAATCTCACTCAAAACTGCTCAACTACGTGGAAACTGAACAACCTGCTCCTGAATGACTACTGGGTACATAACGAAATGAAGGCAGAAATAAAGATGTTCTTTGAAACCAACGAGAACCAAGACACAACATACCAGAATCTCTGGGATGCATTCAAAGCAGTGTGTAGAGGGAAATTTATAGCACTAAATGCCCACAAGAGAAAGCAGGAAAGATCCAAAATTGACACCCTAACATCACAATTAAAAGAACTAGAAAAGCAAGAGCAAACACATTCAAAAGCTAGCAGAAGGCAAGAAATAACTAAAATCAGAGCAGAACTGAAGGAAATAGAGACACAAAAAACCCTTCAAAAATAAATGAATCCAGGAGCTGGTTTTTTTTTTTTTTTTGAAAGCATACAGGCTTTAAGACAAGGAATGCTTCCTACCCTGCACATCTGTCTAGCAGGTGCCTTTCTGAATAAGTTTTGTCCTTTAGGAATCTGCTCTGAGTACCTCAAAAGACAATAAAGTGTTCCCTTTCTTTTTTTTTTTTTTTTCTTAGAACCCATTTTCCTCAAGCCAGAAGGATGAAGCCTTCTCTGTCCTGAAAATATGGTCAAAACAACTTTGGCTTATTTTAAGCAACTTCTATCAAATAGACTTAGGAATTATATAAAATACAGTTCTCTTCTAGAAGGTGGCCTCGAGATGCATCATGAAGAGGGAAGATAAACGCATAAACCGTAGTATGCTTTATACTTTAATGAGTCACATTTTTTAACATTCTGTAACTAATAGATGAGGGAACGAATAAGACCAGATTTCCCTCATTAACAGCTGGTATCTTTGCTTTTAGTCCACTTCCCCATTTTGTGAGCAAAGCAGTCCACCAAATCACTTACACTGTGCTCCACCTATGCTTCTTCTTTTAACCACTCTCTCTTTGCCCCTCTTACACACTTTTCCTTGTCTTTTGCCATACTCTCTACTACTCTTGGCAATTATTTGTTCATCTTCAGGCAATGCTTCCTTTATTCATCTCTTATTTATTTCCATTTCCATTCTGCTCAGTGGCAATTACAAACATTTTCCACTTTCCTCAAAGTGAAGAGAGGGTTGAGCAGTTCCAGTTGATAGGTGTAATAAATGTTGAGAAAGGAAGAACTGTTCTAGTCACTCCGTCCCTCCCGCAATTCCCTTTTTAAGGCCATCTGCCCTATATAAGTCAAAAATTAATAACTCTGCAAAAATTGGATCCAGTCATATGATCTCTTGATATCCCTTTCCTCCTGTGAGAACATATTCATTTATTTTTTTTTTGTTACTGTCACCATTTATCATTTGGTTCCTCACCTTAACTAATCAAAATAGTACTCTTCAATCTAGTATGTCAGCTATTTCTGTTAATCTTTCCTCCTCATTCTTGTTTTTCTTTTCAATTTTATTCCTATATTATTTTAAACTTGTGCTGCATAACCGATTTCCCCTACCCTGAGTCTCTTCCTATCAATCCTTCATGCTATCTTCAATATTAACATTCTTAAGATACTTTTCATCATGTCATCCTCCAACTTAAAACCTTCAGTGGCTTTCCACTGTCTATTAAATAAACATTCAGACTCTGTAACCTTGCAAGCTTTCACCCTCTGATCTGGATCTGCTTTTCCATTTTATCTCTCATATTTTTCCAAATTAACTACCACAGACTTGAAGGTCTCTATTTCATTGCCACCCAATATAGATTATGCTTTCCTACCACTAAGCTTTTTATTACACATCATTCCTTGTAATGCCTGCCTTCTCTCTTTCTGCTATCCATTTATCAATGGTTAGACAAAGTCCTCTTCCACATTATAATTTCATATACAACTCCAGCCTTCACCAAATCTCCCTCTTATTCAAAACGACATGGCAATGTCTGAGTTATTGTTCTGGATTACAATTTACCACTTTATTAACTCATACCTTGTCTTCTTAATAAATCAGTATAATTTATTTTTACCCACAGTGCCTAGCACAATCCAAAGTAAAACATTTGTTAAATTAGCTTAATGTTTTCTAACACATTTTGGAATTTCCAGATAGAATGACTACAAAATCTATGAGGGGCTAAAAATGTTTCCAAAAGTTACTTTCAGGAGTTAGCCGTTGGAAAAATAGATTCACAAAACTAAAATGAGTCTAAGACAGACAGTAGAAGGCTACACGTCAAAAATTGTGTATATGTGAAAAATCTGAAAGTAGAGTACTGCAATGGTCATTATCAAAATCATTAATGAACTCTAATTTCCTAAATTCAACATTCTAATTTCTGTTGAATTTTAATTAACACCCTTTCTATTAGATTGTCTGCAAAGTGTACTGTAATAATTCCTTCCATCTCATAGCACCCTTTGCCATGTGACTTTGCTGTTCCTTCCATCATGAGGTGAAATTTATTTCCATACCCTATGAATTAGGACTAGACTTCTGACATATTTTGACAACAGACTATGACAACAGTGACACTGCAAATTCTTTCCCCTCTTCTCTTATGCATTTTTAATGCAAAAAAATGCATAACACAAAATTAACCATTTTCAAGTGTTCAGTTAAGTGGCATTATTTACATTCACACTCTCATACAAGCATCACTACCATCCACTTCTGGAACGTTTTTCATCTTGCAAAACGGAAACTCTGTACCCATCAAACAATAACTCCCTATTTCCCACCCGTGAGAACCAACATTTTATTTTCCATCTCGATGAATTTGACTATTATAGGTAACTCATATAAGTAGAATCATATAGCATTTGTCCTTTTGTGACCTGGCTTATTTCACTTAGCATAATGTCTTCAGTGCTCATCCATGTTGTAGCATATTGCACAGTTTCTTTCCTGAGGCTGAACAATATTCCATTTTATGTATTACAACATTTTTTTTAATCCATTCATCCATCAATGGACACTTGGGTTGCTTCTACCTTTTTGTCATTGTGAATAATGCTGCCATGAAAAAGGGTGTACAACTATCTCTTTGAGACCCTGCTTTCACTTCTTTGGTACATACCCAGAGGTAGAATTGCTGGATTATATGATAACGCCATGTTAGTTTTTTTGAGGAACCACCATACTGCTTCCCATAGTGACTACAACATACTTCCACCAGCAGGTGCACAAGGAAAAGTTCCAATTTCGCTACGTCTTCAGCAACACTTGTTATTTTATGTGTTTGTGTTTTGATAATAGTCATTTGAATGGGTGTGTAGTATCTTATTGTAGTTTTGATATGCATTTCTCTAATGATTAATGGTAATTATTGAATCTTTTCATGTGCTTATTAGCCATGCTTATCTTCTTTGGAGGAATATCTATTTAAGTCCTTTGCCCTTTTTTTTTTTGAGACAGAGTCTCGCTCTGTCACCCAGGCTGGAGTGCAATGGCACGATCTCGGCTCACTGCAACCTCTGTCTCCTGGGTTCAAGTGATTCTCCTGCCTCAGCCTCCCAAGTAGCTGGAATTACAGGCATGCGCCACCACACCCCAGCTAATTTTGTATTTTTAGTACAGGTGGGGTTTCACCTTGTTGGTCAGGCTGGTCTCAAACTCCTGACCTCAGGTGATCCACCCGCCTCAGCCTCCCAAAGTGCTGGGATTACAGGCATGAGCCACCATGCCCAGCCCCTTTGCCCATTTCTGAAATGGATTGTTTGGGGTTTTTTTGTTGCTGTTGAGTTGTAGGAGTTCATTATACATTATGGATATTAACCTCTTATCAGATATATGATTTACAAATGTTTTTTCTCATTCCATTGGTTGCCCTCCACTCTGTTGATAGTGTCTTATGATGCACACAAGTTTTCCATTTTGATGTAGTCCAATTTATCTATTTTTTGTTACTTGTTTTTAGTGTCATAGCCTAGAAATCACTGCCAAATCCAATGTCACAAAGTTTTTCTCATATGTATTTCCTAATAATTTTTTAGTTTTATTTCTTACTGTAAGATCTTAGGCCCATTTTGAATTAATTTTTGTATATGGTGTAAAGTAAGACTCCAACTTCATTCTTTTGCATGTGGATATCCAGTTTTCCCAGCACGATTTGTTGAAATGCCTCTTCTTTGCCCCCACTGAATGGTCTTGGCACCCTTGCCGAAAATCATTTGACCATAGATGTGAAAAGTTTACTTCTCAGCTCTCTATTCCATTGGTCTACATGTCTGTCCTTCTGACAGTACCACACTGTTTTGATTTCAGTAGCTTGGTAGTAAGTTTTGAAATCAGGAAACATGAGATCTTCAATTTTGTTTTTCTTTTTCAAGATTGTTTTGACTAATTAGGGTCCCTTGAGAATCCATATGAATTTTAGGATGAGTTTTTTCTACTTTTGCAAAAAATATCATTAGGATTTTGACAGAGATAACAATGACTCTGTAGATTGCTTTAGGCAATATTAACATCCTAACAATATTAAAGCTTATAATCTATGAATATGTCTTTTCATGTACTGATGTCTAATTTCTTTCACCCATATTTTTGCAGTTTTCAGTGTACAAGTTTTTACCTACTTGGTTAAGATTATTCCTAAGTATCTCATTCTTTTTGATGCTATTATCAATGGACACTGTGCAGATCCTACGCTGTTGTCAAGAGGCCTTACAACCTTGTTTTCACCTTCTTGGAAGGCTACTACTGCCACGTACAAACCCCAGGCTTGCCTGATGAGATCATATGACCTAGCCAATAGTTAGCACAATTGCCAACACATTTGTGAAGTAATTTTAGAGAGAGTGTTCAGCCCCATTCAAGCCAGCAGATGACTGCAGTCACTTAAGAAACCCCAGGTAAGCCCAGCAGAAGAAACACTTAGATAAACCTAGACAAACTATTAACCTACAAAATTGTGGTTTGATGAAAGTAAAATAGTTGTTATTTTAAGCCATTAAATTTTGGGGTGGTAGAAAGATTAACTGAAACAAAATTAAATCATTTTATTTGCCATTTCTTAACCATGATAATTTATTCATTACTTTGTAGCTCATTTCAAACTGTTTCTCAGAGCCCATTAAGATGTATTCCATACTATTCAGCCATAAAAAAGAATAAAATCTTATCTTTTGAAGCAACATGGATGGAACTGGAGGCTATTATCTTAAGTGAAACAACTCAGAAACAGCAAAGTCAAATACTGCATGTTCTCATGTATAAGTAGGAGCTAAATAACGTATACACACGGACACAGAGTGTGGAATAATAGACAATGGAAACTTGGAAGGGTGAGAGGGGAAGAAGGGAGTCAGGGATGAGAAATTACCTAAAGGGTACAATGCACATTGTTTGGGTAATGGTTACACTAAAAGCCCAGACTTCACCATGACGCAATATATCCATGTAAATTTAAAAAACAGCACTTGTACCCCTAAATTTATGCCAAAAAAAAAAAAGATTTATTCCAACTGACATAAGACAACTCTTTGAGGCTAAATACTCTACATTATTCATTATATTCATGAATAATTCAAAGCTTAAATGTCAGCATTCTAAATAATTTATAATTTTAAAAAAGTAGATAGGTTAAAATGAAATCTTATTAGGACTAAAGACGTATTGATTTTATTTTTCTAATTGCTTACTACAATATTGAAAAAATATTAAGTAGACATTACAACGATGTTTGCAAGCTAACCTGTGAATTATACTGCTAATATTTGCTAGCAATTAGTACTAAATTTATTGGGGATAGATTTTGAAACTTTATTATCTGATTATTTAAAAACTCAATCACAATACTGAGGAAAAAAGTACTTAAAATATTTATAATCGCAAAGCATTTAGAGTCATGTTGCCTAAGCAAAATGGTTTAATATTACTTAAAAATTCTTAAATTTAAAAAATGTACATATTTACATATATCCAAAATTGTATTTACTTATCCATATGTTTATTAATAAATAAAACTATAAAGGATTATAAAGTTATTTTGTT
Source organism: Pongo abelii (assembly GCF_028885655.2). NCBI lineage: Eukaryota > Metazoa > Chordata > Mammalia > Primates > Hominidae > Pongo > Pongo abelii. The sequence continues at coordinate 114,450,996 of NC_071992.2, forward strand.
TGGAAAAAAAAATCTTCCAGAACAATATGCAAAAGTAACATTATTATTTAAAATGTACTTAAGTAAAAATTTACTCCATAAAATTTTCACTCCATTAAATAACTCATTTTGAGAATTTACTCTCTCAAGTTCTGGAAACAGTTACTTTAAAATAGTTCATCTGTATTTTATGCATTCTTTAAAAGAAGTAAGAAGAACCAGGGTAGAAGAAATAATGAGAAAATGTAACAAAATAGGTGATAAGGCAGTTTTATACTGAAGTTTATATGCTCCTAGGTACAGAATAGGACTATTATTTCTGAGAAACCAAGTGGAATTAACACTTACTCAAATAGAAACCAACTCATATACTTAAAAAATTGAAGCAAATTCTCAAACTCTATGTCATAAATACCTTTGCTTCATTAATTTTGCAACTGAGTTTACTGAATGTCAGAAGTATCTCATATTTGCATTATTGAAAACATCTTTTAAAATAGTTGTCATTTTAGTTTTAAGGAGTTCTGAATATTTATCTAAATTTGAGCTATTATTTAACTATAAAAAAGTATTTCTCTGCAAGTACATTTCTATAAGCAAGCTACAGTTTCACAATTTCTCTATCCATGCATATGGCTGTATAATGAATATTAACATATGGTCTATAATTGTATATACATACACACAGTTCATATACATATGAACTATGCTTCTCAATTTGATGATAAAATATAGAAGGAGAAAACATAAATTGAAGAATTAAAATGTACTTACAAAGTCAAAGTCTCCATCTTGAGGAACTTTCCAGTTATCAGGAAAAACGTTTTTGGACATAGGGAAGGGTTCATGCATGTTCTGATTACAGTTTTCGTGACTCTTATTCTTGAAGTCTTGCTTATCAAAGTAGTCCATGAAAGATGGTCTTTGTACTTGTGGTGAGGTTGCATTTCCTTAGGTAAAGAACATAAGGAAGGTATAAGTTCTTACATTTAAAGAAGTATTTTCATTGAAGTATGATTTTTTTATGAAGCCATATAATAAATTTGCACTGGTCAGATTCAAGGCCAACATAATTAATTTCATAAAGAACAAAGTGAAATAAAATAAGAATTAAAAAATACCCAGACCAAATAAAAATTAAGCTGATGATTAGGCAAAGGTCTGGAATGTTTAGATTGTAGAAACATTTCAGAAGTTTAGTAAAATCATTATCATAATTTTATTAAAAATCATTTCAGCTGTATTTCAAATTTCTCAAAGAAAGTAAATTTTAAAAACTCAAGGGTTTTTGGTGGGCTTTTTTTCTTTGCATTTAAGCCTGCATTGCTATTGTTATTGTACATTTTCAGCTGTAAGAAATTATGAGGACTTGGCTAGGCATGGTGGCCTGTAACCTCAGAACTTTGGGAGGCTAAGGTGGAAGGGATGCTTGAGCCCAGGAATTCAAGACCAGCCTAAGCAACATAGTGAGACTCTGACTCTATAAAAAATACAAAAAATTAGCCAGGTGTGGTGGCACCTATCTGTAGTCCCAGCTACTTTGGGGACAGAGGTGGGAGGATCACTTGAGCCTGGGAGGTCAAGGCTGCAGTGAGCCATGATTGTGCCACTGCACTCCAGCCTGGGCAACAGAGCAAGACCCTGTTCAAATTAAAAAATACATATATATGAAATACATAAACTTTAAAAAAATTTTAAAAAGTCATAAGAACTTACTCAATTTCCTCTTATATTTATCAAACTGCTTCCTCAGTCTTTCTGATTCCCTCTGCCCCGGACTTCCATGGCTTCGCCTGCCACACTTACATCCATGTCTCCCAACACTACTTCTCTAGCCCAGACTTTGCGCCTAAGTTCCATAACTAACTTTGCTAGCTATTAGACAACTTAATCTGAGGTGAGTTGCCAATTAATTTACCAGTTCTAAAACTAAATTCAAGATCTTTCCCTTCAAACCTACAGCTCCCCCGACATATTCTATCTCCACTAAAGTCAACCTTATTTACTCAATCCCCAAAATAATAAAGTTGAGAATTAATTCAGACTCCTCCCTTCCTACCATAGCAAACTGATTATTAGGTCTTTTAATTCTACTTCTCAGTACAGTTAACTATAACCCCTTTTCTCTACTTATCATTGCAACTGTCTTAGTTTAGCTTCTAATCACTTCTTGCTTAGGCCATTGTAGCAGCCTCCAAACTAGTCTCCTTGCTTCCAATATCAGTTTTGATTTTAATTTCCATATTGTCAAAGTGGTGACCCTTCTAAATACAAACCAAAACACGTCATTCTGCTCAAAATCTTTCAATGGCTCTTCATTTTTTATATTGAATGACTAAATAGGAAATACATATTTGGAATAACTAGATTTTTAATCTGGCTATATTGGTCTTGATCAGTGGTTTTCAAATTGGATCCTTAAAGCCCCAGGGCTCCAAATAAATGTCCCAGAGACCACCAAGAAGGCATTTCCCATATAATTCTCCAAATAGAAAGTAAGCTACTTTCTTTTTTCTTTTCTTTTTTTTTTTGAGATGGAGTTTCGCTCTTGTTGCGCAGGCTGGAGTGCAATGGCACGATCTCAGCTCACTGCAACCTCCGCCTCCTGAGTTCAAGCAATTCTCCTGCCTCAGCCTCCCGAGTAGCTGGGATTACGGGCATGCGCCACCATGCCCGGCTAATTTTGTATTTTTAGTAGAGATGGGGTTTCTCCATGTTGGTCAGGGAGTAAACTACTTTCTTAAGAATTTTTTATGGGGAGTACACCTCCCCACAAGGGACCCTGATGGGCAACTGTAAGTTACAAAAAGTATTTTTAAAATGTAAAATTGAAATCTTTCCTTCTGTAATTTACACTCATGTTCCAAATAAATTCCTCTTTCATATAATTGTCCCTCAAATATCTGAAGACAGAGGTAATGGCTCCTGTCTTGGCTGTCTATTTTTAATATAAAACATCCCCAGTTCCTTTCATAGGATATATGTTTCAGATTCATCATCAACTTGTTTACTTGCCTATGGAGACATTCTAGTCTCACTGTTCCTCTAAAAAGAGACATAATTTTCATAACAGTCATCTGACCAACCTAGATTGCATTTGTAATAGTCCTAGCACAGTAGAAAACTACAGTTACTACTATGACAATTAAGTAACAATGTTAGTTGGGATGAGCTTTAAGGTCATTTTGGTCAAAAGAATGCATGTTAAGACTTAGTTTTAGTCTTTAAAAATATGAGGGAAGCCTAAATCGATGCCTACTTTATGTGGCAAATCAGAGAGTCCGGAATTCTTAAACAAACTTCAAAAAACAAAAGGGTGGGGTAAGGGAGATTGAACTGACAGGTAAACATCCTATCTCCTCTTTCCTTTCTCCCTACTTTTGGATCTCTATGTGTGTTATCTGACAGATTGGAAGCCTAGGTGAGACGGCTTGGGTGAGGTTATAAGAGAGAGTGGTAATGGTGATATTTATTCATTAAAAAAAATCTGTCTCATTGCCTTAAAATAAAATGGTTTGCCATATCAAAACAGAGGTTTTATTGACTTCACCTTATGTGTTTTAAAAAATTTTTTATAAGATAAAATTTACCATCTTACTTCTGGGTATATATCCGGAATTGAAAGCCAGGTCTTGAAGAGATATCTGTAACCCCATGTCTATTGCAGCATTATTCATAACAGCTAAAACATGGAAGCAAGCCAAGTGCCCATTAGCAAAATGTTACGAAGGAAATTCTGACACATGCTAAAACATGGATGAAACTTGAGGACATTATGCTATGTGAAATAAGCTAGTAACAAAAGAACAAAATACCGTATGATTCCACTTATGTCAGGTATTTAGAGTAGTCAACATCATAGAGACAGAAAACAGAATGGTGGTTGCTAGGGACTAAGAGGAGTGGGAAACGGAGAGTCAGTGTTTAATAGGTACAGCAGTTGAGTTTTACAAGATGAAAAGAGTTATGGAAATTGATGGTGGTGATGGCTGCACAACTTTATGGAAGTGCTTAAGATTAATACTATTGAACTAGATACAGGCATATTTCGCAGTTATTGCAGGTTTGGTTCCAGACCACTGCAATAATGAGAATATCGCAATAATGTAAGTCACATAAATTTTTTGGTTTCCCAGTGCACATAAAAGTTATGTTTGTTTGTTTGCCTTTACAACGTCAATTTTCTTAAATTTTTTTTTTTAACTTTTAAGGTCGGGGTACATGTGCAGATTTGTTACATAGGTAAACTTGTGTCATGGGGGTTTGTTTTACAGATTATTTCATCACCCACGTATTAAGCCTAGTACCCATTTGTTGTTTTTTCTGATCCTCTCCCTCCTCCCAGCCTCCACTGTCTGAAAAGCCCCAGTGTGTGTTGTTCCCCAGATGTGTCCATGTGTTCTCATCATTTAGCTTCCACTTGTTAAGTGAGAACATGCGGTATTTGGTTTTCTAAAAGTTATGTTTAGGAGTGACATCAGAAAGATGGCTGACAAGAGAGGCCTGGTGCTAGTCCGCTCTCAACAAAAAAAGACCAAGGCAACAGATAAATAGCTAAGATTTGACTTGAATGTCAGTGGGAGAACCCTGGAGAATAACGAGAGAGTGCAGAGGCACCTGTGCTGCTTAGAAGTCCAGTTTGGGGTGGCTGTAGTGTTTCTTAAATAATATCACAGTGAAGTTTGCTGTATCAGTTAACTCTTCCTTTCACAAAATATTTCTCTGTAGCATGAGATGCTGTTTCGTAACATTTTACCCACAGCATAGTGTCTTTCAAAATTGTAGTCAATCCTCTCAAACTCTACCACTGCTTTATCAACTGAGTTTATGGAAAATTCTAAGTCTTTTGTTGTCATTTCAACAATGTTCACAGCATCTTCACAAGGAGTAGATTCCATTGCAAGAAACCACTTTCTTTGCTCATCCATAAGAAGCAACTCTTCATCTGTTCAAGTTTAATCATGAGATTGCAGCAATTCAGTCACATCTTCAGGCTGTACTTCCAAGTCTAGTTCTTTCACTATTTCCATCACACTTGCAGTTACTTCCTCCACTGAAGTCTTTAACCCCTTAAAGTCATCCATGAGGGTTGGAATGGACTTCTTCCAACCTCCTGTTAATGCTGATCTTTTTACTTCCTCCTATGAATCACAAATATTCTTAATAACATGAAGAATGGTGAATCCTTTCCAGAAGGTTTTCAACTTACTTGACCCAGATCCATCAAAGCAATCACTATTTATGGCAGATATTGCCTTATAAAATGTATTTCTTAATAATAAGACTTGAAAGTCTAAAATACTCCTGGATCTATGGGCTACAAAATGGATGTTGTGTTAGCAGGCAGGAAAACAACATTAATTTCCTTGCATATTTCCATCAGAGCCCTTGGGTGACCAGGTGCATTCTCACTGAGCAGTAACAGTCCAAAGATAATCTTTTTTTCTCAGCAGTAGGTCTCAATAGTGGGCTTAAAATATTCAGCAAACCATAGTGTAAACAAATGTGCTGCCATCCAGGCTTCATTATTCCATTTATAGAGCACAGGCAGAGTAGAATTAGCATAATTTTTAAGGGCCCTAGGATTTTCAAAACAGTAAATGAACATGGCTTCAACTTAGTCACCACCACCAGCCTGTCCTTTGAAGCTCTGAAGCCAGGCATCGACTTCTCCTCTGTAGCTAGGAAAGTCTTAGATGACATCTTCCAATAGAAGACTGTTTCTTCTATATTGAAATTCTGTTGTTTAGGGTAGCCACCTTCATCAATTATCTTAGCTACATCTTCTGGATAACTTGCTGCAGCTTCTCCATCAGTACTTGCTGCTTCACTTTGTACTTGTATGGTCTGGAGATAGCTTCTTTCCTTAAACATCATGAACCAACCTATGCTAGCTTCAAACTTTTCTTCTGCAGCTTCCTTACCTCTTTCAGCCTTCCAGAATTAAACAGAGTTAGAGCCTTGCTCTGGATTAGACTTTGGCTTAAGGAAATGTTGTGACTGGTTTAATCTTCTATCCACACCACTCAAACTTTCTCCATATCAGAAAGGGAAAGGCTGTTTCACTTTCTTATCATTCATGTGTTCACTGGAGTAGAACTTTTAATTTCCTTTAAGAACTTTTTCTTTGCATTCACAACTTGGCTGTTTGGTGCAAGAGGCCTAGCTTTCACCCAGTCTCAGCTTTCAATATGCCTTCCTCACTAAGTTTAATCATTTCTAGCTTTTGATTTAAAGTGAGAGATGTGTGACTCTTTCTTTCACTTTAGCACATAGAGGCCATTGTAGTGTTATCAATGGGCCTAATTTCAATATTGTGGTGTCTCAGAGAACAGGGAGGCCTGAGGAGAGAGAGAGAGACAGGGTAATGGCCTGCTGGTGGGGCAGTCAGGACACATACTACATTTATCAATTAAATTCGCCATCTTATATAGGCACAGTTTGTTGTGCCCCAAAACAATTACAATAGTAACACCAAAGACCACTGATCACAGATCACTGTAACAGACATAATAATGATGAAAAGGTTTGAAATATTGTGAAAAGTACCAAACTATGACACAGAAACACAAAGTGAGCACATGACGTTGGAAAAACAGTGCCAATAGACTTGCTTGACACAAGGCTGCCACAAACCTTCAATCTGTAAAAAACACAATGTCTGTGAAGCACAAAAAAGCAAATTGCAATAATGAGGTATGCTTATGTTTAAAAATGGTTAAGATGGTGAATTTTAGGTTATATGTATTTTACCACAATTAAAAAAAAATTTTTAATTACCATCAAAAATGTGCCATTCAGTAGCACGAAGTATTGTGTGACCAATCTTCACCTTGCAAAATGGAGACTCTTGTACCCAATGAACCACTTGCCATTTTCCCCTACCTCTAGCAACCACCATTTTACTTCCTGTTTTTATGAATCTTACTACTCTGGATACGTCATATAAGTGTAATCCATTAAAGTGTTTTTTTTTTTTTTATGACTGGCTTATTTCACTTAACATAATGACCTCAAGGTTCATTCATGTTGTGGCATGTGTCAGCATTTCCTTCCTTTTCAAGGATAAATAACATTCAATTCTATGTATATACTACATTTTGCTTATCCATTTGTCTGTCAACGAATACTTGGGTTTTTCCACTTTTGTTGAATAATGCTCCTATGAACATTGTTGAATAATGCTCCTGTGAACATGAGTATAGAAATACATCTTAGAGATCCTGCTAATTATGTGGCTTTGTGTTATTTACTCTTTTTTAAATAACTAAGTTTTTCTCTATGTGCAGATCTTTATTTGCAAGTAATTTTATTTTTTAATATCTATCCAGAGGCCTTTTTCACTTTCTAATGGGTGTTTTTATGGTTGAGCCTAATCTCTGATTAAATGAATGATTATGATACAATGTAAACATGTGAATAATATAATTATTGGTAAAAGTAATTTTTATTTTTACCCTATGAGTATGTTGTATGTATGTATGTATGTATGGATGGGTGGGTGGACTGACTGATTTGATTGACTGACAGGGTCTCTCCTTCTGTCTCCCAGGCTGGAGTGCAGTGGCATGATCTCTGCCCACTGAAGGCTTGACCTTCTGGGCTCAAGCGATTTTCCCATCTCAGCCTCCTGAGTAGCTAGGACTACAGGCACGCACCACCACACTCGGTTCATTTTTGTTTACTTTTTGTGGAGATGAAGTCTTACTATGTTGCCCAGGCTGGTTTCAAACTCCTGGACTCAAGCAATCCTCCCATTTTGGCCTCCCAAAGTGCTGGGAAAGGTGTGGGCCACCATACCTCGCTGAGTTATGTCTTTTAAATGTGTTTCCATCTTTACTTTTCATTAAACCATAAGTTCCCTAATGTAGAATTCCAAATCCTTTACCTAAATAATTTCACAGATAACTCTACCAATTTGTGTTTTTGACTGTCTACCCAGATGTTCAATATCTATGAACAACAGCAGGAGCCATGTTACATGGTTTTTCATCATTACTTTTGAATTAGTAGATGCTATATGTATTTCCTTACTAGCATTGGTGCACTGCTGATAATATATTTGAGAAAGTATTGTGACTACTACAATTATTATCAGGTTGGTGCAAGTAATAACAGAATGATCCATCCCAGTAGAGTCAGAAAGAACCTGATTTTCAGAATATGCATGTATTAGTGGAAAAATAGAAAAAGACTCTCAACACAACTGTTTATCTAAGCTGTAGTTGTTCCAGCTTTAGATGGCTAGAAAATGTGACAAGACATCTGGGACCCAAAAGGTACCCACTGTAAAGATTTTGAGACATTCTATCAAATTTAAGACAGTATAAAACACCAATATTTGTGGTAAACCTTTAGAACTTAGAACACTCTCATATCTCACATTCAAAGCTCATGAAAAAGAAACTCCTTAGGGACAGTTCAGCATGATAACAGCCAAGGATGCCTTTAGATTTCCTGTCATGACAGACTTTACAAGTATGTTAAAAATGAACAAAATATACAGAAGAGAAGGTGTAATATTTCAACGATCAATAAATATGCTAAAAATAAAGATATAGTGTTTATGGTGTTTATCGTCAACTTTGTTCCCTGAAATCAACAACAAAAATAGAAATTGGTTAATTTGATGGGTTACATTACTGACATTTAGACAGGACACATACATTCCATTAACATTTTCAGCAGATTTTTAGTACCTTTGATTTGTCTCTAGGCTTCATCATTACAAGATGTATTTCTCTATATTCAGAATTGAAACTTGGTTCCCATGGTAACCTCTTATACCAAAATAGAGTCTAGGAATTTAACCTGTTATTCTCCATTTCTGCCCCATTTTGTAAGTTTAAAAAAATTACAAGTGTAGCTCAACTTACACATATTTTTTATAAACCAATTGAGTAAATCAAACCATAAAGCTGGGAGAAGGGGGATAATCCCTTAAAGAAATTCTTTGCTCAATATTCTTTTTGTTTCTTTTTCTTTTTAAAGGGAAGATTAATTCTGTAATAGAATTATATATTTAGTTGTAAGTTCTGTTTTCATCAAGAAGTCTTAAAATGTGTCACACACATAAATACATCTGAAAACTTTAACATTCAGTATTATATAATAAGGGTTATCAAGTTTGTCAAGGAAAGTCAGAATCAGGGAGGAGAGGAAAAATGGTGTCTTTAGAAACTAACTGCTGGAAAAGTAAGAAACTCCTAAACCACCATTATCAACTGCATTTGATAATGAATAGAAAGGTTTCACTGAAGAGTATTTCTAGATAGCATTCTTTAAAAAGTAAACTTAGTATTTGTAGGTGCTTTGGTAAGAACAAAACAAAAACAATAGAAACTACAAAAAGCATGCATTGTGGCACTACTAATCCAGTGAAGACAACAGCACTCTGTGACCTATGTTCCTCCCCAGATCATCTTCCTCTCTCCACACCAAGCCAGGACCACATTGCTTTCATTAATTTTTTTTTTTCATCCAGCACTGGCTTCACTGCTGAGGCTCTCGTTATGGTCTTGTTTTCTCCTCAACTAGGAGATAAGAAATTCTTCATCCCACAATCTTTACAAACTCCCCAGTGCTGTAATAAACAGTCAGGGTTCTCTTGATATACCACTGACTCTTACTTCGGACCTCTGTATCTGAGAAAATTCACCCAAACCATTACTGGAGTAAATTAAAAACTAATCTTTTCCTACCAGAAACTAACATTTATAGAGCACCTATTCTAATATGACCTACATATTAAGAGTAGCAGCATACACTGGGAAGGAGAGGAGAAAAATAAAATCTCAGAAGTTGCTTTTTTCACTACAAAGAATAAAGTGGAGGAAATTTTAATCTTCTATAAAAACCTTCAAAACAGAAAGATGGGCTGAGCAGGCATTTCCTTTAGAAATGAGGAGAGTAAGAAAAAGGCTGAAGGAAAGACAATGTTCTTTTCTGCAATGAGTCAGAGAAGAAACAGTTTGATTAGAGAGAAGTGGTAGCAACAGAAAGGGGAGAAGCAGACTACTCCTTGGTGTTGATTAAATAAAGAAAGGAAATTACTAGGAAATTTCATTCCAGGAATCTACTTTTCCAACCCCAACAGTCTTGTGCGTGCTCCTGACAACATCCCAATCAGGAGCTTCTAACTGAAGTCACATGAGCCACCACTAATGTCAAAGTGTCTCAAAGTGAAAAATTTGCCTCCCTAATATCTATAATCCCTAGCTTCCTGACTAGGGGTGAGAAAGTACCTATCTCATTGGAAAAAGTGGCCACGTAATACAATTCTGGCTAATGACACATAAAAATAAGGGTTTAGGCCAGGTATGGTGGCTCATACCTCTAATCCCAGCATTTTGGGAGGCTGAGGCAGGAGGATTGCTTGAGGCCAGGAGTTTGAAGCTGCAATAAGCTATGGGCTATGATCACAAACACCATATTCCAGTCTAGATGACAGAGTTAGACCCTTCTCTTAAAAAAAAATCAAGTAAGGTTTTCTAGGAAAGTTCTGTTTTCTTGATATAGGCACAATCCTTTCTGTTTTTTGCTCTTTTCTACTGCCTGGAATACAGACCTGATGGCTAGAAATCCTACATTTATTCTGCAGGCAGGAGAACAAGCATAATACCCTAAAGATGGTGTCACAGAAAGGATTTCTAATGACATCATGAACTCACTCTGCCAGTGCCGGATACTCTGCTTTTGGATTTCTCATTAAATGAGAAAAGAAATTAATCTTACTTTGTTTAAACCACTGTTATTTGGGTTTATTGGTACATACAGTCAAATTCAGTCCTTAACTGATACATTTCTATTCCCAAATGGAGGATGTAGGGAGAAGCAGAAGGAGCAGCAACCTTCAGTTTTACTGAAGAAACATCCCAATTTCAAACTTGAAGTCCACTGTTATACAGAGAAGTTTAAATACCACTACGTTTCAGATACATTATAGTTTTAAAGCTTTTTTTACAGGCTGACCTAAAAAACCTATGGCAAAATGCCTTTTGGCTTCCATACTCAAAATTTTTAAAAATAACCCACTCCTAAGATAAAAATAAACATTCTTACAGAGTTAACAAAAGTTTTAAAAGCAACTTAAATAAAAGAAGGAGTCTATTCTGTTAGATTTTTCTTTTTGGATGATTTAATAACAAGATACTATTAACCAAGACATGTTTACACTTAATTTTTTATTCAAATGTATGTGCTTATACTTCTAAATATTTTCCATTGCTTAATTTAAAACCTAGTATTAACATTTAGAGTATCTCTTTGTCATACACAAAAAAAAGATTAAAAACAATTTTTAAAAAATTTTAAAGAAGAAAACAGGTTAGGTTTGTTTTAAAAGTTAATGGGAGGGGGCAGCTGCAATTGCCCGGTAATGTTTAACTACACAATATGAAACACATGCCACAATGTGCAGCTGAGTCTCCAGGGAGATACATGTTCACAGAAGTGGGACAGAAAGGATGATGTTTCTGACTTACAATTTATTTAAAAAAAAAAATACTAGGCTCTTCAATGAGAAAATAAAGCAGGAAATCTCAAGATAGTAACCACTGTCATATGTGATGTGGTTGCTACGGCAAATACTTTTTTTAAGCACAGAAAGAATAATCACATAAAATTGACATCAATTTCTCCAGCTGCAGCCGAATTCTGACCCCCAGCTTACAAAAACATTTTATTTTAACAATAATTTTAATGTTCAGAATTACCTAGTTCCTCAATTTTCGCCCTAATCCCTTCAACTAGTTGCTCATGGAACTAAAAACCTATTAGCAATAAAGAATAAAGTAACTATCATTCATTCTCTTTGTGGATAAGAAATTTTAAAGAAAAAGGTTGCTTTTCATCTCCTTCATGCATCCCCAAAACATTTACAAGTAAACTAAATTGTGAGGAATATAATACCGTAGAAAATATGTCAGTCCACCCACAATTATTCATTAAGTTTCCTAATTTGCACATCTTCTAAACAAGTAAAAAGTCCTCATAAAAATTTAAATATATAAAATAATTTTTAAAAATACTTTTAACAAAATAATTTATTTAATTTTTAACTTCTTAGCATGATTATGACAAAGATATTCAAGTTTAGAGAATAAAATAATAATCATAACTTTAGCAAAGTATGTGTCAACATCAAAGAGATTTATGAAGATTACCTAATTTGTTCTTCTAAAAATATTTTAAGATGTGGGTGGTTCCACTTCATTAATGGCCTTGGAAATGTGTCCTTTAATTTGTTGCCAAGAGTATAGTGAATACATATAAAAACCAGGATGTTAACACAGAAGCTACTGACATCTGTTTTTTCCTGAACTTCACCATACTGTATTTTAAAACAAAGAAGGATAAACATAACATGGAGAAGGTCCACGGACTATTCATAAGAGATTAAAAAGCTTAGAAAATAACACCTGCACAAAGGTTAAAGAGACTGAAATTATTCAGCCAAGAAAAGTCAAGTCTGAGAAAGAACTTAATAAGTATCCAAGTATTTATGAAGGGTTCTTTGCACAGAAAATAGTGACCAGCTGTTTTCAATCTCCAATGAAGGCAGAATAGAAGGAAACAAAAATTGAAGCCCAAAGATTTTAGTTAAATAAAAGGAAGGATTTCCTGTGAGAGTAATGAATATTGTAATGGTCACTGTGTGTATCTATGAAAATGCTTTCTTCAAAGGCCTGTACAGGAAAGACATTTTCATTTTTACAGGGAAGACTAATATTTACATCCTTGTGTGTGTTTTGTGCTAATAAAAGAGGTATCCTAAAACCAAAATGCATACACCAGCAGGTCTGAGCTGGGTTATACTTCGTTAAACATCCCACGGACCAACAGCACACAGAATAGTAGACTATATTCAGTGCCCACAGGGAACTCCAAACCACTGCAGCCACACCTTACCTGGATTCCTCGTACTTTTGTAAAGGAAAATGAGCGATTTCTAATTGCCCAGAAATACGACGGGTATTTGCACCCAGCTGCAAGAAGGACCTGTAGTTTACTGTTGTTACCTTTATTGTCATATCCCGGGCAACATTAACCTCCTAAGTTAAAGAGGAATGGAACAGTTTTTCATAAAAGAATGGTAAGTGAGGAAGTAGTTCCCCTACACATTCTCCTACCCTTGCCAATTATTTCTTGGCATCTAAAATTCCATCCTTAGTGATTTACTCCTTTGGCTCAAGGCTGTATGATTCTGGGGGAAAATGTATTTCATGAACATTAAACATTATTAGACATTTTATTCCTGTGTATCTGGTCTTTTTCCAAAACAGATTTTGGGGGAAAAAAGGAAGGAAGGAAAGGATATGAGAACTGAGAGAAAGATATTACTAAGCAAAGAATACGGCATGGAAGTAGATGCTCAGAACAAAACAAATTGCCTTGTACTTAACAATTTTGTCTAGGAACAATGGATTAACCAGGGAGTAGAGTCAGTCTTCTCTTCTTGGTATCTCTCCTAAACCGCCACTTAATATCTAGTATCGTTTCCAGAGTAACTCCTAAAAAGCTAAAGCAGAACTTCATTTGCTTTCTCTTACTAATTAAGTAAAACTGCATATATGTGCTGTCCAAAATAAACTCTGAAATTTTCAAAATCAACAAATACTATATGCATATACAGGTAAGACATTTTTAAAATGTATATTTAGTAAATATTATTTAACCCAGTATTTAATAAATGATAAACATTTATGAAAGGTTAATATAAGTAAATAATATACAACCTAAACATAACTGGTTATTTCTCCACCCATTCTTTTTTTTTTCTGAGACAGAGTCTTGCTCTGTCGCCCAGGCTGGAGTGCAGTTGTGCGATCTCAGCTCATTGTAGCCTCTGCCTCCTGGGTTCCAGCAATTCTCCTGCCTCAGCCTCCTGGGTAGCTGGGATTACAGGTGCATGCCACCATGCCCGGCTAATTTTTGTATTTTTAGTAGAGACGGGGTTTCACCATGTTGGCCAGGCTGGTCTCGAACTCCTGACCTTAGGTGATCCGCCTGCCTTGGCTTCCCAAAGTGCTGAGATTACAGGCATGAGCCACTGCGCCGGGCCTCTCCACCCATTCTTAATACAACATGGTCTCCACCTACATCACCATCCAGCTGCCTCTCTGTTCAATGTGCTCCAGTGTATCTCCAGCCTTCTTAAACACTCCAGGTAAGTTCTAAACACAATACTCCAGGTGAGTTCTGGCTCCTGAGAGCAGAGGGAAGCTGTTTATTTCCTTGTTCTAAAAAGTGGTTATCTGTCCTAGCTGCACCTCAGAAGCACTTGTAGAGTTTTTAAATTTAAAAAAATGTACTTTAAAAGCAGAGATGCCCAAGCATCTCTGCTCTAGTCTTCAGACCAGTATCTCTGAAGAGCGACTGTTACAATACATACTTGTCAGGCTGGTTATTTGGACCCAAAAGCAGGGTTTATCTTGTAAATCAAGCCCACTGCTCCAGCCTGTGGTGATCTTTTAGGATCCTCGTTCTATCCTATAACATATTTTTATTTTGTTCCACTTCATGTTATTTGCAATTCTGATGGACCTTCACCTTATAGCTTCATCCAAGTTTCTATGAAAAATTTTGAGCTAGCCAGGGCTGGAGGCCGAGGTCCTGTATCACAAAATGAGAAATCTTCCGGTAAGCAATTTATTATTTAACATCGTAGTCAACTGAAATTTAGCAACCACTGCCGTGTGCCCCGGTGAGCCTTTGTATCATAGAGGCTAGAGAGCTGAACACCACATTTCTCAGAATTCCTTGCAACTAGAGTTCTGGGTAAGTGCACTCTTTCACAACTGGGGTGCGGGGGAAGGGGGAAGCAAACAGAAGCTATACGCCTGCTAGTTTAGTTATTTCCTTCTTACAAGCCCTGTCATGGAGGCTTGATTATTTACAGCAGCATTCTAGCATCTAGTCACCAGTTTCACAGGTACTGAGGAGTGGTTGCAGTAATATTTAGTAGCTTTCTAATCCCTAAATAGCAGTGAGGGTTGATTTCAATCTGTATTACTGAACTCAACGGCGCCAGCGGCAGCCTCTGGATTGCTATTCCTTGTTGTGGCAGTAGTAGTTGTTCCTTATATGCTCACTTTTGTGGTGTTGTGGGACTCACTCCTGAAGCCTATGCTACACAGCCTTCTCCTCTGGGCTTTCCATTGATTTTCTTAACTTCTACATCTTTAATATGGCTTGGTTCTATGCCCCCACCTAAATCTCATGTTGAATTTTAATTCCCAATGCTGGAGGGGGGCCTGGTGGGAGATGATTGGATCATGGGGGTAGTTTCTAATGGTTTAGCACCATCCCCCTAGCGCTGTCTCATGGCTGAGTTCCCACAAGATCTGGTTGTTTAAAAGTGTATAGCACCACCCACTTTGCTCTTTCTCTTGTTCAGCCATGTAGGACGTGCCAGCTTCCCCTTCCCCTTCCACCACAATTGCAGGTTTCCTGAGGCCTCCCTAGCCATGCTTCCTGTACAGCCTGCAGAACCATAAGCAAATTATACCCCTTTTCTTTATATATTACCCAGTCTCACATAGTTCTTTATAGCAATATGAGAACACATTAATACAATCTCTGACTTAAATTTCTTTGTGTGTGGAATACCTAGAGTAGTTTCTGTTTCCTCCAATAAACTCTCACTGATATAAGCACATTTGAGTATAACTGTTGCACTCTCATAACAGGACCACCAGCTAGGTCACACTACATAGTGTCTACAAGGATATCATGAAAGACCTTGTCAAATACTTTACTAATATCCTAAGATACAATATTCAAACTCTGCATTTTCTCTGACCTTGAAATTTAGCAATGCTGTCAAAAAAGGAAATTATATTATTCTGATATGATTTCTTCTCAGTAATCTATGCTGATTTATAACAATCCTGATCTTTCCTAAAGGACTCTTAAATGTTCTAGAATCCTGCCCAAGAGGGACATTGAGCTCACTGGCCCCAGAGTAGTGATGTGATTCTAGTGTCAACCCTGTGTCTATATACTGGTTCCATCACTTACTTGCTAGGAAATCTTGGACAGCATTCCCAAGTCTCAGTTTCCTTAGTGCTAAATGGTAGTGAAATGCTATTTTATAGGATCCTTGTGAGGAGTAAGTAAGATAACATATACAAAGTCCTGAGCACAGTGTTTGGCCTGTAGTAGGAGCTCAATTAATAACAGCTATAACCTGAGAAATTCACTTTTTTCTCCATTTCCAAAAATAAAATAAAATAAAATGTAAATGTACTTTTATACTTCCATGACACTCTCTTCATTTTCTCAAAGAGACATCAAATTTCACAAACAGTGGAAAACAGTTCTCTCATCTCAAGTCGTATCAATAGATATTATCAAACATACTCTTGGTCAGGAGATGCCAAGTGCGCTGAGTACTTCTCTAGCATTTGCTCATCTTGCCATTCAAACCCCTCTTATTCATGTTGATGCTACTCAGTTCATTTTGGAGATCATCATTCTCTATAGAAGCCCCTTTGACTAGCTTACTAAAAAAAGAGAGATGGAGCAAGGTCTTGGAGAAGGCAGGGAAAGGTGGAGGCAAGAACTTGCCGTGGGAAGAACAGAGTTGCTCGATAGCTCAGCATCTCCGGTCCCAGGAAGATATGATTTTTGTCACTGCATGGGAAGCAGGGCTGACAATGCCCAGGGCTTCCCAGATGCTCCTTCTTATCAAGTTGTTGGAAGGATAAATTAATAGGGTGGACAGATTAATATTATCCTTTATTGATTATCAACTATATTTAAAACACTGCTAGGCATGTTTTGAATTTACCTAATACACACACCTGCACATATACACACAACAGAGAGACAAATATATATCACTGAAACTCAGATAGAATTAAGCAACACAATTACTAAATGATTTAGCTTCACATCCCATGCTCTTCACTATACCACATCATTTGTTTAGAAAACATTTCATGAACTCTTACCAAGTGCTAGGTATTGTATTAGGTATCAAAAATACAGTGGGAAATAAACAAAAGCACACGCTCACAATAAAGCATGACAGTGCTGTAAGAGTGAAAGCTTGGGGTGAGATGGGAGCCTATTAGAGGGGCACTTATTCCTAACCTGGAGTTGATAGAGGAAGCAACCTCTTAACTGAGCCTGCGTGAATGAATGTGATTTAGCAAAAGAAGCATAAATCCCACAGGAGGATTTGGGCATTTCAAGTGGCCAAAGGTAAAAAAGCTCTGTAAGAGCTGAGAAGCTGGAAGAAGGATGAATAGGGAATAGAAAGGTAAGTAGGAACAAGAGCATATACTGTTTCTTAACTGGTGTTGAGCTTTAGCCTATAAGCAATTGGTAGTCACTGGGAGGGCATAAGCAGAAGAGAAATGTGCTGAAATCTGTATGGTGGGGAGGGAATGAAGATTGGAGGCAGAGGATCAGTTTAGAAGCCTCACAAGTGAGAAACCAGGAGGACTTGCACTAAAGAAATGCAAGCAGAGATCATGAGAAGAGGATAGGGATATTTAGGGGGCAGAACTGATGAGATGTTACTTCCATGAAGGGTGAAGGAAGAAACGGAAATTAAGAATGACTCAATTTTTCAACCTTATTCCAAAGACCATATTTAAAACACCTATACAGCTTCTCTAGGTACTTGCATGATAACATTTCACTCTTTTCTATAAAGTAGGGAGCAACGTCATCTACTGAAACTGAGATGGGAGGTGGTAGCAAGAAGAGATCTAGTGAAGATCTAAACTAGCCACTCTGTAGACTGAGGAATTGCTGAACAGAGAAACACAGGCCTCCAGGAAAGTTGAGGGCCCAAATGGGGCAGAAGGTCTTGATCTGGTAGCCCTCATCTGTGCAGATGGAAGATTATCTCCAGCAGCACTCAATAGCCAGGGTAAAGATGCAGAGAAGATGAACACTGAGACTTGACCATATCAAAGTTTTCCAGGAGAGGCAGAAAAGATAAGACATTAGGGCAGAGGAGTTTAGAATATAAGAGAGTGGCAGAAGCAATGAAATAATGAAATATAGCCTCTAAGCTGGATATGGAAGTGAAGGGAGGGTGTGCTAATAAAAAGAAAGACTAGGAACTAGGGTCAGGGAACTAGAGGGCTCTCGCGATAGCATTTCCCAAAATGTGTTTCTCAGATACTTATTACACAGGATGTTAATCACTGATATGTTCCTCATTAAAAGCTTTCATGGTCAAATAAGTGAAGGAAAGCTTGGGTAATGTAATTTTTAAACTGTTTCCTTCCTGTACTATTTGCATTTAATAAGTTAATAATATATACTGTAGTTCTCTAATAATTTATCTCTAGGATAAATATGCATTTCCCAAATACTTCTGATTACTGTATATTATTTATCTATATTTATCAGAGAATTTCACTGAATGGGTATCTTAAGGAACACATTTTCAGAGGGTCTGCTCTGTGAAATGAGAAGCAGGGATGGTAGAACACTTGAAAAGAAAGTATCTTACTAAGGCAGGAGGTTTACCTGAAAGTTCTCTTAGCTTCCAGAGCTACGTATCTTTAAATCTACTATAACACACACACACACACACACACACACACACACACAGCTTGACTCTGACTCTACTGTAATTAGTATTCATTCATGAAACCAATATTCCAAGAGCATGTACTATTCTGTGGCAGAGGAGATTTATACAGCATTCTTACCAGGACAAACTTTGTAACTTATCTGGGGAAACAACAGATACACACACGAAAAATAAAAACCTGGCTGGAAAATATGGCTCTTCCTCAGATACCCATAAGAGATAGTTTCCCTCCAGGGCAACTAGTGCTACCAATCTAGCCACAGCTCTGTAAGATCCGAAAGTTCCTCCATAAAAACAGAGCTAACTAAGTAGATCTGAGCTGAACAAACTAAAAAGCCCCAGTCTTGTCTCTGCTGAAGCTACCACTCTCCCAGAGTCACCCACAATGAAATAATCTCTCCTACCCCATCAATTTGATGGCATAGATTCTTGACCTGGTCCTAATCTACTCCAGGATAAGAAATCCTAAATTGATTTTCTTGAGTGATAACCAACCTGCTTTTACCCAGTGTCAAGCATTCAGAATTCCAACTGGCACAGACTAGTATGGATAAAGCATAACCCATAAGGAAGAAGTAGAGATCCACATGTAAATACTGGCTAGTGCCAGACTGTGAAGGATCTTGGTAACACAGCTGAAGCCTGGACATTCCATGGGGAATGAGGAGGCCTTAGGGATATCTGAATAGGAAGACTGGGAGCGGGAGGGTAAAAGTAATGCCATCATTGCTAAAAACAGGTTTAGAAAGTTATTCTTGGGACATGCCCATAGGGTCCATGTCCATTTTTTAAAAGGCAGATCAAATTTAAAAATATTTTTTGTCATTTTTCTCCACTTCCCTTCAAAGGGTCTGTGGGTAATTTTCCTTCCTAGAGGTAAGGAAAATAGGCCCATAATTTCTAGCTTCATGGTTAAAGGTATAAAAGAGAAAGTGTAAACATAATTTAAACTGACAAGGATGTTAAATCAGGCAACTCACTTGAAACTCCAATGGAAAAAGAGATGAAATTCTAAATCTTCAGTGCACATTGTAGAGATTTTAGAAAACCAAAAATAATATACTGCTGTCTTCTTATTAGGGAACAAAAATGCTAAAGACACATTAGCAAATGTGGCTTTGACTGATGTGACATAAGCTGAGACCTCATACCAACTAATTTAAGAAGTTAATCTCAGTAAACTATCGCAAGAACAAAAAACCAAACACCGCATATTCTCACTCATAGGTGGGAATTGAACAATGAGAACACATGGACACAGGAAGGGGAACATCACACTTCGGGGACTGTTGTGGGGTGGGGGGAGGGGGGGAGGGATAGCATTGGGAGATATACCTAATGCTAGATGACAAGTTGGTGGGTGCAGCGCACCAGCATGGCACATGTATACATATGTAACTTACCTGCACATTGCGCACATGTACCATAAAACCTAAAGTATAATAACGATAATAATAATAATAATAATAAAAGAAAAAATAAAAATAAAAAAAAAATAAAAAAAAAATAATAAAAATAAAGATTTAGATCATGAGAAAAACAAAACTACAATAATTATGTGGTTTCAGCAAAAGTAAGTCTTCCCTCAATAACTTCTTCACATTCTTTACTACTGCTATACTACAATATGACAATCCCTAGGGGTTATACTAACATCACTTGATTAGAATTTTGGAAACACTGAAGTCTCACATTACAGAATGATGTCTAACTTGCAGAAACAAACAACACAGAAAGTTGGCTCATGGGATTTAAAATTTGCTGAGGTCCATAAAACAACTGCAGCTATAAAAACCACTATCTGTTCAACTTCAAAATTGGTTTTCAATAAAATCTCTGTGACAAAAAGTCATATCTATACAATCAGTTATAACAAAATTATAACATGTATTGATTTTTGTGGATGTCAAACCTAAAAGTCACTACACAAAATGTGTAGAGATCTGCGGTGTAATTTTAAAGTATGATGTTGGAAACATCATCATTAGTCTCTCTTCCTTGAAATATAATACACTGCAATCTAAATGAATTAGATTCTATAAAGACTCATTTTTCTTAACTACTATATATATGCTGATGTTCAACTATATGACTGCATGAAAAGTTGTTCATATAGCTTCATGAGGAGCTCAGTAACTCCCTAAAGACACAAAAAAGCACTCAATGATCTAATTGATCTGTTAAGAATCATAAAATTTGAGTTAAAAATTATATCAGCTTATGGAAAATTGATATTACATGTGGATGAAAAATGTGTTAACTGTTTTACCACAGAGTCTTTGTGATCCACTTGTACCCTAACACTAGCTGGTTCTGGAGGCCACAAGACCATCCTCTGCAGTGGAGTGAGGCACGTTACAGATGCAGAAAACTTACTCTAGTCAGATGCCCAGTTAGGAATTTCAGGAAATCCAAGATTTAGGCTGCTTTCCAGGTAAAAGGTACAGAAGACCCACCAATGGCAGGAGATAGAAAATTCATACTCCACTCCCAGGGGTATGGCAATATAGCAATCTATTACATTTTGTGCTTCATGATCCTCTCTATCCAAAGTACATATGCAGCCATAGTGGGCTACTCAGAACTAGGAAATGTGAAGAAAGTAGCAGTACTGAGCCACGTGACTTGAAGCTATGGTCAGACCTCACGGGGGAGTAGCAAAAAGAAAAGGGTGGGCAAAAAGGAAATGGAAGTATCTGAGAGAAAATTCTGGTATCCATTTTGCAGTACCAGCAAATCACTTGAATATTTACAATTTTCTAGGTTCTACAATGCTGGAAGTCATGTAATTCTGCTGTTCTGCCATTGAGAGGCAATACTCTTCAGTGGAAAGCAGCCTAGTGCTTGCTTAGACTTTGACACTAACCACACAGGACTAGAGTAGGAGCAGGACAGGAAGAAAAAGGTCAGTTGGTGCTAGGAGAAAATTCGTTTTTGCCTATAACTGTGAAATCACAATGACCTATGATGTTAACTGCAGTATCTTAAAAAACTGTTTTTAAAAAAGAGAAGTGCTAGTCTGTGAAAGCATTCCTATTGTCATCACTTTGTAAGCAACAGAGGTCAGAGAGAATGTTTGATCATCATTTTAGCCACTGCAGCACCCCCAGCACTGTGCCTCACATATGACAAGCAGCAGTAAATATTCATGGAACTGAATCTTCTGTATGAGCATCCCTGTCTCTTAATCCTTCTTTCTAGTGTTTCTTATTTTCCCACCTTATTTCTTCCCATAGCTCGCACTGCTCTTTGTGGTTTAACTGATAATTTGGACAACATAAAATAATAGTCTGTTGAATTTACTGGAAGATAATTTTAGGTTCACTTTTTTAATTGGGAAAATAAATGTTAGGAACACTATCTTTTTCTCTCTAAAATACTTTGCAAATTAAGCTGTGGGTTAGCAACCTTCAAAAGAAAAAAGTTCCATAACTCTAAGTTGAAGATGTGTTGTTTTCTGCTATATTAAAATACAATTTTAAAAAGGTGACTCGTGCCATACTCTTTTTTACTGTAACATAAATCTAAGAAACAAAATTTTCCACAATTGGCTATAAAAAGTAACACAGAACTAGCTTGGTTCCTATAAAAGTATCCTTTCAAATTATAAAACTAATATTCAATGTAAAAAAGCCACATACTTTTCATAGTTCCATCTTCTTCTTCCTCATCCTCACTGTTTATCACCATGGTCCCCAAGTCGGATTCCAACATGGTGCTATTATGTTCAATCATGGTCTGGGCCCCTTCACTCATCGTGCTTGTGGCCC
The DNA here is from genome assembly GCF_028885655.2 of Pongo abelii. Lineage (NCBI taxonomy): Eukaryota > Metazoa > Chordata > Mammalia > Primates > Hominidae > Pongo > Pongo abelii. The sequence continues at coordinate 114,473,304 of NC_071992.2, forward strand.
GCATGGTGCCCACACTCTCCACACTAGTCTTCACCATGGTGTGGGAATCCAGCTCATCTTCATCCTGCAAGCAAAATACTGCAATGAGGGAAGACTTTTCTATGACAGCTGGATTTCTTAATTCTTAACAAGAGAATGAACATATTATAGTTTTAATACTTATAAAAAATACTATTAGTACTGATTTTAATATAAAGACATACATACAAATGTTATTTTAAGAGTGAAAATTATTCAAAATAACCTAAAGCTTTAGGTAATTAAAGATCAAGCAACAGAAACTGATGAAGTAGAAGGCTGCTAGTTGCTTTTAAAATAAGGATTAAGATAGGTAAACTACCAACAAATGCATAACAAAGAATATGGTGACAAAACAACTAAATATATAAGAGAGCAGCTTTAAGACAGAACACATTGACACTTTGTATTATAATGGGCATAATGATGTCTATAACCTTGTAAAACAGCCATTAGCTTTTTCTTTTAAATTATGGCAAAATATGCAAATACATATATATAAAATTCACCATTTTAACAATTTTTAAGTGTATAATTCTGTAGCACTAAGTACATTTACAATGTTGTACAACCACCACCATTATACATTTACAGAACTCTTCATCCCCCCTTTCCCCAGCCCTGGCAACTTCTATTGTACTTACATGAGGTATCTAGAATAGGCAAATTCATGAGTACTACTATTCATACCATAGTACTAATTCATAATTACTATTATACTTATGAATTTGCCTATTCTAGATACCTCATGTAAGTGGAATCATACAATATATTTCACTGAGCCTAATGCATTCAAGATTCATGCATATTGTGGTAGAAAAATTTCATTCCTTTTTAAGGCTGAATGATATTCCATTGTATGAATACATCACATTTTGTTGTCCTATTTATCTGTTGATGGCCATTGGATTGTTGACACCTTTGGCTACTGTGAATAGTGCTAATGTGAACACTGACCTACAAGTATCTGTTTGAATCCCTATTTTCAGTTTGGTTGGGTATCTACCTAGAAGTACAATTGCTGGATCACATGGTAACTTCATATTTAATTTTTTAAGTGCCCAAACTGTTTTCCACAGTGGCTATACCATTTTACATTCCCACCAGCAATGTACAGGATTCCAACTTCTCCGCATCCTTGGCAACACTTGTTATTTTCCATTTTTAAAAAATAATAGCCATCCTAATGAACATGAAGTGTTATCACACTGTAGTTTGATTTGCATCTCCCTAATGACTACTGATGTTGAGCAATCTTTTCGCACGCTTATTAGCCATTTGTATATCTTCTTTGGAGAAATATCCATTTACCCATTTTAAAATGGGTTGTTTGGTTTTTCTGTTGTTGAGTTATTACAAATTCTGGATATTAATTCCTTATCAGATATATAATTTGCAAATATTTTCTCCCATTCTGTGTGCTTTTTACTTCATTTATAGCATCTTTTGATGTAAGTTTTTAATTTTGATGAAGTCTGATTTATCAATTTTTTTCTTTTGTTGCCTGTGCTTTTGTTGTCAAATCTCAGCTTTTAAATGTTTCACAGAAGAATCAAGTCAGTAATAAAAGTACAAATTAAAAGTGCTCTTTAGAACATTCACCAAAGATATACTAGAATAGGGTCATAAAAATAAATTAACAAATCCTGTTTGAAAGACCAACTGATAATCACAGTGCTTTGGGAGGTCAGGGCAGAAGGCCAGGAGTTTGAGACCAGCCTAGGCAATACAGCAAGACCTTGTCTCCACAAAAAAATTTAAAAATTAGCTGAACATGGTGGTGTGCCTATAGTCCTAGCTACTTGATGGGCTGAGGCTGGAGGATTGGCTGAGCTCAAGAGTTTGAGGCTACAGTGAGCTATGATGGTGCCACTGCCCTCCAGCCTGGGTGACAGAGCAAGACCCCATTTCAAAAAGAAAGAAAGAAAGGACCAAAGAATCTGCTATTTAGAAAAACTTGATTATGCACTGAAATTCATTTATATTTATTCCATTTTTAGTAGAAACATATAAGCAAAATCTAGTTCTGGCAGAGGTCAAAATGCAAATCTGAGAACATCAATGTTGAGTTTCAGCAACTTGGGTTGTATAATATAACAATAGTTGGACAGCTGTTTGACACCTTTCCTCTTCCGAAACCTACATGCTAAGCTTGGGCATCAGGTCTCAAAGTCGTTTGCACTTCTTTCATGATCCTTTCTCTTTTAGAAGACCTCTTCATTCTCATGCCTTCAACTATCTAATAAGTCGAGGAGTCTCAAATCCTGAAATCTTCCTATGTCTTTACTTATTACGTAAATACTTAATGACGTCTAAAATTTGACAGTCCCAAATCAGATATTATTTCATTTATCTCTCCAGTCTCTCCTATCTGTCTCCATCCCCAACAACCACCACAAAGCATGGTAATCTTCACTTGCTACATAAAACTTCAATGTCTTCTTACATTTATTTTCTCTTTCATTCCCTATATATGCATCAGTCAACTAGTTCTTTAAAAAATTCTCTCTTAGCTCCATCTCTTCTTTTCCATTCCCACTGCTACTGGGTATAATCCTCACTACCTCATAGGTGGTTTACTGCAGCTAATGCTTCCTGACTGAGGACTCTCCCATCTAACTTTCTAGAGTCAGACAGGCATTAGTTCAACTCCTGGCTCAAATCACTTGTGAGGCATAGGATCCTTGTCTCCAAAGATTGATGATTAAATAAAAAAGTAAGCAAAATGCTTGCATGCTACCTGGAACAAGGTAGTTTCACACCTTCCTCAAAGTACATGGCATTATACTAACCTTTCTTGAATACTATTTCTATCATTCTAATGAAGAATCTACAACGGCTCCCAGTTCCTGCCTTCATTAAAGCTAAACATTTCTGCCTCAACTTCAATGTCTTCTATGGACCAATCCTATTTTCCCATTGTTCATATAAACCATTGTTCATATAACCTCCAATACAGGCAGGGGGGACTTTAACTGAATCTCTCTTTGCCATAACTCCATATGATGCTATGCTCATTAAAGACTTCCTTTGTGTACGTCTTATTCTCTATCCAGAAGGTCCTTTCCCTCTATCCATTTAACTAAATCCTACCTAGTTTCAGATCAAGTATCTACTACTTCCATGGCTAATTCAGTCTTTGTTAATTATTCTCTTTTCTAAACTTCCATAGAATTTACAACCTGCATTAGACACTTCTGTATTCAATTTATGATCTCATATTGCAAGCAATTGTTTTGGAAAATCTTTTATAAATGTAAGTACCCTATGGACAAGAATGTCTTAGAGTACCTCTGAAGCCACTGAAGTGCTTCATTCAGTATTCAAAACACAGTAAGGGTTTGTGAAAGTTATCAGAATCAAAATGAAGTCATTTCTGTTTAAAACAACAAAAAAACAAACAAAAACCAACCCTGACAAATGGAGCAGGGGAAAGCCATAAAGAGATGGTCTTCATGCATAAATGCCTGATAGCAAAAGCTATCACAAAAGACTGCCAAAACCACCATCTTGCACAAAGGCCATTGCAATCTTACATGAAAAATACTGCGAGGACATCTACCCAGCAACTGCCTATCCAACCACAGACTGGCGCACAAGGATAAGCACTTCAAAACAATTATGCAATTCTCTCCATTTTTCCTTTAAAAACCTTTGTCTTCCTTTACCCCCTGAATATGCACATTGTTTTCTATAGCACCTTTACTCGCACTGCAATGCCCTATTCTAAAATAAATGTTACTTTCTTTTAGAGAGTCTTTGTTATTTAGGTTGACATGTTCAATACATACTGACTTTTTCATGGAATTATAAAATCAGGGACCTTTACAGTTAGAGAGAAACTAATTCAAACCATCATTTTATATCTGAAAATACTGAGGTCCACAGAAAATAAGAGACTTCCCTAAGGTCACACACCTACTTAAAAGTAGGTCTGGGACTAAGAAACAAGTTCTTTTATTTCTTAGCCCATTATTCTACTACATACATGTACCTGAATTATGTTTAAATTTTTATCTACTCGAATGCTTAAGTTGGAGGTGCAAGCTTACAATTTTAAAAGCTTATATCACCACCTTCTATTCCCAGAGTCCCATACAAATTATTCCATCCATTCTAGTCCAAGCCACCATCTTCTCCCACTTGGAGCATGAAAATAGCCTACTGACTGTTCTTGTTTCCATTTTTGCCCCTTTTAGTCTCACTCACATAGGCAGATTGATCCCTTCAGAAGACAAATGACATGTTACTCTCCTGCTAAGAACTCTGCATTTGGCCTCCTATCACACTTAGAATAAGATCCGAAACTTTTATCATGTCCAAATGTGATCTGGCCTATCCCATCTAGTAATATCTGCCAATCCCATCTCCTATCACATTCCTTCTTGCTCACCAAGCTCTAACCAAGCTGACCTCCTTTGCTGTTTCTTGAGCATTCTAAACATGTTCTTCCTTTTGAGCCTTTAAATTGGCTGATCTCTCAGACTGGAATGCTCATCCATAAACCAGCTTGATAATGTATTTAACTCAGGTATCTATTTAGCTGTGACCTCCTTGGTGAAGCTTTTTCTGACCACCAATCTAAACTAAAGCCTCCATCATTTTCCATTCTTCTGTATTCTTCACAGTCTATACCTGGCCTTAACGACCACTAGAATGTAAGTCTGATGAAGACAAGAGACTGTTTTAACCTCTGAATCCTCATTATTAAAACACCTAGCATACAGTAGGTACTTGATAAATATTTAATGAATAAATCAATTTATATTTTCACTTATTAATCATCCAACAAGCATTTATTGTACATCAAGTAGTACACCAGACATTGGAGATGAATAAGACAGTTTAATTCCATTTCAGTTTTTAGGGAGTTTGAGATCTAAGGGAAATCTACTATCATGTGAACAATAAGTTACAGGACAATCTATTAAGTGCTACAAGAAAAGTGTTGACAGTAAAATGGGAATACCAAGAGTAGAGCCTCTAACTCTGCCTTTAGAAAGTGAAGAAGGCTTCACAGAGGAGGCTGAACTTGAGTCAGCTCTTAAAAGATGAGTAGACTATATATTTAACATACATAGATACATTTGGGTGGAGTGTTTTACAACAACTTTTTACATTAGAACTACACTCAGACACATTCCTTCTCAGCTCAGACACCCCAAGATTGAATTAGGTGTCATGCCTCTGTATTCCCATAGTACTCTGTGCTTATGCTGATTTTACAGTACTGTAATTGTCTATCCACTTACCTTGTCTAAATCCCCCATTAGACTCTCAAATCTATAAGGGCAGTAACAACCAGATCTTGTTTACAGTTGTATTCCTGATGTCTGGTAAAAAGCAATGTTCTTATTATGTAATTTATTGAATGAATGTTAAATCCCTCATTATGAAGTAATGCCAAAACACAGAACGAAGGACAATTTTATGAGGTTCTAGTAACATAATGTTATTATTATAAAACATAGAATAGCTATTAAAGATATTATACTTTGGGACAGGAAATAATGCCATTAACTAGAATTATTCAGTTGATCATTTATTTAATAATGAAAAAATACTTATCAATGAGTTGGAAGCAGTATGCTAAGGTCTTTTTAATTCTCTTTCGGCTGGGCATGGTGGCTCAAGCCTTTAATCTCAACACTTTGGGAGGCCGAGGTGGGTGGATCACCTGATGTCAGGATTTCAAGACCAGCCTGGCCAACACAGTGAAACTCCATCTCTACTAAAAATACAAAAAATTAGCCAGGCATGGTGGCATGTTCCTGTAATCCCAGCTACTTAGGAGGTTGAGGCAGGAGAATCATTTGAACCCGGGAGGCGGAGGTTGCAGTGAACCAAGATGGCACCACTGCACTCCAGCCTGGGAGACAGAGTGAGACTCCGTCCCAAAGGGAAAAAAAAAAATTCTCTTATTAACCCTCAGAGGTGCTATTATTCCTCTTAGGCAAAGGAACCTGAGGCTCAAATAGGTTTCATAATTTGTCCAAGGTCATACAACAAATAAGTGGAGAAGCAAGAATTATAGGCAGGTCTAATTCTAAAGCCTAAGACCTACCTTCTAATTATGTAAGGCTTTTAAACTATCTACAGCATTTCTCAAGCCCCATTTAACTTATACTACAGGTTTGCAAGAACATGTTTCATTTTCCGAAGTAAAGAGATGAAGATGATTTTCTATCAGTTCCTTTTTTCAAATCTGCTGGTTGAATATCTTATTTTGTCACGGTTGCAACCAGTTTATTCCCAAAACACTAACTCTATTTTAACATGTGTGAGTCATTTGTCTCTTATCCTTGTGAGATTCAATGCTGTGACGATTAAACTTAACAAGAAACATAACATCTGATTGGTATAAAATAGTCTTTAGCCTCCCTATATTCTACATTAGAGTTGAATCTACAAAGGGACAATAAAGCCTGAACCTCTGGATTCACACAATTGGCTTAAATAAAATTGTAAAAACATTGAATTAAGTTTGGAAGGGATTGATCTTACTGCATATTATTTTTACTTACGTAGTCAATTTGCTAAAGAATGCTAACCTAATTTACAAATTGACAGTAAAAAATAGCAATAAAAATAACATGAACAATCAATTCACTAATGAGAGGGTGACACACAAATAGAAATTAATAAAGTACAGATGGAATGATAACTAGTTAAATGAAATTAGAAAACTCACCTATAATTTGGTGATGGTGTTGAAAACTTTTAAGCCACAGCTTTTACTTTTTAAAATTCTTAACTTATTCTTGATATTTTAGATTAGTATTATAATTTCATTTGATACTTTTTATATTTTTGTAATGAAACATTTATGTTTTTTCAAAATTATATTTCACTTACATATACTCTGTTATTCCTCACAAAAGAAAAGCAGAAGAAAAACATGTTGATACTTCATAGAAAAAGGTCTGCAGAACAGATGCTTCCCCACTGTAGAAAGCAGCCAATTCCAGTAAGGAATACAATAGCATTTTCAATCAGTGGCCATCATGTGCCAGGAATGCAAAACACAGTACTGATGATAATCCAGTTTATGAATCATAAAATCCACATGGAATACAAATATTTGAAAACATTATTAGGAAATCCTACTCCACTGCTAAGACATGCTTATGCTAAAACAGCCTGAGAAATAATCAGAGATTTTGCATTATCTACTAGTAGATATTTGTAATATCTACTACCTTAAAGCATTTTCTAAATACTCAGTAATTGACTGAATTAAGGATAAAAAGTATTTGTCACTTGTAAGACTAATCTGTCATTAGTGTCACAAAAGACAAATACTTTAGAATATAAAATTGTTTCTATATTCTCAAAATGTTTAGAATATAAAAACAGAATATTTCTCAGTTAGGATACCTGTTTAGTGAGACAGTTAGACTACTCCTTAAACAGGTGTCCTAAATGGAAAATATTCTAATTTTATTTTTCTTCTTAAAATGACATTAAACACTTCTTTATTGCACATGCAATCACATAACAGCATAGTATCAGTACAAGAGCAGTGATCTTAATGGCTTTCATTCAACTGGACAATTCTAACGAGTATGCATTCTGCTATAGCATGAAACAAATATTCTTCAGAAAAAAATACTTGAAACAATTATACAAAAAGTTGCATTATAGTGGTCTAAATATTTTTAAAACCTCTTAAAGGTGCTAATTAAACAGCAAACAATAAATGTAACAAACATACTACAAATACATAGCTGAATTTTCAAGATAGTAAGGGCTCAAAACAGAGCTATGGTAATAAGCCAAATCTAACTTGAGGGCTTCTTTAGAGGCATGTGATGATGAGGGTGGGGGGATTAGTGGTTAAATAAAGTTTATATTTTAACAGATAAAAGGGAAAAGGGAAGTCTGGATTCTTTCCAAAGTAGAAATGAAACCTTCCCTTAAAATTGGGAATTTTGAAAGTCTACATCCTCAGCAAAACGGTAGGCAAGAAACAATCTACCCAGTGGCAAAGGAGATGACAAGTCTCACCTGAGCTAGGTAAAGTAGGGGACAGGGATTGGGAAGCCTCCCTTTAGAATTTATAACCATGGTTTAGGCCTTCAATTTTACATTACTCACACGCTCTAGGGGAACCTCAAACTGAGAAGTTAACCAAATATAGCCCCAGTAAGGTAGCACTCCAGGTGTCTGATAGAAACAAATACAAATCCATATTACAGGGACGCATACTGAACCCTCAACTCACACCATTCTCAGAGATAAAATCTAGCCAAACATGAACTCACTATCCCAAAGATAAACACATGAGTAAAAAAGCCACTGAGAATGGGTAGAAAGAACAAACAACAGAATTAAGATGCCCTTGCTCCTTAGAATTAATTTAGTCCCCTTAGAAAGCTGGATCTTGGGGTAAAATTAGTGAAGAATAGACAGTGGCATTCTAAACTGCAAAAAAAAAAAACCGAGCACAAAAGTAGAAATATTCCAGCTAGAATGGAAAGCAATGAGTAAGTTTGATTGAATGAGGGAATGTCCTACAGCTTATGGATGCTTTGAACACTGGGAGCCCAGCATAAGTTGCTTGGCAAAGGAGTGATAGGAACCTTGGGAACTAAAAGATGATTTGGAGAAGAGAAAGACTGGAGAAAGACTAGAATCAGACGGTTATTACTAGAATCCAGATTTGAGGATAATTAATTACAGCCTGTACTAAGAAGGGTCATATAGTAACAGAAATGACAAGCTGAATCTGAAAGAAATCACCAAAGAGGAATTAACATTTTCTAGAAAGTTTCTAGACAGTCAAATATAATGGATCAACAATAACTCCAATATTCAGAACCTAAAGAGATCAAACTGAACCTAAAGAGAAAGTTGAGAGAGATTTTAATTTGAATAAAATAGATAACACCAGTTATTTGTAATCAAAAAGTGACTTACTATACTTTGTCACTTGACCACATGATCAAGGAAATGAAATCTAATTATTCATTTTCCCATCAAGTAAGAAATTAACAAGGCATGTCCAATGCAACTGCAAGATGAGCACAAAACTGGGGAAAACTAGAGTAAGAATCTTTCACTTCTTTCCCCATGCATAACTGAATTTGGGGGCTGGTGACTGCTTGATGCTAACATGTTAACCTAGGTCGATAAATATATTTTAATCACTGAGTTAGAAAGGCAAAAATCAAAGGGTACTATTGTACATTTGCTTGTATGTCTCGAATCATGTAAGATTCCTACTAACCTAAAAACACTCTTTCCTATAGCAAGGTGAAACTACTGATGTGACCAACAGAGCATTACCTTGAAATTGTACTTCCAACTCTGGTAAAGGATAGCAGTTATCCCATCATCCTTGTTATCAATACACAAGGTTGTACCTGTTTGTTGTTTCTGTGTTCCAAGTGAAATTGCCCACAGTAGGTCAACTGGTAACTCTGATCCAACTGAGCTAAAAATTACTGAGAAAACATCAAAAATATTCTCTTTCAAATAGCTGCCCTTAAGTGCCACTTCAATGTCTGATGGGCTGAAAAAAGTAACAAATTGGTATTCACCCATTAAAAACTAAGATTTACAGTATCTGAAAATCTATAAAAAGAATTAATTGTCTTCTCACTGCTGTAAGTAGGTGGTCTTTCCCTTTCACTACAAAATCAGCTTAATAGCTTATACAGCTGCTGTCTTTGACATACCTGTCTTTAGCAAACAGAAACTTCATGGATCCTAACTTTTTGCACATTCACAGGCATGTTTTAAAGTTACATCAAAGCTTTCAGGATCTCCAAACGTCATAAAAGACTTATTCATCAGTATAACAAGCCTAAATGGTGAAAAGGCATGTGGGCAGGACTTCAGAGGCTCCATGATGCAAGACTGTACAAGTTTTTGACATTATAGGAGAAGTTTCCAAACAAAAGATTACCTTACATCTCCTGTGCACAATACTAATATACAATAGAGTAAATTAAAAGTAAAAGCAACCTTAACCGTGAAATTTCTTTTTTCTTTCACAGCCAAAAGCATGTCAAAGGATTGACAAATATAAAGAAACTTATAAAATCAAATATTTTAAAATAAGAATGACACCTTTAAAAACTGTTGCGTTCTTACAAGCAGTTTATAAAACATCCACAAGAGGGAACCAAAGACAAAAGACTAAAATTCCACTATTTGGAGATTTACACAAATAGGTTTATAAAATAGGTTATTACATTAACTAACATACCATCAATAGCTTTCAGAAATAGGCTAATGGTTTCTTGATAAATTTTTAAAGAGTGATATATTTAAAAATACTGTAACCACTGCCATGTTGATACCTTTATATAACAATGTTTATGTTCCTCAAGGACAACAAATGTCTTTCACATTCAGTAATCTCCACTTGCATATAATAGCAGGAACTCAATGAACAGGTGGTGATTCCACAAAATTTATAGAAGTATACAAAAGTAAATAATGAATATTATATTAATTTATTAAAACTTTATTCTAAATTGCTTTTATATGAAAAGATTTATGATTGTATATATCTTACGTTCTTAGAACAAATACAACTAAGGGCTAAATGGTCTTTAAAAAGATTTTTTTCTTTTCTTCATTCTTTCTTTCTCTCATTCCTTTTCTCTTCCATTATGATAGTATTTTAAGAGTAAGCAGAAATTTTTTTGTTGTTCTTTTTGGTTTGTTGGTAGTAAACAGAAATTTTAATACATAAATTGTATTTTTATTGTTTAAATTTTAACAACAGAAATATCACCTACATAAACTTAGATATAATTTTGTAAAATAATTTTAGAAAATTTCCAAAACATACAATTCAAAAGAAGACTACTTGAAACATGCTAAAGTAACAATACTGATTTTAACATACAGTTTACATCATTGAACTTCCTGATAAAAATGAAATTCTGGGGCAGAAAAATGTCACGGCAACAAAAAACAATCTCCCCCACAACCCAAATATTTTTCACACATTTGACTTAAGCATTGCTGAGGAAATACTTCATGTGCAAGTATACACCTTATTAATTATTAAATGCAAATAAATACATTCTGTGTTGATGATTTTGTGGCTGGCACTATCCTTAATGATGAGTAAAAGTCAGGCAAAACCTGTTTAAAACAGTTTTATACATGTGTTTCTTGATTTGATAAGTATTTACCATTAAATATTTACATAATAAATGTTTGCTGTGTGCCAGGCAAGTGTGTTAAGGTATAATCTTTTCCTTGAGAAATGTATAGTTTATAATGGGGAGTTACAAAATAGACAAATACAGTGAGATAAATATTCTCAGAGCTAAATGCAGTATTCCGTGGTGAACATAGAGGAGCACTTGCCAAACTGAAGCCTGGAGGAGCCCCATGAAAGGCTTCCTCTTTCCAGAGGAGGCAATGGCTAGGATGTCAAGACAAAAGCAGCAACCTACACTTTTCTTTAAACACTTTTTGAGCAATCAAATCTATGCTCATGGTTTAACTAACAACTGCAGAAAGCACTGATTTCCTAATTTGCCTGAGTTCTCCCTTGGGATTCAGACCAGCATATCCAACTGCCTGCTACACAAAATGACTTAAATGATCTATGGGCATCTCAAATTAAATAACTACTAAAGTGATCTCATCTTACACAGAAATACGCCTTGGAGAGAATACTGCTGGAGAATACTTCAGCCACAGTGTAAGAGGCACAGTGTAAGTGCAAAGTGAAAAAACAAAGGCTCTGACTATGCTATCAAGAAATTTAGTTGTAAATAATTTGTTGTTTTTTCCCTTATTTTTTAAATGGTCAAAGGATAACTATATTTTTGGATGAGGAAAAAGGGCCCAGAAGAAAGGGATAATGTAGCTGACTAAAGAAACAAGCAGAGAAGGGGCCTTTTGAGGGAAGTAAAAAGAAAACCAAGAGCAATAAAACAATTACTGTTCTTCATGCGTACCTCTATCACAGTACTTGCTACTTTGCATTATGATCAGTTATCAGTTTATTTGTCTCACTCATTAGATTGCAATCTTCTTGTAGGCAATTACCATGTCTTATTTTTCTTCCATACCCATATTTATAAACGGGAAAAATATATAACCTCTGAACCAGGGAGACAAGGAAACATAGTGAGGATACAGAAACATATTAAAGTTAAAAGAAAACTGAGGTCTAGTTAGTACAATAAGAAAAAAGTTATAAAGATTGGAAAGAAAGAAACTATATTTGCAGATGACATCACTGTCTGTGTAGAAAATTTCACAGAATCTACAAAAAACTCCTAGAACTAATAAAAATTAGTGTGTGTGGCAAGGTCACAGGATACAAGGGCAATATACAAAAGTTAATTGCTTTCTTACATACCAGCAATAAACGACTGAAATTTGAAATTAAAAAAATTTCAATAGAAAAAAACCCCACTTAGGTCTAACATATTAAAACACGTACAGGATCTGTATACACTGATGCCAAAAATAAAAGATGATCTAAATAAATTGGGAAACATCCCATGTTCATGAATTTGAAGACTCAATACTGTTAAAATGCCATTTCTTCCTAACTTGATGTATAGATTTCATTCAATCCCAATAAGAATTCCAGGAAGCTAATTTAGAAATGTTGACAAAATGATCCTTTCCATGGAAATGCAAAAGGCCTAGAACAGCCAAGGCAATACTGAATCAGAAAAACAAAATTTGGCCAGGAAAAGTGGCTCACACCTGTAATCCCAGCACTTTAGGAGGCTAAAGTGGGTGGATTGCTTGAGCCCAGGAGTTTGAGACCGGCCTGGGCAACACAGCGAGACACCATCTCTATAAAAAATACAAAAATTAGCCAAATGTGGCAGCATGCGCCTACAGTCCCAGCTACTTGGGAGGCTGATGTGAGAAAATCACTTGAGCCCAGGAGGTCAAGGCTGCAGTGAGCCGTGATTGCTGCCACTGTACTCCAACCTGGTTAACAAAGCAAGATGCCGTGTCAAAAAAAAGAAAAGAAAAGGAAAAAGAAAATGGGAAGATTCAGTGTCCAATCTTAAAACTTCTATAACACTACAGTAATCAAAACAGCATAGTACTGGCAAAAGAATACACACATATATCAATGATGTATCATTAAAACAGAATAAAGAGCTCAGAAACAGACCTACACAAATATAGTCAACAGATTTTTGAAAATGACACAAAGGCAACTCATTGGAGAAAGAACAGTCTTTTAATCAAATGGTGCTAGAACAACTGGATATCCATACAGAAAAAAAAAAAAAAAAAGGACCCAGACATAGACCTTACAGCTTTCTCAAAAATTAACTCAAAATGCTTCAAAGACCCATATAACATGCAAAACCATAAAACCTATAGAAGAAAACTCAGGAGAAAATCTATGTGACCTTGAGTTTGGTAGTGAATTTATAGACACCAAAAGCATGATCCATGAAAAAAAGCTGATATCGTCATAATAAAACTAAAAACTTCAGCTGGGCATGGTGGCTCATGCCTGGTAATCCCAGTACTTCAGGAGGCTGAGGCAGGAGGATTGCTAGAGACCAGGAGTTTGAGGCTACAGTGAGCTATGATCATCCACTGCACTCAGTGCGAAAGAGTGAGACCCTGTCTCTTAAAAAACAAAAGGCAAAAACTAAAAACTAAAAATTTCTGCTCTGTGAAAGACACTTAAAGAATGAAAAGACAAATCAAAAATCAGAGAAAATATCTGTTAAATACATACTTCATAAAGGACTTGTTTCCAAAATACACAAACTCTTAAAAATTCACAATAACAGACAACACAATTTAAAAATGGGGAAAAATATTGAACATACACTTTGCTAAAGATATATAATGGCAGATAAGCATATAAAAAGATGCCCAACATCTTCGTCACTAAGGAATTGCAAATTAAAACGAGATACCACTAAACACCTTTTAGAATGGTTAAAATGCAAAAACAAACAAACAAAAACCCTGACCATACAAACTACTGGTGTGCAGCAACAGAAACTCTCATTCCTTGGTTAGTAGGAATATAAAATGATACAACTTTGGAAAAGAGTTTGGCAGTTTCTTACTAAGCTGAACATACCATAAGATCCAGCAACTATGATCCTAGATACTTACTCAATGTACCTGAAAACTTATATCCACACAAAAGCCAGCATATGAATGTATACAGCAGCTTTGTTTATTGATAACTGCCTCAAACTAGTAAGTAACTATTGAAGATGGCCTTCAATAAGTTAATGGATAAATGAACTGTGGTGTATCTATGCAATGTAATACTATTCAGTGATAAAATGGGCTATTAAGCCACACACACACACAAAAAACATGGATGACTGTTACAAAAAACATACTGTTAAGTGAAAAAAGTCAGTCTGAAAAGGCTATATAATATATGATTCCAATTATATGATATTCTGGAAAAGCCAAAACTATAAATGGTAAACAGATTAGCGGTTGAAAGGGGGTTGGGGGAGAGTTGATTATGTGAAGCACAATGGATTTTTTTTAAGGGTGATGAAACTGGTCTGTTTGACACTACAGTGTATCATATGTATCATTTTGATGCCTAATACCATGCATTTGTCAAAACTTTACATCATAAAAAGTGAACCTACTGAGGCAGGAGGATCCCTCGAGACCAGGAGTTCTAGACCAGCCTGAGCAATATAGTAAGACTCCCATCTCCACAAAAAATAAAAAAATAAAAAATAGCTAGGCCTGGTGGTGCATGCCTGTAGTCCCAGCTACTTGGGAGGTTGAGGCAGGAGGATTGCTTCAGCCCAAAAGTTCAAGACAGTGAGCTATGTTTGTGCCACTGAACTCTAGCTTGGGTGAAAGAGACAGACCCAGTCTCAAAAGCAACAACAACAACAATAACAAAAAGAGTGAACCTAATGTATGCAAAATTAAAAAAAATAATTTAGGAGGTCAGGGGATCCCAGGGTGAAATGCAGAATGTGGCAAAAAAAAAAAGTAACTGTATTAAAAATATATTGAAACAACTTCACTGAAGGAGGTGAGAAGAAAAGGTACTAACCTAAGTAACTTTGGAGTAAGTGAACTGTGAATTCTGTTAGACTAAAGACAAAAGAAATGATACATAAGCACTGCAACTGATAATGTTGTTTTCCATGTTTTCCATATGGGTTAAGAATTCTGAAACCACTATACATGTATACTGGAGTTGAGAAACTTAATAAATGAATGATAGGAGCCAGGTTTCTCACCACTGGAGTTGCAGGTTATAAACAAGCAAGAGGACCCATCTAGAATAATAATGGATTAGAGTCAGACACAACAGTATAAATTAATGTTTAGTTTAATACAGATACAGATGTATACACATACATATATATACACACACACGCGTGCCTACATGTATAGTTATAAATGTGTATATACTCAGGCTAGTATACACACATATATCTCCTTGCCTCATAAGCTGAGAGGGCACAGAAGCAACAACATCCCACAGTAGAAAAAGTCCCCCTGGAATCCAAACTTGATTTCCTACAGTTTTCCAGTAAAAGGAAGTAGGCTCCTTATTCTAGCACTGGAACAGGAAATATACAAGATGAGCCTAGAATATCTTATAGTGTCAAAGAGTAAGGAAGAGCTAAAAACAAAACAAAACCCCACAATGATGGGAATATGTCATAGGGACAAAGGAGTCAAAACAAAAGGTTCCCAATGGCCAAAGCTGGAACAATTTAAGCAAAATAAATAAATGAATAAACATAGTAGTACTGGATTATAATCCAAAATATAAACTAATAACCATGAGTCAATATTGATGCGAATGACTGAATAAATGGGGAGAAGAGACAAACCTCCTGTGTAGAAAAAATTCTAAATACTCCATCCTCAAGAAAGTGGAGAATAACCCCCCACTTCTTAAATGTGAGCTGTGTACTGTGACTTCCTTCCAAAGAGTACAGTATGAAAAGAAAGAAAGAATAATTTTACTGTAAAGAAACATGACACGCTACCTCAGTCATGTGATCCTGTTTAATATCAACAGTGGTAAGTCATGCTGACAGAATAATTAACTCTTGATGTGATGAGACTTGTATTTATCTCTGGGTCTTTTCAAAAACCAATAAGCCTCGTCTCATCATGAGAAAAAAAAAATCCCAATTGAAGGACATTCTACAAAATATCTAACCATTATTACCCAAAACTCTCAAGGTCATCAAAAACAAGGACATTCTGAGAAGCTGCGACATCATGAACCCTTTCTGTGCCTGGCTTATATCATTTAACATCCTCCAGGTAAATATGTGCTTGCCACAAATGACAAAATTTCATTCATTTTTATGGTATATACATACCATGTGAAATTAGCCAAGCACAGAAAGACTAAAGAAGCTGATCTCA
The DNA here is from genome assembly GCF_028885655.2 of Pongo abelii. NCBI lineage: Eukaryota > Metazoa > Chordata > Mammalia > Primates > Hominidae > Pongo > Pongo abelii. Next base: position 114,489,672 of record NC_071992.2, read on the forward strand.
TGGAAGTAGAGAGTAGAAATGGTGGTTTCCAGAGGTAGGGGAGGCTTGTAGAGGCTAGGGGTGGTAGGGAGAGATTGGTCAATAAATACAAAATTACAGTTAGGAGGAATAAGTTCTGGTGTTCTATTGCATAGTACAGTGACTGTGGTCAACAATATTGTGTATTTCAAAATGGCAGAAGATTTTTGAATGTTCTTACCACAAAGAAATGATAAATGCATGAGGTGATGGAAATGCTAAATACTCTGATTTGATTTTTACACAATGTATACATGTATCAAGACATCACACTTTACCCTGTAAATATGTATAATTGTTATATATCAATTTTTTTAAAAAAAGAGAAGCCTAAGAAGACATGATGACTAAATGTAATACGGCATCTTGATGGGTCCTAAAACACAAAAAGAACATTAGGTAAAAACTAAGTAAATCTGAAAAGAATAGGCACTTTAGTTTCAAATCTGTATTAATATTGGTTCATTATTTAGACAAATGTATCATATGAATATAAGATGTTAATAACAGGGAAGACTGAATGTGGGGGGTATACGGAAACTCTCTAAACTATTTTTCTATTTCTTCTATAAACCTAGAACTATTCAAAAATAAAAAGTTAAAAAATTGAGAAAATCCTTTGCTTTTTAATTTGAGCAAATATTTATTATCTGTTTTATCACAAGGCCCAATACTACAACCCATAAGTCAGTGGTTCTCACCCAGGCCACACATTGGAATCTGTTAGGAAGGTTTTTTAAAAAATCCTGATGCCTAGGCCCTAGCCTATAACAATTAAATGAGAAATTTCCCAGAATAAAAATCAAGCATTGTTTTTTGTTTGTTTTTTCCAAAAGCCACCACTACCACAAAGAGAAAGCTCAAATGATCTAGCAATTTATTAAATATTTTACATATTATATCAAGTATCACAAATCCCAAAGAATCATGTTTCTATTAGAGGTAATAAAGCATATAAACTTTAAGTGATTAATGTCTACAATTTTTATATTGAAAAGAACTCTGTATTCCATTACTTAACAAAAAACTTTTTGCCGTCTCTTTTCAGAGTATTTAAAAAATATTTTACAAATTTCAATATGTATATGCTTTTAAAAAATGCACTTCAGTGCATTCTATTTTCAAAATAGCATCTTTTATTCAATAATATATTTTAAACTTTCATATGGCAGAGACAATTCCCATAAATTTGCTTTATATCATACACAACACTACTGTAGAATGCTCCTTGGTAACAACAAAATGTTGCATTTTGAAGCTTTATTGCATAGAAAGAGCAATTTTGTTAATACATACTCTTTAAAGGTGGAATTGCCATAAGCAATTCAAGTGTTTACAGTAAATATGAACAAACAGATATAGTATTTAATCAACTCATACTAAAGATTTGGGAATATCTTCCACTAATATCCAGAAAACAAATTCTTACTATGTAATACAGTTGACCCATCTCAGCACCTAATTTACATCACATGCTCAGAAATGCCAAAAGAAGATCTTTGTCATATTTAGCAATGCTTAAACTAACACAAAAACTTTGATATTGGATTAACCTTCTACAGAAATCTCTGTTTGCAATTTGTTTAATTTTAGAAATCTGTACAATTACCTCAGCACCTATCAAAACATGTCAATTTGTCAAGATACATTCTCATCAGACAAGCTTTTTCTATAATAGGTATAAAAATCAAATTCATAAGGCACTATTTCCAATCATGCTCCATACTTTTCTTGAATAAAAAATATTTTAAAAGGTTTGTTTATAATAGTTATCCAGGGCACAGGTGTATGCACTAAAATTTTAAAAACCAACATATCTTGTAATGGTTATCATATACCATTTCCTTTTTAAAAGCCACATTATAAATTGATGAAAATAGCAATTTAATTTTAGGCCCCTAATTTTTCCCCAACTGCAATAAGCCAAACTAGATAGAAGTAAATTAAATTTGGAAATTTTTCTTTATATTGTTATAACCCATACATTTTCTGAAAATTGTGTTAAGAATGCAGGATCCACACACAATAGACCCAAGTATCACTACTTGATGTGAAATATAAATCTGTCCCTTAATGTAGCAGTGAATTTCAGTTCTGAAATTTTGAAATCAGAGAAAAAATTTGATCTACATTATCTAAAAATTTAGCTTTATGAAATTTTTCAACGGTCCAATGCTAAAGTTGCTCTGTGTCATTATTTGCTCCACCACTGCTTAAGGACCAATCCAGAGTCTGGACTGGAAACAGCTACAGTAAAAGCTGCCAGAGAATACAGGTCCTCTGGGCTGAAAATAAATCAGAAGCAAAAGTTGGCAATACAGATCTCTCACCATGCTGAAAAGACCTTTCATCTATGAAATAATCCAAAAGGAGAAAAAAGAATGGAGAAAAATTTCACTGAAAACAACTGGGACACCAAAATATCCATCTAAAACTTTCTGCCATATCCTAAAAGTCAGCTCCCCAGTACCACAACTAAGTAGGTAATGGCCAAATGAATCCCTCAAACTAAAGCAAAAGAAAAAAAGAAAAGAACCAGAAAGTTTCACGGGCCAAAGGTAACCAAGCTAAGTTGTGAACACAAATAACAAGAGGTTGCAATGCAACAACCTTGACTTAACAGATACACGTTAAGTCAAGCACAGTATCAATTAGATAACAAGGGGTCCAAGCTTGTACTTTCATTCCACCACCTAGACAAAATTATTGTAAAAGACACAGTGGTTAAGAAAAAGAAAAATATCATTTAAGTCTATTCTTTTTGTTGTGTTGTTGAGACAGGGTCTAGCTCTGCAGTGGCGCAATCTCGACTCAATGCAACCTCAGCCTCCTGGGCTCAAACAATCCTTCCACCTCAGCCTCCTGAGTAGCTGGGACTACAGGTGAGCACCACCATGCCTGGCTAATTTTTGAATTTTTGGTAGAGATGGGGTTTTGCCATGTTGCTCAGGCTGGTCTTGAACTCCTGAGCTTAAGCTATCCACCTGCCTTGGCCTCTGAAAGTGCTAGGATTACAGGCATGAGCCACCGTGCCTGGACCATTTACTTCTATTCTAATCAACTATAAATTTGGATATGATTTGCTTTAATTGTCCTGATTCCTTGTAATGCTACCTTACAGAATTTTTCCCTTCCCTGCTTGTCACTTTGTTTGACAACTTGTCTAAAACAAATCAGAATTGAACAAATTATGATTTTTTTCTTTGAATTGTTCTAATTTATGGGCACTCAAGGAGTTTGTTAATCACTGAAATATATCGAGGGTTTTATAGATTTATAAAGAGATCATATTACAAACTCAATATCAAAAATTATAATTTTAGGCCAGGCACGGTGGCTCACACCTGTAATCCCAGCACTTTGGGAGGCCGAGATGGGCAGATCACTTGAGGTCAGGAGTTCAAGACCTGTCTGGCCAACATGGTGAAACTCCGTCTCTACTAAGAGTACAAAAATTACCCAGGCATGGTGGCAGGCGCCTATAATCCCAGCTACTCGGGAGACTGAGGCAGGAGAACTGCTTGAACCCGGGAGGTGGAGGTTGCAGTGAGCTGAGATCGCACCACTGCACTCCAGCCTAAGCAGCAGAGTGAGACTGTCTTAGATAGACATAGATAGATAGATAGATAGATAGATAGATAGATAGATTGATAGATTGATTGATTGATTTAAAAAATAAAATAAAAATTATAATTTTAGAACACTCCAAGAAATTACAAATGGCAGGAGCTCCCATCAAAAAGGAGATTAGAACACACAGGTTTACACCCATCCCTCTCAAAACCCTCTCAAAACTACAATAAAGCCACAGAAAAGGATAAACCCAAAAAGACAAACAGCACAGGGATTGAATAGATAATAGCATATGGGAGATGTCAAAAATCTGGAAGCTAGAAAAATGTTTGGAAGTTAGAAAACAGATAAATATGTAAGTAGCTAACTCAGCAGACCAAAAATAAGACTTAAGCTTGCAAAGAGAAAAGTCACAAGAAGCATGTGAATTCAGAGTAGTGAACCCTAACATCTTTTACAGCAAAACTTGCTGGTCAACTAGTTCCACTCTTACACACAGAGCTGCCAGAGGTAATTTTAGTGCTTCTCTCAAATATAATCCCCGTACATTTGAAGAAAGCCCATAAAGTGAAATGTCAGAGATCAAAACAAACACAAAAGAAACAGAGACAAGGCAGGGAGCAAAAGATAACTCAAAATAATAATAATGAAATAATAACGTAGAAAGGAAAGCTATCTTAGACATTAAATATCTGATATGAAAAAATAGCAAGTTTGGAAGATAAACTTGAGGCAATCTCAGAAGAACAAAAAGAGAAAAAGAGGGAAAAGGAAACAGAAAAGATAATTGAAAGACTAACCTAAAAGGTTCAACAACCAAGTAAAAGGAGATCCAGAGAGAGAAAGAGAGGAGAGACAGTGAAAATTACCAAGAAATAGCAAACATGAAATCACATAGAGCTGAAGGGTGTTTCCAGATTTAAAAAGTCAAAAGACACTCCATACGATGAATGGGGAAAAGATGTATACCAAGGCATATTATTAGGAAAGTTTTAAATAACAGGGACAATGTAAAGATCCAAAAAGCTCCCACATTCAAACATTCAAAGAATCAGGTATCTGAATGGCATCTATCTTCTCATCAGCATTATTGCTGAGCAAGGAAAAAGAGCAAGGTCTTCAAAATTATAAAAGAAAGTTATTTTCAATCCAAAATTTTACACCCAATCAATCAATCAATCAATTAAGGGTAAACGTACAATAAAGACATGGTCAGATATGCAATGACTGAAAAAAACTGCTGATGTCAGGAAGCTACTGGGAGATATGATACATAAAAATAAGGAAGTAAAACAAGAAAGACAGAAGACAACATCAGGGATAAAGAGATTACAGAAGAAAAAAAGAGGACATTCCACAGGTTGATGTTGAAAGGAAGTCTTAGGATGACAGCTGCTCAACACTCCTAAAGCGCAATTAGTTCCGATTAGTAAAGGACAGAAGACTACAGAAGGGATGAATCAATTAAAAAAAAAAAGTACGGCATTAATAAATTGTGTTTGAACATACACAGAGGAGCTCAGAGCTCCAGCAGAGAGTTTGGGAAGATAGCATTTGGGAACAAACTAGTGGTTAGAAAACTATAAAAACAACAACAGTAACAAAAACCGAGACAATTATTGGTTCTGCAAATCACAAAAAGAAATAACATGTAATCATAATATGATATAAGTGAACAGTATTTACACAGTTATAACTATATAAGAATTTGTTTTAATTGTGATTACATAGGAAAAATTAGAAATAACAAGTAAACAATTCTTTTACAAGTTTTCAATTTGTGGTCAATAATTTTATCTGAAATATTTCTTATTAAATAAAATTTACTTTTTACCATATAAAGGAATGAGAATAAGTAAATGTTCTTTACTGGTTTTCCTCAAAAAAAAAAAATATATATATATGTGTGTGTGTGTATGTATATTTATACATATTTTCAAATATATGTATACAAATATACATATATATACTTATATTTAGGAAAACCAGTAAAGAACAAATATATATTACATATTAATAAAAATAAAAATATTAAAGAATATAAATATATATATTGTAAAAATATAAATATATAATAAATATATAAATATATGTATGTTTTTTCTTTTTAGAGAGAGAGAGAGATAAAGGGAGTCTCACTTTGTCACCCAGGTTGGAGTGCAGTGGCATGATCATGGCTCACTGCAGCCTCAACTGCCCAGGCTCAAACCATCCTCCCACCTCAGGCTCCCAAATAGCTGGGACTACAGGCATGCATCACCAAGCCTAGCTAATTTTGTGTTTTTTAAATTTTTTTTTTTGTAGAGACAAGGTTTCACCATGTTGCCCAGGCTGGTCTTGAACTCCTGGGCTCAAGCAATCAGCCTGTCTTGGCCTCCCAAAGTGCTGGGATTACAGGTGTGAGCCACCGTGCCTGGCCCAAATATATTTATTTTTAATTTTAAAACTAGGTTTAATATCTACCAACTCTTCCAAACATATTTGACCAGTTAAAATTTGTTTTAAAATATTTTTTAAAAAATTGAATCTGTATCGGTTCACACCAGATCAGTAATGTTATTTTGGTGGCCACAAGTTAGGGCAAAACCAGTAGGGGCAACCAGCAAAAAAAAAACCCGAAAACTAAACAAACAGAACAATAACAAAAACAAAAAACCTGGCCAAAATGTTACAACAGCAGTAGTGATGGTGTAAGTAGTGGTATTAATAAAAACAAAAGCTAAACTTTATTGAGCATACTATGTGCAAAACATTGTTCTAGGTGTGTATATATATAATTATATCCTCATAACAACTCTATTTGCAGAAGGTAAAACTGAAGTAGAGAGGTTAAGTAACCTGCCCAAAGACACAAAGTTATTTGGGAACAGAACTAGAATTCACATCCAGATAGTCTGATCTATTTTTAGATAATGCAACCCCCGTTTTACCAACTAAGTACATTACAGGCTTCTGGACTGACTTGGGCTAATTCTCCTGCTGTTCTTTTCTTTACCTAATTCAAAAGGTTCTCAAAAGGCAGACTTTTGGCCAGAAACAGTGGCTCAGGCCTGTAATCCCAGCACTTTGGGAGGCCAAGGCGGGTGGATCACTTGAGGTCAGTTCAAGACCAGCCTGGCCAACATGGCAAAACCTTGTCTCTACTAAAAATACAAAAATTAGCTGGGCATGGTGGCACACGCCTGTAACCCTAGTTACCTGGGAGGCTGAGGCAGGAGAATCGCTTGAACCCAGGAGGCAGAGGTTGCAGTAAGCAGGGGATAATGCCACTGCACTCCAGCCTGGGCAACAGAGTGGGACTCCATCTCAAAGAAAAAAAGAAGGTAGACTTTTGAAGCTCCCTATTGAACAGGGGTAAGGGGAAAGAGGGGAAGGGCGGGGAAGTTTCTGTCTAAGAAATGCTCACCTGAAACTGTATCACCACCTGAGGGGAATGGGTTATTCAAAGCACCCTGGCATTTCTCCCCTCACCCATGCTGAGAATTAACTGCTTTAGTGAAGCATGTTTAAAGAGAACATGCCATTATTCAGACATTAAGGACCACAACCTGAACAGCTCTGAGTTCAGACCATAAGAAGTCACCAGAAAGTCCTCATTTCTTTTCCAAGGATAGAAGCTCTAAGACATAGTCTAAGACCAATTAGACTTCTTTTCTTTGAGTCATTAACAAGTTAATATGAAGTCAAATAACACCTTTCTTCAGATAAAAGTAAAGGACCTGATACATGCATAAAAGTGAAAAGATTTCATTCAAGCTTAACATCAAAAAGTATCCCATTTTTTGCTCAACATTTCACTTAAAATTCTCTACATCCATTTAACTCCTTGTATTTTACTTAACATTGTGATCCTTAAGAAATGTCTGAGCTCCAGTGACAAAGCAATTCTTCTAAATTCCTTATTAGTCTTTTAAAGTGCTTTAAAAATAGCATGTCAATGCTACATTCTATGCCTTATCTTATATATTCAATTAACACCATTCTGCTTTGAAAATCATCATCCAATGGGCCACATGTAGAATATTTGCTTTGCTGTTTTACTTAAAAACAAGTACTCTTTTACTGTATAAATATTTAAAAACTCATTCAAGTACCTGTACAATATTTCAATAAGCCATACCAGCAAACTTACAAATTAGTGTTTTAAAAATTACCAACTAAGTTCAAGAAATACATAAGAATGAATACTGCTTGTTGTGTAACTACCAAATTACCAAACTGCATGCTTACATTTTGAATACTAGAGTTAAACTAGCACTAACTGCACAAATCCTGTATGCCTGCTTTTTATATACACAATCTAGATTAAACTTTGTGTTCATTTAGTCAAAAATGAATGTAAATTTTATAAAAAATATTTTACTTTTATGAAAAAGAGTATCACTTCAATGAAATAAATTGTCCTACTGAACATCAAGAGACGTGTAGTCTATGATAAATTAGCTGTTTTATTTAAAACTGTATATGTAATCCAATTTAAGCCAATTCACAAAAGAATCCCAAAGGAATAAATGATATAAACTATGTAAGATTCTGAGCCTTCAATGTGGATAAACTTTCCTGAGAAATTATATCTACTAATTTTAAAAGTTGCTAAAAATAAATGGCAATGTAGGATATACATTTACTGTAGAAAGACTTCAGATTCATTCTGCCTATCTCGTTCTTTTAAGTGCTTGTGAGAGTGTATGTGTGTACATATTGTATATTTTCTATGCAGGGCAACAACAGACAAAATGACCTCAAAATGGAAGCTACTGCCTGAAAAAATAATCTGAAGCAAAGCATATGAATATTGCTCAATGTGTGACTCTCCAAACTTTTTACTTTTTTCTTATAATTTCAGTAAAAAAGACCATAAGAGTTTTACCCAGAAACACTAAGCTTTGCCCCAGAGAATAAATGTTTATTCAGGAAAAAAAATCATAAAAACCTGACATAATTTTTAAGTGCTCATAATATTTCCACTCACCTTGAATATGGACAGGACTAAGTAAGATATACCTAAAATGACTTGGTATCATTGGATTTGAAACTAAGCAGTGGGCGGAAGCTAGAAGCACTTTGAAGACAGTTTTAGTAAGAGCCTGAAGAGTCATTAAAAAACTGTCAGAAGCCTGATAGCCTTTAAGAAAGTTTCAGGAAGGTAAGGGAAATATTAGAAAGCTGGAGAAAAGGAGATTCTTATGTGGTAGCAGAAAATTTAGAAACACTGTTGTATTAGTCCATTCTCACACTGCTATGAAGGAATACCTGGGTAATTTATAAAGAAAAGAGGTTTAATTGATTCACAGTTCCACATGGCTGGGGAGGCCTCAGGAAATTTACAATCATGGCAGAAAGCACCTCTTCACAGGGCGGCAGCGGAGAGAACTGCTGAGCAAAGCGGGGAAAGTCCCTTATAAAACCATCAGATCTCCTGAGAACTCATTCACTATGACAAGATTGGGGTGGTTATTCCCTGATTCAGTTACCTCCCACCAGGTCCCTCCCATGACATGTGAGGAATAAGGGAACTACAATTCAAGAGGAGATGTGGGTGGCAACAGCCAAACCATATCATTCTGTCCCTGCCCACTCCCAAATCTCATGTCCTCACATTTCAAAACACAATCATGCCTTTCCAACAGTCCCCCAAAGTCTTAGCTCATTCCAGCATTAACTCAAAAGTACAAGGCCAAAGTCTCATCTGAGACAAGGCAAGTCCTTTACAGCAGCACTCCACTACCCGGTACCAATTTACTGTATTAGTCCATTCTCACGCTGCTATAAATACCTGAGACTGGTTAATTTATAAAGAAAGGAGGCTTAATTGACTCACAGTTCCACATGAAGCCTGAGGAGGCTTCAGGAAAATTACAATCACGGCAGAAGGCACCTCTTCAAAGGGCAGCAGGAGAGAGAAGCGCCGAGTAAAGAGGGAAAAGCCCCTTATAAAACCATCAGACCTCATGAGAACTCCCTCATTATCATGAGAACAGCATGTGAGTAACTGCTCCCATGATTCAATTACCTCCTACCAGGTCCCTACCACAACACATGGGGATTATGGGAACTATAATTAAAGATGAAATTTGGGTAGGGCCACAGCCAAACCATATCAACTGTTGGCTATAGGAACCAGAAAAGTAACAGGAAAAGTAAAAAATGTACCTAATGAACTGGGTGGTCTAGCAAAGCATTTAAGATGTTGCCTGGTTTCTTCTTGCTGCTTATAATCAAACACAAAAGGAGAGAGATAAGCTTAAGAAACGACAATTAAACAAAAGAGGGACTGAGACTTGTCGATTTTGTAAATCCCCAGCCTCTACAGACAGCAAACCATGCTACAGTTGTGAGACAGCTTGCAAGCAAACCCCAAATCCAGGCAATAGTCAGGAAATTATGGTCTAAATATCAAGCTGAAAAGGTGACTGTAAAATCCTTTGTTAAGATTTCTGACAGATCCATGCAGTTCCTCAACAGGGCTTCTAAGAAGCTTAAAGGCATTGTCCCTGCACAATCTCATCAAGAGGCCAAAATTAGGGAAACAATTATCTCAACAAAATGTATGAGTATAGATTATTCTAATGCAGTAAGATGCAATGAGACTTATAGGAGACCCACGAAGTGTTTTTGGCAGAAACACTACCAGCATTGACTGCATAGCACAGAGATGCACGAAATGAAAAGAGGGCTTTGGACTCCAAAATTTCTAACCACAGGAAGCAGGCTGAGAAAACTATCTAGCTCAACACACAGGCTACCTTCCATGAAAAAGGAAGAACTCAGTGGGCAGAGCAAAAAACTCAGAGAACACAGAAAGGAGCCATGAAAAACTATCCTGAGGTAGGAATAGAACTTAGTTTTAATAAAAAAACTTCTAACATTTGCTTGGCTGGATTCCAAAACTGCTATGGAATAGTGACTCATGTGCACTTCCTGTCTTCCCTTCTTTTAAACAGAACTACCCATAATGATATAATTTTATGCCTGACCCACCACTGTACATTGGCTATTCGGGGCGGTGGGGGTGAGGTAAGAAATATCTCTTTTGTTTATAGGTCTTCAGATTGAGAGGAACTGGACCCAAGGAACATTATCTCTATCCGAATGTAATTTAGAAGATGACATTCTAGATTTTGAGCTGATATTGTAAAGAAATAATACTTGGGGTAGATGGGATAGTGCGTGTATTTTGCATGGGCAGGGAATGTAAATAATGTGTGGCCAGAGGATAGTGTGAGCCAGTTTTAAAACATAACCATAAATTCTTTGGCAATTCTCCCCTCAAAAGGTGGAGCCTCATTCCTATTGCCTTGAGTGCAGGCCAGACCTAGTGACTTTTTTTTTTTTTTTTAATTGAGGTGAACTTCATATACAAAAAATTAACCATTTTAAAGTATACAAATCAGTGGCACTTAGTACATTCACAATGTGCAACCATCTCCTCTATCTAGTATCATGGCATTTTCATCACCTCAAAAGAAAACACTGTACCCATTAAGGAGTCGCTCTCCATCCTTCCTTCTTTCCCACCCCCTGCCCACCACAACCGGGCCCTGTCCTGGTCTCTGGTAACCAACAATTTGCCTATAATTCAATTGTAAGTTGTAAGAGTTCTCTATACAGTTTGCATTTTTTTTTTCTTTTAAACAGATGGGGTCTCATTATGTTGCCCAGGCTGGTCTTGAATTCCTGGGCTCGGGCGATCCACCCGTCTCAGCCTCCCAAAGTGCTGGTATTACAGGCATGAGCCACTGCACCCAGCTTCTATACATTTTGGATGCTAGACCCTTATCAGAAGCATAATTTGTAAATATTTTCTCTCATTCTACAGGCTGTCTTTTCACTTGATAATTTATTCTCTTATGTACAAAAATGTTTAATTTTGATGAAGTTCAGTTTTTTTTGTTATTTCTGCTTTAGTATCATTCTCTAAGAATTCACTGACAAATCCAAAGTCATGAAGAATAACCTTATGTTTTCTTATAAGAGTTTTAAAGTTTTAGCTCTTACATGTAGGGTGTTGATCCAGCCAATCAGATCTTATACTAAAAGGCTGCTGTAGTTGATAAAACATAGGGGTCTAACTTCATTCTTTTACATGTGGCTATCCAGCTGCCCCAGTACCATTTGTTGAAGAGATTGTTCTTTTCCCATTAAATGGTCTTAGCAACTCTGTTAAAAATCAGTTGGCCATAGATTTATGGGTTTATTTCCACACTTTCTATTCTATTCCCTTGGTCTACATACCTATCCTTATGCTAGTACTACACTGATTTGATCACTGCAGTTTCATATTAAGTTTTGAAAACAGAAGTGTGAGTCTTCTAACGTGGTTCTTCTTTTTTGATATGTTTTGGCTATTTGGGGCCCCCTGTAATTCCATATGAATTTGAGAACTGACTTTTCCTCTTCTGCAAAAAATGACCTGAAATTTGGAAATGGATTTTTCAAATCTGTGAATTGATTTGAGGAGTACTGCCATCTTCACAATATGATGTCTTCTAATCTCTGAATACAAGATGTCTTTCTATTGATTTAGGTCTTTTAGCAATGTTTTGTACTTTTCACTGTACAAGTTTTTTACCTCCTTGGTTAAATTTATTCCTTAGGTATTTCATTCTTTTGGATGCTATTATAAATGGCATTGTTTACTTAATTTCCTTTTTACATTTTTCATTGCTGGTGCCTAGAAATACAATTGAGTTTTGTGGTTGATGCTGTACCCTGAAACTTTGCCAAATTTATTTACTAGCTCTAGCAGATTTAGATGGTTGACAGATACCAACCAGGAAGTTGCTCTAGCTCATGGGGGGCTGAAACAAAGGTATCTGCACAAGTCCCTCAGGGAACCACAAGACAGGTCAAAATGGAAAACTACAATTATTTTCAGAACAAGGACCTTATTGTCCCCTTCCTGGCACCAGTGAGCTACACTGGGAATATGGGTTGCTGGCCCTATAGCTGCTGCTGAGCTAGAAAATAAAGGATACTAGATATATAAGCAAAAATGTCATAATGCTTGCTTATCAAAATTTGGCACTCCCCCGGATGCTGTAAGTTTTCTATCAGATTCCAGAGTTATGCAAAAGTTGATTTGTCAGTTTTTTCCAGTTTAACATAGTTGCTTCTGTGGAGGTAACTGATTCTTGGAGCTCCTTGCTCCACCACTCACTTGCTTTTAAAAACTAGAATGGACCGGGCGCAGTGGCTCATGCCTGTAATCCCAGCACTTTGGGAGGCCGAGGTGGGTGGATCACCCAAAGTCAGGAGTTCAAGACTAGCCTGACCAATATGATGAAACCCGGTCTCTACTAAAAATACAAAAATTAGCCGGGTATAGTGGCATGAGTCTGCAGTCCCAGCTACTCAGGAGGCTGAGGCAGGAGAATTGCTTGAACCCAGGAGGTGGAGGTTGCAGTAAGCCAAGATCACGCCACTGCAATCCAGCCTCGGCAACAGAACGAGACTCGGTCTCAAAAATAAAATAAAATAAAAATAAATAAATAGAATGTGGCAGAAGTAACAGTATTTAACTCCTGAGACTACAACATAAAAGACAGTGAGAGGTCCTCTTTGTTCTCTCTCTTGGACCACACACTCTGAGAGCCCCTGAATGAGCCATCCTGGAAGTGAATCCTCCAGCCCTCGTCAAGCCTTCAGATGACTGCAGCTCTGACGAACACTTAGACTGCAATCTCATAAGAAACCCTGAGAATGAATCACCTAACTAAGACCCTCCTGAAATAGCAATCTACAAATACCATGATAATAAATGTGTGTTGTTTTAAGGTGCTATGTTTTGGGGGTACATGATATTTAAAGCTGAGACTCAAAAGAAAAGAACCTAGCCACTCCAAGAGTCCTAAGGAAAAGAGTGTTTCAAGTACAGGGTATAGCACATGCAAAGGCCCTGAGTAAGGAAAGATCTTAAGCATTTAAAAAAAAAAAATTAAAACTCTGAAAGACTAGTGTGACTTAAGCTCAGCAAAGGAAAGAAAAATAGTGAAGAAAGAGATCCCCAAAGGGGCAGAAAGAAACCAAAATGACTATAACAAAGTCTTAAAAAGTAGTAAAAACTGGTAATATATGATAAAGTGCCTTTGAAACCACAAGAAACAACTACAAAAATTTAACATTTAAAAACATTAACTGGAGAGAAATCTGAAACTAAATGTATCTATCATCACACAGGAATCCAGGATAGGAAATATGAAACCCCCTGAGAGCAAGAACCAAGGGTCTTTACATCTCCCATATCACCTACTCATCTTTGGAGAATTAATGCACAATGACAAACCTGAAAAAAATACCTTCTGAAGACACTATTTAAAATTCTAAGTAATAAATTCATTGGTGAAAGATTTTAAGTCTGGAATACAGGCTTCAAGTATCTCCTCACTAGGTAGTCCATGACAACGGCCAAATAAATAACTCATGTAGCTGCATATCTAAAGAACATGATTATAAATCAGCTCTACAAAGATGCACATTTCTCCTTGTCCTGGGCTACCATGTGATAAAAGGTTTAATAATTGGTAAAAAGAGTAAAAGAATTTCAAAAGAATTCCCAATTGGATAACCAGCCTCTGAAATTAAAACTGAATTTAATTTGGCAAAATAATTCCATTTGTATACAGAAACTGTAAGATTTTTTAAATGAACTTTTATGGGAGAACATACTGTTACAAAATACATTTTCAATCAGTAAAACATAAAATAATACATGTGTTTTCAGATTTTATGACTATTTGAATACCAAAGGTTATTCTCCTCTATATCTGTATCCAGAAAAAAATATTAACTTGAAACACAAAGGCAAAAAATAATTAGCAAGGTATAGAAGCATTAGACACTATAAACCAGGTGCAGTGGCTCACACCTGTAATCCCAGCATTATGGGAAGTTGAGGTGGGGAGATTACTTGAGGTCAGGAGTTTGAGACCAGCCTGGCCAAAATGGTGAAACCCCATCTCTATTAAAAATACAAAAATTAGCCAGGCATGGTAGTGTGCGCCTGTAGTCCCAGATAGTCATGAGGCTGAGGCAGGAGAATCGCTTGAACCCAGGAGGTGGAGGTTGCAGTGAGCCAAGATTGTGCCACTGTACTCCAGCCCAGGTAACACAGAGAGACTCTGTTTCAAAAAAAAAAGTATTAGACACTACAAAATGTGGTAAATAAATACAATTATTTTATTTCGTTATTTAAATGTAGTAACATCAACATAAAGTAAAAGGAACCAATGGCTAGTTTAATATGCTAGGCCTTTTTATGTCCCACCTGCAACTCCTGTTCTGCTATGGTACGCTTTATCTACAGCATAGCTGGTGACCAGTTAAAAGAAAATCCCAGAAGATATGACACAAAACTGTACAAATTCAAGACAATATTTATTTAACAAAATAAAAGACAATATTTATTTAATAAACAATATTTATTTAACTATCTAGTTAGTATCAACTAGATACTAGGTACTGTGCAAGTTCATCCTATCAACATTACATTCCACTAATCACTAATTCTTAAGATATCAGAAAAAGATAGCAAACATATGCAAACCAAATATATTTTGAGATTCAATGAAAAAACATCTTACTTGTATAGTAAAACAGTAAGTGCTTTTAATATATTTAAAGAAACACAATTATAGACGAAAAACTAAGAAGAAAAAAATCAACTTTTTGAAGATAATTACAAACCGAATTTTCTTCTTCCTCTTCCAATTCTCGTTGCTGTTCCTCATGTCTTTTAGCTTTGATCTCCATAGCTTCTGTGATCAGGTCTCTTAATATTGATACAGGTTTTGCATTCTTGATAAAAGGATGCTAAAAAAGTAAAATTCAATGGTATAAATTCAAAAGATTTTTCAAATGTTAAAACAACATGTAAATGTTAACCAGGATCACAGGCTTCAATGATTGTTTTTTCATCTAGAATTAAATGTATAGGTTAAGAAAAGAGAGTATGGCCACTGCCTAGAAATAAAGAATTTGCTTTGGGGCTTGTTTAAAAAAAAACAAAACAAACTTAAAGCACACATACAAAAATGCAACCCTGTTAATAAAACTATATTATCCTTAAAGATCTAATTGTCCAAAAGAAGTGTACATTAGGAGTAAAAAAGATTAAGTTAAAAATACGATTACAGATTATATTACACATAAAAATAAACTTATTTTGGTACTGAGCTACGGAATTTAATTAATCTTAATAAGTTGACAGCCAAAATCAGTGGCCAAAAGGAGAGCAACTATTTTGTTACTTCTTTAACATATTTTCTATTTTATTGTATCTTAAGTAATTTAACGAAGACAAAAATATTTTTTCAGAAAATGAATGTTGCCTAATTTCTTTACTATATATAAAATAACTTGTGACTTTTTAAAAAATATCACCCTGATCTAGCTAAAATAGCTAAGCTCTCTACCATTCTGACAAAGAGAAGGAAAACTATCAGAATAGACCTAGGTTTTGAATTTCTTTTTATCGAGAAGGAGGGACATGAGAGAAAGTAGAGTGAAAGGTTATAATTTCGGACAGATAACCTAAATTTGGGGCAGCAATCAGTTTCAGTAATTTTCATAGTTATATGTCAGTAGATAGCATAGGTAAAAGGGACCTGAGTGAGTGAGTGAGTGAGTTATTTGTTTATTTGTTTGTTTGAGACAGGGGCTTGCTCTGTTGCCCAGATGTGAGCACAGTGGTGCAATCATGGCTCACTATAGTCTCGACCTCCTGGGCTCAAGTGATCCTCCCACCTCAGCCTTCCTAAGTGCTGGGAATACAGGCATGAGCCACTGCACCCAGCCCTGAGTTATTTTAATAAACATCAATAGAACACAAAAATACATTTAAAGACAAAAAAAATTGTGCTGAAGAAGAAATAGATACTTGAAAGAGGCTTTAAAATGGCAAACATATCATTTGGGACAACTATAAGAACGAACTTTTTCAGAGTACAGAAATACTAAAATCAATTGTAAAGAACCAATAAATTATTTTAGAACAGTTATAGATTAATCTTACCAGATAAATTAAGTCCTATTAACATATCTGTGGTAGAGACTCCTGGTCATACACCAAAAACAGAGTTGTGGTTGGACTGACAATTGCCCAGCTGGATCCTACATTTCTCAACTTAACCCATTCAGGTGGTTATATGAGACTAAGTGAATGCAGGGGCAAATACTGTGTTCCACTTCCTGGCCTGGGCTATGGAGGGCTCCTTGTTACTAATGGATAAGGGTGAGAGGTCAGGTTCTCCCAGAGTCCTATACTGGTACTGTGGGGAGTAGTCTCATTTTAGCTGATTGGTGGTGAAAGTCCTGACCCTTCACCAGACTGCCTCTGACCCCACTCCAACAGGGAGGTTGTTGGGTTCTTATTACTGCCTGGTAGGAGTATAAGTCTAGGCTCCCACATGGCCTTCACTGGCACTCCCCACTTAGGGAGGGGATACTTTCTACACTGCCTTGTGGAGACAAATGCCTTAGCATGACACTCAGTCTTCTCTGACACCACCTCAGAAGGACTGGACAGCCTCAAAAGGATAGACGTCTAGGTTCTCCATTTAGCCTTTGCTGGTGACCGGGGTAGGCCATAGTTTTCTTGGTGGTGTTTGGCTAGAGTAGAACGGTTATCGTCTGAAAGTTTTCTGTCTTACTAGGCTGTCCATTTCTCCGTCCTTCTGCTTGAAAGAGCAGGTTTTTATTTTTAGTTTGTGTCCAATGTTGTTTCTGGGTTGTTGGCTTCTCCACTACCTAGTGTGGGATAAATGAGGTAAAAAGAAACCCCAGGGAACTCACAGCTATGTCTTTCCTTGGGTCCCACCATCTCTAGCAGTCTATTGCCTTCTTTCCACCTTTTAGAGTCTTTTTATGTTTGTTTTATATACTTACTATGTCCACGGTTTTACCTGTACTTTAATGAGGAAGTATAGAGAAAAATATCGTTACTCAATCTGTCCAGCAGCAGAAATCTCTTCTTCAACTCACTTTAAGCACTTGTTTTATCTGAAGTGTTTTTGTATAAATCATTAATTTTGAACTCTATCAGTTTAGAAATTGATAATTCAGAACATGAACAAAATTTAAGAGGAAATATTTCAGATTTTAAAAGAATAAACTTTTCAAGCAGTCTTAATTTTTAAAATACATCATCAAGAATGTGATGGGTTGATCTGCAGTAATTTCTGTCTTCTCATTACTTCAGGTGGTTTAAGAATCCTCACGCTCTTTAATTTTTATTTTAGACACATTTAGAAATAGGAAAACTTTACTGCCTTTTAGAATCTGGTACATTCATCTTTTTCTTGTTGAAATACTTTACAAAACCCTTCATATAATCAGCCCCTTGTCTGACATAAATATTATATATATTTTTTTAGTTTCCGTTTTTTGCCATTCATGCATTTTTTAAGTTATATGTATTCAAATCATCCGTTTTTCTTTTGTTTTATTGCACCGGAATGAATATATAAATATTCTCCTATATTAACCCTTAGTTCTTTCCTATTTCCATTTTTTGTTTTAGTTTTTTTTAACATTTAAGACCTTAATCTATCTGGAAATTACTTTGGTGTTTCTGTGGTGACGATCTAAGTTAATCCTCCCAACACCCCCTAAAGGCAGGCAGTTATCTCAGCACCATTTTTACTTTGTTTTTCCCTCACTGATTAGAAATGCTATCTTTATAATATGCTAGTTTCCTTTGTATATTATATACCATTTCTGGGCATTTAATTCTGTTTCATTATTCTGTCTCATACTGGCGTCATATACTTTTCTAAGCATTTAACAAAAAGATGTAATTTGTTTATTAAACATAAAATTTGATTTTTCTATTAAATCAATCACTATATAATTCAGATGATGTTTATTTTTTGCCTATATGGTTTCTCAGTGACTGAAAACGGAATATCAAAATATCCCAATTTATTTATTTAGAGCAACCTCTTATGTCTTTAATTCGTAACATACAATGCTATATTAATATATCAAGTTTATAACTATATCTTCCTTTATATTATGTTCTTTATCAATATTAAGTGACTCCATCCTCATTTACTGATTTCTGCTGTCAATTTTGCTTTTTTGATCATGTTATTCATAGTATCTTTTTATATTTTATTAAAATTTCATTGCCTGTTTTTAACTTTTAACCCAAATTCTTTTAAGTATGCCTCATATAGAAACATGAGTTGGATTTTATGTAAGTTTGTAAGTTTATCTCATGTAGAAAGCATGGAGTTGCATTTATCTTATGAACTAAGTGAACCATTTAGTACTTAACTAAATATTATTTAATAAAAAAATTAACCACTTATGTTAGTATATAATTATATGCTAATGCCATTTTATCACAATTGTTTTACGTTATGTAAAACATAAATGTTTTATCATAATATTCTATCATAAATGTTTTACATTTGCCATCTTGTTTTTTCTGCATTCTTTTTTACGTTGCTTTGCAGTTTTAATTTTACCACCTGCTAATCTTAAAATGCCTTTAAAAATATACAGATAGTCCCTGACTTACAAAGGTTCAATTTAGGATTTTTCAACTTTACAATGCTGCGAAAGTGATATGCATTCAGTAGAAACCATACTTGGAATTTTGATATTTGATATTTTCCCAGGCTAGTAATATGTGGTACAATACTCTCTTCTGATGCTGAGTATGGAGGTATTAATAAGTCCCAGCTCCCAGTAAGCTATGCGATCATGAGGGTAATTAACCAATATTCGATAGTGTACTGTGTTGTCAGCATTTTTTGGATATCGTGTTTTGTGTTTTCACATTCAATTGTGTCTACAAAACACTCAACTACACTAATGTATGTGTTCTGGGCACATTTTTGGTAGGCTAGGCTAAGCTAGGATAGGTGTATTTTAACACGTTTTTGACTTAAAATAATTTAAACCTTCATTGGGGTTTATCAGGACCTAACTCCACTGTAAGTTAAGGAGCACTTGTACTTAAAAACTTGGCAATTTCTCTGATAAAACTTCTCTTCTGACTCAAGAATACTCAAATAATACGGTCTTGCTCTTCATGTACCCTTTTAACTTTATTAGCCAGTTCCTCTTTGTTGATCAAAACCATGTCTGCTGTAGTTATGTAGGGAAAGCATGAGTACAAATGAAATTGGACATACTGAGATTTTGAGATTAAGAATGTTAAGCTCTATAGACTAACTGTAGCATAACGCTATAGTGAATTCACAATGAATTGCATAAAAGCAGGGTTGTGGTAAATTGGACGAACCAGATAAGTATATTGGCTTTTCTTAAAAATAACTGCAGTTTAGAAGGGTAGTTTATACATTCCCCTGAGAAGATAAAGTACAATGTAGTTTGAAATTTCTATACTTTGTTAAAGGAATATAATTCCACTGGTTTCTAGTTTCTGTAGTGTTGGTCTTCTCTCACTTCTGTTAATACATAATCAGTCACTAAATCCTTCTCATTCTTTCATCACATTTACTATCTATTTTGGCAACTATTTTTTTAAACTCAGGTCCTTAACAATTCACACCTGTATTATTACAGTGCCTCCTCATTCTATTTCTATACTTTGTTGCAATATTATGCTATCAAAGACATTCTTTTCTTACATTCTCTTGTTTACGTATGTAAGTGGCTCTCAGACAAAATTGAGGCATCTCATCCTAGGCATCAGAATGCCCTTCTTGCTTCACTGTTGTCTGTATCTAAACTCAGACACCATTTCTCTAACTGGTGTTTCTGTTCTGGCTAAGCAGATCTTACGGTGTTCTAAAATACATCTCCCATTTTTGTGTCTTTGTTCATATTGTTCATACCATTTCTCCTCCCTAAAATGATCTGTTTCTTCTGTATGAGGTATCTGTGATTACCGTATCCATTCTTCTACTTTACATTTCTTAATCATATAGGCTGTACATCATGAATGTAACTTCTACATTGCATTGTAATTTTTTTAACATTTTTGTCTTTCATTTCTCAAAGAATATAACTCAGTTTTTTGTGTGTTTTTGGGGTGTGTGTGTGACCTTTCTACTAGTTTGTCAAAAATGTTTAGAGTACGACAGGAGTCCTTTCTTTCTTATTGCTCTACACTCCTCTAGGACACTGTCTTTGTCTTTGCAGTTGTTTGAAGTTGCGTTGTAAGTACCTCTGTTTTCCAACTTGACACAAAGGGAAGAGACCACGGAAGATTGCTCACTGACTTTATTTATTTATTTATTTAGAGACAGAGTCTCACTCTGTTGTCCAGGCTGGAGTGCAGTGGTGCGATCTTGGCTCACTGTAATCCCTGTCTCCCGGGTTCAAGTGATTCTCCTGCCTCAGCCTCCCAAATGGCTGGGACTACAGGCATGTGCCACCATGCCTGGCTAATTTTTGTATTTTTCGTATAGACGGGGTTTCGCTGTGTTGGCCAGGCTGGTCTTGAACTCCTGATCTCAAGTGATCCGCCTGCCTCGGCCCCCCAAAGTGCTGGGATTACAAGCGTGAGCCACGGTGCCTGGCCACTTACTGACTTTAGAATCTAGGCTGCCCACCAACAGATATAAGGATCATCTTCAGATCAGGAACTCCAGTGCTAATAGACTGAAATTGAATCTTGTCCTTTAACACCTCCAGGGTTTTAATTTCTTTATCTGTAAAAACTACTAAAATTTCAATTTAATAATCTCAAAGGATCCTTCCCTTCTATGATTTTTAAAAATTTATACAATAATCTATCTGTGTCATAGAAAATCAATCACTATTTTTAAAATCCATCAGGAATTTCTTTTTAAATAGTTTCTTTGTTTACTGGAAATGAATATGGTATAATCTGTACATGTAAGCTATAGATATATGACAACTAAAATTTGGTAATAAGATTGTCCACTGAGAGTTAAACTATGATTTAAATCAGGGGTCCCCAACCTTCAGCTGCAGACTGGTACCTGCCTTGGCCTTTTATAAACTGGGCTGCACAGCAGGAGGTGAGTGAGCATTACAGCCTGAACTCTGCCTACTGTCAGATCAGCAGTGGTATTAGATTCTAATAGGAGCACAAACCCTGTTGTGACCTGCGCATGTGAGGGATCCAAGTTGCATGCTCCTTATGAGAATCTAACTAATGCCTGATGATCTGAGGCAGGACAGTTTAATCCTGAAACAATCCCACCTCTGCTCACCATCCATGGAAAAACTGTCTTCCATGAAACCAGTCCCTGGTGCCAAAAAGGATGGGGACAGCTAATTTAAATCATAACAGATAAGACATACAAAACTCCTTGAAGAGACAGAATGGTTTCTAGGCTTCCTGCCAAATAAGACTCTAAGGAGGCCAAAGATAATTATCCTACCCCCCCAAAAAAAATTTAAATCAGAAGTTTGTTAGGTTAAATACACACATATTAACTTCAATATGTGTGTATTAAGTACTGGATACTAGGAGTCCAAAGGTAGTACCCTTTGGACTACTTTAAAATACATATATATTTCAGCAGGGCGAGATAGCTCACGCCTACAATCCCAGGAATTTGGGAGGCCAAAGTGGGCAGATTACTTGAGCCCAGGAGTTCGAGACTAGCCTGGGCAACATGGCGAATCCTGTCTCTACGAAACAGACAAAAGTTAGTTGGATGTGGTGGCATGTATCTGTAGTCCCAGCTACTCAGAAGGCTGAGGTGGAGCCCGGGAGGTAGAGGTTTCAGTGAGCGAGAACATGCCACTGCACTCCAGCTGGGGCAATACAGTGAGACCCTATCTCAAAAAATACATGGGCCGGGCACAGTGGCTCATGTCTGTAATCCCAGCACTTTGGGAGGCTGAGGCAGGCGGATCACTTGAGGTCAGGAGTTCGATACCAGCCTGATCAACATGGCGAAACTCTGTCTCTACTAATAATACAAAAATTAGCCAGGCATGGTGGCACACACCTGTAATCCCAGCTACTTGGGAGGCTGAGGCACGAGAATCACTTGAAACCAAGAGGCAAAGGTTGCAGTGAGCCAGGTGCCGCTGCACTCTAGCCTGGGTGACAGAGTAAGACACCATCTCAAAAAAATAAAAAATAAAATAAAATATATACACACACACATATAATATACATATATAACACATACATATATATTTCAAATGAATATTGACATTTCAAAATAAATGTTTTAATGAATTTTTGTGGAAAAATAAAATTTTACCATCTTAACCATTAATTTTTGAAAGGTAGTATTTGCATATAACCCAAATCTCAAAAGTCTCATAAACAGTATTCATCAAAAAGCAAGTCTCCATCCCAGTTCTGCCCCATCCATAGTTAGTTACCTTCTCTGGAGGCCAGTTTCTTGCTTATTTTTCCAGAGATACTCCGTTATAAGCATTAAGATATGTATAAATGTTGTGTGTACATAGGTGTATTTTTCCAATAACTCTTCTTCTTGGACTTTAAATTGTTTCCAACTTGTTGACAGATATTTAGGATCTTCCCAATCTTTTACAATTTCAATGTTCTACGAATATTTTTACACATATGTTATTTCACACATGGTTAAATATTTCTGTAGAATAAATTCCTAGAAGTGCAATTGTTGGATCAAAGAATATATGGATTTTTATTTTAAATAAATATTGCTGTACTGGCATCTATGGAGACTAGTACCAAGTTACACTTTCATAACAATAAACATTATACTTAAGAGCCTGTTTTCCATACCCCTCAACACATCCTTTTGGGAAAATGGGACTTTGGAAAGTTACCTTTTTTTCCTTTTTTCTTTTTTTGTTCTTTTAACCCAATGGTTCTTTTAGAGACAGGGAAGTCCCTTTTCACAAGAACCATGTTTTTCATCCTTTTGTCACTTAACAATAGAAACCATTTAGCAAATATCAAGTTTTGTTAATGTGAGACATACTTATTAGCTGAAAGTTCTAAGGCTATTCGGTTGGGGAAATTAAGATTCACAAACACCTATTATAAATATTAAATTATTTCTATTTGCATTAAATTTTAAGGTAGATTTTAAAATCTAATGACATTCTGGATACAAAGTCTACTTACAATTATTCTATCAAAAAACAATTGAAACTCTGAAGCTCTTCATTTAGATAATCCTGTAACTGATATTTACAACGTGATAATCTCTTCAAGGAGTCCAGGGATCTTGTACTTACGTATTTTATAGTGGAGCAAAAAGTCAAAGGATAAATGCTGAGTCAAGGAACAGAAGAAAAAAAACCATGAGAAACAGTAACTATGAAGACAAAGATTCCCTTCTGAAAGGAGAATGTCTTGGAAATTTTGTTTTAAAACGACACTGGGGGAAATGAGGGGATGAGAGGGGAGGAAAGAAAAGAAGAGAGCAAACAGGAGGGGAGGGAAGGTTTACATCTTTAGAAATCAGTTATGAAACACACAGCAATTCTGGCCAATGTCAGAAAGCTGAAAGGTATGAAGAAAATATCCTTCCCTTCAAGGCACAAGCACTGACCTGTAAAAGTTGTGTTGCAGTAGCTCTCTGCTCAGGATTCTTCACCAAACACTTTTTAACAAAATCGGTGAAATCATCGGACCAAAGTTCTGGCTTTCTGAATGTTGGTGGTGGATTTGTGGGAATCATAAAAATAGCCTAGCACAAATGAAATATCCAAAAGACAGTAAGAATCACACTAGCACAATCAAATAAACAAATCTCTTTATCTGTCTTTTTATCAGACTCTAAATTTGAAAAACAAATTTAAGCTGTTCTAGGATTTCCAGTAAGACTGAAATTCAGGAAGCCAGTCCATCTGCTACTAATGTAATCATTTCCCATTAAATTTCCTCTATTTGAATTGTAGCTCATTGAGCACATCATTCTTTATTTTACCTATTACTTTTTTTTATCAGTCTCTAAAGAAGACTACATTTCTGACCCACTAAGGACTTTCCCTAAACAGATATAGTCCCAAATTTTGCTACTACATGCCAGATTTACCTCTTGTTTCAGTTTTATATAAGCATTGCTGCTTAAAATGGGTAGTAGGAGTCCAATTTGCTTTTGCAATCCAGAATATGTAAGTAAAATTACTGCTATAATTTGAAATAATACTTGATAGAGCCAAGAGTTTTCTCTTTTTAAATATGAGTCAAAATTTCAAATGAAAAATTTCAAAGGTAATATACTACTTTAATTTATTACTAATGATTCAGTACTTATAATTTAGTGGTAATGATAATACATTCAGATAGCTCAAAATTCAAAAGCCATAAAAAGAGTCCATCTCATCTCTCACCTCCTAGATAGTCACCCTGGCGTGTTTTTGCTTTTAATCTGAGTATGTTTATGACCCAAGAAGTAGATTAAAAAAACAAAAACAAAAACCTGAAGACATTCTAAATATGAAATACAAGTCAGGGGGTTAATGTAGATGTCCCAAGATGAGTAATAAAATGTTCGAACTAGAATAGCATCTACAGGAATGAAATGGAAGAAATGAAGCATGAGATACTTCAAAGGAGGAACCAAGAGTACATGCTAATAATATTGTTTTGGAGAGGTGAAAAAAGGAAGCATGAAAAATTACTCCAGAATTCAAGAAATAAGAAATAGGTACCTTAAATTGCAAGGCACTCAGGTATTTTAATAATTCCCTATATCATTCTTTTGAATGCCCTCAGAATATGCAGCCATTTACTACAATGCATTATCATTGGTTTCTAACTTGGAAAGCGATCCAATGGACTTTCTGTGGACACAGCGGCAAAGACTCAATATCCAAGTCTGTTGATTATAGATTAAGAGTCAATCTTTTTACCAGTATATGCATCTTCTTTCAAAAAAGGTAAATTCTTTAATAGATTAGAATATTTTTATATACCTCACGTCATGTTATACATATTACATCTATGATAGTCTTTCAAAAGCAGTGTAGCCAGTATTACAAAACAATAAACATCTTTCAATCAAACAAATATTTATAAAGCATTTTTGTGTGTTCAGAACAATGCTATAATTTAGGGGTACCAAAACAAAGGGCCACAGGCCAAATAGTGCCAGTGGACCTATTTCGTTCAGACAAAATCAATCTCACATTGCCACAAGGTATGAATCTGCTGTAATTAGACTCATTTAAACTAGGACATATGTTCTTCCTTTTGCATGAGCTCTATCTAGCCTGGCTCAATTATCTACTTTATGTGATGGTCCCTTTAAATATCAGATCTTATAAACCCGGCTATTACAGTTTTTAAAATAGGATACATATCTCAGACCCCCAGAGCTCACAGTCAACTTGTGCAGAAAAAAAAAACCACATATGAAACAAATAGCAAACAACAGAGTGCCAGACAATGAATTTCTGCCTGCAAATAACCTAATTAATCTCAGACAGCTCCACAGTGGAGGCAGAACCTAATAAGGCTTTAAAAAATGAGTAAAATGGGGTTAAAAGCAGCTGCTGGAAAAGGCACACAAAACCACCTGCTACTTCCAACTAGAGAATAAAAATAAATTTGAACTCTCATCTCTGCAAAACAGTTCAAAGGACTTACATAAGCCCCTATATAGACTGACCTCAAACTGCAGGTAAATTATACTAGATTGTCTAGATAAATATTGTTCATCTGCACTTCTGTTGTAAACTGGTGGATAACACAATGATTTATGTCCTTGAGCCAATGCTCTCCTTTGAACTTTGAGGCAATGAGTTGCAGTCTTATCTTGAGATAATCTTAACATATAAGGCTCACCTTAGCAGTAGCTATTAGAAACCCAAGGATAAAAAGCTTAACTCTAGCTCTTATTTACCCAGTACTCTCATAAAGTGAACCTAAAATGTCACATTCTACCCTCAAATATGCATTGAACAAGCATGAACACCGAGCATACAGTCCAAACAAATAAGTCTTAGTGTATGATCTACACCAAAATGTCTCCAGGAAAACCACTATGCCATTTATTTCCATTTTTTAAGGTCAGATCATCAATAATAGATTTTCTTGCCAGCCTCACTATACTAATTTAACTAATTTAACCTATTAATGAACCACAGAGGATCCTCTTAAGAATCTCTAGGTTTTATATGAGTTGATTAGGTAATAGGCCCCTTCTATAGAAAGTCTGGCAATCAGTGGCTCACTTTAGATTAACAATTCATTCCCTTGCCACCAACCAAATCACAGGGACACACATTACAGCCATATAATTTATCTTATCTCTAACACCATTTTGATTGAAGAATGTTAGTAAAATAAATGACATGATTATCCTTGTGTTTGTTTCTACACAATGTGTTGCTTAACTACATACCAAACCTCTGATTATGTTTCTAAAAGAACTACTCTGATCACAAGCAGTTTAAGAAGCCAAGAAATCTAGGTGCTTCAAAACAACTAATTATCTTCATGCCTGAAATGTCATGCCTTAGACTGCAAGAGTACCCAGCAGATGTGGAAAGGGCTGAAAATGAGAAACTACAATGAAAATTGAACTTTATAATCTCAGTGGAATGAGTCAACACATGTCTGAATCTACAGCAGCTGAGTCTGTGAATGTATAGAAGTGATGGGCATGCCAGAATAACAAAGAAATTCATGCTATTATTTAAGAACCTCAGATATATGAGCAAAAGGTTATCTTCACAACAAATAAATGAGATAAAGGATGAGAAAACACTATAAAACTACAAAGAAGTAAACAAATATAGCTGTTTCCTGATAGCAAACATAATACACAGGTAACAAGCTAAATAAAATTTAAAAATAATTTCTGGAAAGGAAATAAAGTAATTACATTAATTTATAAAAGACAGTACAAATAAAAGCAAACAGTACAATGTGATGAGGCCAATACTGGACACGAGTCAGAAAAACTGGCTTGAGTTCTAAATCACTACCTGACTGTGTGGCTTTCGTATCATTTTGTTTTTTTTCTAAGTAAGGAGGTTGAACTGGATGTTTATCAGGTCCCTTACTGGGTATAAAAAGACCCTGGCACTCTTTACCAGGTATTAAAAAACCCTGGCACTCTAACTGCCTAGCAATTGAAGGGTAAAATTATACTAAACAAGTATTAAATTGCTAGTTAGAAAAGGGATGGAGAAGATGAAAAAGAGGGAAGGACAGGAAAAGGCCTTTTAGATGTTAATATAAAAATGTGAATCTAGGCCGGGCGCGGTGACTCATGCCTGTAATCCCAACACTTTGAGGGGCTGAGGTAGGTGGATCACCTAAGGCCAGGAGTTCGAGACCAGCCTGGCCAATATGGTGAAACCCTGTCTTTCCCAAAAAACAAAAATTAGCCAGGCGTGGTGGCAGGCACTTGTAATCCCAGCTACTCAGGTGGCTGAGGCAGGAGAATTGCTTGAACCTGGGAGACGGAGGTTACAACGAGCCAAGATCACGCCATTGCACTACCGCCTGGGCAACAAGAGGGAAACTCCATCTAAAAAAGAAAAAAAATGTGAATCTAAATTTTTATCACCACTCCCTCAAAAGCAAATATGAAATATACAGAAATTTTGAAGAGAATAGTAAATCTAAAGTGAACCTTTCTCCTATAATAAAGTTTCCACAGTAAGCAGAGTTAAAGTATTGGGAACATGAACTCACAATTCACTCCAGCTCCAGTAGCAATCATTAATCTGGCCAAGAAAGGCCAATGTGCCAGCCTGGAAACCAAATTAAGGGAGAGGGTGCAGCTGGTATTCTGGAAGTACAAAGCAAATAAGAGAACCAGCTCTAGACGGCACTGGGTACATAACAGCACCATTATTAGCAACTATCTGACCTATTTAACTACTCTATGCCTCTGTTCCCACATCTTAATATGGGAATGTTAGGGCTGTTCTGAATTTTAAATAGATTAATACATGTAAAACACTTAGAATAGTGCCTGCCACAATTGTAAATGCTCAATAACGTGAGCTATTATTAACCTAATTTTACGACTGAGGCTCACAAGAGTAAGCTAGCTTATTCAAGATCACACAGCTAGTAAAGTGAATGTCAAAATTAGAACTCAAGTTTGACTCCTTAGCATATGCTACCTCACATTACCACTGTTTCCATCAAATTTCTGCTATACATAATTTTATTTTAAGATAAAGGCTCTGTTATATACATTCAGTCTCTAGAAAAAAATGGAAAAGTATTTGTAACAAAGATGATTATAGTTTTACTGTCTCTAACAGTGGGAAATTGAAGAAAAAAAAAAAGCCAAACAATTGAGGGTGCTAAGTAAACTATATATGAATAACATAAAGTAACATATTGCCATAAAAACTGACAAATGTGTGACTTACAAAACCACAAAGAAAAGTTCTTAAAAAGCAAAAATGAGGGAGTAAAACAGTAAAGACTGCTTTCACATAAAAATGACTAGTACGCAGCAATAAAAACTAAAAGATGGTATAGAATCTTAAAAATTTAAACTGTCAATTCATAGCAGCAATTATGTACAAGATTGTATAAGTGTCTTTAAAATTTATTTTTACTATGATGGTTTTTAAATTTTTTTTAACTTTTAAAAATTATACTTGCAGCTAGGCATAGTGGCTCATGCCTGTAGTTCCTGAGCTCAGAGGCTGAGGGAGGAGGATCGCTTGAGCCCAGGAGCTCAAGACAAGCCTAGGCAACACAATAAGATCCTGACTCTATTTAAAAAAATATATATATATATATTTAAAAGTATTTAAAAATTATACTTGCAATTGCAAAAGCTTCATTTGATACCACCCCTTAAGCTGTCACCTATTCCAGTCTGCCCCACAACCACCTCTTACTCATGCACTGTTTAAATCCCAATACAATCAATTGTAAATCTTAACCATCTTCAAGACTGAAATATAATATCCCTTTAATACAATTCAACAATATCATAAAACATGGCTGTAGAGAAAAGCAAAAGTGAACAAAAGCCAACACTTAAAGAACTTTATCATAAATTTCACTCTCTCAGATAGAAGTCCTATGATCAGTTCAACTGACTTTTGTAAGCACATAAATGTATCCATACCTGCAATATATTAACTTCTTCAAGAAATTTAGAGTCTAATGGAATATAAAAATGTATATCAGATCATTTTAATAAAATAGTGTAAGTACTCAAATACATGTGAGCAACAGGTATTACAAAGGATGACAGCCCAAATGGGTATGTGAGCTAAATGGGTATGGGAAGATGAGATTTCAGCTGAGTCATAAAGAATGAGTGAGTCAGTGAAGCATAGAAAGGAGACCAGCATCTTCTCAGTTGTGAAGTCTGAAACCTCATGGAGCTGTGAGACAAACTGACTTATTTCAGATGTAGGGCAGGGAAATTACAAGGTGAGCCAAAGGCATCTTGTTGCCCATAAAGAAAGAAATCACTCAAATACTAACTGGATCACATCAGAAGTTCAGCACTTGTAGAACTTAGTATCAGCCATAAAAGAGTCTGATTTAACTGATCTGGGGTGACGACAAGGCACAATATTTTCTTACATCTCCCAAGCAACTCTAATATGTGAGTAACATGGAGAACCACTATTCTAAAATATAAAATACAAGACAAGTGCTATCACTCTTTAATATCTCAACTTCAGAACTTTCCATATTTTAATATTGTACTCTGATTAGTTATAAACTCATTCTAAATGCCCCGGATAACATGGAAACTACTTGAAGGCAAGACAATGTCTTCTATTGTCTGAATCTTTGTGTCTCTTGCAAAATTCTTATGTTCCAAGCAAATCACCAACGTGATGGTATTAGAAGGTGGGGTCTTTGGGAGGCGATTAGGTCATGAGGGCTCCACCTTTGTGAATGGAATTAATGCCCTCATAAACAAGTCCCCACAGAACCATCTAATCCCTTCTGCCAAATAAGGACACATAGAAGGTGCCTTCTATGAGGAACAAGCCCTAACTAGACACCAAATCTGCTAGCATCTAGATCTTGAACTTCTAAGCCACCAGAACTGCGAGCAATGCATATCTTTTGTACATAAATTACCCAGTCTAAGGTATTTTGTTATAGCAACCCAAACAGACTATACAATCACTTAAGTTTTGTATGTCAACTGCATTAGGCATAGTACTTCTCCACAGTAAAATCTAAATTTATATTGAGAGTGTTGATATAAAGACATCCAGTTAAGTATGGTGACTGAACATACTGATTTACCCCAACTCCTTCCCCAAAATCCTGCCAAAGTACAGTAAGAGTTTTAAAAAGCCTTAACCTCCAAAGACAGAAGGGCAATAGAAAATAAGAGACAGCAATAAAATTTTGGAAATAGAA
The DNA here is from genome assembly GCF_028885655.2 of Pongo abelii. Taxonomy (NCBI): domain Eukaryota; kingdom Metazoa; phylum Chordata; class Mammalia; order Primates; family Hominidae; genus Pongo; species Pongo abelii. Next base: position 114,520,483 of record NC_071992.2, read on the forward strand.
AGTAGATGAAAGAGTCATAACTGACTCAAAAGATCTGAGAAATCAGTAAGAAGCACATCAATTCCCTCCAAATAACTAAAAAAAAAAAAAAAAAAAAAAAGCCTAAGAACTTGGAAGTACCAAATATATCTAAAGATAGTGGACACCTGTAACAAGAGCATACCTGGTATCAAGATCTTGGCTTCTAAAATGCCAATCCCCAGTAAAAGAAACCTATGCTCCTTGAGGAAATGACTAATTTCAAAGGTCAAAATAGGAAAATCACAAGGTTAGCTTTGGGTATCTTGCTAGGCCAGAAGGTAAGGTAACACTCAAAGATTAATGGTATTATGTCAAAAGGACATACAAATAACCAAATTTAGGATAATTTGAGCATCAAAATAGTAATAGTAATAATGACTATAACTGATTATAACAAATTGAAAACAATTAGTCTACAGTGATTTTTTTTTTAATTTTTGAGATGGAGTCTCACTGTCACCCATCCAGGCTGGAGTGCATGACATGATCTAGGCTCACTGCAACTTCTACCTTCCGGGTTCAAGCGATTCTCATGCCTCAGCCTCCCATGTAGCTGGGATTACAGGTGCCCGCCACCATGCCTGGCTATTTTTCACATTTTTAGTAGAGACAAGGTTTCACCATACTGGCCAGGCTAATCTCGAACTCCTGACCTCAAGTGATTTGCCCACCTTGGCCTCCCAAAGTGCTGGAATTACAGGTGTGAGCCACCGCACCTGGCCTACAACAATATTTTTCAAAGAGTTTAAGAAAAGCTGTTCTTTATAGAAAATTTCTAAAAATACACACTAATTGAAATACAGTATCAACATATTGCACCCTCAACGTAATTTAATGATCAATTCAGGCAAGGAACACCAATGGATACTTGAGTTTGGATATCTGTCCCCTCCAAATCTCATGTGGAAATGTGGTCCTCAATGCTGGAAGTGGGGCCTGGGAAGGAAGGGAAGAAGGAAGGGAAGGAAGAAGGGAAGGAAGAAGGGAAGGGAAGGAGGGAAAGACGATATAGAGAGATAGAATGAATAATGCCCCCACCCCCCAAGATGTCTACGTTCTAATCCCCGGACTTGTGAATATGTTACTTTACATGGTAAAAAGGATTTTGAAGATAAGATTAAGTTAAAAGTCTTGAGGTGGAGAGATTATCCTAAATTATCTGGGCAGGCCAAATGTAATCAGAAGAGTCCTAAAAAGTGGAAGAGGGAGCCAGGAGAGTCAGAGGGAGATGTGAGTTTGGAAGAATGGTCTGCTTTGAAGCAGTCTTCAAATAATGCTGCTTTGAAGATAAAGGAAGAGGGCCATGAGCCAAAGAATGTGGGCAGCCTTTAGAAGCTTGAAAAAGCAAGGAGACAAATTCTCTCTGAGATACTCCAGGATAAAAAAGCTTCCCTGCCACTACTTCAGATGTAGCCTAGTGAGATCTGTGTTAGACACTGTATTTTGGAAAGCTCCAAAATAATCTCCTTTGACTCCATGCCCCACATCCACGGCACACTGATAAAAGGCGTGGGCTCCCAAAGCCTTCAGCAACTCCGTCCCTATGGCCCTGCAGGGTTCAGCCCCTGAGGCTGCTCTCATGGGCTGGCATTGGGTGCCTATGGGTTTTCCAAGTGCATGGTGCCAGCTATTGGTAGCTCTATCTGGAGGGGTCTGGAGGATGGTGGACCTCTTCTCACAGCTTCACCAGGCAGTACTCCAGTGAAGACTCTAACCCCATATTTCCCTTCTGCATTGCCCTAGTAGAGGTTCTCCATGAAAGCTACAGCCCTACAGCAGACTTCTGCCTGGACATTCAGGCTTTTCCATATCTCCTCTAAAATCTAGGCTGGGGTTCCCAAGTCTCAACTGTTGCCTTCCTTTTAGTTATGAAAATGGCTGCAGCTGGCTTTTGCACCCTCAAATGAGCTTTTCTTTTCTACCACATGGCTGGGCTGCAAATTTTTCAACTTTTATGTTCTGCTTCCCCTTTAAATACAAGTTTGAGTTTTACATCATTTCTTTGCTCATGCATATGGGCACAGGTTGTTAGAAGCAGCCAGGTCACCTCTTGAACACTTTACTGCTTAGAAATTTCTTCTGCCAGATACCCTAAATCATCAGTCTCAAGTTCAAAGATCCACAGATCCCCAGGGCAGGGGTACAATGCCACTGGGTTCTTTGCTAATGCATAACAAAAGTGACATTTGCTCCAGTTCCCAGTAAGTTCCTCATCTCCATCAGAGACCTCATCAGCATGGATTTCATTGTCCATATCGCTATCAACATTTTGGTCACAATTTAACAAGTCTCTAGGAAGTTCCAAACTTCCCCTCATTTTCCTGTCTTCTTATGAGCCCTCCATACTCTTCCAGCCTCTGCCTGTTACCCACTTTCAAAGCTGCTTCCACATTTTCAGGTATCTTTATAGCAATGCCCTACTCCTTGGCACTGATTTTCTGTATTGGTCTATTCTCACATTGCAATAAAGAAATATCTGAGACTGGGTAATTTATAAAGAAAAGAAGTTTAATTGGCTCATGGTTCTGCAGGCTGTATAGGAAGCATAGCAGCTTCTGTTCCAGGGATACCTCAGGAAACTTACAATCATGGTGCAAGGTGAAGGGGAAGCAAGCAGATCTTTTTTTTTTTTTTTTTTGAGGCAGAGTTTCGCTCTTGCACCCAGGCTGGAGTGCAGTGGCATGATCTCGGCTCACTGCAACATCCGCCTGCCCATTTATGGTGATAACAACTTCTTCCTCTCTTACTTCCTCCTTCTCTGTCTTCCCCCAACCCCAGCTATCCGTCTATAGTAGTTTTCTATTTCTGCTGTAGTAAGTTATCACAAATGTAGTGGTTTATACAACACAAGTTTATTATCTTACAGCTCTTTAGGTTAGAAGTACAATATGGCTTGGCTCTGTGTCCCCACTTAAATCTCCTGTCAAACTGTAATCCCCAATGTTAGAGGTGCGGCCTGATGGGAGGTGATTGGACCATGGGGCTGGAGTTGTCATGAATGGTTTATTATCATCCCCCTGGTGCTGTTCTCATGATAGTGAGTTATCATAAGATGTGGTTTTAAAACTGTGTAGCACCTTCCCCCTTTCTCTCTTCCTCCTGCTCTAGCCATGAAAGATATGTTTGTGGCCGGGTGCGGTAGCCCATGCCTGTAATCCCAGCACTTTGGGAGGCTGAGGCAGTCGGATCACCTGAGGTCAGGAGTTTGAGACCAGCTTGGCCAACATGGCAAAACCCTGTCTCTGCTAAAAATACAAAAATTAGGCAGGTGTGGTGGTAGATGCCTGTAATCCCAGTTACTTGGGAGGCTGAGGCAAGAGAACTGCTTGAAGAAGCTGTTATCTCCATAAATGGGCAGTATCAGGCTAGTATGATACTGCTGTAGTGCCATCAGTATGTGGTCTCCACCTTCCAGTTTACTTCATGGTTTAAGATGGGTGGTTGAACATTACCAAACACTGACTCCAGAACTCAAAAAAAAGAGGAAGGGAATGGCAATATAGAGTATTAATCAGATCTCTTTACCCAGCCTCCCTAGAAGTCCAACACAACATTTCTCTTTTGCAGTGTTCTGAACACTTTTGAAGCTCTTTTCCAAGGGGCTGCAAAAGCCCATGGAATTTCCAGAGATAGAAATGTCTTTGTTATGCTAAGGAGTTGACACATGCCATGCCCCTAGATAGCTTCAGGATACAGGATGGCCAGCAGAAAGAATAAGCATGTAATTAGCAGGTTAGTATATTTAGCTGCCTGACCTCTGGTGAGTGGATACTAAAGACTGAGCTCAAACAAATGGCCAAAGATTTAATCAATCATTACTACTTAATGAAACCCCAGTAAAAACTCTGTACATCTAGGCTTAGCAGAACCTCCTGGTTGGCAAACACATTCACATGTCCTGATTCTACAAAAGGAAGTCACACAGACTCTGTGTTCCCTCTCAGACATTATCATATGGGTCTCTTCATTTGACTGGTCCTCCTGATTAGCATCCTTTACAATAAACCTGTTATTCTAAGTATAGTTCTTTCCTGAATTCTGCCAGCCATTCTAGCAAATTATCAAACCTGAGGGGATCAAAGGAACTGCTGAATGTATAGCCATTTAGTCAGAAGTATGGGTAACCTAGGGACCAATTAAGTGTAGCTGGTATCTGAAGAGTGGTCATGTTGGCGATCACGCCCTTGAACTTGTGGGGTCTGAGCTAACTCTGGATGGTTAGCAGCAGAACAGAACCACAGTACACTCAATTTGTGTTGAAATAGAATACTGTAATTCAGGTGGTATTCAAATATATTTTCACTGTTTTTCAAATATAGCAAAATAGTGAAATTGATAAGCAAGTGATATAAGAAGCACTTTTTACACAAAGGTGAAAAATACTGTTTCTCTAACAGCTTTTCTCTACGGTTGTGGTTCTGGAGGTGTTCATGAACTCCTTCACAGGGCCCTTTCAGGGATCTACCAAGTCAAATCTTTTTTTCATAAAAACACTAAGCCATTCTTTTCCTTTTTCTCTCAATTGACATTTGCACTACAGGTACAAAAGCAACAACAGATAAAATTGCTGGCTCCCTAGCACCAATGAAGACAGTGGAACAAAACTGTAATCATTGCACTCTTCATTGTCATGCATTCACAATTTTTTTGAATTTGTGAATTCATAAAAAAGACACTTTTGATTAAGAAAATCCTTGATTTAAAAAATACTCTTTTTAGCAAATCTTTTTAGCATCTTTTTAGCATTTTGTAGTGAAATGAGAAATATGCATAAACTATATCTGCTACATAATGAAGTACAATGGTTGTCTCAAGGAAAATTATCTGTGATTACATTGCATGCTGAACTACAGCTTTTTTCATGAATCATCTTTTTCATTTGAAAGAAAAACTGAGAGATAAACTTTGATTATTCAGATTTGGATACTCGGCAGACATTTTCTCAAAAATGAATCAACTGAACCTATGACATCATGGAAACACAGATGGTTTTTGATAACAATTATAAAATTTAAGCTTTCGTTGAAAAGTCAAATTTTCAAAAGCTTCTATCTGCCACCATGAATTTAACAGTTTCCTAGTATTTAGAAACTTTTCTGATTTTTCCAAATGACAAACACATGACATTACCCATTCACATATGAATAAAGATCTATTCCAAGTACAAGATACAGAAATAGATTTTAATGTAACAAAATAGAAAAACTCACTACTATGGTTTCAGATTCTAATACTGGAATTAATCTTTAGAAAATTATCACTGTTGAATTTTGGTGTAGTATCAAAGGAGGAATATCATAATTACCAGAAAACAAATGATTAGCATATTGCTCCATCTTAATCACATATCACATATGTGTTAGGCCAGATTTTTTTCATACATTTCCATTGAAATAATGTGTTACAACACTCACAAATAAAAAAAGAATTCAACTATGTTCTATTAAGCTATCTACTCATTTTTATGAAAATAGTAACTGATTCATATAAACAAAAGCTCTTGGGTCCTCAATTCTTTAAAGTAAAAAGGACTGCTCAGGCCAAAAAGCCTGAAAACCACCATTCTACAGTGAATGCAAACCAGGGAAACTAACAGGAATATTTTCTCCTGTTTGACGCATGTTCACCAGCAACAGTACCACAAACTTGTTTCATTTTATATTATGTCCTTCTGATTTGTTTACTTTTTTACATATTTGAAATTTTAACACAGATAAAATTTGGTATATAGTTTATTTTTTCTAAGTAACTGTATTTTAATATGCCTGAAAAAATAATGAAGAGACATGGTTCACAAGACATCAAAAGAGCATCCAGAGAAATGAAATTGGTAATGTGTCTCCATTCTGTCCAAGAAGAGGATGCCCTGGACCACTAAAAAATATACCTGGTAGATAAATAGATAAATTCAAGTGGTAGACACGGATGAGCATAGCTTGATGCAGTAGTCAGTAAGATCATCCAACTAATCACCTTATTCTAGTAACCATTTTCACCTGACAGCCTTCTGGTCAAAATTTGGATTCCCATGTAAAACTGACTTCAGAAGAGAATATGGTGATGAACATTTGATTACTTGAGGGTTAAATATCTATTTTTAAAGTAATAAATTGGAATTTTGATTTGTATACCAGTGAACTTGGTTAATTTAAGTCCATCCTATGAGACAGTTCCATATTTATTACATTGGCAGATCGGTCTTTGAATAATAAATGCTGCTCTGTGATCTTGTCTGGGTAGCCAACTGATCTTCCTTAGAAAATACACAACCACAACCCTTCTGCAAGCATTATGCTCATACTACATCACTGATTACCTAAATTTCCACCCTGACAAAGAAGAGGGCTCTGCCAATAACAAAGCATATTAAGTTATATATTTCAGAATAATGGAATAAGAGTGAAACTTTACTAAAAATAGTGAATAAAATAATACTTTAAATGTTAAATAAGTTTTGAGATAAGGCCTTTTAATGTTTAATTTTAGAATAATTCTAGGCATTTTAACAGCATAATAACTCCTCAAAAAAAGAAGTGTATGGTTTGGATGCCACTTTAAGCCATGAAATTTTTATCTCAGCTATTTAAATAAAGTATCTCATCTGAAATATGGTACAATGTATACTTTACACTGCATTAGCTATAACAATAAATAATGGATCATAAACATTTACATATTATAAAAAGAACAAAATGAAAGGTAAGACTATGCGGAAAAAATACTAGAACTACTACTAGAAGTTTGGGAAAAATAAGAAGACAGTACAAAAACATCAATAAAACAGATTGAAAAATAAAGCTGATGAACTAATTGCCTTGAATGTATCAGAAAACTTAAGGGAAGATAAAATATTAGAAATCAGTGGCCGGGCACGGTGGCTCCGCCTGTAATCCCGGCACTTTAGGAGGCTGAGGCGGGTGGATCACGAGGTCAGGAGATCGAGACCATCCTGGCTAATACAGTGAAACCGCATCTCTACTAAAAATACAAAAAATTAACTGGGCGAGGTGGCGGGCACCTGTAGTCCCAGCTACTCGGAAGGCTGAGGCAGGAGAATGGCATGAACCCGGGAGGTGGAGCTTGCAGTGAGCCGAGATCAGAGATCGCGCCACTGCACTCCAGCCTGGGTGACAGAGCGAGACTCTGTCTTAAAAAAAAAAAAAAAGAAAAAGAAATAATTGACATATATCAGATAAACTAATTGCATGTATTATCAAAACAATTTCAGAAGTATGATAAAATTAAGAATCTGGAAGAAAACTTTCATAGTAACTTATCTTAGGAATAAAACAGAAAATGAATCAGAGCTTTAAAAGCCAGAAAGAAGAACCAATACCCCCATCCAAAGGAACTATCTGGAATGTACCAAAACGCCTCAAAACAGAAAAAAAAAAATATGACTACAAAATGAGAAAAAAGGAAATAATGAACAAAAGATTCATGTAATGTAACTTAGTATAATTTGACCATAAGATTAGGGAAATAAATTAATACTAGTCATTAGCAGCTTTTGTATCATCTGGTAAAAGAGTTCCAAGGACAAGAAGTTCAACACCATGAAGTACTATTAAAAGATCAGAATATTATGTGCAATACTGCCTAGCTTCATTTTACCAAAGTGCAACAATAATTCAATTCAATCCAAAGTAAATCAATAGCATCCATTGATTTTCTTTCTATTCTATTCCCACCTCTGACTCCTAAAGCAGTGCAGCACACACGTCTTAGCTCTATCCCAATGCCCCCACCACCATATGCCACCCTTGCAATAGCTGTGTCTTGTCTATCACTAGCCTGGTGCAGTCTGTCCTAATGAGGAAAAGCAGGGAAGATGCCTGCATAGGCTCAGGACCATTTAAATGGGGAATCCTGGGATCCTGGGTAGGCAGAGCATGATCTAGGAGGGAAAACTATGGGCTCTAGCACAGGGATGTAGCACGGCCCATGCAGGGCATAATCTTTGGGCAAAGGCTCCAGTTACCGGGCCTAGTGCCTATAATTGACATACTATCCTCAAAATTATCATTTAGCATAAAATCATCCTCATTCAAGTTAAAATATTATGTGTCACACTTTACAACCAAAGTGCAAAGACTAAGTTGTTATAGAATCTGTGAAAGTTAATCAAGTAATCAAAACATAGTAAAATATAAAAATGCTCATTATAAAGAACACATCATTCAAAATCCAGTCATATCTAATACAGACTACAAAACTTAAGCAGATGTTTATACAAAGGCCTATGAACTCAAACTGATACAAAGAACTGGGTTAAAGCTAAACAAGCAGAGGTGAGCACAGAGCTCCTGTGATTGAATCACGATAAAACAATACACTAGTCCTCAGATAGCAAGAGTATGATGCAATAAGTGAGGCTCTCGTCCCAAAACAGTACAAATCAATTTCACAAAAATCTATAATAGAAGTCAATGTAAATTAGGATTAAGAAAATCAAAATTAACAACAAAAAATATATGAAGAACAAAAAAGAAATAACTGAAAATATGAAAAGTTTATAATTAAAAAAAGACACACAGACATATATATATGTATCAAAGTCTACAATCAGAAAAAAACAATAGATCTCAGAAATTTAGTGTGAAATTTAAGAGTAAATAGTAAGTTTTAGAAAGAAATCTGTCAACACGGCCCCTCATTTTCTTGCCTAGGGAAAAGAAGGCTTAATCTACAGCCTTGGCCAAATATGATTGCCAGATAAATAAACCCTTAGATTCTACCATAAGTTAATTAAAATGATAAAAAAATTCATATATTAGTTTCTAACTCCAAATTTCTTTAAGAAAACCTTATGATTCACAAGCAACCATCCAATTCCAAACTCTATGCCAGTGGTTCGTAACACTGGCTACATATTAGAAACACCTGGGAAGCATTCTAAAATTGCTTATTCCCTGAACTCAGCCCAAAGAATCTGGTGTTGTCTAGGCCTTGGTTGGTTGGTTTTTAAAAAAATGTCCTATATGAGTGTAAGGTGTATCAAGGGTCAAAAATCACTGCATGAATCAAACAGTATGGATCCAAACTCCCACTACATTTAGCACAAGTTTGGGGAATAAAAACTTACCATTTTTAGAGACATAGTTCATAAATAGAATGGGAGAAACTAGGAAAACTAATTCAGGGGCCACCTCTAGGCAACAACAATCAAACTGTTCCCCTTGCTAAATAAATAAATACATATATACTATATAAAATATATATAAATATACATATAATACACATTTATATATTTATGTGTATGTATGTCACTATATTTTATATTTCATCTAAAATTCCATAAATTAGAAAGTCATTGCTGTTTAAAAACTGTGTAACTTCTGCTTCTAGGAAGATAGAGTAGATGTACATTTTCCTATTTCTCTCATTAAGTACAACCAAACACCATGGACATTATGAATAAACAAGCATATGAAGATCTGGACTGGGCACAGTGGCTCATGCCTATAATCCCAGCCGCTTGGGAAGCTGAGTGGGGAGGACTGCCTGAAACCAGGAATTCAAGACCAGTTCAAGACCACTGTTTCTAAACATACATATATATATATACACACACACACACACACACACATATGAATTCTATATATACATATATATCAATTCTATATATATATATATCAGCCCATATATATATAGATTCTAACGAGTATATATATATATGTATATATATATATATACGTATATATATATATGTATGTATATATATATATACGTATATATATATATATATGAAAGATGGAGAGAAGGCAGAACAGCTAGGGATCTTGGAACCCAAGGAACATAACTGATGACTTCCCTGGATCTTCTTTTTCCCTTATATATTCCACACTTGGGGCCAGATAAGCCAACAACCAGAAAAAGCTAACAGGTACAAACAAAAAAGCTCCAACAAAACCCTGCCCAAAAAATGAAGAGAAGAACACCATGGAAAGAAGAAAACTTTAGGCAAATTTCACTCTATGTCAGCCAAACACCACAGAAAAAACTGTAGTCCCATTCTAACCATGTCAGAAAGGCTTAGTGGACAGCCTAAAGTTCTATCCTCATGAGACTATAAAAAGGCCCCACAATACGCCTGACATGGTGAGAAAAGACCAAGTAGGGAGCCAAGAATTTCACCCCTCTGGAAAGTAAAAGGACAGCTCCCCCTAGCAGTGTCAGTAGACATCAAGTAGAACCTGTACTTCCTCTCCAAACTGGCAGCAATGAGGTGACCCTCCCACTACCCACTGAGGAGGACTAGAAAAAAGTTAAATTAAGACTTTCACTAACCAGTGGAAATTAGGTAAGCACCAATACAATAGAGACTATACACGGAGAGCTAGAATCCCCACTCTGACTCAGCAATAATGAGGAGCCACTCCTGCTACTTGAGTAGGGCAACAGAGACTGAAAGGGGAATCTGGACTTCAACAAACTCTACCTGGCAGTGATGAGCTCCCTTCCCTTCCTAAAGTAATGTCATAAACATTCACCTAAAACAGAAGGTTTAAATAAGATCCAGAGTCTCAGAATATAATGGGGAAATAGGTCCTGTTTTCAACCAAAAATTACTCATCAGACCAAGAGTCAAAAAAATCACAAACTGACCAAAAAAACAAAAAAAAGTCAACACCAAAAAAAGACATGTCAGAGTATCTGACAAATATTTTAAGAGTCTTTTAAAAAATGCTTCAATGAACAATCATGAAAATAATTGAAACAAATGTAAAAATAGAAAGCCTCAGCTTTACCAGTACCTTGTGATAATATATGTACATATAGAATAATACTAAAATAAACCACCAAAAAGTTTTGCATAGAAATATCCTCATAAACACTATAGATAAATCAAAAGAAAACCCTTAAAAAAATCAAGTAACCCACAGGAAGTCAAAAAAAAAGAAAACAGAAATTTAAAAAGTGCAAAACTTTAGCCATAACATATTAATAATGGACATTACGTAGTGATGAGACATAATTCACCAAGAAAACATAACAAGCACTAATGTGTATGCACCAACCAACAAGCTACAAAATATATGAAGCAAAAACTAAAACTTGAAAGGAGAAATAGATAAATTCACCATTATGAGTAGAAACGTCAATATCCTCTAACAACAAGAGATAAAACACATAGACAGAAAATCAGCAAGGATACAGAAGAAATCAACAACACCATCAACAAAACTTAGAGAATATCCCACCTCAACAACAGCAGAGTACTTATTACTTTCAAGTAATCATGGACCATATACCAAGAGAGAACATATACTGAGGCATAAAACATACATCAACAAATTTTAAAGAACTGAACAGAGTGGAGTCTCCAAGCACAATGGAATCACACTAGAAATCAATAACAGAGACATAATAGGAAAATCAAGCACTTGAAAACTAAAGAACACTTTCAAATAATCTATGTGTCAAAGATGTCTCAAGGGAAATTAAAAAAATACACTAAACCTAATAAAAATGAAAATACAACAAATCCTATTAAAATTTGTAGGACACATGCTCCTACTTGAAGAGCCTAGACAAAGAAGAACAAAAATAAATGCAAGACAAGAAGAAAGAAAATAATAGAGTAGAAATCAATACAATTTAAAATATGAAAAGTTAAAAACATCAATGTAACAAACAGCTATTTTAAAAAACACACACAAGAAATTGACAAACCTCTTCCAAAATGACAAAAAAGACAAAAAGAGTAGTAAAGTTTCTAAATATATTTTTGTTTTTTAAGCAATTGTAAATGGTATTGCATTTTTAACTTTAATGTCCATGAATTCATTGTTAATGTATATAGAAAAACAACTGATTTTTATATATTTATCTTGCATCTTGAAACCTTGTTGCGCTTACTCATTAATTCTATGAGTTTATTTATTGGTATTTTCTATGTAGAAATCATATCATCTACAAAAGGAGATGGTTTCATTTCTACCTTTCCAATCTGTATGCCTTTTCCTTTCACTTCTTGCCTTTTTGAGCTGGCAAGAACTCCCAGTACTGTGCTGAATAAGAGTGGTGAGAGTGAACATTGTTCCTGTTCCCAATATCAGGGGAAAACATTCAGTGTTTTACCATTAATTATGATGTTAGCTGAAAGGTTTTTATATGTATTCTTCATCAAATTGAAGAAGTTATCTTTATTCCTATTATTCTGAGATCATTCAATACCGTAAATGGGTACTGAATTGCATCAAATTTTTTTTCTACATTATGTGACTTTTCTTCTTTAGTCTGTTAATATGGTGCATTACATTGATTCAGTTGAATGGTACTCTCCCCACCCAACAATCCAGCTGTCTGTATGTTCTTAAGGTGGAAGCTCAGAGTGTTGTTTTTTTTTTAACACTGTGACCCTGAATAAAGCAACATATCTATACAGCTAGTCCCAGAATCAGTGGTAATTGCTTACATAAGAAGTTCCATATGGCCAGATGATACAGATTGTGGACACATGAGAAAAACCTTCTTGTTGCAAGTAAAATATATCTGTGGCTGAGAAAAAAAGACTGTCAAATGAAAAATTCTACATACAAAAAAGAAAAAAATCAGACACTGGGCACAGTGGCTAACGCCTGTAATCCCAGTACTTTGGGAGGCCGAGGTGGGCAGATCACTTGAGGTCAGGAGATCAAGACCAGCTTGGGCAACATGGTAAAACCCTGTCTCTACTAAAAAAAAAAAAAAAAAAAAAAAAAAATTAGCTGAGTGTGGTGGTGCATGCCTGTGTTCCCAGCTATTCGTGAGGCAGGAGAATCACTTGAACCCGGGAGGCAGATGTTGCAGTGAGCTGAGATTGCGCCACTGCACTCCAGCCTGGGTGACAGTACGAGACTCCATCTCCAAAAAAAAAAAAATTGGATTTTTTGGTTTACTTTCCCTGATTCTATTAGTCACTGAATACAATAAACCAAATACTAAATAGGATTAGTTATGACTCATAAATAAACATAAGGAGTGTATTATATTGCCATTCATTCATTGTATGTAAATTTCCTACAGCTACACTATAATATACAGCTTCCTAAAGCAATCTAAAAGTAACAAACTTTAATGATATAGCACAACTGAAGTTTGGTATAGTAAGTGCAAATAAGTATTGCAATGAAAATTCATCATGGTAAACTCAAGGGTCTATAAAAAATCAATTTATCGAGGACCTAGTTCAAGAAGAACTATATTAATACATAGATTTCTGTAACTTCGCAGAGAATTCCCCACAATTGCTACATTTAAAGTAATCAACACATTTCTGTATCTCAGAAGAAGATGGAAATTATGTGTTCGCCTATCCTAATGTGTTAAACTTTTATTACAATAGTTTTAGTATATTTTTAGCTTAACATTAAGGTAGAAACATTCCATCAAACTAAGAAATAGAAATTGCTCTGAAATTGCAAAAACCTGTACTATTTCCCATTTTAAAATCAGAAGGATTACTTCTATAGCATTTAATTGTTACATCTTATAATAATAAATTACGTGGTACTAATATGCATAATAGAACACAACGGTAGTAGTAATAATGATTGAGCAGTAGTATATTTACATACCGATAAAAGAAAACCCATGTAGAAGAAACTGAAGAAAATAAATGGGAGAGTGAACAAATGATGAAGTAATGCTCCAAAATACAAGAAAAAGAAAGAATGGGATACAGAATAGAGGTTAAGAGATTGGACTTGAGCAGAGAAGGAACCCTCTTCCTCTACATGGAGCATATTGTGAGGGAGGGAAGAATGAAATGAGAAGGAGGAGAAAAAGAAACAAAGGAAGAAAAAATAAAGGGAAGGAAGAAAGGAAGAAAGAGAGGGGGAAAAAAGAGATAAAGGAAGGAAGGAAAAGTATAGATATTGTCTGTTATGGACTGAATTGTGTCCTGTCCCCCCACCACCACCACTACCAAATTTTATGTCAAAGCCCTAATGCTCCATGTTACTGTATTTGCAGATTGGGCCTTTAAAGAGGTATTAAGGTTAAATGAGGTCGTAAAGGTGGGGCTCTAATCCAATATGACTTGTGTCCTTATAAGAAGAAGAAGAGACGTTAGGAATGTGTACATTCAAAACCAAAGGCCAGGGCTGGGCACGGTAGCTTAACGCCTGTAATCCCAGCACTTTGGGAGGCCAAGGCAGGCAGATCACTGGAGCCCAGGAGTTTGAGACCAGCCTGGGCAACACAGCGAAGCCCATCTCTACAAAATATACAACAATTAGCCAGGCATGGTGGTGTGCACCTGTAGTCCCAGCTACTCAGGGAGGCTGAGGTGGGAGGATCATCTGAGCTCAGGAGGTCACGGCTGCAGTGAGCTGTGATCACGCCACGACATTCCAGCCTGGGAGACAGAGCAAGACCCTGCCTCAAACAAAAACAAAAACCCAAAGGCCATGTGAGAACACACAAAGGCGGCAGCCATCTGCAAGCCAGAGGGAGACCTCAGAAGAAACCAGACCTGCCAACACCTTGATCTTGGAAGTCCAGACTCCAGAACTGTAAGAAAATAAACTTTTGCTGTTTAAATCACCCAGTCTTTAGCATTTTGTTATAGCAGCAGGAACAGACTAATACATTAAGTTAGATGGAGGAACAGAATCAGTGAACTGCTAATAGTCTCCAGTTTTTCTTTGGACCAGAAAGCAAGTCTGACAAGACCAAGGAGAGATGGGGTAAAGAAATTTTGCAGCAGACCCAGAAGACAATGAGGTGGTAGGTGTAGGGGAACATGTGAAAGGATTGTCAACAGTCCATTTCAGATTAGAAATCAATCTTTTGGGGGCATCAGTCTTCACAGTTACATAACTGCAGTTAAGCAGCCTGGTTATGAGGAACACAGCAAAATGGGAAAGGTAAAAACCTTTGAGTTTTTGTAAGTCTGAGTGATAACCTAGCTCTATCAGTGTAGCTGTGTCTTGGGTTGTTATCTAGAGTTATAATAATGATAGTTACATAGAGTGTGCCAATAATAATATCTACTCCTTTTAGAGTTGTTTTAGAGTTATGTAAAACTTTATCACAGAGTTGGTCAGATAGTAGACAATAAATAATAGCTACTATACTTATTACTATGGGATTAGTCTAGTATTGGTGCATTGTTAGGAAGATACAGCAAAAAAGAGAAGGAAAAAAAAGGAATTAAAAGAAAGTGGTTCAGCCAGGTGCGGTGGCTCATGCCTGTAATCCCAGCACTTTGGGAGACCAAGGCGGGTGGATCACTTGAGGTAAGGAGTTCGAGACCAGCCTGGGCAACATGGTGAAACCCCATCTCTACTAAAAATACAAAAAATTAGCCGGGCGTGGTGGCAGACACCTGTAATCCCAGCTACTCGGGAAGCTGAGGCAGGAGAATCACTTGAACCTGGGAGGTGGAGGTTGCAGTGAGTTGAGATCATGCCACTGCACTCAAGCCTGGGCAACAAGAGTGGAACTCTGTCTCAAAAAAGAAAAAAAAAAGAAAGTGGTTCAAGGACAGAGTAGAGTCTTGGCTAGATAGAGGAGTAAAGTGAATGCCTGAGGATACTGACAAGCCGGAAAACAGGAGGAAAAATAAGTTAAATGGCCTGAGGATGAAGTCCAGTTGAATTTTAAACCCAAGAAAATGAGAAAGATCAAAAGATCGGTAATTAAAATAAAAACCTCCAGAGACTGCTGAGTGTGAATCAGCAGTTGCTTCTTATATGTAACACCACAGAGAAACATAACAAAAAAAGAAAGCCAGCTAAATGGTCATGGCCTTGTCATTAGCTAGCAGTGTATCTTGAAAGAAGGCGCTTAAACTGTGAGCCTTACTGCTATTTGAGGATTACTGACAAATTACCTCTGGTTTCTCCTTTATTCCACTTCCACTGTACCCTCTCTCCGATAACACACACACACACACACACACACACACACACACACACTCATCATTATAGTAAAGATCAAGAAAGGCAGCAAACAAGAGCAAAGATCTGGAAAGCAGGCACATTTTCAAAACTGACATTTGTCTTGTGCATCCTCCCACTTCCCTTTTCCCTCTCCCAGTCCCACCTCTACAAGCCCAAAAACCCCAGTTGTCACTGTTGGCTCCACTCCCAGAAAAAGCCCAAAGTGCCATGTTTCTCTTTGACCTTTCTTCCCTCCCTCCCACCTATTAAAACTTCCACTGAGTCTATCTCAGTTTAACAAGGGAAAAGGCAAACTGATTAAGCCTTTTCATAATGATGCCAGGATGAACAGTAACTCTCTCATCTGTGCTTAAACCTCCCAAGTGTGTTTGGCTTAAAAAGTGAAATGAATCTATTTGGCAAAATTTCAGGCATAATGGAAAAGGGATAATTTGGGGCAAGGAAATTTTCTTTCTTCCCTATTTTAAAGTTGTGAGGAAGAAAAAGAAGTGTTTGTCGTAACTGACAACAGACAACCACCACAGAAAAAACATCCACAGCAGCTCAGAATGCTACACTGCTACACTTAAGGGTACTTTTTAGGTGTACAGGCCTGCACAGGATGCTGAAGTGGGGGGCTTATGATAGCAAACATGAGGAAGCAATCTACCCTACTATAACCCTGAAAACAGTGGTTCAGAACCATCTACCAGGTCATGGTAATGACTCTCTTTTCTCTTCCCTTTATTACAGAGGCTGCCCCTCACCCTGCCCCCCAGATGCTCCCCTGATAAAAAGAGGTGGGGAAAAAGGAGGCAGCCATAAAGGCAGCAGCAGGAGTGAACTCTCCACCTTGGTTATTTCCTGTTAAAAGTGGGGAAAGAATCTGCAGCCTAGAAACCTTAACAGAAGCCTGAGTATAAAGCAAGAAAATAGCTGTAGATAGAATCACATGAAAAAGTGACTATACAGGAAAAGGTGCCATTCAATGAGAAAAGGGGGAAAAGTATCACTGAAGAAAAGAAACACTCTCTTCCCTCCCTTCCCAAAAAAGGTAGAAATACAATCAAATGTTTCAGAGCAGGGATCAGGAAAACTTCGGCCCACATGCCAAATCTAACCAGCCTCCTGTTTTGGTAAATAAAGTTTTATGGGAACACAGCCACACTCATTCATTTATGTGCTGTCTATATGGCTACTTTCACATTATAATGGAAGAGCTGAACGACTGCAACAGAGACCATATGACTTGTAAAGACTAAAATATTTACTATCTGGCCCTTTACAGAAAAAAGGCCCTGCTTTAGGAGGTCAGGGGTAAGAAGGGGACTGAGATGAGGCCATCGGATTTGATAATAAGTGATCTCTGGCAAATATGAAGAAACAATTTAAAAGAAGTTTAAAAGAAAGTAAATGTATTTTAATAAAGTAGAGACAATGAGGATAAGGTATTCTTTCAAACAGCCTCTAGGAACAAAGGAAGACTACATGCAAGTCTGCATGGGGAAATAAGAAATTTTCTTGATCTCACCAGTCTTCCTCCTCTTGGAGTCACTCTCTTTAATCACCAACCAAACAGCTTCCCAAATTAGAAACTTCAGAATTTTGGTAAGTGATTCTAGCTCCACACTGCTTTCTGTATCCTCAGTTCCAGGTGCAATGCTTAGTATACAAAAGATAATGTTTGTTGAGTAAAACAATTTAAGAGTACAGAATGTAGAGAGAAAAGATTGAGAAGAGAGAAAAAAATTCTGTCCCCACTTCATACCTGGAAAAACATTCCATGCCACCTCTAATGGCTATGTGGCTTGGACTCAAGTCTTAAGAGTCATCATAGGCCGGGCGCAGTGGCTCATGCCTGTAATCCCAACACTTTGAGAGGCTGAGCCCAGTGGATCACTTGAACTCAGGGGTTCAAGACCAGCCTGGCCAACATGGTAAAACCCCATCTCTACTAAAAACACAAAAATTAGCCAGGCACAGCAGCACGTGCCTATAATCCCAGCACTTTGGGAGACCGAGACAGGTGTATCACTTGAGGTCAGGAGTTCAAGAACAGCCTGGCCAACATGGTGAAACCCTGTCTCTACTAAAAACATAAAAATTAGCCAGGCATGGTGCCATGTGCCTGTAATCCCAGCTACTTGGGAGGCTGAGACAGGAAAATCGCTTGAACCCAGGAGGCGGAGGTTGCAGTGAGCCGAGATCGTGCCACTGCACTAAAAAAAGAAAAAAAAAAAAAAAAAAAAAAGGTCTGGTTATTTAAAAGAGCCTGAGACTCCTCCCCTTTCTCTTGCTCCTGCTAGCACCATGTGACATACTCATGCCCCCACTGAGGCCTCACCAGAAGCCAAGCAGATGCTAGCACCATGCTTGTATGACCTGTAGAACTGTAGGCCAGTTAAACCTCTTCTCTTCATAAATTACCCAACTTCAGGTATTTATTTATAGCAATGCAAAAACAAGCTAACACACACACAGCAAAGCCTAAGATTTACATCTATGTTTCCTACTAAAAATTTTATAGATTTAGCTGTTAAATTTAGGTCTTTGGTGCATTTTGAATTAACATTTTTATATGGTATGAGGTTGGAGTATAATTTCATTTTTGTACATGTGGATATCTAATTGTGCCAACACACTATGTTGTTTTAACATCAAATGAGAAAATATTAAGATAATTTGATACTACAAATATTTGTGGTTGTTAAAATTCAGGTACTAAGCAAACAGCTCAGTAGAATACTACAACAAACATGTAACCTAATTCTCCTTCTCTAGTTTCTCCTTCAATATCTGTTTTATATCTGTTTAAAACACAGTCCAGTAATGCAACAACTCTACATAAAACTAAAGATACCTACTGCTGACAGAATTAGAATTTCTGGAAATTCTAAGACAGAACTTGCCCCTGATTTTTCCAGTTTATACAAGCTATCCACAATCCTTCGCTCATGGCCTCCTTCCTCTCTTCAATTTTCCAGGCTCATCTCTTACCATTGTTCCCAACCACTTGGTCTGGCCACACAATGTTACTAGACACATCTGATGTGAAGTACTCCTGAAAGACTCTGTAGATTACTCATGCTAGACTTTTGGCTTTCCTTACCCTGGGGGTTCCCTGAAGCAGAAAGAATTTTATTTATCCCTACATTCAAGAGTCCAGGAGAGTGCCCAACACAAAGCAGGTGCTTCATAAATACTTGCTAAGTTAAAGGAATACAGAGGCAGGCATGGTGGCTCACACTTGTAATCCCAGCACTTTGTGAGGCAGAGGTGGGAGCATCACTTGAGGCCAAGAGTTAGAAACTAGCCTGGGCAAAATAGCGCAACCCTATCTCTACAAAAGTAAAATTTTTAAAATTAGCCAGTCCTGGTGGTATGTGCCTATGCTCCCAGCTACTCAGGAGGCTGAGGCAGAAGAACAGCTTGAGGCCAGGGGTTCAAGACAGCAGTGAGCTATGATCACACCACTGCACTCTATCCCGGGCAATAGAGGAAGATCCTGTCTCCACTCCCCTCCCCACTCCAAAAAAAAAAAAAAAAAGGAATGTGCCTATAAATGGAAGACAGTGATGAAGGTAAAGGAATAAAGTAGACCAAGGCGACAGGTTTGGAAAACGTTAAATCATCTTGTTTGGCAGGAAAAACTGTCTATATAGGGGATGTTGAGAGAAGCCTGGAAACCTGGATGGGACAGCAAGAGTAAAGGCCAAGTGAGGAATCTGTACAGTGATAGTTTTTTAGCGTAACTTGATGGATTTTTAGACACAGATTATACCAATTCTCTTTTCCCCCAATAAGAGATTTGTGACTTTGGCTAAATTATTTGACTCAGAAAAGACTCAAGTACTTCATACACAAAATTAGACTAATTTCTTTAGTATGATAGGCTCAGCTGGTAGGCCCATCACCCTAGACACAGAAGAAAAAAATAATCATGCTATAATAAGGAAGCTTGACAGCAATTTATAAGAGTTTACCAACTTTTGAGCAGTGAAATCTACTTTCCAAATAAACTCATACATGGAACCCTAGTACAGAATCCTTTTTTAAATCCACAATAATTGAAAGGGGCATGAAAAAAACTGGAGACCCCACACACCCACCTTCCTTCCTCTCACAAACATTAGTTCATATAATCAAGTGGACTTCAAATCAAATATGGGGAACCCTAAAGCACTACTTTAGAACACGGTCAAAAGTTTACTAATCTAGAGGGATCTAGGTAAAGTCATACAATCAAGATTCCCCTTTGTGGCTACTGATACGAAAATAAATGCTAGGGAGGAAACAAAGATAAAAACTAAAGATGGAAAGGAAGGTCCTACTGTAATTTTCCTGACCAGACCAATGGAGGGCATAAACTAGGATAGTAATATTAAAAAGACAGAAGCCAAGCAAATATAACATACAGAAACTGTTTTCACTTTGTTTTCCGTATTCTTGATGGGAACCATGCTGATCCAGGAGAGACTGCCCCTCCCAAGGCTAGCTACTTCTTAGACAGCAAACTACCCCTCCTTGAGTGCTTTTCGCATGCAAGCCACTCAGTCTAAAACTGTCTCCTATCCATCCCCAGTATTCAGCTCTCACAGAACTCTTATATTCTGGGACTATTAGAATAGTCCCCTGTTCTAATAATCATGCCAGGGCCAGGTATCAAACAACTTGGGGGCTGCTCTTATATGTGAATATGCCAACATTATTAAACCCAGCCAATTCTAAGCCTCCTTACTCTGCCTCGCCTGTTCCTTCTCACTAAAATCATGATAAAGGCTCTCCCCCATGATTTCCCTACCTATTTCTGCCTCCTAAACAACCCTGGTGCTTCCCTATGAGCACTATGTGGCATGGCACATATGCCACCCTGTCTGATGTGCCATGCCCTCTCCACTTAGAAACTGTATCAATCTTTTCAATGGCAGTTGTCTCCTGATGTGTTAGTTTCACCATATTTGAATAATAATATAAACCACATTTTAAAAAGAGTTCAGGACCAAGCACCAAACAAACAGCACGTACTGAGAGAATAAAATGTGAAGTATTAAGAATCAGCATTAAGGCTGGGCATGGTGGGTCATGCCTGTAATCCCAGCACTTTGGGAGGCTAAGGCGAGAGGACTGCTTGAGCCCACGTGTTCGAGACCAGCCTAGGCAACACAATGAGACCCCATCTCCACAAAAAAAGTTTAAAAATTAGCAGGGGTGGTGGCACACGCCTGAAGTTGCAGCTACTTGGGAGGTCAAGGTGGGAGAATCACTTGAGCCTGGGAGGTCAGGGCTACAGTGAACCCTAATGGCACCACTGTACTCCAGCCTGGGTGACAGAGGAACTGTCTCAAAAAAAGGAGAAGAAGAAGAAGGAGGAGGAGGGGGGGAGGTGGAGGGGGAGGAGGGGGGGAGGTGGAGGGGGAGGAGTAGGGGAGGAGGAGGGGGAAGGAGGGGGGAGGAGGGGGAGGAGGGGGAAGGAGGGGGGAGGAGGGGGAGGAGGGGGAGGAGGGGGGAGGAGGGGGGAGCAGGGGGAGGAGGGGGAGGAGGGGGGAGCAGGGGGACGAGGGGAAGAGGGGGGAGGAGGGGGAGGGGGGAGGAAGGGGAGGGGGAGGGGGGAGGAAGGGGAGGGGGAGGGGAGAGGAAGGGGAGGAGGAGGGGGGAGGAAGGAGAGGAAGACGGGGGAGGGGGAGGAGGAGGGGGGAGGAGGCGGAGGAAGAGGGGGAGGGGGAGGAGGAGGGGGGAGGAGGGGGAGGAAGAGGGGGAGGGGGAGGAGGAAGGGGAGGAGGGAGAGGAGGGAGGAGGGGGAGGAGGGAGGGGGGAGGAAGAGGGGGGAGGACAAGGGGGGAGGAGGGGGAGGAGGGGGGGAGGAGGGGGAGGAGGGGGGAGGAGGGGGAGGAGGGGGGAGGAGGGGGAGGACGAGGAGGAGGAGGGGGAGGAGGGGGGGGAGGAGGAGGGGGAGGAGGGGGAGGAGGGGGAGGAGGGGGAGGAGGGGGAGGAGGAGGGGGAGGAGGAGGAGGAAGAAAGAAGAAGAGGAAGAAGAAAGAAGAGAAAGAACAGGAAGAAGAGGAAGAGGAAGAAGAAGAAGAAGAAAGAAAGTATAAAGATGAGATTTTTTAGTTATGAGAGATGCTAAAGCAGAATGTTTTAAGAGATAAACCTGGCATACAGTAAATTTTTTTTTTATTAAAACACATTAACTATAAATATGTTTAACATCATTTCTTATCTTCATCATTCAAGATATCTGAGCCAAAAACCTAGGCCAAAAATCCTGACTCTCTTTTACATTCCACGTATAGATAATCAGAAAATACAAATATCCAGAATCTGGCCACACCTCAACAGCTTTACCTTTACTACCCTGGTTCAAGCCACCATTACCTCTTACCTGGACGACTGAAGAAGTGACCTCCTCACTATTCACCTGGCTTCCATTCTTGTCCTGCTACAATCCCTTCTCAATGAGGAATGAGCCCTTTAAATCACATATCAGACCATACCATTCCTCTGCTCGGAACCCTGCAATGGTTTCCTGTTTCACTCAGGGTAAAAGTTAAAGGTCCTGCCGTGGTTTATGAAGGCTCTAAGTGATCTGGTCCCCTGCCATCCCTCTGATCTCATCTCCCACTTCTTTCACCATCTTATCCAGCTCCAGCCACTTAAACCTCCTTACCGTTTCTAAAACATCAAACACAGTCACACATCAGTTTCCTCTGACTAGAACATTCTTTCCCCAGAAATCTGCATTGCTCATTTACTTAGCTCCTTCACATCTCTACTATAAGTCACCTTATTAGACAGGCCTTTCTTGACCATCCTACATATAATATCACAAACATATCTGTCATTCTGTATCCCTCTTATCCTGCTTTTTCTTCATAGCAGTTATCAGTACCTGATATGTTATAGTTTTCATTTTTTGTGTGTTTTTTTCCTGAGACAGTGTCTCACTCTGTCTCCCAGACTAGAGGGCAGTGGCACGACCTCGGCTCACTGCAACCTCCGCCTCCTGGGTTCAAGCAATTCTCCTGCCTCAGCCTCCAAAGCAGCTGGGACTACAGGCGTGCGCCACTATGCCCGCCTAATTTTTGTATTTTTAATAAAAAATGGGTTTCACTATGTTGGTCAGGCTGGTCTTGAACTCCTGACTTTGGGTGATCCACCCGCCTCAGCCTCCCAAAGTGCTGGGATTACAGGTGTGGGCCACTGCGCCCAGCTTTTTGTGTGTAATTTACTGTCTTTCCCCTCTACAAATAGGTACCTAAGAGACTGGAACTTTGTTTTATTCACTGTTACATATGAGTGCCTAAAACAGTGTCTGAGCAGGCACTCAATAAATATGAAATAAATTAATAATAGCAAGGCCTTTCTGAGGGATTTACACTTGTACTGCTCAAAAATCCATAAACCTCGCAAAGAGACAAAACTGGATCACTAGTGGTAATATATAAAAATGTAAAAATAAAAATGTAGTCTTCTAAGAAAGATAGAAGGCTTAACAGTAAATGATTAACTACCAAAAGAATAAAGTATAAATGAGAGATTGGCAACCATGTGAACTCACCTCAAGAGAATAATAGATACCTACAAATGAACATGTGAAAAACTTTATAATAAAACTATATAATTAAGCACAGAGAATAAGACTATCTTGCCAAGATTTGCTAACTTGGCAAACATCCATATTAAACTCAGCTTCCCCAATTCCAGATACAAATGGAATTGTGAATTTGGCAATTCACTGGAGAGAAAGACTGCATTACAATCTAGGTTCACATTAAAGTTACCTCATTCTTCTCAACTTAGATCTGACCCAGAGGAAAATTTTTAACAGATTCTATTGGACATGTGCCATACCATAGTCAGTAAAGTTCAAAATTAACATTTTAGATGTTAACCCAAATGATTTGTTTTGTTTTCCTAAAACTAAACTGCACTAAAAAATATATGCATTATGAGTATAAAATGAATTATTTTAAATAATATTTTGTCAAAGAAAAAGCAATTTATAACACCAGTCCTTCCCTCATATTTTTATTTCATTCATGTAGTGCCTCACCCACAGCTGAACACATGGTAGCACTCAAGCTGCTCACTGATAAGAGAGAGATAATATTCTTTCCATCAAGGTTTATTAAATATAGATATGTCCACCTCAACCTTCTTATTAAAAAATGCAAATGAAAATTATGTACCCCAAATTTGTATATAAAATGTATTAATCATTTATTTAATAATTAATATGTCATAAAGCATAGTATTAGATACTGAAGACACAAAGTAAAAATTGCACATGCTGCTATCAATAAATTCATAATGTGGTAGAGAAGTCATATAAACTATAACAGAAAATGATAACTTCTATGATCTTGGGGCACACAGGATGCAAAGGAAGCCCAGAGGAATAGTTCCCAAGACAGAATGTGTAGAAAAAAGATGGGAGAAAATGCAGGCACAAAGTAACACTTAGAAGAAGGCAGAGGTAAACCTAACGCTACCTACAAATGATAGTATGGCTAAAGGAAAGGAAATATAACATGAATAAAGATGTATGCAGAGCCCAAGGCCTTACATGACACCCTTAAAAATTTGGCTATTAATGGGGAGGATCTTAAGTAAGAGAGTAATATGAGTTGTGTTTCATTTAAGATGATCAATCTAGCAGCATCATGAAGTTTACTTTAGAAAGGAGATTGAGACTGCAGATTATTAAATCAGTTAGTACTGATCCAGAAGAAGGTAGAACGATGGCGGCGGTGTTGGCTTTGGCAGCTCAGGACTGAGTGCAATTAACATAGAATCAGCCCGATTCTCCAGAGGCTCTTCAGGTTCTCCTCTGTCTTTCGGTCAGCAGTCTCAGTCCATTTGCGGAGGAACATTGGTGTTAGAGCAGTGGTATTTAATAAGGAACTTGATCCTGTACAGAAACTCTTTATGTACAAGGTTAGAGAATACAAATCTAAGTGACAGACATCTGGAGGATCTGTTGATACTGATCCAGAGTACCAGCAAGAGCCAGAGAGGAAGCATTTTAAGCTCAAGCAAGTGTACGGTAAAGCAAACATGAATACATTCCCTAACTTCAAATTTGAAGATCCCAAACTTGAAGTTATCAAAAAACCCCAGGCCTGAAGAAATAAAGTAAAATTAACCTGGTAAGTTGTCAAGGGTTAGCTGTACAACTAGCTAGAAGTTTCAGAATAAACATACATTCACAACTGTCAAATGTTCTTTTAATCTCGATTCCAAATAAATTATTTGGTGATGTGGAGTATTAAAAAAATCTGGAAGGAAAAATAAAGATGTGGATGAAAAGAAGGGGATATTACTTGAGAGATATTAAGAAAGTTACAGAGATGGGAACTGGTGAATAATGAAAACTTGAATCAGCTCAGTGGCAGTGGAGCTGGACAGGAAGGAGGGAAGGAAACATCAACAGGACCCGGTGACTGATTAAAGACAGAAGATTGGGCCAGGCACAGTGGCCTGTAATGCCAGCACTTTGGGAGGCCAAGGCAGGCGGATCACTTGAGTCCAGGAGTTTGAGACCAGCCTGGGCAACATGGTGAAACCCTGTCTCTAAAAGAAAAAATATATATATATACAAAAATTAACTAGGGGTGGTGGTACATGCCTGTAGTCCCAGCTACTTGGGAGGCTGAGGTGGGAGGATCACTTGAACCCAGGAAGCAGAGGTTCCAGTGAGCGGAGATCATGCCACTGCACTCCAGCCTGGGTGACAGAGTGAGACCCTGTCTCAAAATAAAATAAAAAATAAAGGCGGAAGATTGGACAGAGGGAGGATACTATTGGTTAATGGCACCACCATCTAACCAGTTGCTTCAAATACATAGTTGGTTCAAATAAAAAGGGAGAAACAAGTCTGATGAAAAAACAGTGAAAACAACTTGGAGATATTGGATTTGAATTATCTCAAAATAGTAAAGAAAATAAAATTATATAAGCAGATTATTAGAAATAAGTTTAGAATTCAAGACAGAGATAAAAGCTGGAGGAAAGCCAGGGAATGGTGATACCCTAGAAATCAAAAAAGGTAAGAGATTTAACAAACAGAAAATGGTTACCAATGCCAAATAGGAGTAAAGGTGTCAATAATTTCAGTAGAGTGGTAGGGAAGACACAGCCAAAGTCTGTTCAGGGATAAATGAGAGGCAAGTAGACAAACGGAAGCAGCAAGTATCCATTAGTCTTTTTATATGTGGCTCTGAAAGAAAGGGGTAAGACAGCAGTGTTCTCTACTGCTGTCTTACCCCTTTCTTTCAGAGCCACATATAAAAGCAGTTCACGGGAACCTCCGCTTCCTGGGTTCAAGTGATTCTCCCACCTCAGCCTCCCAAGTAGCTGGGACTACAGGCATGCGTTTTTATACTATTTTGAGATAATTCAAATCCAATATCCCCAGGTTATTTTCACTGTTTTTTCATTCTCCCAAAGGAGAATTGTTTGTCTCCTAAATCAAGAAGCATGTGAGCCTGTAAAGTTCCATAGCAGAGAGGAAATAAGTGATGGGTAGGAGAAAAAAAAAAACAAAAAGAAAGAGGCATACCCTTCTATAATACTACAGCCAGAAAAGGGTAAAGTGAGGCCCCAAAGTTCAGGCATATGTATATGGCCATTTAACTAGGACTTTTTAAGCAATAAGCATGCTGTGCTTAGGCTGTCTCAGCACTATTGTTAAATGCTTTAATTATGTAACTTTTGATACATTCATGTTATCATATGTTGTAATTATTGTTGTTACTATTACATTTTCTCTATATAGCACTTATTATGTATGGGGCAATGTACTAAGTAGCTTTACAAAAATTATTTCTTTTAATCCTCACCAAAACCCTATGAGGAAGTAGTTCTCCATTTTATATATGAGAAAACTGAGGGATAGAAAGGTTAAATAACTTACCCTCAAATACTCAGCAAATAAAGGACAGAGTTGAAAATGGAACCCAGGCAGTCTAGCTCCAAAGTCCATGATCTTAATCATCAAGTTATGCTACCTCTTTTCAGGTGGATAAAGAATACTTTTGTTTACTAACTTAATCTGAAGACAACTATTTTCGAGCAGGAAATATTCCTAATTTTACAATACATGTAGGAGAAAATTGAGTTTACTGATCAGAAACTTGCTAGACTACATTATTAAGTAAAAAAACACACAGAATTAAAAGTAATATTATTTAAAACATCTGTACATTTTTAATCTGTATAAACATGTACATATAACAATAGTTCTCATCTATATAAATATGTACATATAATAATTGTTCTTAAATTTTACTATGCATCACAATTTCTTGGTGGGCTTGTTCAAATGCAGATTGCTGAACCCCTACTTCAAATCCCAATCTTTCCCCTATTACTTACGAAATAAAGTACAACTTCTTCTCAGCATGGCTTACCTTTGGCCATGAGGTATTGTCTAACTATTCATCTTTCAATAAGTTTTTAGTACATTATCTATTTTTTATGCTTTCCCTAATACAACCCTTCCTAATAAAGCCATACATTCCTTCTATGATTCCAAAGCACCTCTAAAATAGTAAAAAACAGAACAATGATAATAATATGAATTAACTTTGTGGGGCATTCCCCAAGGAAACATGAATTACCTCATTCAATCCTCATAACAACTCCTCAGGATAAAGATTATAATTATTCTCACTGTACATATGGGAAAAAAGTGAGACATGGAGAGGTTAAATTGGGCATGGTAATACAACCAGCAAGTAGAAAAGCTAGGATTCTACCACTGCAATTATACTATATAGGCAATTACTAGATTGTTCAGTACTTGGATACTACTTAGATACTAGATTTTTCTAAGTACTAATGTAAATAATTTCCTTACTCATTTTTACACTTATTTAACTGACATTTACTGACTGCCTATCATATGCCAGGCATTGTGTTAGGCACTAAAGACTATCAGGTTAAAAAACAAGGGAAGACCCAGTACCTGCTCTCTTGAGACATGGAATCCAGTGGAAAAGCCAAACATTAAATTAAAAATCACAGAAATATTTCAAGAAATATGTGTTACAGACAAAAAGTACAAGGCACTCCAAGATTATAATAGGAAGATCTAAGCTGTTTATAGTTATTGTACTGGCAGTGTCCTATTACAAGAGTATAAGTTACACAGAATATGCATTTCAGGATGCCAAATAATTCCATTTCAAAATGACACTTTCAAAATCAAATTAATTAATTATAAGACCAAAGTCATATAGTTAAAATTTAAAACATACTATTTAAAATGAAATTTGAATATGTCAGCTCTTTTTTTTCCCCTTAGCAAATGGAGCTATTACCCATCTGACATAGAATGTAATAAATATAAACTATCCAAAACTAATAAAATAGCATTTGAAAATGTCCTTGCAATATTGGTCATGATAAAGGTAAAATAATATGCCAAGTTCCTGACAATCCTAGTAGTGCATAAAGTACTTCCGTTTTGGACAATGCTAACTTTCTTATGATTGAATTAGATCCATGACTTAATATACATCATTTGTAAGATTTTTTTTTTTTTTTTTTACAAAAAGCAGACTTCTTTCATAGTAAATTTCAAAATGAAAACCAATATTTTTTTACAGAGGAAAAATGCCTAAAAGTCCAAATACTGATCTTACAAAGAGACATGAAAGGTAAAATCAAGTATGAACCAGGCCTGGATTCCCATATCTTCAGTTTCTATTTATCAAACAGAAAAATCTTTCCAACTTTCTCCTTTCCTGTATAAGACCAAAACTATGCAATATTCTGTTTGTATTACAATTACACTAATTCAATGCAGGTCACTTGCTTTTTACTGAGTCCAGATGACATTCAGTAAACTAAACATGGGCCAATTAGTTTAAAAAAAAGAGGAAGAAAAGAAAAAAGGAAGAAACGAGTGAGTTCTGATTGCCTTTGGGTAGGTCATACAGTGGCTACAGAGCATCACAGCCTGAACTTCATTTTGGCTAACACCAACCATACGGCTAACATTAAGGACTAGCATTTTTTATTCCTTTCAGATTTCTCACATTTGGAAATTCCAATTTAAATAATTTTCTGGTGAAAGTGAGGACAGCACTCCTGCATAATATCAGTTTTCCCCTAATTCAACTCCAATGTCTTATTTTGGAGCTACTAAAATGGAATCTGCACAATGTCTAAAAAAGTATAATAATCCTTTTTAACCAGTTTTTTTATGTATTACAGTTTTAAATGAGCAAATGAAACTGATGATTTAGCTGACACAAACCCACACAAAAAAAGATGGTCTAAAGCTATGAAGTTTCAACATCAATGTTTGTAATCTCAAATCAACCTGAACCACCATACAATTAGGTATATGATAAACTAAGTAACAGAAATAGTCATAACTAAAAGCAATATTATTTTTAAATATCTTATTAGGTGTTGGCACCCAACATTTTCTTATAATCTATCATGTAAAGAAATCTGTTTTACTATTCCTTTTAAACTCTCTACTCATGCTACTTTAGTTGTGTTTGTAGAAACAAA
The DNA here is from genome assembly GCF_028885655.2 of Pongo abelii. NCBI lineage: Eukaryota > Metazoa > Chordata > Mammalia > Primates > Hominidae > Pongo > Pongo abelii. Next base: position 114,549,903 of record NC_071992.2, read on the forward strand.
TACTAAACTCTCTGCTAATTTTTTTTGGCTAAGAAATTTTTTGAAAGTTATAATGTAACTAAATTAAAATGTACATATAATCGTAATTTGATATCAGACTGCTTTCATACAAAAAACCTACATTAATTAATTCCTTAAGTAAATTTACACTTTATCAATTGTTGGTATTTTAAATTAAAAAGTACTCAAAAGAAACTATTTATTCACCATTATTACAAAAAGGGAAGTCTCCAAATATGTAAACTAGCTTGATTTTTAATTTGTTACTTATTTAGCCTAATTTTTTTAAACTTGCCTAAATTTAACTGAAGAATATTATGTTCCTGCAAGTGTTCATGAATACAAAGATACAGTAATGAAGATGGAAATTATTTACTCTAACAATTCTGACTGCATGACTGTTAAATCACTTACATACGGCCAAATGATCTACAAGGAAGCAGGGAGGTCCTGAAATTGTGTACTCATATCCATTTTCAACTACTGCACAGGTGACACAACCAATCAAGGCATTACTGAAACAGAATGGGAGTAGAAAGCACTTAGTGAATAAAAGTGACTTCTTTAGACAAAAATGTAGAGGTTAGCTTGTGACCAAGCTGGAAGAAACAGCAGCACCATTCCTCCCATTGCTTGTTCATATTAAGAGAAAACTGAGACCACTAAGAGAGAACAGAGGACAGCAACACCAGCAGAGACAGGCAGCAGTGGGGTCAGAGCATGAGAACAGTATTAAGAGTTAAACATGGAGTACAGAGGGGGTGGTTTAAAATGTCAGTTTTACTCTATTTATAGGACACTTCTTACCTATCATTGAATCAATAAGCACTATTCCCAAAAGCTTGGAAATAATGTTAAAATGAAATGCTGGTTATATAAAAATCTTATTTAATGTAGTAATTACTATTTAGAAAAGAGCAAATATAGTAAATATTAAGTAAAAATTAACAATAATTAAAATGGGCTTATGGTCTGAAATATAATAGTACATATTATGGGAAAGGATTACTGTTCTAACAACTATGCATAAAGCTGTGAAAAGGCAACAGTTATACTAGTCTGTAGAAGCAGTACTCTAAAAATTACAATAAGGAGATATACTTTTTTTTTTTTTTGAGACAAGGTCTTATTCTGTCACCCACACTGCAGCGCAGTGGCATGATCACGGCTCACTGCAGTCTCAACCTCCTGGGCTCAACCAATCCTCTCACCTCAGGTTCCTGAGTAGCTGGGACTACAGGCGCATGCCACCACACCCAGCTAATTGTTTTTGTATGTTTTGTAGAGACAGGGTTTTGCCATGTTGCCCAGGCTGGTATGAAATTCCTGGGCTCAAGCGATCCACCCACCTCAGCCTCCCAAAGTGCTGGGATTATAGGCATGAGGCACCATGCCTGGTCCAATATGGATATTAATCCTCCTGAAATAGATGGGATTTTAAAATGTAATACTCAGTTTCAATGTTGAAATGTGCTCTTCTTTCACTGAAAATGACATGACACTGTGAAAGCTTTCTTCTACCACAGGAATTTTTAGACCTTCACACAACAAGTTTTCATAATGTTTACTACTTTCAATAAACTTCATGACTATTAATGCTTTGGGGAAAATTTACTTTTTGTTTCTTTATTTGCTTTTCAAAACCAAAGGCATATAGTAATAATTCATTATGCTTTTACAACCAGGTTTCATCTGATGTCAATGTTATCTTTCATATCTTTTTAAGTGTTTTTCCATGTTAATGTGAAGGTGTATTTCTTAACTTTACATAGCAAGAAACAAAGACACGCCTTTGTTCAATTTAAATATTTTTGTTCCTGGCCAGGAGCAGTGGCTCACGCCTGTAATCCCAGCACTTTGGGAGGCTGAGGCAGATGGATCACCTGAGGTCAGGAGTTCAAGACTAGCCTGGCCAACATGGTGAAACACCATCTTTACTAAAAATACAAAAATTAGCTGGGAGTGGTGGTGTATGCCTGCAATCCCAGCTGCTTGAGAGGCTGTTATTTATTATATGTTATTCCATATTCCCTATTCTATTCTATTCTACTCACTCAGAGACAGGATCTCACTCCATCACCCAGGCTGGAGTGCAGTGGTGCAATCACGGCTCACTGCAGTCTTGACCTCCTGGACTCAAGTGATTCTCCCACCTCAGTCTCCCAAGTAGCTGGGACTACAGGCACAAGCCACTATGCCAGGCTAATTTTTGTATTGTAGACACGGGGTTTCACCATGTTGTCCAGGCTGGTCTAGAACTCCTGAGCTCAAGTGATCTGCCTGCCTTGGCCTCCCAAAGTGCTGGGAATACAGGCCTGAGCAACTGTGCCTGACCTCCATATTCATTTTATTCAAAATAATTTTATACACAAAATTGTAGCAAAATTTCAAGGAAGAATATATTCTTTTGTAGTTCTATAATCTAGTGGAAAAATGTGATATAAAAAAAAAGTTAACGATATACTAGTGAAGGGTCCCTAATATTCAATTAACCTTGATTTTATTCTCAATCTATTTTATACTACCATTCTTCTTACGAAAATATCTTCAACACTTTCATTGTACCAATAAACAACAATATAATAATTAACAATTTGCATTCATTATTAAAGTATTAAATTTAAAACTCCAAAGCACCTACTTGAAAGGAACATTCCAATATAATTCAATTATTCTTGGTCTTGGTATAAATACAGTACACCTAACAAATAATAAGCATAATTATAAATATTACCACATTTTACAATTTTTTATTCTAATAAAGAAAACATATGCTCAAATAATGGAATTTAACTATAAAATCTAATTTTTAGCTCATTTGAAAAAACATAAAAAAGGATGATCAAACTATTTACCAGTCTTAAATATTTAAGAGTATAATATGTTTATTTATACTACTATATTTGTATGTTTAAATACAGACTATATATTAACGCATTTATATACTATAGTAACATGTATTTATATACTATAAAAATATACTACTATATATAATACTGGCTTTTTAAATACATTTCCTAATTTCCTTTATTTACTACTTTAACTTTGTAGTTTATAATTTACAAATTTCCCAGCACTACATCTTCCCCACAAGAAGATTTCCCTTACTAGTGGCTACTAACATACAATGTTTAAGGATTAATTAATCATAGATTGGTTAATGAATCTGCAAAATATTTACATCTTTTATTCCCATTTTTCTCTCCTGCTAACTGACTTTTGACCATGTTAGTGTTCATTAAGCTCAAGATCCAAATTAGCTAAATTCTTGCCCTCCCAAACAGGAGGTAGTCTAAAGCAAAGGTGTTGGTTGACTGCAAGTTCTGGTGGAATTTACCTATTAATCAGTTCTACACCATTTTGTCAAATCTGAACCAATATAGTACCAAAAGAACTTTCTTAAATATTAAGACTTTTATCTTTGGCATACAGGATTCATTCATCCAACAAATATATACTGAGTAACTACTATGGGCCAAGCACTGTTCTAGTGCTTAAAATATATTAGTGAACAAAAGAAATAAGAAATTCCTGCCCTCATGTTGCCAATTTACCAACCCTGTGCTGTGCTCCACACTAAAAATACAAAATTGAAGATACTACCCCTTACTTAAAGAAGATTTAATCTAATCAAGGCAAGAAAAAAGTCCTCAATGCAACTTATAATATAATGCTAAAATATGCATATGTAAACGGTAGCAGAAGCATATATAAAGTGCCATGAAGAGTAGAGCGGAAGAAGCCTCTGTGGAGATGTTACTGAGTACAACATCACAAGGACTATAATTCTCTCTGCCTATAACAATCAAACACAGGCATTCCAACCTGAGAACAGATATGCCCAAGATAGTAATACAGCTTTATATCTAACTCTATGTTGTCTTTCTTAGAGGTAAATCAAGGTGCTGCTTTACAGACCTTCATAATTAATGTCCCCTTAGCATCTTCAAGAGTTAATGGAAAAGGAGGGAAAATTCTAATCACTACATATTGACACTTTTTAGTAGCCAAGAAAAGTTCTCAAAGAATGATAATTAAAAAAATTAACTTGTATACACTTTCTAGGTTAACCATGGGCCTCAATAATCCCTACCATTCCAACAGACAAATATCACAAGTTCTCATTCATATGTGAGAGCTCAAACCAGTGGATCTCATGACATACAGAGTACACCTGCCATCACCAGAGGCCAGGAAGGGGAGCGGGGAGGGAGGAGTGAAATGGAGGGAAAAGGGATATAAATGTGTTTATTGGCACTGAGCTGTACACTTAACAATAGAAAAGATGGTAAATTTTAAAAATATTTTCAATAGCTCCCCCTCCCCCTCCCCCTCCCCCTCCCCCTCCCTCTTCGGTCTCCCTCTCCTTCTTTTTTCGGTCTCCCGCTGTTATCGAAGCTGGACTGTACTGCCATGATCTCGGCTCGCTGCAACCTCCCTGCCTCGGGCTCCGGTGACTCTCCTGCCTCGGCCTGCCGAGTGCCTGGGATTGTAGGCGCGCGCCGCCACGCCTGAATGGTTTTTGTATTTTTGGTGGAGACGGGGTTTCGCCGTGTTGACCGGGCTGGTCTCCAGCTCCTGGCCTCGAGTGATCTGCCTGCCTCGGCCTCCCGAGGTGCTGGGATTGCAGACGGAGTCTCGCTAACTCAATGCTCAATGGTGCTCAGGCTGGAGTGCAGTGGTGTGATCTCGGCTCGCTGCAACCTCCACCTACCAGCCTCCTGCCTTGGCCTCTTAAAGTGCTAAGATTACAGCCTCTGCCCCGCCGCCACCCCGTCTAGAAAGTGAGGAGCATCTCTGCCTGGCCGCCCATCGTCTGGGATGTGAGGAACCCCTCTGCCCGGCCGCCCTATCTGGGAAGTGAGGAGCGCCTCTGCCCGGCCGCCCATCGTCTGGGAAGTGAGGAGCGCCTCTGCCTGGCCGCCACCCCGTCTGGGAGGAAGTGAGGAGCGCCTCTGCCTGGCTGCCCCATCTGGGAAGGGAGGAGCGCCTCTGCCCAGCCGCCACACCGTCTGGGAAGTGAGGAGCGCCTCTGCCTGGCCACCCCGTCTAGGAGGTGAGGAGCGCCTCTGCCCGGCCGCCCAGTCTGGGAAGTGAGGAGCGCCTCTGCCCGGCCGCCCAGTCTGGGAAGTGAGGAGCGCCTCTGCCCGGCCGCCCTGTCTGGGAGGTGAGGAGCGCCTCTGCCCGGCCGCCACCCCGTCTGGGAGGAAGTGAGGAGCGTCTCTGCCCGGCCGCCCCATCTGGGAAGTGAGGAGCGCCTCTGCCCGGCCGCCCGGTCTGGGAAGTGAGGAGCGCCTCTGCCCAGCCGCCCCCTCTGGGAAGTGAGGAGCGCCTCTGCCCAGCCGCCCCGTCTGGGAGGTGAGGAGCGCCTCTGCCCGGCTGCCACCCGGTCTGGGAGGAAGTGAGGAGCGCCTCTGCCCGGGCGGCCCCGTCTGGGAAGCGAGGAGCGCCTCTGCCCGGGCGGCCCCGTCTGGGAAGCGAGGAGCGCCTCTGCCCGGCCGCCCCGTCTGGGAGGAGAGGAGCGCCTCTGCCCGGGCGGCCCCGTCTGGGAAGTGAGGAGCGCCTCTGCCCGGGCGGCCCCGTCTGGGAAGCGAGGAGCGCCTCTGCCTGGCCGCCCTGTCTGGGAGGTGTACCCAACAGCTCCGAAGAGACAGCGACCATCGGGAGCAGGCCATGAGGACGATGGCGGTTTTGTTGAAAGGAAGCAGGGGGAAGTGTGGGGAAAGGAAGGAGAGATCAGATTGTTGCTGTGTCTGTGTAGAAAGGGGTGGGCATAGGAGATTCCATTTTGTTCTGACTAGGAGAAATTCTTCTGCCTTGGGATGCTGTTGATCTATGGCCTTTCCCCCAGCCCCATGCTCTCTGAAACATATGCTGTGTCAACTCAGGGTTAAATGGATTAAGGGCGGTGCAAGATGTACTTTGTTAAACAGATGCTTGAAGGCAGCATGCTCTTTAAGAGTCATCACCACTCCCTAATCTCCAGTACCCAGGGGCACAAACACTGCAGAAGGCCGCAGGGTCCTCTGCCTACGAAAACCAGAGACCTTTGTTCATGTGTTTATCTCCTGAACTTCTCTCCACTATTATCCTATGACCCTCCCATATCCCCCTCTCCGAGAAACACCCAAGAATCATCAATAAATACTTCATAAATTAAAAAAAAAAAAAAAAATATTTTCAATAATAATATTAATAATTATCCTTACCATCCTTATCTCTCATTCACATTAAGACATTAGTTACCATTTATTAAGTGCCTCCAGCAGGAGAGGCACTGTGTACACTCTTTATATAACATTATTTCTAAGGCTTAAACCTTTAGAAGATTAGTATTTTTATTACCCAGTTTTTCACATGTGAAGACTGAGGGTGGGAGAGATTGTATAATTTGCCCATGGTTGTACACCATTTGGCCTGGAATGTAAAAGAAATCCATACGAACACAAAGTCAAGTATCTTTTCACTCTACCTCATAGCTGCCCACTCCCATAAAGAATCTAATATTGAGGGATATTAATTCCTCTTCTATGATTATTTTTAACCATCCTATATGTAGATACATATGTAAACTGATCTAAAACAGTTTAAATCCTCGTTGAAAACAGGATCACATATGATTACCTAGCCTGCTAACCCAGACAGGCAGACGGATAGACAGGCAGATGGAAGAATAAACAAAATCTCAAGTATAATGACATCCAAACTGTTTAAATCTACTGCACAGTGTTCTTATAAATCTTCAATGGCAAGTCCATTTGACTGACACTATTTCTAAAAGAACAATTAGGCTAGGCACAGTGGCCCATGTCTGTAATCTCAGCATTTTGGGAGGGCAAGGCAGAAAGATCACTTGAGCCCAGGAGTTTGGGACCAGCTTGAGCAACATAAGGAGACCCTCATCTCTACAAAAATATTTAAAAATTAGCTGGGTGTGGTGGCACACACACCTGTAGTCTCAGCTACTCCAGAGGCTGAGGTGGGAGGATCACTTGAGCCTGGGAGATCAAGGCTGCAGTGAGACATGATTGCTCTCCACTGCCCTCCAGCCTGGGCAACAGAGAGCTCAAAAAATAAAAAATAATAAATGAAAGCACAATTAAACAAAAAATAAACTTACCTTGAGATCTTTGTAACACCTTTATTATCCCTATTACCTCATCTTCTATTAATGTCCTTCTGGCTTACTCCAGCCACACTGGCCTCTGGTTAAGAATCAAAGAGCCAAGCATGTTCCCATCTCACACAGACTTTGTACTGTCTGTTCCCTCCAACCAAGGCAGTCTTACCCCAGATGGCTCACTCCTTTGTGTGCTTCAGTCTTTAGCTTAAATATCTCCTTCTTAACAAGGCATCCTTGACTACCATTTAAAAGTACAATCAGACCTTCATACTCCCTAATCACCATCCAATGATATATTTTATGTATGTGTTACATTTATTATGTCTAACCCAACCAGAATATAAACACAATGAAGGCAGGAATTTTTGTTTTACTCAAGGCTATATAAACTGCCCATAGAAAAGTGGCTGATGCACAACAAATATTTGTTGAATGAATAAATGAACTTTGTGGCCAGGCACAGTGGCTCATGTGTATAATCTCAGCATTCTGGGAGGCCAAAGGAAGGATCGCTTGTGCCTAGAAGTTTGAGACCAGCCTGGGCAACATACTGAGATTTCACCTCTACGAAAAACTTAAAAATTAGCTAGGTGTGGTGGCATACACCTGTAGTCCCAGCTACTCAGGTCTACGTGGGCTGAAGCGGGAAAATCTCCTGAACTCAGATATTTGAGACTGTAGTTACTATGATCACGCCACTGCACTCCAGCATAGGCAACAGAGAAAGACCCCAACTCAACAATAATAACAACAACAATAATAATAATAATAATAATACTAAATGAACTTATTTGGAACCTAAAGAGGAACTGTATAAGTTCGATTTCATCACTGAAAAATAATTCAATTAAAGACTTCTTTTAAAGCAAAGTTTTATATTATTTAGCACTCTTCTTATAAAATATTTGCCTCCTTACTCTGGCCAGCAATCTTCTTTTCATTGCTCTTTAGAAGTTTAACATGATGAAAATCAGTGTTTGACTTTAAAAGTCAAAGTATGAATGAAGCCAAACTTGTATAGACACATCTATTAGCTCTCATTTCAATAAACTGTTATTAAACCCACAATCTTTTGAGAGAGCAATTCATAGATTAAAAATTAAAATTAAGATTTTATCTGATGCTTTATGGCATCCATTGTATTGAATGCATTTGTTTAATATTTCTAAGTCTTTAGAAAAGCTTCTGAGAAAATTGATTTCCTTATGTTGTTTACAGTCTGTGACCAAATATTTTTAGGACATTCACATGAATAAAGGGTCCCAAATGCAACAGAAATTATAATGCCACATCATAACTTAAGCTTTAAATTATCCATGTCTTTTATGTTTAACAAAAAAATCTATTATCTAAAACTATTTATTATATTAAAATATTTTTACTCAACAATCTTTTTCTCCTAAGGTAAATGAAGGCATATGACTCCTCCCCAATTATATAACTTTTTATTATTTTAATTAAATTAACTGATACCAGCATGTGTTAATATCATCCCTACACATTTAGAAGAAGTAAATAACCTAGAGATCAAAATACACAGTAAACCCGTACAAACAGCAGTTTTTCATTGCCATCTCTCTCTATATAAACATTGAATGCAATTCTATGGAAGTATGGCTCCACATATTCAGATGAGGAATATGTCTGTTTACATGTGTCTCTTTCCCAGTCCACATTACACTAGGACCTGTGTGTGCCTCTGTGGTTAAGATTTACTGCATGTTCACATTAAAGTCTCATTTCCAACATTTAAACATGCAGCCACAAAGACCAATTACAACAGTTACTAGTACAACCCTTAGTGTACCAAAGATTTGGGAGTTCATAAAGTTGAAATTGATTGTTTATGAACAATTACAGGTACCAAAATGATTTAAAACATTTCAATTTTTGCTCTGCTGAATGAGACTCATTTAAACAGCAGAACTAGAAGCAGAGACTTAAATATCAACTTGTAATCAAAAATCACCAGTAATGTCTTAGCAGCGTGGTCATCCTCCTACTCAGTAGAGTCCTTAAACATACAGGGATTCCAATATTAGCTTCAAAACATTTTCAGAATGTCTAGCAAAAATATGTCAAACCTGGATCTCTGACTTAAAGGAACACATAAGGCCTAAGAAATAATTGCTGTCTCAAATACTGTGGAGTTAATAAGGTTTTAAAGTATATAAAGTTGCTATAGGCTAAATGGCACATTTTATATTTGACATCCTTTCTTGCTAAACACTGTATTATATATTAAACTGTAGCAAAAGTGAATGAATCTATGAGGAAAATCTAAATGAAATTTTCAAGTACTCACATAATGACATACCTCTAAACTGTGAGGTACTTTATGACAGAGTGTCTGATTCATTCATCTTTTAATTCCTAGTGCTTGAATACAAAGTTGATATTCAGTAAATACTGATTGATTAAATAGATAAATGAGTAAATACAACATGAAGAATAATTATGTAATGAGATTTCTGATTTTACAAAACACTTTCACTACTTTTCTAATTATATATATATACATATATAGATATAGATACAGATATAGATAGATATAGATACAGATATAGATATCGAGTAGAGACAGGGTTTTGCCATGTTGCTGGTCTAGAATTCCTGAGCTCAAGCAATCCACCCACCTCGAACTCCCAAAGTGTTGGGATTACAGGCGTGAGCTATCATGCCTAGTCGTGTTTCACCACTTTTGAATGTCAACTTCAAGAAAATGAAAATTGCACCTTTCCAAACGAACTTTAAGTCTACCCTAAACTGCTAAGAATCAACACTAAGAGTAGATGACATAATGTGTGGGAAAATAAAAAGTCAGCCAGACAGCTGGACATCAGTCTTTCCTCTGACTGCTATGACTAAACTCTTCAAGGTTATAACTTTTCAAATGCTATCACTGTAATGAACTATTTCATTGCTAGTGTTACCTCCTTTCCTTGGTCTTCCCCTTTCTAGACAAGAATTCCTGTTATTATCTCATTCCCTTCTTGACTGCACTTTCCACACTGGTTTCAACTTGTACTTGACCTAGTTCCCAGAAAACACCCAGTTTTCCTTTTCTCACTTAGTATCTTAATATTTGTAATATTAATAACCCACTTATCTATTCAATTGTTTAACTGTATTTTATCTATTATCTATTCAATTGTTTATTTCTTTTGTTGTTTATTTCTATTTAATTGTAGTAACTCTATTCAGAGCTAGCCTATGCAAAAGAGAAGACAGCAGGCCTCAGATGTGACTTACTTAGTACAGAAAGATCCCAACCCTAATACATACAAACACATACACATGCAAACACACACACCTGCTATAAACCAAAATTAGAGACACATTTCTTTGTGTTAAACTCCTGCTTCTTGAGGTTCTTATTCTCCCTCCCTCCCTCTCAACTGTTCTGTCACTCTTTACCTCCTGCTTTTTTCTGTTTTATGATAATTCTCTCCAGCTAACTTTACTTTTCTTTCTTCTACATACAACATCCAATCTGTCAAAAAAATTCTGTGGGTTTTTGTTTCAAAATATATCCAAAACCTGATGAGGTCTTACCACCTCCACTGTTACCAACCTAAGGCATGCCACCATCATCTCTCACTTGGATTACTGCAGAGGCCTCCCAACTGGCCTCTTTGCTTCTATCTTTGCCCACTCCGCCCCCACAATCTATTCTCAACAAAACCTAAGTAATCCTTTAAAAATGTAAATCAGATCTTATCACTCTGCTGCTCAAGGCCTGCCAGGGGTCTGTCTACAAGGCACTACTCCTGATCTCACCTACCTCCATCACCTCCCTTACTTCCTGTTTTTCTTTGACATTATCTCCTACTTCTCTGTCCCTAGATCACTCTGCTCCCTTCTGCCTCTCCAAACACACAAAGGCTTTCCATTGACCATTCCATCTGCCCGAAATGATCTCCCCAGGTGTATGTGTGGTTTACTCCCACAATACCTGCAAGCCTCTACTCAAGTATCACCTTCCCAAAGAGGCTCTGATCACTGTATTTAAAATCACAAATTTGTCCACCAAAACTCCCTCTATCCTTCTTACCGTACACTCTAGTTTTTTTTAATCATTTCCAAAACACTTATGGCTTTCTCATAATCTATATAAATTACTTATTATATATTGTTTTATATCTATTGCCTCCTTCTAGGATGTAATCTCTGATATATCCCAAATGCCTAGAAACGTATCTGGCAGAGTAGACACTGAATAAAAATTTGAATACATGAAAATATACTAGACTATCTTTAAATATAATAAATATATAGTATGTTCTCTTTTTGTTTGTTTTTTGAGACAGGGTCTCATTCTGTTACTCAGGCTGGACTGTGCAGTGGCATGATCTCGGCTCACTGCAACCTCAGCCTCTCAGGGTCCACAGATATATGCCAACACGCCCAGATAATTTCTGTATTTCTTTGTAGAGACACAGTATGCCATGTTCCCAAGGCTGGTGTTGAATTCCTTGATACATGCAATCCTCCCACCTAGGCCTCCTGAGTAGCTGGGATTGTAGGCATGAGCCATTGCACCCAGCCTTGATGTCATTATCTAATGTCTCCTCCTTAATAAATTGTTAATAACCCTTAATAAATTGTGGCTAACATACCTTTTACAATACAACTCTAGACCATTAATGTGTCCCATAAATCCTGTGTGTATCAGGAGGTATCTCTTTTGCCTCAATGCCTTTTATTAATGCACTGTCAGTATTCTACTTGGGCTTTATTCAAATACAAGCCTATAATTATTGAATCTTTTTCCATCCCTCCTACTTTCCCATTCTTGATTTTTCCCCTACCTTTCTCCACAACTGCAGGTGACCAACAATGACAACCTGATATGTATCACTCCATACCTTCTTCTCCATCCTTAAATAACCATGTACAAACATATGTAGAGATTTAAAATTCTATTTTGTTTCTTGGTGAATGAAGTTGTCCCCATATATGCTTCTTCACATCTTATTTTTCTCATCTCAAAGCAAACAGCGGGAATATAACTACATTAATTGGTATACACAGAACTCCATTCTTTTTAATGGCTGCATGTTATAAGGCCAAAATGTATCAAATGTATTCAACTTTTTCCACCTTGTTTCCAGTTTTTTACCACTAAAAAAAATACTGCAAAAAGATCCTTGCTTTGAAAAATGCATATATCCTTACATATTTATGCTTTTATTTTTATGAGATAAATTCTAGGGGTAAAACTGTCAAAACTGCTTTCCAAGAAAAGAAGTAAATGTCACATTTCTACCACAAATGCCTTTTGCTCTAATTTGCCACCAATATTGAATGGAGCCATAACATTTTTAACTTTGGATATATGATGATATCTCAGCCAGGCACAGTGGCTCAAGCCTGTAATCCCTGCACTTCGGGAAGCCAAGGCAGGTGAATCACTTGAGATCAGGAGTTCAAGACCAGTCTGGCCAATATGGTGAAACCCCATCTCTAATAAAAACAAAAATAAGCCGGCTATGGTGGCACCCACCTGTAGTCCCAACTACTTGGGAGGCTGAGGAAGGAGAATCACTTGAACCTGGAGGCGGAAGTTGCAGTGAGCCGAGATCGTGCCACTGCACTCTGGCCTGGGTGACAGAGCAAGACTCTGTTTCAAAAAAAAATTAGCCCGGGCATGGTGGCTGGCACCTGTACTCCCAGCTATTTCGGAGGCTGAGGAAGGAGAATCACTTGACGCCAGGAGGCAGTTGTTGCAGTGAGCCAAGATCCTGCAATGCACTCCAGCCGGGGCAACAAGAGCAAGACTCTGTCTCCAACTATGTGGTCAATTTTGGAATAGGTGTGGTGTGGTGCTGAAAACGATGTATATTCTGTTGATTTGGGGTAAAGCTCTCCTCAGCAAATGTAAAAGAACACAAATTATAACAAACTGTCTCTCAGACCACAGCGCAATCAAACTAGAACTCAGGATTAAGAAACTCACTCAAAACCACTCAACTACATGGAAACTGAACAACCTGCTCCTGAATGACTACTGGGTACATAACGAAATGAAGGCAGAAATAAAGATGTTCTTTGAAACCAACGAGAACAAAGACACAACATACCAGAATCTCTGGGACACATTCAAAGCAGTGTGTAGAGGGAAATTTATAGCACTAAATGCCCACAAGAGAAAGCAGGAAAGATCCAAAATTGACACCCTAACATCACAATTAAAAGAACAACAAAAGCAAGAGCAAACACATTCAAAAGCTAGCAGAAGGCAAGAAATAACTAAAATCAGAGCAAAACTGAAAGAAATAGAGACACAAAAAACCCTTCAAAAAATTAATGAATCCAGGAGCTGGTTTTCTGAAAGGATCAACAAAATTGATAGACCGCTAGCAAGACTAATAAAGAAGAAAAGAGAGAAGAATCAAATAGACGCAATAAAAAATGATAAAGGGGATATCACCACCGATCCCACAGAAATACAAACTACCATCAGAGAATACTACAAACACCTCTAGGCAAATAAACTAGAAAATCTAGAAGAAATGGATAAATTCCTCGACACATACACCCTCCCAAGACTAAACCAGGAAGAAGTTGAATCTCTGAATAGACCAATAACAGGCTCTGAAATTGTGGCAATAATCAATAGCTTACCAACCAAAAAGAGTCCAGGACCAGATGGATTCACAGCCGAATTCCACCAGAGGTACAAGGAGGAACTGGTACCATTCCTTCTGAAACTATTCCAATCAATAGAAAAAGAGGGAATCCTCCCTAACTCATTTTATGAGGCCAGCATCATCCTGATACCAAAGACTGGCAGAGACACAACCAAAAAAGAGAATTTTAGATCAATATCATTGATGAACATTGATGCAAAAATCCTCAATAAAATACTGGCAAACCAAATGCAGCAGCACATCAAAAAGCTTATCCACCATGATCAAGTGGGATTCATCCCTGGGATGCAAGGCTGGTTCAATATACGCAAATCAATAACTGTAATCCAGCATATAAACAGAACCAAAGACAAAAACCATATGATTATCTCAATAGATGCAGAAAACGCCTTTGACAAAATTCAACAACCCTTCATGCTAAAAACGCTCAATAAATTAGGTATTGATGGGACGTATCTCAAAATAATAAGAGCTATCTATGACAAACCCACAGCCAATATCATACTGAATGGGCAAAAACTGGAAGCATTCCCTTTGAAAACTGGCACAAGACAGGGATGCCCTCTCTCACCACTCCTATTCAACATAGTGTTGGAAGTGCTGGCCAGGGCAATCAGGCAGGAGAAGGAAATAAAGGGTATTCAATTAGGAAAAGAGGAAGTCAAATTGTCCCTGTTTGCAGATGACATGATTGTGTATATAGAAAACCCCATCATCTCAGCCCAAAATCTCCTTAAACCGATAGGCAATTTCAGCAAAAGTCTCAGGATACAAAATCAATGTACAAAAATCACAAGCATTCTTATACATCAATAACAGACAAACAGCCAAATCATGAGTGAACTCCCATTCACAATTGCTTCAAAGAGAATAAAATACCTAGGAATCCAACTTACAAGGGATGTGAAGGACCTCTTCAAGGAGAACTACAAACCACTGCTCAATGAAATAAAAGAGGACACAAACAAATGGAAGAACATTCCATACTCATGGGTAGGAAGAATCAATATCATGAAAATGGCCATACTGCCCAAGGTAATTTACAGATTCAATGCCATCCCCATCAAGCTACCAATGACTTTCTTCACAGAATTGGAACAAACTACTTTAAAGTTCATATGGAACCAAAAAAGAGCCCGCATCGCCAAGTCAATCCTAAGCCAAAAGAACAAAGCTGGAGGCATATGCTACCTGACTTCAAACTATACTACAAGGCTATAGTAACCAAAACAGCATGGTACTGGTACCAAAACAGAGATATAGATCAATGGAACAGAACAGAGCCCTCAGAAATAACGCCGCATATCTACAACTATCTGATCTTTGACAAACCTGAGAAAAACAAGCAATGGGGAAAGGATTCCCTATTTAATAAATGGTGCTGGGAAAACTGGCTAGCCATATACAGAAAGCTGAAACTGGATCCCTTCCTTACACCTTATACAAAAATTAATTCAAGATGGATTAAAGACTTAAACGCTAGACCTAAAACCATAAAAACCCTAGAAGAAAACCTAGGCATTACCATTCAGGACATAGGCATGGGCAAGGACTTCATGTCTAAAACACCAAAAGCAATGGCAACAAAAGCCAAAATTGACAAATGGGATCTAATTAAACTAAAGAGCTTCTGCACAGCAAAAGAAACTACCTTCAGAGTGAACAGGCAACCTACAGAATGGGAGAAACCTACTCATCTGACAAAGGGCTAATATCCAGAATCTACAATGAACTCCAACAAATTTACAAGAAAAAAACAAACAACCCCATCAAAAAGTGGGCAAAGGACATGAACAGACACTTCTCAAAAGAAGACATTTATGCAGCCAAAAAACACATGAAAAAATGCTCACCATCAGTGGCCATCAGAGAAATGCAAACCAAAACCACAATGAGATACCATCTCACACCAGTTAGAATGGCGATCATTAAAAAGGCAGGAAACAACAGATGCTGGAGAGGATGTGGAGAAATAGGAACACTTTTACACTGTTGGTGGGACTGTAAACTAGTTCAACCATTGTGGAAGTCAGTGTGGCGATTCCTCAGGGATCTAGAACTAGAAATACCATTTGACCCAGCCATCCCATTACTGGGTATATACCCAAAGGACTATAAATCATACTGCTATAAAGACACATGCACACGTATGTTTATTGCAGCACTATTCACAATAGCAAAGACTTGGAACCAACCCAAATGTCCAACAATGATAGACTGGATTAAGAAAATGTGGCACATATACACCATGGAATCCTATGCAGCCATAAAAAATGATGAGTTCATGTCCTTTGTAGGGACATGGATGAAACTGGAAATCATCATTCTCAGTAAACTATCGCAATGACAAAAAACCAAACACCGCATGTTCTCACTCATAGGTGGGAATTGAACAATGAGAACACATGGACACAAGAAGGGGAACATCACTCTCTGGGGACTGTTGTGGGGTGGGGGGAGTGGGGAGGGACAGCATTAGGAGATATACCCAATGCTGAATGACAAGTTAATGGGTGCAGCTCACCAGCATGGCACATGTATACATATGTAACTAACCTGCACATTGTGCACATGTACCCTAAAACTTAAATAATAAAAAAAAAAACTCTCAAAAAAAAAACAAAACTCAATGTTACTTTAATCTGCATATCCTAAAGTACTATTAATCATCTTCCTATGTGTCATTAGTCTATTGGGATTTGCATTTCTGTCAACTATTCATCTCTCTCCCTGTTTTTTATACTGGATTGCCTTTTGGCACTAATTTGTAGTTTTTTTAATATCGTAGATATCAACCATTTATCTGTAATTTGAAGTATAAATATTTTTCCCAACCTACTGCTTATCTATTGAGTTTGCTGCTAATGAGAGCCCACATATAAGTTACAAAAAAATCATTATATGATTAGATTTATTTTTCTTTCATACCTCCTGGGTTTCCTATGTTGGTTTGAAACTTCTCCCCAGTTTCTAATTCATGCATATAGTCTACAATTCATATTCTTTCATGTAAGTCTCCAGTATACTTAGAATTTATTTAGGTATTGTAAGAGACCAAGGATTCAATTTTCTTTCAGATGAATAGATAATTCCGACAGCATGATTATCATTTTCCCATTGAGCTCAAATTTTCACATTTATCATATTAAATTCCCACCAGACTATTGTAATTACAGTAGCTTTAGAATTTATTTTAATATCTGGTAAAGCTATTCATTTCTCACTTTTTTCTCCATAATTTTCTTAGTCAATAAGTATGAACATTATTTTACCCAATTCCAATGTAAACCATAAAGGAATTTTAACTAGAACTGCAATGAACTTTTAAGCAATTTTTGGTAAAAGATTATTATGATATAGTTTTTGCATGGCAACACAATATCATAAGAATTGGGGACATATTTTATAAAGCCAGCATGCTCTTTCCTTCAATTCCAGTGTAATGTCTTTCAATTAGATTTTTACAAATTTCTTCCTACAGAAGTGTACTTCTTTTGTTAACTTTATTCCTAAGGATTTTGTAGTTTTTGAAACTACTTTTAATTGATTACTTTTTCCAATTTTTCTTTAATAACATTATTATCAGCACTGAGAAAGGCTACCAATTTCTGTGTATTTTATATACAACTATTCACCAAATTATGTTATTAAGTCTAATAATATTTTATGGGTACCTTTTGGATATCATAAGCATACAATCATATCAGCAAAATAAAATGTATTTTTCCTCTTTTCTAATGTTCATACAGATTATTCCATTTTTTACCTTACTGAACATGCTAGAACAAAACTGAATAATGATAATGATAATAATGATAATAGAGGACATACTATTATTAGAATAACATTATTCTATTATTAGAAATAACATTAGAAATTACATTATTAGAAATAACATTAGCATTCCACTGTTAAAATGTTTGCTTTTTTATATGCTTTATGTACTCAAGAAAGGCTGTTGAATTTTATTCAATTTTTTCAGCATCCATTATCATCATCTAATTTTCCTTCTTCAATTTGATAAACCCTACTTGATATTCTTTAATTCATGCAGAATCATTTTCAGTTAAAGGCTATTAATTAGTGTGTCCTTTTTATTTCAAAAATTCTTATTTAGTATGCTTCCAGTCACTCCATCATTATCCATTTGGATTTGGTAATATATATTGAAAGGTTTATTGGTTCTAACTGTTTCTTCTTCATAATTTTTCAAGGCCTCAATTCTGATTCATTTACTGTTTCGTCAGAGTTAGTTCAAGTATTTTCCTCAAATTAAGCAAATGAGAGTTATATTCTGTCAATCTTCGAATATCTAAAAATATCTTTACTCTGAAAGGTGGATGAAATACTGGTTGAGTCACTCATTCATTCATTATTTAATAAGAATTTACTCTATGTAATACAGATGGATACAACACGACAAAAAAGTCCCTGCCTTTAAAGAACACATGTATTCCAGCAGACAAAGACAGACAATAAGCACATAAATGAATCAATTAATTAAATATAAAATGGTTAGAAGAGCTAAGAAAAAATAAGGCAAGGAAAGGAAAATCTTTTATAATATATACATAACAATCAAGACCGACCTCTGATTTTGACAATGATGGCCATTTACCCATATATAGTGCTTTCTAAGTGCCAGGTACTGTGGTAAGTACTGGACACACATCAAATCATTCAATCACAAACAACCCTTCGAGGTAGTTACTATTAAAATAAATATGCTATAACTGGTGAAACTGAGGCACAAACAAGTTGATTTACCAAAGGTAAAACAGCAAATAAGTAGTAGAACCAAGCTGTCCAGCTCTTAACCATTATGTTTTCTTGCTTCTCTGATAATATGCCATTTCAGTAGATAATGAAAGGAAATGAGGGCAGGAGAGAGACCCATAGGGTTATATGGAAGAATAGAATTCCTAGCAAAAAGAAAAGCCACCACAAATCTTATAAACGCAATGAAAAATAGATATAAATACATTAAAATATTTGTATTATAATCTTAGACTCAACCTTAAAATATGTGGCTGAAACAACAATTCCTCACATGTATAGAAAAATGTTTAGGTTATATCACCTTATCACTCAAGAATTGATCAGATAAAGTACTCAGGATTAAAATGCAAAAAAGCAAAAAAAAAGGGTATTAAGAGTATCTTAATGTGATTTCTTAAAATTTATTTCTAAAACTAAATGCTAGAATTATATAAAGTGAAGAAACACAGACACATTCTCAATAAAAATGGAAATAAAACTAGAATAACTGTCTACCACCCCATGTACCAATACTGTAATGGATCCTTTACACACAATTTCTCATTTAGTCCTTACAATAAGCCTGTAATTCCAATAAATCTATTGTGTCCATTTAATATATAAAGAAAGTAAAATTTAGGAGAATCAGTATATTGCCCTAAAGTCACATAATAGGAAAAGGGGGAAGAAATAAAATACAAATTTGTAAAACATCGCTGTATACCTTAAACATACACAATCTTTATATTGCAATATATCTCAATAAAGCTGCTGAAAATATGAATTTGTATGATGGCACGAGCACAGACTATTAGATCCAAGAAAATCAATTTTCTATGGTAAATAAGTTCAGCAAAATTATAGGATATACGGTAAATCCAAAAAAGTAATTCCCTATTGAAGCTGGACTGTGCGGTAGAAAAAAAAAATGAGCTTTGGAGCAAAATACGCTTGATTCAAGTCAGGCAGAGAAGGCTATGGAGTTAACTGAAAAGGGAGTGCTGCTGAGATTAGTATCTGCAGGGTCATGCTTGCAATAACCCTAGTGGATGCACCAGTGACAAAGTTGCTCAGCAACAACAGCAAACTAAAGCAAACGTATCTGTTCCTAGTTCTGAGAGATCAAAAGGCAACCAACCCAAACTACGTAAGAAGTTAAGAACCTTACTCCCTTTCAGCCCTCATTCTCTTCTCAATACTACTACTTTTACCTCCTGTTAACTACCTCATTTTTCTTTCTTTCCTTGCTCTTTGACTCTTTCTTGCTGATGCTTCCCTACTAGGTCTCTTTTTTCCTTTCAATCACCCCCTATTGAACTGCTTTCTTCCCTCTCACCACCAGTTTGGTTTCAAGAGCATTCTTAAATAACTTCATTACCTCCAAATACATTTTGATCTCAAAGGTCATAGCTCTTCTTCCAATATTAGTAATTTAAGAATTACTAATGAGACAAATCCACATGTTAACATGAGACAATTCCACAAGTCACAGAGTTAAAAAATGGGTCAAACACACTGACCTGTTTATGTTAAAATATTACATGGCTTTAGTAAAAAATTATGCCCTAAATACAACATGCGCTGCATTAACAACTGCATTAAAGACATTTTAGTCCTTTAGATACGCTACTTATTGTGTTACAATTGCCTACAGTATTCAGTACAGTAACATGCTGTAAAAGTTTGTAATCTAGTAGCAATAGGCTATACCATATACCCTAGGTGTATAGACAGCTATATTATCTAGGTTTGTATAAGTTCACTCTATGATATTCTTCACAGATTTCTCAGAATGTATTTCCATCATTAAGCAATGCATGACTGTATTAAAAATTCTTTCATACAATTTTTCATTATTTTTGCAAAATTCAAGGAGTAACATATCACTTATTTAACAAACGTTAACAGGATATTTCAGAAGATTGGTGTCAAAAAGAAACTCAGTTATTGCTTTAATGTCTCTCAGCACCAAATTTCTTTTCCATTTGGACTTAATAACACCTTACATATACAAATGATTCACAAAAGACAAGTCTTCTACAGTTTACTATCACGAGAATCAGAAACCAGTAATCACACAATGCTTTTAATTCTTATCATATTACTAAAATTTTATCAGAAACAGATGTCAGCAACACAATTTTGATGGAATTACTTAACTTTTTTTTTTTTACTTTCATAACAAGTTAAGCATTGCTCAGTTGAAAAGTTATAATGTCACAAGCCTTGAGGCAGCATTAGGTGCTATAATTTGAACTGATGCAGTGTAGAGTTTGCATGCTAGTAGAAAAGAATTTATTAGCTACATTGTTGATAATTATTTAAATAGCAAACTCCAAGGTTTTTTAAAAACACTTCCAATCAATTAAATATCTAAGAAAACTAATAAAATAACTCAAAGTTTTCTAGATGTGTAATTAACATAGCAATATATAAGTTAGCAATATAGCTGCAAAACAGGTGGAAAATATAACCATTAAAATGACTTCCATCCTTTTGGTAGGAAGCAGCTTAAAAAGACAAATAAAATAAAAACAAAAACAAAAAATAAAATGACTTCCAAAGAACAAACCAGGCAAATGGTTTATGTCCCTAAATAAGCTAAAGCCTAGAGATAAAGAAATTTAGTGGGTAAAAAGGAAAGATAATCTACACTAAAAACAAAACCAAAAAATGAACGAAGACAATGAATGGATAAACAAAATGTGGTATAAACATATAATTGAATATTATTTAGTCTTAAAAAGGAAGAAAATCACATGCTAAATACAGATGAAGCTTAAGGACATTATGCTAAGTGAAATAAACCCATTGCAAAAGAAAAATACTCTATGATTACACTTACAGGAAGTATCTAAAGTAGTTAAATTATCATAGAGACAGAAAGTAGAATGGTAGTTACCAAGGGCTGGAGGGAGGAAGCAATGGGGAGTGGTTACTCAATGGGTAAGAGTTGCAGTTGTGCTAGATGAAAAAACTGGGCAGATCTGCTGTACAACAATCTGAATACACTTAACGCTACTGAACTGTGCACTGAAAAACAGTTAAGACGGTAAATTTTATTTTTTTAACCACAATTAAAAATAAAAGCTTTTTAAAAGAATGTAAAGTAAAAATGGAAGATCTGTAGCACAATTTTTCTTACAGGCAAAGAAATCGTACATCTTACAGGTAAAACGTGTATGTTATGTGTTACAACTTTAGGGATGCCAAAGGTTTTAATATCTGATGCCCCATGAATGTGATATAGCAGCTCTCTCCATATCAGTTCTGACAAACACTATCAACTTTATTTCTTAAAACTGTCCCTTAGCCATATTCATTCACCCCTCTCCCACCAATGTTGTAGGATTCCAAGCCAAGACTTTCTCCTTTGAAGCCCTTCACCAATGCAATCAGTACCCAACATACAACTTTCCATCCAGTATTTGTCAGTCAAGATATCACATTAGGTTTTCCCTTCCCTCTTCTCTTCACTTTCCCATCATCACTGTAGAAGCCTCTGCTACCTGGGACTTCCTCTCCCTCCTCAAAAATGAAGAAGAAATTAAGACATTCCCAGACAAATAAAAACTGAGAGAATTCATTGCTAGCAGACCTGCCCTGCAAAAAACAAAAAGGAAGTTCTTCAGGTAGAAATGAAAGGACACTAGATAGTAATTTAAATCCACACAATGAAATCAAGAGTACAGCAAAGGTAACTGCAGAGGTAAATGTAAAAGACAGTATAAATGTATTTTTTCCTTTTCTTTGTAACTCTTTAGAGCACTCCTACCATAAGTATAAATTACAATTTTTAAAATGTCACGCTACAATTCAATAGGTAAATACTGAACCTGTTTTAAGAAGTACGTTTTATATTTCACTTCTAGAATAGAGATAGCTAAAGGAAATACAGCCTCTTTGAAAATAAGGAAATGCTTCAAAACAAATCTGTGGTAGATGAACTATCCCTCACATGTCATAGGCATATAGTACTCTTATAACTTGATCATTTAGCTCAATGAAGTTTTAAAATACTAACCCATCTTATTTTACCTCTTTTATATCTCTGGAACCTGTCCCGTTTTCTCTATCACCACAGCTAATACCTTAATCCAGGGTATCATCATTTCTCCCCTGGATTATTGGCAGCCTCCTAATGGGTATTCCTAACATTAGTCCTGCTCCACTCTAATCTGTTTCCTACACTGATGCCATTAGTGACATAACAACAACAAAAAAAATCAGATCCCACCATTCTGCTCAAAATTTTCATGCGGCCTCCCATAATCTTCAGGGACGAAAAATTTAAATTCCCAAATAATATACAGGTCAGGACATGACCACTACCTCTGTCTCCAGTATTAGAATCACCACATACATAAATAATCTACACCCACATTCTCTGCTACAGCCCGTAAGAGCTATTTAGGATCCCAGAATACCACACATCTACTTTTATACATGCTTACCTTCTCTGATTAGAAAAACCTTACTTTGTAGCACACCCCCATCTCTACTTCTTTAGTCTTCAGGACTCAGTGCCTATACCTACACCCACCCTAACTCTCAATAATGCTGAGTTATATCATCACATAGATTCTAGTCATAATTACCACAGTACTTACCAAAATGTACTATAAACACCTGCTTGCTATGTATTTATCCCACAGACTGTAAGCTTCTTAAGCATAAAGATTGTTTTCCTACTCCTATTTTTTGTCCCTAGTATATGCACAAAATGCCTGTCATGGAGTAAGTGTTTAATCAATGTTTAAAAAAAAATGAATGAAAGGATGAAGCAGGTTGTACGTTGAGAGACCCATGGAGAAGCTGTTCAATTTTTACTATCTATAACAAAAACAAACATCAAAATTAATAATCTGATAAAACTGAAATACCAAAATTAATCTTTAGTAACTTTGTAATCAGTAAAAGTAAGTAAATCGATATACTAATGTAATTCTTAATTTTTGTAGTTCATTCTTCAAAATATTTTATTCAAGCAAGTGGGATCCAGCAAAAAAATGGAGACCCTCCCCAAAAGTTTTACAACCAGAAAATGAGCTTCTTTCAAATTCTGATGTGGAATTCCCAAGTAAT
Source organism: Pongo abelii (assembly GCF_028885655.2). Taxonomy (NCBI): domain Eukaryota; kingdom Metazoa; phylum Chordata; class Mammalia; order Primates; family Hominidae; genus Pongo; species Pongo abelii. Next base: position 114,573,522 of record NC_071992.2, read on the forward strand.
CTTGCAGCAAATTAAACAATATGATCTATGATCCATATGTAGGCCTTGACTATTAAACTTATTTTGTCTTATTAACAGTATTGGAGGGATTTTTTTAACACCATGGATTAAAAAGTGAAAATGAGTTTTTTAAAAGTAAAGCTTAAATAACACTCTATCTATTGTTTTGCAAATGTGTTATGAAGCCTTTGAAACCACAAAATTTCCAACAGACCTAAAAATGTATAATGTGCTATATGTCAAGCTGTATTTCCTTTTTTTTTTTTTTATACTTTAAGTTTTAGGGTACATGTGCACAAAGTTCAGGTTTCTTACATATGTATACATATGCCACGTTGGTGAGCTGCACCCATTAACTCGTCATTTAACATTAGGTATATCTCCTAATGCTATCCCTCACCCCTCCCCCAACCCCACAATAGGCCCCAGTGTGTGATGTTCCCCTTCCTGTTAATTCAAGATGGATTAAAGACTTACATGTTAGACCTAAAACCATAAAAACCCTAGAAGAAAACCTAGGCAATACCATTCAGGACACAGGCATGGGCAAGGACTTCATGTCTAAAACACCAAAAGCAATGGCAACAAAAGCCAAAATTGACAAATGGGATCTAATTAAACTAAAGAGCTTCTGCACAGCAAAAGAAACTACCATCAGAGTGAACAGGCAACCTACAGAATGGGAGAACATTTTTGCAATCTACTCATCTGACAAAGGGCTAATATCCAGAATCTACAATGAACTCCAACAGATTTACAAGAAAAAAACAAACAACCCCATCAAAAAGTGGGCGAAAGACATGAACAGACACTTCTCAAAAGAAGACATTTATGCAGCCAAAAAACACATGAAAAAATGCTCACCATCACTGGCCATCAGAGAAAAGCAAACCAAAACCACAATGAAATACCATCTCACACCAGTTAGAATGGTAATCATTAAAAAGTCAGGAAACAACAGGTGCTGGAGAGGATGTGGAGAAATAGGAACACTTTTACACTGCTGGTGGGACTGTAAACTAGTTCAACCATTGTGGAACTCGGTGTGGCAATTCCTCAGGGATCTAGAACTAGAAATACCATTTGACCCAGTCATCCCATTACTGGGTATATACCCAAAGGACTATAAATCATGCTGCTATAAAGACACATGCACACGTATGTTTACTGCAGCACTATTCACAACAGCAAAGACTTGGAACCAACCCAAATGTCCAACAGTAATAGATTGGATTAAGAAAATGTGGCACATATACACCATGGAATACTATGCAGCCATAAAAAATGATGAGTTCATGTCCTTTGTAGGGACATGGATGAAGCTGGAAACCATCATTCTCAGCAAACTATTGCAAGAAGAAAAAACCAAACACCACATTTTCTCACTCATAGGTGGGAACTGAACAATGAGAACACAAGCTGTATTTCTAAGGTAGGAGAAATGTTACATAGTCTTTAATACTTTCTCCTTTACATCAAACTTTTCCTCATATATAAAATAAAGCAAAAATAGTACCTTTTGTTCGAAGGATTGTTGAGAAGACTAGAATTCATGTACCACACTTTTGCCTCATGCACAATAAAAACTTTGTACATGTTTAGGTGTTATTATTACTATAATTATTATGACATATCCAAGTCCCAAAAAGTTACCAGCAGTATACTCTTCAAAGGAAAAGAAAACACACCACTCAGATAAGTCTATATTCATTAATGAATATATCTACATACCAAACCTGCCCCCATTTCTTTCTACTGATTCCCATCTAATTGAAGAAAGATTTTAGTAGTATTCTGCTCTAGACTGACTCTTAAATCACTTCACTAATAAAGTCCTATGAAAATTCAACCACCACCCAAAAAAAGGGGATCAGCACTTAATCGCAATCCTGGATTGCAATATGAATGATCAGATGCTACCGCAGTCTGCGTCTTCATTTCTTCATCTGTCCAATGGCAATCACAGTTCCTATCGGATCTCATAGGGTTAACCATCTGTGAGAATTTAAAAATTATAATTTATGTAGAATTGTTTCCTAAGCTTGAAAATATTTCATAAATACAGACTAATAATACCATTGCTGTACAATACCAAATAATATATATTCTACATTTTAAGCAGATTGTCTTTGCTTCCTTCAGAACCAGGTCTTGACTCTTTAGCCCAACTTTATTTGGTTTGGATATATAAAACGACATCTTATAAGGTGTTCCCTTCAAGGGTACTTTATATTACTATGCATAAGAAATGCTTTCCATATTAACTGAAAAGGAGATGACATGAACTAATAAGTTCACCAAAAGCACAAATGACTAAGAGGAGAGAGAATGATCTCTGGCTTTGAGAATTCTCTTAGAAGTACTGCCTATAATCCCAGCTACTTGGGAGGCTGAGGCAGGAGAATTGCTTGAACCCAGGAGGCGGAGGTTGCAGTGAGCCAAGATCACACCATTGCACTCCAGCCTGGGCAACAAGAGCAAAACTCCGTCTCAATCAAAAAAAAAAAAAAAGTATCTAGGTATAGTAAGTAATTTAACTAAAAACAGTCTTAGAAACATGGATTCCAATTCCTACCCTAAATCCCACTAGGACACAACATTCTTATAATTATATGTACGTGCTTTCTTGCCAAGGTACTCAGCACTAAGAAGGCAAATTCCCAGAAAGAATGAAGAGTGTAAGAATGTATGTGCACTAACTTTAACTTCCTACTGTGTGTCAAACACTATCTTTACCTACTTTCTCATTTAACTCTCAAAACAAACTTGAAAGGTATTACATCTTTTTTACAGATGATTACGTTACATATTTCACAGAGATCGTATCAGAGAAAACAAAATGCTAAAACTAAAGGTCTGACTACAAAGGCAGTTCTTTCTATTTCACCACACTATCGATCCTATGAAGCAGAAGTCAAAATTTTAAAATGTCATCAGAGGGTTGTATCCCCATTGAAGTAGCTGGTTACATAAACCATCAAGGTTTCTTTTTGTTTGTTTGTTTTTTGAGATGGGGTCTTGCTCTGCTGTCTAGGCTGGAGTGCAGTGGCACAATCATGACTCACTGCAGCCTCAGCCTTCCCAGGCTCAAGCAATCTCCCACATCAGCCTCCGGAGCAGCTGGGACTACAGGTATGTGCAACTGCGCCCACCTAATTTTATTTTTTGTAGAGACAAGGTCTCACTATGTTGCCCAAACTGGTCTCAAACTCCTAGACTCAAGTGATCCTCCTACCTCAGCCTCCCAAAGTGCTGTGATTACAGGCATGAGCCACAACCACACCCACTACCCATCCTGACTTTTTTTTTTTTTTTTTTTTGAGACAGAGTCTTGCTCTGTCGCCCAGGCTGGAGTGCAGTGGCGCGATCTCGGCTCACTGCAAGCTCTGCCTCCTGGGTTCACACCATTCTCCTGCCTCAGCCTCCCGAGTAGCTGGGACTACAGGTGCCCGCCATCATGCCTGGCTAATTTTTTCTATTTTTAGTAGAGACAGGGTTTCGCCATGTTAGCCAGGATGGTCTCGATCTCCTGACCTCGTGATCCACCTGCCTCAGCCTCCCAAAGTGCTGGGATTACAGGCGTGAGCCACCCCGCCTAGCCCCACCCTGATTTTTAAGGAAACTTCCACACGAGTTCTTCCAGTCCCTTTTAAATGATGGACACTGTCAAGAAGTAAATTTCACCTAATAACTGGTTTATCCAGAAACAAAACTGACTCCCCATTCAAATGGCATTATATTAAACCAGAATAATCTCCTTACCTTGACACAATGGTTTTTGTAAATGTAAAAAAAAAAAAAAAAATCACACTGAGGTATTCTGATTCATCCAAGGACATTTTCTATATTAGCCTAGTAACATATAGAATAAAGTAATATAAAAGAAAACTTAGGGGTAGACAGGTATATATTCAGCCACATGCTTCTCAATAAGAAAAACGATTTATCTACTGTAAGAAAAAGTAATCTTATAGTAAAAAACAGCAGCAGAATATTCTTATAATAGATGTTAAATATTTAGTGTCTTTGTTAGTTCTATATACAGTTATACCTAATCAAGTTAAGTGTAGAGATTTAGCCTCATAAATATTTCTATAACAGAATATAACCTATATTTCTTAACACACAAGGCAAATGTAAATAAAACAAAGATTTGCTGGTCTAAATACCCAATTCTTTAAAAGTAAACCAAAATTTTCCCATATAAATTTTCCTTTGGAGAACACAGGAATAAATCCCATTTGATGAAGGAAATTATCAAAAGAATACACATTGATCTAACATGTCTGGCTCAGTTTGCCTATTATAAACAATTCTGGTCTCCGTACATGAAAAACTAATAATTTTCAGCCACTTGTTTTATTACATCTAAGTTTCAATTATCCACAACTAAAAAAGATAGAATAATGACATTTTACAATGTCCCAAACACATGAATCAATCATACAGCAGGTGGAAAAAATGCTAGAAAGATGACATTTGTGTCAGCTTTACCTCTCTCTCACAGGAGTCTCAACAGTGTAAACCTTAATTCATATATCTTGACTGCCCAGAGCCTTCCTGAGAAAAGAATCATATTGTCTTTTTTAAAAATCTCAATTGTCAATAACTGAAGGAAAGCAAGCATAGCTTTCCAAAACAACTGAGTCCAGATATTTTTCCCATTGTTGCTGTCAATTACTTTTCTAATTTCTAATTTTAATTCTAATAAAAACTTCAGCATAACTAAGAAAGACAAACTAAAACTACTCAGGAATTTTCATGCAAAACTTCCAATTATGTGTCCTAAACTCTTTTACTCCAACATGAGTTCACAAACTCTGACAGATGTTTTATAACTCTGTTTAAATATTTAGTCAGTAAAAGGATAAAATTTTTAAAAAACAGAATGATTTCATTCTTTTCAAAAACCAGGGTGGTCTATGGGCAATTTTGGTACTAGCGGTGTTGCCGGGGGAACAAAATGAAAACAGGTGTCATCAAATTCAAATTAAAGATTTACTTCTATTTTAAACCACCTTAAACAATGTTTCCATAAACTTTCTAACTGATACTACTATAAATTTGACAATATTTTATAACAAGAAAAGGATTATAAATTGTCTGTAGACCATCAAATTTTAACTGTAACAAATTTTGACTGATTGGCAACACTTCCTTTTAAAAAACTTTTTTCATTAAATATGCAGCATCATTTTAAAAATTGAATGTATAAAAGGCAAGTCAAAATAAGAAAGGAGAGCAAGTATAGACTCTATAGTCTTTTCTGAATGACTTTACTTTGTTTTGAGCCTATGCTGTTTTAAAAATAAAAAATGAAGTACAAAACAAATGTAAATTCACAACATATAAGGAAAAAGTGATACAATTAGTAACGTGACAATTGTAACTTTTCCTCATAAACTTAATTGAACTATAATCTTCAATGTTAAAAAAATCCATTAATTTTTGTGTCTTATTTTGGTAATGAAAAGAGTATAAATACTTGGTTTCTACCATTAAATAGCACTTATTTTTACTCTTAAAAGAGATGATGAAGCAAGTGACTCCATATAAAAGTTAATCAACGCTTAAAAATACATTAGAGTATTAGACACTTTCTCAGTTGTTTAATACAGTTTCAGTGACAAAATACACTTAATTTTGTTAAAAGCTTTAATTAAGAAATGAACACATAAGAAATTTTTAAATAGGTAATATTGCAGATTGGTTGATGTTCTTCTTAATAAAACTGTTTAAGATTCTTTCAGAATGGATTAAATACTTACCCAGTGAGGATTCTAGATACAGGTAAGATGAGGTGTACATTCTTCAGTATTATTAATTTAAACAGAATTAATTTCTCTTTGTATCAGTTTTGACACATGAAAACTTCTTAAAATTTAGGGGCATTTAATATTGCACTGAGGAGAGTCCTTTTATCTTGACTGTGAATAATCAAATTCCACTGTCATTTCAAATCTTTCAGAGAGTTCAAAGTTTTATTTTTAGCAGTGCTTTAGGGAGGCACAAGTTGGTTCACTAGTGTGGAATCATAACTTACAGTCAGCTCCACTAGTTGGATTCTTTCCAATATTTATTAGTTTCATCAACTAGTTTTCAAAAAAGCTTAAAGTTTCAGTATTAATAGATAAATGTCTTTGAAACTAATATTTCTAGCTTAAAGTTTCCCCCATTAAATTGTATTTATAAAAATAATACAAAATCTTTTTTCAGATTAGTACATGTATTTTAATAGTAAAAGAAAAATACACAGCGTCATATAATGTTGAACAATATAAAACTTCCTTTACAGTTACAGTTTAAAATAATCTCACTTGCGTATAATTATAAAATTACTATACTCATCTATTGCTTACTTTGAAAGTGATTAATCAAAGTCAGAGAAAGCCAACCATCAACTGAAGTGTGTTTCAAATTTCCTTCTCAGAGGCACATCAAAAAAAGATGACTCAATTTTACTTTAATTAAAACCTTGTTTAAGAATATGAAATAAATGTTTTCTATATAATTCCAATTATATTTCAATTGTGTTCAGCTTTCAAACTGCCTCTGCTACTTGATTACACGTGCTAAATTAATCTTGTCTTTTTTTTTTTTTTTTGGAGATGGAGTCTTGCTCTCGCTCTGTTGCCCAGGTTGGAGTGCAATGGTGTGATCTCAGCTCACTGCAGCCTCCGTCTCCTGGCTCCAAGCAATTCTCCTGCCTCAGCCTCCTGAGTAGCTGGGATTACAGGCACGCACCACCATACCCGGCTAATTTTTGTATTCTTAGTAGAGATGTGGTTTCATCATATTGATCAGGCTGGTCTCGAACTCCTGACATCATGATCCACCCACCTCGGCCTCCCAAAGTGCTGGGATTACAGGCGTGAGCCACTGCGCCCGACCCGTTAATCTTGTCTTTTAAATCATATAAACAATTCTAAAAAAAGACTTGGATTTTTTATTGTTCCAGTGGGTATTGTTCTAGAAGCAAGACTCCTCTAATTGATCATAACACCAAGCCTACCCCTTAGCTGACAGTTCAGATGTGTGTTTTTGGTTGGTTCAAATACAGGAAGACACCCTTTGTATACATTTGACTAATTAGTCAAAGAATAAGAAGGCAGGGGAAAGAAATTTATCTAAAATATTTTTTGACTAATACATAGCAGTCTTCCAAAAATTCAAAGTGGAATTTTTAGAGAAACTACATGTTCTAACATGTTCTCTTAGGGTGCTTCATACGGATCGTCAAGGAAGTATCCCCAAAAAAATCAACAAACACCCGGAATACAGAGTCTTCAACAGAATCAAGCAACATGTTACACAACTGAGGGTAACAAAGTATCAGTCCCTACAACACTTGTGTCAAACAAATCTGTTTCTCCTTTCACCTTACTTACCTCCTTTCTCCTACCCAGTTCTATTTATGGCCTAGCCCCTTCGAAGATACCCAAACACAGGAAAGATTAAAGATCCCTTTCACACGATAGAAGAAATAACTCACTGATAAAATGAAGAGATGTTCAGAAGGCTGTAGCTGCTAGCATTCTTCCACCATAAGCTTCTCCACCTATATCTGTAGTAGATAACTGTATTTTTACATAACTTTTCAACCCTCTTGAAGGGTTTCAGGTTAACAAATATTTGAAAATTAGTACTCACAACACTGTATATAAAAATGAATACAGGCCAGGCACAGTAGCTCATGCCTGTAAATCCCAGCACTTTGGGAGACCAAGGCAAGTGGATTGCTTGAGTCCAGGAGTTCGAGACCAGCCTGGGCAACATGGTGAAACCCCATCTCTACAAAAAATACGAATATTAGCTAGGCGTGGTGGTGTATGCCTATAGTACCAGCTACTCCAGAGGCTGAGGCGAGCAGGTGCCCAGGCTCAAGGGGTTGCAGTAAACCGTGATCGCACCACTGGTCTCCAGCCTGGGTTACAAAGTGGGGCCTCATCTCAAAAAAAAAAAAATGAAGAAGTACGGACTCAGGAAAGAAGTACTGACACATGATAAGCAACAATCTAGATGCAAATAAAAATCATTAGATTTCATATAACATCTTTAGGCTCAAATGGAAGCTCACTAAATATTAAGCCAATCAACACTGATAGAGGCAGGAAGCAGACAAATCCTAGTCAGACAGGGTGAAACCCCACCTTCAAGTCAAAAACAGCCTGAAACCCATGACCCAGAGAGAGAACTTCTATTTCTGTTTGCCTGCTTTTTCCCAACTGGTTCTTTCTGAATAATGCTTTTTAACCAATCAAATGTTGCCTTTTCCAATACTACCTATGGCCCATGGGCCCCCCCGATCCTGTGCCTATAAAAACCCCAGATCCAGCCACACTAAGAGAGATGACCCAACTTTGGGTGAGAGACTACCTTCCTGTCCCCTCTCTAGACTGAGAGCTGCTTCATCACTCGATAAAATTCTCCATCCTCATCACCCTTCAATTGTCAGCATGACCTCATTCTTCTTGGACATGGGACAAGAACTTGGGACCCACTGAATGTGGGCGCTGAGTGTGCAGTTGTGGCAGCTGTGGGATCCACACTGGAGTGCAAGCCAGATGCGGCCAGGCAGGCTGAGTAAATGGAGCACCTGCTCCTGCAAGCCCAGCAAAGGGGCCAAGAAAAATCCTGCATCAACACTATTTAGATGTTAAAGGAAAAGTCAATATAAATAACATGTATAACACACTAAAAATATATTAATGATAGGGCAAAATGAAATTAGAGAATGTAAAATAAAGCTCTCTGGGATAAGAACCTTCTCTTATAACATTCTGTCAATGGCTGAACTTCCAGAAACATTACCTATGATATTAAGGACAGCCTTTGTAAATAGAAGGACTAACTCCTTACATGGAGACTTAGCACCCATAACTATTGTCTGAATCCATCTGAGGGGGGAAAAACCCATTTCCATGGTAAGGAACAAAGCAGAGACAAAGTTCATTACAGCTACATACAAATGCAAATGCCATAAATTACATAAAAGCTCATAGAACAAAGAAATTAGCAACTTGGTTATTTGTATACATACAAAGACAGCAAGAAATAAAATATTTTATATTATATGAAAACAAAATGCTTAAGAACTCACTGACACAGTTCTTTGAGAAATATGCTGAGGTTTTTGTATATAAATTTTTTAGTTGGGGTGTTTTTTTTGGGGGGGGACAGGGTCTCTTGCTCTGTCACCCAGGCTAGAGTGCAGTGGTGCAATCATGGCTCACTACAGCCTCGACCTCCTGAGCTCAAAAGATCTTCCCACCTCAGCTTCCAGAGTAGCTGGGACCATAGGCACATACCACCACACTTGGCTACTTTTTAAAAAATCTTTTGTAGATAACAGTGATATGGTTTGGTTCTGTATCCCCACCAAAATCTTACCTTGAATTGTAATAATCCTCAGGTATCAAGGGTGGGACCAGGTGGAGATAACTGAATCACAGGGGCAGTTTTCCCCTGCTGTTCTCATGATAGTAAGTGAGTTCTCATGAGATGTGATGGTTTCATAAAGGGCTTCCCCCTTTGCTCGCCACTCATTCTCTCTCCTGCCGCCCTGTGAAGAGGTGCCTTCCACCATGATTATAAGTTTCCTCAGGCCTTCTCAGCCATGTGGAACTGTGCATCAATTAAACCTCTTTTCTTTACAAATTACTCAGTCTCAGGTATTTCTTCATAGCACCATGAGAACGAACTAACACAGACAGGGTCTCTCAAACTTGCCCAGGCTGGTCTTGAACTCCTGGGCTCAAGTGATCCCCCAACCTCAGCCTCCCAAATATGTAGACCCAGCACTTTGGAAGGTTGAGGCATGGTGGGCGGTGGGTGGAGGGGATGCTGGGGGGGTTAGGGGGTGTGGTTGGCGGGGGTGTTGTGCCAAGGGGCTTGAGGTCTCAAAGAGCTATGATCCCACCACTGCACCCCAGCCTGGGCGACAGAGAGAAACCTTGTATGGGAAAGAAAGGATTTTTGTTTTGTTTTGTTTTACAGCTTTGGGAAAGATCTTTTCTATAGAATCATATATCTGATATTACAATAAAATTATGACTCAAAAATTTGTTTTACATAAAATCTCTCATCTACATGTCTTCACGCTAATTACTTAAACAACATCACCATCTCTTCCACAGGCACTAGCACATTTAGAAAAGAAAGAGGTTTGGGTTTTGTTTTGTTTTTTTTTCCTGTACTCAAAGTTCAGCTAAGTAAAGAAACAATTATTTCCCAAAGGTTTCAAAGTAATTGCCTCAGTAAATAAAAAGAATGCTTTCCTATTAGCAAAGCCATATAATTTAAGAGTAAAGGGTTATTTAAGATGATTTAACTTTTCTCAAAGAAAAAAGTGAAAAGTGAGGTGGCAATACAGTTAATGACCAGAATTCTGGAAAACTGCCAAATTCAGGCACATTCTAACCATCAAGTTATTACTATTTAGTGGAGGTGGGAGGCAGTCACTAAGAACTTTTTATTCAGGTTTAAATTTTACATACAGAGAAGCCATATAATTATTGCGAAATACTTCGAGGGATTCAAGAAGAAGCTATGACACTTTGCTGTGTTTCTTTAAAAAAAAATGCACATTTACTGACTTTGAGTGGTATTTAGTTCCAAAAATATCAAAAATATCAGAAAGATAATGTCTATATTTAACATTTGGTATTACATATTTTGGTTATGGCTTCTAAACTTTCTCATAGCCCAGGCACTCAGCTATTCAACCTAAATTTTTCCAGTTGCCTCAATGTTATATAATTCCCTTTTCAATTTTGTTCGGTCATACTTAGGATCTACTTTATACAAGGATGAATAAAACACTATTTTACATCTAGGTCATAAGACCAGGATATAAAGTCCAGTATCTGGGTTCTAATCCTGGTTCTACCAATTATTAGTTCTTTATTCTCTCTATACCTTACTTTTATCATCTGTAAGCTGTAGATATAGTACTAACAGCCACAAAATAGGGTTTGATGTGAGAATCAAATAAGTTAGTATACAAAAAATACTCAGAACACAACCATATAAAGGAGTAAAATGCATGCTACAACATAAATGAACCTCGAAAACATTAAGCTAAGTGAAAGAAGCCAGACACAAGGGTCACATATTGCATGATTCCATTTAGATAAAATATATAAATCCATAAAGACAGAATGCAAACTGGTGGTTGCCAGGATCGGAGGGGTGGGGAGGGGTGGGTGGGATGGTGGAGAATGGGGATAAAATGCTTAAGAAGTACTGGGCTGTATTTTGGAGTGAAAGAAATGTTTTAGAACTAGATAAGAGTTCTGAATGCCACTGAACTGTTCACTTTAGAATGGTTAATTATATGTTATATGAAATTCATCTCAATAATTTCAAATTTTAAAAAAAGAAATAAAAAAAAATTTATTAACACCATCCAAAAAAATACTTAGAACAATAGCAGTGATACAAAATGAGTTCAGTAAATTTACACTATAATAATTATCAATGCCACATAAACTGGTAAATATGTAGAATACTATGTTACATTCCAAAGATTAAAATAAATATACATAGGTTTGGAGTTTATGTTTTCTTTTAACTATTCATTTTAACAATTTATTTCTTCTAAATTCAGCATGAAATTATGTAATTCATCTACAAGGAACTCTCATTTCCTCCAAAAGAGACACTCAGAGAGAAAATACATATGAAAAATGGCAACTAAAAATTTATTTTGTACATTTACTGCTACATGTCATCCAAGTTATGTTATTTTAACATACAGTGCTTATGTGTTAAACTATCTGGGAAATAAAGAGATGATATGCATGAAGAAAATATACACAAAAGGACAACCAAAGAATTATTTTGTAAATTTAACCCCACAAATTATAAATATTATATTGTTACATTCAGTTGTTTAAACAATATATAAAATACCACTAAAAGACTCATGCACATATTTATAAACTCAATGAAATGTTCAATTTGTGATGAATCAGAAAAAAATGAGAAAACATCTTCATATGGGATACAAAAATGGAATTTAGAACTGGATCAACCTGGAGAAAGCAAATTTTAAAAAGACAAAATCATAGGGCTAGATTTGTGGATATGAGAAATCAATGAATTCGTTTTTGAGGCAAAAAAAGGTCAAAGTAAGAAAGCATCCTATATATCAAACTTAACACATTTATACTATAGTTTAAAGAATATGTCAACAAATGAAGAGATCACAGTTCCCAAATAATTATAGCAGCCAAAAGGTCAAGTCTAGAAACCCTTCACTTCAAATACAAAGCTACTAGAAGAGACTATGAGGCACTTTCTACTAATATCTCAGAAGAAAACTCATGAAATATTCAAAAGCAAGAGAATAATTCATATTTTCCATTTCTTTGCCTCACATATTTGTTTTATTATTAGAAGAAGGCTGTTTTTTTGTTTTCTTTGTCATGCCTAATGTTATCTTATAAATTTCTATTAAATGTGTTACCAAAAGTTCCTGTCGGGAATGGTAACTACATTTCACATACACATTTATAAACAGCAAAAGAGAAAACTGTCATTAATTTTAATATGAAATTAAATTATTAGAATAAACTTTCAAACATACGTTGACAGCAGTCAAAGAATTGTGGCATGATGCATGTAGCCTTCACTGTTTCAAAAGCACAGAGTTTAGGTCAAGCTCCTTAAAACAGCCAAATGTTTTAACAAGCAAAGAAAAATATACATAAAGTGCTTCACGAATAAAAGTAGTTCAAATGAACAAGGCTTGTGGAAAATAAAGCATTGTACAGATTTTATATCAAACATGCCAAGACTGTTAATAACACTACACTACACTATATATGAGAAAGAACTCTCCAACTACAAGAATTGTTATATTAAAAATATACATGTTATCTTTTTCTGTTAAGATCTTTAAACAAGTAAGTCAGCTAGCTTCCTGAAATGATGTAAATGTGATTCAACCTAAAGATGTGATTTTCTTGCATGTCATGAGTTCCATAAATCTTTGAATACAAATATTATGCCTTTATATGCCATCTTATCTGTATGTCTATAAAAAAAAATGGCTGAGCTATGGAAAAACAGTATGGTGGTTCCTCAAAAAAGTAAGCATGAAATTATCATATGATCCAGCAATTCCACTTCCGGGTATATACCTAAAAGAATTAAAAGCAGGGACTTGGGCCGGGCATGGTGGCTCACACCTGTAATCCCAGCACTTTGGGAGGCCGAGGTGGGCGGATCACGAGGTCAGGAGATCAACACCATCCTGGTCAACACGGTGAAACCCCCTCTCTACTAAAAATAACAAAAAATTAGCCAGGCGTGGTGGCAGGCAGCCTGTAGTCCCAGCTACTCGGGAGGCTGAGGCAGGAGAATGGCGTGAACCCGGGAGGCAGAGCTTGCAGTGAGCAGAGACTGCGCCACTGCATTCCAGCTTGGGTGACAGAGCGAGACTGTGTCTTAAAAAAGAAAAAAAAAAGCAGGGACTCAAACAGAATATTTGTGTGTTCACATTCATAGCACGATTCACAGGAGCCAAAAGGTGGAAACAATCGAAGTTTCCATCAATAGATGCACAGATAAACAAAATGATGTGTATGCATAAATGAAATATTATTCAGCCATAAAAAGGATATGAAATTCTGATAGTTACTACAAGATGAACCTTGAATACACTGTGCTATATGAAAGCAGCCAGACACAAAAGGACAAATATTTCTTGATTCCACTTATATGAGGTACCCAGAATAGTCAGATTTATAGAAATAGAAAATTCAATAGTTTTAACTTGAAGCTAGAGGAGAAAGTAGTAGGAAGTAACTGTTTAACAGGCATGGAGTTTCAGTTTGGGATGATGAAAAGTTCTAGAGATGAATAGTGGTGATGTTGCAGAGTAATAGGAAAGTATTTAATGCCACTTAAAAACAGTTAAATGGGGCGGGGCGCAGTGGCTCACGCCTGTAGTCCCAGCATTTTGGGAGGGCGAGGCAGGCAGATCATCCGAGGTCAGGAGTTGGAGACCATCCAGCCTGATCAACATGGTGAAACCCGGTCTCTACTACATATACAAAAACTAGCCAGGAGTGGTGGCACATGACTGTAATCCCAGCTACCTGGGAGGCTGAGGCAGGAGAATCGCTTGAACCTGAGAGGCAGAGGTTGCAGTGAGCTAAGATCATGCCATTGCACTCCAGCCTGGGGAACAAGAGTGAAACTCTGTCTTTTAAAAAAAAAAAAAAAAAAAAAGTTAAACAGTAAATTTTGTTAAGTGTATTTTGCCACAATAAAAAAGTAAAAAAAAATAAGTTCTGTGTATGGATGGTAGTGATGGCTGTATAACAGTGTAAATGTGTATATAACATCTCTGAATTGTACACTTAAAAATGTTAAAATGGTGAATTTATGCTTATTTCCACAATATTTTTAAAAGTTGGTTAAGGTCTTTCAGTAATTAGCTTCACTCTAAATTATTTTTAAGGCAGATCAGAATATAGTTGCTCAGAGGCTTCTAAATACTTTGTAAGCAACTGAACCACCACTATAGCTAACCAGCACCCCTAAACCAATTATTGCCTAGCAAAGTATTACTGCCTTTCAACCCACTGGCCCTGCCTAACTCTGGCAACCATATAAAATGCTTGATACTGCTTCTGCATTAATAAGCAGTGAGCTCTTCAAATGTAACACTTGATGTCCAGGGCAGGAGCAGGTTATAGACAGAGTATGCTTAAATCTATTTTCCCCATGGTTGATGACTAGACTTAAATCCTCAGTCACATTCCCTGCTACCTGACTGGGGCCTTGTTTCATTATCTGTCACCCTTGGCCCTACTCCTTACATCTTTAATCCTCTCCTCTGGGTCCTACATCTCATTCTAAAATCAGACTAAGTCTCCTCATGCTATTAAAATTTTCCCTGGACTCTCAAACCTTCAAATTTCACCGCAGCCCCCCGCCACCCAACTTACTCCTCTTCTTGGCTACCAAACTTCATTTCTGGATCCCCCAGGAATTGACTTCAGCCCGCTACTTGACTAAATTACACTCCTGAAAGTTAACCATGACCTCCAATCTGATAACCTATTATTCATACTACCCAAACTAAAGGCAAAAAAGAAGAAAGAAGAAGAAAGACAAAGGAAGAAGAGGAAGGAAGAAGGAAGAAAAGGAAGAAGGAAGGAGAAGGAAAAGGAGACAGGGATGGAGATGGAGACAGAGAAGAGGACAAACATTTGTAAAAGGTCATCAATCACAACCTCCTTAAAACTATTTTCTCCCTTGGCTGAAACTCTCCTAATTCTTCTCTTACTCTCTGGTCTCTTTTATCTCCTTCCACCAAATCTCCAAATATGGGTACTTGTCAGTCTGCCTTCACCCTTTTTCTTCCCTCTCCTAGGAATTTTTCAGAACTTTTCTTCTTGAAACTTTGCAAAACATTTGAAAATGTTTTTTACATTTTATATGAATACCATCAGCACAAGAGGTTGCAGAAGGAGTCAGGTAGTTGGAGAACAATTCTGCCTACCTCAGTAACTAAGAAGCTGGCAACAGAGGTATACTTCCCTACTGCACATGTATGTATCAGTGTCCAAGGTTAAGAAAACCACATTTGTATTTTTTGGCAGGTACAATACATTTTAAATGAAAAAAACATTTAGAATGTTTTCTTTTCAAAATGATTGTACTGCTAGAAGGAAGTATCTAACAATCTGGTCATTATTAATTGCATGTTTTCTGATATGGTTAATTATTTAGGCTTGATGTAATCACTCAGCTGGTTAAGACTGCTTACTGATACAAAGTTAAAGATAGGATGTACAAATGCAATTAAATATCAGTTTCTTAAGGTTAAAAAAATAATAATTTCCTCCAATAGAGAGTTCTTAACATTCTATGTGGAAATAAAATTTGTAGAAAAGGAACAGAAAAATGAAATCCATAGAGAATTGATATGCTACACCTTAAATTAAAACTTATCATCAGAATACTTAAATTCTTAAAAAGTATAATTTATGATATTTAATAATTTATGAGTATGAAAAATTAAAACCATGGATTTTTTTTAAACTTTAGGATTAATGACTAGTAATGGCTTCTTTGCATAAGTTGCTTCCTTTTGCCTTAAACAAAGAAACCATACATTTTAAAGTTTTATCATAAAAACAGAATGTATATGAAATTATTTCACTTTGGCAATTTTTAAAATATTTTAAGGCTCAAAAACTTCAGGATATGGGAAAGTGATCAAGATGTAGTGATAAAGGAAAAAAAGAAAGTTATAAAACAATGTAATCTCATGATTCCAATTTTGGTTAAAAACCAGTATGTACTAATGGGCACAGTAGATACACAAAGTACACAGAAGCCCATATATCAAAATGTTAACGGTAAATTTTGAGGTAGTACAAGTATTTTTATTTTCTTCCTTATACTTTGTTTTCTTCCTTTACACCTTTATTCCTTTCTATAGCAAACATGCATCACATTTATAGTTGAGTTTTGTGGAAGAATAAACTCTATATTTCATTCCATTTCTGCCTTCCTGCTTATATTTTGATAGACTAGAAAAGGACCATCTTCCAAAGCTGTGCAGAGTAACTTTTTAGCATTGTCAGTGTTCTCATGTACCTAATTCATCAGCAAATCCTGTTAATCCACTTACAAAATATAACAGAATTCAACTACTCACTATTTTCACTGCTTCTTCAAGAGGAGTCACCGTCATCTCTCGGTTTATGCGAAAGTCTCCTAACCAGTCTACGTAATTCCACCCTTACCACTTTTCTGGCTCTCATGTCACTCCTCTACTTAGAAATCCTGTGACTTCTCATCTCATTCAGAATAAAAGTCTTAAGCACTGATTGTGACCTTCTAGGCCCTATGATCTGGACCAGGAATCACCATGCACACTCCCACTTCAGCACCACAGAACTTGCAGTAAGTTGGCGCTGCCTAGATATTCTACATCCAGATACCCTCATTTTCTTCAGCTTTTTATTCCAGTATCATCTTCTCAGTGAGGCCTTCATTGGCAATCCAACACAACACATCAACCACTCCACCCTACCCTTGAAATTTCCTATCTCGTTTCCCTGTTTTATTTTTTCTACTCTAGCACTTATGACTATCTAAGACACATGATGTATTTATTTATTTTTGATATCATCTCCCTCCCTCAGTAGAATGTAAACTCAATAAAGAGAAATTTTTACCTTTGTTTTTCCTGCTGCTGCATCCCTAGTACCTAGAACAGTCCCAAGCACATGGTAGGTACTCAACATATATCTACTGAATAAATGGATAAATGCATTCCAGTGAATCCACAAGCTTAAACCCACAGCTTCTCAGTTACAGTAATAGTTGGCTCAATGAATGTCATGAAATGATAGCAACACATTTATTCATATTCTGAGAATCAATGACTTTCTAAGTGACTTTGCATAGGGTGAGAGAGCTGAAGAACAGCTATAGTAAACAATAATGTAGACATATTTTCTCAAGCCTAAAAGGGAGCATCTAGGATCTTAGCTTCAAAATTTATGAATAAAATTATGACTTGATTTGGTACAACAAAGGTAAGGTACCCTGAGATCATATTGCTGTTATTGTTGGTACTAAAAAGTAAGCAAAACTGTCTAAAATCATATTGTTACTCTTCTAACTTTTCCATTAGAATATTCCATTCCAGTCTGTGAAACTGGATATATAACTTTCCTTATGCAAACAAAAAACTAGCCGAATATCATACTACTATGCACCTGAGTATCTGTTATCTGAAAGATCTTTGGATCTTTTATAAACATCAATCAATGCTGTGCAGACAGAGCTAAGGGGGAAAGGCAATTAGATACTGTGAAAAAATGGAGGCAATCAGAAGAAATACAGTCCATGGTGGCAGTGACAGAGCTAAGCAGGAGGTATGGATAATCTGGGTAAGTGCCATGGAAAAATAAATATCATGATTGAACTTGAGGCAAATGGAAACAGTTCAAATTGGCTTCATACACTACTCTGTGGAACATATGATGTCCATATGTCCATTACCAACAAACTGAAATATGGAAAATAACAAAAGCTGATGCTATGATGGCTATAAGAACACACCCAATGCCAGTCTTTACCATACCGCAGCAGCATAACTTACTACAGCTGCCAGGTAAGTTGGCTAAGAAGTCAGGAGCAATAAGAAAAAAAGGAGAAAGAACTAACTACAAACTGTTCTCTTTCCCTACAGAAGACAAAGTTGGGATCTATACTAGAAAGTAGAATGTAGCAACAATAAAGGCTGAAAAGTAAAGCACAATTTTTTCTCTGTAGACAGTTTCTAAAAGTATAAACTACTTTGGAATTAAAGAAGGCAACATTTTACCCAAAACTACAAACGATTGAAGATCCAGAGAACTAAATAAAATAACAGAGGAATAAGATGGAATAACTTCCAAATAAAAAATTATAAATATGACCTTTCAAGTTTTGAAATACATAATAAAGTATAAAAAGAAACTGACCAAAAGATGTGGTGGGAATCCATTACGTTTTACATCAGTTTTAATAAGTCTACCAAATTTTCCTTCTATAGTTTCTAACCCCACCTTTCTTTTTTTGTTGTTGTTGTTGTTGTTGTTGTTGTCATTTTGAGACGGAGTCTCACTCTGTCACCCAGGCTGGAGTGCAGTGGCATGATCTCGGCTCACTGCAACCTCCGCCTTCTGGGTTCAAGCGACTCTCCTGCCTCAGCCTCTCAAGTAGCTGGGACTACAGGCACGTGCCACCACACACAGCTAATTTTTGTATTTTTAGTGGAGACAGGGTTTCACCATGTTGGTCAGGCTGGTCTCGAACTCCTGACCTTGTGATCCAACCACCTCGACCTCCCAAAGTGCTGGGATTACAGGCATGAGCCACTGCACCCGGCCTCTAACCTTACTATACTCTCTAACCCCCAAAGTGATTCATCTTCAAGATACAATACGAGTTGACATAAAAGAAGTAGAGCTTAACTTAGGCAAGTGTCATGAAGGACCAATTTACACAGCAAAGCCAAAACTGTAAAAAAAAATATATATATATAAATTTTTTATAATGTTTAAGTCTTAAAGCCTATCTGGTGGTCCTGACCTTTTCAACCAATCAAAACCAGGCCAATCAGATGAACTGTATAAAAATAATATGTACAACTACTGCATATCCATAATAATTAAAATGAATGTTTAAGAAAATAATCTCAGCACTTATTCAGAAATACACTAGTGTCACTCAAACTATACAGTAATGAAATTCAGCAGCTAAAAATATATAACTATTTTACAGTAAATATCAATGTCATTCCTGTTTCAACCTGACTTCCCATTCTACCCCTAAACTCCCAAACTTGAAACCAACTACAATTTCTTGAGTAGCTGGAGTGTGGTTTAGGAAAGGAAGCTATGCTTGTTTGTATGGAATCTGCCATTTCCTCCCTGCCAAAACACTTGTTTAAAAAGTCATGTAATATTTCTATTAAATTGTAAATGCAGTCGACAAGGAAATGGCCTACTAGCAGTGTATTACCTTTGTGGCAGTGCCAACGGGCCTACAGCAAAATAGTGCACATGATAATTTCAACATGCATTCCCAAGTAACAAAATTGTGCTTTACATAAATACCACAGAACCTGAGCAAGATCCAGAAAAAGCAATGAAAATCTGCCCAAGCTTTCATGCTTGCCTATATCAATTGTATGTCATAAGTAAAGCAAAATAGAAAAGCATCTACATATGTTCAAGAAGCTTGTGAAGTTAGATCATATAACCCTGGGAAAACTATTGCAACTTAAATCTGTGTATTTCTTGTTAACCACTGTAACAACTCACTAATAAAAATGAAGAAAAACCATGGATATCAAATGAACCAAAATGTACTAACTACATACAAGTCCTTAAAGATCATGATGCAACTTATTAACAGGAACATATGTTCAGTGTAAGCCACAATTGTTATGTTAAATTACTTCTTTCTTTGATATCATTCATTTGATTACAGAATGTAAGAGATTCACGAGCATTCCAATTAAAATGGCGACCTTCAGTTTATAAGTCACTTACTGAAATGCTTACAAAGTCACTGCTGATCATTTATTTCTTACCTTGCATTGCATAGCACAACTACATTTAATTATGCGAATTAAATGATCCCAGATGTAATAAAGATGGTTCTATTCATGTAAAAGTTATACTTAAAACCAAGTTAACATAATTAAATAATTAATCTGTAATTAATATAGTCTTCCAGGACAGCTGAATTCTATTCTACAGCAATTTAACTAAAATGCATGTTTATTTTATAAGTCAGGTATGCCTTGTCTTTCTTTTTAAAAATGTCAATCCACGCATAATTTCAAAATTTAAACCTGATAGAGACACCATTTCCTCCAAAAACGTAAATTTTTAAGTGTTATACACATGAAATTAGAGTAAATACCTGCCCTCAGTATACCTCCTTCCACCTTCCTACCCTATGCACGCCTAGCTATTTATGTCTCCTAAAATAAATGCTAGCTTAAATCTCTGGCACAAATAGTTACTATTACTGGCTTAGAATAAAATAAAACTTACTATGACCAACAGAGTAAGTCCACACAATTGCTTTTAAGATATAAATCTTCAATAAGGCTTAACAGTTGTCTGTTAAAACAGTTTTCATCCCCAATTAGCAAACCAAAGCTACTATATCCTGAGGCCAAAATTAAGGGTGCCCACTACTGATTTTTCTGATCTCTAATAACGAACAGGAACTAAAGTGCCAAAAAAGAAATAAATAATATAAATTATATCAATTTAAAATTTAAATGTTAAATAAATAAATTGTGCTAAGTAAAAGTTTGAAAGGCAAGCTGTGAGGGATGACAGCTCTTTCAAGTTGGATTTGATTAGCATTTAATTACTTTCATTTTTTAATTTATTTCACTGATTCTTATTCTAAGTTGCAAGTACAACACTTACTATTTTAAGAAAGAAAAATCTGAGCTTACCAGATTTCAGTATTAACACCACAGAAGTATCTTTGAGAAAGGAAAGGAAATAAGCACATATTCAACAAAAATATTTATTGGATATTATGTTAGAATCTGCTAGATTCATGTAGACACACAAAGATGAAACATACTTGAATTTGAAACTTAGATCTAGTAGGGAAATAAGACAACTATATCAAAATAACTATGATAATACACAGTAAGTTTAAAAGTGCCATAAGAAAATTATAGATAAGGTGATATGAGAATTCAAAGAAAGAAAAGATTTTTTAAATCAGTGGGATGAGGAACTTCTAACAATAATTAGACTTATCTAAAACTAAGCTTTCCAGAAGTAGAAAGATTACAGGAGGAAGACATCATAATCTATGTCTGGTTCCAGACTGAAATGCAGATATGCTATGATAAAGAAAATAGTAAACAAAACACTATCCTAAATACACAGTGTAACAAGATACCCTCTTGAGGGTCACTGATATTAAGAACCACAGTTCTCAGTTATTTTGGATCAAGGAATACTTGTTTCAAGGAGTCATTATTTTCATTTGATGGAAAACTATGAACTATCTGACCAGAAAAATACATACCTGCACAAATATCAATATTTAAGTGCAATTTCATGAGATGTGCTGACTGATTCACCCTCTTGTGAATCATGGTTTCCATTACTGGGCTAGTATGCAGTATAGGTGAAAATGAAGAAGTAAAAAATAACTGTTTTTCACCATTAGAAACGATAAAATGCATCGCAGTCCTAATAGGCTCATTATTTTCATATTGCTTCCAGTAGAGGCTGCAGAAGACATCTCAGCAGCCATAAGCAAGAACTTAAAAGTTTTCAGCAATCTCCCCTGGCTAGCAATAAACTGTCAATAAGCAGGTTCAGGCATAGAAACAGTAATTCCTTTGGGTACTGTGTAACGTCTCAGTACCTCCCATCCTACTGAATGTCCTACAACAAAATCAGGTGATGAAAAACAACTGCTCGATCCTTCCACAGCCCAAAGTTCCTTAAGTAACAATAGTAAACATTAAACGGGCATCCTCTGTAAGAACCTGAACTAATTTATAGTCTCAATATGTTACTTCAAAAGCAACTTCATAAAGCTAGCTCATATTTCTACAGTACTTAGTATTTTACATGTATTGTTCATATACACTATCCCTTTTGATCTTCAAAAAGACCTCTGTGAAGTAGATGGATGAGGGTCCATTATAACTAATTCAGAGATAACAAAATTGATTCAAGCCTCACAAGTCTCAAACATCAGGTCACACCATTATTACGTAGCAACAATAGAAGCATTCGGACTTCGTTAGAATTTGGATTTCCAACACCTGGTTCAGTAATTATTGCTCTATAGATTCAAGTTACAAACCATTACTGGGTCATAAAATCAATGTAATTGATTTGGACCACACAATTTTTAATGAAAAGATGAAACAGAATAGAATACTGTGATAGAACAGAAGTCACAGTGAATCACAAATAAAGAAAATAAGTATGGTTTCATGTATATCTTGTTTCACTTACGTATGTGTGTGTGTCTGCACACATGTGCATAATGGGTCACACTGTGAAAATATTTCTACCATGGACCACAATTTTAAAAGTCTGAAATGTAAATGTCATCTTTCAATCATAAATAAATCAATTTAACTCGTCTCCTTTAAATTCTCCCACACAAATACAGATAAATATTGCATTTGTCAGTATCCCACATTAAAATCCTAAAAAGTATCCCACATTAAAATCCTAAAAAGATGAAATGTAGTAAAATTCTTTCTCAGTAAGTATTACTCTAAGCAATACTTAATGGAAACATGTCTCCAAACTATAATTCATATTTATATAATTTGTATGTCAGTAGGAAAATGGTAATTGCTTCCTCAATAGTTACGAAACTAATCATGTATACAGAGCACTTGGCAATACCAACAGCAAGGTTAGAATACAGATGAAGAGTAGGAATGCCTCTTTCCTGTGTAAGCAGGTGACCCCAGCAGGCTTAATCAAGAGAAGTTGAGACCTGTTTATTCTCTTCACTTGTTCATGTCTTAAAGAATAATAACTCTGACAAGACAAAAATATGTTGAAACTGTCACTGTAATAAACCTTAATCCTCAATTTAGGGTCTAGAATGCCTTGTACCACCACCACCCTTCAATGTGTATCAGGACCACAAAGCAGAGAACTCTAACTTTCAAATGGAGTAAAAATCCATGTCTTGGAAGCAGTACTGAAATTCCCTGATGATCCCATTTCTCCCACTCCTCTGGATCCTTGGATGATGTGAAAGTACGGTTAATAGAATCAAGGTATCACCTAAAATAGGCAAAAAAAAAAATAGGGAAGAGAAAGGAAAGGAAACCAAAGGTAGAGAGGGGGGTGAGGGGAGAGTATTCGCCTACACGCCCTGTCAGGAAATAAAAAAATGAAAAGACAACAGTAGGAAGAAAAGAAAAAAAGGAAGACAAGGGTAGGTTCAAGGGAGAAATGCAAGTAAAGTATGTAATGAAAAAATAATAAAATCTTTATCTACAACCATTTGATCTTACGTAATTTGAGATAATATATACATATAACTGAATAAACGTTTTACAGTGTATAGCTTTCTATTCTAACCAACAAAACTCTTATCTACCCTTTCCTATTAAATAAAACGGAAATCTAAATGATTCTAACATTAAAATGCTAGTTATCACTGAACTATAAATTCCAAAAGAACAGGGAACATGTCTGCTGTGCTTACTACTACTTCCTAACAGCTCAAGTGGTACCTGATAAGTGTGCACCAAGTATCTACGGAAGGAAATAAAGGAAAGGGAAAGGGAGTAAAAGAATACAGAAGGCACTCTAGATGACATTTAATTTCTCTGACACAAAACAACCAATTTGGGAGAGAAGAGATACTGTCCAACTGGTCCCAAGGCCAAATTTATTGCCTTTACGTTGGAATATGTATTTCTTGCATTTTAACAATATTAAATCAAAAATAATTTAATATTAATGATTAAATTTAGTATTGACAAAAACATGAGACTGTCCCATCATGAGAATATACACATTTACATGGCAGAAAATTTCAAGAGTGTCATTCTCGTTACTAAAAGATTCATTAAAAATTATTTGTACTCCAAAAGATCCCACTAGCTCCCAAGCAATGAATCCTAACCAGAATGAAATGTATGAAATAACAGATACAGAATTCAGAATACGGATGGCAAAGAAACTCAACAAGATCCAAGAGAAAGTTGAAATCCAACACAAAGGAAACAGAAAAATAATCTAAGATTTGAAAGACGGCACCGCTATTTTAAGGAAGACCAAACAGAACCTCTGGAACTGAAAAATTTACTAGAGGAATTTCAAAATACAGTTGGAAGCCTTAACAACAGACTAAACCAAGCAAAAGAAAGAATTTCAGAGATTGAAGATTGGTTCTTCAAATCAACCCAGTCAGATAAAAATAAAAATAATTTTTTAAAATGAAAAAAGCCTTTAAGAAATATGAGATTATATAAAATGACCAAATATGTGACTTATTGGCATTCCTGAGAGAGAAGAGAAAGTGAGCAACTTGGAAAACATATTTGAAGATAGATATAATTCAGAAAAAATTCCGCAATCTTGCTAGAGGGGTCAACATGCAGATACAAGAAATCCAGATAACTCCTACAAGATACTACACAAAATGACTATTCCCAGGGCACATAGTCATCAGACCATCCAAGGTCACCCAAAAGAAAAAACCTTAAAGGCAGCTAGAGAAAAGTGTCATATGACCTGTAAAGCAGCACTCTCCAAACTTTTTGGTACCAGGGACCGGTTTCGTGGATGACAAGTTTTCCATAGATGGGGTTGGAGGGGGTGGTTTAGGGATGAAACTGTTCCACCTCAGTTCATCAGGCATTAGTTAGAGTCTCATAAGGACTGCACAACCTAGATCCCTTGCACGTGCAGTTCACAAAAGGGTTCACACTCCTAAGAGAATCCAATGTCACTGCTGATCTGACAGGAGGCGGAGCTTAGGTTGTAATTCTTGATCACCCACTGCCCACCTCCAGCTGTGTGACCCGGTTCCTAACGGTCCATGGACCTGTACCAGTCTGTGACCCAGGGGTTGGGGGACCCCTGTTCTAAAAGGAAACCCATCAGACTAACAGTAGACTTCTCAGCAGAAATCCTACAAACCAGACAAGATTAGGGGCCAATTTTGAGCATTCTTAAAAGAAATGCCAGCCAAGAATTTCATATCTTGCCAAACTAAGCTTCATAAATTAAGGAAAAATAACGTATTTCCCAGACAAGCAATTACTAAGCAAATTCATCACTGCCAGACCAGCCCTACAAGAGATGCTTAAGAGAGGTCTAAACATGGAAGCAAAAGAACGACATTTACTAACACAAAAGCACACATAAAGCACATAACCCACAGACTCTATAAAGCAACTATACAATCCAGACTACAAAGCAACTAGCTAACAACCCTGTGATGGGAACAAAACCTCACATATCAATATTAACCTTGAATATAAAGGGCCTAAATGGCCCACTTAAAAGACATAGAGTGGCAAACTGGAAAAAACAAACAAAATCCATCTTTCTTTTATCTGCAAGAGAACCATCTCACAAGTAACAACACCCATAGACTCACAGTAAATGAATGGAGAAAGATCAGGTAAACAGAAAACAAAGAAGAGCAGAGGTCTTATATTAGACAAAATAGACTTTAAACAAACAACAGTAAAAAAGGACCAAAAAGAGCATTACATAATTTTTAAAGGGTTCAATTATACAAGAAGACTTAACTATCCTAAATATATACACACTCAACACTGGAGCACCCAGATTTATGAAAACAATTACTTTTAGACCTAAGAAAAGATGTTGACAGCCACACAATAACAGTCGGAGACTTCAACACCCTACTGACAGCATTAGACTGATTATCAAGGCAGAAAACTAACAAAGAAATTCTGGACTTAAATTTAATGCTTGATCAACTGAACCTGATAGACATCTACAGAATACTCTACCAAACAACCACAGAATATACATTCTTCTCATATGTACACAGAACATACTCAAAGACTGACCACATGCTCAGTCATAAAGCAAGTCTCAATAAATTCAAAAAAATCAAAATCATACCAAGCATCTTCTCAGACCACAATGGAATAAAAATAGAAACCAACACCAAGAGGAACTCTCAAAACCACATAAATACATGAAAACTAAACAACGTGCTCCTGAATGACTTTTGGGTAAACAATGAAATTAAAGAATAAATCAAAAAGTTCTTTGAAAAAAAATGAAAACAGAGACACAACATACCAAAACCTCTGGGATATGGCAAAAGCAGTGTTAAGAGGAAAGTTTAGAGTGCTAAATGCCTACATCAAGAAAATGGATCTCAAATTAACAATCTAACCTCACACCTAAAGGAACAAGAAAAAACTAAACCCAAAGCTAGGAGAAGAAAGTAAATAAGTAAAGTCAGAGTAGAACTAAATGAAATTGAGAATAAAAAATCACACAAAAGATCAATGAAACAAAAAGTTGGTTTTTTGAGAGGATGAATGAAACTGACAGACTGCTAGCTAGATTAAAAAAGGAAAGAGAGAAGATCCAAATAGGCACAATCAGAAATAACAAAGGTGACATCACAACGAAGCCCACAGAAATACAGCAGATGCTCAGAGGCTACTGTGAACATTTCAATACATACAAAGTAGAAAATCTAGAGGAAATGGATTAATTCGTGAAAACACACAACCTCCAAGATTGAACTAGGTAGAAACAGAAATCCTGAACAGACCAACAAGTAACAAGATTCAATCAGAAATTACACACCTACCAATGAACAAAAGCCCCCGAAGAGAGAGATTCACAGCCGAATTCTACCAGTCCTAATGAAACTATTACAAAAAATCAAAGAGGAGGGCCTCCTCCCTAACTCATTCCACAAAACCAGTATCATCCTGATATCAAAATCTGGCAAAGACATAACAAAAAAAAGAAAATTACAAGCCAATATCCCTAATGAACATAAGACACAAAATTCCTCCACAAAATATTAGCACACTGAGCTAGGTGGAATGGCTCACATCTATAATCCCAGCACTTTGGGAAGCTGAGGCAGAAGGATCACTGGAGCTCAGGAGTTTGACACCAGTCTGGGAAATATATTGAGATCCCATTTCTCCAAAAAAATTTTTTTAATTAGCCAGGTACAGTGGCACATGCTTGTAGTCCTAGCTACTCAGGAGGCTGAGATGGGAAGATCACTTGAGCCTGTGAGGTCAAGGCTGCAGTGAGCCATGACTGCACCACTGCACCCCAGCCTGGGTGACAAAGTAAGCCTGTCTCAAGAAAAAAAATATATATATATGAGCAAACCAAATCCAGCAGCACATCAAAAAATTAATTCACCACAATCAAGTGGGCTTTATTCCTAGGATGCAAGGATGATTCAACATATGCAAGTCAGTAAATGTGATTTACCACATAAGGAGAATTAAAAACAAAAACCATATAATCATCTCAATAGACACAGAAAAGGCTTTTGATAAAATCCTATACTCCTTCATTATAAAAACCCACAACAAACTTGGCATCAAAGGAACATACCTTAACATAATAAGAGGTATCTATTACAAACTCATGGCCAACATCATACTGAATGGGCAAAAGACAGATGCATTCCCTTAAGAACTGGACCAAGACAAAGATGTCCACTCTTACCATTCCTATCCATTATGTCACTAGAAGTCCTAGCCAGAGCAATAGGCAAGAGAAGGAAGTAAAAGACATACAAATAGGAAAAAAGGAAGTCAAATTATCTCTCTTCACTGACAGTATAATTGTATACTAGAAAATCCTAGATTCTGTCAAGACTCCTAGGCCTGATAAATGATTTCAGCAAAGTCTCAGGATATAAAGTCAATGTACAAAAATCAGCAGCACTTCTATACACTAATAATGTTCAAACTGAGAGCCAAGTCGAGAATGCAATGCCATTTACAATTCCTACCAAAAAAAATAAAAATAAATAACAACCTAGGAATACACTTAACCAAGGAGGTGAAGGATCTCCACAAGGAGAACTACAAAAGACTACTAAAAGATAGCAGAGACGACACAAACAAATAGAAGAGCATTCCATGTTCCCAGGTTGGAAGAATCAATATTGTTAAAATGGTCATACTGCCCAAAGCAATCTACAGATTCGATGCTATTCCTATCAAACTACCACCATCATTTTTCACAGAATTAGAAAAAAACTATTCTAAAATTTATATGGAACCAAAAAGGAGCCTAAATAGCCAAGGCAATTCTAAGCAAAAAGAACAAAGCCAGAGACATCAATTTACCTGACTTCAAACTATACTACATGGCTACCGTAACCAAAACAGCAAGGTACTGGTACAAAAATAGACACATAGACCAATGGAACAGAATAGAGGCATAAAAAAATAATGAGATCATGTCCTTTGCAGGAATGTGGATGCAGCTGGAGGCCATAGTCCTAAGCAAACTAACACAGAAACAGAAAACCAAACACTGCATGTTCTTACTTATAAGTGGGGGCTGAATACTGGGTTCACACGGACATAAAGATGGAAACAACAGACGCTAGGAACTCTAAAAGGAAGGAAGGGGTGGAGAGGACAAGGGCTGAAAAACTTCCTATCAGATACTATGTTCAGTATCTGGGTGACAGGATCAGCAGAAGCCCAAACCTCAGTACCATGCAATATATCCTTGTTACAAACCTGAACATGTACCCCCACTAAACCTAAAATAAAAATGGAAATTTAAATAATATAAACTGTGAAAAAATATTTTTAAAAAATAATTTCCAAAGAATATGAAATGCTGATTTACAATTATTAAATATTTACACAACTTCTTCAGAACACACCTATTGCATAATGCAAAGTACATATATGATTAAATAAAAATAATCCTCTACTTGGTGGACAACTAAGTCATTTGCATAGAAACGGTGAAAAGCATTCTGATTGAAAGATCTCTCAATATAGTGATTACAAAGAAGACATACAAAGGGACTCAGACTGCGTATTATAATTGGGGTGCAGAAAGTGATATGGGGACAACTGGAAAGACAATAAACAGGCAGTAAAAAGTTAAAGGAGTAGGAGACCTTCACCAGCATAGAAACAACAAGCAGGTCAGTACTAGAGAGAGGTTAAACAAAAAACCCAATTTAAAAATGGGCAAAGGAGCACCGGGCATGGTGGCTCAAAACCTGTAATCCCAACACTTTGGGAAGCCAAGGCGGGTGGATCACAACAAGGTCAAGAGATTGACACCATCCTGGTCAACATGGTGAGACCCCATCTCTACTAAAAATACAAAAATTAGCTGGGCGTGGTGTGTGCATCTGTAATCCCAGCTACTCGGGAGGCTGAGGCAGGAGAATCGCTTGAACCTGGGAGGTGGAGGTTGCAGTGAGCCGAGATCATGCCACTGCACTCCAGCCTGGGTGACAGAGCAAGACTCCGCCTCAAAAAAAAAAAAAAAATAGGCAAATGAATTGAATAGACAGTTCCCAAAAGATATACATAATGGACAATGGACAATAAGCATATGAAAAGATGTTCAATATCACTAGTCATCAGAGAAATGCAGATCAAAATTACAATGAGATGCCACTTCACTCCCATTACAATGGCCATTAGCAAAGAAAAACAACAGAAAATAACAAGTGCTGGCAGGAATGTGAAGAAACTGAAACTCTTGTACATTGGTGGCAGGAATGTAAAATGGTACAGCTGCTGTGGAAAACAGTATGGAGGTTCCTCAAAAAATTAAACAGTCTTGAATTGATGATTGTGGATCCAGTTCATGGTAGCATTATTCACAAAAGCCAAAAGGAGGAAGAAACCCAACTGCCCATCAACAAATGAATGAATAAACAAAATACGCTATATACATACAAAGAAATATTATTCAGGCTTTAAAAGGAAGCCAATTCTGACACATTCTACGACTTGTATAAATTATTGAAAACATTAGGCTACATAAAACACACACACACAAAAGAACAAATATTGTATGATTCTAGTCAAACTCATAGAGACAGGAAGTAGAATACTGGTTGCGAGGGGTTGGGGCAAGAGGATATGGAGAATTATTGTTTAATGGGTACAGGGTTTCAGTTTGAGATAATAAAAAAATTTCTAGAAATAGTAGTAATGATTGCACAATAATGTAAATGTACTTTATGGCAATGAATTGTATAGAGTACTTTAAAATGATTAAAATGATAAATTTTATGTTATATATTACTCATTAATCCTAATTATAATCTTAAATTATATAATTATAATTATACTATATAATTGTTAATCTCAAATTATACATAATTATTAATCTTAAATTTTCTTTCTCTCTCTATTTGAAAGAAGAGAACATATTATGGGGAGTGTAGTGAGTTGAAAAATGGCCATCCTCAGAAGATATGTCCACATCCTAATCTCTGAAACCTCTAAATGTTACATAATTTGGGGGGAAAAAATACAATTTATGCAGATATAATTAAGTTAAGAATCTTGAAAGCAGAAGATCATCCTGGATCATCTGAGTGGGCCCTAAATCCAATGACAAGTATCCTTATAAGAGAAAGGCAGAGAGAAATTTGAGGTAGGTAGACAAAAAAGAGGACACAGGGCTGGGTGCAGTGGCTCACACCTGTAATCCCAGCACTTTGGGAGGCCAAGGCAGACAGACTGCTTAAGCTCAGGAGTTCGAGACCAGACTGGGCAACATGGTGAACTCCATCTCCACAAAAAAAAAATAAGATTAGCCAGGCATGGTAGCTTGTGCCTGTAGTCCCAGCTACTTGGGGGGCTGAGGCGGGATGATTGCTTGAACCCAGGAATTCGAGGCTGCAGTGAGCCATGTTCGCGCCACAGCACTCCAGCCTGGATGACAAAGCAAGACCCTGTGAAAGAAGAAAGAAGATGATGATGATGACACCGACACTCAGAGGAGAATGCAATATGGAGATGTAGGCAGAGATTAGAGTAAGACAACTACAATCTAAGGAAAACAGGATTGCAGGCGGCCACCAAGAGCTGGAAAAAGTGAAGAATAGATTATCCTGTAGAGCCCCTTGAGGGAGTACAGTCCTGCCAACACTTTGATTTCAGACTTCTGGTTTCCCAGGCTAAATGAAGATACTCCTCTATGCCATTCACTCCTATGTTAAATCCTCGCAAGGAATCTTCCAACAGGTGGTGTCATACAAACACACCTGCACATACACTAAGACATCCAAGGTATCTACAAATACCTACACAGCAGGGACTGGGAGATGGAAGGTGTGTTAAGTGTGTTGGGTGTGGTATTACTCAAGTCTCACCACTACAGAGAATCAGTTTTCCAGAATTTCTCAAGGAAATTTTATTATTAATTGAGCAGGAAGGAGGACACGGATTCTTTTCTCTTTTTTGGTGTTGGGTTTTTTTAAATATTAAAAAATGGTTAAGTGTTCACTCTTTAGATGTGGACATAACCACATTTTTTGTCTCTTTTTTTAAAATCATTTGATTGCGAAAAAAGTAGTGCCATGTGATTTGCAATGGGAGACAGCTACTGTGTTTTACTTTTTGATATGCACTATAAAGAATGATCTTCTTACCCATGGTCTGTTTTTACACTGCCTATACTAAAGCATTTGTTGCATCTATTTAAATGCTATGTTTCTCCAAAAAGGGAGGTGGGAGCCAGTTGGAAAATATGGTGGGTTAAGGAAAAGATTCTTCAGGAAAGGATAGCATTATTTTGAAAACATCATTCATCAAAAATAACTCTTTATGTTTGAAAATATCTGCAGGGCTCCTTTCTTTGTAAGTAGGTAGTGTAAGGACACAGAGATAGAGACCTTTTTTTTAGGCTAAAACAATTCTTAATTTACTCTTAAACAGAGATTGTCATACTTCATGTGAGCTAAATTTCCAGAAAATTGCCAAGTGCCTCCAATTATCTCCTTAAATCACATTTGACAAAATTTCTTCCAAAATACACTATTTATTTACACATCTTTTTTTAAAGTTATAAACATTCAGTACTGCATTGCATAGAAGTAAAAATTCTTAGTTTGATTTTTATTTTCTTTCCTTCACCTGATTCAAGAAATCATCAGGTACTTCTCCTGCTGTCCACAGACTGATCCATACAGTTCTTACCCCTTTCCCTATGCTGAACAACAGGTAAGCAAACACAAAGGTTTTTTACAGGTTATGCCTGTACTCCCAGCTACTCAGGAGGCTGAGGCAGGATAATTGCTTGACCCAGGGAGGCGAAGATTGCAGTGAGCCGAGATGGCACCACTGCACTCCAGCCTGGGTGACAGAGCGAGACTCCATCAAGGAAAAAAATACAAAAATTTGCTGGGTGTGGTGGTGTGCACCTGTAGTTCCAGGTATTCGAGAGGCTGAGGTGGGAGGAATGCTTGAGCCTGGGAGGTTGAGGGCTGCAGTGAGCTGTGATTGTGCCACTGCACTCCTTCCTGCCTGGGTGACACAGTGAGACCCTGTCAAATGGATGGAAGGAAGGAAGGAAGGGAGGGAGGAAGGAAGGAACGAAGGGAGGGAGGGAGGGAAAAGAAAAGAAAGGAAAGGAAAAAAGTAAAGAGAAAAGAAAAGAAAGAGGGAAGGAAGGAAGGAAGGAAGGAAATGATACTAGTTATTCATCTCCTGATTTAAAATATATATATATATATATATACATACTTCCTAAGGCTGGGTGCACTGGCTTACGCTTGTAATCCCAGTACTTTGGGAGACCGAGGCAGGTGGATCACTTGAGGCCAGGAGTTCAAGATCAGCCTGGCCAACATGGTGAAACCCCGTCACTACTAAAAATACAAAAAATTAGCTGGGCATGGTGGTGTGCACCTGTAATCCCAGCTACTTGGGAGGCTGAGCTGAGACAGGAGAATCGCTTGAAACCGGGAGGCAGAGGTTGCAGCAAGCCAAGACTGCCACTGTACTCCAGCCTAGGCAACAGGGCGAGACTTTGTCTCAAAAAAAAATATATATATATATACACATATACATACACACTCACACACTCACACACACACTCTCTCTCTCTCTCTCACACTCACTTCCTAAAGGCCTGAGAAAGAGAGAAGACTGATCTCCTCAAAAGTATGTGGTTAACTGAATTTAAAACTAAATTTTTTTAACTATTCTATTTATCTAACTGATCAAAATTAATTTGGTGGTTTCGTATTTAACTTTATAAAATAAATTGAGTTTTAATTTAAAAAAAATTGTTTCACTTAACATTCTGATTAGACTTACTCCCATTTGTCACTACTCACTAATTTTAATCTCGTAGCTGAATATAAATTTATGAGCACTTTTATCCCTCTCCTGTTTAAAAAGCTTTATACGTTTCAATGTGTGCATCATCATTTCCCTTTACTAAACAGATAATCATTACTGTCTACCACAGTGAAGATTCGGTTTACATATACTACAAGTTTCTTTGAGGGAAAAAAAAAAGTTGTATCAAAACTAACAAATTTGGTTAACTCCTTGCCATCAAACAAATCCAGTGTTTTTAATAGCTCTTTTTATTAGAAAATTTCTCCTTGAACATCTATATTCCAAATATTCCTTATTCTGCCCAGGAATGATAAAAGAAATATCAATCTTTGACAAACTGATAAACTAGAGCATATAAAACAAATGACCTCAGACTTAACACCTTTGAAGGACCCATTCTCAAATAACTGCAAATTTCCAATTTAACCACTTTCATTTTCTAATTTAGTGCTATCTTTAAGTTCTTCATATCCCTCAGGCTATGACACCCTAAATATATGTCCTACAAAAACCTTAATCAGTGAAAAACAGTATTAATTTGTGGCCACTTAAGGAGAAGCAACTCCATTCTAAATTATCCAAGCTCAAGGCATCTCTTTTTGCCCCTAATTTTTGCCGCCCTAAGCAATACTACTTTACAAACAGCCCTGGTGCCTAAACACGGTAAAAGGCTGAGAAAATGACTGGGAAACCAAATCCCAGTTCACTCAGTCTAGAAGGCAGCACCACTGTTCTAAAGTGTTCCTAATTATATACAGCTAGTGGGCAGGCATAGTGGAAAGGGCTAGAACTCTGTGAGGATGAATGCAAGGCATTTCAGAAAGACTGGATAGAATCCTCACTCCAATTAGGCAATACCACCAGTGTCTGGGCACCCCACTATAGATGGAGGCTGGGGAAACTCACTCACCACATCCTAACTTTGTCTCTAACTTTGTTCTAGATAGCCATGTATATGTAGTAAATTGTATCATTTACTTATATTAAAATAACTATCAGGTTTTTTGCCTGTATCAGCTGTGGGGTCTTCGTGTCAATCACATCTTTGTCTCATTGTAGATTATTTGACTTTGTAGATTATTGATTAACTCATTAGCCTATATGGCTACCAAAAAATGGCTGGATAACAAAACATTAAAAATTGAAATCTGTCCATATTTCCTGCTACTCTGGAAAACTTAAAGGGTTCAGATTTTAAATTAGTAATTATAATATTGTGATTCCATGGTTGTAAAATGTCTTATTTTTGTTAGCCGCTCCTCCACTTGCACAGAGTTGGGATATTAACACAGAGGATATTTCTTTGGTGTCTAGGCAAAAACACAGAACAAACTGAGTTCATATCTCAGTTCTGCCACTGACCAGTTATGTCATCTTAAATAACATAATCTTATCCATTTCATCCAATCCACCCAATGGAGGATAAAATATTTATTTCACAAAATTACTACAGTACAAAAAAAAGTTGGTTAAAAAACTTCAATATTTCACTCACTTACCATAGTGTCATATCCTACCAGCTTTCTCATATCTTAACTACCACTTTATCTCCTCTCTAACCTCCTGAGATTCTGATTTAATCTGTTTAGGGTAGGGCTCCCCAGATGACTGCTATGCAGCAAGCGTGGAGAACACTATCTATTCTTTGATCACTCCATTTCCTTACACTCTCTCTTCTTTCTAGACTGTGCCCTGTTAGTAACCCCTTGAACTGTCTCTCAGCAGCATCCTTAAATTCCCTATAGCCCCATCCTTCTAAGACATTCATTAAAACCCAAACCCTCCATATCAAGGCCATAATGCATTCTACTGCACAGCAGAGCACACTACCACAAGAAGGCCCACAAACCAGGATTAATTACACTATACTTTCTCAATTACCAATTTTAGCTGGGCCCTCAACCATTTTTTTTCTCTTTTGGACAGCTCTTTCTTTCATTGCCCTCACTATACCCCCCCCCCACCAAACTACTGTAAACCTTGATGAAACAGTAAAGTTTATTAATTTTATTAAATTTCTACACTTGAATATGTATTTTTAATATTCTACATTGACAAAATGGAAAATATGCATAAAGCACTTCCCCCACATATCAAAGAACAACAATAATCTGAAAAAAAAGCAGTTGTGTGACTGAGCTGCAAGCTAAATAAACTACAAGGCTCTTTTCAAAGAACATCATTTTTACTTGAAGAATAACTAACAGAAAACTAAGGTTACACAGACTTGGGTATTTGACAGACATTTTCTCAAAAATGAACCAAGTGAACCTGTCATTTCAAGGAAAACAAAAGGCAGTACTTGTTACCAGTGATAAAACTATATCTGTTACATGATCTTAACAGCTTCCAATACTTGCAGTTCAATACTCTAATTTGTAAGACAGCTCACAAACACAAAAAAAGTTAAATAATGGTATCATTTAAATAGGAAATAAACTATATTACGTTTGGAAATGCACGAGGCAACACTTGATTAACTGTCCAAAGAACTGGACTGTGAAGAAATTGCCTATATACAAAATATGAGGAAAAAGAGAAATCTACTTGGGCGATAGCTGTCAAGAATGGCTCTATACAGGCATAAAATCCAAGTTGGGACTTGAAAAATTGGTAGGATTTAGATTAAAAAAAAAAAAACAGTGAGAAAGGCATCCTAGGAAGTTTGCAATATATGTATATTTTTTTCTAAGAGAAATATTATTTTCAGGTGTATTTTTAATAATGTATAATGTATTCATTCAAACTCTCAGGTAATATTATAAGATCCTTAAAGGAAGAGGCCACATATTACAATTCTCTGCTATCTGAGCACAGGATCAAATTTAACATGTTGAACTATTTGGTTGGAAAAATAAGATTTACACAAGGAAGAAGCAGAATAGTAATAATGGAAGTCCTAAGTTAAATCCCAGCTCTCGAACTTACCTAGGTTGCATTGGGTAATTTAGTAAACCTCACTGATTCAAACTCAAATACACCTACTTTGAGGATCACCCTACAAACATCCTAACTAAAAGAACCACAGATAACTAATGATCAGAGATGAAATAAGACTTTGTGTTCCTGTTTTTATGCTGACCTTGTTATTTTTCAAGTTATTTTCAAACAATTGATGCATTTTTATCTTTCATTTACCAAAAGGAATTTATATACACAAAGAAGATGGTACATATTGTATACAATTATATTACTCAAAGAACTCTAGGCTGGGCACACTCCTGTAATCCCAGCACTTTGGGAAGCTGAGGTGGGCGGATCGCTTGAGCCCAGGAGTTGGAGACCAGCCTGGGCAACATCGCGACACCCTGTCTCTACAAAAAATTAGTTGGGCATGGTGGTGCATACCTATAGTCCCAGCTACTCTGCAGGCTGAGGTGGGAGGATCACCTGAGCCCAGGAGGTCGAGGCTAGAGTGAGCCATGATCGCACTACTACACTCCAGGCTGGGTGACAGAGTGAGACCTGGTCTCAAAAGAAAAAAAAAATCTCTCTTTAAAATGTTTCAATACAGCAGACAGATTTTTAAATATTTTCTGTATAATACACTGTTACCTATATTATTGAAATTTAACCCACAACAGCATTATAATATCAGATGTAATTCCAATTTATTCTTCTTCAGATATTCTAAAATAATGCATTCTTCCTCTTCCTATCTATTTACTTCACATTCCTCCAGCCACCATGACATTATCTTCTCTTTTCTACAAATACACACATATATACACTCTTCCCCTCATTCCTACATCCTTATTGAGATAACTACAGCCACTAGAGGGCAATAAGTATACAAAGATCAGTGTACCTATCTATGATGATGAACTTATCTATATGATTCACATAGTAATAAACCTGAAAAGTATATCATCACAAACCCTGAAACATAGGCAATTAGACTTGAATATGCAAGATACATATTTCAAACTCAAAAATTATCCTGCAGAGGTCACAGAAGCATATAATGATGTTCAAAAAAGGAATTCCATTTTCTCAGTAAGCATTCATTAAAAAAAAATTAGCTGAATTCCTTTATATGTGCATAGTAATATTAGAAATTAGGATTGCTTAATACTGTCCTCGGACCAAAGAAGAGAAAGGGCAGGAAAAAAAAAAAAACACAGTAAGGTATAAATTACAGAGTGGGTAAAAAAGTGAGAAATGATTACTTCCAACTCTTTCATTACCACAGTCAAGAAAACAATAAACTGAAGAGCAAAGAGGATTTACCAACCCTTTCTCCTATTGAAAAGCAAGCAAAAATTTTACAGTTATATTTTTGGGGGAGGAGAACAGTGATGGTAGAGATATACAAAGCCTTCAGTTCTTTTCTCACAATTAAGAATGCAGAAGGAAGAGAAGTTAACAGTTACTAATCTTTAAGAGGTAATTTTACCATTTTTAAAAAGAATACATTTAAATGAACTTATTTAGTTTATATTTACTTACACTGACATTACAAAACTGCAACACTTATATAAGGCTAACATTTTCAGCAAACCATAATTTTCTTACCCTCATTGGATGTATATCAGCATAAGGAGGTTTTCCTTCAGCCATTTCTATAGAAGTAATGCCAAGGGACCAGATGTCGGCCACACAGTTATAGCCTATTTCTTGAATCACCTCAGGAGCCATCCAAAATGGAGTTCCTATTACAGTATTGCGTTTTGCCATTGTATCCTGCAATAACGTTACATAGCCATAAATGCTACTACAAAAGCACAAAGGAAATCTGTATGCCAAACATTCTTTTAAAAAATGTTAAAACCTCCAATGCCACAGATTATATCAGAAACTATTTTGCTAAAATTTCAACTAGTTATGACATACTTAGGAATTCCGAATTCTGAAAATAACCAAGAGTCCACAGGTAACTTATCCCCACTACCATCATTAAACACAGTCATTAAAGATAGTGCTATAATGATAAAAGCTACAGAAATGAGCTATGTAGCTTCCCTTTCAGAACATTTAAGCATTTTGATTATAAGATATATTTTCACATTCAATCACCCTAAATTATAAATTAAATAATACTCAAATTTGGCTCAATTATGGTTCCTTCTCCACAAAAATTAAAAAATTACACATTTCTTTCCATTCCCCCTCAAAAAGTAATTGAAGTTCAGTTATAATCAAATCTGAACAAATTAGCCAAGTGTTTAGAAAACCATTAAAGTTAACTTACTGTTAACTGACCAGCCACTCCAAAATCTGCCAATTTTGCATGTCCTTCTGTATTGAGGAGAATATTTCCAGCTTTTATATCTCTGTGTATTTTTCTCATAAAGTGCAAATATTCTAGTCCTTTCAATGTAGATTTAAGAATGGTTGCAATTTCATCTTCTGTTAACTGGAAAGAAATATTTTTAAAACCATAATTAAAATGCCATGTTAGATAAACACTTACGAAAGAGCACTAGTAACAAGTATGTCTTTCCGTGTGTGTGTGTGTGTGTGTGTGTGTGTGTTTTTAAGAGACCCTACTCTGTTGCCCAGGCTACAGTGCAGTGGTGTGATGATAGCTCACTGCAGCCTAAAATTCCTGGGGTCAAGGCATGCTCCCACCTCAGCTTCCCGAGTAGCTAGAACTACAGGCACATGCCACCCCAATAAGCTAACTTATTTTTATTTTTGTAGAGATGGGGGTCTCGCTATGTTGTCTGGACTGGTCTTGAACTCTTTGCTTCAAACAATTCTCCTTCCTCAGCTTCCCAAAGTGTTGGGATTATAGGTGTGAGCCACCATGCCTAGCCACAAGTACTTCTTTCTAATGACCACTAAACCTCCAGGAAAATGCTAAAGGGGTAAATAATCGAGAACCTCTTCTTCCCACAATAAGCTTTGTTACTCTTACTACACATTTTACTAATGAAAGGATGATCAAATTTCTCTCTTTAAGATTAACAGTATCAGCAGGGCGTGGTGGCTCACACCTGTAATCCCAGCACTTTGGGAGGCTGAGGCGAGCAGATCACTTGAGGTCAGGAGTTCGAAACCAGCCTGGCCCACATGGTGAAACCTCGTCTCTACTAACAATACAAAAATTAGCCAGGTGTGATGGCGTGCACTTGTAATCACAGCTACTCAGGAGGCTGAGGCAGGAGAGTCACTTGAACCTGGGAGGCAGAGGTTGCAGTGAGCCGAGATCACATCACTGCACGTCAACCTGGGTGACACAGCAAGACTCCATCTCAAAAAAAAAAAAAAAAAAAAAAAAAAAAAAAAAATTATCAGTATCATTCCTAAAGCAAACGACGTATCTCAAGAATCAGCCTGATATAAGGAATCACAATAGTGATTTCCCACATCTTCTAACACTGGGGGGGCACTATCACAGCTAATATCTGTTCTGAAAAAGTAAATTCAGATACTTCCCCTGAGATATTTCAGATTCTTGATGAAAATGAAACCAACAGCTTTACATAAAGGAAAGTAAATGAGGGAGGGGGGCTTGCAATGAATCTTCTGCGAGAAGCTCCTACACCAATGTCACTCCTAACACTTCCAAGTTCTGCACTTCTGACCTAATATTGAGAACTCAGAAGAAAAAATGTCAGAGAAAGATTAGGAAAATGGAAACACAAGCAAAGACTATCAGAGGAGGGAAAAAGGGGAGAGCAGAGAAGGCCAAGGAAGAGAGGGATGGGAAAGAAAGAAAATCTTCTTAACAGTTGTAGCAGCAGAGCCACTGCTATCTGTACCAGGCAATGTGCTAAGAGTTTTGCATGCATCCTCTCATTTATTCTTAAAACAACCTTGTAAGGTAGTGTGATATTATGAAATCACAGAAAATATTTAGTCTTTGTAGGTTCTTGGCACAAAATCTCCTAAGACCCTGTGAATTGACTGAGTGAGTGAGAAGTTGAATCAGGATATTTTATCTTTGTTTTCTCACCCTCTCACAAGAGTGAGAGGGGCTGTCTTTTGTCATTCATAATAAGCTCCTTTCAACCATACCAGAATTTTTACTGATCAGGTGACTCTTGGTGGGAGCCTAGATAGCTTTAGGATGGGAGCTGGTTGCCGAAAAAACCAACCAAGTGATTAGAAGTCTGGAAATTTCAGCCCGACCCCTGACTTACAGGAGGGCTGCAGGGAGAGAGGAGGTAGAGATTTAATTAAGCACAAATGTCCAAAGACTCCAAAGACTTAATCAATCATGCCTACATAACAGAATCAACCATAAAAATTCTAAATGATAGGGACTGCTCTCAAGCTTATATTCTATCTATAAGCAACGGGATAATTTGATAGAAAATAGGATAACACAGGAAAATGTCTGTGAAAATTGCTATGAGGACAATAATAGAGAGCTACTGACAGAGAACGACTGAGAAGCTACTTTAGATTGACATTCAAGAAGGCCCAAAAGACATTTTACTGAAGTCTAAATGATATAATGGGGCCAATCATGTGAATGGCTATCTGGGAACATACACGCCACAAAAAGGAAAAAAAAAAAAGATTAAAATATCTTGATTCAACTTCTCAAATTTTCTAAAACACTGAAGAAAAGAGAACACTTCCAAACTCATTTTAAGGGCATTATTCCGATACCAAAGCCAGACAAAGTCACCACAAAACAACTAAGACCAATATCCCTTATGAACATTGATACAAAAATCCTCAACAAAATACAGCACACCCACTTCAACAGGATCTTAAAAGGTTATACACCATGACCAACTGGAATGTATTCCTGGAATGCAAGGTTGATTCAACATACAAAATCGAACAATGCCATACACCACCTTAACAGAATGAAGAAGAAACCACATGATCATTTCAAATGAAAACAGAAAAAGCATTCGATTAAATTTAACTTCTTTTCATAAAACACACAACTAATATGAATAGAAGGAAACTATCTCACCATAGTAAAAGCTATATACAAAAAACCCAAAGTAAACGTCATACTCAAAGCTGTAAGACTGAAAGCTTTTCCTCAAAGATCAGGAACAATGCAAGGATGCTATTAGGTTGGTGCAAAAGTAATTGCAGTTTTTGCCATTTTTTTTTTTTTAAAGTAATGGCAAAAACCGAAATTACTTTTGCACCAGCCTAATACTTCTGTTCCACATAGTACTGGAGGTTCTAGACAGAGCAATTAGGTAAGAAAAACAAATAAAGGCATGTAAACTGGAAAAAAAGAAGTAAAATTATCTCTGTTCACAGATGACATGGATCATATATGTAGAAAATTCTAAAGATTCCACAAAAAAAACCTATTAGAACTAATAAATAGGGGTGGAGACAAGATGGCCGAATAGGAACAGCTCCAGTCTACAGCTCCCAGCATGAGCAATGCAGAAAACAGGTGATTTCTCCATTTCCAACTGAGGTACCAGATTCATCTCACTAGGGAGTATCGGAAAGTGGGTGCAAGACAGTGGGTGCAGCGCACTGAGCATGAGCTGAAGCAGGGTGGGGCATCATCTCACCTGGGAAGTGCAAGGAGTCAGGGAATTCCCTTTCCTAGTCAAAGAAAGGGGTGAAAGACAGCACCTGGAAAATCGGGTCACTCCTACCCTAATACGGTGCTTTTCCAACGGTGTTAGCAAACCGCACGCCAGGAGATTATATCCTGCGCCTGGCTCCGAGGGTCCTACACCCATGGAGCCTTGCTTGCTGCTAGCACAGCAGGGTGAGATCAAACTGCAATGCGGCAGAGAGGCTGGGGGAGGGGCGCCCGCCATTGCCGAGGCTTGAGTAGGTAAAAAAAGCAGCCAGGAAGCTCGAACTGGGTGGAGCCCACCGCAGCTCAAGGAGGCCGGCCTACCTCTGTAGACTCCACCTCTGGGGGCAGGGCATAGCCAAACAAAAGGCAGCAGAAACCTCTGCAGACTTAAATGTCCCTGTCTGACAGCACTGAAGAGAACAGTGGTTCTCCCAGCACACAGCTAGAGATCTGAGAACGGACAGACTGCCTCCTCAAGTGGGTCACTGATCCCCGAGTAGCCTAACTGGGAGGCAGCCCCCAGTAGGGGCAGAATGACACCTCACACAGCCAGGTACTCCTCTGAGACAAAACTTCCAGAGGAACAATCAGGCAGCAACATTTGCTGTTCACCAATATCCACTGTTCTGCAGCCTCTGCTGCTCATACCCAGGCAAACAGGGTCTGAAGTGGATCTACAGCAAACTCCAACAGACCTGCAGCTGAGGGTCCTGACTGTTAGAAGGAAAACTAACAAACAGAAAGGACATCCACACCAAAACCCCATCTGTACATCACCATCATCAAAGACCAAAGGTAGATAAAACCACAAAGATGGGGAAAAAACAGAGCAGAAAAACTGGAAACTCTAAAAATAAGAGCACCACTCCTCCTCAAAAGGAATGCAGCTCCTCACCAGCAATGGAACAAAGCTAGACACAGAGTAACTTTGACGAGATGAGAGAAGAAGGCTTCTGACAATCGAACTACTCTGAGCTAAAGGAGGAAGTACGAACCCATGGCAAAGAAGTTAAAAACCTTGAAAAAAATTTAGATGAATGGCTAACTAGAATAACCAATGCAGAGAAGTCCTTAAAGGACCTGATGGAGCTGAAAACCATGGCACAAGAACTATGTGACAAATGCAAAAGCCTCAGTAGCCGATTCAATCAACTGGAAGAAAGGGTATCAGTGATGGAAGATGAAATGAATGAAATGAAGCCAGAAGAGAAGTTCAGAGAAAAAAGAATAAAAAGAAACGAACAAAGCCTCCAAGAAATATGGGACTAAGTGAAAAGACCAAATCTATGTCTGATTGGTGTACCTGAAAGCGATGGGGAGAATGAAACCAAGCTGGTAAACACTCCGCAGGATATCACCCAGGAGAACTTCCTCAACCTAGCAAGGCAGGCCAACATTCAAATTCAGGAAATACAGAGAACGCCACAAAGATACTCCTCGAGAAGAGCAACTCCAAGACACATAATTGTCAGATTCATCAAAGTTGAAATGAAGGAAAAAATGTTACGGGTAGCCAGAGAGAAAGCTCGGGTTACCCACAAAGGGAAGCCCATCAGACTAACAGCTGATCTCTCGGCAGAAACTCCACAAGCCAGAAGAGAGTGGGGGCCAATATTCAACATTCTTAAAGAAAAGAATTTTCAACCCAGAATTTCATATCCAGCCAAACTAAGCTTCATAAGTGAAGGAGAAATAAAATACTTTACAAATAAGCAAATGCTGAGAGATTTTGTCACCACCAGGCCTGCCCTAAAAGAGCTCCTGAAGGAAGC
This sequence comes from Pongo abelii, assembly GCF_028885655.2. Classification (NCBI taxonomy): domain Eukaryota; kingdom Metazoa; phylum Chordata; class Mammalia; order Primates; family Hominidae; genus Pongo; species Pongo abelii. The sequence goes on from NC_071992.2 coordinate 114,617,131, forward strand.
ACTAAACATGGAAAGGAACAACCGGTACCAGCCACTGCAAAAACATGCCAAATTGTAAAGACCATCAATGCTAGGAAGAAACTGTATCAACTAATGAGCAAAATAACCAGCTAACATCATGATGACAGGATCAAATTCACACATAACAATATTAACCTTAAATGTAAATGGGTTAAATGCTCCAATTAAAAGACACACACTGGAAAACTGGATAAAGAGTCAAGACCTATCAGTGTGCTGTATTCGGGAGACCCAACTCACATGCAGAGACACACATAGGCTCAAAATAAAGGGATGGAGGAAGATCTACCAAGCAAATGGAAAACAAAAAAAGGCAGGGGTTGCAATCCTAGTCTCTGATAAAACAGACTTTAAAACAACAAAGATCAAAAGAGACAAAGAAGGCCATTACATAATGGTAAAGGGATCAATTCAACAACAAGAGCTAACTATCCTAAATATATATGCACCCAATACAGGAGCATCCAGATTCATAAAGCAAGTCCTTAGAGACCTATACAGAGACTTAGACTCCCACACAATAATAATGGGAGACTTTAACACCAAACTGTCAACATTAGACAGATCAACAAGACAGAAAGTTAACAAGGATACCCAGGAATTAAACTCAGCGCTGCACCAAGCGGACCTAATAGACATCTACAGAACTCTACACCCCAAATCAACAGAATATACATTCTTTTCAGCACCACACCACACCTATTCCAAAATTGACCACATAGTTGGAAGTAAAGCACTCCTCAGCAAATGTAAAAGAATAGAAATCACAACAAACTGTCTCTCAGACCACAGTGCAATCAAACTAGAACTCAGGATTAAGAAACTCACTCAAAACCGCTCAACTACATGGAAACTGAACAACCTGCTCCTGAATGACTACTGGGTACATAACGAAATGAAGGCAGAAATAAAGATGCTCTTCGAAACCAACGAGAACAAAGACACAACATATCAGAATCTCTGGGACACATTCAAAGCAGTCTATAGAGGAAAATTTATAGCACTAAATACCCACAAGAGAAAGCAGGAAAGATCTAAAATCGACACCCTAACATCAAAATTAAAAGAACTAGAGAAGCAAGAGCAAACACATTCAAAAGCTAGCAGAAGGCAAGAAATAACTAAGATCAGAGCAGAATTGAAGGAGATAGAGACACAAAAAACCCTTCAAAAAATCAATGAATCCAGGAGCTGGTTTTTTGAAAAGATCAACAAAATAGACCACTAGCAAGACTAATAAAGAAGGAAAGAGAGAAGAATCAAATAGACGCAATAAAAAATGATAAAGGGGATATCACCACCAATCCCACAGAAATACAGACTACCATCAGAGAATACTATAAACACCTCTACGCAAACAAACTAGAAAATCTAGAAGAAATGGATGAATTCCTCAACACATACACCCTCCCAAGACTAAACCAGGAAGAAGTTGAATCTCTGAATAGAACAATAACAGGCTCTGAAATAATTAATAGCTTACCAACCAAAAAAAGTCCAGGACCAGATGGATTCACAGCCGAATTCTACCAGAGGTACAAGGAGGAGCTGGTACCATTCCTTCTGAAACTATTCCAATCAATAGAAAAAGAGGGAATCCTCCCTAACTCATTTTATGAGGCCAGCATCATCCTGATACCAAAGACTGGCAGAGACACAACCAAAAAAACCAGAATTTTAGACCAATATCCCTGATGAACATCGATGCAAAAATCCTTAATAAAATACTGACAAACCAAATCCAGCAGCACATCAAAAAGCTTATCCACCACGATCAACTTGGCTTCATCCCTGGGATGCAAGGCTGGTTCAATATACGCAAATCGATAAACGTAATCCAGCATATAAACAGAACCAAAGACAAAAACCACATGATTATCTCAACAGATGCAGAAAAGGCCTTTGACAAAATTCAACAACCCTTCATGCTAAAAACGCTCAATAAATTAGGTATTGATGGGACGTATCTCAAAATAATAAGAGCTATCTATGACAAACCCACAGCCAATATCATACCGAATGGGCAAAAACTGGAAGCATTCCCTTTGAAAACTGGCACAAGACAGGGATGCCCTCTCTCACCACTCCTATTCAACATAGTGTTGGAAGTGCTGGCCAGGGCAATCAGGAAAGAGAAGGAAACAAAGGGTATTCAATTAGGAAAAGAGGAAGTCAAATTGTCCCTGTTTGCAGATGACATGATTGTATATCTAGAAAACCCCATCATCTCAGCCCAAAATCTCCTTAAACCGATAGGCAATTTCAGCAAAAGTCTCAGGATACAAAATCAATGTACAAAAATCACAAGCATTCTTATTCACCAATAACAGACAGATAGTCAAATCATGAGTGAACTCCCATTCACAATTGCTTCAAAGAGAATAAAATACCTAGGAATCCAACTTACAAGGGATGTGAAGGACCTCTTCAAGGAGAACTACAAACCACTGCTCAATGAAATAAAAGAGGATACAAACAAATGGAAGAAGATTCCATGCTCATAGGTAGGAAGAATCAATATCGTGAAAATGGCCACACTGCCCAAGGTAATTTATAGATTCAATGCCATCCCCATCAAGCTACCAATGACTTTCTTCACAGAATTGGAAAAAACTACTTTAAAGTTCATATGGAACCAAAAAAGAGCCCGCATCACCAAGTCAATCCTAAGCCAAAAGAACAAAGCTGGAGGCATATGCTACCTGACTTCAAACTATACTACAAGGCTATAGTAACCAAAACAGCATGGTACTGGTACCAAAACAGAGATATAGATCAATGGAAAAGAACAGAGCCCTCAGAAATAACACTGCATATCTACAACTATCTGATCTTTGACAAACCTGAGAAAAACAAGCAATGGGGAAATGATTCCCTATTTAATAAATGGTGCTGGGAAAACTGGCTAGCCATATGTAGAAAGCTGAAACTGGATCCCTTCCTTACACCTTACACAAAAATTAATTCAAGATGGATTAAATAAAGACTTACATGTTAGACCTAAAACCATAAAAACCCTAGAAGAAAACCTAGGCAATACCATTCAGGACACAGGCATGGGCAAGGACTTCATGTCTAAAACACCAAAAGCAATGGCAACAAAAGCCAAAATTGACAAATGGGATCTAATTAAACTACAGAGCTTCTGCACAGCAAAAGAAACTACCATCAGAGTGAACAGGCAACCTACAGAATGGGAGAACATTTTTGCAATCTACTCATCTGACAAAGGGCTAATATCCAGAATCTACAATGAACTCCAACAAATTTACAAGAAAAAAACAAACAACCCCATCAAAAAGTGGGCGAAGGACATGAACAGACACTTCTCAAAAGAAGACATTTATGCAGCCAAAAAACACATGAAAAAATGCTCATCATCAGTGGCCATCAGAGAAATGCAAATCAAAACCACAATGAGATACCATCTCACACCAGTTAGAATGGCAATCATTAAAAAGTCAGGAAACAACAGGCGCTGGAGAGGATGTGGAGAAATAGGAACACTTTTACACTGTTGGTGGGACCGTAAACTAGTTCAACCATTGTGGAAGTCAGTGTGGCGATTCCTCAGGGATCTAGAACTAGAAATACCATTTGACCCAGCCATCCCATTACTGGGTATATACCCAAAGGATTATAAATCATGCTGCTATAAAGAGACATGCACATGTATGTTTACTGCGGCACTATTCACAACAGCAAAGACTTGGAACCGACCCAAATGTCCAACAACGATAGACTGGATTAAGAAAATGTGACACATATACACCATGGAATACTATGCAGCCATAAAAAATGATGAGTTCATGTCCTTTGTAGGGACATGGATGAAGCTGGAAACCATCATTCTCAGCAAACTATTGCAAGGACAAAAAACCAAACACCACATGTTCTCACTCATAGGTGGGAATTGAACAATGAGAACACATGGACACAGGAAGGGGAACATCACACACCTGGGCCTGTTGTGGGGTGGGGGGAGTGGGGAGGGATAGCATTAGGAGATATACCTAATGTTAAATGATGAGTTAATGGGTGCAGCACACTAACATGGCACATGTATACATATGTAACTAACCTGCATGTTGTGCACATGTACCCTAAAACTTAAAGTATAATTAAAAAAAGAACTAATAAATAAATTCAACAAAGTAGCAGTACACAAAATCAACCCACGAAAATCAGATTTTTATACATTACCAATGTGCAATCTGAAAAGGAAACTACAAAAAAAATTCTATTTACAATAGAAATAGAATTTCTTTACTTTAAAGAATAAAATACTTAGGAATTAATTTCACCAAGGAGGTGAAATAGCTGTACAATGAAAACTGCTGAAAAAAAATTTTAAGACATTAATAAATAAAAACCTATCATATCTTCATAGATAAGAAAATTTAATGTTTTTAAGATGCCCATGCTACCCAAAGCAACCTACAGATTCAATGTAATCCCTATCAAAATCGCAATGATGTTTATTGCAGAAATAGAAAAGGTTATCCTAAAATTTGTATGAAATCTCAAGGGGCCCCAAAACAATACTGAAAATAGAAGAACAAAGCTATAATTCTCATAGTTCCTGATTTCAAAACTTATTACAAAGCTATAGTAATCAAAACAATGTGATACTGGCATAAACACAGACAGATAGATGGATGGAACAGACCAGAAAACCCAGAAATAACCCTTATATATATAATCAAATTATTTTCAACAAGAGTGTCAAGAACATTCAATAGGAAATGAACAGTATTTTCAACAAACAGTGCTGGCACAACTGGATATCCGTGTGCTAAAGAATAAGTTGAATCCTTACCTAGCACCATATACAAAAATTAACTGAAAATGGATCAAAGACCTAAACATAAGACCTAAAACTATACCACTCTTGGGAAAAAATAAAACAGGGCAAAAACCTCATGATACTAGATTTGGTAATGATTTCTCAGATACGACCAAAAAGGCACAGAGAACACAAGAATAAAACAGAACAATTGGACTTCATGAAAATTAAAAAAAAAACCTGCGCATCCAAAGACAATATCAACAGAGTAAAAAGACAACCCACAGAATGGGAGAAAACATTTACAAATTACGTATCTGATAAGACATTAATATACAGAATATATAGAGAACTCCTAAAACTTAACAATAAAAAAATCAAATTCAAAAATGGGTAAAGGACTTGTATAGACATTTCTCCAAAGATATACAAATGGCCAAGAGGCATGTGGAAAGATCCTCAACATCACTAATCATAAGAGAAATATAAATCAAAAACATAATGAGATACCACTTCACACCCATTATGATGGCTATTATCAAAAGACAGAAAAGAACAAATGTTGGCAAAGAAGTAGAGAAATTGGAAACTTTGTGTATAGCTAATGGGAATGTAAAATGGTACAGCCTCTGTGGAAAATAGTATGAAGATTCCTTTAAAAGTTAAACATAAAATTACCTTTTGACCCAGCAATTCCACTTTTGGCTAAATACTCAAAAGAACTAAATGCAGGGTCTCAAAGAGGTGTTTTTGAACAAGTTTCACCTCACGATGAACATACACCCATGTTCATAGCAGCATTATTCACAATGGCTAAAAAGTGGAAGCAACCCAAATGTCATTTGACAGGCAAATGAGTAAGTAAAATGTGGTAGAAACATACAATGGAATTTTATTCAGCCTTAAAAGGGAAGGCAATTCTGCAATATGCTACAACATGGCTGAACCTTGAGTACATTATGCTAAATGAAGTCAGTCAGTCACAAAAAAAGACAACTAATGTATGATCCTGCTTATATGAAATACTCAGAGTTACCAAAATCACAGAGATAGACAGTAGAACAGTGGTTGCCAGGGGCCGAGGTAGCACAGAATGGACAGTTAGTGCTTAATGGGTACAGAGTTTCAGTCTTACAAGATGAAAAGAGTTAGGGGGATGGATAATGGGGATGCTTACACAACTTTATAAATGTATTTAATGCCACTGAACTGCACACTTAAAAATGGCTAAGATGGCAAATTTTGTTTATGTGTATTTTGGCACAATAAAAATAAAACTGAGGGGGGAAAATGCCTTGATTCAAGAAAAAGCTCACCATATTTGAGTTGAATAAAGAAGGCCAAAGTTTAATGCACCAGAAGACTAGCTCTAGATGAGATCTGAGAGACAGGTAAGGACCAGATCATGAAAGGCTTTACTGGCCATAGGTAAGGAGTCTGGATTATCTGAAAATTCTGGTACTTCCAGGAATTTATTCTCTACCTCAGACTGGATGATCTGACTTGACAGCGCAGACAAAGCAAGCACCATACTCTAAAGCTGCACCATCCAATAGAGTAACCACTAACCACACATGGCTCCTAAACATTTGAAACGTGGGTATTCTAATTTCAGATATGCTGTAAATGTAAAATATACACCAAAGATCAAGGCTTAGTACAAAAAGAATGCAAGCTATTTTGTTAAAAATTCACATATTGATTACCCACTATTTACATATCATGTTATGATATTAATATATTAATGTTGAACATATAAAATGTTAATGTTTAATATAATAAGTATTAAATATGGTATTTCATATTATATAATATTGTTATATATTAATATGTTTGATACATTATGAAAGTTAATTTCACTTTTTTTAATGTGGCTACTCAGAAATTTAAAATTACATGTGGCTTGTGTTTCTTTTGGACAGTACTGCACTAGAAAGGGTCCACAAGAATGTTTTGTGAACACTTTGTTCACTGATGTATCCACAATGCTTGGAACTATGCCTGGCATACAGATAGCACTTGATAAATAATGAATGAATGGGTATAGACTTGTCGATACAAAAAGAAAGGAGACACCTTCATCTGATGTTCCCAATCTTTCTAAGTTAGTGGTGTGCAGCCAAATGTGAGGGAGTGGGAGGTAGGAGTGTTGTTTAGGGCCACCACAATGGACCACTACAGACGGTGGGCAAGGTGGTGGTGCTGTCATATGCACCTAGGTTTTCTCATCTGTCCTCATCCTCCACTCTTTGTATAAAGACTAAAAAGCTTGGGGTGTTAATAAAGGCAGCATCAGCCCATAAAATTGTGCCTTATTTAGTTACTTCAGTACAGACCTTTTTAATTACCTAGACTTCAATTTTTATCTCTTAACATTCTACTATTTCCAACCAATAAGTCACTAATTTTCTATTAACTCTGATTTGTTATCTCTGCTCCTGTACCCTATATTTCACTGCTCTACTAAAGAATGTTCAGAATTAAATGAACTGACTGTACTTCAGGGTCTTAGGATCTGTCTGATTTCAATGCTATAAAGCCACTGGACAAATCCACAGCAAGTCTAAAGGAGGATTTTCCAGGGATATTATACTAATTCATGAACTGTCTGGCTTTGCTCAATGACTGAAAGGGTCATTCTAACTCTATGATTCTATGTTATCAGAGTATCTTCATGTAGAGGCAATCCTCACTAAATAAAATTCCCACTCATTTGGGCATCAATCTATGTGTTCATTCAGTAAATATATTCTTGACTGGCTCCACACAGCGCTGATACTCTTCAAGGTGCTGGGTACACACGGACAAGGAAACTGATAATCCCAGTCCTAATGAGCAGACAAGAATATCTGAGGGCATAACCTGAATTTGGCTCTGAACTGTTAAAGGTGGAGCGTGCAGATCTGAAGTTTATACAGCCTCTCTTTCATTATGCTTTCCTCCCTTTGGTAACAAATCCCTCCCACTACTTCAGAGAGTCAATGTCTTCCCATTCGCTTCATATTCTCCTTAATCAAAAAATGATGCAATATCCAGTCATTCATACAAGTACATGAATAGAGCTTAATTTAAATTTATTTTAACAACCCAATTTAGTATTAAGGCTTACAAGCAGTATCTGTACTTTAAGACTTTTAAATTCAATTATGAAATGAAAAGTTCCTATCCCTCAATAAAATCACTTTAAACAACAATAAACAGGTGGAGAAATATTTTCTAGAACGTAAAGGCATACTGTTGTCTTAAATTTTTATATTTCTTTACAGTTTATAAAAAGTATTTTATGTGATTTCTCTACTCAAGTAAATAAGCAGAAACACTTATTATTATTCCTTTTAACAGATGAGGAAACAAATTCAGAGAAATTAAATGGACTACCGAATGTCATACAACTACTAAGTAGCAAACCTCACATTTCTTCAACAATCAATATTACTTCCATCCCACCACTGCCAGATGTCACAAACATAAATATATGAATTAGTCTAATATAAGAAAAATTGGGGCCAGGCATGGTGGCTCACGCCTGTAATCCCAGCACTTTGGGAGGCCGAGGCAGGTGGATCACAAGGTCAGGAGATCGAGACCATCCTGGCTAACACAGTGAAACCCCGTCTCTACTAAAAGTACAAAAAAAATTAGCCGGGTGTGGTGGCGGGCACCGGTAGTCCCAGCTGCTCGGGAGGCTGAGGCAGGAGAATGGCATGAACCTGGGAGGTGGAGCTTGTAGTGAGCATAGATCACACCACTGCACTCCAGCATGGGCGATAGAGCGAGACTCCGTCTCAAAAAAAAAAAAAAAAAGAAAAATTGGGGGTTTGAAGACTTGTTCTAAGGGTGATATTCAAAATATCTGACAGTCATTAAAGCAAATGTCTAATTAGAACAGTTGCCAACCACAATACCAACCAATCAAAACAGCTACCAGTGGTAAACAACAGTAAGAACAGATACCAGCCATAAACAGGCAGTAAAAAAAAATCACCCCTGAATATCAGACAGAGTACCTGCCCCAGCTCAGCATTCAAATTTAAATTATTTTCAATGGTATGCCAGCCAAACAAAACAAATATACCTGTTAATGAATTGTAGAAGTAAACACACTCACCTGGCCAATATTTTTTTTAATTCCTTTCACCCTGAGTATATTAATGGGTGGCTTTATGAGCATTTTATTGAAAACAGATGCTTAATTCTGCTAAAACAAATATATAAATCAAAGATTTAAACATTTTAAAAATACTTAGACGAAAACCAAAGTAAGTTTCAAATCACTAAGCAGGAAAGATAGTTTCTAATCAAAAAAAGCAAAGAAAGAATTATGAGAACTTATTAGTTTTGTCTACACAAAAACTTAAAATACATAAGCTTAGAATACATACAAGGTTCTACATAACCTTAGAAAACTCAGAAAAATAGCCAGTTATGGTGGCACAGGCCTATAGTCCCAGCTACCCAGCAGACTGAGGTGGGAGGATCACATGAGCCCAGGAGTTCGTTCAAGTCCAGGCTGGGCAACATAGTGAGGCCTCGTCTCTAAAAAAAACTAAATAAATTTTTAAAAAGAAAAAAATAGTCATAGCAAGATATTAATATATATAATTATTTATTTAGAACATAAAGAGCTCATATAAAACCTTCAGAAAAACAATAAAATCTTAATAAATAAGGAGGCCTAAGAAATGAATATAAAATTCACAAAACTAAAAAAAAGAGCTTATTAACATACATGGCAACTATTACACTGCCCTAATTATCAAAGAAAGGCAAATTAAAACAATAAAGTATCAAATATAAAATTACCCCAGGGGTTACAATATTGCTGAGAATAACGGCACATATATAACCAGAATGTAAACCAGAGTGTAAAAGTGACATAAGAATTCAGAAGTATTTTCCAAGAAGCACTAGGTAACATTGATCCACTGAAAAATCATTTATTTAGCATCCACTCTAGATTTAATTTTTTTTTAAATCTCTAACCTAACCTCATGAGGCTCCAATCTAGCAGGAAATACAGACTTAGAAACTCATAAATGATCATAAAAAGCTCTTTCAAAGTGAAACATAACCAAAAAGGAGTGCAATTAATTAGGAACAGATAGAGGAAGTGGCATTAAAATCAAGCTTTAAATAAAAAAAGTAGCTCACTATCCAGAGAAAGGAAAGACTACTAATAGAGTAACTCAAATAATGAACTAAAGAATAGAAATGTAACAATTATAAAATGGCACTTAGAAACCAAGTAAGGCCCAGTTTTCTTCCTTCCACTACAATGAGAAAAATGACAAAAAGCGATAGGCCAAATTTCAGCCTTGTACCAAAACGGAGACAAATCTTAGCAAATTTGGAAGATAAATGTTTACTTGGTCTCTTTTAAATATCAATGGTGCCAAATGAACTTTAGACAAGAGAAATATCTGTATCAAGGTATAAGGCACTCTACAAGTATTGTGTGTCACTAATGGAAAAGGAGGAGAGTGGAAGGAAATAAGAACGTATACTTAGTGGACACCATATAGCAGGTTCTGATCTAGATGTTTATATCATGCTCATTTCATGTCATTTGGACATATGTTAACCTTTTTGTTATTAAAAAATAAAGAAGTTGACAGTCATTTTCCTAGATAGACGGAGTTTTGTTTTCAAATAATCTCTAGCTGTTTTAACAAATTTCATTTACATATAAGCCCAGCCAATCACCAAAAGTGGCTAGATTTTTATTTGGCAACGAAAAGAACTACTTCTTCCTATTGAGACATAAAATTTAAAGCAGTACCTTTCTCATATCTGTAAGACTTTTCATGAGGCTGGATAGGTCCATACCCAACTATTTCAAAATGGTCAGATTTATACTGAAAACACCAAGAGGGAGAAAACACATGAGAGAGGATCTGCTTCATATAGAAGAAGGTAATGTAAGAATTCAGTTCCAAGATAGAAAAGCGTTAGATCCATTCTCAAATCACAGCTAGCACTTCCTTCAGTGGTATCTGTTAAGAATCCCTTAAAACAAACAAAAAAAAATTTGTGGACACTATTGATTGGAATACAAAATATTTTATCAACAGAGTACTTCATTTGTGGATTTAATTAGGTTATCCTCAATACATTACAGATTTAATTTCATTTAGGTCACTATACAAACGGTGCGATGTCATTTTTAAATCCTTTGAATCACATTTTATAGTCTGTTTTGTTGTATTTTTTTAAAGAAGGGTGGTAGAGAGATAATAAACCATGAATGAAATACTCAGCAATCAGGGATGAAAATAAGACATTTATAGCTGAGCTAATACGTTAAAAGACGGAAGTCTACATCTGGTTTCAATTGGTATGAATTCACTGGCAAATTTAAGAAGAATTTCATTGTACAAAAACAAAAAGATGGTTTTGATAGGCTTTAGTCCTCTGGTTACTTTTGTTTCTTTAGTCACATGATTAGTATAATAATATGATACATTTAATATGTCACTGTGTATATGGTTTTGATAAAAATACACCCACCAACTTGTCTCAAGGGCACATGCACAAATGGTTTTAAAATATATATACTGCCTTAATGTTTTTAGATCAGTAAAAATGAATTCAAGTGAGGTTTTAAGTTCACACAAAATTAAGAATTTTAATTTTCTAATAAGTCTTTCACAATCTTAGCTAAACTCTACCTTTTGGACATAATTACTTATGCATATAAAATGATGCATTAATTCTACATTTAATACCTATTAGATAGTAAGGATACAAAAAATTAGACATACATCCCCCTTTCAAATGCCATAAACAGATAAGTACAGATACTTCATTTAAGTTTTACTTTCATAGGCACTTGCATAAGGTCTTAAAAATTGATAGAAACTCACCAATGTAATCCTTACACAGTCTTTTAAGGCCTAGATCAAACTTTGCCTCTTTCGAGAAATCACCCTATATTTCTCAAGTCAGGATTAATCTACCCAGTGTTAACAATGGTGATAACAATGACAGCTTGCATTTATTGAGTTCTTACTACTCAGCCACTCCACAGGTTTCATTTCATTTAACACCCAAACAGAACTGTAGAAGGTAGGCACTAACAAGAATTTACTGAAAGTCTGTTACATGATCGCTGTCTTCCTGACACTCAGAATTTTGTGGGAAGGGAAAAGGAACAATAAATTACAATACTAAGCGATGCCTGCAACAACAGGATTAGCAACAGGAGCACTCCAGGACAGCAGTTCTTAAAGCTGATTACGCATCAGAACCAGTACTCTTAAAATCCAAACCATCTAATACAACATTGAAGGCCTTGAATGATACAATTCCTGCCAGCCTCAACCATCTACCTCACCATTCTACCGCTCAGGAAGGGCTTCACAGAGATGACTTTTGAGAGTGACTTCACAGAGATGACTCTAAAAGAGTGAACAAAGTTTATCAGGTGACCAAAGAGTGAAAGATACATAAGGCATGTGCAAAGGCACTGGGCATAAAAATACATAAAGTGCATTACCAGTGAATAGTTCTTTGTGTTTGTACATAATGTGTATGGTAAAATAGTGCAAAATGGGAAGTCAGATTAGGGCCAAACTGTTTTATACACCTACATATTTTTAAGTGGAAAGATGACACGATCATATCTGAACTTTTAGGAAGAAAACTCTGACAGCAGGCTCTCAGACAAAGACTAAAAGGAGGAAAACAGAAGTGGAGAATTTAATAATAAAATAATTTGTAAAAATAACAGTAGTAGGAGGAGGAGTAGTAGTAACAGGTCTATAACCTTGCTTAGAATCCTAAGAGAGATTTGTGTGGTGGAATTAATAGTGAACACCTTAAGCAAAATTATTCAGAAGATGAAGAAGAGTCAGAGCACGCAGAGAAGCCAAAAGGTGCCGAAAGCAAAATCCATCTTTCCTAATTTAGGTAGGTCTTATAGACTATCTAGAGTCTTTTCCCACAACTGAAAGTGCCTTAGCACTAAAGAATCATATATTGCTTAGTTAGCATCCTCTCAGTTCTCCCAAAAAATTGTTATAAAAAATGAACATGTCCTTTGACTCAGTAATTCCATTTCATGTAATACATCCAATGACCACAACACAAATATGCCAATACATATGTACAAAAGTTCCCTGCAGCTTTGACTATAGCAACAAAACACTAAAAAGTTAGAAGTCACTTTCATCCAGGAGACTGAAAAAAATACATTCTGTTACACACACATAAGACCTATATGTACTGGTATGGGAAGGTATCTAAAATATATTAGAAGTTGAAAATGAAAAATGGTAAGGTATAAAACATCACATATGGTATTAATCCCTTGTGTAAAACAAGATATACATACATATGTGGTGAAAGAATCCACAAGAAATTAACTGACACAACCTCAAGGAAGTAAAATTGAAGGGTGGATGTGAAGACATTAACTTCCTCTTTTGTACCCTTTCGTATTATTTGAAATTTTTACAATGTGCTCATGTTATGTTTTTCTCTATAATTTATATAATTAAAAGGAATGGAGCAGTTAAAAGTACACTCTAGTTAAAAGTACACTCTAGTTAAAAGTACAGATAATTATGCAACACAATTTTAGAAGATCTCCATATAAAACTGTTAAAATTAGAAATTTGCCATCCAAGGAACTAACTTTCCATTTCCTGGAAAATTAACTTATATATATTTCTTGATTTCCTAAAGTTAAACAAAAGATAAGACACAATGATCTTTTAATATGTTTTTCTAATGCTGAAGAATATCCACTATTTCAACAAACATCATACAATTCTTAAATCACTTGTGATTTAAAACTAAATACCACTTTTTAAAGTGTTTACCTTAACAGTAAAAAGTGGCAATTTACATTTGTATAGAACTTTACAGGTTACAGAGTCCTCTGACACTTACCATGTTTTTTTCCCACAAGAAAACACTGATGTAGGTAAAGCAAGTAATATGATATTAGATCAATTTTAGGATTAGGAAACTGAAGCTGAGAGGAGTTACACAATGTACCCAAGGTCACAGAGCTAATAAGTAACAACCCAAGCACTGAAGCTTGGTCTTCCTGCTCCACATCCAAAGGTCTTTCCACTAAACCACATCACTCCAAATAACCACTGTTACAGCATGCTACGGGGTCAGGCTTCTGACAGGGAAGAAGGGCTCACTGCAGGTCTGGCAATCACAGGCAGTCTGCCTGCAGAAGAATGCACAATATAAAAATAAAGTGTATGAAGGTGGGCCTGACTGACGAAAGGGAAGTAGAACTGGGAGAAATGCCAAGAAGAATAGCAACAAAGGTGAAAACTGGGCAACTTACCAATAAGGGAAGCCAAGGAAATACCTTTGTAAACTTAATTTACTTAGTTAAGGTAGAAGGGATAGTCTATGTAGGGGACTATATATTATAATGTGGAAAAATCATAAAATGTTTATAATTCAATCAAAAGATTTAGAAAAGATGTAATGGAGCGTGATGTGTATGCTGTATTTAATCAGAGATTACAATGTGGCAGCACATGATTGCCATGAAAATTTTAATGGTCTAATCCCACAACGCATATCCTGTTAATGCTGTGGCTTAGAACTTTAAGAGGCAAGTGTGAAGTACACTCAGAACTCCTACTCACTCCATGGGACACCCGAAATAAGGAGCAAAAAGTATCACTTTCTACACAAAAGAACTCATTCTCCTAAGATTCTAGTACAGCACTGATCATTAGTACCCACTCAGAGTCAGAAAATCCTTGTAAGAAGGGGCCAGGGACACCAGAAATAACACCAGGATCAAGCCATCCTGGACTAAAGGGAACCACGGGTCTTTCCACTGAGTACTTTCCAGGAAAATCCTTATAGCAAACATTTACTGCTGACCTAGCAGGAACAGCCTCCTTGAGAAACATCAACCTTACTGTCCCTTACTGTGACAGAAGGAAAAAAGAGATGGGGACCCAAAAGCTTTGACTCAATGGCACCAGATGTATCTTCCACAGTTTAAGATTCATTTTGTAAGCTATTTTAGAGTTTTTAAATTATTGTCTTTTATTCCTGGTGTGTTTTGTTTTTAAGTTTAGTAAATATATAGAAACATCTATTATTTTTTGCCAGTCTAGCACTCATTTGCTCTTCTCCTGCTAAACATATTCTGATTTCCCTTTAGGAAATCACTACTTCTCCATTCTCAGATCATGTATTTCTAGTAGTCACGTCTACCCTAGCCTCCGGATTGAACATATGACCTAGGTCTAAGTCAATTACTAAATCACATTGTAATGGCCACAATGATTTGCTCAGAGAAGGGCACATGACCCACGCAGAGGCACAAGATTATCACTCTTTTCTGCTGGATTTCAACTAGAAAGATATAACCCAGGGAACTGCTGGCAGACAACTTGTAACTGAGGGAAGAGGTTGTGTGAGTGAGGCCAAGAAAGAGGTATCAGAACAAAAACATGAATTCAAGTAATTCCTTTCACCCTGAATCAAGCCATGCACAAACTAACTTTGCAATGAGCAAGGGTTATGTGAACAAATAAATTCCCTCTTTGGCTTAAGCTGGCTTAGGCTGGGTTTTCTGTAACTTATAACCAAAAGTTGAAACTGATTCAGTAAACTTGAAGTAAATACCAAACAGGAGAAGTTCTTGGAAAAGAGGTTTGTATAAAGCACAAACCACTGACTACCTCCAGAAATGCTAGAGGTTATTCCAGATGTATAACAGCATTAGAAGTCTGATCTATTTTGTATTTTCTGGCCCCCCAAAAAAAGGGATACAATAATTGGCGGAAAGAAAAGTAGAATAAACATATCTTTTAAAAGGAACATGCACAGTCATTTTTTTAAAGTCTCCTGCTGCCTTCATTTTCCTACTATCACCTCCCCTAGCTAGTTTGTCATTGTATTCATTTGCATTTGGATTTCTCATTTTATGGAACTCTCAGATGTTTCAGTTTCCATTCATTTTTATGGCATCATCAACTCACACAATAGTTACCAAAACCCTTTAAAGAAAAATCAATGGTTTCGAGAAACTTGGTGAATATGTAGCAATTTCTGAAATACTTAAATCTCAAAAGTAATACTTAAGCTTACATGTAAGATTTTATCTGATCATTCATCAAGCTTCATATTCCAACTTCTTAACAACCAAAATTTCTCCCTGCCCCCTCCTTCTCTCTTAGGATAAAGAATACATACATTAAATTGGGGCTCCCAGATATCCTGGATGAGGAAAATACTCTGGGAAAAACAGCACAGCCGCTCAATTAACTCCCTTCTACCCTCACAAATCTATTTCATTCCACCCCCACAAAGAAGAGACTTGAAAATATAAAATATCCAAGGTTATAAACAACAAAAAAGTTATGGAATTTGTCCAGAAAAACACAAATCTTCTGTTCAACACAAAGTACATACATTAGGAAAAATAACTAGAATATTTTAACCATTATTCGAGAGGGCAGAGAGAGGTTGTCTTTCATGAAATCTGGATTGCACATGTCTGGCAAGGAAAAAAAGATTAATAATCTATCACAAAGCCCCACAACTAGTGATTCAAAATGAAAGCTTTCACTACTTACACCATATGTAAATATATATATATACAAGCTGCTTATAATCCCTTGATCTGCAGAGAAAGAGAACTGATACTCTACTGTGAAAATGGTCAGTGGGTACACATTTTAAAATCCTTTCCCACATGAAAAGATTCCTGAAAAAGAGATCAGAAGACAACAGAAAAGCACTCAATATATATGGAGTTGTAAATCCAGTATGAACCAGTATCTATTACACAAAGGGGGAACATGCAACAAAGTGATGAGGAAAGTCAAACATGAATTAATCTAATAACACAAAGGCAAATATAAACCCCAAAGAGCACTTTATTGAACAGAAATCCACACATATCAAAAAGATGTCTATTATTAACAATGATATACCAAGCTTTTAAGTTCCAAATAAATCTTAATAATCAATAATGCGAACTTGATATGCCCTTACCAAGAAAAAAAGTTTGAAGAAGCACTTAACATCAAGGCAGAACATAAACATATTTTTAAAATATAACAAACCAAATGTTTACCATAAAGGCTATTACATGCAAGGTATTGATTCTAAGGGCACTTGGATAAAATATGCTAGTATATTTTGAATAGTCACTGCTTGACTCTTTTATTTATTTGGCTATTTGGTTATTTATTTATTTATTTGCTTATTGAGGTGGAGTCTCACTCTGTCACCCATGCTGGAGTGCAGTGGCGAGATCTAGGCTCACTGCAACCTCTGCCTCCTGGGTTCAAGTGATTCTCATGCCAGCTAGGATTACAGGCGCATGCCAACACACCAGGCTAATTTTTGTATTTTTAGTAGAGACAGGGTTTCTCTATGTCGGCCAGGTTGGTCTCAAACTCCTGACCCCAAGTGATCTCCCTGCCTCAGCCTCCCAAAGTGCTGGGATTACAGGTGTGAGCCACCTCGCCCAGCCGCCACCGTTTGATTCTATTAAAGAAACTAACACTGTACCTAAAAATGTGATGTCTACATTATGGAATGTATACTTTCTTCATTAACAACAATAATTCAAAGTACCAAAGTACCAATGGTGAATACCAAGATTCTATCCTTGGTTCTATAGTTCTCTGCATTCTTCTACCCAAATACATCTGATAGATGATCATGTCCAAAATGCAAAGACACTTTTATCTACCTAAGTGAGATGATAGGATAAGGATGACAGTGTCAAAAGCAAATATATATAGGGCCACTTATGTGCCAAGTGTTATTCTTTAAATACATGTAATCTTCATAACAACTCATATCTTGTCGCATATATCAGATGAAGAAATTAAGTCACAGAGAAGTTTAAAAACTTGCCCAAGTTCAGAGAGGTAGTATGTAGCAGAGCCAGGATTCAAATCCTGGCAGTCTGGCTCCACATTTCATGTTCTCAGCTCAATTCTAGTCTTCAGCTATAATTCCAATCCTTTCTTTCCATATGACTACTTAACCTCCATATGTTTCCACTTCTCATCTGGAAAATGGGTCAATAATAGTTCTTACCTCATAGAGTTCTCCAATCCTCATGAGGATTAAATGCCATAATATACATAATGTATTTAGGAAAGTACCTGGCACGTAAAAGTAATACATATGTCTGTTGTTATTTTATCTACCAAATGTCTGTCACTGGAGTTGAGAACCACTGTCCTAAAACTATAACAATCAGTGAGAATTTACCAAGCAGAATAGTCTTAATGTGCCCTTTACACTGGTAAATAAAGAAAACTGGACTTTCTCAATTATATTCAATATAAAACAAGTCCACCACCAGCCTTCAAGAAAATATACAAATCATTTAAGAGTTGCTATCTTCAGTCTGGAATTTCTTCTCCATTATTTTGTGTTCCCTCACACCCACCCAATATTACAGAAATAGATCTCATCCTGATAAAGGTATATAGTGAAAATGTCTCTTATATACCAAACTGAATGTTTATATAACTTTTAAGACATAAAGGCCAGGTGTGGTGGCTCATATCTGTAATCCCAGCACTTTGCGAGGCCGAGGTGGGCGGATCACCTGAGGTCAGGAGTTCAAGACCAGCCTGGCCACATGGTGAAACCCCATCTCTACTAAAAATACAAAAATTAGCTGGGCATAGTGGTGCATGCCTGCAATCCCAGCTACTTGGGAGGCTGAGGCACGAGAACTGCTTGAGCATGGGAAGCGGAGGTTGCAGTGGGCCAAGATAGTGCCACTGCACTGCAGCCTGAGCAACAGGGCAAGACTCCGTCTCAAAAAAAAAAAAACACCTGTGTGGTATTTTAATGTAATTCTCATCTATACAGCTGGATGCTGGGTACTCTTGAACCAGAATGCTACTCCCAGAGTTTGGCTTCACGAAAAACCTACAAAGTATGAAGACTGACGGAACTACAACCATCCTTTAATGCAGGGACTAACGCTGATCGACATTTAAATATGCTTCTATTAATAGTTTTCTGTTGTGACAACACTCTTGCACAGGCCCCACTATACAATTGTGCCAAGATTTCTCAAAAGTACAGAAGGAGGAAGAAAACCACTGGATAGAGCCTAGAGTACATACATATTCAACAACAGGAGATTATCAAATTACTCTTCAAAGTAGTTGTACTAATTTAAATTCCTAAGAGTATGATAGCATATAGAGTATACATAAGGCACAGGTGAGTACAATAAATTTGGAAGCATTTCTATGGAGAGGGTCATAACCAAGAGCAGACAAAGAAGTGATCTACCAAGTAAACCCCAGAAGGACTCCAAGCTTAGAACCATAGGGTAGGGAGAGCAAGAGTGAAAGGGAGTTCACTTTTTCATGGAAGCTGAAAAGAAGAAAATGGAACAAGAGTTGGCTCCTTGTCCCCAGTCTGCCCCTGCTCCCATGTACATGCAGATTACATGAATTCTGGCATTTATCCCCAGATCAAAAAAAAGGGGAAAGGGTTCCTCTCTAAAGAAATTCAGGGGGCCGGGTGCAGTGGCTCACGCCTGCAATCCTAGCACTTTGGGAGGCTGAGGTGGACGGATCACAAGGTCAGGAAATCGAGACCATCCTGGCTAACATGGTGAAACTCTGTCTCTACTAAAAAAAATACAAAAAAATTAGCCAGGCGTGGTGGCAGGCGCCTGTAGTCCCAGCTACTCAGAAGGCTGAGGCAGGAGAACGGCGTGAACCCGGGAGGTGGAGCTTGCAGTAAGCCGAGATGGCGCCACTGCACTCCAGCCTGGGCGACAGAGTGAGACTCCGTCTCAAAAAAAAAAAGAAATTCAATAAAAACCTGTTGTAGGCCCTTTCCCTTAAAAGTTGGCTCCCAACCCATTCACCCTATTATGCCTGTCAGTCAAAAGGCATTGTCCCAATGCTTACAGTGAGACCTGAGCAGCCTTCCAGACCCAAGGGCAAGACCAGAATAAATAAAACAAGGAAATCAATAACCCTAGAAGAAACAGAAATGATTCAGGAAACAGACAATAGCATTTATTTTAAAAATGTATTATTCTTAAAGCAATTTCAAAAGCTTTTCTATCCATGTCAGCATCAATATGTTATGAAAAAGGAATAATCAAAAGAGTTCTTGTAATTAAAATATAACTGCTAAAATAAAAAGTTCAGTTAGAAAAGTCAGAAAATAAAGCAAAATAAAGCACCCCGCCTCCTCCAAAAGGCAAAAAGACAAAAAGAGACAGAAAATCTGAGAGGAAAAACAAATTCAGGAGATTCAACCTTTCAATAAAGAAAATAGAACTTTTCCAAAGCTGAAGACAGACAAGTGTTTATATATTAAAAGGAACTACTGAATGCCGAGCATAACTAATAAAACGGACTCACATCTAGGCACATTCTTGTGAAATATCAGAAATGTCAAGATAAAAAGAAAAGTCCAGAAATTTCCAGAGGGGGAAAAAACCTACAAATAAATAAGACTCTGACAGCCATTAGCAACACTAGATGTTAGAAGATAAATGGAGGAAAGTCTCAAAGCTCTGAGAGAAAATTATTTTCACTGTAAAATTCTACATAGGCTATCAACCAAGTATAAAAGCAAAATAAAGACATTTTCAGATATGCAAAGGCTCAAATAATAATTGACCCCTTATTCTTGTATCATGAAGAAGACAGTTTAGGAAGAATACAAAACAAAGGTAAAAACCAAGAAAACAGGAAATATCCTTTTTTTAATGGTGGCACTAACCCAAGAGTCAAGTGAAAAGAAATTCTAAGGATAAGGCTATAAAACAGACCTCAAAGCAATGAGTCCACATTAGAACAAGAAATCAGGAAGCTCCAAAGAAATCTCAAAGAAGAATCACATACATTTCAGGAAATAAATACACTGAGTAAGAAGCTCAAAGATATTACCAAAGTGATAAAAGATGCATACATTGCTTTTTTCAAAATAATAAAAAAAGAAAAAACTCCCAGAAACAGAAAATTATATAACAACATGATCCTAACGTAGAGCCATCAACCTAAAACGTGGCAATGATTTTGAGTAATTAATTAAGTGTAGGAAAAGTAAATCCATTTAGACAACATGCTGGGAACATTCTTCTTTGGGTAACCTAGGAGTACAACACTGGATATTTAGAGACAGAAATAAAATTTGAGCATATCATTGTTTCCTCTTCCAAGATGTTCTTTGCCCTTTCTTCTCTGACTCACTCATTTATTCATTCTTTCAATATTTACTGAGCACCCATCCTAGAAGCTAAAGATAAAACAGTGAACAAAAAAAGAAAAATCTCTGCCCTGTTGAAGCTTATATTCAATAACTCCTACTCTTTCAAGAATCTGCTAATGCAGGAGTCCCCAACCCCTGGGTACTGGTCCATGGCCCGTTGGGAACTGGGCCACACAGCAGGAGGTGAGTGGCGAGTGGGCGAGCATTACTGCCTGAGCTCCACCTCCTCCTGTCAGATCAGCAGCAGCATTAGATTCTCATAGGAGAACAAACCCTATTATGAACTGCGCATGCAAGGAATCTAGGTTGTGCAGTCCTTATGAGAATCTAATATCTGATGATCTGAAGTGGAACAGTTTCATCCTGAAACTATCACCCCCATCTGCAGAAAAATTGTCTTCCATGAAACCAGTCCCTGGTGCCAAAAAGGTCGAGGACCACTGTGCGAACGGATTCTCTCACCAATGAAACTTTTTCTAAATTTTTAGGCTATGTGCGTCTCCTTTTTTCCTCCTAAAGAACTCTAACTCTTTGCAAGACAGAATTTGACTTTTTACATACCTATTACCTCATCTAGTGTGTGAAGAATGCAAGACAGCAACATTTATTAGTTATTTGTACCTCTAGTGAACAGCACTGGGCCTAAATCAATAAATGTGTTTTGAACCTTTCCATTCAAGCAAAATGTAAATAAAACTGCTATATTCACCCACTCTCATACCGCTATAAAGAACTACCTGAGACTGGGTAATTTAGAAGAAAAGAGATTTGATTCACTTACAGTTCCACAGGCTGTACAGGAGGCATGGCTGGGGAGGCCATGGAGACTCACAATCATAACGGAAGGGCAAAGGGGAAGCAAGCACCGAATTCTCATGGCAGAGCAGGAGAGAGGGTGAAGGGGGAAGTGCTACACACTCTCATGAGAACTCACTATCACAAGAACAGCCAGGGGGAAATCTGCACCCATAATCCAATCACCTCCAATCCACCTCCATGATCCAATCACCTCCCACCAGCACCCTCCCCGAACACTGGGGATTACAATTCAGCATGAGATTTGGGGGGGAACATAGAGCTAAACCATATCAACTGCCAAGTAAAATGTAAAGCACTAGGCAAATGTTACTTATTATTTAACAGATGAGGACACTGAAGTCCTTGTCAGTTAAATGATTTGCTACAGACCATAAGACTAGTCTGTAGAAGAACCAAAACTAAAACCCATATTGCTGAAAGCCTGGGTTCATGCCATTTCTACTATACTAGGTTGAATGAAAACAAGTAGTCAAATCAAAAAATGGGCCTAAATGGGAAAGAATAACCTTAGGCATTTTCTTAGAATGTTTTTAAGTATACAATAAACATCTAAAACATAGACTCTATTTCTTCCATATGTCAAGACATAGCTTTACAATTATGTAAAGATCATTTGGAAAGCCTCTAATCAAAAATCTAACCTATCTTTTAAGAGCTTCAATTTCACAGAGTTATGCATTTCTACTCTGCAGTATATGTTTGAAATGCATAAATGTTTCGAGATGTTTAACAGCATTTAATATAATATAAATTGGTTTTTAAAAAATTTCTTCACAGGAAACCTTCAAAACTTATTACCACAAATATACTAAAGTTTTTATTCTTTTAAAACTTGAAAACACTTGACTCCTCAAAAAAAATGCTTATATTATCTTACACAAACAACAAAAAGCTTTTTCATGAGTCACAGAAGGCCTATGGTTAAAATTATCAAGATACACATTTTTAAAATTAAGCAAAAAATTAAACATAGACACATATAAAACTTTTGTAAAAATCAGGGAACTAATGAAACATATTCTGGTATTTCACACATGCCAAGGTTACTAGTAAGCATACTTTTTATGGCTTGTCTTTGGTATATGACCATATTTGTTCAGCAATCCACATTATTAATACCGAATAGTAGCCATGCAAATTATAACTTATCCACAAAAATATAACACTGAATAAAGAGGTGGAGTAATTTTATATTCACAGGACAAGAAGCCAAAAAATTGGCTGTTTCAGCTCAACATTTATCAAAGGCTTGTAGGTGCCAAAAGCTATTCTAGGCACTTGGAATATTTCAAGATTAATATATTAAAACTCCTGCCCTTGAAGAGTTTACTCCTCAAGGAGAAAGGCAACTGCAACTACTCTTCTCCCAAACACTAAAAGCTGACTAATTAAATGTAACTCCCAAGTATAGAATACCATGGCTGGGTTATCTACAAAGAAGTTTCATCAAACTTAAAAGATAGTTTAAAATACTGTGGAAAAATCAGTTACTGAATGTGTATGATACTAGGACTTGAGCTGTGTTTGTGAGTCTGATCACAAAAATCAGAAATTTAAGTCACATACACTATTTTATAGAGCCCCAAATACTTAAAAACCAAAAGGACTCAATGAATACTAACAGTGATTTTTACTCATAATGTAACCAGAAGAGTCAGAGAAACTTTTATCACCCACTAGAATACAGGAGTTTTACCTTTTTCCTAATTCTAGTACCACTACCATTAATTACCACAATTCGTTACCAGCTCAAGTGCCAACTCTGTGATCTGGCCCATGTTGAGTAAGAATCAGCACTTAAATAGACAAAATCTCTACCCTTTACAACTCAGACTCAGTTACAATCACTGGAATATGTCTAATTAACCCACAACTTAATTCTATGCCTTCATCTTTTCCTACATGTTTCCCAAAGAAAAAGTATAGATCAGATTTTGAAGGTCCTTCTTTAATATCTATGCTGACAATCAGATAATTTGTTTTATGACTTTTAAAATATGTGAAGTACTCATATAACTATTAGCAAACTGTCAAGCAATAAAACAGATTTAAAAAAAGGCCAACAGAAACAACAAACAGCAAAGAATAGGCACAAAAAGAACATGAAACGGCCAATACAAATATGAAAAGATAGCCTACCTAATAGTCAAAATAAACATCATCATCACAGTAAAAACAGCATTTACTGTGCTTTATGTAAGAGTGAATATGCAATAAACACCCAATTAATTAATCAATGAATTACTAAATAGACAACAAACTACCTGAGAAAATAAGCAAATTTTCAAATAAGAGGTAACATTTTCAGCTGGGCCTTCATGGATGCAAATTCACTTGGCAAAGACTGAGGGTAGAGATAATACTAAAAGAAGGGTAGAGGATGAGGCAAGGGCATACATATAATCACCAAAATATGAAGCCAGTTCTTATTCTAGGAGCCAGTTCTCATTGTAACACTGAACTGGAAAGTACCTGATAAAACAGTGACAAGGTATGAAACTGTACAGGTAGAAAGGAGGTAATACATAAACTCTGTGTATACATCAGGCTAAAAAATTTGAACTTAAATGTTTTATTTAAAAGACATGTAACTTAATTGGACTTGCTCTTTCCTGTGCCTTTTATTTTCAATTTTCAAGGAAACATTTGTTCAAAAATAGACAATAGTCAATAAGTCAGAATCAAGAATGCTTTATCCCTAATAAGATTTCTTTGAAAGACAAGCACAATTCCACACACACAAAAAAATATGTTACTTAGGTGGTTCTCCAAGACTTACTACTCCTAAAACAAATTAAAAATTTAGAATCTATTGTCAACTCCCTAAATCATCACACAATTTTGTTTCTTCTCTATAATAAATGAAGCTCACTATATATAAATATGTACAAATAGAATATGCAAATTATACATAGACAAGATCCAAAAAGTTTCTAATAATGTAATCTAAGCTGTCCATTACTCTGAGAAAGCTTACTATTGATATGGTTGATATATGTAGTATATACACAATCAAATGAATTATAAAGTTAAGCTCTCACATCAGAACAGGATTATGCTGTCAGAACAACATCCATCTGGGTCCACTTGAGCACCAATCCAACCTTGTTCTCAACCTATATTTTATAGTTTTTATTAACAATTTAAAGATAAGCACAAAACAATTAATTTCAGTGATCGTGCTTTTATATCTTTTTTTAGATTTATAAAGGTTAAAGTTGTCAATAAAGTTTTACATCCACAGATCATACATGAATTCATTTAAGTGAATATAATAATAAGAAAAGTCAATTCAAGGGCTCTACCTGACATACCCAAATGACCAAGAGTAAAACGAGATGCAAGCAAATGAGTAAACCAGTATCTGAGATACTCACTCCAAGGAACAGGCCCCAAACACAAAGCATGAGTTTCAAGGACAAGATAAAACTCCTAAAAAGAGATTAAGAGAAATAACTGGGGTACTAGGCAAGAATGATACAAAATGTCAAACAGGATTATTAACTGGATTACAAAAAAGGTACGTGAATAGAAAATAAATAAGCAAACGACTAATTAGTAAAATCAAGGAACAGGGTCGGAGGAGTAACAATGGCAAAAACTGCTATGGTGAATAACAAAAATATATAAGATATAGCATTCTTAGATACTACCATTAGCCAACTAGAAAATATAACAGCAACAAAAGATCATCACATTAGCAGTAAAAATGACAAAGCTCCTAGAAGCAAATCAAATTTAAAATGTATACAATTTTCTTTTTTTTTTTGAGACGGAGTTTCACTCTGTCGCCTAGGCTGGACTGCAGTGGCGCAATCTCAGCTCATTGCAACCTCTGCCCCGCAGGTTCAAGCGATTCTCCTGCCTCAGCCTCCCGAGTAGCTGGGATTATAGGCACCCGCCAGCACACCCAGCTAATTTTTTTGTATTTTTAGTAGAGATGGGGTTTTGCCATGTTGGCCAGGCTGGTCTCGAACTCCTGACCTCAGGTGATCCACTTGCCTTGGCCTCCAAAAGTGTCAGGATTACAGGAGTGAGCCACCACATCCAGCCGAATGATTTTCAAGGAGATTTAAAAATGCATTTAAATACAAAAAAGAAGAACTGAACACAAAGATATTCTATGATCATGGATTGGAAAATATTAGTTAACACAAATTATGAGTTAAATGTAATTCCAATCACAAACCCAGCAAGACTTTTTGTGGAGCTTGACAACTTATTCTAAAACTTATATGAGGCCGGACATGGTGGCTCATGCCTGTAATCCCAACACTTTAGGTGACTGGGTGGATCACCTCACGTCAGGAGTTCAAGACCAGCCTGGCCAACGTGGTGAAACCCCATCTCTACCAAAAATATAAAAATTAGCTGGGTGTGGTGGCAGGTGCTTATAATCCCAGCTACTAGGGAGGCTGAGGCACAAGAATCACTTGAACCTGGGAGGCGGAAGTTGCAGTGAGCCAAGATCGCGCCATTGCACTCCAGCCTGGGCAACAAGAACGAAACTCTGTCTCAAAAAAAAATAAAAAATTAAATAAATAAATAAATAAATAAATAAAACTTATATGAGAGATCAAGGAAAACAAAGACAAGGGAATTGCATCCCAAACATCAAACATGCCACCATATAATTAAGAACAAATTTCTATTGCAGAAGCAGGCAAATAAATCTCTGCTAGAACAGACAGACCAAATATAGAGCCAAATATATACATAACCTTAGTAGGACAGGCTTATAAGCCAGTTAAAAAGGGATAGAAAATTGTGTTAGGACAATTAGATTTCCACACAGAAAAAAAAAAGTGCTGTATACCCCATCTCCTATCATATACAGAAATAAACTCCAGCTAGATTAAAGATATAGGTAAAAAACCAGCCTATTGCAAGATAAGAGTGATACCATTTTTAAGCAAAACCACCATAATGACAGGAGTTTGGCTCCAGCAGCAAGGTCTTTAAACAATGCCTGTAGCATAGATAACCCCTCATAAAGATGTTTATCTAACCTCTCCAGTGGTCACAAGTAGCAAGAAAGTCTGAAGTGTAACCAGCTGCGTATGTTTTACCAAAAAAGCTTGCTTTATAAAGGATATTTTGGGGAGGGGGGATGTGGGAATATACCACCTCTTGGCCACCCAAAACATTATTTCTGCTAGTAAGTCTGTAATAAATGTTTTTTTATAAGAAACTGGATTTGTCAGCATCTTTCTTCAGCTCTCAGCTCCCTTAGCCTTTGGGGGTAGCTTTGCATATGTTTGCTCATAGCAGAACAGAACTGCTAATAACAAAACTTGTACTATTTGAAAGAGTTCCACTTTTGGCAGTCATAAACTAGATAATTCAGACCACTCTCCTGCTGAAAGAACTAAAATGTCTGGAGAAAATATGTTTAAAAGTCTATGTTAAGGCTAATGAAGACACATGAGCAGTGTATTTTATCTGAAAACAAAATATTAGAAAAAAGAAAAAGAAAGAGGTGAGCCTAGTAATAAGGGCTGCTTTTCCCCAAGAGGCATCTATCAATTATGGAACAGAGGCCAAGAGGCTAATAAGCAGAGCAGACCTTTTGACTGACTTACAAGATGAGAAGGTCAAAGACTTGAAATCAAAACCTACCAA
Organism: Pongo abelii; assembly: GCF_028885655.2. NCBI lineage: Eukaryota > Metazoa > Chordata > Mammalia > Primates > Hominidae > Pongo > Pongo abelii. The sequence continues at coordinate 114,644,591 of NC_071992.2, forward strand.
GAAACTGAGAAGCCCTATAATGCCAAAGGACCATATCCTAGATGTAAAGGAGGATCAACCCTCAAAAGTACAGTCATGTGTCACCTGACAAAATGGATATATTCTGAAAAAGACGTCATTAGGCAATTTCATCATTGTGTGAACATCTCAGAGTGTGTTTACACAAACCTAGATGGTATAGCCTATTGCTCCTAGGCTACAAACCTGTGTAGCATGTTACTGTACAGAATGCTGTAGGCAGCAGCAACACAATGGTAAGTATTCGTGTATCTAAACACATCTAAACATAGAAAAAGTACAGTAAATGTACGATACTATAATCTTATGGGACCACCATTCTACATGCAGTCCATCATTGATAGAAACATCATTATGTAGCACATAACTGTACTAAAGCCCAGATTCAAATTATCTCTAACCCCAATTGAATTAAAGTGATCCAGGATTACTAGTTCTAGCCACCAGATAGAAACAAAAACCTTAAGTAAAATACGTCAACATTCAGAAGCTCAAATAACCTCTATCACGTTTTATGCAATGTCTAGCACTCTATCAAAGATCACAAGGCATAGACAAAAACAATAAAAAATAAGAGAAACAATATAAAATGGAAAGAGACCCACAGGAGATTAACATTTAAAAGATTAGCAGACAGAATTAGACTATAATTAATATGTTCTAGGATATGAGCCTAGGCAGCAAAGTGAGACCCTATCTCTTCAAAAAATCAAAAAAATTAGCCAGGCATGGTGCCACATGACTGTGGTTCCAGCTACTCAGGAGGCTGAAGTGGGAAGATCACTTGAGCCCAGGAGACCGGGGCTATAGTGAGCCATGATCACACAACTGCACTACAGCCTGAGTGACACAGCAAGACCCTGTCTCAAAAATAAAAATAAATTATGTTCTGGGATATAAAATACAAGATTTCTGGATAATATCTTTAAAAGGCTAAAAGGAATCACTAACCTAGAATTCTTTACCCAGCAAATACACTGTTCAGAAGTGAAGTGAGGGTCAGGCATGGTGGCTCACATCAGTAATCCCAGCACTATGTGAAGCCAAGGCAGGAGAATTGCTTGAGACCAGGAGTTGAAGACCAGCCTGGGCAATATAGCCAGACCCCATCTCTACAAAACAAAATTGTTTTTAATTAGCCAGGCATGATGGCATGCTCCTGAAGTCCTAGTTACTCAGGAGGCTAAGGCTGGAGGATCGCTTGAGCCCAGGAGTTCAAGGTTGCAGTGAACTGTGATCACACCACTGCATTCTAGCCTGGGCAAAAGAGCGAGAACCTGTCTCAAAAAAAAGGAAAAAAGAAAACATGAAGTAAAATAACAACATTTTCACCAAAAAAAAAAAAAAAAAAAAAAAGACACTATCATCATACCCACCACACATAAGGAAATACAGATATTCTTCAGGCAACTGGGAAATACAGAAAGAAATAAAGAACAATAAAAAGCATAAATATATGAGTAAATATAAACATTTGCAATATAAAATAACAAGAATAACAATATAAAATAACAAGAATTTCTTGTGCTATTTAAAATGTATACAGAATTTAAAGAAACAAAGCAGATCACAAAAAAACAACAGACCATACAAGCTCTTAAAAACAAATTGCCATATTCTTAGGAAAAGATTGTTTCATCACCATGAAAACAATTACTAGAGTGAGTTTTACACCTGTTTAATCAAAGATGACTGTTAGACTCATCAAATTTTTGAAAGCCAGTCAGTAATAGTCGTGCTTCTGAAATTCAGACAATCAAGAGTATCACTCCAGTGAACAAAGGCCTACAACATCCAGATATTTTTTAAATGGGATGTTACATATCTTTATATTATTAACCTTAACAATAATGGTACTCTTTTTGGATAATAAATAAATGAAGAAAAATGTCCTTGCACTAGAAAAGAAAGATACAAATATTCTTGAGACTTAATAGGAGCTGTCATCAAGGCAACACTCAGAAACAATATACCCACAGCTCCTGATCAATCTCTTGTGCAGCTCTGAGTTCCTTTTCATATATGGAAATTAGACTCTTACCGTGCCATCCCAGAACCCAGAGTACCTGTTGTGTGAGAGTAACAACTATGTTATTCCAAGTGTACGACTCCCTAACATGCTCAGTGGACTGTGTCTTATAACAAAGAATATGAATAGATAAAATCTTTTCTTTGATAACTGACAAAGAGTTTTCTGAAGGTAATGATCTGATCCATACCTATCTTTAAGAACTATACTATGTCTTCACAGTTGTAATTATTGGCAACAAGAATTAAACTTCTTGGATCAAATACTTCGTATCTACTCAAAATTGTAACATTAACACTTAAAACTAAGAAAATAGAGATGTTTAACATTTTCCATTTCATATTCCTACTTGATAACTTTAAATACCAAATGCACTGAGTTTAGCCCTGAAATGATTTTAAAACAATTCTCTAACTGGGATATAATTACTTTCCACTGAAACATTGTTCTGCCACTCAAGAATCATCTGATTTACATAAATGCTAGTTAAGCACCATAGAAATTCTAAAATATATCATTAGGAATGTCACAGATCACTTAATCTACTCTGTCAAAACAGGGATTATTTCAACTTCTGTTTCACTTCCCTTAAAAGAAATCTTATTTACTTTCTTTTCTCTAACAGGGAAAAAAAAATTAGTAAAATAAACTTACAGTGTACTTCCCAAATCAAACTTTAAAATGATTCTGGTTAACCACAAATTGACTGAAGTATTTTTTCTGAATGTATTTTACTGAAACATGGCTGACAACATATAATAATGTTACTGCTACAGAATTACAAATTATTTCACTGATTACTCTTCCTATTCAAGAAAAAAAGGTCACCTTGGTCCATACAAATTGTCCAAATAAACTAGATGTATTACTAGCTTAAAGTAAACAATTTTGTAAATAGCACTTCTACTTAGAGTTAAAACATAACCATAAAAAGCTTTTATTAAACAATACATTTCACTAAGCTAAATTTATAGAAATATATATATTTCTATCAATTTCACACATCCTGACAATATTTGGGAAAAAAATACAAAACTGTTTTATATTTTTTTAATTCAGAAGTATATAATTTCTTTAAATATTACCAGCCATAAATTATAATACAGAAAATTTAAGATAAGTAAATACCATGAATATTATAAACTTTAAATAAAATTCTAGCCATAATTTATGAAACTCACATTATTAAACAACATACACGCACACTGATTCCAAATGAAGAAGAGAAGTACCATGGTAGTTTCTCTGTGACACACCAAAAATAATCCTAATAAATAAATTAAACAATCATATAATTCCTAAATTTGTCACAGAAAGATATGTGGCTGGTTCTCACACCTCCTACTAGATATCTTTACACCACTTAAAAACCTTTTCTTTTTTCATGCTATTATTTTCTGTGTAACAAAATACCAACTAGTCAGATTCTAAAATACGACTTTAGAAATGAGATTAGCAAAACAATTTTAAAATACTTACTGTCTTGTTTCGTAATCTAATTATGTCTGAGACAGAGCCAGCGCCACAGTACTCCATAACAATCCAGAGGTCTGTATTCTTAAAATAACTGCCATAGTACTTTACAACATATGGGCTAAAGGAAAATACATAAACAATTAAATTTAGTTAATTCCCAAAAAAATTTTTTTCTTAATCCCAATACAAAGTATTTTCAACATTTCATAATGTTCCAATAAGTTAAATAAGTAAATTTCTATTGCACATCAAATTCTCAGTATCTGGAGTTCACCAACTATGCATAATTAGGCTTTACTTCATGGATGAAATTTAACAGGATTACAAACCAGAAGAGGCCCAAATGTTTTGAGTGATTCTGAAGAAAATAAGACTTCATTTTGGCAAAGAACTTACTATTTAACATGAGGAACAAATGAAAATTTTTCCCTTTGACTAAAGCATTTTAAATATGTCTTCTAAAGGATTTTGCATTCAGTCAAATAGTAATCAACTCTAAAATAATCTATATTTCAATGAGGCCAAAAAAGTTATTTTAAATTTTCTTTCATTCTGGCTTTTGAAAATTCTAGAGAAAAAAATTATAAATTTTTCTGCTTAAATTTATAGACTTAAAATATTAGCAATTTAATTTCTAAACTGAGGTCTTACGTCTTCCAGAGCAGAATAAACTATGTTTATAGCCAAGCTGTCTTTAGGAAGATTTAGAAAGGGACAAATGACCATCAGCAATAATGTATATTATGGATAAACTATATATACTGATGTATGAGAAATCGTACCTATCTCAAAGAGGCAGAATACCATATTCAAAAAATGCATAGAGATAGAAAATACAGGACAGCAGAAACTAAATAGAACACAACTTTAATGCTACAAGAGCTCAAATGAGGAAATAACATTGGAATCATCCAAAGAGAACTTTGTGGAAGGGAGTGGGATTTGAATGAGATTTTGAAAGAAAAGTTTAAACTCCACAATGTAGATGGAGAAGAGGGATAAGAAAATTCTAGAAAAGAGAAAGGCCATGAATAAAGGTACACAAATAGAAAGTGAAAAACCAAGTATGGCATGTAAGAGGACAACTTGTTCAAATAAATACTTCTGTCTAGTAGTAGCTACAATCAAAAACAGTAGCTATTTTGCTGGGCACCAACATAAGATAAATAAGGCAGAAAAACAAATAAGCAAAAAAAAAAAAAATATTGGAAGTACAATAAAAGAATAAGTAGGCACTCTACCAATTGTGGAGGTTAAGAGAAGACTATCAGGGAAGACTTCTCAGTACAGCCTTTAAAATTGTAGCTAAGCTCTAACATTGAGGCAGTAATAAACAGTCTACCATCCAAAAAAAAAAAATACCCAGGACCAGATGGACTTAGGGCCGAATTCTAGCAGATGTACAAAGAGCTGGTACCATTCCTGATGAAACTATTTCAAAAAATTGAGGAGAAGGAAATGCTCCCTAACTCATCCTATGAAGCCAGCATCATTCTGATAACAAAACCTGGCAGAGATACAACAAAAAAAGAAAACTTTAGGCCAATATCCTTGATGAACATTGATGCAAAAGTCATCAACAAAACATTAGCAAACCAAATCCAGTGGCACATAAAAAACGTAACCCACCACAGTCAAGTAGGCTTTCTCTTTGGGATGCAAGATTGGTTCAACATACACAAATCAATAAATGTGATTCATCACATAAACAGAACTAAAGACAAAAACCACATGATTATCTCAATAGATACAGAAAAGGCTTTCGATAAAATCAGACGTCCATTCATGTTAAAAACTCTCAACAAACTAGGTATTGAAGGAACATACCTCAAAATAATAAGAGCCATATATGAAAAACCCACAGCCAACAATCATACTGAATGGGCATAAGCTGGAAGCATTCCCCTTGAAAAGCGGCATTAAGACAAGGATGCATTCTCTCACCATTCCTGTTTAACATAGTATTGGAAGTCCTGGCAAGGGCAATCAGGCAAGAGAAAGAAATAAAGGTCATCCAAATAGGAAGAGAGGAAGTCAAACTATCCCTGTTTGCCAATGACATGATCCTATATCTAGAAAACCCCACAGCCTCAGCCCAAAAGCTTCTTAGGCTGATAAACAACTACAGCAAAGTCTCAGGATACAAAAGCAAATGTGCAAAAATCACTAGCATTCCTATACACCAACAACAGTCAAGCCGAGACCCAAATCGGGAACTAACTCCCATTCACAACTATTACAAAAAGAATAAACTAATAGGAAGACAGCAAACTAGGGAGGTGAAAGATCTCCACAAGGAGAACTAGGAAACACTGCTCAAAGAAATCAGAGATGACATAAAGAAATGGGAAAACATTCCATGCTCAGGGACAGAAACAATCAATATCATTAAAATGAGGCTGGGCACGGTGGCTCACGCCTGTAAACCCAGCACTCTGAGAGGATCACTTGAGGTCAGGAGTTTGAGATCAGCCTGGCCAACATGGTGAAACCCCCGTCTCTACTAAAAATACAAAATTAGCTGGGCATGGTGGCACGTGCCTGTAATCCCAGTTACTTAGGAGGGTGAGGCAGGAAAATCACTTGAATTCAGGAGGCAGAGGTTGCAGTGAGCTGAGATTGTGCCACTGCACTCCAGCCTGGGCAAAAGAGCAAGACTCCATCTCAAAAAAAAATAAAAAATAAAAAAATAATACACACACACACACACACACACACACATCATTAAAATGGCCATACTGCCCAAAGTAATTTATAGATTCAATGCTATTCTTATTAAAACTACTATTTGAGATTCGGCACAGAACTAGAAAAAACTATTTTGAAATTCATATGAAACCAAAAAAGAGCCCAAATAGCCAAGGCAATCCTAAGCAAAAAGAACAAAGCTGGAGGCATCACACTACCCGACTTCAAAATATACTACAGGGCTACAGTAACCAAAACAGCATGGTTATGATACAAAAAAAGACATACAAACAAATGAAACAGAATAAAGAACTCAGAAATAAGACCACACAACTACAACTACATGATCTTTGACAAACCTGACAATAACAGGCAATGGAAAGGAAAAAGGATTCCCCATTCAATAAATGGTGCTGGGATAACTGGCTAGCCACATGCAGAAGATTGAAACTGGACCCCTCCCTTATATCATGTTCAAAAATTTAACTCAAGATGGATTAAAGGCCTAAATGTAAAACCCAAAAATATAAAAACTCTGGAAGACAACCTAGGCAATACCATTCAGGACATAGGCAAAGATTTCACGACAAAGACACCAAAAGCAATCACAACAAAAGCAAAAACTGGCAAATGGGATCTAGTAAAATCAAAGAGCTTCTGTACAGCAAAAGAAACTATCAAGAGAGTAAACAGATAACTTACAGAGTGAGAGAACATTTTTGAACAAACTATGCATCCAATAAAGGTCTAATATCCAGCAGCTATAAGGAACTTAAACAGATCTACAAGAAAAAAAAAAAACAACCCCATTAAAAAATGGTCAAAGGACATGAACAGATACTTTTCAAAAGAAGACCTACATGTGGCCAACAAGAATATGAAAAAAAGTTCAACATCACTGATCATTACAGAAATGCAAATCAAAACCACAATGAGATACCATGTTACACCAGTCAGAATGACTATTATTAAAAAGTCAAAAAAAAAAAAAAAACAGATGCTGGCAAGGTTGTGGAGAAAAAGGAATGCTTATATACTGTTGGTGGGAGTGTAAATTAGTTCAACCATTGTGGAAGATAGTGTGGCAATTCCTCAAAGACCTAGAGACAGAAATACCATTAAATCTAGCAATCCCATTACTGGATATATACCCAAAGGAATATAAATTGTTCTATTATAAAGATACATGCATGCTTATGTTCATTGTAACTAGCACTCTTCACAATAGCAAAGACATGTCATCAACCTAAATGCCCATCAATGATAGACTGGATAATGAAAATGTGGTACATATATACCATGGAATACTATGCAGCCACAAAAAAGAACAAAGTCATGTCCTTTGCAGAGACATGGATGGAGCTGGAGGCTATTGTCCTTAGCAAACTAACACAGGAACAGAAAACCAAATACTACATGTTCTTACTTATAACTGGGAGCTAAATGATGAGGACACATGGACACACAGAGTGAACAACACACACTGGGGCCTATCAGAAGGTGGAAGGTGGAGAAGGGAGAGGATCAGGAAAAATAACTAATGGGTACTAGGCTTAATACCTGGGTGATAAAATAATCTGCACAACAAACCCCCATGACGCAAGTTTACCCATGTAACAAACCTGCACATGTACCTCTGAACTTAAAAGTTAAAAATAAATAAATAAATAATAAAAATATCAGTCATCTAAAAAACAAAAGTTTAAAATTTTCCTGTTATAATTAAATTTTATATTAAAAACAAAGGCAATAAATACAAAAAAATTAACTATGTCTTGAAGTCAAAGGTAGGACAGAGTGGTTGGAGCTGAAGGGCCTGAATTCAAACCTGTTTTATCCCCACTGCTACTCCGTTACCTCTTGCACAGACTTGCTCCCCACTGGTCTCCTTGTCTTAGTTTTCTCCCCTGTTCTAATCTATGCTACATACAGTTGACAAGGTATCTTACTTTAAAGTGAAAGTAAAACAAGCTGATCATACTGCTCTCCTAGTTAAACAAAAATACTCCAACAGCTCTCCATTACCCAAAGGAAAAGGTCTTACCTGCTTCATATCGCATACAAGTTATTTCAGAGTCTACCTTGTTACCTGTATCTCTGATTACTCTCCATCTCATACCTTAAATTTCCAGACACACTCAGCTTTGCTAGGTCTTGGGAATTGAAAGTATGTATTTGGAGTTCATAAATGTTCACTGAACCATTTAAGAAAAGTGCTTGTTTACAAACAAATGAAACTAAATACAGACTTAGAACTGCAACATATGGGAAACATAAAAAAAAACTTCTTTACATTTACTCCTTTGAGGTATGGCACCTATGTGGAAACTTTTATAGGGAGTAGTGTTCCTACACCTGGCTGTGCATCACAGCCACCTGTGACCCAAGCCCACACTCCTTTGAGGTTCTGATTCAGTAGGTTTTTAAAAGCTCTACTGGTGACTCTGACATAGACCCAGAGTTAAGCTTCACTCCACCAGTGAATAGACTGTATATCCTTCAGGAAAAAAAAAAAAAAAAAAAAAAAAAACCAACTCTTTCTCTTTCTCTCTTTTTTTTTTTTTTTCTGAGGCAGAATCTCGTTCTGCCACCTAGGCTGGAGTGCAGTGGCACCATCTCGGCTCACAGTAATGTCTGCCTCCTGGGTTCAAGTGATTCTCGTGCCTCAACCTCCCAAGTAGCTGGGATTACAGGCCTGTGTCACCACACCCAGCTAATTTTTGTAGTTTTGGTAGAGATGGGGTTTTGCCATGTTGGCCAGGCTTGTCTTGAACTCCTGGCCTCATGTGTTCCGCCTGCCTCGGCCTCCAAATGTGCTGAGACTATAGGTGTGAACCACCATGCCTGCCAAAAAAAAACTCTTTAAATATGAATTTTCTCATTCAAAATTTTGAAAAGTGTTAAGTAACAATGAATTGAAGATTATGTTCACTGAAAAGCATACAAAAAAATGTACATTTTTCTTGCCATACACACTAATCAGCAATGCTAAGGGTAGAAGTGACAACTCATGAAAATTAGGAATTCTAACCTAGGCAGCTACCTGAAAACACAGCCCTATCTCTCCGTAAGAGTAAGTCAAGAGAAAACTTTGGCAAAAGGTAAAATTCTCTTCAAAAAAATAATTCATGGCCCATCTAACACCCATGTAAGTAGATGGATCCAAGTCTAACACCTCTATAACATAAAACATGGCCTCACTAACTTTAACCCAGCAAAGTATTTAAGCAACTAGAACTAAACAGCCACATGCATTCACTGACCCTCTACTTGGGCCAGGCATTTGACCAGATGTTCCGTATGCACTAGTGAAACACACATTCACAATTTGGACCCTCATGCAGAATACACTAGCACGAATATACATGAATTAAGGAAGTAAACTCACAAATAAATATGATTACTAACCATGGCAAGAAAAGAAGAAAGGGTGCTATAAGATAAACTTGCTGTGACTTTATTTTGTATTCACCATTTCTGCAAATAAAATTGTTCCTAGTTCATATGAAGGAATGGAATGCATTCAAATTCCATGGTAGCCTCTGAGACTTGGAAGGCACTGGAGTATGTGAAAAACCTTTGAAAGTAGATAAGTGAGCTTTAACAATACAATGTCCTTTCTCCACTGAACCGTTGTGAATTACAAAATCCACAGATTGGAAAAGAAAGAAATGCTTAAACTCCAGAGTTCACATGTATACAGTGATACTTTCTGATACTTTCTATGTCAGCACCTTTTATACTGTAAAGCACTTATTACATCCTGCAAGGACTTTGTCATTGACTTTTATCTGCCTCCCCCAGAAGAATAAAAGCTCCATAAAGATAGGTACCAATCTGTCTTGCTTTCCATTTTATCCTCAGTAGCTCTCTTCTCCTACATACAAACTAAAGAAGCAGGCTGGGCATGGTGGCTCATGCCTGTAATCCCAGCACTTTGGGAGGCTGAGGCAGGCGAATCACAAGGTCAAGAGATCGAGACCATCCTGGCCAACATGGTGAAACCCTGTCTCTACTAAAAACACAAAAAAAAATTAGCTGGGCATGGTGGCAGGGGCCTATAATCCCAGCTACTCAGGAGGCTGGGGCAGGAGAATCGCTTGAACCCGGGAGGCAGAGGTTGCAGAGAGCCGAGATGGTGCCACTGCACTCCAGCCTGGCGAAAGATTGAGGCTCCGTCTCAAAAAAAAAAAAAGAAAAATTAAAATTAAAAAATAAAGAAAGAAAGAAAAGAACCAATGAATAAATAAATCACACAAAAAAACTAAGACAGGACCTAATTTAGGACTCTCCAAGCGAATAACATTTAAGCTAAGATGCAAAACTTAACGAGAAGTTAGCCAGATAACTAAGCACTAAGAACTGCCCTGCAAAGGCCCTGAAAGACAGAACAAATCACGGTCAAAGAATTGAAAGATTAGCGGGCCTAGGAAAAAGTGAGTAAAGCATACAGTAGAACATAATGGAGTTGCATATGTAGGCAGAAGCCTGACCATGAAGGGCCTCAAAACCAAGGTAAAGAGACTGGGCTTTATTTGAAATACAGAAAAAAAATCAGTGAAGAATTTTAAGCAGAGGAATAACATGATGTAAAGTTTCTGTGGTTGCTGAATGAAAGCTAGATTGTAGGGAAGCAAATGTGAATATAGAGAGACCAATTAAAAAGTAGTGTTAGTCCACGCAGAGATTATAGTAAGCATATCTTTTTATTTTCTGTATTCTTGACGCTTTGATATCTGGGACCTTGCTAAAACTAAAGCGACTGCCCCTCTCAGGGTTAGGTAATTCCTAGAGACAGCAAACTAACTCCCATGGAAGGATGTCTTTCATATGCACAACCTATCTAGAGCCCAAACCTCCAACCACCTCTATGATTACACTCTAGGGTCAACTTTTCCCCTGCCCAAATTGCCCCAGGGCCAGGTACCAGACAACCAGAGAAAGCCCTATGCCCCAGAACCCACTCAAAATACTCAAAGTAGCCAATCCTAAACCTGTTTTACCCTATCTCACCTGTCCCTTCCCACAGAAACGACATAAACATTCTTGCCCACTTTTTCCCCCTCACTTTCTCTGCCTCCTAACTGACTCTGGTAGTTCCCTGTGGAGCCCCCTGTGACACAGTACACCTCCTTCTCTTGGGAGCTGTATATATAACAATATATCTTTTCCATAGCAATAGTCTCTTGATCTGTTGGCCTCATGATATGTGAGTAATAATAAAGCATACTTTTTTTTTTTTTTTGAGACGGAGTCTCGCTCTGTCACCCAGGCTGGAGTGCATTGGCGTGATCTCGGCTCACTGCAACCTCTGCCTCCCGGGTTCAAGCGATTCTCCTGCCTCAGCCTCCTGAGTAGCTGGGATTACAGGCACCCGCCACCATGACTGGCTAATTTTTGTATTTAGTAGAGATGGGGTTTCACCAGGTCAGGAGTTCGAGACCAGCCTGACCAACATGGTGAAACCCCGTCTCTACTAAAGATATAAAAAATTAGCCGGGCCTGGTGGCACGCGCCTGTAATCCCAGCTACTCAGGAGGCTGAGGCAGGAGAATCTCTGGAACCCGGGAGGCAGAGGTTGCAGTGAGCCGAGGTCGTGCCATTGCACTCCAGCCTGGGCGACAGGGCAAGACTCCATCTCAAAAAAAAAAAAAAAGCCTACCAATAGGCTCAGACAGTTCAAGACCTGAGACTTCTAAACTCAAGTCTATTTCCACTAACATAGATACGCATTCAAATTCACATTTATTTATCTTTTTTTTTAAGTAATTCAAACAACAAACATTCACTGAACAAGCCTACTAGCAGACACTAGGGAGAAAAATGGAAAAACATTAGACTAGTGACAAAGAAGAAAGGGCAGTCCAGGCAATGGGGAACCCCTGAAGAAATTTATATAAAGAAATAATACAATCAAACTAGCATTTAAATATTATCCTGAGCAGGATTGTCAAGGATCAAACATGATGTTGTTCATTCTAGCCAGCAAGTTAACTAACTAAAATTATTTAGATGTTCTAACGTCTGTTTTTAAACCAGCATGTTGATTATTAAAGGTTAGGGAAGCGGGGAGAGAGTTTCACTCAAAACACTGTAACACTCTAGTGTTATATACAGGCAAATCTATGAGATATTGCAGGTTTGCTTCCAGACCACCTCGATAAAGCAAATATCACAATACAGTGAGTCACACAAATTTTTGTTTTCCAGAAAGAAACCTTGGATCAGGCAGGTTCATAGCTGAATTTTGCTAAACATATAAAGAAGAGCTGGTATCAATCCTACTGAAACTGTTCCAAGAAAGCTGAGGAAGAGAGACTTCTCCCTAACTCATTCTACAAGGCCAGCATCATTCTGATACCAAAATGTGGCAGAGACAAAATGAAAAAGAAAACTTCAGACCAATATCTCTGATGAACACAAATGCAAAAATTCTCAATAAAAGACTTGCAGACCAAATGCAGCAGTACATCAAAAAACTAATCTACCACGATCAAGTAGGCTTTATTGCTGGGATGTAAGGTTGTTTCAATATACACAAATGAATAAATGTGATTTGCCACATAAACAGAGGAGATTTTGCAAAATTCTTGAGGGTCCTAAGATTTTTGGAATGGGCAATGAGCACTGGCTTCAACTTAAAGTCATGAGAGGCATTAGCCCCTAACAAGAGTCAGCTTGTCCTTCGAAACTAAGCAGTGACTTCTCTCTAGCTAGGAAAGTCCTAGATGGCATCTCCTTCCAGTAGAAAGCTGTTTCGTCTACATTGAAAATCTGTTGCTTAATGTAGCCACCTTCATCAATTATCTCAGCTACATCTTCTGGATAACTTGCTGCAGCTTCTATTTCAGCACTTGCTGCTTCATCTTGCACTTTTATGTTATGGAGACAGCTTCTTTGTTTAAGCCTCATGAACCAACCTCTGCTAGCTTCAAACTGTTGCTTTCTCACGTCTCTCAACCTTCATAGAATTGAAGACAGTAAGGGCACTGCTCGAGATTAGGCTGTGGCTTAAGAGGATGCTGTAGCTGGTTTGAACTTCTATCCAGACCACTCAAACTGTCTCCATATCAGCAATGAGGCTCTTCCACTTTCTTTCCACTCATGTGCTCACTGGAGTAGCACTTCTAATTTCCTTCAACAACCTGTCCTTTGCATTCAAGCTTGGCTAGCTGTTTGGCATAAGAACCCTAGCTTTCAGCTTATTTCGGCTTTCAACCTGTCTTCCTCACTAAGCTAAATCATTTCTAATTTTTTATTTAAAGTGAGAATTATGTGACTCTCCCTTTCACTTGAACCCTTACGGACCATTGTAGAATTACTAATTGGCCTAATTTCAATATTGTGTCTCAAGGAATAGGAAAGCCTGAGGAAAGGAAGGGAGATGGGGCCCACGGCCTAGCAGTGGTACAGTCAGAACACACACAACATTTATCAATTTAGTTCACCATCTTACAAAGGTGCAGTTCGTGGCACCTCAAAACAATTACAACAGTAACATCAAAGATCACTGATCACAGATCACCATAACAGATATAATAATAATGAGAACGTCTGAAATATGGGAAGAATTACCAAAACATGACATAGAGACATGAAGCAAGCACAAACTATTGGAAAAATGGTGCTGACAGACTTGATTTGCTCAGTACAAGTTGCCACAAACCTTCAATTAAAAAAAAAAAAAAATGCAGCATCTGCAAAGTGAAGAAGTACAACAGAGTAAGGTATACCTGCATATAAATTTTAAGCAATGCAGAAAGTTTTAATTCAGCCATATGCCTAAGAATTTTGACTAAGCCAGTATATGGACTTTCAGGTTGTATCGGAACCCAGCAATTCTATACACAGTCATCCCTCAGTATCCATGGCGAACTGGTTCCAGGAACCCCACAGATACCAAAATCCATGAATGCACAAGTTCCTTATATTAAATGGCACAGTATTTGCATATAACTACATACATCCTCCAGTATACTTTAAATCATGTCTAGATTACTTATTACACCTAATACGATGTAAATGCTATGCAAATAATTGTTATACTGCATTGGTTTGTTTTTTTATTGTTTTTTTCTATTGCTTTTTTTCTCCCAGTATTTCCAATATGCAGTTAGCTGAATCCGTGGATGCAGAACAAGCGGGATACAGAGGGCTAACTGTAGTTTTGTTACATTTTTTATTTTCATTTTTTAAGAGACAGGGTATCACTCTGTCACCCATGCTAGACTGCAGTGGCACAATCATAGCTCCCTGTAGCTTCAAACTCTTGGGCTCAAGTGATCCTTCCACCTCAGCTTCCCAAGTAGCCGCAACTATAAGCATGCACACACCCGGACTAATTTTTTTTATTTTTTGTACAGACAGGATCTCACTATGTTGTCCAGGCTGCTCTCAAATTCCTGGCTTCAAGTGATCCTCCTGCTTTGGCCTCCCAAAGCACTGGAATTACAGGCGTAAGCCACTGTGCCTGGCTAGTTTTGTCTCTTTTAAATAGGAGTAAGCAGCTATGTCTTTGAAAATTTCACTGGGTGGAAGAACCAGGAAAACACATAGGAAATTACAGACTACACCAGGAAGCAGAGGTGAAATATGATGCCTTAATAACTAGCATGCCAATCATGAGCCACATTCTATGCCTTTCTCTTATGCATCTTCTCTCCATTTCATCCTCCTGTCTCATTAATTTTTCCCTTCCCCTATTTAACGCCTTCAATCCAATAAAATGACATATCTTGTTCTCGTTTTCTTTTTTTTTGAGGGGGTGGGGGCTTCTGGGCTTCCTCTCATCTCATACCTAATGATCACATCCTTTCCATTTCCATCTTCACTTCACAGCTCCCTACACTCTTTATCCTAATGGTCCTCCTCTAGTATCACAACTCAAAATAGAAAGAGTATTAAAAAAAAATGAGAAAAACCAAAAGGAAAAATGGAAAAAGGGCTACATACTCCTATCTAATTGTACCTTACTTAAACACTACACATGATACAAATTATATGGACTGAATCATTACGTTTAAGCTTCTTATACAAATCCAAAGGTTCTATTCACAACACCCAAAATATGGAATCAATCTAAGTGTCCATCAACCACATCATATAATTAAATAAAGAAAATGGAATACTATTTGAAAATACTGCTTGAAAGGTGACTCTTTTTTTTTTTTTTTTTTTTTTGAGACAAGGTCTGGCTCTGTCACCCAGGCTAGAGTGCAGTGGCATGATCTCAGCTCATTGTAACCTCTGCCTCCTGGGCTCAAGCAATCCTCCCAACCTCAGCCTCCCAAGTAGCTGGGACTACAGGCACGTGCCACCATGCCTGGTGAATTTTTGTATTTTTTTTAGAGATAGAGTTTTGCCATGTTGCTCAGGCTGGTCTTGAACTCCTGAGCTCAAGCAATCTGCCCACCTCGGCCTCCCAAAGTGCAAGGATTACAGGCATGAGCCACCACATACAATCAAAAGGTGACTTTTTAAATAGTAACTTGAATTTCATTCTAATTGAAGAAAACCATATATTGCTAAAGGTATACTTTTTAAAAGTCTTCCTAATATGAGCATGTGATAATTAAAATACTAAAGAAATGGCTATTTTTAATTACATCATTTTCATCAACATCTTACTACAATCTTAATAGTGTTCTATAACTTAGTAGGGTAATATAAATAGTGTTTTTACAAAGGCAATGTGGATATTCTATTAAAACTGAGCTGTTTCCAGCATAAATCTCAATCACACAGCAATTTATTTCTTGGCCCACCCAAAACTGAATATACACGTGAGCTGATACAAATTGCCAAAGTTCATCACTAATCCTCCAATATGGTGATTTTCAAACTTCTTATATTTATTTATTTATTTATTTATTATTTATTTATTTATTTTTTGCCTCAGAAACAGTGTTCAAATGGAATCTTATCTAGAAACATGAGGAAATAGAACAGGTAAGAATGTAGCATGCTCTGGTAGAAGCCAAGCGGTGCTCAGTGACACCCTGAACAGGCCAGCTAAAAATGCTCTATTTCACCCTAAGAGTTGTCTCTTCTCTTCGCCCAGCAAATCTAACTCATCAATCAGGACTCAGCTTAGGTATGACTTCTCTGGGAAAACTTTCCCTGAACCTCCAAACATGAGGTGTTAGATATCTCTTCCAACCCCCATACTTCCCCATATCTATCCCATCACAGCTCTTACCACACTGTGTACTGAAACAGCCTACCCATTCATCTGTTTCTTCCAGCTGAGTGAAAGTCTCTCTAAAGCCTCAAACCCATTCTTTTTTGTTTGTTTGTTTTGTTTTGTTTTTTTTGAGATGGAGTGTCACTCTGTCACCCAGACTGGAGTGCAATGGCACAGTCTTGGCTCACTGCAACCTCTACCTCTCGGGTTCAAGTGATTCTCCTGCCTCAGCCTCCCCAGTAGCTGAGATTACAGGTGCCTGCCACCACGCTCAGCTAATTTTTGTATTTTTAGCAGAGATGGGGTTTCACCATGTTTGCCAGGCTGGTCTCGAACTTCTGACCTTGTGATCCACCCGCCTCAGCCTCCCAAAGTGCTGGGATTACAGGCGTGAGCCATGGCACCCGTCCGAGACCCATTCTTTGTTGTATCTCTTGTGAGAGCACATCAGGGCTACACTTAGGAGTAGGTGGCACTCAATACACACTAGTTGAACAGGTAAAAAAGGGATAGGTGTGTGCCCTGATTCATAACAACATATTTCTCTCTGTTTAGATATGAAAAGTTCCTTCTCTGGCATATAAGCACCAGGAGGGTAGGGACTATGTCAGTTGTGGTTCCCTTGTGTACATATTACCTGGCACATAGTATTGCTAACCAGCTGTTGCCTCTACTCCTAGGAATGCCTTGAGAGTGCTTCACTTTGAACTGTTGGAATCTTTTTACAGGCATTGCTTTCCTCAACACTGGCCCTGAAGTTGGGTAAATGTGGGTTCTTATTGCATCTCAGTCACTAACTAGCAGTGTGATTTTGGGCAATTCATGTAAAAGCTCTAGGTCTCATTTTCTGTATCTGCAAAATTGTTTTTAAATATGCTTTAGCACTAGAAGACTTTTCCTCAAATAAAAATTTCAAAAGAGTCCCATACATAAAAAAGATAAAAGCAATAATGAGGTTCTCATTCTACTCAATTCTTCAGTGAAGAAAATGCCCCTAAAAGTACCTTCTTAGAGCAGGGTATGATTTGAAAAACACTAAACTAGCTGACCAACAAAAGTTGAATCTAGCACTAATATTCTATGATTTATCCATTTAATAAATACTTATTAAATGTCTGCTCTGTACCTGGTACTGAACTAGGCACTGCACATTCAGCAATAAACAAAGCAGATGGGCTCCCTGAGATATTTATACCAACATGTAGTATTCAGCCCATTATTAAATATTCACTTAAAATGAACAAAAAAAGATTAAAACACCACCTCTGGTCCTTTTATAGAGTATAGAAAGCAAGACAATTTACCAAATTCACAAATAGCTGAATGTATTAAGAAAATAGTTAAATTTCAGAAATGCATATCTCATTTTCCCTAACCAAAATTTCAGTGTATTATTTGGGATTTTTTCAATTCATACTGTTTTCTTCCAATCATTTTTATGCTAATTTCTTAATAACACATTTACATTAATACTAGTTATTGGTAGCTAAAATCTAAGTTTCTCCCTGTCATTTCCTAATTGTTTTTCTTTTTTTTTTTCTTTTTGAGACAGAGTCTCACTCTGTCACCCAGGCTGGAGTTCAGTGGTACAATCTCAGCTCACTGCAACTTCCGCCTCCCAGGTTAAAGTGATTCTCCTGCCTCAGCCTCCCGAGTAGCTAGAATTAACAGGCACCTGCCACCACGTCCAACTAATTTTTGTATCTTTAGTAGAAACGGAGTTTTGCCATGTTGGCCAGGCTGGTGTTGAACTCCTGATCTCAGATGATCCACCCACCTCCGCCTCCCAAAGTGCTAAGATTACAGGCGTGAGCCACCATGCCCGGCCCTAATTTATTTTTTACTAGTCCTATCTTTTAGCATTTTAGGATCTTTTAACCAACTAATTTTTTGATCCCTCGCAACTGCATACTTACAACATGAATTTGACAGTGAAATCTAAAAGGCAGAAACCATTTTTCATCAATATTTGCTTCAACATTTATTTCATTCAACAAATATTTGAGAAGTACCTACTATGTGTAAGGCATTCTGCTATAAAGTGGTACAAAAGTTCTAGAATTCTATTAACATTTCCTTCTCATTGTATTCTTTTCTTTCCCTTTAAAAGCTTAAAGTGCATAACAAGAATAAGTACCTGATTTCCCTGGGGTTCCCTCAATCTGTAATGCTCTTTCTTGTACTCCTCATACATACCACATCTATTCATTCATTCATCAAAAAGTATACTGCTAGGCACTGAACAGGTGCTAATAAAGAAAAATATATGGTTCCTTTCCTTAAGGAATGAAGAGAAGAATAAAGATAGTGATGACATTTCAGAAGGAAAATCTACAAGACTCAGTATCATCAGAAGTATCATAAAAAGGAATAAAGATGATTCTCAGCCTTGCTAAAAGACTAAGTAGATGATGATGCCTTTGATGCACAGGAATTTGAAAGGCTTGTCTGGAATGTTTAAAACTGGTTTTAGAATGTTAAATGTATAATTCCCTCTGGATAGTCTAGCTGAGTTGCCCAAACAGAAATTATTAAATAGAAGTACTCATTAGTATCTGAGTAACCATTATGTGGCAGGATCCAAGGACACTGAGTAAAACACAATCCCTGAACTCAAGGAACTTAAGACTTAGATGATAGAGAATACAAGTAAACAGGCATTTAAAAGAGAAACTCAGGTAAGAGACCGGAGGTGTAAGCACTAGATGGAACATGAAGGACCTTGTATGCCACTCTTAGGAGACGGGATTTCTCGAGGCAATGGAGCACCATGGGTTTTAAACAGGGAATGCTTGATTACATTTGCATTTTAGAAAGAACGCTCTAGCTTCAAGGAAGATAATGGGTTGGAGGAGGCAAAAATGAAAGACAAAGTGAACGAATAAGATGCTGTTGCAGAAATCTGAACAAGATTTGACAGGTTCCAAGACCTACCAAGATTGAGGGAAGAGATATGTAATAGGAATATTTGAGACCCTGACTTTCCTAGACAACACTCAAAGTACAATGCTAATCCCTGAACTATTTTTAACCATAATAACAAAATAATACTAGCATCGGGCAAGTATAAAGCATACCTGATGGCCGAGCACTATGCTACCTCATCTCTTATTCTATATCAAATTGTGGGAACCACAGTTGAGAAATGTATCTTTTTTTTTTCTATAACCACTTGAATTTCATATGCTATGGGAAATATGTAACATAATTTAAATATACAGCATATTCTAAAGAAAAGCAAAATTGAACAGATCCAAACAGCAAAGTTCCTCTAGGATTATGCAATCACTTCATTAGCCAAAAAGCTTACAATCCTATAGATCCTATGTATTGTTAGGAGAGAAAGTTTTCCATAAATATCTAATTACAGGGCCCTGAATTGATAAGGGGAGACAATGTGTCCAGACTACCCTGTGTCACCAGCTCTAAGTCACACATGAGACAATTCTTACAAATAAGACTGAAGCTGAAGGTTTCTGGGAAAGCCCCTTCCCTGTTTCTTCTTTTATTCCTCCTGCCTGGAATGTAGACATAAAGCTGGAGCTGTAGCAGCCCTGTTGTAGCCATGAGATAATAAGCATGAGGACAAAGCACATGCTAACGATGAGAGAGTACAAGAAAAGAAGCCTGAGACATGGCTGTTCCTTTGTTGCTGCTGTACTAGCAGACTTTTTGTTAAGGGAGAATAATAAATCTCTCTGTGGTTAAGTAACTTTAGGCTAAACATAGTCATAATTTATACACTCTGAATCCCTTATAGAATAAAGCCTAGGCTACTTCACATTGCATAAGATGCTTCTCACCATCAGCTCCATTTAACTGTCCAACCTCATTTCATTCTGTTCTCTGTCCCATACTTTCCATTCCAATAATTCTAAATCTTGTCAGATGAGCACACCCCAATGAGCTGTTTTTATCTTTCTACCTGTCATTCCCTTGACTCTCCCTTATCACTCCATTTCTTCACCAAATTAACTCTTCGTCAGCATTCCAGATTTCCTGGCTCCACTGGCTGAGGAAGATGCCCTGCCTTCTTCTTTTCACATTACCCCATGCACCAGTCAGTACAATGAGTGTGCTATATTACAGTTATTTATTTATATATTTGTCTTCCCAACTACACTACTGACCCCTCAAAAACAAAAAAGTATCTTAGTTCTTTTGGCATTCTTAGACCCTGGCACAGTACCGGGTCAACTGGGGATGCTCAGTGAATGTTTGCTGAATGAATTAGATTTACATAAAACATGACTTCTTAATTAGTAAAAGTGATTACATAATACAGACTGTTAAATGACCCCTTTAACATCAAAAACTCATTCTCATCCATAAATTTGTCCTAAAAAAGTCCAGGCTGTAGTGCAGTGCTGCGATCACAGCTAACCGTGGCCCTGAACTCCTGGGCTCAAACAATCCTCCTGCCTCAGCTTCCCAAGTAGCTAGGACAACAAGTCCAAGCCACCACACCTGGATAATTTTTTCTTTTTTGGTAGAGAAAGGGTCTCACTATGTTGCTCAGACTGGCCTTGAACTCCTGGGCTCCTTTACCTTCGATGCTCTGGCCTCTCTAAGGGTTGAGATTACAGGCGTGATCCACCACATCCAGCCTCATTTCTGCTTTTAAGCAGAAAAGCTGCAAAGAGCTGTAAGTCCTAAAGACACTTGACAAAGCCATCCTCATCTGCCTTAAAGGATTAATCTCACTTCCAATGGGAAGTCAGAAATGAAAACTAGGCCAGGCGTGGTAGCTCACGCCTGTAATCCCAGCACTTTGGGAGGCCAAGGCAGGTGGATCACCTGAGGTCAGGAGTTCAAGACCAGCCTGACCAACATGGAGAAACCCCAACTCTACTAAAAATACAAAATTAGCCGGGCATGGTGGCACATGACTGTAATCCCAGATACTCAGGGGGCTGGGGCAGGAGAATCGCTTGAACCCAGAAGGCGGAGGTTGTGGTGAGCCGAGATGGTGCCATTGCACTCCAGCCTGGGCAACAACAGCAAAACCCCGTCTCAAAAAAAAGAAATGAAAACTAAACAGATGATCAAAGAATAAATTTTGTTATATGTTATTAGCAAAACTTGTCAAAACAAGGGTAAGCAAAGAAATAAAATCTCTTCATACCTGTCACATTGCTGCATTATGGAAATTTCTTTGATTATTTCCTGAAGATCTGATTCAACAGGTACTTGTTTAATTGCGACAACTTGACCAGATTCCTTGTGTATTGCTTTAAACACACTTCCATAAGACCTAAAAGAAACCAAGACATTATTTTTTTCCTATCAAACATCGTAACTATAAGATTAAAAGTCTACTATGAGTTTTCTGTAGATAGTCTTTTCTAGTTTAAAACACTATTTAAATGACTAAAAAATCAAAGTAAACAAGTAACAATTTTAAAAGGTAATGAATTATATCTTAGCTTTATTGCTTCAACTACAGACTTGAAATAATCAAGTTAACATATAATGAGTAGCTATTTTTCTTATGAATGAAAGAAACAGACTTACGTTTTGTCAACTCAAACAAATGCAGCATTAAGAAGATATAAATGGAAATTAAAAGAATGAAATGTAGATTAAAAATAGCCAAAGCCTCAAATTAGGAGAAAAGGCTGATCTCAAGGAAAATGACCCCCAGAATATCAAAAAGTCACACTTCTATTCAGAGTACCTTAACAGTTAAAACCCTCAGCTGGGGACCACATTAACATCAAAGTTAGAGAAGCAAGGAATCTGCAGCCATCTGCTTCGACCTGATTTACAGATCCAAGGTCTCTTTTAAAAAGTTCCTTTCATTACCTTTTCCTCAAGAGAAAAATTACAAACTCACAGGTAAATAAAATGAGGAACAGGGTCTAATAGTCACTTGCCCAAAACCTGTCTCTGCTACAACTCCTGAAACTTTGCCTATTGAATATTCACGTGTTTTAAAAAGCAAAAACAAAGAAGGAAGAAGCCATTTGTATCTTAGAATGAACTTAAAAATGAGGTTAAACAGTACTATGTACTGAGTTCTTACTATAAGCCAGGTCCTATGCTAAGTACTTTACATGCATTATGAAATTCAACCCTCACAATCATAAGGAAAAACACTATTATCGTCATTAAAAGATGAGAAACAGACCAGTAGGGCCAGAATTCAAACACATTCCCACCCCAAAAATCATGTTTTTCTCACCATATTTATCACAGAAGGGAAAGAAGAGCAAGCCAATGGAAGACATTGAATGTTTCCTAATATTAGAAATCTATGCAGAAGCCCTTCCAAATTTATAATCTTTTAAAACAAGTGAAAAAGAGACAAATAAGTGATAAAGCGGCTACTTCAATAAAATACATTTTATCCTCTCCTCTGTTTCTTTGGGCTCTCTGAAGTCATTTAATTTGGTTTGGTACCCAAAGTCACATTGGGCTGGGTGTGGGGGAATGTATGTGTGTGTATCTCCCCTTGAAAGCCGTATGTGTGTATGTGTGTATACTCCCTCAAAATAGAATTCAGTGCTAGATCATCTACTGTCAATTAGGCAACACCATCACTCCTTTCTAAGGACTCCTCAGCACTACGAAAGAGAAGCTGCAATCCCCACTTCCCAGAATCCCCTTCCCTGAATGGTTCCTCATTAAAAGTCTGCCAGTGAGAAAAACATGTATGTGTGAATGACGAAAGGAGAAACCATTTTCTCCAGATACAGTTGTAGCAGATGGACTGACAGATATGAAGTGCACAGCAGCTTCCTGCTGAGCTTCCAACAGCCACCACTGTTGCAGACTGAGGTAGTTGGTGGGAGTTTCTCAAGACTGCAGGATTCCAGCAGATTCCCAGAGAGCTTTTGAGAAACACCCACTTCAGTGCTTCAGGCTGAGATCTTCAATGCTGACTTCGACCTTCAACCTTTGGCAACAGTTTTCATGAGCTTTGCATCCCTGGCCCCTCCACAATTCATTTCAGCTCCTAACTTCATTACTAAATTCTTCATATCTAGAGTACATAGAGTAGCTTATATTTTCCTTGATAGCAATATAGTTTTTGGTAGAAGAAGAGGTTCCAAGGGAAAGAATCTTAAAGATGAGAGTCTTGAATTAGTTCTTTCTTAGATGTTGATATGGTTTGGCTATGCCCCACCCAAATCTCATCTTGTAGCTCCCATAATTACCACGTGTTGTGGTAGGGACTCAGTGGGAGACGACTGAATCATGGGGGCAGGTCTTTCCCATGCTGTTCTCATGATAGTGAATGGGTCTCACGAGATCTGATGGTTTTAAAAATGGGAGTTTGTCTGCACAAGCTCTCTCTTTGCCCGCTGCCATCCATGTACGATGTGACCTGATCTTCCTTGCCTTCTGCCATGATTGTGAGGCCTCCCTACCCACGTGGAACTGTAAATCGATTAAACCTCTTTCTTTCGTAAATTGCCCAGTCCCGGGTATGTCTTTACCAACAGTGTGAAAACAAACTAATACAGATGTGTAGACAGTAATGACTTCAATACAAGTAACAAATAGAATACTGATGGTCTACGGCATTCAGTGGCAAACAGTCATTTAAATTATCACCCTTAGTTGCCTGGAGTCTAAGCAAAGCTTTAAAAGACCAAGTAGCTGTATCAATACAATGTATGGTGAAAATAAAGTATAAGGACTATAGAATGGGCCGCTGCCTCTGCCTGCACTGGAAAAGTTATAGAACAAACACAGCAAGCTAAAGGCTTAAATGTCCAGCTCAAGACTGAGAGAACCAGAAAACTTCTGAATTTCTTAATTCTTACAGAAACAGGGTTAAGATTTCTGAAAAACAAACTCTAGGTATAGTCTTACTGGAAGTTGAATTACATTGCAAGTTGAATTCACATCAACACCAGGTCTGTTATGTTAAAGTTAAGGCATCTAACAGTAAAGAGAAGTACCTAGAGAACTGGTATTAGGACATTTAGATAGATTCTCATTAATCTGAGTACCTTAAATCCCCAAATCCTATCAAGCCTCCCTTGCTACCAAAAGCAACTCTGCCCTCCTGTCTGAGAAAATTAACCTTACAATGCCTGAAGACTCTTATCTACCTCCTGAGGCAGTCACTTTTCAGCAGAATGGAGTGGTCCTCCAGACCACTCCACCACCACTTCTCATTGCTTCCAGACCCAAAGTTATACTCAACTCCCATAGACAACAGGGAGACAAGTATAAAATTTAACCCAAGCAGCTACTATTCACACTAAAAAAGGTGCAAGATTTTGCCAATTTTTATCAGAACCCTAAAGAATATGTGTGAGAACAAATTCTAAGATTTCCAGAGAGGAAGAAATGTACTGATATGGATGCAAGACCAGAAATTCCAGACTCAGCATGTTAGCTCAAACAGTTGGGGGTGTCCCTAACAGTTGCTCAGCCAGTTAACTGAAACCTGGACTCAACAGTGGCCCATATTAAGTGAGATGCTAAGTGAGCCTCAGTACACACCAAAGGAAGCATATCAAAGGCTCAAGGAAATGGGATACTAGAATGGATATATATTATAAGTGCCATGCTCACATACTCCCTAACTATGTTGACAAAAAGGGTCCAGAGGATACCAGCATCGATCAAAGCTCTATTAGTGCAGGGGAAAGATGACAAATATGCCAGCAGTGAAACTGGCTCCTTGAGTTCAATAGATAACAGGATCCCAACACAAGAGAAGTGGCAACAGCTATTCACCTGAGACAAAGTGGGAACAGTTACCATAATGAGTAACAAAGCAAGGCTGAATTACAGTTTTCTTTTATTGTACATTTAGGTCTTGATATTAAAGTTACACTAGCTTCATTTTTTTAAAAAAAACTATAATTAACTGTCCTTTAAACCCTGTATAAAACATACTTGGAACCTTCCTGGAGGGGAGGAGGTGAAATACACACAACATAAAATTCACTATTCTAAAGTGTACAATTCAATGGCATTTAGTGCATTCACAATGCTGTGCAACCATTATCTGTATGTAGTTCCAAAATATATAGAAACTGCTTTCCGTCTCTACAGATTTATCTATTCTAGATACTTCATATAAATGAAATCATATAATATGTGACCTTTTATATCTGACTTCTTCCTTCACTTAGCATAATATTTTGTAGGTCCAACTACACTGTAAAATGTACCAGTACTTCACTACTTTTTATGGCTAAAAGGTCACTGTACAGACATATCACATTTTGTTTATTCACCTGGGATAGCAGATGGACATTTGAGTTGTTTCCACATTTTGGCTATTGTAAATAATATGTTATGAGTTGGCACCTTTATAATTAACATTTATTTAATCACTTCTCTCTCACTGGCTACATCTTCCTTCTTATTCCAAATCTTCTGTATTTTCGCTCTATTTTCTTTAGTCAACATTGTAAGAGGTTTAACTATTTTACTGATCTCTTCAAAAGCTTTTATATATACAAACATATATATATATCTTTTTTTTTTTTTTTGAGACAGAGTCATGCTGTGTCACCCAGGCTGGAGTGCAATGGCACGATCTCGGCTCACTGCAACCTCCGCCTCCTGGGTTCAAGCAATTCTCCTGTCTCAGCCTTCCAAGTAGCTGGGATTACAGGCACATGCCCTCACGCCCGGCTAATTTTTGTATTTTTAGTAGAGATGGCGTTTCACCATATTGGTCAAGCTGGTCTTGAACTCCTGACCTCAAGTGATCCATCCACCTCGGCCTCCCAAAATGCTGGGATTACAGCGTGTAAGCCACTGCACCTGGCCCATATTTATCATTTCTAATTTTTTTCTATCTCATTAATTTCAGCTTTTTCTTTAATTCAATCTTAGTTTCTTTTGGTATGTTTTCATAATTTTTCTAAGTTCTTTAAGTAAGCACTAAGTTTATTTTTTGCCTTTCTTTGTTAGTAATGAAAGAATTTAGAACTACAACTTTTCTCTTAATTAGTTTTGCCGTATTCCATAGATACTGGCACAATGTGTTCTCCTTTTCATTGTTTTAAAATTTATAATATCCTCTTCAATCAACAGGTTACTTCAGATTATGTTTCCTAATTTCCAGTTGGTGTGGATTTTGTCGTATTATAATTACTTATTTCTAATTTAGTGAGTATAATCAGTGATATGGTTTGCATATTTGTCCTCTCCAAATCTCATTTTGAAATGTAATCCCTAATGTTGGAGATGGAACCTGTTAGGAGATGTTTGAGTCACAGGGGCAGTTTCCTCATGGCTTGGTGCTGTCCTTGAGATGGTGGGTTCTCACAGGATGTACTTGTTTAAAACGGTGTGGCAGGCCGGGTGCAGTGGCTCATGCCTGTCATCCCAACACTTTGGGAGGCCGAGGTAGGCAGATCACCTGAGGTCAGGAGTTCGAGACCAGCCTGGCCAACATTGTGAAATCTCATCTCTACTAAAAATATGAAAATTAGCTGGGCATGGTGGCAGGCACCTGTAATCCCAGCTACTCGGGAAGTTGAGGCAAGAGAATCCCTTGAACCCGGGAAGAGGTTGCAGTGAGCCGCGATCGCGCCATTGCACTCCAGGCTGGATGACGAGAGTGAAACTCTGTCTCAAAAAAATTTTAAAATAAAAAAAATAAAACTGCGTGGCACCTCCCCTGCCCTATCTTACTCCTGCTCTCACCATGTGAGACATCTGCTCCTCCTTTGCCTTCTTCCATGACTATAACCTTCCTGAAGCCCTCACCAGAAGCAGATGCTGGCACCGTGCTTTTTGTAGTGTCTGCAGAACCATGAGCCAATTAAATTTTTCTTTATAAATTACCCAGCCTAAGGTATTTTTCTTATAACAACACAAGAACAGCTTAATACAATCAGAAAATGTGACCTGTAAAAATCTCTTATTTTTTAGAATTTGTAACTTTTCTTTTAACAATGGTCCTTTGAACATACACCAGAAAAGCAGGTCTGCAAGAATATATATGTATAGTTATATAGACATACAGGTACTTTATATATTTTTACTTTATATATATTTACATTTCTATAAAATCAAGTTTATTCATCATAATGTTTAATCCCTCTATGTCCTTTCTCTTTTTTCTATTATATCTGTCCAATTCTAAAAGAGATACATTGAAATCTCCCATGCAATTATATTTTTATTAGATGCCTCTGACATCACTAATAGCTTTTCTGTCATAAATTTAGCTGCCATGTTGTCTGACATGTTTTGTTATAAATTGTCTTTGATATTGCTACCTAATATATCTCTTTATTTAGTTGAAACCTTTTAAACTTTAATGTATCTAATATAAATATTGCTACTATTACTTTCTGTTTATTTGTACCTTTACCTATAATATTTTTAGAAGAAATATCCTTATAGGCTATGCACAGTGGCCCACACCTATAATCCTAACAATTTGGGAGGCCAAGGAAGGAGGATCGCTTGAGGCCAGGAGTGAAGACCAGCCTGGGTAACATAGCAAGATCCCATCTCTATTAATAATAAATAAATAGCCTTATATTTCCATTATTTGTTTTACTTGCATCTCCTATAAACAGAATATAGGTAGGTTTCGCATGTTCATTTACTCTAACAGTTTGTCTTTAATGGGAGAATTAACATTTACTGAAAAATACACTTGATTTTATTCCTTCTATCATGTTTAGCTTATTTTTATTTTTTATTTATTTATTATTATTTTTTTTTGAGACGGAGCTTCGCTTGTGTCGTCCAGGCTAGAGTGCAATGGCGTGATCTCAGCTCACCGCAACCTTCACCTTCCGGGTTCAAGCGATTCTCCTGCCTTAGCTTCCCAAACAGCTGGGATTACAGGCGCCCGCTACCACGCCCGGCTAATTTTGTATTTTTAGTAGACATGGGGTTTCTCCATGTTGGTCAGGCTGGTCTTGAACTTCTGACCTCAAGTGATCCACCCACCTCAGCCTCCCAAAGTGCTGGGATTACAGGCGTGAGCCACCGCGCCCGGCCTAGCTTATTATTTTACCTTTTTATTTTCTCTATTTCCTTGTCCTTGTTCTTGCTGATCTATAAGCTTCTTTTAATTCTGTTTTGTACCTTTATTATTTTGGAAATTCTCCTATACTTTGCCATTCCATTAAATGCTCCCTACCTTTCTCTCTGCTCAAACCGGGACATGTTTCTCTACTGTTATTTTGAAACCATGTCAATTATTCTTCTGCCTATACAAACCGTTTCCCTCACTAAGCTATTCTTGTCATATCAACTACTTACCTTTTCCAAAATAAAATGAGCCTCAAGATCTAAAAGGATGGCCTTATGGTCACTTGTCTAACAAAGTCAAAACCTTCAAGCATATTAATAAGAACACCGTAAGGGATGAACTAACAAATCTCTTGAAAATCATTTCACAGCACATTTCTTGCTTTTCCCTTATATATATGGCCTACTTTCTCTGAAAAAACACTATTACCAGATTTAGCACAAACTAATCTTTAAAATTCAGTGTCACCTGCCAAGTTTAATTACTATTAAATACTATTCAATTCATACGAATATACTCTAGTTGAAAGATTAATATCATATAATATTTTTTAAATTGTTCTGAAATTATTTACATGCTTTCATATTTTTTGTACTTACCCTTCTCCAAGCTTCTCTAATACATCAAAAACTTCTTCAGGCTGCTTAGTCAAACTGTCTTCACTCAGCTTTTTTAGTTTACTGATTTAAAAAAGAAAGAAGAAAGAAAATATTTTCTTTAAAGATCTTTTACAAAATTTTTAATTTTTAAAATTTTACAAAGTTTTTAATCTTATTTTAATATATTCAGAAGACTCAAACAATATAAAAACATACATAGTAAACATTCTCCTTTCAAGCCCTGTTCCTCATGTGCCCAGCAACACCTCCAAAAATAATCACTTTTATTAGTTTTTTGTGAAACCTTTATACAAATATGAATACATATTCTTAATTCCTCCCCTTTGAATATATAAGAAGCATATACACACCCTTCTGTATAAATATTGTCATGTTGTCTACTGTTTTCTCTTGACAAAACTATGTTAGAGATCTTTCCATACAGGTTAATCATCCATAATCCAAAAATCTGAAATCCAAAATGCTCCAAGATCTGAAATTTTTTGAGCACTAACATGATACCCACAATGGAAAATTCCACACCTGACCTCATGTAATGAGTCACAGTCAAACTGTAAGCACATAACACAATTTAAGGAAAAAAGATCCTCCCCAGCCCCCTTCAGCTCTGACATATCTTTTCCATGCATGCACAGATTCTCCCACCCAAGCACATCCAAAGAAGGGTAATAAAATGGCACAGGTACAGGCCAGACGCACCAATGATAGGTTCCCCACGATGCCCCACACAGAGCCAAGACTGTGCATTACTCACTGTGGGGTTTTTTGCTTATTCTCTGCTTTGTGGGATAAAGACAATGTTGAAAAGCTGAGTAAGTGACAGAAAAAGAGGAAGCATTTATGCTTATCTCTAGCACAAAAAGTCAAGTTGCTGGATAAACTGGAAAGCAGTGTGGGAAATGTCTTACAAAAGAGCATGGTGTTGGATTGACCACCATATACAACCTGAAGAAACAGAAGGATAAATTGTTGAAGTTCTATGCTGAAGTGTCAATGAACAGAAGTTAATGAAAAATTTTTTTTAATTGCAGAAAACCAAAATGAAGATCTCAAGTGTGTACTGAAAGAGTAAATCTGTCAGCACGGCAGAGAAAACATACTACTTAATGGTATGGTGCTCATGAAACAAGCAAAGATATATCATGATGAACTGAAAATTGAAGGGAACTATGAATATTCAACAGGCTGATTGCAGAAATTTAAGAAAAGACACATTAATTTTTTAAAGATTTGTGGTGATAAAGCAACTGCTGATCATGAAGAAGCAGAAAAATTCATTGACAAGTTTGCCAAGGCCATCACTGATGAAAATCTGACACCAGAATAAGTCTATAATGCTGATGAAACATCACAGTTTAGTGTTAGTTCCCCAGAAAGACTCTGACTACAGCCCCTACACGATAAGAATGCCATGGACAGAGTAACTGTCCTGGGAGGTGCTAATGCAGAAGACACACTAAGTGTAAACCTGCTGTATGGGAAAGATTGGGTTCATTATTAGACTAACAAAAAGGCATGGGTCACTAGGGACATCTTTTCTGATTGGTTTCACAAACATTTTGTAGCAGTGGTTCAGGTTTGCTGCAGGGAAGCTGGAATGGATGATGGCTACAAGATTTTGTTATTCCTTGACAACTGTTCTGCTCATCCTCCAGCTGAAAAATCTCATTAAAAATAATGTTTATTCCATGTACTTTCCCCCAAATGTGACTTCATTAATTCAGCAAGTGAGCAGGGTATCCTCAGATCAATAAAGAATAAATATAAAAACACTTTCTTGAACAACCTACTTGCAGCAGTGAACAGAAATATGAGCGTGGAAGGTTTTCAAAAGCAGTTTAGTATTTAGAATGCTGTATATGCTATCGTCGATGACTGGAACACAGTATCTAAAGACACAGCTGTGCATACCTGGCACAATCTCTAGCTTGCAACTATGTTCAGTAATGATGATGAACAAGGCAGTGACTTTGAAGGATTCTGTATGTCAAGATTTAAAAAAAAAAAAAAAAAAAAAAAAAAAAAAGGCCAGGCGCGGTGGCTCACTCCTGTAATGCCAGCACTTTGGAAGGCCGAGGCGGGTAGATCACGAGGTCAGGAGACCGAGACCATCCTGGCTAACACGGTGAAACCCCGTCTCTACTAAAAATACAAAAAATAAGCCAGGCATGCTGGCGGGTACCTGTAGTCCCAGCTACTTGGGAGGCTGAGGCAGGCGAATGGCGTGAACCCAGGAGGCGGAGCTTGCCATGAGCCGAGATCGCGCCGCTGCACTCCAGCCTAGGCGACAGAGAAAGACTCCGTCTCAAAAAAATAAATTAATTAAAAATTTTAAAAATAAATAAATAAAAATAAAAAGATGTTTGACTTCCTTACATATACAAAAAAAACATACCTTCAGAGTCTGTCAGTAAGTTGGAAGAAATGGATATCAAATAAGTTTTTAACATTGATAATGAGTCTCCAGTTGCTCATTCATTGACCAATGGTAAAATAGCAGAAATGGGCTGGGCACGGTGGCTCACGCCTGTATTCTAGCACTTTGCCAGGCCGAGGTAGGCGTATCACTTAAGCTCAGGAGTTCAAGACCAGCCTGGGCAAACAGCGAAACCCTGTCTCTATTAAAAAATACAAAACGTTTGGTGGGCATGATGGCACATGCCTGTGGTCCCAGCTACTTGGGAGACCGAGCCTGGGAGGTGGAGGTTGCAGTGAGCCGAGATCACGTCACTGCACTCCAGCCTGGGTGGCAGAGTTAGACGCTATCTCAAAAAAAGAAAAAAGAAATAGCAGAAATGGTTCTGAATCAAGGTTATGGTAGTAGTAATCACAATGAAGATGATGTTAACATTGCAGAAAAAGTGCCAGAAGACGACATGGTGTGATGGGCTTATTTTAGGACTAAAGTAGAGTGCATTTTTAACAGAATAAGAAATCATGTCACTTTATAACATCAAAGAGACTTCTAAGACAAAAGCCATTGTTAATGAGGCAGACGATTCTAGAGGAAACATTTTAAAAAGCCATCCAAGCAATGGGGAAAGGATTCCCTATTTAATAAATGGTGCTGGGAAAACTGGCTAGCCGTATGTAGAAAGCTGAAACTGGATCCCTTCCTTACACCTTACACAAAAATTAAATTCAAGATGGATTAAAGACTTACATGTTAGACCTAAAACCATAAAAACCCTAGAAGAAAACCTAGGCAATACCATTCAGGACACAGGCATGGGCAAGGACTTCATGTCTAAAACACCAAAAGCAATGGCAACAAAAGCCAAAATTGACAAATGGGATCTAATTAAACTAAGGAGCTTCTGCACAGCAAAAGAAACTACCATCAGAGTGAACAGGCAACCTACAGAATGGGAGAACATTTTTGCAATCTACTCATCTGACAAAGGGCTAATATCCAGAATCTACAATGAACTCCAACAAATTTACAAGAAAAAAACAAACAACCCCATCAAAAAGTGGGCGAAGGATATGAACAGACACTTCTCAAAAGAAGGCATTTATGCAGCCAAAAAACACATGAAAAAATGCTCATCATCAGTGGCCATCAGAGAAATGCAAATCAAAACCACAGTGAGATACCATCTCAT
The DNA here is from genome assembly GCF_028885655.2 of Pongo abelii. Lineage (NCBI taxonomy): Eukaryota > Metazoa > Chordata > Mammalia > Primates > Hominidae > Pongo > Pongo abelii. Next base: position 114,677,184 of record NC_071992.2, read on the forward strand.
ACCAGTTACAATGGCAATCATTAAAAAGTCAGGAAACAACAGGTGCTGGAGAGGATGTGGAGAAATAGGAACACTTTTACACTGTTGGTGGGACCATAAACTAGTTCAACCATTGTGGAAGTCGGTGTGACGATTCCTCAGGGATCTAGAACTAGAAATACCGTTTGACCCAGCCATCCCATTATTGGGTATATACCCAAAGGATTATAAATCATGCTGCTATAAAGACACATGCACATGTATGTTTACTGCGGCACTATTCACAACAGCAAAGACTTGGAACCAACCCAAATGTCCAACAATGATAGACTGGATTAAGAAAATGTGGCACATATACACCATGGAATACTATGCAGCCATAAAAAATGATGAGTTCGTGTCCTTTGTAGGGACACGGATGAAGCTGGAAACCATCATTCTCAGCAAACTATCACAAGGACAAAAAACCAAACACCGCATGTTCTCAATCATAGGTGGGAATTGAACAATGAGAACACATGGACACAGGAAGGGGAACATCGCACACAGGGGACGGTTGTGGGGTCGGGGGAGTGGGGAGGGATAGCTTTAGGAGATATACCTAATGCTAAATGACGAGTTAATGGGTGCAGCACACCAACATGGCACATGTATACATATGTAACAAACCTGCACATTGTGCACATGTACCCTAAAACTTAAAGTATAACAATAATAAAATAAAATAAAAAAGCCATCCAGCAGAATGTTTCCTTATCCCTAGCGGACCTATTTCCTGGCCCCTCAGCTGCTTCTGATGTTTCTTCTCACCTAAAAAAAAACCGACACAGTGTATAGTAGTAACCTTTCTATCAAAAATCAGTATCATAGGTGAAAACTAAAAGCCTGCCGTTGTTTGTTGTTTCTGTTGTTTAAAAGCTGATACAGGTATTCTGGTAATGCTACTGTGCTGCTTCATTACCCTGAACATATTTTTTTTTCCACTGTATTAATGTTATGCCATATTTTTTGCAGTTAAGTACTTATGCATGAGCAAGTATAAGAAAATGATTGCTTATCAGTAGCATGTAAATTCAGAGTCAGAAATGAAGGTGATGCCAAACAACTCCACAGACTGTCCACATGGGTGGCTGAGATAGTGACACCTTTGCTTTCTGATGGTTCAATGTATGCAAACTTTGTTTCATGCTGAAAATTACTTAAAATATTGTATAACATTACCTACAGGCTATGTGTATAAGGTAGATACAAAACAAATTTCATGTTTGGCCTTGGGTCCCAGCCCCAGAATATCTCATTATGTATATGCAAATACTCCAAAAAACAAAACAAAACAAAATTCAGAAATCTGAAACATTTATGGTCCCAAGCATCTCAGATAAGAGATTCTCAATCTGAATAAAGCATCAACGTTCTTTTTTTACAGCTGCATCCTATTCAATTACAGAGATAGAGCATATCTTACTTGCCCAGTCTTTTGCTTATGGACATCCAGGTTCTCTTTTGATACGATAAACAATGCTGCAATGAGTAACCTTATATATAAGTCAATGAATGAATGAATGAATGAATGAATGAATGAATATATATAACCTTATATATAAGTCAATGAATGAATAAGTCATGTGCTAGTATATATGTGGAATAAATTCCCAGAAATGAAACTGAGAAGACAGACACATTCACACACACATAAATATAAAAGTAGATATGCTGACAAATAAGTATATAATCATGTAATAATATAATTTTAATAATGTAGTATAACATAAGATCACTATTGTCATAACTATATGGTAATTATTAAAATTATTGATTACATTATGGTATATTTTACCTATTATAATTGTATGTTATATAAATATATATACATATATACTGATTTCAGCAAGTTGTCCTCCATAGAGTTTGTACCAATTTATTCTCCAACAAGTAATATATGAGAGCCCTTCTTTCCCACAGTTCCACCAATAGGGTATTTAATGAAATTATTTGGATTTTAGCCAATCTGTGATGAAAACTTATTAGCTCAGTGTAGACTTTACTTGTATTATTATGAGTGAAGTTGACCATCTTTTCATATGATTAAGAAACTAAATCACCTACTTGTTCTTTGTTCATTTTTCCACTGGGTTTTTGTTCCTTTTCTTATGTGTATACAAAGGAAACTAGCCCTTTTTTTGAGATTATAAACATTTTCATTTGGATTTTGACTTCACTTATAAGCTTTTAGTTTTGCAGTGTATTTGATTTTTTGCCATACAAAAAATGTCATTATTTTGTTTTTGCAAATGAGTGGATGGTAATGCCATTTACTAAGGTAAGAAACACAGGAAAAAAAAAAAACAGTCTGGAGAGGAACAAGATGGGCTCAATTCTAGTCATCTAAAAGTAGATTTCCGGTAAGCAACTGGATTTACAAATCTCAGGAGAGATTTGAACTAGAAATATAATTTTTGGTGTCATCAGCACATTGCTTAAAGCCTTCAGAAGAGACAAAATCATCAAGAAAGTGTCTAAGAAAAAATAAGAGTCAAACACAAAACACATATCAAGGAAACACCAATATTTAAGAAATGAGGTCATGAAGCACAAGAAGCTAATATTTGGCTACATCAAAAGCTACCAAAAGTGCAAGCAGCTTGAAAGTTTAAGTATCCACTGTAGAACTTCCACTTCTAGCCACCAGGTTTATGACAGGAAGCAGAATTATCTGTCAGCTATAAATAGCTACAAAACTCAACAAAATGTAAGAAACTATTTTCAGATGCTGGCTATCAGGCATTCCAGAACTGGATATACTGAGGTCCCCAAGAGAAGGAGAAGAAATAAGATGAGCCCTGCCATCACCCAGGCTTTAGATCTAGAGACCATGTCAGACTGTAGCACACGAAAAGAAGAACTCAAAGAGAACCAAGCAATTTTGCTGAGTTGAAGAAATAGAGCTTAGAGTTTGGTGAGGAATCAAGGCAAACAGAAATTCCATTACAGAGTATCGGGAGAAGGGAGCTATGCAGGGAAAAGGTTCAGCAATCTATCTAGAGGTTTCCATGAAATGCCAATCTGTGCATGCTTACAAAACACTCCTCAAAGCCCAGCAAAACCAGTTTCTTAAGGGGGAAAAAAATGACCAGGGAGCAACAAAAAGCAAAATTCCCGGACAAGGCAATTTATCACAAAATATCACAAGGCAAGGAATCTTTCCCACTATCCAGAGTTGAAAGAACTCCACGAATATAAAGGTCATTCAGAAAAGAACTCAGAACAGCATTATTTTAGAAAGGAGATTATATTACCAAAAGATAAAGGATATTCCAGATTCTCCCTAGAGGAGCTTAAAAACTAACCTCAAAAGCATCAAGCCAAACCACAAGACAACTTACTTAACTGCCTACCAGAACGAATCTGTAACTTCTTAAGCAAAACAAAATTCAACATTCACAAATGTAAAATTAACAATGTCAAAAAAATAAATAAAAAATTATTAAACCTATGAGTAATCAGGAACTATAACTCATAAAGAGAAAAATTAGTCAATAAAACAGACCCAGAAACAACAGAGGTGGTGAAATTGATAAATATCTTATAAAAACCTCTTATGAATATACTTTCACATACTCACAGATGTTAAAGGAAATGGAAGGTGGGGGAAAGATAAATGGAAATTTAAGAGATAAAAAATAAAATATTTGCTTTCGTTGCTGCAGCAGAAGCTGTGAGTATTTTCAATGCTTCAGAAGAGGCTTGCCTCTAGTGTCCTCTGCTGCGGCAAAAAGATCCGGCTGGACACCAATGAGACCAATGAAATTGGCCATGCCAACTCCTGTCAGCAGATCCAGAAGCTGATCAAAGATGGGCTGATTATCCATAAGCCTGTGACTGTCCGTTCCTGGGCTCACTGCCAGAAAAGCATCTTGGCCTGCCAGAAGGGTAGGTACCTGGGCATAGGTAAACAAAAAGGGTATAGCCAATACTCAAATGCCAGAGAAGGTAACCTGGGTGAGGAGAATAGGAATTCTGCATCAGCTGCTCAAAGATACTGTGAATCTAAAAAGACTGATCGCCACATGTATCACAGCCTTTACCCGAAGGTAAAGGGGAGTGTGTTCAAAAACAGGTGGATTCTCATGGAACACATCCACCTGCTGAAGGCACACAGACCCACAAGATGCTCCTGGCTGACCAGGCAGAGGCCTGCTGGTCTAAGTTCAAGGAAGCATGCAAGTACCATGAAGAGCGCCTCCAGGCCAAGAAGGAAGAGAGCATCAAGACTTTGTCCAAGGAGGAAGAGACGAGGAAATAAAGCTCCCCTTCTCTTGTCTGTACATAGCGGTCTTGGTGACTATACAGATCAATCATTAAAATAAAACAAGCCTTTATCGGCTAAAAAAAATAAAATAAAATATCTGAAATAAAATTTTTGTTGAATAAGATTAAAAGGAGATTAGACAGTGCAGCACAAAAGATGAAATCATTTGAAAAGGAAAAAATGTTATTTAAATAAAGGAAGAAACAAAAAGCCTGAGTCCCACATGAAAAAGAAACAAATGGGACGGGAAGTAAGGAAAGAAAAGTAAGGAAAGGAAGGAGGGAAATAAGGAGAAACATTTTCCAAATTTTATGTAAACCATAAACCCACACAGATGCATCAAATTCAACAAATTCGAAAAGATAAAACACACAAAGAGAGAAAGAAGGAGAGGGGGAGAGGGAGAGGGAGAGAGAGAGAGAGGGAGAGGGAGAGAGGAGAGAGAGAGAGAGAACCAAGATATATTATGATCAAATTGCTGAACATCAGTGAGAAAGAATACTAAAAGTAATCATAGGAAAGACATATAGGCATATCTCAGAGATACTGCAGGTTCGGTTCCAGACCACAACAATAAAGCAAATACCACAATAAAGCAAATAACACAAAAATGTTTGTTTTCCCAGGACATATAAATGTTTACACTATACTGTAGTCTATTACGTGTACAATAGCATTATGTCTGAAAAAACAATGTACATACCTTAATATAAAAATAATGTTTGAGGTGAAGGATACCCACTATACCCTGATGATTGTTATGCATTATATGCCTGTATCAAAATATCTCATGTACCCAATATATACACCTACTATGTACCCATAAAAATTAAAAATAAAAAAGATTTTAAACACTTTATTGCTAAAAATGCCAATGATCATCTGAGCCTACAACGAGTCAAAATCTTTGTGCTGGTGGAGAGTCTTGCCTCTATGTTGATAGCTTCTGCCTGATCAGGGTGGTGGTTGCAAAAGGTTGGGTTAGCTGTGGAAATTTCTTAAAATAAGACAACAATGAAGTTTGCCACATCAATTAATTCTTCCTTCCCAGAAGATTTCTCTATAGCATGTGATGCTGTTTGATGCATCTTACTCACAAGTAGAACTTTCAAAACTGGAATCAATCCTCTCAAACCCTGCCACTGCTTTCTCAATTAAGATTATGGACTATTCTAAATCCTTTTTTATTTCCAAGATGGCAGATTAGAGGCTTTTAGTGGGCCTCATTCACTTGGAAATAACAAGATAGTGTACAAAGGTCAACTCTGAGAGCTTTAATTCACAAAGGAAAACAGGAATCCAATGGAATCGTGACGGACACCCCAGATCCAAGGAAGACACACAAACACAAACAGCCCCTATGATGGCATCCAATTGATAAAAGTGAGGGAAGCCCAAGTATGCAAGACAGTCAGAAAGCCCCCCTCTGTGACTCACTTTTGCACTGGGGATCTGAGCAACCCAGGTCAAGAAAGAGCACTTTGTTTCTTCCAAGCCCTGGATCTAACTTGGGGACAAGCTGGTTTGGAGATGCTGTGAGGGACAGACACTCGGAAAAGCTACTGGCATTTCCCAGACCCAGGATGGAGAGCAGGACGCCATTTTAAATGTGGGTGCATGCAAGTCAACCATTCTTTGGCAACCCAGTAGCATGGCCACATAGGCTTCTGGCTCTGGAGCAGGACAGAGGTCTTCACAGCCACACTGTAGTTAGTGCCTCAGCAGTAGGTGCTGGGATTGTGCTCTCCTCCACTGCAGGTCAAGGATGAGAGAAGAGCTGCTACAGCTATTGTTTCTCCTGGACAACCAGATTTGGAGCCAGATCCAGCTTAGCAACCTGGAACTGGTCTGCATGTGCCATGGCTGGTTGCCACAGCCTGTTCCCCTGAGAATGTGGTGCAGCAGGCCCTCTCTGCTCTACTCCCTGGCAAAAATCCAGGCATTTGGAGCAATTGTTTGCCTGGACAAGCAGGCTGAACCACCTCACCCTTCACAGATATAGATCATGGCACAGTGGAGGCCTCTCTGCTCCACATGCAGGCAGATCTAGAGGTATTCAGAGCACCCCCTCACCTGCATCCGCAGTCTGAGTTGCCTTACCCTTCCTGTGCATAGATTGTGGTACAGTGGGGCCCTCTCCACTCCACATGGAGACAGACACCCAGGCATCTGATGCACCTGCTCACATGCACTAGCAGATTGAGTTGCCCCACTTTTCCTGTGCAGAGATTCTGTGCAAGGGGGCCCTCTCTGCTCCATGCCCAGGCAAATCTCCAGGCATTCAGAGCATCTGCTCACCTGAATCAGCAGCCTGACCTGCCTTACCCTTCCTGTGCAGAGATCCTAGTGTAGGGAGGCCCTCTCTGCTTCACACTCAGACAGATCTCCCAGGTATTCAGAGCACCCACTCACCTGGATCAGCAGCCTGAACTGCTCCATCCTTCTGTACATATATTATGGTGCAGCAGGGCCCTTCCACTCCATTGCCCAAGAAGATCTCCAGATATTCAAAGTACCTATTTGCCCAAATTGGCATCTTGGGCCATGCCACTCTTCCTATGAAGAGATCTGGGTACAGGGAGGCCCTCCCTGCTTCATGCCCAGGCATAACTCCAGGCATTCAGAGCACCTGCTTGCCTGGTTCAGCAGCCTACATCACCCCAACCCTCCTCCGCAGAAATCTTAGTGGTGGTGGGGTGGCAGGGGGACCCTTTCCGCTTTATGCCCAGGCAGATGTCCAGCCATCTGGAGCACCTACTCTTCAGGATTAGGAGTTTAAGCTGCCACCCATCCCTGTGCAGAGAACTTAGGGCCAAGGAGGTCTCCCAGCTTCATACCCAAGTACACCTCTGGGTGCTTGGTGACTACCCACTGGATTCCCCCTATGCGCTGACACTTGTGCTTGCCATTGGAGGACCTGGCGGTGAACCTGCCCAGTCCAGCCCGGCATATCTTTCCCTCTGCCCCCTCAGGGCTGAGCAGGAAACTCAGACCACTGTACACCCCACAAATCAGCCCACCGCCTGAGGCAACGGAGAGCTGCTCCCAGTAAACAAGGATCAAATATATACCCAGTCACACTGGCAACACCTGGCTCTTACCCATAAGTGCCTTCTACTGGCTTATAAGCCAAACTATGCAGCCCAATATAAAACCTGCCAACTGAAGTGCATAGGACTATAAAAACAAAGCCAAAAGACTCTACACAGCATAATTTCCACTCACACCCCCTAAGGAGCAGGGGAAAGGGAAAGAAGAAAAAAACAACATTGTAAGAAAAGAAAGAAAAAATCCTACCAGTACAAAAATAATCACACAAATTAGCAGTGCCAGTGTCTCCAGATGGGAAGAAACCAGTGCAAGAATACTGGCACCATGAAAAAATCTGAATGTAGTGCCACCACAAAAGGATCACACTAGCTCTCCAGCAATGGTCCCCAACCAAAAAGGACACTCAGAAATGACAAAGAACTCAAAGCATGGGTTGCAAGGAAGTTCAGAGATCCAAGACAAGATTGAAAATCAATATTAAAAAACTTCAAAGGAAATAAGAGGAAAAGATCTTTAAAATAAATCAACCAGAGTTTCTGGAACTGAAAAACGTTTACTTAAGAAATTTCAAAATATAACTGAAAGCTTTATCAATAGACTGGACCAAGCAAAAGAAACAATTTCAGGCCAGGCATCGTGGCTCATGCCTATAATCCCAACACTTGAGGAGGCTGAGGTAGGAAGATCATTTGAGCCAAGGAGCTTGAGACCATCCTGGAAAACATAAAGAGACCGTGCCTTTACAAAGAAATTTAAAAATTAGCTGGGCATGGTGGTTCGCACCTATAGTTCTAGCTACTTGGGAGGCTGGGGTGAAAGGATCACCTGAGCCTGGGAGTTCAAGGCTGCAGTGAGCCATGATCACATCACTGCAAAACAGACGAACAAAAGGAAAAAAGAAGAAAGGAATGAAAGCTGATCTTCTGAACTAACCCAGTCAACAAAAATAGAGGCAAATGAACTTTTAAAATTGAACAAAGTCTTTAAGAAATACAGGATTATGTAAAGTGATCAAACCTATAAATTATTAGCATTCATGATACAGAAAGAGAAAAAGCAAACAACCTGGAAAATATATTTGAGGAACTAACTCAAAAAAATTTCCCTAATCTTGCTAGAGTAGTAGACATCCAGATACAACAAATCCAGACAACATCTGTGAGATAATATACAAATCCAGGTAACACTTGTGAGATAACATACAAAATGAACATCACCAAGGCATATACTCACTAGGCCGTCCAAGGTCAGTGTTGGTGCGGTGGCTCACGCCTGTAATCCCAGCACTTTGAGAGGCCAAGACAGGCAGAACAAGAGGTCAGGAGATTGAGACCTTCCTGGCCAACATGGTGAAACCCCGTCTCTACTAAAAATACAAAAATTAGCTTGGCGTGGTGGTGCGTGCCTGTAGTCCCAGCTACTCGGGAGGTTGAGGCAGGAGAATCACTTGAACCCAGGAGCTGGAGGTTGCAGTGAGCTGAGGTCGCACCACTGCACTCCACTCCAATCTGGCAACAGAGCGAGACCCCATCTCAAAAAAAAAAAAAAAAAAAAAAAAAAAAAAGAACTGAAGGAATGAAGGAAGAGATATTTAATAAAATAGATGGCATAAATAAAAAAACTTCAGGAAACAATGGACACATTTACAGAAATGCAAAATGCTCTGGACAGTCTCAGCAATAGAATCAAACAAGCAGAAGAACGAACTTGAGAGCTCAAAGACAAGGTTTTTGAATTAACCCAATCCAACGAAGACAAAGGAAAAAGAATAAGAAAATATGGACAAAGCCTCCAAGAAGTCTGGGATTATGTTAAACGACCAAACCTAAGAATAATCAGCATTCCTGAGAAAGAAGATAAATCTAAAAGTCTGGAAAATATATTTGGGGGAATAATTGAGGAAAACTTCCCGGCCTTGATAGAGACCTAGACATCCAAATACAAGAAGCTCAAAGAACACCTGGGGAATTCATTGCAAAAAGATCATTGCCTAGACACACTGTCATCAAATTATCTAAAGTTAAGACAAAGAAAAGAGTCTTAAGAGCCATGAGGAAAAAGCACCAGGTAACCTTCAAAGGAAAACCTATCAGATTAGCAGCAGATTTCTCAGCAAAAACTTTACAAGCTAGAAGGGATTACAGCCCTGTCTTCAGTCTCCTCAAACAAAACAATTATCAGCCAAGAATTTTGCACCCAGCAAAACTAAGCTACATAAACGACGGAAAGATACAGTCTTTTTCAGACAAACAAATGCTGAGAGAATTTGCCACTACCAAGCCAGCATTACAAAAACTGCTAAAAGGAGCTCTAAATCTTGAAACAAAGCCAGAAAACACATCAAAACAGAACCCCTTTAAAGCATAAATCTCACAGGACCTACAAAACAAAAATACAATTTAAAAAACAAAACAAAACAAGAAAACCAAGGTATACCTGCAACAAATCGCATAATGAGTGGAATGATACCTCGCATCTCAATACCAACGTTGAATGTAAATAGCCTAAACATTCCACTTAAAAGATACAGAATTGGCAGGGCGTGGTGGCTCACGCCTGTAATCTCAATACTGGGAGGCCGAGGCAGGCAGATCACAAGGCCAGGAGTTCGAGACCAGCCTGGACAACATGGGGAAACCCTGTTTCTACTAAAAATACAAAAATTAGCTGGGCGTGGTGGTACATGCCTGTAATCCCAGCTACTCAGGAAGCTGAGACAGGAGAACTGCTTGAACCCAGGAGGCGGAGGTTGCAGTGAGCCCTGATTATACCACTGCACTCCAGCCTGGGTGACAGAGTAAGACTCCACCTCAGAAAAAAAAAAAAAAAAAAAAAAAAAAAAAAAAAAAAATATATATATATATATATATATATATATATATAAAATTACAGAACGGATAAGAATTCACCAACCATCTGCTGCCTTCAAGAAACACACCTAACACATAAGGACTCACATAAACTTAAGCTAAAGGGGTGGAAAAAGACATTCCATGCAAATGAACACCAAAAGTGAGTAGGAATAGCTATTCTTATACCAGACAAAACAAACTTTAAAGCAACAGCCATTAAAAAAGACAAAGAGAGTCATAAAAGGCCTTGTCCAACAGGAAAATATCACAATCCTAAATATACATGCACCTAACACTGGAGCTCCCAAATTTATAAAACAATTACTAACAGACTTAAGAAATGAGACAGCAACTATAATAGTGGGGGACTTCAACACTCCACTGACAGCACTAGACAGGTCATCAACACAGAAAGTCAACAAAGAAACAATGGATTTAAACTATACCCTGGAACAAATGGACTTAACAGATATATACAGAACATTCTACTCAATAACTGCAGAATATACATTCTATTCAACAGCACATGGAACTTTCTCCAAGATAGACCATATGAGAGGCCACAAAACGAGCCTCAATAAATTTAAGAAAACTGAAATTATATCAAGTACTCTCTCAGACCACAGTGGAATAAAATGGGAAATCAACTCTAAAAGGAACCTTCAAAATCATGCAAATACATGGAAATTAAATAACCTGCTTTTGAATGATCATGATCATGAAATGAAATCAAGATGGAAATTTAAAAATTCTTCAAACTGAACAACAATAGTGACACAACCTATCAAAACCTCTGGGATACAGCAAAGGCAGTCCTTAGAGGAAAGTTTATAACCCTAAATGCCTACATCAAAAAGTCTGAAAGAGCACAGACAATCTAAGGCCACACCTCAAGGACCTAGAGAACCAAGAACAAACCAAACCCAAACCCAGTAGAAGAAAGGAAATAACCAAGATCAGAGCAGAAATAAATTAAATTGAAACAAAAAAAAAAATACAAAAGATAAATGAAACAAAAAGCTGGTTCTTTGAAAAGATAATATTAATAGAACATTAACAAGATTACCCAAGAAAAGAAGAAAGAAAACCCAAATAAGCTCAATTAGAACCGAAAAGAGAGATATTACAACCGATACCAAGGAAATACAAAAGATCATTCAAGACTACTATGAACCCCTTTATGTGCATAAACTAGAAAACCTAGAGGAGATAGATAAATTCCTGGAAAGATAAAACCTTCCTAGCTTAAATCAGGAAGAATTAGATACCCTGAACAGATCAACAGCAAGCAGCAAGATTGAAATGATAATTTAAAAATTACAAACAAGGCACCTGGGAGGCCGAGGCAGGTGGATCACCTGAGGTCAGGAGTTCGAGACCAGCCTGCCCAACATGGTGAAACCCTGTCTCTACTTAAAATACAAAAAATTAGCTGGGCGTGGTGGTAAGCACCTATAATCCCAGCTACTCGGGAGGCTGAGGCAGGAGAATCGCTTGAACCTGGGAGGCAGAGGTTGCAATGAGGTGAAATTGCGCCATTGCACTCCAGACTGGGGGACAAGAAAGAGACTTCGTCTAAAAAAAAAAAAAACAAAAAAAAAGTCCAGGACTAGAGAGATTCACAGCAGAAGTCTACCAGACATTCAAAGAAGAATTGGTACCAATCCTATTGAAACTATACCACAAGACAGAGAAAGAAGGAACCCTCCCGAAATCATTCTATGAAGCCGGAATCACCCTAATACCAAAACCAGGAAAGGATGTAACCAAAAAAGAAAACTACAGACCAATATCCCTGATTAACATATAAGTTAAAATCCTTAACAAAATACTAGCTAACCAAATCTGACAACATATCAAAAAGATTATCCACCATGATCAAATGGGTTTCATACCAGGGATGCAGGGATGGCTTAACATACACAATTTGATGATACACCATGTAAACAGAATCAAAAACGAAAATCACATGATCATCTCAACAGATGTAGAAAAGCATTCAACAAACTCCAACATCCCTCTATGATTAAAACTCTCAGCAAAATCAGCATACAAGGGACACACCTCAATGTAATAAAAGACATCTGTAACAAACCCACAGCCAACGTAATACTGAACAGGGAAAAGCTGAAAGCACTCCCTCTGAGAACTGGAACAAGACAAGGATGCCCACTCTCACCACTCCTCTTCAACATAGTACTGGAAGTCCTAGCCAGACCACTTAGACAAGAGAAAGAAATAAAGGGCATCTAGGCCGGGCGCAGTGGCTCACGCCTGTAATCCCAGCACTTTGGGAGGCTGAGGCAGGTGGATCACGAGGTCACGAGTTCGAGACCAGCCTGGCCAACATAGTGAAACCCTGTCTCTACTAAAAATACAAAAACTTAGTTGGGCATGGGGGCAGGCGCCTGTAATCCCAGCTACTTGGGAGGCTGAGGCAGGAGAATCACTTGAACCCCGGAGGTGGAGGTTGCAGTGAGCTGAGATTGCACCATTGCACTCCAGCCTGGGGGACAGGGTGAGACTCCGTCTCAAAAAAAAAAAAAAAGGCATTCAAATCAGTTAAGAGGAAGTCAAGCTGTTGCTGTTTGCTGATGATATGATTGTTTACCTAGAAAACCCTAAAGACTCCCACAGAAAGCTCCTAGAACTGATAAAAGAATTCAGCAAAGTTTCCAGATACAAAATTAATGTACACAAATCAGTATCTCTTCTACACACCAACAGTGACCAAGCTGAGAATCAAATCAAGAACTTAACTCCTCTTATAATAGCTGCAAAAAAATAAAAAATAAAATACTTACGAATACACCTAACCAAGGAAGTAAAAGACCTCTACAACGAAAACTACAAAACACTGCTGAAAGAAATCATAGATGACACAAACAAATGGAAACACATCCCATGCTCATTGATGGGTAGAATCAATATTGTGATAATGACCATACTGCCAAAAGCAATCTACAAATTCAACGCAATTCCCATCAAAATACCACCATCATTCTTCACAGAATTAGAAAAAACAATCCTAAAACTCATATGGAACCAAAAAAGAGCCCACATAGCCAAAGCAAGACTAAGCAAAAAGAACAAATCTGGAGGCATCGCATTACCTGATTTCAAACTATACTCTAAGGCCACCGTCACCAAAACAGCATGGTACTGGTATAAAAATAGGCACATGGACCAACGGAACAGAAAGAACCCAGAAATAAGCCCAAATACTTACAGCCAACTGATATTCGACAAAGCAAACAAAAACAAAGTGGGGAAAGGTCACCCTATTCAACAAATGGTGCTAGGACAATTGGCAAGCCACATGTAGGAGAATGAAACTGGATCCTCATCTCTCACCTTATAAAAAATCAGCTCAAGATGGATCAATGACTTAAATCTAAGACCTGAAACTATAAAAATTCAGGAAGATAACATTGGAAAAACTCTTCTAGACATTGGCTTAGTCAATGATTTCATGACCAAGAACCCAAAAGCAAATGCAATAAAAACAAAGATAAATAGCTGGGACTTAAACTAAAGAGCTTTTGCACGACAAAAGGAATGGTCAGCAGAGTAAACAGACAATCCATAGAGTGGGAGAAAATCTTCACAATCTATACATCTGACAAAGGACTAATATCCAGAATCTAAAACAAACACAAACAAATTAGGAAAAAACAAACAATCCCATCAAAAAGTGGGCTAAGGACATGAATAGACAATTCTCAAAATAAGATATACAAATGGCCAACAAACATAGGAAAAAATGCTCAACATCACTAATAGGTCAAGAAATGCAAATCAAAACCAAAATGTGATACTACCTTACTTCTGCAAGAATAGCCAGAATCAAAAAATAATTGATTTTGGCAGGGATGCAGTGAACAGGGAACACTTCTGCACTGCTGGTGGGAATGTAACTAGTACAACCACTATGGAAAACAGTGTGGAGATTCCTTAAAGAACTAAAAGTAGGGCTGGGCGCAGTAGCTCACGCCTGTAATCCCACACTTTGGGAGGCCGAGGCGGGCAGAACACCTGAGGTCGGGAGTTCGAGACCAGCCTGACCAACATGGAGAAACCCCAACCCTACTAAAAAAAATACAAAATTAGCTGGGCATGGTGGCACATGCCTGTAATCCCAGCTACTTGGAAGACTGAGGCAGGAGAAATCACTTTAACCCAGGAAGTGGATGTTGCGGTGAGCTGAGATTGCACCACTGCACTCCAGCCTGGGCAACAACAGCAAAACTCCGTCTCAAAAAAAAAAAAAAAAAAAAGAACTAAAAGTAGAACTACCATTTGCTCCAGCAATCCCACTTCTGGGTATCTACCCAGAGGAAAAGAAGTCATTATAAGAAAAAGATACTTGCACACACGTTTATAGCAGCACAGTTCACAATTGCAAAAATGTGGAACCAACCTAAATGCCCATCAATCAATGACTGGATAAAGAAACTGTGTATGTGTGTGTGTGTATATATATACATATATATGTGTGTGTGTGTATATATATGTGTATACGTGTGTGTATATATATGTGTATGTGTGTGTGTGTATGTATATATATGATGGAATACTACTCAGCCATAAAAAGGAATGAATTAATGGCATTCACAGCAACCTAGAGGAGATTGGAGACTATTATTCTAAGTGAAGTAACTCTGGAATAGAAAACCAAACATCGTATGTTCTCACTGATATGTGGGAGCTAAGCTATGAGGACGCAAAGGCATAAGAATGACACAATGGACTTTGGAGACTCAGGGTGAAAGGGTGGGAAGGGGATAAGGGATAAAAGACGACAAATTGGGTACAGTGTATACTGCTCGGGTGATGGGTGCAACAAAATCTCACAAATCACCACTGAAGAACTTACTCCTGTAACCAAACACCACCTGTTCCCCGATAACTTATGGAAATAAAAAAAAATTAATAAAAAATGGAGAAACCCCATCTCTACAAAAAATACAAAAAATTCGCCAGATGTGGTGGCACAAGCCTGTAGCCCCAGCTACTCAGGAAGCTGAGGTGGGAGAATCACCTGAACCTGGGAGGTTGGAGCCAAAATTGCACCACTGCACTCCAGTCTGGGCAATCGGAGTGAGACCGTCTCAAAACAAACAAGCAAACAAATACTTCTAGACCTAGGAAAAGACTTAAACAACCATACATAATAGTGGAAGACTTCAACAGCCCACTGACTAATGCATTAGCCTGACCACTGAGGCAGAAAACTAACAAATTCTGGACTTAAATTCAACACATGATGAACTCGACCTATAACAGACATCTGCAGACTACTTCATCCATCAACCACTGAACATACACTGTTCTCATCTGCACATGGAAGATACTATGAGATCAACCACATGCTCGGCCATAAAACATGTCTCAATTAATTAAAAAAAAAATCAAAATCATACCACCCATACTCTCAGACCACAGTGGAATAAAAATAAAAATCAATACCATGAAGATCTCTCAGAACCACACAATTACATGGAAATTAAACAACTTATTCCTGAATGACTTTTGGGTAAACAATTAAATTAAAGCAGAAATCAAAAAGCTCTTTGAAATAAATGAAAACAGAGTATCAAAATCTCTGGGAAGCAGCAAAAAAGTATAAACAGGAAAGTTTACAACACTAAACACCTACCTCAAAAAATCAGAAAAATCTCAAATCAACAATCTATTACATCTAGAGGAACTAGAAACAAAAGAACAAACTAACCATAAAGATAGCAGAAGAAATAAAAGCAAAGAAGAACTAAATCAAATTAAGACCAAAAATACAAAGGATCAATGAAACAAAAAGTTGGTTTTCTAAGAGGAAAAACAAGACCGACAGACTGCAAGCTAGATTAACAAAAGAAAAAAGAGAGAGAAGATCCAAATAAGCACAATCAAAATGACAAAGGTGACAAGCATCCAATGCCACAGAAATACAAAAGTTCCTTAGGGACGATTATGAACACTCCTATTTACACAAACTAGAAAACCTAGAGAAAATGGATAAATTCTTGGAAACCCACAATCTCCCAAGATTGAATCAGGAAGAAATAGAAACCCTGAGCAGACATCAGTATTGAATTCTGAAATTGAATCAATAATTAAAAACTTATCAATCAAAAAAATCCCTGGACCACATGGATTTACAGCCAAATTCTGTCAGACGTACAAAGAAGGGCTGGTATCAATCCTTCTGAAACTATTCCAAAAATCAAGGAGGAACTCACTGCAACTCATTCGAAGGATGCATCACCCTGATACCAAAACCTGGCAAAGACACAAAGAAAAAAGAAAACTATAAACCAATATCCCTGATGAACATAGACACAAAAATCCTCAGTAAAATAACTGGCAAACCAAGGCCGGGCACAGTGGCTCATGCCTGTAATCCCAGCACTTTGGGAGGCTGAGGCGGGTGGATCACCTGAGGTCCGGAGTTTGAGACCAGCCTGACCAACATGGAGAAACCCCATCTCTACTAAAAAATACAAGTTAGCCAGGCGTGGTGGTGCATGCCTGTAATCCCAGCTACTCTGGGGGCTGAGGCAGGAGAATGGCTTGAACCCGGGAGGTAGAGGCTGCTGTGAGACGAGATCACGCCATTGCACTCCAGCCTGGGCAACAAGAGCGAGACAAGAGCGAAACTCCGTCTCAAAATATATATATACATACTAGTACACCAAATCCAGCAGCACATCAAAAATTTAATTCACTATGGTCAAGTTTCATTCCTGGGATGCAAGGTTGGTTCAACATATGCAAATCAATAAATGTGATCCACCACATAAACAGAATTTAAAATAAAACTCATATGACCATCCCAACAGACATGGAAAAACCTTTCAATATAATCCAACATCCCTTCGTGATAAAAAAAAAAACCTCTTGAACAAACTAGACATCAAAGGAACATACCTCAAAACAGTAAGAGCCATCTATGACAACTCCACAGCCAACATCTACTGAATGAGCAAAAAATGGAAGCATTCCCCCTGAGAACTGGAATAAGACTAGGACGCCCACTCTTAGCACCCCTATTGAACACAGTATTGGAAGTCCTTGCCAGAACAATAAGGCAAAAGAAAGAAATAAAAGGCATCCAAATAGAAAAAGGAGAAGGCAAACAATATCTCTTCACGGACAATATGGTTCTATACCTAGAAAACCTGAAAGGCTCCACCAAAGGCTCCTGGAACTGATAAACTACTTGAGTAACGTTTCAGGATACAAAATGAACAAAAACCAGTAGCATTTCTATACGCCAGTAACGTTCCAGCTGAGAGCCAAGTCAAGAACACAATCCCATTTACAATGGCCACAAAATACAATACAATACAATACAATACAACACAATACCTGGGAATACATCTAACCAAGGAGATGAAGGATCTCTACAAGGAGACCTATAAAACACTGCTGAAAGAAATCAGAGATGACACAAACAAATGGAAAAACATTTCATGTTCATGAAGTGGAAAAATCAACATCATTAAAAATAAAAAACATTTCATGTTCATGAAGTGGAAAAATCAACATCATTAAAATGGCCACATGGCCCAAAGGAATACACAGATTCAACACTATTCCTATCAAGCTACCAACATCATTTTTGACGAAACTATTAAAAAACTATTCTAAAATTCATATGGAACCAAAAAAGGGCATGAATAGCCAAGGCAATTGTAAGTAAAAAGGACAAAGTCAGAGATATCACATTACCCAACTTCAAACTATATTATAAGGCTACTTTAACCAAAAAATCATGGTACTGGTACCAAAACAGACACATAGACCAATGGAACTGAAAAGAGAACTCAGAAATAAAGCTGCACACCTACAGCCATCTGATCTTCAACAAAATTGACAAAAGCAATAGGGAAAGGACTCCTTAATTCAATAAATGGTGCTGGGATAGCTGACTAGCCATATGCAAAAGAATGAAACTGGACCCCTAACTCAAAATAGATTAAAGATTTAAACAGAAGACCTCAACTGCAGGAATCCCAGAAGAAAACAGAGGAAACACCATTCTGGACATCAGCCTTGGGAAAGAATTTATGACTAAAAGCAATTGCAACCAAAAAACTGACAAGTGGGACCTAATTAACCTAAAGAGCTGCTTTTGTGCAGCAAAAGAAACTCTCAACAGAGTAAACAGACAACCAACAGAATAGGAGAAAATATTTGCAAACTATGCAGCCGACAAAGGTCTAATATCTAGAATCTGTAAGAAACTTAATTCAAAAAGTAAAAAGCAAATAATCCCATTTTAAAAATCGGCAAAAGACATGAACAAACTTACATCAAAAGAAGACATACAAGTAGCCAAACATATGAAAAAATGCTCAACATGACTAATCATCAGAGAAATGCAAATCAAAACCACAATAATATACCATTTGTACCAGTCAGAATGACAATTATTAAAAAGTCAGGCCTCGGATTTCTGGACTGATAGTGAGCATTGTCTTCAACTTAAAGTCACCAACCTCACTAGTCCCTAAGAAGAAAGTCAGCCTGTACTTTGAAGCTTTGAAGCCAGCCATTGACATCCTTTCCCTAGCTATGACAGTCCTAGATGACATCATCTTCCAGCAGAAAGCTGTTTCATCTACATTGAAAATCTGTTGTTTACAGCAGCTACACTCATTGATTATCTTAACTAGATCTTCTGATAACTTATTGCAGCTTCTATATCAGCAATTGCTGCTAGCGGGTGGTTTCCTGGCCCACCTGAAGGGCAGACAGCTTTTGCTTCTACTTGCCCGTCAGAAACATGATTTTTTGCCTGGAGTCAGAATGAAAAATATTCCTGTCCTTCCCCCAACAGCAGATGGCTTTTCCTTCCTTCTCTCTCCCTTAGGACAAGTATATCACGTGCAAGGATTGGAAGACAATATTTTTAAACTCAATCCTCCCCAATTTGAGCTTAGATCAAGGCAATCAGAATCAAAATCCCAGAAGCCTTTCTGGTATGTCATTACACATCACTTTGAAAGGTACATGCCAAAACTGAGAGAAAGTAAGATAACTGACTGCAAAAGAACACAACACAACTTTTTGAGGTGGTAGAAATGTTCTAAATCTTGATTTGGGTGAGTTACAGGATTATATATATTTTGTCAAAACTCGTCAAACTGCACACTTAGAGAACATGAACTTTATTATATAAAAATATTAATGATCCTATCTTTTAAAACTTCAGCCGGTTTTTCTAGTAGAAATTGACAAGCTGACAATCTTAGAGTTTGTGTATTTTCTTCAATGCTGCTCAGAACTCTGACAGTAGAATTTGTCCAGAGTTAGCATTTTCCAGGCAGATGCCACAGAACAACAATGATATAAGGGAGTTAAAGATATTAGTTAGCAAAAGAATGGTTGATGAAATAGACCGAGCAGAGAAAGAAATTTTAAAAGAGGGAGGGGAACTAATGAGCAGGGAGAAGGAATAAAGTAGAAACATTTTGTGAACCATTAAAGAGCATATTCCTACAGAAAGAGAAGCAATCTTTTTTAAAAATTGACAATTGTGCCTTAGAAATCAAAGAGACTTCACCTTCATGGCTAAGCTCAAGATGAAGCCATCCACATGATACAGCAATAGAGGCAGCACTATATTAACAAATCTCATTAATATTAAACCAAACAAGTAATCTAATGGCTACATGATTCTCCAGGAGTTAAAAGTTTGCTTCAAGGCAGCTCATAATCTGGCTCACTTTAAACAAATAAGTCAAAGATCCCCCAAATGAATCCAGTAAACGCAAGAATTTTCTATTAGTCCACACATCTCATTTTCTCAATATGTGGAACAATTGGAATGTTACTAACTTAGGCAAAAAGACGATCTGTGAGGCATTGGTCAAGTGAAAACACATGATTTATTTTTTCACAAAAAACAATTCATGTTTTATGTCATTTTGTCTTTATTTCCTCTTTCTCTTTCCAGTGTTTTAAATGAAAATCTTTTCAGTTATGAATTAATTTTAAATAATTTTTATATTGTCTACTTTTAAAATCCTTACAGTTAAAAAAATCTCATACTTAAAAGTCAATATAAAATACATATACAACACAATTTTCTATTTTCCTGACTTGGCAAACACAATATAATGTACATAGTTTCATCTGTCTTTGACATTATTATGAATTTTAATACCTCAGAATATCATCATAAAGGTAATGTTTTTAATCAAAGGCCCCCAAAAATGTTATTCTTGACTGAGTGGCTTTAGAGCATGCACTCTTCTAGTTGCTTGGGAATTTTGTGGAGAACAAGTCACCCACAAAGTACCTCTCCTGGAAGTTAAAAGGAAGGATTTCTTATATGCTTAGGCAGACATACTCTAGAATTATCTTTTTAAAATAAGCAACTAGCAAATGCAATCTGGTTTTCCTATTGCTATGTTTTGGATATGTCCCCTCCAAAATTCAGGTGCTGAATCTAAACGGTCAATGTCATGTATTAAAAGGTGGGGTACTTTCAGAAGTTTGAGGTTATAGTGAGCTATGATCATGCCACCACACTCCAACCTAGGCAACAGAGCAAGACCCTTTAAAAAAAGACCTTTAAGAGGTAATTAGGTCATGAGGGCTCCTCACCTTGTGAATGGGATTAAGACCCTAATGAAAGAGATTTCACCCTTGTCCTTTCACAACGTGAAAACACAGCATTCCTCACCACCAGAGGATATAGCAACAAGACACTATCTAGGAGGTAGAGAGCAGCCCTTATTGGACAACCAAACCTGCTGGCAGCTTGATCTTGGACTTCCCAGTCTCTAGAACTGTGAGTAAATAAATTTCTCTTCTTTATAAATTACCCAGTCTATGGCATTTTGTTATAGCAGCACAAACAGACTTAAGACATCTATCATTTGACTATCTCATTAAGTAGGCAAGAGCATAATCTCCTATTATACTGGCAATGGAAATATACTGAATCAAAGATAAAAGCAATCATTTTTAAACATTAGTATTACAAGTAGTGCAAAAACCCAAAGAGATGGCAGTCTTAACATTGCCAAAGCCATCAAAAGGGGAAGGAGAGAGAAGAACAGCAGCATAAGCTGCCGGCAGAGGCAGGGAAAGACAAGCAGAAAGGAAAGACAGAAAGAGACAAAGTCAGAGAGAGACAGGGGAAGAGACAGAGAGAAAAAGAGGGAGTCAGAGAGAGAGAGAAAAAGAAGTCAAAAAGAAAGTGAAATAGAAATAGTAAAGAAAAAAACAGTGTACCCTATTCCTTTAAAAGCCAGGGTAAAGTTCTGTCTACCCAGCCAAGGTATATTCTTCTTATGTGGAATGTCCACCTATATCTGCCTCCCCACTAACTGGACCGGCACCTGCAGCTTAGTCTTTCCAAGTCCCAACATTAACATTGCCCCAGGAAATCAGACCCTATCAGTACCCCTCAAAGCTCAAGTCCGTCAGCACAGAGCCATACAACTAATACCCCTACTTATAGGGTTAGGAATGGCTACTGCTACAGGAACCAGAATAGCCAGTTTATGTACTTCATTATCCTACTACCACACACTCTCAAAGGATTTTTCAGACAGTTTTCAAGAAATAATGAAATCTATCCTTACTCTACAATCCTAAATAGACTCTTTAGCAGCAGTGACTCTCCAAAACCACCGAGGCCTAGACCTCTTCACTGCTGAGAAAGGAGGACTCTGCACCTTCTTAGGGGAAGAATGTTGTTTTTACACTAACCAGCCAGCGATAGTACAAGATGCCACCCAGCATTTACAGGAAAAGGCTTCCGAAATCAGACGCCTTTCGAATTCTTATACCAACCTCTGGAGTTGGGCAACATGGCTTCTCCCCTTTCTAGGTCCCGTGGCAGCCATCTTGCTGCTACTCGCCTTTGGACCCTGTATTTTTGACCTCCTTGTTTTGTTTCCTCTAGAATTGAGGCCACCAAGCTACAGATGGAACCCCAAATGAGTTCAACTAACAACTTCTACGGAGGACCCCTGGACCGACCCGCTGGCACTTTCACTGGCCTAGAGAGCTCCCCTCTGGAGGACACTATAACTGCAGGGCCCCTTCATCGCCCCTATCCAGCAGGAAGTAGTTAGAGCAGTCATCGGCCAAATTCCCAACAGCAGCTGGGGTGTCCTGTTTAGAGGGGGGATTGAGAGGTGACAACGTGCTAGCAGCCCTCACTCGCTCTCAGCACCTCCTCGGCCTCGGTGTCTGCTCTGGCCACACTTGAGGAGCCCTTCAGCCCACCGCTGCACTGTGGGAGCCCCTCTCTGGGCTGGCCAAGGCCGGAGCCGGCTCCCTCTGCTTGCGGGAAGGTATGGAGGGAGAGGCGTGGGCGGGAACCGGGGCTGCGCACTGCACTCACGGGCCAGCGCGAGTTCCGGGTGGGCGTGGGCTCCGCGGGCCCCGCACTCGGAGTGGCCAGCTGATGCCGCCAGCCCTGGGCAGTGAGGGGCTTAGCACCCGGGCCAGCAGCTGCGGAGGGGGCACCGGGTCCCCCAGCACTGCCAGCCCTCCCGTGCTAAGCTTAAATTCTCGCCAGGCCTCAGCCACCTCCCCACGGGGCAGGGCTCAGGACCTGCAGGCCCCCCATGCCAGAGCACCCCCCGCAGTGGGCTCCCGTGCAGCCGGAGCCTCCCCAACAGGCGCTGGCCCCTGCTCCATGGTGCCCGGTCCCATCGACCGCCCAAGGGCTGAGAAGTGCAGGCGCACAGCGCGGGACTGGCAGGCAGCTCCACCCGTGGCCCTGGCGTGGGATCCACTAGGTGAAGCCAGCTGGGTTCCTGAGTTGGGTGGGGACTTGGAGAACTTTTATGTCTAGCCAGAGAACTGTATATGCACCAATCAATACTCTGTGTCTAGCTCAAGGTTTGTAAACACACCAATCAGCACTCTGTGTCTAGCTCAAGGTTTGTAAACGCACCAATCAGCACCCTGTGTCTAGCTCAAGGTTTATAAATGCACCAATCAGTGCTCTGTATCTAGTTAATCTAGTGGGGACTTGGAGAACTTTTACGTCTAGCTAGAGGATTGTAAATACACCAATCAGCACTCTGTGTCTAGCTCAGGGATTGTAAACGCACCAATCAGCACCCTGTCAAAACAGACCAATCAGCTCTATAAAATGGACCAATCAGCTCTCTGTAAAATGGGCCAATCAGCAGGATGTGGGTGGGGTCAGATAAGGGAATAAAAGCAGGCTGCCCAAGCCAGCAGTGGCAACCCGCTCAGTCCCCTTCCACACTGTGGAAGCTTTGTTCTTTCGCTCTTTGCAATAAATGTTGCTGCTGCTCACTCTTTGGGTCTGCACTGCCTTTATGAGCTGTAACACTCACCTCTAAGGTCTGCAGCTTCACTCCTGAGGCCAGCGAGACCATGAACCCACCAGGAGGAATGAACAACTCCAGACACACCACCTTAAGAGCTGTAACACTCACCGCGAAGGTCTGCAGCTTCACTCCTGAAGCCAGCGAGACCACGAACCCACCAGAAGGAAGAAACTCGAACGTGTCCAAACATTAGAGGGAACAAACTCCGGACACACCATCTTTAAGAACTATAACACTCACCACAAGGGTCCACGGCTTCATTCTTAAGTCAGTGAGACCAAGAACCCACCAATTCCGGACACATTAGGAAATGCCTTTTTTTTTTTCAGTGACATCCAAATTCTCTAGCACTTCAAAACAGTAAGCTTGTTGTATCTCATTTTTGTTGTTTCCTGTTTAATGTAAGAATTTCCAGCCAGAAACAGGGGCTCATACCTGCAATTCCAGCACTTTGGAAGGCTGAGGTGAAATGACTGCTTGAGGCCAGGAATTCAAAACTAGCCTGGGCAATGTAGCAAGATCCTGTCTCTACAAAACATTTTAAAATTAGCCAGGCATAGTAATGGGTGCCTGTAGTCCTAGCTACTGAGGAGGCTGAGGCAGGAGAATCCCTTGAGCCCAGGAGTATGAGGTTATAGTGAGCTATGACTGTGCCACTGCAGTCCAGCCTGGACTACACAGCAAGACCCTGTCTCTTAAAAAAATAAAAAAGGAAAAAATAATTCTGTCAAAATTTTTCCTAGCTCTCAATACAAAGTTTTCTAAATCTTGAGGGGAGGTGGAGATTCTGTATAGAATAGTCTCCATTTTCTCCAAATTCTTCCTAATTTTTTATAATTTCAAGAATAAGTTACATTTCAAATTATACCACAGATAATGCTAATATGGTGATAAATTATATCATTTAGAGATGCATGCTACAAGTTAAGAACATATCTGAGATTACTTCAAAATAATAAAGGATGCAGAATATATAGGGGAATATATTACGTAAGATTGGTCAAGGAATTAATAATTGTTGAAACTGGGTGATGAATACATACAGGTTCACTTTCTCTACTTTGCTAAACTATGTTTAAAGTTCTCCCTAATAAAAAGATTTTTAAAGAGTAAACAATAGGAATTAAATCTAATTAAACTGTTCTTAGAAACAGACACAAAAAAGAGTATTCATTGTAAATTATTTACAACAAAATTTAGAAGGAAATTAAATGTCCAAACATAAAATATAAATTAGTTATAGAACACTCATTCTACGAGATACCAAGTAGCCACTAAAAATCATGTTGCAGAAAACTCATTGATATAAAAAGAATTCACAATATACTTCTAAGAGAAAAAAAGGCAGGTTACAAAATAATATGTACACAATTGAACCATTTTCATTTTTTAAATGTGAGCATCTGTGTGTGTATGTGCGTGTTTGCATATGTGTGTATTTCTGCCAAATACTGACAGACTTTGTTTCATTCACTGCTTTATCCCCAGCACAAAAAACTGTACCTGGAACATAATAAGAACAATACATACTTGTTGCATGTAAAGGTTTTAGAATTCCAGACAACAGGGTTTCCCTTGGGGTATGATTCTCTCTATGCTTTTGTTTCATAAAGTTTCTCAAATAAACATTCAGTTTTTTCTGTTATTGGGGGAAAACCTTTAAAATTGTATCTCACATAACAAAATTAAAATTTATTTGCCTGATTCAATAATTACTTCATGAAATGCATTCAATAAAATCATCTTATACACTGAAAAAAGAAAGGCCTCTTCTATACTTTGAATGAATAAACTGGCCACGGCAATCAGAAATAGTAAAAACAGGTCGGGCGTGGTGGCTCATGCCTGTAATCCCAGTGCTTTGGGAGGCCGAAGCAGGCGGATCACAAGGTCAGGAGATCAAGACCACCATCCTGGCTAACATGGTGAAACCCCGTCTCTACTAAAAATACAAAAAATTAGCCGGGCATGGTGGGGGGCGCCTGTAGTCCCAGCTACTCGGGAGGGTAAGGTAGGAGAATGACATGAACTTGGGAGGCGGAGCTTGCAGTGAGCCAAGATCGCGCCACTGCACTCCAGCCTGGGCAACAGAGCAAGACTCTGTTTCAAAAAAAAAAGAAAAAAGAAAAGAAATAGTAAAAACAATAACCTGTTAATCAGTCTTATCCTGTGAGTGAATTCTGCTGCTGAGCAATAACATAGCCTTATTATCTTTAGGAAAGCTAATACTTCTAAAATGAATCTTTAAAATGGGTACAAAAAATTATAAAATCAGTTTTAAAAAATTAGTCCATTATATTCATTCAATATACACTTACTGAATTTGTAGACAATAAGTTACCTGCTAGGGTAATCCAAAGAAAATTAAGTTATAGTCCTTGATAACCAAGAGGCTCCCAATCTAGTGGGAAAGATAGATGAATAAAAGCTAAATGAAACATAATAATAAAGGTAGCTGACATTTATTAGGTTCTTTTTTTTTGGCATTGTGTTGACACTTAATAAGCATTTTCTTTCTTTTTTTTTTGAGACAGAGTCTCACTCTGTTGCCTAGACTGGAGTGCAGTGGTGCAGTCTTGGCTCTCTGCAACCTCCACCTCCCAGGTTCACGCAATCCTCCCACCACAGCCTCCCAAGTAGCTGGGATTACAGGTGTGCACCACCACGCCTGGCTAATTTTTGTATTTTTAGTAGAGATGGGGTTTCAACATGTTGGTCAGGCTAGTCTTGAACTCCTGGCCTCAAGTGATCCGCCCACCTCGGCCTCCCAAAGTGCTGGGATTACAGGCGTGAGCCACCACACCTGGCCAAACAAGCATTTTCTTATTTAATCCCTATAACAATCTTTTTGGTAGTTACTACGATATTCTCAGTTTTTAGATAAGAAAACGTTAAGACTTAAATGACTTCCTCAGTCACTTGAGTAATAAATGGCAAAACAGAATCAAACCAAATAAACCCTGTCCCAGATACAATATAGTGTCTCTCATTATTAGGATGCTAGTAAACACCAAAGTGGACTCTATCAGTTCCATCAGTTACTATCAAGTATAACACAATAGTCACCTTTTTTAATGTAGATATCCTTTTGGAAATGTTCCCAGGAATTTCTTATCTTCAACTCAACTAGTTATCTGTACTTTGAAATACACTATTACAACCATTAACCTATGAGCCTCTAGAGCATAGGATTCAGTAGTTTCTCTTCTCCCAGTGCTATACAATGTATGCACTCAAGAAATATTAAACAGATGAACTTTTAGCTTGTTTTATGCTTCCTAAATTCCAAATCACTATGCCATATTACATAATAGTTGGTCTAGGTCAATAGCAATTTCATTTATGTTATTAGGAAAATGTGGTATGAGAGAATCAGAGAATAAAATTCTGAAGTGCTAAATTATGGTGGTTATGCTAATGGTGGAACGCTGCTGACCGTATAAGATGAACCAAGATACTCTTCCTCCAGGGACTTCTTCCTAATCTTCTAAATGTCCTATAAGCCAAATTTCATAAGAGAACTGGAAATGTGCAAAACTAGGGGGTAGTTTTGTTTCTTGAAAAAATCTGGTGATAAAGATCTGAGCTAAAAATAGTGAGAATGATGGGAAATAATTCAAGAGGTATTTCAAAAGCAGAATCATTTCTCACTACATGCAAGACAAAAATCATAACTAACTGCGGAACCTAAGACCTTCTCAGTCATCTCATTTCTGTTTCCTACAGCCTAGCCAGAGTGAACTACTCCTTAAGGGTCCTGAATTCTCACATAACATTTTAAAACTCCCACAATAATTGTAATACAGGCTGGGCGCGGCGGCTCACGCCTGTAATCCCAGCACTTTGGGAGGCCGAGGTGGGCGGATCACCTGAGGTCAGGAGTTCCAGCGTGGCCAACATGGTGAAACCCCGTCTCCACTAAAAATACAAAAATTAGCCAGGCATGGTGGCGGGTGCCTGTAATCCCAGCTACTCAGGAGGCTAAGGCAGGAGAATTGCTTGAATCCAGGAGGCAGAGTTGCAGTGAGCCGAGATCATGCCACTGCACTCTAGCCTGGGCGACAAGAGCAAAACTCCGTCTCCAAAAAATAATAATAATAATAACTGTAATATAAAAAGCAGATAGTGTGCAGTCACTTGTATGTTACATAAGAAATAGACAGTAGAACACAGGAATGGGAAAGGCATTCAAATTTTGTATTGTAAAATGAACAAATGAAGATAATGCGGGAGACCTTCATAACTGATTTGAGAAGGAAATAGCAGCTATCTCTTCATGATGAGATAATACAGGCCCTGCCTCTATATCACCATTTTCTCTTACAACATGATCTTCCCCTTCTCTCTGCCTGTCAAAATTAACCATTTCCTTAAAGACACAATCAAAAATCTTCTCTGGGAAGTTTAAGGAAATCACCTGCTCACTTCTACCACTGTCCCCACCCATCCACACAAGCACACACACATACACAAAGAACTAGTCCCACTGTCTACTATGGTCCCACAGCACTTGGTACCTGCCTCTATTATAGTACTTAGTACAGTGATTCATTATTCCTTTCATTATTATGTACTGTATGAGAATATCACTAGAGCTAGAATACGAATTCCACAAAGATATGGATCATGTCTTATCTAGCCTATTTCCATTAAATACCTCCTACCACAGAACCTCACACACTACTGTTTAAATAACATATCTGATAAATAAATGAATAAACAAATGAAAACAAATTTGCTAACTCCTGGAGACCTAAAGGAACCTCAAAATGTCTGTGACTTAAAACATGCCTTTATGGGAAAAAAAAATCTATCTTCCTATATAAACCCTTATGGCTAACCACGACCTGCTTCAACTTAAATCAGTTTTGCTACCACAGCAATAAAAAATACACATATATGGCTAGAAGTCGATGCAAAGGCCAAAAGCATCCCTACCAGGGCTGAAATGGCCAATGGGGATATTCTAAATTTTATGGTTGCAAAATGACCCAATTAATCTTAGATTTCAGCAAAGTATACATGCTAACTGAACAAAGACAAAGGTCACTGGAGCTCAAGTCATTATTCTAAGTGACTCTAAGCTGTTAGTCCCTGTGTTAATGGAGCCTGTTACACAACCCAGTATTAGAAAGCACTGGAGCTCAGAGGGAGTATGCTACCCCATGCACATTTCCCAAGTATCATCACAATAAACTTCTATTACTGAAGATAATCTATGTACTTCTCTACCTTGAGTCTTAAAAGACCTAAGTAACAGTAAATAATATAGGAAACCAAGCAGAGGAAAGAATCACACACCAAATGTGAACTGGAAAAAGTGACAATGCCAATTAGTAAAGATTAGGTGGGCCGAACACAGTGGCTCACGCCTGTAATCCCAACACTTTGGGAGGCCAAGGCAGGCGGATCACAAGGTCAGGAGATCAAAACCATCCTGGCTAACACAGTGAAACCCCGTCTCTACTAAAAATACAAAAAATTAGCCAGGCGTGGTGGCGGGTGCCTGTAGTCCCAGCCACTTGGGAGGCTGAGGCAGGGGAATGCCATGAACCCGGGAGGTGGAGCTTGCAGTGAGCCGAGATCGCACCACTGCACTCCAGCCTGGGCAACACAGCGAGACTCCATCTCAAAAAAAAAAAAAAAAAAGATTAGGTAGAAGGTGAGGATTCAGTTCTGAACATAATGCCTTTAAGGAGACAGTAATCAAATATTTGGGTTTTTGGTTTTGGGGGTTTTTGTTTTGTTTTGGAGACAGAGTCTCACTCTGTTGCCCAGGCTGAAGCGCAATGGCATGATCTTGGCTCACTGCAACATCTCCCTCCGGAGTCCAAACAATTCTTGTGCCCCAGCCTCCCGAGTAGCTGGGATTACAGGAGCACACTACCATGCTCGGTTAATTTTTTGTATTTTTAGTAGGGATGGGGTTTCACCATGTTGGCCAGGCTGGTCTCAAACTTCTGGCCTCAAGAGATTCAGCCACCTCGGGCTCCCAAAGTACTGGGATTACAGGCATGAGCCACTGTACCCGACCAGTAATCAAATGTTATTTAGGAGACTGGAAATAGTGAATAAGACTGAGTACAAAAATTCCAAGTCTCAAAAGTATTTGTGGGTCATTTCAATCAAATTGAAGCCATTACAGTAGATAAACTCACCAAGGAAATAACTATGCAAAATAAATAAATAAAGGAGGAAAAGATAGAAAATGCAAAGTCACTGTCAATTATGCACTGTGAAGATCAGTTCATAACCGAACATAAAGCAGGCAGAGAAACAGAGGCAACAGGAGAATCAAAATGCCAGAGAAAACTTCAAGAAACAGATATGAGGAATGTTAAGAACAGAGAAAAAGTTTCTGGTCTTGCCAAAACAATAACTAATTTGCAACCTAGAGTAGTTTCATTAATAAACAAGGCCTGACCATGTTGGAAGGCTGAAACAGAATACACTCATAGAAACAGATTTTTAAACTGGGGGGCAAAAGTGTGATTACAGGAATAAAGTCCTAAGAGCTATGGAAAGGGACATGTTCAAAAGTCAGATAAAAGGAAGAAGAGAAGAAATTGTCGTGTGACAGCAGCAAAAATTATGTAGAACAATAATCAAATGAAATTAAGATGAAAGTACATAAGGCAGCACCTCTTCCTAACAGCCACTGTATTTCAATCTTCTCTACGAAGTAGCAGAAAGCATCTGTGTTAAATTATATGAAAACATGAGGGCAGGACAGGAAAGAAAGTGTGAAGTGAGAGGACTGGAGCTGTTTCTGAAAAGTCTGCAAACAACAAAACACAAGAAACAGCTCCGTCAGTCATAAAAGGCCTTAGGGCAGAAAAAAATGAAGGGACTATATTTGGTCCTCTTTCTTTATTTTCTCTGTTTCCAACCTTGGAACAGCAGTTTGCAAGTTTGTGGACAGGTTGTAACTTCTGCTAAGGATGTCTCTTCAGTTTTGAAGAGACTCAGGAAAAGTTCAGAAGAAAGGAGAGAGCTGTTTATGATTGGCTAAAGGCTTTTTTTTATTATTGTGGCAGAATATACACAACATAAAGTTTACTATTTTAACATGTACAATTCAGTGATCCGTACATTCAGCTCTTGTGCAACAATTACTGTTATCCATTTCCCAAACTTTTTCATCATCTATAATATGGTGATCTAGTAAGAAATTCCTGGCACACTGCCCCTAAAACCTTTGGAATTTCCTGAATGATAAGGGTGGAAGAATTATCTTTTGCTATTCATAATAAGTCCCTTTCAAACATATTTGAGCTTATGCTAACGAGATGACTCTTGGTAGGCCCCTACAAAGCTGCAGGGGAGTGGGTAGGGAAGCTGGTCACCCAAGAAATCAATCATGTGATTACACAGTCAGAACTTTCAGCCCGACCTCCAGGGAGGGGAGAAGGACTAGAGACTGACCTAATCACCAACGACCAATAATTTAATCAATCATGCCTACAGGGTGAAGCCTCCATAAAAACCCTAAATGATGGGACTCAGAGAATTTCTTCTGGATCGATGAACACATCCACGTGCTGAAAGGGTGATGCACCCCAACTCCATGGAGACATAAGCTCCTGCACTGGGGACCCTTCCAGACCTCACCCTATGTGCCTTTTCATCTGTATATCCTTTATAATAAACTGGTAATAGTAAGTAAAGTGTTTCCCTGCATTCAATGAACCATTGTAGCCAATGATTGAACTTGATTTGTAGCCAAGTCAGAAGTACCAGAGGCCTGGGGCTTGCAACTGGCATCTGAAGTGGTGGAAGTCTTATACAACTCAGTCCTTAACCTGTGGTGTCTGACACTAACTCCAGGGAGGTAGTACCAAAACTGAATTAAATGCTAGGACAGAGAACTGAGAGCTGTGGGGAGAAAACCCCATGTATTTGGTGTCAGAAGTCTTATAAGTGTAGAAAAAGTTTTTTATCATCTCCAACCAAAACTCTATACCCATTAAATAACTTTCCATTTTCCACTTCCCCATAGTCCCTTGTAACCACTATTCTACTTTCTATCTGTTTCTATGACTTTGACTATTCTAGTGGAATCATACAAATTTGTCCTTTTGTGTGTACTTTGCTTCAGTTAGCATAACGTTTTCAAGGTTCATCCATGTTGTAACATGTATCAGAATTTTATCCCTTTTTAAGGCTGAATAATATTCCATTGTATATATATACTACATTTTGTTTATCCATTCATCCACTGGTGGACACGTGAGTTGCTTCCACCTTTGGGCTGTTGTACATAATGCTGCTATGAATATAGGCACACAAATATCTTGAGACCCTGCTTTCAATTCTTTTGGGTATTGCATTAATCCATTCTGGCGCTGCTATAAAGAAATACCTGAGACTTGGTAATGCATAAAGAAAAGAGGTTTAATTGGCTCATGGTTCTTCAGGCTATACAGGAAGCATAGCAGCTTCTGCTCTGCTTTTGGGGAAGCCTCAGGAAGCTTCCAATCATGGTGGAAGGCAAAGGGGGAGTAGCACTTCACATGGCCACGTGGCCGGAGCAGGAGGAAGAGAGAGAAATGGGGAGGTGCTACACACTTAGAAACAACCAGATCTCATGAGAACCCTATCACAAGACCAGCACTGTGGGATGGTGCTAAACCATTCATGAGAAACTGCCCTCATGATCCAATCACCTCCCACCAGGTCCCACCTCCAACACTGGTGATTACAATTTGACATGAGATTTGGGCGGGGATACAGATCCAAAGCATATCAGGTATATACCCAGAAGTGGAATTACTGAGTCACAAGGTAATTCTATGTTTATAATTTCTTGAGGAATTGCTACACTGTTTCCCACAGTGGATGCACTATTTCACTCTCCTACCAGCAATGCACAAGGGCTCCAATTGCTCCACATCCTCAACAACACTTGTGATTTTCTGCTGTTTTTTTTTTTTTTAATAATAGCCATCCTAAAGACTATGAAGTGGCATCTCGTTGTAGTTTCGATTGCATTTCCCTGATTACTAGTGATGTCAAGCATCTTTTCATGTGCTTATTGGCCAATGTATATATTTTCTTTGGAGAAATCTCTATTTAAGTTCCTTGCCCACTTTTTATTTGGGTTATTTGTTTTGGCGAAAAGCTTTTAAAGAGAGACACAAAGGAAGGCTTTCTGTACAATCAGATCTAGCTCTCTAATCAAAACTAATTGGTGACATAATTTGGATGTTTGTCCCCTCCAAATCTCATGTTGAAATGTGATTCCCAGTGTTGGAGGTGGGGCCTAGTAGGTGTTTGGGTCATGGCGGGGGATCCTTCATGAATGGCTTGGTGTTGTCCCTGGCGATGAGTGAGTTCTCACTCTATTAATTCACAAGAAAGCTGGCTGTTTAAAGAGCCTGGCACCTCCTCTTCTCTCTTGGTCCCTCTCTCTTCCCATGTGACACATCTGCTCCCCCATGCCTTCTGCCATGAATAAAAGCTTCCTGAAGTGTCACCAGAAACTAAGCTGATGCTGCTGCCATGCTTGTACAACCTGCAGAACCATGAGCCAAGTAAATCTTTCTTCATAAATTACCCAGTCTCAGGCATTCCTTTATACTAGCAACACAAAACAGACTAATACAATTGGTATCTGCCCTCTAGATCTTTTAGGAAACTAATCATGGAGAAGAGGCACTGGCAAGAGTGCTAACCCAGCAGAAGAGAAAAAACTTCCACCCCTGAGAACAGAGATTTCTTCTTCATAAAGTGCCTTCTACCTGATTTCAGTTCTGTAACTGTCAATCTTTTTCTCTTCTGGCAGATTTCCCTATCCACTAAAGCATAGGTTTTAATGATCACACTGCTGGTAGCTGTATCACTACTAATAGCAGCTACTTAATGAGTCATAAGTGTTACTGCTATGTGCTAGGCATGATCCTTCATCTCATATGTGAAATCTCATTTAAAATTAAATCCTACTAATGATGCCGAGAAGATTATCATGGTTCTTACACAAGGATGATATGCAAATTCATTAAGTGTTCCATTAAAAAAAAAAAAAGAAAAAAAACCTCTTCTACCCTAGCAGTTTCATCTTGAATACCGTTAAAAAAAAAACGTACATCTTTAAAACACATGAAAGGTTTTCATCCTTTAGTCCTTCAATGTAACATTATTAAACGATGTCAAAAAGTCTCAAAGTTAGCATTAAATAACAAGCATTTTCTAAATTATATTGAGGAGTCTGATCTTGAATCCACAAAATAAAACACCTTTTCTACATTAACTACAGGAAGTACATTTTTAAGTCAAACTAGTAAAATTAAAGGTTTTTGTTGTTGTTGTTGCCGTTTTTGAGACGAAGTCTTGGTCTGTCGCCCAGGCTGGAGTGCGGTGGCACTGCAGCCTCCGCCTCCCAAGTTCAGGCAATTCTCTTGCCTCAGCCTCCCGAGTAGCTGGGATTATAGGTGTGGGACACCATACCCAGCTAATTTTTGTATTTGTAGTAGAGACAGGGTTTCACCATGTTGGCCAGGCTGTTCTCGAACTTCTGATCTCAAGTGATCCGGCCACCTCAACCTACCAAAGTGGTGGGATTACAGTGGTGAGCCACCGTGCCTGGCCATTTTTTTTTTAATCCTACTCCCTTTTGCCTTTTAAAAGCTCAACATTTTATAAATATTTAGCAAATGTTTAGCTCTGAAGTAATAAAGTTGATTTTTCTTAAAAAATTCAACTAGAACTAGAAGTAAACATTGTCTTTTTATACTCTTAGAAAGTTATGTGTTTCTCATGAAAAAATGCTCATCATCACTGGCCATCAGAGAAATGCAAATCAAAATCACAATGCGACACCATCTCACACCAGTTTGAAAGGCAATCATTAAAAAGTCAGGAAACAACAGGTGCTGGAGAGGATGTGGAGAAATAAGAACACTTTTACACTGTTGGTGGGACTGTAAACTAGTTCAACTATTGTGGAAGTCAGTGTGGTGATTCCTCAAGGATCTAGAACTAGAAATACCATTTGACCCAGCCATCCCATTACTGGGTATATACCCAAAGGTTTATAAATCATGCTGCTATAAAGACATGCACACATATGTTTACTGTGGCACAATTCACAATAGCAAACACTTGGAACCCACCCAGATGTCCATCAATGACAGACCGGATTAAGAAAATGTGGCACATATACACCATGGAATACTATGCAGCCATAAAAAAGGGTGAGTTTATGTCCTTTGTAGGGACATGGATGAAGCTGGAAACCATCATTCTGAGTAAACTATCACAAGGACAGAAAAGCAAACACCACATGTTCTCACTCATAGGTGGGAATCAAACAATGAGAACACTTGGACACCGGGTGGGGAACATCACACACCAGGGCCTGTTGTAGGGTGGGGGAGTGAGGAGGGATAGCATTAGGAGATATACCTAATGTAAATGACAAGTTAATGGGTGCAGCATACCAACATGGCACATGTATACATATGTAACAAACCTGCACATTGTGCACATGTACCCTAGAACTTAAAGCATAATAAAAAAAAAAAAAAAAAAAGCAAGTTATGTGTTTCTTCAAAAGATGCTAACAACGTCAGACACACTTTTTAAACAGTTTGGAAACTGTCTTCAGAGACAAATGCTTTACAACCAATATTTCATTTAATCTTCACAAAACTCAAGGAGAAGGTAGTATATAACTTCCATTTTACGAGTATATTCAGACAGAAAAGCTAAATAACTTGCCCACCACTGCATTTCAGTAAATGGCAGAGCTGAGATTAGAGCCAACATCGATCGGACTCTAAAGCACCAGCTCTTAATTGCTTCACTTTCTATTATTGTTTTGATAGCAAAATAGATGTAATCTGATGATCTCATAGTGTATTTACTTTTATAAAACAGTATTAAATTTATGGGGGTTTAATTAATTATTGGCACCATAAAGACCTGAAACCATCTAAGAAAATAAATGCTCTGCAATAGAAGAGCTTTTTTAATTATATGAAAGTCTTGTTTTTCAACTCTATCATACCATTTCCTCTTAAGTTGGGCTCTTTGCCCAAAAGTACTCTAAAATTATAATTTTCTGGCAAGGAGTTTTAAAAGAAGCTGAAATTTTCTCTTCTTCCTTCACCCTTGGACTCTAATTTTTATTATCTAAGAATTTTCTCCACTTATCATAAACTGGAAAGTGATATGATTTCTTTACATTTCTTGTAACAAACCTATACAAAGTTAACAAACACTGCAACATACTCCCCATCCCTAAGACATGTTATTACATTCGCTTTCTTAATTACTAATTATTCAAAAATCACAAATTCAGAAAATATAGACAAATTTGAAAATGCTCTAACATATTCATGTCCTATTAAAATAAATTTGAAAATTCCCTAACATATTCATGTTCTAGTAAAATAAAAATTAGAAATAATTTTATTAGAAATATGAACACCTAGAAGGCTCATACATTTTAATCCAGTTCATTGTAAGTATTCTGAAATAACCATACCTAGATTTGAGAATTAAAAAAGGCAACTGAATCTTTAATTGATTTTTTTCTTTTCTTTTTGAGATGGAGTCTCACTCTGTCGCCCAGGCAGGAGTGCAGTGGCGCGATCTCAGCTCACTGCAACCTCCACCTCCTGGGTTGAAGCAATTCTGCCTCAGCCTCCCAAGTAGCTGGGACTACAGGTATCTGCCACCATACCTGGCTAATTTTTTTTTTGTATTTTTAGTAGAGACAGGGTTTCACCATGTTGGTCAGGCTGGTCTCGAACTCCCGACCTCAGGTGATCCACCTGC
The DNA here is from genome assembly GCF_028885655.2 of Pongo abelii. Classification (NCBI taxonomy): domain Eukaryota; kingdom Metazoa; phylum Chordata; class Mammalia; order Primates; family Hominidae; genus Pongo; species Pongo abelii. The sequence goes on from NC_071992.2 coordinate 114,713,486, forward strand.
CTCAGCCTCCCAAAGTTCTGGGATTTCAGCCATGAGCCACCGCGCCCAGCATTTTTTTTTTTTTTTTTTTTTTTTTGTCACCCAAGCGCAGTCCAAGCTGGAATGAAGTGGTATAATTACAAGTCACTGCAGCACAACCTCCTAGGCTCAAGCAATCCTCCAACCTCACCCTCCCAAGTCACTGGGACTAAAGGCATGCGCCACCACGCCCAGCTAATTTTTTGTCTGTTGTAGAGACAGGGTCTCACCAGGTCACCCAACCTGGAGTGCAGTGGTACAATCACAGCCTGCTGCAGCCACAACCCCCCAGGCTCAGGCAATCCTTCCACATCAGCCTCCCATGTAGCTGGGACTACAAGCGTGAAACACCACACCTGGCTAATTTTTTTATTTTTAGTTTACTTCAGTTTGAGACAGCGTCTCACTCTGTAGCCCAGGCTGGGGTGCGGTGGCATGATCATCGCTCACTGGAACATCAACGTCCCGGGCTCAGGTGATGCTCCCACCTCAGTCTCCTGGCTGTGACCACAGGTGTGCACCACCATGCCCAGCTAATTTTTGTATTTTTTTGTAGAGACCAGGTTTTGCCATGTTGCCCAGGCTGGTCTCGAACTCCTAGGCTCGAGCAATTTGCCTGCCTCGGCCTCCCAAGTGCTGGGATTAGTGCAAGCTACTGCACCCAGCCTAAAATCTGCTCTTATCAACAGTGGTGTTATTTGTCTTGGATTATTTTATTTTCTATCTTTTTCATTTAAAATGACACTAGGTCATCTGAAATATTTAGTGGTGAGAAAAAAGTGAGACTGGGTATTAGGATTATAGTGGGTCAAAGAGCAACCAGAGAAAATAGGAAGAACATAAAGATAAAAGTCTACTCTGAATAGTCTGTATCACGTAATTTGAATTTATATATGCCCAATTTCTGTCTCAAACTTAGAAAATAAATGTGTAGTGGAGAAACTATCCAGAGAAAGGAGCTCAAAACCACCAGTGCCATCACATTTTTTGGCAGAATATCCCATAGTTTGAAAGAAAAAATCAGTTATCCTATCTATGAATAAAATGCTATTAAAAATAACAGGATATTAGTTATTAGGATATTAGTCTCCAGGTTAGGATCTTGAAATATCATTTCTTACTAAGAGAAACCATGGCTTTTTGGAGAAATGGATGATTCCAGATCTAGGACAAGAAATATACAAGATGGGCCCCAAATATCACAGCAGACAACAAGGAAACTATCAAAAACCACTAGGATCATGTTATCTCCTGAAGAGACTCCCACTAACCAAAGATGAGACAATTTGCGCTTCAATGAAAGTGATTCCAATGGATTAAATCTATCAAGTATGTTTAAATCCATCTTCTCATAATGGCATTTAAAAGAAAAAAAAATGGCCAGCTTTGGAGGAAGACAGGGAACTAATTCATTATCTTGAAAACTCGTAAATAAAAGGAAAGAATCAAACATTTATCCTGTCTTTCCTTTATCAACAATACCACTGGGTAACTAAACAGAAGATGAGGGGAAGTTACTTTTTATAAAAACATTCCAATTAATAAATGAAAGCAAAATGATGTATTTAGAATTTCATTATTTTGCAACACCCACTAACCATCCACAGCCGCTAACATCACAAAAAAGGAAGACAATTAGACATTAAGATATTCCCATGGTCTTGCCAAACCCCACATATATATATATATCACAATGCCTAAGGGATCGAACTTGAGTCTGCTCCATCTCTGGATCCAGCTGCACGTTTGCAGAAAATACAGAAGACAAAGGAACATGTTGAACTGACCTATATGAAGCAATCAGCAAAATCCAGACTCTGGCAAACTAGTACAAACAACCTGGGTTCTCCAACAGGAAAAGGAAAAGGATGGAGGACTAAAACTAAAGATTAAAAGTGGCAACTCATATCAAAACTGCTTTTTGGGCTGGGTGCTGTGGCTCATGCCTATAATCCCAACACTTTGGGAGGCCAAGGCAAGACCACTTGAGCCCAGGAGTTCAAGACCAGCCTGAGCAACATGGCAAGACCCCATGTCTACAAATACCCAAATTACCTGGGCATGGTGGCCAATGCCTATAGTCCCAGCTCCTCAGGAGGCTGAGGCAGGAGGATCCTTTGAGCCCAGGAGGGTCAGGCTGTAGCGAGCTGAGATTGCACTACTGTACTCCAGCCTAAGTGACAGGGCAAGATCCTGTCTCAAAAAAAAAAAAAACACACACACACACAACCTAGAGACAGTGTTTCCCTCTTGTTGCCCAGGCTGGAGTGCAATGGCACAATCTCAGCTCACTGCAACCTCCACCTCCTGGGTTCAAGGGATTCTCCTGCCTCAGCCTCCCGAGTAGCTGGGATTACAGGTGCCTGCCACCACGCCTAGCTAATTTTTGTATTTTTAGTAGAGATGGGGTTTTGCCATGTTGGTCAGGCTGGTCTTGATCTCCTGACCTCAGGTGATCTGCCCACCTCGGCCTCCCAAAGTGCTGGGATTACAGGTGTGAGCCAAAACTTACTATTTCTTAATCATCAAGACTAACCTACAGTATCTAGCAATGCACATTTGGGTTATTACTACACAAGTCAGGAAAATGATTACTTACAGGGAAAGGCCACTGTGATCTATTTCTCAACCTAAGAGGTGATTACAAAGGTATCTGCCTTATAATAATTCATCAAGCCATACATGTGTTTTGTACTAATGTTTTATTTGGCAATAAAAAGATTTTTTTTTAAATAGCAGGTTACCAGCACACCTGAACATTTCAACACCTAAAAAAGGCTAGATATGTTTTCCATTCTCTACTCTAACTGAGTGAAAACAATAGGATAAAAATAGAAATCAGGCCGGGCATGGCGGCTCATGCCTGTAATCCCAGCACTTTGGGAAGCCGAGGTGGGCGGATCACCTGAGGTCAGTAGTTCGAGACCAGACAGGCCAATATGGTGAAACCCCATCTCTACTAAAAATACAAAAATTAGCTGGGTGTGGTGGCACACGCCTGTAGTCCCAGCAGCTTGGGAGGCCGAGGCAGGAGAATTGCTTGAACCTATAAGGCAGAGGTTGCAGTGAGCCAAGATTGCGCCATTGCATTCCAGCCTGGTCGACAGAGCAAGACTCCATCTCAAAAAAAAAAATATATATATATATATAGAAATCAGTGTGCATCATTTCCTCCCTACCCACTTCCTCTTCTAAAGGAACCACTTAATATCACATTTTAGGCCAATCAGATTCACTTTCTTGGGATTATGAAATTCCAAGAAAGAGATTATAGATATCCAAACCTGTTCTTCTCCCAGTCTTTCCTCATTCCCCAAGTTGTTTCAACTCAAAACACAGGAGCCAGGATTGATTGATTTTTTTTTCCCTCATTCCCCACATCTAGTCTATCAGCAAGTCCTTCATTTATAACTCCAAAATATCACAAATCTCTCAACTTCTATCTCCACTGACTCTACCATCTCAAACCACAAACTATTCAAATAGTTTCCTAACTTGTTTCTCTTGTATTCTTAACCCTCTACAATCTACTCTACCCAAAGCAGCCAAAAGGATCTTTTAAAAACATAAACTGCTTAAAATCCTGCTTAAAAACCTTTAATGACAGCACACACAGCTCTGACTTAAATCCAAATTCCTTTCCATGGCCAGCATCATTGAATCCATGCCCATCTCTCTGAGCTCATCTCTAGCCACTGTCCTCTTCTCCAATCCAGGCACATTGGTCTCATTTCAATTCCTCCCACACATTAAGCTCTTTCCCACCTCCAGGCCTTCTCATAGCTTTCCCCTCTGCCTGGAATACTTTTCCCTTGCTACTCACATGGATAACTTCTCAATGTCAGGTTGCAATTTAAATATCGCCTTCTCAGAGAAGCCTCTGCCAACTGCCCTATTAAGCAGGTTTCACCATCTTTCTCTACACACTACTTATACCTTTCATAGCTCAAGCTCCAACAAGAGTATATGTTATATGAGGGCAAAGAGCCCACCTGTTTCATTCACCAATGAGCATCTGGAATGTGGAAAACAATTAATAATTACTGAATGTATGAATAAACGAGGAAATGAATGAAGTAAAGGCCGAATGCCAATTTTGCCATGAGTAGTGATCAGTAAGTAAAGAAAGCCAGTTTTCAGAAAAAACAGAACACAGCAACACAACAGAGAACAGGAGACTATGTGGCTTGGTTCCATAAAGAGTCAAGAAAAGTAGCTGCCAATTATAAATTATAAATATGTGTGTGTGTGTGTGTGTGTGTGTGTGTGTGTGTGTGTGTGTGTATCAAGATAGCAGAAACATCTGAAAAAATTACTCAGTTCACCTCTACACTAAGATGTCTGGTATTATATAAATCTATAAACTAATTCAGAACTCAAAATAATACTACCTAAACTAATTATCATTAATGTGAACACTTTGTAATTCTCATTTTGCTATGAGTCATCTTTCAAGATATACTCCTATGATGTACTTTCAGAAATTCAAGGTAATCTTCATGTCGATATTCATAGTATGTATGCAAACAATGAATTTTTTGTTTTGTTTTTTTTTTTTTGAGACAGAGTCTCTGACGCCCAGGCTGGAGTGCGGTGGCGCAGTCTCGGCTAGCTGCAAGCTCCACCTCCCGAGTTCATGTGATTCTCCTGCCTCAGCCTCCCAAGTAGCTGGGACTACAGGCACCCGCCACCATGCCTGGCTAATTTTTTGTATTTTGTTTAGTAGAGACGGGTTTCACCATGTTAGCCAGGATGGTCTCGATCTCCTGACCTCATGATCTGCCCGCCTCAGCCTCCCAAAGTGCTGGGATTACAGGCGTGAGCCACCGCGCCCGGCCCAATGAACGTTTTTGAGACAGAGTCTTGCTCTGTTGCCCAGGATGGAATGCATCCACACGATCATGGCTCACTGCAGCCTCAATCTCCTGAGCTCAAGCAATTGTCCCACCTCTACCTCCCATTTATGTAAATGTGTGGGTCTGTACTGAGTCTCAGTATCAACGAATTTTTTTTTTAAATGTTGAAAGCCAGTAATATATGATGGCCTGAAGTGTTCCTAGAGTCAACTAAAGACTGAGTTTCTCTAGTTGATGTGCAACAAAAGTTTGTTTACCAGAAGTATTGCAAATTTTATTGCCATACTCCCTCTCTCCAAGAAGGAAGAGCCAACTGACTATTCCCATCAGCAGGGCCTAAAGCAATCCTAATCAAGTTAATGCCATCCTAAATTAACCAAGAAAAGCCAAAGGGAAGACAGCAGATGCTTTAGGGACCAAGTTAATTCAGAGACGCTCCTGTTTGGTTGGTTCTTTTCCCCTTGGACTAACTACTTTGAACATTTTGTCCACTTGCCTACCTCTAGAATTGGAAATTTTCCCTAGGGCCTTCCTCTGAGTCTGCTGGGGTTTTTTTAAGCGTTCTTAGAGTTCATCTTCTCAAAGACAACTCCAGCTCTCTATTTAGTCAATCTCTCTGATATACACGCAATTTTACTTTCCAACATTCCAAGGAAACACAAATTAGAAATATACACATAAAATGACATCCACCCCTCTTCTCCCTGCAATATCTTCGTGATATTCCTACTATCTACTTAACTGGTGTGTTGCTTTGTCTCACCCACTTCCATTAATGAGCGCTGAGAGTTATCTGCTGTCTCTCTCCATTCCTAATTCCTGGCCTGAGATCCGGGATACAGATGCTACAAGTTGATGTGGGCTCTTCATGCTGAAGAATTCATGAGTACTTTCTACTTAACTCCTCTATATTCTCAACCCGACCCCTTTGCTTTTTCATTCCATAATAATCTGTTTTCTGATGGGTAATCCATCCAAACACTCATTTGCCCTTATGAAATTAGTGTTTTCTAGCTTTCCATTTGTGTGAAGGGACCCTAACATGTGACTTCAACCTTCAATTTTATTTCCCCCAAACTACCCTTTCACACTATTAAAAATAATAATAATAAATTGCCACAGAATCCAACTATAGCTTAAATTAAAGAACTCACCTGTCTTGAGAGTAAGTATGCTTCAATAGCTTATTCTTTTACTATCCTTTTAGTGTTTTCATTGTTCAATGCTAACCTGCCCTCCAACCATACCTCAATCAACGAATTACACATTTTAAATAACTACTAATGCTATAACCTATTTGAGGAACAAGCCTATCTGGTGAAGTGTCTCACTCCAGCAGTGATATTCTGTCCTCTCTTTGACAAGTATTAAATATATTTTTATGCTACCCACCTGTCTATCATAGAGACCCACCTCCCTTCTATGAAGGTTCCACCTGGTGAAGAGCCCATGTTTTCTGGTCATTTACCTTTCTACCTATCAAAGCTGGACTATTATGTGGTCATTTTTCTCTCAGCTAGCAGTTCCCCTATAAAAAATCCAATAAATTCGGCCGCACGGTGACTCAAGCCTGTAATCCCAGCACTTTGGGAGGCCAAGGCGGGCGGATCACGAGGTCAGGAGATCGAGACCATCCTGGCTAACACGGTAAAACCCCGTCTCTACTAAAAATACTAAAAAGTTAACCTGGCGTGGTGGCGGGCGCCTGTAGTCCCAGCTACTCGGGAAGGTGAGGCAGGATAATGGCATGAACCTGGGAGGCAGAGCTTGCAGTGAGCCGAGACTGCGCCACTGCACTCCGGCCTGGGCGACAGAGCAAGATTCCATCTCAAAAAAAAAAATAAAAAAATAAAATAAAATCCAACAAATTCCATCTAACCAGAATGCTAATTAATAATCATTTAATAAAGGAGTCCCCAACTCCTTTACAGCACAGTACAGTGGATCAGTACTGGTCCATGGCCTGTTAGGAACCAGGCAACACAGCAGGAGGTGAGCTGTAAGCGAGCATTACTGCCCTTGCTCTGGGCTCCGGCTCCTGTCAGATGAGCGGTAGCATTAGATTCTCATAGGAGTGCGAACCCTATTGTGCTGTGCATGCAAGGAATCTAGGTTGCACGCTCCTTATGAGAATCTAACTATTGCCTGATGATCTGAGGTGGAAGTTTCATCCTGAAACCATTTCGCCCCCAACCAAACCATCTGTGCAAAATCGTTTCCCACGAGACTGGTCCCTGGTGCCAAAATGGTTGGGGATCTATGATTTAATGAATTTCCCTTCCCAGAGGGAAATCCTTTTAATAACGACTTTGGCCAGCTTGGGCAACATGGCAAGACCTCATCTCCACAAATAAAAAAAAAAAAAAAATTAGGTATGGTGGTGCATGCTTGTGGTCCCAGCTAATCGGGAGGCCGAGGTGGGAAGATCACCAGAGCCCAGGGAGGTCAAGCCTGCAGTGAGCCATGATTGTGCCACTGCACTCCAGCCAGGGCGATAGAGTGAGACCCAATCTAAAAAAAAAAAAAAAAAAGTTAAAAAGAAAAAAAAGGACTTCTGAAGACCTCAGTGACAGGTATGTTAAGGAAATCTAAGGAATCTAAAAACTACTCTGGTACCTCAAGTCGGTGACATGGGTGACCACATCTATTGCCTATGTTTAACACAAACCTTGTTAAGGAGACCAAATCAATGAATATGAGGGTGAGAGGTGCCTTAAAAATCACCTAGGTCTCTGAGTCATGATTCTTGAACTTGGCTACACACTGGAATCTCCAACTCCCAGAGGAGAAGAAGATGCCCAAAGAAGCAAATTTCAAAGTCAGTGACAAGCCCAGGCCTAATACCCATGCCTAACATTATGTGTTGATATGTGTACATACATACATATATATATACACACATACATACACACACACATATATATGTAACATACTAAAAATATAAAGGCATGTATGGGAAGGACAAATATCCAATTCATGTCAGTGATTACCTTTCGGGGGATGGGAAGGGAGTGTAATTGAGAAGAAATACACACAGTGGCTTCAAATGTATTGGTAATATTTTTATTAATATTTCTTAAACTGGGTGGTAATACCTAAGTATCTATTAAATTAGGCTCTGTTCTCTTTTTTCTTTTTGTTTTGTTTTTATTTTTATTTTTGTTTCTTTGAGACAGGGTCTCACTTTGTTGTCCAGGCTAGAGTGCAGTGGCACAATGATAGCTCACTGAAACCTCCCACTGCTGGGCTCAAGCAATCCTCCCACCTCAGCCCCACAAAGTGCTGAGATTACAAGGCGTGCACCACCGCAGTAGGCCCTCATTATCTTTTGGATATCTAAAATTTTGTAATAAAATAGAATAAAAAGATGGTATATAATCAAATGGATATCACATTAGGAATTCAGTGAAATATCTCAGGCTAGAAAGTACTCAGAAAACATACTTTATGAGGTAGGCTTTGATGGAAGAATAAAACATAGATTATTCTTCAGGCAAAAAGTAACACAAACTTTTCTAAAGGAAAAGTGTGAATAAAGGTAAAGCTGGGAGTACCCACAGCCTATAACATAAATAAGGGGCCAGGCACGGTGGTTCACGCCTGTAATCCCAGCACTCTGGGTGACCAAGGCAGGCGGATCACCTGAGGTCTGGAGTTGGAGACCAGCCCGGCCAACATGGCGAAACCCTGTCTCTACTAAAACACAAAAATGAGCTGGGTGTGGTGGCACCCGCCTGTAATCCCAGCCTCTCAGGAGACTGAGGGACGAGAATCGCTTGAATCAGGATGCCGGAGGTTGCAGTGAGCCGAGATTGTACCACTCCATCTCAAAACAAAACAAAATAAAACAAAATAGTTTTGAAAACCACTGGACTAAAGTGTCCAGCTAGAAGGTACCGCTGCAATTCAAAAGTGAGGGTCATAAAACCATGGAATGGGTGTTATGGGGTAGTACTCTTGAGAAAGAAAAGAGAAAAAATTAATCCACCAACTTTTTAATAGAAAATTTCATAGGCTCTAGTGACAAACTAGATGGGATAATGAAAGAGTAAGACCTACCTGAAAAAATAAAAAATGCCAACTGAGCAGCAGCTTCTAGTCATACTTGAACATCAATGACATTGATAAGGCCATGTAAAAGTCAGCACTAAGCAAGTGTTATTCAAGGCAGAAAAGCAAAATGGCACTTTTATAAGGATTAAGAGCAGAATAAGCAACAGAGACCAGGAGATTACAGAAAAAGAGGACCACTACATCATGGAATGATAAGAAAGAGAGTTTCAAAAAGAGCCATCACTGTATACGACAGGGTGCACCGCCTTTGTAGCCAATCAGATGCAGAATTCTGGCACTTTCTCCACTTGACCAAGTTATTTAACATCTTTGAACCTCATATAATAAGGAAAACATAAGTTAACAACTAACACTGTTGAACACATACCGGCTTCAAATATATCGGTCAAATTTTATTTCTTAAGCTCAGTTGTGATACATAAATATTTATTAAATTAGTCCCCATTATCTTTTGTTGTTTTTGTTTTGTTTTTTTGAGACAGGGTCTCACTCTGTCCCAAGTGCTTTACATATCACCTCATTTAATCCCCACAATACATTTCACAGATGAAGAAACTAAACTTAGAACTAGCATAATAAGTAGCAGAGCCAGGATTACTATTTCTTAGGATTTAAATAATGTATACTTAAATTTCCTGGCAAACAGGATGACCTCAAAACGAGTAGCTATATTTCATTATTAGGAGATAATAATCAATAGGGGCAAAACTGCCAGTAATTCCTGTCATAGCCTTCCACGTGGCAAACTCTCTCAACATCCTCATCTATAAATTACGATTAATGCCTATAATCCAACCTACTCCATAGGGTTGCTGTGAGGATTAAATATTATGAATATGAAAATTCTCTAAAAAATGTTAAGAGACATTCAAATATAAGGGATTGCTGTCACATACCTTTTGCCTTCAAAAATGCTTTTGTGGCATTTTTGTTCACTACTTCAAAATAAGACTCTCTGAATAAGCTAAAAATAAGTCTGTTAAAAGTGCAACCACCACTTTGAAAAGTATAAATCACCATAGAATTGCCGCCTACACCTGCCCCTGACTCCTCCAGGTTCTCTAATGTCTCCACAAGGGCAAGGATTCTCTTACACCTATAATGAAACTCTGATAACTTACAGTACAGCTAATCAATAGAGAGCTGCACTTCAGTTCAGAGCTGCTCGAACTGGCCTATTGTGTTTTCTCAGAGGTGCTCCTTCCAGTTCTTCCAGAAAAGAAAAAAGTGTCCAATTCTCTTATATTGTATTAAAACGGTGCCCAATGAGTAGAATGCAGATAACTTACAAAATGCTAGAAAAGAATCTATCAATTGACTTGCTCAAGGGCTCTGACAGCAGGTCCCTTTTGGAAACTCCTTCACGACCCCCCCTTTTTTCACCTGAACAGATGGCTTCCAGGCTTCAAGGCTCACACGTCTAGTCACACAATTCACAATAGCTCCCGAAGTTCCTAACTTTTCAATTATCCCATGTTCTTGAACACACCTTTCATCTAAAGATCGCTAGCTGTCAAAGCATACGAACTCTTTAATCTTCACAACAGCACTGTCTGAGAGATTACTATCCTTATTTTATAAGTTAAAAATGAAAGACTGAAGTTAAATGTTTTAGCAACATCAAAGAATTAGTTAATTCATTCTTGGGGAGAGAGGAATGCATACTATAAACTTCTGTCAATGGACAACCTAGATTTGGCTTCCTAAGATCATTGCAAATATTAGCTCAAACACATCCCACCCTTGTATGCATACATTTCCAACATAGGTGTCAAAGATTAAATATAAACTATTAATAACAGTAAATACCATACCAAAGCAGCACTATTTTTACACGCAAAACTATATTGGGGGAGGGGGTTCTAATTTAAACTTCCCACTGTCTTGCATCCATAAATACTTTTGAACTTGAGGGGGTAGGGGGAAGAACACCTGTCAGAGCAGCACATCCACAATGTTTTACAGACTGTGTAGCTATTAATATTTAATTCCTTAAGCCGTAAGCAAACCACCTTCTCAAAAAAAAACAAAAGGCAGTATTATGAAGAACATTTGCCAAGAAAGTCTAAGTGGTTGTAAGAAGACCAATAATTCCCTGGCCTTAAGTCTTCCAGGCTTCGTGAACTTGCCACGAGGGATCACCCCACCCGCCCCGGGAGGTCAGGCCGCAGGGAGCCCGGCGCTGCCCACCCGACTTTCCACGCGCCAGACCCGCCGGCCGCAGGGGAGGCTCCGGCTCCCGCTCCCCTTAGGCCCCCTCGCCCGTGGACAGACGCGGCGGGACACTCGGACCCGCCTCCCGACCTCGGCGCGCCCGGCTCGGGGCCGGCGGGCGGGGAGAGGGTCGCAGCAGGGCCTGGCCTAGCCACCCCCGCCCCGCGGCCGCCGGCGCCGCTTCCCTCCTTCTTCCTGCTCCCCGATTCGTTACCTCTTAGGCGCCGGCGGCTGCTCCATGGCGGCCGGGGGCAGAGAGAGGGACCTGGTGGACGGCGAAGGCCGAAAGGAGGAAAGGAGCCGGGTCACCGGCAGGCCGAACCTAGGGAACCACAGAGGGAAACTCTGGGAACTCGGACCAACTTTCCCGTAACTCCGCGGCGGATCTCCCTCCCGCTTGGGAGCGCTGCTCCTCCCGCCCCGCCCCGCCCCGCCCCGCCCCCCGGCCGCCGGCCGCCGGCCGCCCGCCCGCCTCTGGCGGCGGCCCAGAGAAGGTGGGCGGAGCCGGGCGCCGCGGCGGGGGGCGGAGCCTGCCGCGGCCTGGGATGGCGGGCGGGGCCGGTGCCGCGGCGGGTGGGCGGGGCCGGGGACGAATGCCTGGCTGGCCCCAGAGCCCAGTGACCGGGAAAAGGAGAAGGTTCCGCTAGAGCTAGGGGGCGAGGCCGGAGCCGCTCTAGGCTGGGGAAGGGCAAGTCCCTCTGAGCTGGCCCAGAGCTCCGCCCCTCGCCTGCCCTTGCTACGGTTTGCCCTGATCCAATTTGACTCATTTATTTGGCTTTCCCAACGACACATCCAAACATCGTGTGAATCCGTTTGAAGTATTACTTTCTCACTGCCCACGCTTCCCTCTCTAGTTCTGTTTATAATTATCGGTTATGTTTTCCCCCAGCCATTTGACATCTGTAGGCCACAGTACTAGGGATACTTCTGGAAATTCTTGTTTGATTTTTATTGTGAACAAGCTCCTCGCTACATTTCACAATAATTACATCTAATTACCGAGAAAATAATTCGTGCAGTGAGTCTCGGTGCACCAAATTCAGTTGCACTGGGCCCTTGCAGCTGTCCCATTGGGTAACCTGGCAAGCCTGTCACAAATTATGTTGCCAAGAAGAATACTCAAGAAAAGTTTGTTTCCTACCCTCTTTGGTCCTCTCCCCCAACCTGATCCCAGCAGCCCTCATCCCATTGTAATCTGACCACTGCATGCATCCATATTGTGGGTATACTTTTAACCTTAAATTCCATATATAGATACCTTTCACATGACAATATACAGCTGCTACATGAGTTTACTTGTTTTTGTCAGAAATTGTCAAGATGGGCCAGGCGCGGTGGCTCACGCCTGTAATCCCAACACTTTGGGAGGCCAAGGCGGGCGGATCACTTGAGCTCAGGAGTTCAAGACCAGCCTGGCCAACATGGTGAAACTTCGTCTCTACTAAAAATACAAAAGTTAGCTGGGTGTGGTGATGCGCCTGTACTCCCAGCTACTTGGGAGGCTGAGGCAAGAGAATCACTTGAACCCAGGAGGCAGAGGTTGCAGGGATCCGAGATCATGCCACTGCACTCCAGCCTGGGTGACAGAACAGACCTTGTCTCAAAAAAGAAAAAGAAAGAAAGAAATTGTCAAGATGTAGAGTTACATAGAATTTTCTTGGAGGTTAGAACAACAAATATGAAGAGAATGTTAAATAAAGGAAACGAATTTGAAGAGAAAGTTGAATAATGTGAATATTTGCCCAAATTAAACTTGACTATTAGCAGCTAATACAAGTTTAGTTTAGTCCTCTTTTTGCATTATTTTAAGTTTCACTATGTAATAAACTTACACTATTTTCAAACCATTATATTGTTTCCTAAAGTTAGTTATTTTAAGACCATTCATTTTTGAAACTATAATTTTGAGAACAAGAAAAAGGGTTTTTTTTGTTTTGTTTTTTTGAGACAGGTTCTCACTGTCCCCCAGGCTGGAGTGCAGTGGTGTGATCATGCCTCACTGCAGCCTCAACCTCCCGGGCTCAAGCAATCTTCCCACCTCTGCCTCCCAAGTAGCTAGGACTATGATGCCCGGCTACAAAATTTTATACTTGTTTGCATTTATTAAAGATCCACAGTCTGACTGTTCAGAAATAACAGGACAACAACAATTTTAAAACCTAAATATTTAAAATGTTAAAGCTATAGAAGAATCTTTGAAATTACTCCGCTCTAACCCCCCCAACTCTCATCTTCACTTCCATGCCATACTCCCATCTTTTTTTTTTTTTTTTTCACTCTTGTTGCCCAGGCTTGAGTGCAGTGCCATGATCTCAGCTCACTGCAACCTCCGCCTCCCTGGTTCAAGAGATTATCCTGCCTCAGCCTCCCTAATAGCTGGGATTACAGGCACCTGCCACCACGCCCAGCTAATTTTTCGTATTTTTAGTAGAGACAGGGTTTCACTATGTTGGCCAAGCTGGTCTTGAACTCGTGACCTCAGGCAATCCACCCACCTCAGCCACCCAAAGTGCTGAGGTTACAGGCATGAGCCACTGTGCCAGGCTCACTCCCATCTTTTTGTGTTTCATCAGAGAAACCTCTTGAGAAAGGCTGGGCGAGGTGGCTCACACCTTCAACCCCAACACTTTGGGAATCCAAGGCAGGCAGATAGCTTGAGCCCATGAGTTCAAGACCAGCCTGGGAAACATGGTGAAACCCCATCTCTACAAAAAATATATATATATACAAAAGAAATAGCTGGGCATGGTGGCATGCACCTGTAGTCCCAACTACTAGGCTTCAGTGAGCCATGATCAAGCCACTGCACTCCAGCCTGAGCAATAGAGTGAGACCCTGTTTCAAAAGAAAGGAAAGAAAGAAAGACAGAGAGAGAGAGAGAGGGAGGGAGGGAGGGAGGGAAAGAAAGAAAGAAAATAAATGATCTCTGAATAGTTTTACCAACTGTAATCTCCAGGGAGCCTTTCCCAGTCAAACCATCAGCACCATCACCCACTATCTGTCACATTTAAGTTGTGAAAGAGATACCTGTCTTGTATATACGTCTGTAGCACCCTGTGTTGGCTTTTGTATGAAACTTATCACACTATATTGAAGTTCTGTTTATTAGGCTGTCATCCCAACCCAACTATGAGTTGATTGAAAGTTGAGCCATTTCTTTATTCTCTATACCTTGCATAGCAAGTGCCTGATACATCGTAAGGGCACTGGGCTGGATAGCATCCTTTTGGTCCTGCAGATTCATTCTCCATCCTTTTCCATCTGCTCTCTGCTCTGAGAGCTAATATGTATGGCTGACATCGGAAGCCCCTTGGCTTATGGTTGGGTCTGATGAGAGACCCAGCAAGAGATCATCTGAGGGAGAAAGGAGGGTGAGGTCAGACTATTGGATGCCCTGGTTCTCTTCCTGTGAGGTGACCTAGGGCTAGCTGTGTTCCAGAGAATCATGGCTCTTTGCAAGGCAAACTACTCTACCTAATTATTCCTCCTTCCCCTTGACCCTTTGGGCCTAAGTATCATGGCTGCTCTGCTATTCCCTGGGTTTCTTCTCTATGTCCTATGTTCCCCTAACCTCAATCCTCAACTGATGCTTTGTAAATTAAACTCTTTTCAATTGACACTAATTTGATTGTACCTTCTAAAGGGCTTATGATCTTGACGGATACACCCATAAAGAATTGTGGAAGGAGGAGGAATACTATCAGAAAATAAATTTCTGAGGTCTTTCCTCAACTTGAAAAGGGAGAAGGCTAATAATTATCATACGACTCCAATAGGATCAGACACTAGGCCTCCATTTTCTCATTAAACCCTTAAAACAACCTTGTGAAGTAGTTATTTCCATTTTATAGGTGAGAAAACTGAGGTTCAAAAGTGTGAAAAGAGTTACCCTAGGATAAACAGAATGTCTGTGTTCTAATCCAGGCCTTTATGACCCCAAAGCTGGGCCTCATTTCACTGTAGATCAGTCAACAAATATTTATTGAGCACTTAAGTATGCCAGGCACTGTTCTAGGTGCTGGATATTCATCAGTAAAGAAAAGAGACAAATAGACAAAAATATCTGCCTTCAGGGGATTTACATTCTGGTTGGGGAAACATGATAAGATAAAAAAGTACCTAATGGGCCATGTTAGAGGTTGAAAACTGGTAAGGAAGAAAACTGAAATGGAAAAAGGGAATATAAAGTGGAGGGGAAGAGGCTGGACGCGGTGGCTCATGCCTATAATCCCAGCACTTTGGGAGGCCAAGGTGGGCGGATCACTTGAGGTCAGCAGTTTGAGACCAGCTTGGCCAACATGGTGAAACCCCGTCTCTACTAAAAAAATACAAAAATTAGCTGGGTGTGGTGGTGGGCGCCTGTAGTCCCAGCTACTCGGGAGGTCGTGGCAGGAGAATTGCATGAACCTGGGAGGCAGAGGTTGCAGTGAGCCAAGATCATGCCACTGCACCCCAGCCTGGGCAACAGAGCAAAACTCTGCCTCAAACAAACAAAAAGTAAATAAAAATAAAGTGGAGGGGAAGGGATGAAATTCAGGTAGGATGGTAAAGGAAGGCCTCGATGAGAGAGTGACTAAGGAAGTGGAAGCCAGAGCCATGCGGACAGCATGAATGTGAGGCCAAGGGAACAATAAGTGCTAAGGCCCAGAGGCAGGACTGTGCCTGGTGTGTTGTGTGTTACTGAATAAAGGAATTGTTTTTCTCCTGAATTACTCAGAAGAAGAAAAAAAAATGCTTCAAGCTTCTGTTTTACTTTGTCTGTGGAAAACCAACCTGAAGATTCCAGGAAGAAAGCATAGAAGTCACCATTCAAACTGCAAATAAGAGGCAGCAGCATTCATGAACAAAGGAAAGCTGCAGGAACATTTGAGATACAGATAAGGGACACCCAGCTTCACTTAACTGTGAAAATAAGGTAATCGGCCAAGCGCATTGGCTCACGCCTGTAATCCCAGCACTTTGGGAGGCCGAGGCAGGCAGATCACGAGGTCAGGAGATGGAGACCATCCTGGCTAACACGGTGAAACCCCGTTTCTACTAAAAATACAAAAAATTAGCCGGGCGTGATGGTGGGCACCTGTACTCCCAGCTACTCGGGATGCTGAGGCAGGAGAATGGCGTGAACCCGGGAGGTGGAGCTTGCAGCGAGCCGAGATCGCGCCACTGCACTCCAGCCTGGGCGACAGAGCAAGACTCTGTCTCAAAAAAAAAAAAAAAAAAAGAAAGTAAGGTAATCTGTTTCTGCTTCCAACAGCTTCATTTGGAATCGAGATTAAATATACACTTTAATTATACTAGCAAACAGCTGATTACAATTCTCAGTTGAGTGCTCTAAAAGAAATGGGAGAGAAATCTGCAATTTGAGATCCAGTGCCTTTGAATAACAAAAAGCACTCATTCTTTGTAACTGAATACGTACACCACCATGTTTAAAATATTAAGATAGAAACATATTAAGGTAAAAATTTTTGCTTGTCATACTAGTTGCAGCTATTCATTGAAACTACAACTTTGTATTTCTCTTAGGCTGGAGTGCAGTGGCACAATCAAAGCCCACTACAACCTTGAACTCCTAGGCTCAAGGAATCCTCCTGCCTCAGCCTCCCAAGTAGCCGGGACTACAGGCATCCACCACCATGCCCAGCTAAGTTTACTTTTGAGTTTTGTAGAAACAGGGGTCTCACTATGTTACCCAGACTGGTCTCGAACTCCTGGTCTCAAGCAATCCTCCCACCTTAGCCTCCCATAGTGCTGGGATTATAGGTATGAGCTACCATGCCCAGCCTCATTTTTATATTTGTTGGAAAAATAATATCAATTAACAAATGTTAATTAATCTTTTCTGCTATAATAAGGAACAGTTTGGGGAAGAGAGAAATCACTAATCAAATACATTGTGTAGGTTTTTATTTGCAGGAAAATTTGGAAATGTTTTCCTTCAAGAGGTAATGTTACAAAACATTTTCTCTTGATCTGTTTCTCTTTTCTAACTCAGTTTTATAGTTAGTTTGAAACTATCATGTTGCATTTGAATTTAACCACTGTCCTCCTTTATCATAACAATCTTAAACTATTATTTAACTTGTTTCTCAGACCACAGTGTGAGCCTCTTGGGAATAAGGACAATATCTTCTTCCTATTTGCCATGTCAGGAGTCTGGCGTAACTATTAGCTACAAGTAACAACTCAAAATGATTTTTAAAACAAGAAGCCTAGAAGGAGGTGTTGAATTGAATAATTCTTCAATTTACTTCCATCTCTTGTTGTCAACTTAAGAATCACAAGGTTCATAAATTTGGAGTGGAGAGCTTTATTTGTCGTAAAAGCTTGCAGCCTGCAGGCTGGCCATCCCACAATCTGGGAAGCATAGCCTCTGTCAGAAACCGGAAGCAGGCATTTTAAAGAAGGAAGAATGAGATGGATTGGCTAAGTGTACATATTCAACAGGTTATAGTGCCTCCTTTTTGTGAAAAAAAAATATATATATATATATTCACAAAGGCAGACACTCACATGCACAATAAGCAAACATGCATATTATATATGTCCCATGTTCACTTTGGGGTGGAGACTTAACATTTACATGCATTAAAATTAAGCTGTATACTTCAAAAGGTGAAACCGAAAACACAGAGGCATCCTGTGTGCATCCTCTGTAAATCAGCCACAACCAATCCATGGTGGTCACTTACCAGAAAGGAATGCTGGTCAGTTGTATTGTCAAAACCACAAAAAAGGAGTCCAGCAAGTCTTTCAAAAGGAATAGTTCCTGTTTAACTCAGGAAAGAAAGTCTAAAGGCAATTAGCAAGGGAAGAAGTATAATGAGGTATGTCTGACCGCCTATCCTGTCATGGCTGGGAACTTAGTTTTTAAGGTTTCTCTGGGGTCCCCTTGGCCAAGAAGGGTCCATTCAGTTGGCTGCGGGGCCTAGGATTTAATTTCTATTTCTCGCTGCTCTGCTGTGCACAGCAGACCTAGTTGTCTCCTCAAACTATCTCCCTCCCCTCAAAGGACAAAGATGGCCACCAATGTTCCAGGCCTTACATGGAGACATGACAATGCCCAGCACCAGAAGAGAGTTATTTATTTCTGAATACAACTTTTATAAGATGGTAGGAAAAGTCTATTGCAGAAGCCCCTCTGCAGACTTCCCTACATGTCCTATTGGCTAGAAATGTGGCACAGACATGTTGATGAAAAATGCCAAACTGTGTAAAATATTTGAAGAGGTTTATTCTGAGCCAAATGTAAGGACAATGACCTCAGGAGGTCCTGAGAATATGTGCCCGAGGTGGTTGGGTTACACTTGATTTTACACACTTTAGAGAGACAGAAACTACAGGCAAAACCATAAATCAATATATGTAAAGCTTATATTGGTGTGGCCTGGAAAGGCTTCCCAAAGTTGGGGGGTACAGGGGGAGGGTTCCAGGTCATAGGAGGATCCAAAGATTTTCTGATTGACAATTGGTTGAAAGAGTTAAGTTTTGCCTAAAAAGTTCAAATCAGCAGAAAGAAAGTCTTGTAGTTAAAATAAGGGGGGTTATGGGAGCCAAGGTTCATGTTATGTAGATGGAGCCTCCAGGTAGCTGACTTCAAAGGGAATAGATGGTAAATGTCTCTTATCAGACATTTACCAGTTAAATCTCTCCTGGATCAGGAAAATATATGGAAAGGGAAGAGGATTCTCTAGAGAAAGTAAATTTTTCCCACAAGAGACAGCTTTGCAGGGCCATTCCAAAATATCTCAAAGAAATATATTTAGGGGTAAAAATACTTTGATTTCCTTTAGGGCCTGTTATTTGTCATGTGATGTGACCAGAGGCAGTTTGGAGTTGGTATCTTATTGCTATAAAGAGTCTGTTCTGTCAATCTGAGGATTGCTATTTTAATGTTAACACTGGTCAGTTGTGCCTGAACTCTACTTCCTTCATAACCTGAACTAGTTTTTCAGGTTTCTTTGGAATCCCTTGGCCAAGAGCGGGTCCATTTAGTCAGTTGGGGGGGTTTAGATTTTATTTTTGGTTTATAGCCCCATCTCTGACAAAGAAAAGGGGATAACCAAAACCTGTTAAGACCATTTGTGATTCACCCCATGGAGGTGGGCTTAGAGCTTGAGGCTGGGACTAGACTTCCCTGAAGTTTACGGCAAAGAGAACCATGCAGAGAAGAGCTGAGAAAAGAAAAAACCTTTATCTGAAGGATGTGAGTCTTTAAAAATTATCAGGCCCAATGAGACAACAATCACATTCTACTTCCTTGCAACCACCTGTTTAGCTATGTATTCATCTGTTAGAACTGCTTGCTATTGCCACAAGTAGCTATAAGTGTACCTAATTATGTAGCACCAGACACCATAACCCACACTTTATAGTTGAACAATGTATAGCAAATCAATAGCTTATGTTATTTTAATATACATTCTTGGCAATGGAACTGTCTCTTCTTTCCCTTTAAAATTCCACTTGAAACTGCTGCTAACTGGAGTGCATATTCATGGCAACTTGAATCTGTGCTCCCAGGTTGCAATCTTCCAACTTGACCCAAATAAACTCTCTACTTATATTAATTTTGTCTCCACTTCTTCCTTTAGGTCAACAGAACAAAATTGGAATCCTATTATTTAGAAAAAATGGGGAAATTGTAATTAGACAACAGACTACAATGTCTGCTACACATAAGTACTCAGAACATTATAATCAATGAATAAATGTTTGTTGGATAAATGAATGGATTTCCACGCAAAGAAAACATAAGGAGGCTAGGAGGTCCAAGATCAAGGGCCTGGCAGATTCAGTGTCTGGTGAAGGCCAACTTCCTGATTCATAGACAGCCATTTTCCCGCCTGTGTCTTCACATGGTAGAAGAGGTAAACAGCTTCCTCAGACCTCTTTTGTAAGGGTACTAATTCCATTCATGAGGGTAGCCCTTATGACTTAATCACCTCCAAATGCCATCACCTTCAGAGGTAAGATATAAGGAATTTAAAGAGACACAGTAATTCTTAAACTATATATTATGTCAACCTTAAATGATGAGATTCAGAAAATATGATTAAGTATAGAGTTTACTCCAGCCCAAAGCTTGAGAATGACCTTCTGATGAACAGCAGTTACAAGTGGGGTGTAAGGAAAAAAGAAGAAGCAATTCCTAAATTGTTACCAGGAATTTACATTGAAATAACAAGCTATTGATTGACTATTCATTTTTCTTTGTATCACAAAGTTCAGGAACATAAAGATAGTGAGTGAGGCAGCTAGTCGGGAACAAAATGCTTTTACACAGTTGCCCCTGGGCATGCGTTGGAAGAGGCATGACTGAAGTTCCATACTCATGACTCTCTGGGCCTGATACATTTTGCATACCTCACATAGCTCAGACTACTCTGAGCTCTTTTTCTTTTCTCATAAGAGAAAATGAGTATGCCATTTGTGATTTTGTTTCTTCTCATCTCTAGATTCATCCTTCATTGCCTGCTCTGTTAAAATAGAGCTAGGCCCTTTAAGTAATTTTTCTTTACCAGATGGCATGATGTTAAACTTTGTCAGTGGACAGCACTGGAGAGATATTGCAAAAGAAAAAGGTTTCCTTCCTGGTGGGCATATGTTCCCTCTGCAGGCTCCTGCACCCAGGGCTGCTTTTCTGGGTCCTACTAAATGGGCAACTTCAACATTGTCCAGCCAGGTCCTGCAACACATGTACCTTCATCAGCATTTGGTTCCTGCAGTGCAGAGCAGCAACAGCACCCAGTGGCCAACAGTTTCCTTCCCACCACACCCCACTCCTCCTTCAGGCAGTTTTGCTACCGAGTGCCCCCATTGAGACACCTCACCATGAACAGTTTTCCCAGAAACCTAAGAGGAAGATTTCTGCAAAGCTCCAGAGGGAAGATTTCCAGCCAGTTCTGTCAGCATGGCACTACAGTAACTTCTCTGCCATTCAGTGAGACGCAGCTGTATCCTCTTCAACAAGGTCTGGATCTCAATCCTGGGGGTCCTCTTCCTTGGGTGCTCTAGCTCAGCTCCAGGGAGGAGTAGCTGTTATTCCTGTTGTCTTAGTCAATTCAGGCCGCTATAACAAAATATCATAAACTGTTGGCTTATAAACAAGAGAAATTTGCTGGGCACGGTGGTTCACGCCTGTAACCCCAGCACTTTGGGAGGCCGAGGCAGGTGGATCACCTGAAGTCAGGAGTTCGAGACCAGCCTGCCCAACATGGTGAAACCCTGTCTCTACCAAAGATACAAAAATTAGCCGGGCACAGTGGTGGGCACCTGTAATTCCAGCTACTTGGGAGGCTGAGGCAAGAGAATCACTTGAACCCAGGGGGCAGAGGTTGCAGTGAGCCGAGATCACACTACTGCACTCCAGCCTGGGCAACAGAGTAAGACTCTGTCTCAACAGGAAAAAAAAAAAAAAAACACAAGAGAAATGTATTTCTCACAGTTCTGGAGGCTGGGAGGTCCAAGATCAAAGGCCTGGCAGATTCAGTGTCTGGTGAGGGCCAACTTCCTGATTCATAGACAGCCATCTTTCCCCGTGTCTTCACATGGTAGAAGAGGTAAACAGCTTCCTCAGACCTCTTTTGTGAGGGTACAAATTCCATTAATGAGGGTAGCCCTCATGACTTAATCACCTCCAAAGTCCCCACCTCCAAAGTCACCACCTTCAGGGTTAGGATTTCAACATATGAATTTTAGAGGAAAACAAACATTCAAACAATAGCACCTATATTCTTTAGAGGTGTCTTTGCTTCTTACTAGCCAATCCCTTGTTACTGCAGCCCTCAGTTACAGTTTAATAATTCTTTATATTAAACTTTTCCTGTTCAAATAACTGTGGTCTCTATCTCTTGTGGTTTCTGTATCAGATTGGACATTGACTGATACAGAGAGTAATAGCAACGAATCCCAGGCCCCACTATAAACTCAGAAAAATGATTTAGATAAGATCAGATTGATTTCACTTTCAGTTCAACACATAATTTTCTACACCACCAGGTCTCAAACTTTTTTGTCTCGGTACCATTTTACACTTTTAAAAACTATGGAGAACCTTAAAGAGCTTTTGTTTATGTGGATTATATTTATCAATATTAAGAAATTAAAACTGAGAAAATTTTAAAACACAAGATACACAAGCACACATTTCATTAGACATCAGATCAATGATATCATAACATATACATGTAGCATCTGGAAAACTCCATCATACACTCATGAAAGAGAGACTGAAAAAGGCAAATAATATTTAAACCTTGTTTTTAAATAGTTTTGACCTTATGGACCCCTTGAAAGGGTCTCAGATACCCCCAGAGGTACCTGGATCACACTTTAAGAACTATTGATCTACACTAACTTTATATAAACACAATAACTAAGACCTAAGAAGGGAAAATACAGAAAATATGGCCCTTGCCCTCTCAGAATTGCTTGGTTGAAGATATGGAGTATATATTCATGAAAGAGTAAAGTAACAATTCAATTCTGTATGTAATAAACTATCAGTAAGTTCTATCATTCAGAAAAGTGCTGTAGTTCAGGCTGATAACAGGCTGGAGCTCAGCAAAAAAAAAAAAAAAAAAAAAAAAAGGCTTCCATTTTATAAAATTCACCCTCCTTAAACAGTAGTTACAAGGAGAAAAAACGTTTCCTTTATGTACAAACCTAAGTTCCAGAACAAGCTGAAGAGCTCTCAAAACACAGCAATGATTGGCTAAGACACTAAACACAGCCACAGAGCTAAGGAAAAGAACCAACACTAAGAATCTGATAGACTCCATGAGATGAAGCCCTTTCACAGTGAGTCTTTAGTTACATTGATATAAGGAAACTTGTCCAGGTGTGGTGACTCACATCTGTAATCCCAGAGCTTTGGGAGGCCCAGACAGGAGGATCCCTTGAGGCCAGGAGTTCAAGACTAGCCTGGGCAACATAGTGTAGACCCCCATCTCTACCAAAAAAATGTAAAAGTCAACTGGGCATGGTGGCACACACGTGTAGTCCTAGCTACTTGAGAAGCTGACATGGAAGGATCACTTGAGCCCAGAAGTTTGAGGCTGCAATGAGCTATGATTGCACCACTGCACACCAGCCTGGGTGACAGAGCAAGACCCTGTCTAAAAATAAATAAATAGTCTTGGTGTGGTGGCTCACACCTATAATCCTAGCACTTTGGGAGGCCAAGGTGGGTGGATCACTTGAGGTTAGGAGTTTGAGACCAACCTGGTCAACATGGTGAAACCATGTCTCTACTAAAAATACAAAAAAAAAAAAAAAAAAGTCAGGAGTGGTAGGGCACACCTTTAGTACCAGCTACTCGAGAGGCTGAGGCAGAGGAATCGCTTGAACCCTAGAGGCGGAGGTTGCAGTGGGCCAAAATCATGCCATTGCCCTCCAACCTAGGTGACAGAATGAGACTCCATCAAAATTAATTAATTAGTTAAAAAATATATAAGAAACCTAAACTCTATAAACTAATGTTTCTTGCTTTAATCATTTTTCTTTATATATTGTTGATCTTTCAATTTCTTTTTATTCCTGCCTGCGGCCTCTATGAATAATTTCTAATGTGTCTTGACTGAACTAAGCAGAAAGAAGACTTGTTTACTTCTAGGCGAGGAAAGTTAGGGAAGTAAGAATACCCCTAGATAAATGTGTAGTGGTGGCATCAGTTAATGCTGTTGGAAAACAGAGCAATGAGGCCTAGAGCAGGAGGGAAAAAAGAGGAGAGGTAGATGCTTAGTAGGCAGAGAGAAGCTGGAGGAAAGTCAGCCGCCCTAAGGCCAGTCTGAGCATGTGATACATTCAAAGCAAGCTCAAATTCAGTTGCAAAAAGTTTGGAAAGATGAAAATTTTTACTAGCAATCTCACAGAAAGGCCGAGGGAGGAATTATATGCATATTAACACAGCAAAACTTCCCAAAAATCCTCTTTACCTGTCTTTTTCCCTAAAGTTTTCCTGAAAAGCTGCCCAAATAACTTCTCCCTTGCTCACCAAACTCTCAAGGTTCTTCCATTTTCTCATACTCACCCTTCTCTCCCTCCCCCGCAATCCCGCCCCCACCCTACCATCGAGGCCGTTTACCTTCCTTGGCTATTACTTCAAGACCTTTCCCCCAACACACAAGATGATAATTTAACCTTCTTCTTCTTTGTTTTTGTTTTGTTTGTTGGTTTTGTGTGTGTATGTGTGTCTGTGTGTGACTTTTTTGTTTGTTTGTTTTTTGGGGGGGGTTTTGAGACAAGGTCTCACTCTGTCACCCAGGCTGGAGTCCAGTGGTGTGATTTCGGCTCACTGCAGCCTCAAATTCCCAGGCTCAGGTAATCCTCTTGCCTCAGCCTCCAGAGTAGCTGGGACTACAGGTGTGCACCACTAGGCCTGGCTAATTTTTAAAATTTTTTGTAGCACCAGGGGTTCCCACTATGTTGCCCAGGCTGGTCTTGAACTCCTGGTCTCAAGTGATCCTCCTGCCTTGGCCTCCCAAGTGGTAGGATTACAGCATGAACCACTATGCCCAGACTAACCTCTTCCTTAACCCAACATAGATGGAGAGATAAGAAGTGAAGGATCCTTCCTTCAGTGGGTGGGAGAAGTAGAAGGTAGAAAGACTGAATATTCAAACTTTAATATTTTTCTTCTTTCAAACATTCTTTTTACCAATATTTATTCATTAAGTTGCCAGACACCGATAATGAAGTGTGGTCCCTAACCTGAC
Source organism: Pongo abelii (assembly GCF_028885655.2). NCBI lineage: Eukaryota > Metazoa > Chordata > Mammalia > Primates > Hominidae > Pongo > Pongo abelii. Next base: position 114,738,366 of record NC_071992.2, read on the forward strand.
ACTATGGAATATCCATCTGCATTACAACCTTCTTTTTGCTCTTTCTTCAGAATTCCTTTCCAAAGGGAGTGATTCCCTTACAAAAGGTAATTTTTTGCTTAATAAAGTGATCATTTTACAAAAAATTATTATATTTACAAAAAATTATACTTTTACATGGTTAATTTCCCTCAGGCATTTAAACTATGATTTCAATCTCAGTCTTTATAAGAAAGAGGGAAAGATGACTGTGGCTTCTAAAATTTCCTTTGAAACAAAGTCAAAGGTATTAGGGAAGTTATCTCAGGGGCACCTGGCTAATAAATCATCATCCAAGGGTTTTGAATAACTCAAGAGTAAAAAAATAGATTTTTCTGCCATATAATCAGTTGTTATAAAATACCATTGACAAAGAACTGTTGAATTATCTCTTTACATTTAGCCACAAATAAGGGGAGAAAGAGTAATAGAGAAGGGTCTGAACACCACAGATTTATGCTTAGTAAATGGAAATTATTTTGAAAAAAATAAAGAGTAAGGGCATTAAAAATATAGGCTGGGTGCCATGGCTAACACCTGTAACCCCAGCACTTTGGGAGGCTGAGGCAAGTGGATCACTTGAGGCCAGGAGTTCAAGACCAGCCTGGCCAACATGGTGAAACCCCGTCTCTACTAAAAATACAAAAAATTAGATCGGCATGTGGTGCATATCAGTAATCCAGCTACTCAGGAGGCTGAGGCATGAGAATCACTTGAACCCAGGAGGTGGAGGTTGCAGTGAGCCAAGAACGCACTACTCCACTGCACTCCAGCCTGGGCAACAGAGTGAGACTCTGTTTAAAAAAAAAAAAAAAAAAAAAAGACCAGCCTAGGCAACATGGTGAAACCCTTTCTCTACAAAAAAATACAAAAATTACCTGGGTGTGGTGGCACCTGTCTGTAGTCTCAGCTACTCAGGAGACTAAGGCAGGAGGATCTCTTGAGCCCTGGAGGTGGAGGCTGCAGTGAGCGTGATCACACCACTGCACTCCAGCCTGGGGCAAACAGAGTGATAACCTGTCTCAAGAAAAAAATGTATATATATATACACGCACATACGTTATATATATATGTATATACACACACATAACTTATTAATTCCTATCTGTATTAATTGCCTATTGCTGAATATCAAATTACCCCCAAATTTAACCATTTGACAAACATTTATTACCTCCTAGTCTCTGTAAGTCAGGAATCCAGGTGCAACTTAGCAGGACCCTTCAGTTCAGGGCCTCTCAAAAGGCTGCAGTTGAGGCACCAGCCCTGTGTCTCTCACGAGGCTTTAGTCAAGGTGATGGCCAGGGCCATAGTCACCTCAAGATTTAACTGGGACAGGATCCACTTCCAAGCTCATTCAGGTATTGTTGGCAAGATTCAGTTCCTCATGGGTGCTGAACTCAGGACTTCTGTTCCTTACTACCAGTTGGCCTCTGAGAGGCCTCTCAGGTCCCAGCCATGTGGCCGTCTCTAGAGGGCAGCATTCAGCATAGAGGCTGGCTTCATCCAAGTGAACAAGTGGAGAGAAGACAAGAGAGCAAGCAAAATGGAAGTCACAGTCTTTTGCAACCTAATCAGAGAAATGGCATCCTATTATTTTTTTCTGTGTTCTATCAGGTAGAAACAAATCACTACGTCCAGCCCACACTCAAAGAGAGAGGATTACACAGAGCTTGAGTACCAAGAGATAACTTTGGGAGGGATGGATATGTTCATTGTCTTGATTGTGGTGATGGCTTCACAAATGTGTATATAAACCAAAACTTATCAAACAATTGACATACAATAAACTGCACTTGAATTATGTACAGTTTATTGTATGTCAATTATATCTCAACAAAGCTGTTTCAAAAATAAAGCATTATTTTATCTGTGTGCAAAACTGAGGTTCTTTAAAGCAGGAACTATTTCAATAATTCTACCATTTCACCTTAAGAACTCTAAAAAAAGAATTAAAAAAGTACAGGGTCTAGCACGGTGGCTCATGCCTGTAACCCCATGGCTTTGGGAGGCTGAAGTGAGAGGATTGCCTGAGTCCAGGGATTACAGTGACCTCCACTGCACCTCAGTCTGGGCAAAAAAGAGAGACCTGGTCTCAAACAAAAAATAAAAAATTTAAAAATGTAAAAAATAAAAATAAAAAGTTTGGACTTGACAGTTCTATGGAAAATAGAAAAAGATAAAAATAATAATAGTAATAAAAAATACAAGGTTGTCTACTGCAAACTATAAGAAAAATAGGACTTCAACAATCAGGAAAGACAAAGTATCTTTCTAATCCAGTGGCTCTAACTTTAGCATGCATTAAAATCACTTGGAGAATCTGCATTTCTAAGTTTTCAGGAAATGTTGATGCTGCTGGTCCAGAGACCATACTTTCAGAATCACTGTTCTAGTTCATCATCAATAATCAACTAGAAATTGGGAAAGAAAAAGATAGCATTCACAAATATAACAAGCTCCATAAAATACATAGAAATAATCCAAAAGAAAAATATACAAAACCTATATGAATTTTAAAAAAATAGTGAAGGGCATGCAAGAAGCTCTGAATAAAAGATATACCATGTTCCTAAATGAGATGATTCAATACTTAAAATTTTTAAATTCTCCTTGAATTAATCTATAAATTTAGTTAACTGTAATTTTTTAAAGTCTCAAAAGGACCTTTTACAGAATTTAACAATTCTCAAGTTCAAATGGAAAAGGAAATACATAAAAAGAGCCAATGAGGTTTTGAAAAAATGAGCAATGAAGAGAGACTTGTCCTAGCAGGTGGCAAAACATGGAGTAAAACCATGGAAATTGGCCAGCTTTACACCTATAATCCCAACACTTTGGGAGGCTGAGGCGGGCAGACCGTTTGAAGGCTCAGGAGTCTGAAAACAGCCTGGGCAACATGGAGAAATCAAGTCTCTACAAAAAAATGCAAAAAATTAGCTGGGCATGGTGGCATGCACCTGTAGTCCCAGATACTCAGGAAACTGAGGTGGGAGAATCACTTGAGCCTGGGAGGTTGAGGCTACAGTGAGCCTTGATCACACCATTGGACTCCAGTCTGGGTAACAGAGTGAGATCCTGTCTCAAAAACAAAACAAAACAATGGAAATTAAAACAGTGTGGTATTGGCTGGGCATGGTGGCTCATGCCTGTAATCTCAGCACTTGGTAGGCCGAGGCAGGTGGATTGCTTGAGCTCAGGAGTTTGAGACCAGCCTGGGCAACATGGTGAAATCTCCCTGTCTCTGTCAAAAATACAAAAAAAATTAGCTAGGCATGGTGGCGCATGTCTGTGGTCCCAGCTACTCAGGAGGCTAAGGTGGGAAGATTGCTTGAGCCTGGGAGGTGGAGGCTGCAGTAGCCAAGATCATGTTACCATGCACTCCAGCCTGGGTAAGGGAGTGAGACTCCCTCAAAAAAAAAAAAAAAAAAAGTGGTATTAACTTAGATATAGATAAATTAATATATATAATAAATAATAAATAATAAGCCCAGAACATAATCATTTTTATCTGGAAATGTTGTTTATGATAAAATGACATTTTACATCACAGAGAACAGATCACTCAATAAATTAAGATGAAACAGGTGACTTTTTGGAATAAATAAAATAAAGTTAGATCTCTGTTTCTGTAACTCTGCATCAGTTAGGCTTCTTTATATTGCAAGCAATCGACGATCCAGCCCAAACTGCCTTACTCAACAAAGGGCCCATTTAACTGAAAGACCCTGAAATAGAGCAGACTTTAGGAATTGCTTTGAGTTGGTGGCTCAGTACTGACATGAGAGATATTGGAGTTTTTGTTTATTCACTTGTTTTATGTTTTCTTTTTCTGCCTCTTCATTCTGACATAGGCAGTGTCAGCTGCTTCCTAATACTTCATTGGCTGCCGAATTTGCGAAGCTCCAAATCTTACACCAAACTGCCCCAAAGGAGAAAAATACTATCTTTTGGTAGCTCCTTTATATAAGAAGGAGAAACCTCCTCTTCCAGAATTCTTCTACAGCCTCTCTTCTTGTCACTGGCTCAAACTGTCGGCTTGACCATTCCCTAGCAGGCAGTGATTTGGTTTACGCCTGAAACAATAATTGGCTTATCTGAATAAATCTGTGTGGAAAGAGGGATGGAGGCCGGGCCTGGTGGCTCACGCCTGTAATCCCAGCACTTTGGGAGGCTGAGGCGGGTGGATCACTTGAGGTTAGAAGTTCAAGAACAGCCCGGCCAACATGGCAAAACCCCGTCTCTACTAAAAAGACAAAAATTTGCTGGGTGTGATGGTGCATGCCTGTAATCCCAGCTACTCCAGAGGCTGAGGCAGGAGAATCGCTTGAACCTAGGAGGCGGAGGTTGCAGTGAGCTGAGATGGCGCCACTGCACTCCAGCCTGGGCGACACAGCAAGACTCGGTCTCAAAAAAAAAAGAAAAAAAAAGAGGAATGGAAATTCCATTTGATCTAAAACAGCAGGGCTCTCTTTTAGCGGTAAGGATGTTGTCAACTTCAACCAACTACCCCAAACAAAAGAAATGCTTATTACATAAAACAGAGGAGGAAGAAACAGTCCTAATATCTACTATGACAATATATCAGAATAAATTCCAGATGTGTTTTAGATCCAAATTGTTAAAAACAGAGAAATGGGATATTCCACTCTCAAGGAAGTAGAGCATAACTCTCACTCCTTAAGTGTGGGCTATATGTAGTGACTTCCTCATACCTTTGCATAGCACAGTATGAAAAGGAGGAAAAAGTATAACTTTAATAGAGAAACATTATCTCAGTCAGGTGATCAAGGTTAACCTCAAAGGCGTTAAGTCATTTGATCATGTATACCTTTAATATGACACGATGGTCAGCCTGGGCAACATGGTGAAACCCCATCTCTACCAAAAATACCAAAAAAAAAAAAAAAAATTAGCTGGGCGTGGTGGCAGGCGCTTGTAGTCCCAGCTACTAAGGAGGCTGAGGTGGGAGAACTGCTTGAACCCAGGAAGCAGAGGATGCAGTGAGCCAAGATCGCACTACTGCACTCCAGCCTGGGCAACAGAGCTAGACCCTGTCTTAGGAAAAAAAAGGACACGATGGGAAGGGCTTTTTACCTCTGTGATCTTCCTCCCACAAACGCAAAACTCCAGTCTCGTCATGAGAAAAACATTGGACGAATCTCAATTGAGGAGTATTCTATAAAATATCTGAATAAAATATCTGACTAAAACTCTTCTAGGTTGATTATCAAAAACAAGAAAAGTCTGAGAAACTATTACAGACCAGAGGAGGGCGAGGAAATACTAGAACTAAATATAATGGGGTATCCCAAATGTATCAGGGACTCCTGGAACAGAAAAAGCACATTAGGTAAAAACTAAGGAAATATGAACAATGTATGGAGTTCAGTTAATAATGTCGATACTGGTTCATTAATTGTGACAAACGTACCATGCTAATATAAGATGTTAATAAATAAGGGAGATTGGGTTTGAGGTATATGAGAACTCTCTGTACTGTCTTCATGACATTTTTGTAAACGTAAAAATATTCTAAAATTAAAATCTTATTTAAAAAATTTTAAACAAATTAGGCCAGGCACGGCAATTCACGACTGTAATCCTAGCAGTTTGGGAGACCAACGCAGGAGGATTTCTTGAGCTCAGGAGTGCGAGACCAGCCTGGGCAACATAAGGAGACTCTGTCTCTACAAAAAAATTTAAAAAGCAAGGCATGATAGTGCGTGCCTGTGGTCTCAACCACTTGGGAGGCTGAGGTGGGAGGATCACTTTGGCTCAGGAGGTAGAAACTGCATCGAGCTGTGATTGCTCCACTGCACTCCAGCCTGGGTGACAGAGCAAAACCTTCTCTCAAAAATAAATAAATAAATATCCCCAAATATAAAAGTTTTGGTAGAGTATAGTGGAATATTTTTATAAACTTGAGGTAGAAGACCTGATAAGCAAAATGTAATACTCAAAAAACAGAAAAGAAAAGTTTAACAGATTTGACTACATAAGAATTGAAGACTAGGCCAGGTGCAGTGGCTCACGCCTATAATCCCAGCATTTTGGGAGGCGAGGCAGGCAGATCACTTGAGGTCAGGGGTTGGAGACCAGCCTGGACGACATGGTGAAACCCCATCTCTACTAAAAGTACAAAGCCAGGCGTGGTGGCTTGTGCCTATAATCCCAGCTACTTGGGAGGCTGATGCAGGAGAATCACTTGAACCTGGAAGGCGGAGGTTGCAGTGAGCCAAGATTGTACCACTGCACTCCAGCTTGGGTGACAGAGCAAGACTCTGTCTCAAACAAACAAACAAAAAAAGAATTGAAAAATTGCATTACAGGAAAGACAATAACCACAGTTAATAGATACCTACCTAAAGCCAGGCCCAGTGGCACACATCCACAGTCCCAGCTACTGGGGAGGCTAAGATGGGAGAATCACTTGAACTCAGGAGATTGAAACCAGCCTGAGCAACAACATAGCAAGACCCATCTCTAAGCATTTTTTTAAAAGTTAACTAAAATAGATATCCAACAGAATGAAATAAAAATATTTGCAATATATATATAATAGATGAAAAAGAATCCATATGTAGAACACATAAACAGATAAAAGGAACTAATTAGGAAAAGATAGACTAAATAGACAAATGGGCAAAAATCTAAACTGATAAATTTATAGACAAAACACAAACGGTTAGTAAACATGAAAAGATGGTCAGCCTCACCAATAGTTAGGAAAATGCAAATGAAAGTAACAATGTTTTTAAGTCATCATGGGGAGGAGAGGAGGGAAGGGGAAGAAAAATAAAATTAGAAGGAGTGTGTAATTGACACTGGGAGCAACTTCTGTTTATCCCTTTGAAGAGTGTAAGATTAACAATTGTATCCAGAGAAAGTGGCTCATACCTGTAATCCCAAAACTTTGGGATGCTGAGGTGGGAGGATTGCTCGAGTCCAGGAGTTGGAGACCAGTGGGGTAACACAGGGAGATCCAATGTCCACAGAAAATGTAAAAATTTGCTAGATGTGGTGGTGTATGCCTGTAGTCTCAGCTACTTGGGAGGCTGAGGACAGAGGATCACTTGAGCCCGGAAAGTCAAGGCTACAGTGAGCTATGAACATGCCACTGCACTCCCAGCCTGAGTGACAGTGAGACCCTGTCTCAAAAAAAAAAAAAAAAAAAAAAAAGAAAGAAAGAAAAAGAAAAGAAAGAAAGTGTGTAGCTGCTTCAAGACTTTAGGAAGCCTATAAAAGACAAGCTGTAGGCTGGGCATGGTGTCTCACGCCTGTAATCCCAGCACTTTGGGAGGCCAAGGCGGGCAGATCACTTGAAGTCAGGAGTTGGAGACCAGCCTGGCCAACATGGTGAAACTCTGTCTCTACTAATAATACAAAAATTAGCTGGGTGTGGTGGCGCATGCCTGTAATCCTGGCTACCTGGGAGGCTGAGGCAGGAGAATTGTTTGAACCCAGGAGGTGGAGATTGTGGTGAGCCAAGTGCTGCGCCACTGCCCTCCAGCCTGGACAACAGAGCAAGACCCTGTCTCAAAAAAAAAAAAAAAAAAAAAAAAAAGACAAGTTGTACTATGCCGCAAAGCTTAATATAAAACTTAGTGAAGTAGAAAAAAATTATTGCTACTTTTGTTTTGGAAAATATCTGTGTTTGTTTTTTGAGATGATCTTGCTCTGTCACCGAGGCTGGAGTGGAGTGGCCTCATCTCGCCTCACTGCAACCTCTGCCTCCCGGGCTCAAGCGATCCTTCCACCTGAAGCTCCAGAGTAGGTGGGACCACAGGTGTGTGCCATCACCACAACTGGCTAATTTTGGGGGGTTTTTGTTTGTTTGTTTGTTTTTTGGTAGAGACAGGGTTTCACCATGTTGCCCATGACAGAGAGTGCCTTTGTAACAGAGGCTCCTCACCCCTTTCACCATGTGAGATCACAGCTAGAAGGCACAACTGATGAACCAGAAAGTGAGCCCTCACCAGACTGAATCTGCCTTGATCTTGGATTTCCCAACCTCCAGAACTGTGAGAAATAAATTTCTCTTGTTTATGGCATTTTGTTATAGCAGCCTGAATGGACTGAGACATCTTCATTCAAGAAAACCTATGAAATATAGAAAGCAGTAAGGTAAGTAAAATAATATAATATCAATAGGTATATGTACATCAATAGGTATGCATACAAACACAATTGTTTTGAATATTTTGATTAAACTTTTAATTAAATCTTGCTATTTTCAATTAACATTATATCATAAGCCATTTCCATATTATGAGTTTTTGTAATCATTATCTTAATTGTTCACCGTGCTTTATAAGAATTTACCTGCTCTATTTAAAACACTTATTTTGGGCTGGGCATGGTGGCTCATGCCTATAATCCTAGCACTTTTGGAAGGCCAAGGTGGGAAGATTGCTTGAGCTCAGGAGTTCTCACTATCAGAGAATATGAGAGGAGGTCACTATGCTGCCCAGGCTGGTCAACATAGTGAGATCTCCTGTCTACAAAAAAGTTCAAAAAATTAGCCAGGCACGGTGGCATATACCTGTAGTCCTAGCTACTCAGGAGGCCGAAGTGGGAGGATGGCTTCAGCCTGGAAGATCAAGGCTGCAGTGAGCTGTGATTGCACCACTAAACTCCAACCTGGGTGACAGAGCAAGACCCTGCAGCAAGCACATAAAGGACAAGAGTAGACGACAACATCTGCCTGGGATATTTGTCCAGAACCGTCCTTTTGCTAAGAGAAGATGTTTACACTGCAATGGTTGCAGGGATTTGCTACATTAAATAAACAAACTATTGGTGAAATTTTTGTGGGAATATATTTTAAAAGCACTCAACCAAGAAAAGTGAAACACAATTTTAGATTGGGCTGAATTTGTCGATAAGGATGCACTTACCAGAAGTGCTGCATCCAAAGTGCTGGCTCAAGCAGTTGGGTGTCTAACTGGATTGGATAAAGCAAATCAGGCAAGACAGTAGAGAGTCATGACTCCTCGTACAATTTCCAGAGCTGAATTAACAAATTCATAGCACTTGCTTGAATGGAAGTCTAGGTAGTGTTATAACAGCAAAGGTTCTCTTTCTTTGACGATTACTCCTAGACATTCCTAATGGGAATTTAATAGGGTAACTGTGTTTTAGGATGAGAGGAAATAAGGCTTTTTGGAAACTCTTAAATACCTGCTCTGGGCTACTAGCTAGTTCTGGCACACATAAATCACCAGGAATTACCTGTCAGAGTGAGGATGTGCCTGGGTTACTTTGACAGGATCAAATTTTAAATTCACTCATTCTGTGGATTTTTTCGGTTACTGTGTTGGATAAACATTCTCCACAAGTGGCAAAATCCCCAGACTTTTTTCCTATGAAGTAAGAATTACTGCAATAGGAAGAACCAAATGGAAGACCCTGGGGTTTCCTCTCCCTATTAAAATGGTAAATCAACGGCAAGGATATACCCCTGAGAGAATTTCAGATATTAATGCCACTGTTTGTGACCTACCCAATAGCTATTTCTACTTGCTAAACAAAATGTCTTTTTAAATTTTATTTTATTTTAGAGACAGGGTCTGTTCTGTCACCCAGGCTGGAGTGCAGTGGCACAACGATAGCCTTGAACTCCCGGGTTTAAGTGATTCTCCCACCACAGCCTCCTGAGTAGCTAGGACGAATGTGCCACTGCACCTGGCTTAATTAATTCGTTTTTTTAAGAGACGCAGTCCCATTTTGTTGGCTATGCTAGACTTGAACTCCTGGGCTCAAGTGATCCTCCCACTTGGCCTCCCAAAGCGCTGGGATTACAGGCGTGAGCCACTATGCCCAGTCCTACCTTATTTTAAAACTATAAAACAGCCATGGGCTTCAAGGAGACCAAACTCCTTCCCATTACATGAGAATAAATCTTAATTAGACTATGTCCAAATCTAAATAATTTCATTATCTTTGCAATAATTGGTTCAGATATGGGAATATGATGTCATTCTAGCCAATAAGATGAGAAGAAAGGAAATAGAAGAGAACACAGCCTGCAAGGGGGCTGACAGTATCCCAACACAGCTTGGTTTTGTGTGTGTGTGTGTTTTTGTTTTTTTGGAGACAGGGTTTGGCTCTGTTGCCCAAGCAGAAGTGCCTTGGTGCAATCTCGGTTCACTGTAACCTCTACCTCTTGGGCTCAAGCCATCCTCCCACCTCAGCCTCCCCAGTAGCTGGGATTACAGGCCAGCACCACCATGCTCAGCTGATTTTTGTACTTTTTGTAGAGATGGGGTTTCACCATGTTGGCCAGGCTGGTCTCCAACTCCTGAGCTCAAGGTATCCTTCTGCCTCAGCCTCCCAGAGTGCTGGGATTACAGGTGTGAGCCACTGTGCCCGGCCCCAACACAGTCTTAAAGAATGTCAATGATTATTGCTAGCATGATCAAATGGTTATTCCAACTGCAGCTATTCTTCTAAATATGTACTGGGGCAAAATACTACAGCTTCAGTCACTGGTATACAGCTTTGGAGCTAGGAAGTGTTTTTTCTACTTTCCAATAAGCAAAGTACACCAGAAGCACTTTGCTTTCACGTGACAAAAACTGACAATGGTTGGAGCAGAGCATCCCAGTGGCAATGACGTGAGATTGTCACTTAGTTCCTTCTGCATCCCTGGACTTGCTCTGGTTCTTATCCTCTCTGAGACCCTATTCTATAGTTTTTGCCTTGATTCTATGGCTACATCATAGCCCTCTAATAACTTTCTTTTTTTACTTAGAGTTCATTTCTGTCACTTGCAAGAACCCTACTAGCTATACCTACTTATTTTTTTAGACCACATATTTATTTCACTAAGTTTTTGTTTTGCATTCAGTTTTATAATATATTTATCAATTTTGTCTTATGTGCTTACTTGATTTTGTTACATGTCAGCCGTTCTTTTCTACCACAACTTTCTCATTCTTAAATTCTTAAGTTTTGACAAGTCTCTCAATGTAACAGAGCTCATCTTTAAGAAACTTTTCAGACAGAACACATAGATGGTCTAATTCTGAGACCTTTTATAACTGAGAATGCCATTCTTTTGACATCACATATGACAGCACTCCCACCCTCAGTTTCTATGGGTATTGCTGTATTGTTTTATGGTATTTGGTGTTACTCAGAAGCCTGAGGCCAATCTGATATTTTTCCACTGAAAATAACCATTTTTCCACGTTCATATACTTGGAAGTTTTCTCATATGTTTTCTTATTATTTCTGCTTCCTTTGTTATTTTTACCTTTATAAGTTCTACAAAGTTAGTCTGGACTCTTGCAAGTTGCTAATGACAGAAAATCAACTTAAAATTGATCAGCATTCAATTGTGGACAAAAGAATTCATTGAAGCCAGTTTAAGCAGAGAGATACTTACTAAAGTGTATTAACTTGCTGCAGAATGATTGGAAGACTTGTAACGGGAGGCTGGACTTTCAGGAACTCCTGGAGCTACATTGAAATCTACCTCAGCAAAGTTGCTGCTACCACTGCCGCTGTACCACTACTGACTTAAAGACGAGGCTGCCTTTAAGCCATGGTCAAGAAAGTTGCCAGAGTAGGAAGTTGCTGCTGTCACTGCTGGTTGCACAGAGCTAGGAACTGACAAGACATCAGAGCTTCTGACAGCTGCTGCAAAAGCACCAAAATGCCTCTGCCACTGTGCTGCCGGAATAGCCACCTCATAGGACCCATAACCCTCTTCCAAATCTCATTCAGATGCATCTATTTGATGGATGCTACATCCCATGCAGAAATCCTCACTGCAGGCCAGGCGCGCTGGCTCATGCCTGTAATCCCAGCACTTTGGGAGGCCGAGGTGGGAAGATCACGAGGTCAGGAGATCGAGACCATCGTGGCTAACACGGTGAAACCCCTTCTCTACTAAAAATACAAAAAATTATCCAGGCGTAGTGGCGGGCGCCTGTAGTCCCAGCTACTCACGAGGCTGAGGCAGGAGAATGGCGTGAACCTGGGAGGCGGAGCTTGCAGTGAGCCGAGACTGCGCCACTGCACTCCAGCCTGGGCAACAGAGCGAGACTCCGTCTCAAAAAAAAAAAAAGAAATCCTCACTTCAAAGGTATATGGGTAATGTAGACTTCCATCTTCCAGGCTCTGATGTACACAAAGTCTCATTAGTATGGGGTTGGAGCAGTATTGAGCGAACCAATTGATAGTGTCTGCCACACTCACTAGAATAAAATAAATTTGTTCACCCATGTCCCTGGGAAGGCCAAGGAATAGAGCTGACTCTAGAAACAAATGGAAGCAAAAGTTCAAACCATGTCACCGGCGTTCTTTCTCTCTTCCTATTTTTCAGTTCTGATTTTATTCATTTAACTAACATTTATTAAGCAACGACTATGTTCCAGACACTGTTCGAAGTGCTGGGATGCCGCAGTGAACAAAACATACATAAGTCTTTGCCCCCTTGGTCCTTTGTTTTCTGGCAGAGCTTTGTTTTCTGGCAGATTATTTGAGAATGGCAGCAAAACTAGTTCCCAGTAGCTCCAAGCTTATAGTTTACTTAGTGCTTGAAATATCACAAGGAGAAAGGTTTTTCCTCCCCCAAAGCCCTATAAATTCCACACAATAAAAATATTCTAATTGGTTTTATTATATGATGTATCCAAGACCAATCAGGGTATTGAGGGGCATGTACCATATGTCCACTGGATGTGGAGAGACTGTTCCCAAACACAAAAGGTGCTGAAACCACAAAGATAGAGTTGATGTCCATTTCATTCCTAAACTATTCAGGATCCTACACACACACACACACACATTTTCATATACTTTAAAAAGTGCCCCCCCATGACAATGCAAATTTTTCTTCCACAAATGAAAACACACTCTCTTTCTCCCCAAAAGAAGCAACCTCAAAACTTATCTAGTCACCATATTGTCCTCTAAAGTCCCAGAATTTTAGGTCTAGATATGACTCTTCATTTAATAACCAATGGATAAATTAAAAATATAGGCTGGGCACAGTGGCGAGTACCTGTAGTCCCAGCTACTCAGGAGGCTGAGGTGGGAGAACTGCTTGAAGCCAGGAGTTTGAGGTTGCAGCACGCTATGATTGCGTCTGTGAATAGCCACTGTGCTCTGGCCTGAATACGCAGTTTTGCAATATATGAGGTGAATCAGGAGACCACAACAAAACCTCTTATTTAAAAACTGAGAGCCAATTGCCAGTGGCCACCACTCTATAGCATATACCTGTGCTGCTAAAAGAAAAAGTAAGGAGTCTGCCCTAGCGGTAGGGTGAATCTTGCACTGTCAACTCCATGAGCTAGTAACCAAAGCCAAAGATCTGCCAGGCCCTGATTTTTGAACCTGAACCCACAGCCCAATGGCTTTTTCTCTTTGCCACAGACCTTGATGCTGTGCCCATATGCCTCGCTCTTGGTTTAACTGTATTGTTCCTGGCTGTGTCCCAACACCCCAAGATCCAGTAGTCTTTCTCAGACCACATCCCAGTGGTTGTCTTTAGTAGCAGAATTACTCTCACCTTTGTAGTGCTGAGAAGTAACAGCAGGAGGTGTCTGGAGGAGGCCTGGGGGTCAAGCTTCTACCACAGCCAGGATCTTTTTCCCTCTTTTAAAAAAAAAGTTGTTTTTTGTTTGTTTGTTTTTACTTTTAAAAATATTTCTTCCTAATTATGTGCTTACTTAACCCCAGCCAGTTTTATCTTCTGCAATTCCCACCTGCCTGCCTTACCTCTCACTAACTTTAGCTCCAGGTTCAAGTAGGGAATAGAGTCCTTAGACTTCTCCAAATGCACATGATCAGCTGCTTCTTAGTTATCCTACAGGTATCTCAGATATCTTGCTGGTTACAGACAGAAAGGGCCTCTCCACAGAGCTATATGTCATTCCCATTCACCATGCTGTTTTATTCAGCATGCTGTTTAGGTTAAAGCCTTCTTGTTTAAAAAAACAGTTTTATAGAGATATAATTTCCATGCCACACAATTCACTCATTTAAAGTGTAAAGTTCAATGACTTTTTAATATCTTAATCAATGACTTTTTAATAAAATCTTCACATAGTTGTGCATCCCTCACCATAATCCATTTTAGAACATTTTTATCACTCCAAAGAAACCTAGCACTCACCTCTCAATTCCCTAATCCCTCCCAGTCCCTGGCAACTACTAATCTACTTTTCTTTTTCTTTTTTTTTTTTTGAGACGGGGTTTTGCTCTTGTTGCCCAGGCTGGAGTACAATGGCGCCTTCTCAGTGCTCCCTGCAACCCCCGCTTTCTGGGTTCAAGCGATTCTCCCACCTGAGCCTCTCAAGTTGCTGAGATTACAGGTATGCACCACCATGCCTGGCTAATTTTGTATTTTTAGTAGAGATGGGGCTTCTCCATTTTGGTAAGGCTGGTCTCGAACTCCCGACCTCAGGTGATCCGCCCGCCTCGGCCTCTCAAAGTGCTGGGATTACAGGTGTGAGCCACACATCTAGTTTCCGTCTCTACAGATTTACCTATTCTGGACATTTCATATAAATGGAATCATATAAAATGTGGTGCTTTCTGACTGGCTTCTTTCATTTAGCATAACATTGTCAGGGTTCATCCTTGTGGTAGCATATATCAGAACTTCTCCTTTTATTGCTGGGTAATATTGCTTTGTGTGGATGTACTACATTTTCTTCATCCATTCATTAGTTGGTGGACATTTGGTTGTTTCTTACTCTTGGCTATTATGATAATATTGCTGTTTATTCATGAATAATGTTTATTCATGTACAAGCTTTGATGTGGACATGTGTTTGCATTTCTTGTGGAGTACCTAGGAGTGGAATTGCTGAGCCATATGCCAATAGCATGTTTAACTGTTTGATGAAGGGTGTAATTTTCTTGAAATTATTAAAAGCGGCCAGGCGCAGTGGTTCAAGCCTGTAATCCTAGCACTTTGGGAGGCCGAGGCAGGCAGATCACGAGGTCAAGAGTTCGAGACCATCCTGGCTAACACAGTGAAACCCCGTCTCTACTAAAAATACAAAAAATTAGCCAGGCGTGGTGGCGGGCACCTGTAGTCCCAGGTACTCAGGATGCTGAGGCAGGAGAATGGCGTGAACCCAGGAGGCAGAGCTTGCAGTGAGCCAAGATCACACCACTGCACTACAGCCTGGGTGACAGAGCAAGATTCCATCTCAAAAAAAAAAAAAAAAGAAAAGAAAAAGAAAAAGAAATTATTAAAAGCATAAAAAATCATCAACTTATTCCAGTATCTGGATATTTTCTACAAGTCACTAAAGCACTAGCTGTAGAAGGCACATGATCAGATTTCTCAAACATAACATGTGTGGTTACCCTATAATCCAAGCGTTCAGTTCTTAGATGGGGACAGAAGAATCCTTATTCCCACCTACATACCTCAACTCACTCAGTTTTTCATGTTAGGGCCTAAGACTTGCTGTACTCCACTTCTAGTTACCAATATTTATCTTATGATTGCAAGTAAACCAAACAGTTAGGTCTCACATAACTGGGAAGTTTGGGAGACCTGACTTCAGATATAGCTGGATGCAAGGGTTCAAACTGAATAGAGACAGATGCCAGCTTTCTACTTTTCAGCAATGCTTTTTCTGCTTTGGCTTAATTCTCAGGTGAGCTTGCTCTGCTTGACAACAAAAGTGCTCTTAGAAGCTCATAATTTCAGATACCAAAAGAGATCCATATCAATCTCTTCATAAATTGCTAACTGGCCCTCCTTGAAGGTGGGGGTGGGGATTATTTTTACTCCTTGTTCAATTTCCAGGTCCAAAGGAATAGGGTGGTCAGCCTAGGTTACAGGCCCATTCCTGTGGCAGGAATCAGGGGGTCAAATGATTGCTATACACACTAGGTATGGCATGAGAGGTTACTGAAAGGAAAATATGCCTGCAAAACAGAAAAGAAACAGCTGTTCAACACTTTCTGTATCTATTATTCAATCTCATAATTTCCATTTTTATCTCTTTATCACTTTTATGTGTTTCTTTTGAAATGTTTCTCAAATTTGCTCTATACATCATTTATTCAGTTTTCTGCAAGGTAAAGTCTATAATTCACCTTCTGCACTTTGGTTTCTGTGTAGATTTAAAAAAATGATTTATGTATTTAATATTTATTTAATTTTTTTAGAGATGGAGTCTGACTATGTTGCTCACGCTGTAGTGCAGTGGCTATTTACAGGGACAATCATAGCACACTACAGCTTTGAACTCCTGGACTCAAGCAACCCTCCCTCCTCAGCTTCCTAAGTAGCTGGGACTACAGTCAACACGCCACTACATTTGTATTTAAATGTTTGCTATGAGTCTCCTCTGCTCTGGGTATTGGGCTAGGACAAGGACCCTGTCTTCAGAGAGATTACTGTCTAATGGAGGAGGAAGCCAAGAAGCAGAAAATTACAATAAGATGATATGATTAAGGTAAGCTCAGGGGGCTTACAAGTGCACAGCACAGACGTCCAACCCAGCTTGGGGGTAGTCAGAGGTTTCCTAAAGGAGGTGACATCTTTCACGAATGAGTATTGATTACACAGGGAACGAGGGCCAAAGAAGGAAGGGAATTTCAGGTGATGGAGCAGTATGTACGAAGGCATGAAGATGTAAAAGGGCCTGGCATGAAAGAGGAACACCAGTGATTTCAGTGTGACTGCGACATGAGGTGCGTGGTGGGCAGCAAGAATGAGGCTGGTGAGGAGCACAGGGGCCAGGTCATCAACCACACTGCACCTGTGTGCCTGGGGGTTCAGAGTTTAACCTGGGGCAGTGGAAGGGTTTAAACAGGAGAATGTCATGATCACAGCCGCATTTTAGAAAGGCAACTCCAGGGCCCTTCAGAATCAAGAAGATTGTTCAAGAGGTTACTGCAGCCACAATGGTGAGAGACGGTGAGGGCCTCAATTATGAAAGTGTGGCAGGTGTGTAACCTTCACATGCCCAGCTCCTTCTTGTGATTAAGTCAGAAGCTCACCTGGCATCTAGGAGATTTTCTCTGCTCTCCTAGAAAGTGATTTTCATATAGCTAAAACCTCCTCACCTTTGAGCATCTGAGCTCAGTGCTCACATTGGGATGTCACATCTCAAAGAGGCCTTCACCATTCTAGGGAAGCAACACCCCCAACAATCAGCCCTGACTTAAGTATAATTTCCATGAGGACAGGGACTCATCTATCTTACTGTTCTCTGTACTCCAGAGCCCAAACAGAGTAGGAGCTTAAGAGCATGTGTTTAGTGGATGAATGTCGAATGAACTGAAGCCATTCTCATCTTTAGGCAATGTGGGGAAGTTCCTCGAGCCCACACTAGTATAGAGAAAGGCTCTTGTGGCAAGGTCATGGTTGAAAAGACAGAGGTTGCAGAGTCAGAGGGGCCTTCAGATATGACCATTCTCTGAGCCTCTTATCTTGTCTTCTGTGTTACTACAGCTCTACTGGCCTGAAGTGTGTTCCTTAATGTAATCAACAATTAGCTCTAAGGAGTATGAAACTGCATTTTGTCAAAAACTATCTTCCCCAACTACACGGAAAAATCCATTTTTAGAATGAAGGAACATGAGGTTAAAAAAAAAGAAGAGAAGGAGAAGACAGAGAAGGATGAGGAAAGGAGGGTGAGGAGGAATAGAAAAAGGAGGGGTAGGGCATGGTGGCTCATGCCTATAATCCCAACACTGTGGAAGGAAGAGGCAGGAGAATCGCTTGAGGCCAGGAGTTTGAGACCAGCCTAGTCCACATATCAGGCTTTTTAATTTTTTTTGAAGACACCTTGTCTTTACAAAAACATTTTTTTTAAACAGTCAGGCATCACCATGCAACTACACGTGATGCAAACCTGTAGTTCTAGCTACTTAGCTACAGGCTAAGGTGCGAGGATCTCTTGAGCCCAGAGGTTCGAGGCTGTAGTGAGCTATGATTGTATCACTGTACTCCAGCCTTGGAAACAGAGTGAAATCTGCTCTTAAATAATAAATAAATGAAAACGAAAAAGAAAAATAAAGAAGAAGGCAGAGTCAAGAGATAGAAAGACAAGAGAATGATGTATAGCATTCAGCTACATCTCTTAGACTTTGCAATTCTATAAACTAACAAGTTGCCTTTGGAGCTAATTTTTTTTTTTCGTAACAGAGTTTTGCTCTTGTTGCCCAGGTTGGAGTGCAATGGTGTGATCTCAGCTCACTGCAACCTCTGCCTCCCAGGTTCAAGCAATTCTCCTGTCTCAGCCTCCTGAGCAGCTGGGATTACAGGTGCCCGCCACCACGCCCGGCTAATTTTTGCATTTTTAGTAGAGGTGGGGTTTCACCATGTTTGCCCAGGCTGGTCTCAAACTCCTAACCTCAGGTGATCCACCCACCCCGGCCTACCAAAGTGCTGGGACTACAGGCGTGAGCCACTGCGCCCAGCCTGGAGCTAAGCTAATTTATATTGGCTTTGGGGACTTTCAGGTAAAAACGCCCTTGTGTCCGGAATTGGTGGGTTCTTGGTCTCACTGACTTCAAGAATGAAGCCGCGGACCCTCGCGGTGAGTGTTACAGCTCTTATGGTGGCGCGTCTGCAGTTTGTTCCTTCTGATGTTCGGATGTGTTCGGAGTTTCTTCCTTCTGGTGGGTTCGTAGTCTCGCTGGCTCAGGAGTGAAGCTGCAGACCTTTGCGGTGAGTGTTACAGCTCTTAAGGCAGCGCGTCTGGAGTTGTTCGTTCCTCCTGGTGGGCTTGTGGTCTCGCTGGGTTCAGGAGTGAAGCTGCAGATCTTCGCAGTGAGTGTTACAGCTCATAAAAGCAGCGTGGACCCAAAGAGTGAGCAGTAGCAAGATTTATTGCACAGAGGGAAAGAACAAAGCTTCCACAGTGTGGAAGGGGACCGGAGCGGGTTGCCAATGCTGGCTCAGGCAGCCTGCTTTTATTCTCTTATCTGGCCCCACCCACATCCTGCTGATTGGTAGAGCCAAGTGGCCTGTTTTGACAGGGTGCTGATTGGTGCGTTTACAATCCCTGAGCTAGATACAAAGGTTCTCTTCCTCCCCATCAGATTAGTTAGATACAGAGTTTCGACACAGGTTCTCCAAGGCCCCACCAGAGCAGCTAGATACAAAGTGTTGATTGGTGAATTCACAAACCTTGAGCTAAACACAGGGTGCTGATTGGTGTGTTTACAATCCTTGAGCAAGATACAGAGTGCCGATTGGTGTGTTTACAATCCCTGAGCTAGACATAAAGGTTCTCCAAGGCCCCACCAGAGCAGCTAGATACAGAGTGTCGATTGGTGCACTCACAAACCTTGAGCCAGACACAGGATGCTGATTGGTGTGTTTACAATCCCTGAGCTAGACATAAAGGTTCTCCAAGACCCCAACAGAGCAGCTAGATACAGAGTGTCGATTGGTGCACTCACAAACCTTGAGCTAAACACAGGGTGCTGATTGGTGTGTTTACAAACCTTGAGCTAGATACAGAGTGCCGATTGGTGTATTTACAATTCCTGAGCTAGACATAAAGGTTCTCCAAGGCCCCACCAGAGCAGCTAGATACAGAGTGTCGATTGGTGCATTCACAAACCCTGAGCTAAACACAGGGTGTTGATTGGTGTGTTTACAAACCTTGAGCTAGATACAGAGTGCCGATTGGTGTGTTTACAATCCCTGAGCTAGATATAAAGACTCTCCACGTCCTCACCAGACTCAGGAGCCCAGCTGGCTTCACCTAGTGGATCCCACACAGGGGCTGCAGGTGGAGCTGCCTGCCAGTCCCCCACCGTGCGCTCGCACTCCTCAGCCCTTGGGTGGTCGATGGGACTGGGCGCCATGGAGCAGGGGGCGGCGCTCGTCAGGGAGACTTGGGCTGCACAGGAACCCACGGAGGCGGGGGAAGGCTCAGGCATGGCAGGCTGCAGTCCCGAGGCCTGCCCCGCGGGAAGGCAGCTAAGGCCCGGCAAGAAATCGAGCGCAGCGCCAGTGGGCTGGCACTGCTCGGGGACCCAGTATACCCTCCACAGCTGCTGGCCTGGGTGCTAAGTCCCTCATTGCCCGGGGCCGGCAGGGCCGGCCGGCTGCTCCAAGTGCGGGGCCCGCCAAGCTCACGCCCACCCGGAACTCCAGCTGGCCCGCAAGTGCCGCAGACAACCCGGGTTCCCGCTCGCGCCTCTCCCTCCACACCTTCCTGCAAGCTGAGGGAGTGGGCTCTGGCCTTGGCCAGCCCAGAAAGGGGCTCCCACAGTGCAGCGGTGGGCTGAAGGGCTCCTCAAGTGCCACCAAAATGGTAGCCCAAGCAGAGGAGGTGCAGAGAGCAAGCGAGGGCTGTGAGGACTGCCAGCACGGTGTCACCTTTCACCCTGACCCAGTTAATAATAAATCAAATAATCAATCTATCCCTACACCTATCTATTAATATGTTCTTCAAGGACATAGTTGACAATTCACTCTTCTGATTTAATTTCCTTTATCTTTTCTACTCTCATCTTTTCCTTGAGATTTAAAAAAAAGCCAGAGGGTGGAAAAAACTTTGCAGGGGCAATTCTCACAGTTTATTTTTGTGTTTCTCTTAAATCTCCTTACATGTTTATGTAAGATACTACTATGGGTCTCATGTTATCCACAGAATCTTAAAAGGGATTATTAGCATAGCTGTGGCTTTCTCCCTTTAAAATAAACCCCATGTTACTTGGAATTTGTATTCCTCAAGGGACCATTTTTTCCAGATACACATCATTCTAAATATTTTAATCAAATGTGTGATCAAAAATATTTTCCATTTTACTTCTTTTATTTATTTAATGGATTTATGTTACCCATTCTTTTTGGAAGAGAATTAATTTGGAATAAAGGCTCAGCTTTTATATTCCAAAATATGAAAAAAAGATTTCTTCTTTCTGGGACATATAAAGTGTCAATCTAATTGTGCATTGTTTGGTATAGTCATGTGTAGTTCTAAGGAATATGAAATTATATATATAAATATTAAATTAATTTTTCCTAGGATATCGCTCTCATGCTTAAAAGAATTTGGTATAGGGTATGACTTGAGCAGGTTGTATAGATCTTTTTAGGGCTCTCACATTATTTCAGTTATCACTCTTTCATTACCTAAGATTGTCAGATAGGTCCCATGTATCTGTATCTTTAAGTCCCATGACACCAAGCTCAGGAGTGGTTCCTGCCTTCAACACAGTTCAGAAAAGGTCTTGGGTTGAGGCAGAAGTTGGTTCAGTACCAGGGAGTGAGCTCTGTTCTTACTGCTGGTCTCTGGTCTGTCTGCCTAAGCCTTGGTCTGTGTTTTCTTCCATTGCTGTTTTCCTTCCCCTGCTTTGCACACCTCCTCGTTCTTACTTTCCCTCTGGGTCTAGTCTCCCACTGGCTCTATTTTATGGCTGGTCCTGACTTCTCTGCTAATGCACATTCTGGCTTCTATTGCTCCATGGGTTGCTGACCCCTGACTGCTTTTTAATCCTTCCAGGTCTTGCATCTAGCCACACTCATTTGTGCTCCACAATCCTAGTGCTGATTCATCACATCTGCCAACACTTAGAGATAATGAAGTGGGGAAGCTCAGACAGAATCAGGAACCAAAAGAAAGATACAAACTACGGAAACTGACTCAAGAAGAAATAGAAGGTCTGAATAGAACTATATGTCAGAAAGATGAATTAGGAATTAGTAATGAATAATTAGTTTGTAATTTTTTGTAATGCTCATAAAGAAAGACCCAGGCCCACATGTCACCCCCACTGAATTCTACCAAACATTCCATGAGGAATACCAATTTTTCATGAACTCTTCCAAAAATAGAAGAGGGAGGAACACTTCCCAAATCATTCTGTGAGGTCAATATTACCTAGATATCAAAATCACACCAACATACCACAAGAAAACTATAGACCAATATCTCTTACGAATATGAATGTAACTAGGCAAGAAAAAGAAATAAAAGGCATTGAGATTGGAAAGGAAGAAGTAAAACTATATTTATTTATTTATTTATTTATTTATTTATTTTTGAGATGGAGTCTTGTTCTGTCACCCAGGCTGGAGTGCAATGGCACGATCTTGGCTCACTGCAACCTCTGCCTCCTGGGTTCAATGATCCTCCTGCCTCAGCCTCCTAAGTAGCTGGGATTACAGGTGCCCACCACAATGTCCAGCTAATTTTTATATTTTTAATAGAGATGGGGTTTCACCATGTTGGCCAGGCTGATCTCGAACTGCTGACCTCAAGTGATCTGCCCAACTCTGCCTCCCAAAGTGCTGAGTTTACAGGCATGAGCCACCATGCTGGGCCTAAAGATGATATAATCTTGTATATAGAAAATCCTTGGAAATCCACTAAAAAATTACAGTTAACAAATGAATTCAGCAATGCTGCAGGATACAAGATTAATATACAAAAAGTAATTGTATTTTTATATACTGGCAATGATCATTTAAAAATAAAATTATAAAAAACTCATTTACAATAAATTTAATAAAAGAAGCACAAAACTTATACTCTGAAAACTAAAAACGTTCTGTAAAGAAATTAAAGAAGATCTAAATAAATGAATAAAATGTCCCATGTTCATGGATCAAAAGACTTAACACTGTTAACATGTTAATACTCTCCAAAACTGGGCATGGTGGCTCACACCTGTAATCCTAGCACTTTAGGAGGCCAAGGTGGGCAGATCACTTTGAGGTCAAGAGTTTGAGACTAGCCTGGCAAATATGGCAAAACCCCATCTCTACTAAAAATACAAAAAGTAGCCAGGTGTGGTGGCGTGCGCGTGTAATCCCAGCTGCTTGGGAGGCTGAGGCACAAGAATCACTTGGACCTGGTAGACGGAGATTGCAGTGAGCTGAGATTACGCCACAGCATTCCAGCCTGGGCGACAGAATGAGACGCTGTCTCAAAACAACAACAACAAAATGTTAATACTCTCCAAACTGATCTATAGATTCAATGCAATTCCAATATCATCTCAACTGACAGCTTTGAACAAATCTACAAGCTGATTCTTAAATTCATATGGAATTGCAAGGGATCCAGAGTAGCCAAAACAATTTTGAAAAAGAAGAATAAAGTAGGAAGACTCATACTTCCCAATTTCAAAACTTACTACAAAGCAACAGTAATCAAGACAGTGTGGTGCAGGCACAAGGACAGACATATGGATCAGAGAGTCTAGAAATAAATTTATATATCTATGGTCAATCAACTGATTTTTGACAAAAGAACAAAGATCATTCAATGGGGAAAGAATAGTCTTTTCAATAAATGATGCTGAGACACTTGGATAGCCACATGCAAAAGAATGAAGCTGGACCCTTACCTCACACTGTTTTTAAAAATTAACTCAAAATTGCTTAGTGACATAATAGAAGAGCAAAAACTATAAGCTATTAGAGGAAAATATAGGGGTATATTTTCATGACCTTGGATTCAGCCATAGTTTCTTAGATATGATAACAAAAGCAAGAGCAACACAAGAAAAAAATAGATATATTAGACATTGTCAACATTAAGAACTTTTGTGCTGAGGGGCTTGTATCTAGACTATATAAAGGAGGCTTTCAGGCTGGGCGCAGTGACTCACATCTCTCACATCTGTAATCCCAGCACTTTGGGAGGTTGAGGTGGGAGGATTATTTGAGATCAGGAGTCTAAGACAAGCTTGGCCAAAATGATGAAACCCCATCTCTATTGAAAATACAAAAATTAGGCCAGGCATGGTGGTTCACGCCTGTAATCCCAGCACTTTGGGAGGCCGAGGCAGGTGGATCACCTGAGGTCACGAGTTCGAGACCAGCCTGGCCAACATGGCAAAACTCCGTCTTTACTAGAAGTACAAAAATTAGCTGAGCATTGTGGCGGGTGCCTCTAATCCCAGCTACTCAAGAGGCTGAGGGAGGAGAAGCTTGAACCCAGGAGGCGGAGGTTGCGGTGAGCCGAGATCACACCACTGCACTCCAACCTGCGCAACAAGAGAGAGACTCCATCTCAAAAAAAAAAAAAAAAAAAAAAAATTAGCCATGCAGGAATGGCAGGTGCCTGTAATCCCACAGCTACTCAGGAGGCTGAGGCCTGAACCTGGGAGGTGGAGGTTGCTGTGAGCTGAGATCACGTCCTTGCACTCCAGCCTGGGTGACAGAGTGAGTGAGACTCCATCTCAAAAAAAAAAAAAAAAAAAAAAAGAATTCTTTCAACTTAATAATAAAAAGCCAAATAACACAATTTTAAAATGAGCAAATATCTGAATAGATGTTTACCAAGAAAGAGATACAAATAAATGGCCAATAAGCACATGAAAAAATGGTTGACATCATTAGTCATCAAGGAGATGCAAATTGAAGCCGCAGTGAGATACCATTTCACACAGTAGGATGGCTAGAATAAAAAAGTCAAATAGCAATTAAGTGTTAGCGAAGATGTGGAAAAATTAGAAGTCTCACACACTACTAGTGGGAATGTAAAATGGCACAACCACTTTGGAAGACAGTCCAGGTGCTCCTCAAACTATTAAATATAAGATTACCATAAGACCCAGTGATTTCACTCTTAGGTATATGCCCAAGAGAAATAAAAACATCTGTCCACACAGACACTTGTATTCAAATGTTTGTAGCAGCATTATTATAAGAGCCAAAAGGTGGAAACAACCCAATGTCCATCAGCTAATGAACAGATAAATGAAATGTGGCACATCTATGTAATTGAATATTACTGGGCCATAAAACAGAACAAAGTACTGCCATAACATAGATGAACCTTGAAAACATTATAGTAAGGGAAAGGAACCAGTCACAAAAGACTACATACCATAGGATTCCATGTATATAAAAGTCCAGAATAGACAAATCTATAAAGAAAAAACCTGGATTAATAGTTGCTTGGGGCAGGGGAGGACAGGGGGAAGACAGTGAGAGAGCAGATAGCTAAAGAATAGGGGGTTTCTTCTTGAGATGATGAACATGTTCTAAAATTGACTATGGTAATGCACATATTTGTGAATGTACTAAAGGCCACTGAATCACACACTTTAAAGGGTGAATTGTACGGTATGTGAATTATATCTCAATAAAGCTGTTAAAAACAAACAAACAATAACCAAATCCACCCAAGGGTTGTATTTGATGACTTTTCAGAACATTAAAAAGCTTTGAACATCTAGTGCAGATTCCTGAAGGTTTAGCTTCATGGATCTGTTTATTTTGCAATTAATGAAGGTTAAAGGAGCATTCTCCAACCTCTCGAAAACTGTTACTTGGGAGCTTAGAATGTCTAGTTATGAATCTAAGCACAAGAACAGCACCTGTCATGTCTTTCAAAGGAAAATGTATTTGCCTTATTAACAAATCAAGAGTACTAAGTTTCCATCAAAAGAGCAGAATAAAAAAAAGATTAAATGGCTTGTTTGCTCATTGTTTAGAGAAGTATGCTAATGAATAATAGGTTTAAACTTCTTTAAGAGTTACTAGAATTTCAAGTTCTTAAAACAGGAATAATGCATTAAAGTCCATTTAAAACTTCTAAAAGTGACATCAATGACCATAAAATAGAAGCTGAATGAGTATTTCAAGTTAAAATTATTTACTAGACCAACTACTGGCTATAAGCAATTAAACTAAATACAGAATTATTGAGATGGGGATAAGAAGAAAATAAAAATATAAATCATTTTATTACAGGATTAAAAAAGGTGATGAAAGAGCTGTAACAATATTTTGATAGGAGGATAATAACAGAATCAGTTAGAAGCAAAACTGGAGAAAGGAGAAAAGGAAAAGAAAAGCCTGTGCGAAATATTTAACTGGGTGTTGAAATATATGATAATTTTGATAGGCTCATTTTTTAAAACTAATTTTCTCACATGTTTACCGATGGCTGGATGTGCAAATGGACAACAATTTTTTATCCTGTAATAAAATGAATTTTAAAAATATAAGGTAGGGCCAGGAACAGTGGCTCATGCCTGTAATCCCAGTCCTTGGGAGACCGAGGTGAGCAGATCACTTGAGATCAGGAGTTTGAGACCAGCCTGGCCAACATGATGAAACCCAGTCTCTACTAAAAATACAAAAATTAGCCGGATGTGGTGGCATGCAACTATAGTCCCAGCTACAGTATATATATATATATATATATAACTGTATATATAGATAGATAGATAGATATAGAGAGAGAGACAGAGTATATAGTATATATATATAACTCCTGACCTCATGATCCACCTGCCTTGGCCTCCCAAAGTGCTAGGATTACAGGCGTGAGTCACCGCATCCATCCGGTAATTTTTTTTTAAACTCTCTCTTGTACCTGTGTCTTATGTTTAGCCAAAAAAGGTTGAAAATTGAGTTTCTAGACTTAATCATTATTTTCCCTGTCTGAAGGGGTAGTGGGAGGGGTCAAGCCTCTAAAAGGGAGATATCTGGGCCAGACGAGGTGACTCACACCTGTAATCCCAGCACTTTGGGAGGCCAAGGCGGGTGGATCAAAAGGTCAAGCGATCAAGACCATCCTGGCCAACATGGTGAAATCCTGTCTCTACTAAAAATACAAAAATTAGCTGGGCGTGGTGGTGCATGCCTGTAGTCCCAGCTACTTGGGAGGCTGAGGCAGGAGAATTGCTTGAACCCAGGAAGCAGAGGTTGCCGTGAGCTGAGATAATGCCACTGCACTCCAGCCTGGCGACAGAGCAAGACAGCAAGACTCCATCTAAAAAAAAAAAAAAAAAAAAAAAGGAGATCTCTGCACATTGGCAGCAATGTGAATAAATAAAAGGACTAACCTAAGGATTACTGAATATTTGTTGGTTAAAGGAAAGCCAACTCAGTGTCTGTAAGAATAAATCATTCTTCACTATTCTTTCAGAAGGAAAACAAATTTACAGAGAAAGGGGAGAAATAATGAATTTATTTGATTTTTGGAAAAATCTTTGAAAAATTTTCACACCAATAGCTATTCCTTAGTTGAGTTAGCCTAGGGTTTCACTATGAGAAAAGAATTAACATCAAGGTAGTAGGGCAGAGACATTATTAAATGAAGAAGTGTAAATTGTGGTATTTCCTGAGGAAGCAATTCCGGGTCAGTCCAATTTAATGGTTTATTATGTTTTGGAAAAGACAGTAAAATCTCTACATTTGAAAATGATACTACATTTTTATGGGGAGTGAGATGTCAAAATGACAAGGATAAACTAGGCAAAGTGAAAACAGCAGACAATTTTGCCTATATATAAGTTAACAAGCACATTAGTGGGAAAATCATCCAAGCTCTAGTTATACATGGATTTGATTGCTGAGTCACAATGGGGCACAGGAATCTAGGCGTCACTGAGGCTGCTTTTTAAAGATACCCCAATGAGCTGTTGACATTTAAAAAATCAGCACAAGTTTATTGGAAACAAGGCAACTGACATTGTTGATTTTCCTATCCATGAACAACATAGCTGTTATGACTCCTCTCAGCACATTTGGCTCCAAGACCCAGAAGCATGAATAGAAGGAGCTGGCCATGCAGGGCATGCTTTTCTACCGTGTGCAGTCATATCACACAGCATGACCATGCTTATGTATAAGGACAGAATGTATGTTGGCCACATCACTGGTAAGAACCCGGACAGCATTTCTTGGGCTCCGATAGGCACCAGAAAATGGAAGGACGTTTATTGAGAAGTTACAATGTGAAAGGCACTCTGCTGGGTTTAGGAAGGATATGTAGGTAAATTAGACAGTGTGCTTGCCTACTTGAGCTCCAAGCCTACTCACAGAAATAAAACTATTGCAATATGGAGGAGTTGGTAATTATGCTGAGAGGTATGGTTGTGGGTGTTCAGAGGAAAGTGAAACAAAATTCTGTCATTTATTCATGTTAGTTCAACTAACATGTATTGAGTACCACTATTCATTCATGTATTAATCAATATTTATTTACTACTATGTGCAAGCCACTTTTCTAGGTGCTGGGATGTAGTGGTGAACAAGACAAGGTCCCTGTTCTCATGAAGTTAAGACAGATTTTTTAAGCGATCAAAATACATGTGATAACATGAAATAGATAGTGCTATGAAGAAAACAAAACAAATGGATGTGATGGAGTGGCTGGAGGTTGGTGGTTCCTTTATATGGAATCAGAACAAGTCTCCCAGAGAGGTGACGTCTGATACCTGTTGATTAGAAGGAGCCTGCTGTGGGAAGACGCCCAAGAAGAGCTTTCTAGGCAGAGGGAACAGCAAGTGTGAAGGCCGTAAGGCGGGAAGGAGCTTGGTGTGCTTGAAAATCAGAAGAAAGACCAGTTATCGCTCAGCAAGCCTGGAGAAGCCAGACAGACAAGGCTGGAAGAAGACTTTGTTCTTCCTTTTGTGGATCCCTCAACCCTCATAGCCCAACAGAAAAAAAACAAAACATGTCAGTAAGTACATGATAACGTGCAGATTGCACAGATTTACAAGGGAGGTCAATTTTATTTTAAATGTGAAACAGGAGGGAAAGATCATAGGTTATGAATTATATTTTCAGAAAGAACTAGGAGCATAATGCTGAGGAAGAAGGACTATGGACACTGTGGACCAGCATACGACAAACACAAAAATCTGGACACAGGGTGGATGCGGTGGCTCATGCCTGTCATCCCAACACTTTAGGAGGCCGAGGTGGGCAGATACCTTGAGTCCAGGAGTTCGAGAACAGCTTGAGCAACATGGTGAAACCCCATCCCTACAATAAAATAAAATTAAAAATTAACCAGGTGTGGTGGTGCATGCCTGTAGTCCTGGCTACTGGGGAGGCTGAGTTGGGAGGATTGCTTGAACCCAGGAGGTGGAGGTTGCAGTGAGCCAAGATCACACCACTGTACTCCAGCCTGGGGGACAGAGCAAGACTCTATCCCAAAAGAAAAAGAAAAAATCTGGACACTAGGCTAAGAATAAGCTGTACTGTGGGAGCAGAAGCAGCTGCAGGAGTGGGCAAAGAGGGTACTGTCCAGGGCTGGGACAGGGGCTGCAAGGCTAAGCTCCTTACACTGCAGGGTTTGAATGTTCCCTAAAAGGTCAATCAAATCCATCTCCTTTTCCACCAGAAACTTCTCAGGACTCACTCTGGGGAGGTGAAACACTTTACATGTTACTAACATGTCACGCCTTGCAATGTATTCTTAGGGCTTTGTTTCTTTGTATTTTTTTTTTTTTTTACAGAGTCTCGCTCTGTCACCCAGGCTGGGGTGCAGTGGTGCTATCTCAGCTCACTGCAATCTCTGCCTCCCGCGTTCAAGCAATTCTCCTGCCTCAGGCTCCTGAGTAGCTGGGACTACAGGCGCACGCCACCATGCCTGGCTAATTTTTTGTATTTTAGTAGAGATGGGGTCTCACAGTGTTGCCCAGGTTGGTCTCGAACTCCTGAGCTTGGGCAATCCGCCCACCTCGGTCTCCCAAAGTGCTGGGATTACAGGCGTGAGCCACCATGCCAGGCCCCATTTATTTGGATATTTAGTCTTCAAGCAGTCTCTGTTACGAGAGAATGGCAGCATCTTGGTATGAACTTTATATATGATTATAGTCCTTCCATCCATCTTTATAACAAGGCAAGAGATAGTAATGAGGCACTTGCAGCTTTTGAATCAGAACAGAGTAAACAGATTGCTTTAAGGAGGCAGCATTCACAGCCTTGTGAACCAGGTACACTGTTCATGGACTTGCCTCATTGTGGAACCTAGAGAAAATGTATTATTTGAAGTCCCAGTTTCCTCATCTGAAAGAATGTCAGCCTGAGAGATTTGTTACAGAGATTTAATTGGATAATTTAAATGAAAGTGCCTGCCAGATTCAGTAAATGTTCAGGGGTCTTTTTTCCCGCTCAAACCTGTGGCCCCAATTCACCCAAATCCTGGAGGCCCATTCTGGGTGGGGAATAGGGAGTCCACAGACCCTAAGGAGAAAGGGCAGAAAGAAGGTGAGGTCATTTGGAGAAGCTGGTACTACTTACGAAGCAATGAATTGAGGAAAGATGTGTGAAAAATGAAATTTATCTTCATTCCAGAAAGGATTCTGAGAAGAGAAACTCTGGAACTTCTGGAGTAATGCATTTTCTCCCTTCTTAATGCAGGAAGCTAACACAGACATTGGTTTCAAGGGTGTTAAAATATAATAGGGCTAAAATAATTTATTGCCAGGATTTTGATAACAAAATCCCAGCATAAGAACTAGCAACCCCATTTGCCAGAATTGAAACCAAGTTAGGCTCAAATCAATGCACGGTATATCCAACACAGGAAAACTGCCTGACCTGGGATTCCAGCAAACAATCTTCATCTGTGTAAATTCATAGGCCCTTTTAATACCGTGTTAGTCCAGGTTCACATCAATTGTTTCTTGCCAGGAAAATGGGTTTTTCATTTGGAGATGGCTCAATGCCAGACCGAACAGGGCTATTTAGAGACATTGGAACTCTCAAATGTCACCAGTCACAGTCAATGCAATTTCAAGCTCATGCGATTTTAGTTCATGCAATCATTTGAAGAACTGAGAAGGCAGAAAGGAGGATGCTGGTATCAGAGGGATTGCAAAATCTATTGAAATGGCATCTACTGAAGAAGGAGTCAGGTGACCTATGTGAGGCTCTTAGTTCTATTAATAAACCAAGGTAGGACTTAATTGGATGAAGTGACAGATGTCTAGTATTTTTCATTCTTAATGTACACACAACAGGTTCAAACCAGCCTAGCAGAGATTCAGGCATTCACTTGGTGGATTGGCCAATTTAGTCTGAGGCAAGGAGGCACTCCCAAACATACCAGACTCCTTGGAAATATGTTAAGTGGTATTGATGATGGCCAGGGCTGCCAAGGATGTCAAATGTATTTAAAAGTGAGTGGAGTCCAAGCCTGCTGCCCTCTGGGTGGAGACATGGTTGATTTCAGGAGGATATGGTTCCTTTTTTATGGTGTGAGCAGGAGGGCCCCAGCCAAGGATCTTACCTGACACAGACAACATCAAGATAATATGAATCATGATAGAGATGCAGCTCTTGTCTTTGTGAAAATAGTGAGACTGATGTTATCATTGATAGGAGCAGCATTTGCCTTCTTGTTTTATTTTCTTTGTTTAATTTCCTTTTAGGATGGGCAGTACAACATTGAGCTGAAGGCAGACTATCAGCTAGATTCTCTGGATTTCAACACTGGCTCTCCCACTGGCTAAATGAGTGATATTAGGCAAGTCACTTAACCTTCAGGTACCTCAGTTTCCCCATATATAATAGAGATAACAGTAGCATCTACCTCAAAGATTTACTTTGAGGAATTCATAAACACACACACGCTCACACACACACACACACCACACAAACTGTTTAGAGCACGCCTAGCATGTGGTAATTAATAAAGTTGGTTATTATATTTCTGTGTGGTTGATTAAAAAATAATACATATTTGCTATAAAACAACCAGTATACAAAAAAATTTTAAATGAAAACAACCCATTACCATCCATATTCTCACTATCCACAGGCAATGGCAACATTTTGGGAAAGAAGTACAAGGTAGAAACAACCATTTAACTATGTAATATTTATTCTTTCCTTCTTCCTTATTAACCACACCTTGATTTTGTTGTGGGTAGCAAACTATATTTCCCAGCCTTTCTTGCAAATAAGATCAGGCATTTGACTAATTTATGGCAAATGGAAGTTGTTGGGTGGGGCTTCTAGGAAAGCTCCTTAAAAAACGTCTGAATCAGGCCGGGCGCGGTGGCTCACGCCTGTAATCCCAGCACTTTGGGAGGCCGAGGCGGGCAGATCACGGGGTCAGGAGATCGAGACCATCCTGGCTAACACGGTGAAACCCCGTCTCTACTAAAAATACAAAAAAAATTAGCCAGGCGTGGTGGCGGGCACCTGTAGTCCCAGCTACTCCGGAGGCTGAGGCAGGAGAATGGCGTGAATCGGGAGGCGGAGCTTGCAGTGAGCCGAGATTGCGCCACTGCACTCCAGCCTGGGCGACAGAGCGAGACTCCTTCTCAAAAAAAAAAAAAAAAAAAAAAGTCTCAATCAGCTGGATTTTATTCCATTTTGTCATCAATCTTCCTCCTTCCTTCTGTCTAAAGCATGGGAGTGATGGCTGAAGTTTCAGCAATCAACTTGTAAACCTGAGTATAAAAAGCACACCATGGGGATGGTGGAATACAAAACTAGAAAGACTAAGTCTCTAAGGACATTATAGAACAGCTGTACGCACCAGGAACTGCTATCTTCTGGATCTTTCATTTGATGAGAGAAAATCTCTTCTTGTTGAAGCCACTAGCTATTGGAAATGTCTGTTTTCATATAACTAAACCAGATTCCTGAGTACTTCTATTGTCTCTACCTTGTATTAAATCCTCTGTTTCCTGAACCTCATGGTTTCCTTTTTCTTGGTTGATTCCCCTGTGTTGGTGGAGCATATCCCAGGTAACTTCATGAGAAATGTACATCACAGGCAAACTTTTTGAGATTTAAGAGTTTAGGTAAAATACTTGTTTATCTGCTACATCAAAGGTCAGAATAACAGTAGCTTAAATAAGATAGAAGTTTGTATCTGTCACATAACACTCTGAACATAAGGGCCCAAGGCTAATACGGTAAACTCTGGCCTATTCTATTACTACTTTCATCTTCAACAAGCAGCTTTTTGTGGTCTATATTGGCTGCTTCCACTCCTTCTATTACAGCTACATTTCAGTCAGAAAGAAAGAAGAGGTAGAAAAAGCAATCTCCTTTCTCTTTAGGACATGGGCCAGAAGTTGCACATATCACTTCAGCTCTCATCCCACTTTACAGAACCCAGTCACATGGTCACACCTAGATGACAGGAAGGATCAGAAATACAGTCTTTTGCAGGGCAACCAATAGAAGCCATACAGCATTTATTACTATAAAAGAAGAGGCCAGGCGTGGTGGCTCACACCTGTAATCCCAGTGCTTTAGAAAGCCAAAGTGGGAGGACCACTTGAGACCAGGAGTTCAGGACCAGACAGGGCAACATAGTAAGACCTGTCTCTACAAAAAGTTTCTTAACAATTAGGTGAGTGCAGCAGAGCCATTTTGAAACCAGGTTAATTTTGCCAGAGCTTGTGTTCCTTCCCCTATACCTCTCAGCCTCCCAACATAAGCAATCCAAAATGGCCATATAGTTTATGCCATATAGTTTACTACTTTTTTTTTTTTAAAGAAAGGTCTCACTCTGTTGCCTAGGCTGGAGTGCAATGGCATGATCTCACTGCAGCCTCAACCTCCTGGGCTTAAGCAATCCTCCTGCCTCAGCCTCCCAGGTAGCTAGAACTACAGGTGTTCACCACCACACCCAGCTAATCTTTAAAAATATTTTAGAGATGGTGTCTCGCTGTGTTGCCCAGGCTGGTCTTTGTCCTCCCACCTTATTCCCGCAAAGCACTAGGATTATAGGCATGAGCCACCATGTCCAGCCTAGTTTGCTATTTTTAAAGCACAGGTCATTTCTCAGGGGTACTGTCTAATAAAGTTATACGACGTGCCTTTAAAATAGCAGTAGGCCAATGCCATTGGCTGTAGAGTATCATTATGGACATCGAAGTCCATCTAAGTCTATATTACCTTGCAACACAGTGGAGTATCAAAGTCCCGTTAGTGCTCTGCAGTGATCACTGTGTGAAATAGCCCACTAGGTTTTCTGCAAGGCCTGTCGCCTGCCCACAGGGCAACACATGGGGCTGCTCTAGACTGTTTCTTCCTCTTGGCCACACAGTCCTCTAGTCTGGAGTGGGCAGAGGCTCTGCAAGCAACATTCCCGGGATGCAGGACCATGTGCCCCGTTGCTGTATGTTGCTGCCTGCACACTGTGGCTGCTGCTTTCTTCTCTATCTATACCCTATAGTTTTTAGACCATCATGCTCAGATCTCTCAGGCATGTTGCTGATGGAGCAGAAATTCCAAACTTTGTTAAGTTCTCAAAGCACCTACTGTTGAGAGAGTGTGTCTAGTTTTTGAATTCCACCTATTTGGAATCTGCAAACTGAGTGTTCATTTTGCAGGGTCAGTAGTAGCCTTACATCATCAACAATAAACATTCGCTGAAAGCCTCTTACGTCTAGGGCTGTGGGCAGCTACCTATGTAGTGTAATTGGATCTCCTCTAGAATCAGGCTCTCCCTGTGACTGCTTAATGTAGTCTAGGAGGTTATGAACCCCTCAACCCAGGTGAATAGAGATATTAATTGACCCATGACTAACCCGCTTTTGATAAGACACTTCCCTGTGGCAAGATGTGGGGCTGCTACATTTCGTTGAGACATAGGTAGTCCAAGGCACAAGCACTCTGGGGTGGTGAGGCATTGCAGTAGGAAGAATACAAGGTGAGTAGGAATGCTGGAAAGAGTTTATTGAATATGTACCGTGTGTCAGAAGTTCTGTATACATTAGCTGGTGTAAGTCAGGCTCCCCTGGAGACAGATTCTGAAATGGAGGTTTGAATGTAGAGGTTCATTGGGAAGTGATCTCAGCACCAATGCCTGAGAGGACTGAAGTAAACAGGATCGGGCAGAGGAAAAAGTGGAAGAATAACACAGTTGCAATAGAGGTTTCAACCAATCCTCCTACCAGTAGCTGCTAGAACTGGGGTGGTCCTTCAGAGGTGTCCTAAGTGGAAGTAAGGGAGTGGGCCTTCTTGCCCTTCCCACACACAATTGATAAGTCATCAGATGCCAGATGCCCCTGGGGAGGGGCATAATTTTGGACTTAATACCTTCAGCTGAAGGCAATTTCTGGAAGAGGTTCAGTTGTGAACTGTTAACAGGTAACTCTCTTGGCAGGAGGGGAGGGAGGGGAAGAGTGCCTTGATCCTGAAAGGGTGATCCGGGCAGCACACCACGACATCCACTACATTATATTATTTCATCCACAGGACAATCCTATAAAGTTGTCATTATAATTACCATTTTAAAATGGGGAAACTGGCCTGGCGCAGTGGCTCATGTCTATAATCCTAGCACTTTGGGAGCCTAGGCGGGTAGATTGCTTGAGCCCAGGAGTTGGAGACCAGCCTGGGCAACATGGTGAAACCCTGCCTCTACAAAAAATACAAAAATTAGTTGGGCATGGTGGCGCATACCTGTAGTCCCAGCCATGGCAGGCTGGGGCAAGAGGATCACCTGAGCCTGGGAGGCGGAGGTTCCAGTGAGCCAAGATTGCGCCACTGCACTCCAGCCTGGGTGATAGGAGTGAAACCCTATCTCAAAAAAATAATTTTTTAAAAGGGGAAACTGAGGCTTGGGATGTTTATCTAACTTGTCTAGGCTCACATAGCTGGGTTAGATTGACTAAAACATCCATATGCTTTCTACTACACTACCCTGCCTCAGAAAGGAAAAAATAAAGCAGGGAGGGCATGGGAAAACGCTGGAGACAGCTTCACCCACTGCACAATTTTGTCAGAAATGGATCAGAAGATGCAGATTACAGAGTGGTTATGAGCACAGTCTCTGGAGCTACCCTAACTGGTTTGTATCTCAGCTTCATTGCTTACCAACCTTCGGCAAGAATTTAACCTCTCCATGCCCCAGTTTTCTCATTTGTGAAATGGAGATAATAACAGTACATGCCTCACAGGGTTATTACAAAGCTTAAATGAAAGAATAAATGCAGCACATGCCAGGGCCTAGGACAGTGCCAGGCCTATAATAAGCCCCTGGTAAACTTTAGCTACTATTATAACATTCCCATTTATGGTAACTCTTTTGACAGCACAGGAAATACTCTCTTTAGGGGCTCTGCTGAGACTTGCCTACCATTTCAAAGAATGCTGCCTGTCCCTGAGCACCACACACAGCCTCATCACCAGTGAAGGCTCTGGATGTTCCATGGATCTGAATAATTTAAAAAACCCAGCTTTTAGGTGGTCAGGGTAACTCCTGAAATACGAAAGGGAACAAGTGCCAACCACACCTACACCTCCAATGTATAATCCTGGAGGCAGAATAAATTTAAAAAAAAAAAACTGTAAAAAAACAGCTCCTTATTGTCTGCCAAACAAAATACCTTTTATTGAAGTCAACTTTTTAGAAATCTTGGACAGTGCATGAGTGGAAGCTATTCAATTCTCAAAGAAGTCTCAGCTGAGTTTTGTAATCCAAATCCCACAGCCTGGGGAGAAAGGTCATTAACCTTATTGCTGCAATTTCACCACCACTTCCCCTGGATAGCAAAGCTCAGGGAGTTAAACCCTCAGTGCATGTTTCTTAGGTGTGTGGCCCATTTGTTACTGTATATCCCCCAGCCCCGCTGGAGCCACTCAGTGGGTTCTGCCACAGCTCAGTTCTGCCTACCATATAGCCATGTGATAAAAGGACTTGGAAATTTAAATCAATCACTCCTTTAAAAAATAATTTTTAAGAAGAAAATCATTTAACC
The DNA here is from genome assembly GCF_028885655.2 of Pongo abelii. Taxonomy (NCBI): domain Eukaryota; kingdom Metazoa; phylum Chordata; class Mammalia; order Primates; family Hominidae; genus Pongo; species Pongo abelii. The sequence goes on from NC_071992.2 coordinate 114,774,765, forward strand.
AAGCATAGTGGGTTAAATTGTGGCCTCCAAAAAGATGTGTCCACTTGGAACCTGTGAATGTGACCTTATTTAGAAAAAGGGACCTAGTGCAGTGGCTCGTGCCTGTAAATCCCAGCACTTTAGGAGGCCAACGCTGGCGGATGGCTTGAGCTCAGGAGTTCGAGACCAGCCTGGGCAACATAGTGAGACCTCGTCTCTACTAAAAATTAAAAAAAAAAAAAGAAATAGCCAGCTGTGGTGGCACATGCCTGTGGTCCCAGCTACTCAAGAGGCTGAGGTGGGAGGATAGCTTGAGCCTGGGAGGTCAAGGCTCTAGTGAGCTGTGATCATGCCATTGCACTCCAGCTTGCATGACAGCATGAGACCTTGACTCAAAAAAAAACAGAAAGAAAGAGAGAGACAGAGAGAGAGGAAGGAAGGAAGGAAGGAAGGAAGGAGGGAAGGAGGGAGGGAGGGAGGGAAGGGAGGAAGGGAGGGAGAGAGGGAGGAAGGGAAGGAAAGAAAAGAAAGAAGGAAGGAAGGAAGGAGAGAAAGAGAAAATAGAAAAGAAAAGGAGTCTTTGCTGATATCATTAAGAATCTCACGCTGGGTCTGGTGGCTCTTGCCTGTAGTCCCAGCACTTTAGGAGGCTGAAGCTGGTGGATCACTGAAGCCCAGGAGTTCGAGGCCAGCCTGGCCAACATGGTGAAACACAATCTCTACCAAAAATGCAAAAGTTAGCTGGGTGTGGTGGCTCACACCTGTAATCTCAGCTATTCAGGAGGCTGAGGCATGAGAATCACTTGAGCCCGGGAGGCAGAGGTTACAGTGAGCCGAAATTGTGCCACTGCACTCCATCCTGGGCAACAGAGTGAGACCCTGTCTCAAAAAATAAATAAATAAAATAAAATAATAAAGAATCTCTAGATGTAATCATCCTGAATAATATGGGCAGGCCTTAAATTCAATGATAGGTGTCCTTATAGAGAATGGCAGAAGGAGATTTGAGAAACACAGAAAGGAAGGCCATATGAAGACAGAGGTAGAGATTGGAGTTATGCAGCCACAGCTAAAGGATGCCTGGAGCCACCAAAAGCTGGGAGAGGCAAGGGAGGATTTTCCCCTAGAGACTTCAAGGTGAGCACCGTCCTGCCAAATCTTTTATTTTATTTTTTTAAAATTTTAATCCATTTATACAGATTTATTATACATTTCAGAAATACTATAAGAAAATAGAAATGAATATCATTGTCTTTGAAGAAGATTTTCTTTTTTTTTTTCTTTGCTTTGGGATAATATATTTTTTCTTTTTCTTCTTCTTATTATTATACTTTAAGTTCTAGGGTACATGTGCACAACGTGCAGGTTTGTTACATATGTATACATGTGCCATGTTGGTGTGCTGCACCCATTAACTCGTCATTTACATTAGGTATATCTCCTAATGCTATCCCTCCCCTCTCCCCCAACACCATGACAGGCCCGGTGTGTGATGTTCCCCACCCTGTGTCCAAGTGTTCTCATTGTTCGATTCCCAGCTATGAGTGAGAACATGTGGTGTTTGGTTTTCTGTCCTTGTGAAAGTTTGCACAGAATGATGGTTTCTAGCTTCATCTATGTCTCTACAAAGGACATGAACTCATCCTTTTTTATGACTTCATAGTATTCCATGGTGTATATGTGCCACATTTTCTTAATCCAGTCTATCACTGATGGACATTTGGGTTGGTTCCAAGTCTTTGCTATTGTGAATAGTGCCGCTGTAAACATATGTGTGCATGTGTCTTTATAGCAGCACGATTTATAGTCCTTTGGGTATATGCCCAGTAATGGGATGGCTGGGTCAAATGGTATTTCTAGTTCTAGATCCTTGAGAAATTGCCACACTGTCTTCCACAATGGTTGAACTAGTTTACAGTCCCACCAGCAGTGTAAAATCGTTCCTATTTCTCCACATCCTCTCCAGCACCTGTTGTTTCCTGACTTTTCAATGATTGCCATTCTAACTGGTGTGAGATGGTATCAGATTGTGGTTTTGATTTGCATTTCTCTAATGGCCAGTGATGATGAGCATTTTTTATGTGTCTGTTGGCTGCATAAATGTCTTCTTTTGAGAAGTGTCTGTTCATATCCTTTGCCCACTTTTTGTTGGGGTTGTTTGATTTTTTCTTATACATTTAAGTTCTTCGTAGATTCTGGATATTAGCCCTTTGTCAGATGGGTAGATTTAAAAAATTTTCTCCCATTATGTAGGTTGCCTGTTCACTCCGATGGTAGTTTCTTTTGTTGTGCAGAAGCTCTTTAGTTAAATTAGATCCCATTTGTCAATTTTGGCTTTTGTTGCCATTGCTTTTGATGTTTTAGTCATGAAGTCCTTGCCCATGCCTATGGCCTGAGTGGTATTGCCTAGGTTTTCCTCTAGGGTTTTTATGGTTTTAGGTCTAACATTTAAGTCTTTAATCCATCTTGAATTAATTTTTGTATAAGGTGTAAGGAAGGGATCCAGTTTCAGCTTTCTACATATGGCTAGCCAGTTTTCCCAGCACCATTTATTAAATAGGGAATCCTTTCCCCATTGCTTGTTTTTGTCAGGTTTGTCAAAGATCAGATGGTTGTAGATGTGTGGTATTATTTCCGAGGGCTCTACTCTGTTCCATTGGTCCGTATCTCTGTTTTGGTACCAGTACCATGCTGTTTTGATTACTGTAGCCTTGTAGTATAGTTTGAGGTCAGGTAGCGTGATGCCTCCAGCTTTGTTCTTTTTGCTTAGGATTGTCTTGGCAATGCAGGCTCTTTTTTGGTTCCATATGAACTTTAAAGTAGTTTTTTCCAATTCTGTAAAGAAAGTCATTGGTAGTTTGATGGGGATGGCATTGAATCTATAAATTACCTTGGGCAGTATGGCCATTTTCACAATATTGATTCTTCCTATCCATGAGCATGGAATGTTCTTCCATTTCTTTGTGTCCTCTTTTATTTCATTGAGCAGTGGTTTGTAGTTCTCCTTGAAGAGGTCCTTCACATCCCTTGTAAGTTGGATTCCTAGGTATTTTATTCTCTTTGAAGCAATTGTGAATGGGAGTTCACTCATGATTTGGCTCTCTGTCTGTTATTGGTGTATAGGAATGCTTGTGATTTTTGCACATTGATTTTGTATCCTGAGACTTTGCTGAAGTTGCTTATCAGCTTAAGGAGATTTTGGGCTGAGACAATGGGGTTTTCTAAATATCCAATCATATCATCTGCAAACAGGGACAATTTGACTTCCTCTTTTCCTGCTTGAATACCCTTTATTTCTTTCTCTTGCCTGATTGCCCTGGCCAGAACTTCCAACACTATGTTGAATAGGAGTGGTAAGAGAGGGCATCCCTGTCTTGTGCCAGTTTTCAAAGGGAATGCCTCCAGTTTTTGCCCATTCAGTATGATATTGGCTGTGGGTTTGTCATAGATAGCTCTTATTATTTTGAGATACGTCCCATCAATACCTAGTTTATTGAGAGTTTTTAGCATGAAGGTTGTTGAATTTTGTCAAAGGCCTTTTCTGCATCTATTGAGATAATCATGTGGTTTTTGTCTTTGGTTCTGTTTATATGCTGGATTACGTTTATTGATTTGCATATGTTTAACCAGCCTTGCATCCCAGGGATGAAGCCAAGTTGATCGTGGTGGATAAGCTTTTTGATGTGCTGCTCGATTCAGTTTGCCAGTATTTTATTGAGGATTTTTGCATCGATGTTCATCAGGGATATTCGTATAAAATTCTCTTTTTTTGTTGTGTCTCTGCCAGGCTTTGGTATCAGGATTATGTTGGCCTCATAAAATGAATTAGGGAGGATTCCCTCTTTTTCTATTGATTGGAGTAGTTTCAGAAGGAATGGTACCAGCTCCTCTTTGTACCTCTGGTAGAATTCGGCTGTGAATCCATCTGGTCCTGGACTTTTTTTGGTTGGTAGGCTATTAATTACTGCCTCAATTTCAGAACCTGTTTTTGGTCTATTCAAGGATTCAACTTCTTCCTGGTTTAGTCTTGGGATGGTGTATGTGTCCAGGAATTTATCCATTTCTTCTAGATTTTCTAGTTTATTTGTGTAGAGGTGTTTATAGTATTCTCTGATGGTAGTTTGTATTTCTGTGGGATTGGTGGTGATATCCCCTTTATCATTTTTTATTGCATCTATCTGATTCTTCTCTCTTTTCTTCTTTATTAGTCTTGCTAGTGGTCTATCTATTTTGTTGATCTTTCCAAAAAACCAGCTCCCGGATTCATTGATTTTTTGAAGGGTTTTTTGTGTCTCTATCTCCTTAGTTCTGCTCTGATCTTAGTTATTTCTTGCCTTCTGCTAGCTTTTGAATGTGTTTGCTCTTGCTTCTCTAGTTCTTTTAATTGTGATGTTAGGGTGTCAATTTTAGATCTTTCCTGCTTTCTCTTGTGGGTATTTAGTGCTGTAAATTTCCCTCTACACACTGCTTTAAATGTGTCCCAGAGATTCTGGTATGTTGTGTCTTTGTTCTCGTTGGTTTCAAAGAACATCTTTATTTCTGCCTTCATTTCGTTATGTACCCAGTAGTCATTCAGGAGCAGGTTGTTCAGTTTCCATGTAGTTGAGCGGTTTTAAGTGAGTTTCTTAATCCTAAGTTCTAGTTTGATTGCACTGTGGTCTGAGAGACAGTTTGTTATAATTTCTGTTCTTTTACATTTGCTAAGGAGTGCTTTACTTCCAACTATGTGGTCAATTTTGGAATAAGTATGATGTGGTGCTGAGAAGAATGTATATTCTGTTGATTTGTGGTGGAGAGTACTGTAGATGTCTATTAGGTCCGCTTGGTGCAGAGTTGTGTCCAATTTCTGGATATCCTTGTTAACTTTCTGTCTCATTGATCTGTCTAATGTTGACAGTGGGGTGTTAAAGTCTCCCATTATTATTGTGTGGGAGTCTAAGTCTCTTTGTAGGTCTCTAAGGACTTGCTTTATGAATCTGGGTGCTCCTGTATTGGGTGCATATATATTTAGGATAGTTAGCTCTTCTTGTTGAATTGATCCCTTTACCACTATGTAATGGCCTTCTTTGTCTCTTTTGATCTTTGTTGGTTTAAAGTCTGTTTTATCAGAGACTAGGATTGCAACCCCTGCCTTTTTTTTGTTTTCAATTTGCTTGGTAGATCTTCCTCCATCCCTTTATTTTGAGCCTATGTGTGTCTCTGCATGTGAGATGGGTCTCCTGAATACAGCACACTGATGGGTCTTGACTCTTTATCCAATTTTCCAGTGTGTGTCTTTTAAGTGGAGCATTTAGCCCATTTACATTTAAGGTTAATATTGTTATGTGTGAATTTGATCCTTTCATTATGATGTTAGCTGGTTATTTTGCCCATTAGTCGATGCAGTTTCTTCCTAGTATCAATGGTCTTTACAATCTGGCATGTTTTTGAAGTGGCTGGTACCGGTTGTTCCTTTCCATGTTTAGTGCTTCCTTCAGGAGCTCTTGTAAGGCAGACCTGGTGGTGACAGAGTCTCTCAGCATTTGTTTGTCTGTAAAAGATTTTATTTCTCCTTCACTTATGAAGTTTAGCTCGGCTGGATATGAAATTCTGGGTTGAAAATTATCTTCTTTAAGAATGTTGAATATTGGCCCCCACTCTCTTCTGGCTTGTAGAGTTTCTGCTAAGAGATCAGCTGTTAGTCTGATGGGCTTCCCTTTGTGGGTAACCTGACCTTTCTCTCTGGCTGCCCTTAACATTTTTTCCTTTGTTTCAACTTTGGTGAATCTGACAATTATGTGTCTTGGAGTTGCTCTTCTCGAGGAGTATATTTGTGGCGTTCTCTGTATTTCCTGAATTTGAATGTTCTGCCAACTCCTTTATGTCAGACTTCTGGCCTCCAAAACTGTGAAAGAATAAACTCCTGTTGTATTAAGCCACCAAGTTTGTGATAATTTGTTACGGCAGCCACAGGAAACTAATACACCAAGATTGGCCAACTCAAATGGATAGTCTTGCTTCATTGTTTCCTTTATAACCCATTGTGTATATATATATATATATATATATATATATATATATATATATATATGCTATCCATCAAAATGTTTAATTTTTTTTTTTGGAGACAAGGTCTCCCTTTGTCACCCAGGCTGGAGTGTAGTGGTGGTGAGATCATAGTTCATTGCAGGCTTGAACTCTTGGTCTCAAGCAATCCTCTCACCTCAGCCTCCCCAGTAGCTGGGACTACAGGTGCACACCATCACATCCTGCTAATTTTTTTTTTTTTAAAGATGGCGTCTCACTATGTTGCCCAGGCTGGTCTCAAACTCCTGGCCTTAAGCAATCCCCTCACCCCTAGCCTCCCAAACAGCTGGGATTACAGGCATGAGCCACCACAACTGGCCCTTGTTTATGATTTTTAAATATATTCAGCAAATTAAAAATACAAGTCATAAACAATATGATCCAATTTTGATTTTGAAACAATACATGACAAGTATCCATTACCCAATGAGTGTTTGCACTACATATTTTTCTGAATAAATAATTAGAAGGCTTTAAACCTATATAGCATCAATGGATAGGTCCCAGATCCTATTCTCTTGTCCAGATTTGAGGAAGTCACTTCTGAGATTGAGCCGGTCTTCCTCAATTATGTGGAAATATTCAGTTCTTTTCCCATCAATAGACCCAGACCAGAGATCAAAAACTCAAATATCTATAGAAGCCAGGCAGAAATATTCTTTAAGGACATTGGTACCATAGAAGACATTCAGGCATCTTGGGTACTGTGGCAAACTGGAAAGAACATTCTTGTCTTGAGTTGGAGCTCCAGCTCATCCCCAACTGCTTATTGTCACAGGGAAGTTAGGCTGAATGTTAGCAAATCTTCTGATTTTTAAAGAGGTACTGGAAATTTCAGTTTTTATATGAAAACTTCTGTTTTTTAAATACAAGCATCTAATATCTAATTCACATTCTCTTAAAACATTTTTCAGGCCAAATAAAATCCAGAAGCTCAGTCCTTTAAGTTTCCACTTGGGATTTAGACCTTTATAAATAAAGAGCATTTCATTCTTCCCAGAGGTTAAGAAATCCAGGTTTCAGAACACAATGCCTAGGCTTCTTTGTTGGAAGAGATCTGGAAAAATTCCTCTCATTCTTTGCTGATGAGCCTACAACCTTGAATGCAAGACACAGTTAACTCTGTAATCAAGTTATTCTGCCACGTGAAATTTTTCACAAATTGTCCTGCTAAGTAAACACTGTGCCAAATATATGGTATATCTCAATACATGGTAGATCATCATCACAATGATTAGTATGAGTTTTCTCCTCCTCCTTTGGAAAGTCCAACAGTAGAGATGGGGTAGGACAATGTGGTACCCAGGAAATGGTAGAAGAGCCTTTATTTCTCAGGCCATCACAGTAGCAGATGCTTATTGACTAAGCCTGCAGGGTCTGTTCAAAGGCAAAGGATCCTATTCTCTCCATTATGCTTAGTGTCAAGCAGAGTCATAGGAAACTTCCATTGTGGCACCAAAGGCAGTGGTTCTTGGTGTTCAGTCTGGTCCCCCAGCACCACTGCTCCCCATTCCCATCAAATGTCCAATCCCTTGTGGGGTACAACATGGGAGCAGCTGTTCCACTTAGCCCCATTCAGCCTTTGGGGTCCCTCTACTTCTTGGATAATCCAGCACCTTTAGGAACCTAGGGCTTGAGAGGTTGGGGAAGGAAAAGCCTTTTAATGACACCAGAGAACAAAAGCAGGCTCACTTGACTGGTTGAAGTGGGTCAAAGACCAAGAGAGAAAAATTCTACTTATTGTTTTCATGTTTTCTTACTGTAAGAAACCTAAGAGAAATTAATCTCTCAACGGATCCAGCCACCACATTATCATATTCAGGAGAAATGTCCCTAAATTTCAGAGTTTTGAGTCTGCCCTAGAGTCAGAAATCACTGATCTCTGTCTGCCATTTGAGAAGCTAACAAGCCAAGTAGTGCCCAGGAATGTCCATAATAAACCAAAGGCATAGGCAAGAGAGGCAGAGAGGCATTTGTGTTGGGAAGGACCACAGGAACACTCTCACTACACTGCGGCTCCACAAAGCTTTATTCTCCTGCCCAGGTCTAGAGGAAAGTCTCTTGAGGCCAGGATATTATAGATGACTTCTAGGACTGGAACAATGACTTGCTCCTAGTAGGGCTCAGTAAACTTGTTGCTTAATCATCTCTAAGAAGCTGTGCAAAAGTGAGAAAGCCTCAGTCTCTCTGTTTCAGCTTCTCCAAATGTGACTAACAGCAGCAACCCTGTCTATTGCTGAGAACTGCTGTGCAGATCAAAACAGACAAATATATGTAGTTTTAAATGTAGGCAATGTGCTTGTAAATTTGCATTTTGAAAAGCTGGAAATGCCCTTGAGTAAACTGCCAACTCCATGCAGAAAAGATAAAGAAAATTTTGTTTCGCCCAGATTAAAAAGATCCTGGCTATTCCATTAAAACATAGCCTTGCAGTGTTATCTAAGAATTTGTTACACACTTTGTAAGCTTTGTTAGCTAGACTGATTAGATAGATAACTGTGATTTTGAACTATGACATCTATTCCAAAAGGTTTTAGAAACAACATGCATTACTATGTAACTAAAGATTCAAAGTAAACAGGTCTTTTAAGGTTTGTCTAGGCTATGTAATGACAATACAAATGGGCATTTTGATAACAAAGCAGTATTAGGTCAGCACTTACAATTCTATGTGAGTCTGGAATTTAAAATAATGGGCTGTCTGATATCCTCCATATTGTCTCTGTTCTAGCTCAGGAGACTATACAGTCTACTTTTCAAACTCCAAAGCTTAAGGTGTTGGAACAAATGCCTTCAACTGATTGTTTAGATTTTTTACTCTTAGGCTCACTTAAAAAAAAAATAGCAGTAATACTATGTTAATAAATTCAGTCATTCCATGTGTGTTTTTTTTTTTTTTTTTTGAGATGGAGTTTCGCTCTTGTCACCCAGGCTGGAGTGCAATGGCATGATCTTGGCTCACCACAACCTCCGCCTCCCGGGTTCAAGCGATTCTTCTGCCTCAGCCTCTCAAGTAGCTGGGATTACAGGCATATGCCACTACGCCTGGCTAATTTTGTATTTTTAGTAGAGATGGGGTTTCTCCATGTTGGTCAGGCTGGTCTCGAACTCCCGACCTCAGGTGATCTGCCCACCTCGGCCTCCCAAAATGTTGGGATTACAGGCGTGAGCCACCGTGCCCAGCCCAGTCATTCCATGTTTTGTGGGGGAAAAAAAACTGGAAAAAATATTGAAATAATTATTATGTAGTACCTTAAAAATGTTTTCCAGACACTTTTAAGACAATAATAAAATAAAATAATTATAGAGATTGAGGAAACCTAAAAGAAATAGTCACTGGTCTAATTTTACAAACAAAGAAACTGGCCCCAGAGTTTTGGGTGAACTGACCTGCTCAAACTGGTGTTAGCAAATCATAACCAAATTTGTTGCAACAACAACAACAACAACAACAACAAAAGAAAATCTTTTTTTTTTTTTTTTTGAGTCTTGCTCTGTCACCCAGGCTGGAGTGCAGTGGTGTGATCTCAGCTTACTGCAACCTCTGCCTCCCAGGCTCAAGCAATTCTCGTGCCTCAGCCTCCTGAGTAACTGGGATTACAGGTGTGAGCCACTATGCCCAGCTAATTTTTGTATTTTTGGTAGAGACTGGGTTTCCCCATGTTGGCCAGGCTGGTCTCGAACTCCTGGGCTCAAGTGATCCACCCACCTCTGCCTCCTGTTAGATATGAGTTGTAAATTTCTTTTCAAAGAATCAATATGTCAGTATGTTCAATTATTTGCCTTCTACTTTTAAACTTAACTTCCCCATAAAGCAACCTTTTTCGATTAACTGCTCCACCCTGATTTCAATCACCTGCACCACCCTGACTCATTCCGATTACCTACTCCACCCTGACAAATTCTGATTACCTGCTCTGTCATAACCATTTCTCCTGCCAAACCACTCACCCTGTCACTCTCTTTAAATTAGCCAATCGGAAGTAGTTTAGCCTGTGCGGCCTAACCTTAGCCATTAGGGGAACAACACAGCAGCAGGGGCCAAGGTGTGTCAGGGATAAGAACACCTTCCCCTTCCTTGTCCAAGTGTGCGCTCACCATTGCTCCATCTGTAAGGGTGCACCCTTCTCTGGAAGTAACTTGCCTTGCTGAGAATTAAAAAGAAAATTTTATATTTGAGTGCTATTTCTTTTGTGGCACCCAAACTTTATTTATAACACTCCCAAAGTGCTGGGATTACAGGGGTGAGCTACCACGCCCGGCCAAAAAAGTCTATTGATAGAGAATTTTTTTCTTTTTTTTTTTTTGAGATGGAGCTTTGCTCTTTCGCCCAGGCTGGAGTGCAGTGGCACGATTTCTGCTCACTGCAACCTTGGCCTCCTGGGTTCAAGGAATTCTCCTGCCTCAGCCTCCCGAGTAGCTGGGATTACAGGTGTGAGCCACCGTGCCTGGCCATAAATTGGTGTATTTGTGTATGCACACTTGGATACCAAAATCCACGGATATTCAAGTCCCTAATATAAAATGGCATAGTATTTTCATATAACCCATGCACATCCTCCTGTATACTTTAAATCATCTGTAGATTACTTGTAACATCTAATACAGTGTAAATGCTACGTAAATAGTTGTTATACCATATTGTTTGGGGAATAATGACAAGAAAGCAAAAAGTCTGTACATGTTGAGTACAGACAACTTTTTCTGAATATTTTTGATCTGAGGTTGGTTGAATCCACAGATGCTGAACCCACGGATACAGATGGCTGACCACAGTTGTTACTCTTTCACTTTGAGGCATCAGGTTTTATCCTTTGGATTTAGACAGGACTAGGATATCCATATCAATCTTAATTCCATTACACTTCTGTCAATTCAATTTTTTTCAGTAAACTGTTCTTAACACATTTTACATATACTTTTGTCAAAACTGGGAGCTGAGGAAAGAGTACATTCAAGTCTTGGAAAATACCTGCCACAAAACCTAAAGAGCTAATCCTCTATGTCAATCCAATCAGCCTTATTTCACTTTCATATAAAGCCTGACTTTTTATTTTTTTCTCAAAAATTAATCAGTGTGCAATGACTTTGTTTTTCAATTCAAATTAATGTATTAATTCATATCTCAAAAACATTATTAAAAACAACTGAGAAATATCTTCAGGGAAGTACCACATAATATTACTAAAAAAGATTAAATTGATAACATGATAATTAATATATCAATTTTATAACATGTTATTCAAATGTGCTAAGCAAGATAATAAATCAATTTGCTGTTTCAACCATTTTGAACTCGAATAAGAAAATCACTTGAATTTGCTTTTTGTCTAACATCATTTCCATAGCCAAAAACAAATATAAAATAGGCTGGGCACAGTGGGTCAGCCTGTAATCCCAGCACTTTGGGAGGCCAAGGTGGGTGGAACACCTGAGGTCAGGAGTTCAAGACCAGCCTGGCTAACGTGGCAAAATGCCATCTCTACTAAAAATACAAAAGTTAGCCAGGTGTGGTGGTACATGCCTGTAATGCCAGCTACTCGGGAGGCTGAGGCAGGAGAATCGCTTGAACCTAGGAGGTGGTGGTTGCAGTGAGCCAAAATTGCACCACTGCCCTCTATCCTGGGTGACAGAGGGAGATTCCATCTCAAAAATAAATAAAATAAATATAAAATAAATGCAAGTAATAATTCATTAACCAAAAAAGTAAGAAATGTGCATTAAAATGATATATAACATAACCACATTTTTTAAGAATGTATTCCAATATCAAATGGCAAATTTCAACATAGCAAAAACTTTTTTGCACCAACCTGATACTTCGTAAAAATGTAATAGAATGTGTGACTAAACTTTTAGGTTATTTGTGAAGTTAGAGGTATCATAAAAGGCATAGTATTTTTCTGAAAAATTTGTTTTGTTCAAACTCTGGTGTTCATTTGTTGAGAAAGAGTAAGAACCAAGAATACAAATCAAACTCCATTAAGAAAATAAAAAGACAAGCCACAGACTGGGAGAAAATATTTGCATATCTGATAAAGGATGGGCAAAAGACATGAAAAGATCTCAGTTCACCAAAAAAGATATACAGACGGAAAATAAGCCTATGAAAAGAAGTTCAACATCATATGTCATTAGGGAATTACAAATTAAAACAAAAATTAGAAACTACTACATACCTATTTGAATAGCTAAAATGGAAAACACTGACAATACAAAATGCTGATGAGGATGTGGAGCAACAGAAACTTCAATTCATTGCTGGTAGGAATGCAAATGATACAGCCAGTGTGAAAGTCGGTTTGGCAGTATTTTACAAAACTAAACATACTCTTAATTATGCAGCAATGGTTTTGCTCCTTGGTATCACCCAAACTTATGACTACCCCAAAACCTGCATATGAATGTTTAGTTAATAAATAACATATTTATGCCAATAACATATAGCATATTATTATTTAGTTAATAATAAACATAGCAGCTTCATTCTAATTTCTAAAACTTGAACATGACAACGATTTCCTTCAATATGTGAATGGATAGACAGGCTGTAGTACATCCATACAATGGAATATTATTCAGCACTAACATGAAATGAGTTATCAAGCCAAGAAAAGACACAGAGGAACCTTAAATGCATATTACTAAGTGAAAGAAGCCAACCCCAAAAGGCTACATACAATATGATTCCAACTATAAGATATTCTGGAAAAGGCAAAACCATGCAGACAGTAAACGGTCAGTTGTTCTTGGAGTTGTAGGGGAGAGATGGATGAACAGGTGGAGCACAGGAGCATTTCAGAGCAGTAAAACTCTTCTATCCAATACTGTTATGGTGGGTATATGTCATTATACATTTGTCCAAACCCATAGAATGTACCACACAAAGAATTAACCCTAATGTAAACTGTGGACTTTAGTTAATAATAATGAATCAATATTGGCTCATCAGTCATAACAAATGTACCATACTAATGCAAGATATTAATCATCAGGGAAATGTTGGGAGGGAGAGAAACAAGAGATTTGGGAACTCTGTACTTTTCACTCATTTGTTCTGTAAATCTAAAACTGCTCTAAAAAACAGTCTGTTAATTTAAAAAATATCAAACTCTGTAATTTTGTTTAAATATATGATCAAAATTTCCCTATGAATTAATGAAAGAAAAGCGTATGCATTGCTAAAAAAAATCCAGAAGCTAGCATTTTATTTCTTATTAATCAAAAGAAGAAAATATGCAAAATTTAATAAATAAAAATGAGAATTAGGCCAAAGAGGGAGAAGGCTAGAAGCTTAAGGCCAGGAGGTTGAGGCCATAGTGAGCTAGGATTATGCCACTGCACTCCAGTCTGGGTGATGGAGCAAGACTCTGTTTCTAAAAAAAAATTGCTTCATTCAAAAAATATTTTTAAAGATGAGAATTGACCATATTTGAAATAAATATTTCATGATGATTTGAAAATCAATTCTAACTATATTCTTTATGTAATAATATATAGCAAGTCCAAAATAAATAAAAAATTTATCCATGACTTATTCCTGAAGAATTGGGTAATCATGAAAAACATTTAAAATAGTCAGAATCATTCACCTATTCTGTTTGGGTGTTTATAGTTGCTTCCCTTCCCTTTTTAAAATTTTTTTTATTTTTAATTTTTGTGGGTATGTAGTAGATGTATATGTTTATGGGTTCCTTTCTAATCAATGATACATTTTAGGAATAAGTAATTGAAGAGGTAAAAAAAATCAATATTTACATATATTTAAATATATTGACATTCACTCCTTCATACCAATATCCTTTTTTTTTTGTTTTTTTTTTTAGGCAGAGTCTTGCTCTGTTGCACAGCCTGGAGTGCAATGGTGCAGTCTCGCCTTACCACAACCTTTGCCTCCCAGGTTCAAGCCATTCTCCTGCCCTCAGCCTCCCAGGTAGCTGGGGTTATAGGCATGCACCACAATGCCCAGCTAGTTTTTGTATTTTTAGTAGAGATGGGGTTTCACCATGTTGGCCAGGCTGGTCTTGAACTCCTGACCTCAGGTGATCTGCCCACCTTGGCCTCCCAAAGTGCCGGAGGCATGAGCCACCATGCCTGGCCCAATATCCTCTTTTTTTACTCATCAGGTGATACATTCTTTAACAGCTGTCTTATTTAGAGGAACCACTAGGACAGGGCCACTCAGATTAAAGAAGAAAGATGTTAAACAACAAGTATCATTACTCCTACCATCACACTCAACCAAATATCTCAATACCAAAATGGCCATTTCTAATGCTGGTTTTACTCTCAGAAATAAGGTTTTCTAAATAAGAGTTTCTAAGCCTTATCTGGGAACTGCATCATCGTAGGAACCTTCTCTTTGGTGTCCTAGGAGTTGTCATACCCAAGGCCAGCTTGATTTGGGATGGTGATGGGTCTTTCTTTGTAAAGTGAGAAAAGGCCTATGGTAAGCACAAGCATGTTATCAGCAAGGGTTTTGTTTTGTTTCGTTTTGTTTTTTTGTTTTTTTTTAAGTGAAAATATTAAAACGAAGTTGAATATCTGACATGGAATCTCTCAAAACTATCCAGGCACCCTTATGCAAAACTAATTTCTCTCCTGTTTTCCCTCTACTGTTCTCCTTCCATAGCTAAGGGTGAGAGGGGAGTCCAGAATCTGCATTTTTAAAAAGTGCCTCCAGGCAAGTCTGACGATTAACCATCCAGTTTGGAAACCACCCAACAATGTACATTCATTGGGGCTTGATGAGGTCATTCTCCACCATTCATCACATTACTTATGGATTAGGCTGGCCTGCCAGAAGGAAAATACAGCATATTACAAAATTTCATCGAAAATATCTAAATCACTCTCTTGGGCTAAAATATCTGCAAGGAAATCCAAACACTCTTCTGTATTACTGAAGTCCTTTGTTTCCAAGTAACACATCAATTTAAGTTAAATAAAAAGAAGAATTTATTTTAAGGACAATAAACATCTAAAGGAACCCAACATCAAAACTTCTGCCTGGTCTGAGGAGGGACTGCAACCAGGCATTTCTTTACCTGTCTTGCTTCTGTTTTCTTCTCCTTGTGTGCTCCATTCTTTTTTCTTGAAGACAGAGGCTGCTCTGTTCCTAAGGCAGATGGTAATGCCACTGTCCATGAGTTGTAACATTTCCTCCACTGAAGAGTCTAGCTCAGAGAGATCTCTCCATCCTTTTTCCAAATTCCTGAAGAAGGGACATTGAATGGCCTATTTGGAATAAAAGATTCACTCCTTAGTTCAGTCAACTGAAGCCAGAGGGGCAGTCACATATAAATATGTGACTTCAGCATGTTGGGAATGACTGAACATCCGGGATATATAAATATGTGACTTCAGCATCCGGGGATGACTTCAGCATGTTGGGAACAGGGAGGGGAGAGCAAAGGAAGCAATTAAGGGGGTCATCCTGAGAAGAGCAGGAGTTCCCCCAAGGTGTACTACTACTACATCCTGTAAGCTCCGGACAGCCAATGTGGACAAGAAAATCTTCCAAGGTAGCACTTATTAGCTACTGTAAGGAATGTCGTCACTGAGCCCTTACCACCAAGACTATTTTGCTGTAACTTCTAGTTTTCAGTAATGCCATTGATAAGTTTTGTGCCCATAGGATTCTCATTCCTATATATGTGATCTATTTTTTCCCCTCTCTGAAAGTCTTCAGGATATTTCTTTATCCGTGGTGCTCTAAAACTTCACGATGATATTCTAAGATGTGAGTCTATTTTTATTTATTGCTCTGGGCACTTAGGGAGCCCCCTTTATAATCTTCATTTTAATTTTTTTAAATAAAAAATCCCCATTCGGAGGTAATCTCAGACTTTTTACAAAGTTGTAAATATGGTATAAAGAATTCCCAGATTCCCCAAATGTAACTTGGTACATAAACATAATTTATCAAGACTAAGGAATTAACAATACAATAGCTTATCCTACAGACCTTATTTAAATTTTGTCAACTGTCCTATTAATTTTCTTTTCCTGGTTCAGGATTGCAATGGACTGAATGCTTACGTCCCCTTAAAATCTATATGTTGAAATGCGAACCCCCAAGATGACAGCATTAGGAGGTAGGGCTTTTGGGAAATAATCAGGTCATTATACAATTTAATAGCACCTCTCCTGTATAGAATGTATCCCAGTTGTAACTTCAGATTTCTCCTTGTGATTTGATTAATTTGCCTCGTCCATTAGAATATAAGCTTCATGATGGGAGTAATCATGTCGGGTTGCTTTGGTCACCATTATATTCCCAGTACCTAAAATAGTGTTTAGCACATATTATGTTCTCAATGAATATTTATTAAACAAATGAACAAATTCCTTTAAAACATTTTATGATGCTGGAAACCATTGTTAAGAGAATTGTTTTTGCCTAAAAACTCAAAGAACACTGCAATACCATCTTCCAGGTTCCCTGTGTGGTTGGGCATGGTGTTGTAAAACAGATGAAATAAATCTCAAACAAATGAACTACCCTGTTAACAATGAGGAATGTGTTAGCCAAATCACCTATAACTCATTGTAACTGGCCACATTATTATGGAGAATGGCCTTAGGGACTTGAACAAACTTCTCATAACATACCAGAGTCTGGTCTTACCAGGAGTATAAAATCAATGGGTAATTAACTGAACCAAGACCAGGCCTGCCTCCTTGCCCCAGCACAGATGTGCACTGATTTCAAGAGGGCACAGTTTATGTTTCATGGTGAGTAAAGGAGGCTTCAGACCAAGGACTTGCCAATGACTAGTGATATGGAAGCCAAATTTACCCTCTCTTTTAAAAGTGCAAAGATGGTGTCAAATTCAACATTTGTGGCATTTCTTAGAGTTTTATGATTTAGGTTTTTGTTTTGTTTTTTGTTTCGTTTGAGACGGAGTTTCGTTCTTGTTGCCCAGGCTGGAGTGCAATGGTGCAATCTCGGTTCACAGGAACCTCCGCCTCCCAGGTTCAAGTGATTCTCCTCCCTCAGCCTCCCGAGTAGCTGGGATTACAGGCATGCGCCACCAGGCCCGGCTAATTTTTTGTATTTTTAGTGGAGACGGGGTTTCTCCGTGTTGGTCAGGCTGGTCTCAAACTCCCGACCTCAGGTGATCTGCCCGCCTCGGCCTCCCAAAGTGCTGGGATTACAGGCGTGAGCCACCGCAGCAGGCTGATTTCAGTTTTTATTTAATAGAAAAGCATTGCATTTATTTGTAACAGCCAAAAATTGGAAACATTTCAAATGTTCTTCAGTTGGGTGAATGGTTAGACTGTGGAACACTTATATCGTGGAATACAACTCAGCAGTAAAAAGGAACAAGTTATTGATATGCACAACACCTCCAATGGATCTCAAGGGAATTATGCTAAGTGGGAAAAAAGCCAATATCAAATACATATTGTATGATTCCACTTATATAACATTCTTAAAATGACCAAATGATAGACATAGAGAACAGATTAGTGATTTCCAGAGGTTGGGAGTGAGAAGAGGGGGAAAGGCATGACTATAAGGTAGCCGTATAAAGAATCTTTATGGTAGAACAGTCCTGTATCTTGATTATGGTGGTGGTTACCCATGTCTACACTAGATAAAATTGTGCAGAACTATGTACACATACACACACACACACACAACTACATCTAAAATTGGTGAAATCTGAATAAGATCTGTCAATTGTACCAATGTCAACTTCCTAATTCTGATCCTGTACTAGAGTTGGGTAAGATTTTGGCATTGGTGGAATCTGGGTGAAGTATACATGAAACCTCCACATGACAGGTTGAGCAACCCTAATCTGAAAACCTGAAATCTGAAATGCTCAAAGTCTGAAATTTATTGAAACAAATGTTCAATGCAATGTATTTACAAGAGCAAAACAATTTAAGCAATATAAATGCTCATCAGTAAGGAATGAGTTAGGCCAATTATTTACATGCAATATTAGGATAACATGGAATGAAATGCGGACATACCCATGCTAAACTGTTACAAGTGGTTGCCCTGGGAGTAAAGAAATACATATTAACTTTTTCTTCAGATATTTCAACATCATTATACTACTTTTATCATGTCAAAACTTTAAAAATATTGTGCCCAGAAAAAGAGAGAAACAGTCATTTCTCATTATCCATAGGAGATTGGTTCCAGGACACCCTAAAATCCACAAATGCTTAAGTCCTTATACATAATGGTGGAGTACTTGCATATAACCTACACACATCCTCCTGAATACTTAAAATCATCTTTTGGGCCAGGCACGGTGGCTTATGTCTATAATCCCAGCACTTTGGGAGGCCGAGGTGGGTGGATTACCTGAGGTCAGCAGTTTGAGACCAGCCTGGCCAACATGGTGAAACCCCATCTCTACTAAAAATACAAAAATTAGCCGGGTATGGTGGTGCGTGCCTGTAATCCCAGCTACTTGGGAGGCTGAAGCAGGAGAATCGCTTGAACCAGGAGGCAGAGTTTGCAGTGAGCCAAGATCATACCATTGCACTCCAGCCTGGGCAACAGAGCGAGACTCCACCTCAAAAAAAGAAAAAAAATATCATCTTTTGGTTACTTATAATACCTAATACAACGCAAATGTCATGTAATAGTTGTTATGGTGTACTGTTTAGGGAATAATGACCAAAAAATGTCTGTCCGTATTCAGTACAGAAACAACCATCCATTTTCCCCCCTGAATCAAAATCTGAAATTTTCTGAGTGCTGAAATGATGCTCAAAGAAAATACTCATTGAATCATTTTGGAGTTCAGATTTTTTGATTAGGGATGCTCAACTGGTAAGTATAATGCAAATATTCAAAAATCTGAAAAAATCCAAAAAAATCCAAAATCCAAAACACTTCTTGTCCTAAGCATTTTGGATAATTAATACTCAACCTGTATTTTTGCAACTTTCTGTGAATCTATAATGGCTTCAAAATGAAAACTTATTTTATGCAATATAAGTTATTTCTAGTAAAACAACATTCAGCATATGTTTGCCTTCATTTACTTCTGAAATCCCACTAAACAGAGTAAAGAAAAGTTTATAAACATAAAAGTATACAACCACACACACACACCCCAGTATGAGACCATAGAAATTGAGATGACTGTAAAAATATAGAAACTGGAAAATAGATGTACATGAGATAACTATTTATAGTAGATTTCTGTGAAACCGTAGTAGTAGAGATGACCCCAGAGCAAGGAGCAGTCAGCAGGGATGACTCCATTCTGGACAAGGCCACTAAGAAGACCTGTTATGTAGGCCTGGACAAAGTACCACAAAGCCAAGCAGCTATGGAGAACATATGGCTCGAGGCATTCGCTGGCCTTTGTGTCTCTGAAGCAGGTGCTTAGCAATGTGACAAGATGCCAGACAGTTGGAGACCCAAGTAAGTATTCACATGCTGGGGGGAAGCAGAGGGATGGCTGAATGTGGGGCTAGAGGTGGATCTAAAGTCTGAACTATTGGGGGCCAGGCACAGTGGCTCACACCTGTAATCCCAGCATTTTGGAAGGCCAAGGTGAGTGAATCACTTGAGGTCAGGAGTTCGAGACCAGCCTGGCCAACATGGTGAAACCCTATCTCTACTAAAAATACAAAAATTATCTGGGCATGGTGGTGCATGCCTGTAGTCCCAGCTACTCAGGAGGCTGAGGCAGAATCGCTTGAACCTGGGAGGCGGAGGATACAGTGAGCCGAGATCGCACCACTGCCCTCCAGCCTGGGCGACAGAGTGAGACTCTGTCTCAAAAATAAAAAATTTTAAAATAAATAAATAAAGTCCGAGCTATTGGGAAAAATCAAATAGCACAGGGGCCGAGGAAGAGTGGTCTCAGTGCCTCCAGTGTCTGAGTCTTGCTCTGTGGACTAGAAGGGAGTAAACGAACCTGATTTATAGGGCCAAGGTTGGGCTGGACACCCACAGTCTAAATCAATGGTTTTCAAACTTTGTAAAGCAGTGGAACATTTTCTCCAAAGTAAATCTTAAATAAAAGTGTAAACCACCAAAACAAAGTGGGGTTGCTCTGGTAGCAACTGCATCCTTGATTTCCAGGCCTCCTGAGGGTCCCACATCCGGATGTTGAAGCAAAAAGGAATTCAAAAATGCAATAATTTTCTTTATTGAGAAGTTAGGTTAGAAACCCAATTTTCAAGTGTGCAAATTAACTAGAATGTCTCCAGTCTGTGTTAGATAGAATCTGAAAAGGGAAATTTTGAACTAGCACACCAGTCACCATTTCCAGTCTGCTCTCTCGGCAGGCCCCATGGCCCCTGCAATTTAGCTGGTTAAGCCTTTTCCTCTGGCCAAACAGCCAAACTTGAGCCAGATGGACTTAAACACATGAACCAATACAGTTTACTGTCTAAAAATGAAAGAGAAAAGTCTGCCAGGATCTTCTCCTCATCCTCACAAAGTTCCCAAGAGCAGAATTCAGCCCTCCTCCCCTCCCACTACAAACACAGGAGAGAGGCCAGCCCAATATAACTTAAAACAGAGCGACCCTGCAGCCCTCTCAGACAAATTACATCAAAACAAGTCAAAGCAAATGCAACTGTCCTTACCAGTTTTGTAAAGGAATTGCCTGGGAACCATTCCTTTTCAGACCTAATTAAAAAGTCAGTTTTGAATTACAGAACAAGATGGTATGAGAGCCAGCGTTCAACAGGCAGAACAAACAAACACGCAAAGATAAAATTCATGGGCTTTTACAGAGAGCTGCTGCCAGCGACAGCAGAAATGGCTCTCTTTCAGCCAAGTCTAGGGTGCCCTGGAAAACTTCATACTTCTCCAGGGAGACAGTTCCCAGAAACCTCCCTCCCCTGCAAAGCACTCCTATAATAAATAAATAAACTACATTTCCCAAAGTTCTCTTTGCTCAGGCCTGGGGCTATATTTTAAACCACTCTGTAATTGTCCCCCACCAGAAAAGCAGAAATGTTTAAATGTGACAACCTTTTGACATACAGAGTTGACTCGGCTCATTTCAAATTTCATCTTATCTCCAGTGTCCTTGGGCATGTTTTAAAAGATAAAAATACCAACTGTGACCAAGATCGTCAAGGTATAATAGAACAAGAGTCATTGTTTTTTTACCCTCAACGAATGCATTATACTTCATTTAGATCAGTGGTCTCAAATATTAGCATGCATCAGAATCACCTGAATTCAGGGCTTGTTAAAATACAGATTGCTGAACCGCACCTCCACAATCTCAGATTCAGCAGATTTGGAAGGGGTCCGAAGAATATGCATTTCTAACAAGTTCCACTGGTTCTGGATTACACTTTAAGAACTGCTGACAGAGATTATCTACATGGTCAATTCCAAATCTATCAAGAAAGAAGGCACACGGTTACTGATTTCTGCAAGCTTTGAACTAGCAGTATCTCTAAGGAGAAGACTCCAGCCATCTCTAGCAGTGTGGGGAAGAGTAAAAGGTAAAGCTTCTAGTTCCGGAAGATCCAGAAACTGGCACTGCCTGGTCCAGCATTTTCATCTTCCCACGGAGGAAATGTAGGCTTAGAGGGAATCAATTTGTGCAGTCTCCCAGTGAGTCCGTGGTTGTGCTGGGACAAAGTACCCAGTTGTCCTGGCTTCCACTCCAGTGCTCTGGCCCTTGTTGGAGTAAAATGGGACACCTGGGCTTGGCAAGGAACAAGGAAGCCAACATGTTTCTGATTCATCCCAATATCTCCACAGCCTTCTACCTTTTCTCTGCATTGGTAAAAGTATAATCCCCAACCCAGGAATTTTACTCTCGCTTTCGTTCATGTCTTTGTAGCCTAAGACAGGCAGTCAAAATGGGGCAGCCAACAGCCACAACAGCCTTTAATTACAATATCTGGAGGATACATTAATGAATGTAGACCCATTTATTTACTTTTTTATGTACCTTGTCTGTGTGACAGCAAGCAACACTAGAATCTCAGGAAACACCAACCAGACCCAGGCATCAATCTGCTACTCTGTTATTAAAAGGAAATTAGCCTTTAAGAAAAATTGTCTAGGCTTACCAATCACTCCCATCAGCCACCAGGGGTCACATAAATAGAAGTTTTCACTGGACCTTTCTAATTCACAAACCTACCCTCTTCCACCACAGGCCTTGGTAGAACACATAATTCAGCAACAAGAATCCCTTGAAGAAGAAAAGAAAACACCTATAAAACTATATCTTTTTCTAATTCCAGAGACATGAAACCCTTTAGGAGTTTAGGCCAGGGTTCATGACAATCCATTATCTGAAAGCACAGATGTACAGATAAACCATTATTTTGGTAAAGATACATCTTCTAAAACACCAGTCAGCTTGGCATTGTGTTTGTCCTTGAATTGAAGAACAATATCATTTTATCGTCTTAGCCTTGAGCATGGTTATCAATGCCAGTAACTAAGAGGCCTAATTTGAAAGATAGTCATGCTGTCCGACTTACAAATGCGTTCTACTCAGTTAACAGGGACTGCTGAAAGCAAATGGCTTATGCATTGTTGCACAAGTGAAAAATCTGGCCTCCTAACAGTTGTTAAATGTGCCAGCTAAGAGCCTCTGAAGGTCAGTCTACCAGGGCTGGGGCAGTGACCACAGCCACGTGCTGCGCCTTTTGCAGCTCAGCACCGCATGGTGCAGCTGTTGTATTGGCCAAAGAAAGTGCTGGCAGCCCCGGGAGAAACAGAGACTTAATTCACTTGCAGGAACTTTCCTGAAAGAGTCTTTTAAAAAGCATTTAAGGCAGACCAGGTGCACTTATTTTCTTTTTAAATCTCATTGCTTTGTCAAGTATTCTCATTTATGGCTCCCACACTCTTTATGTGCAACATTAACCATCCTTTGTTACATTATAAATTATAATGAGAACTTTTATAAAACATATTTAATGATAATTTATGATTTCTAGGTAGATTCCTTTAGATGTATAACATTTAAATATCTATGGTATAGCACTCTCGATATGTACATAGCAGGGATTGCAATTTAGGTTGCCTGGGGTTTTGTTAAAAGTTTTGTAAGTTGTGCAGACTTTATCTTTAAATAAAACTGTGTGTATGTGCATGTGTGTGTGTGTGTGTGTGTGTGTGAGAGAGAGAGAGAGAGAGATACACAGTGCTCAGATATAAACAGTAGTAAAAGAAAGCTGATTCAATTCAGTATGTCACACTGTTAAGACTTCCAGCTGTCAAGTGCTTCCACTATAAACAGGAGGCGGGAAGAATGGGATCTAGAGGGAATAGAGATTGCATAAAAGTGAAACTTCATGATGTGAGGGCCGGGGGTTGGACTCAAGTCATCATCTATTTAGGTGAAAACTGCCAATACCCTGAATAATTCTAGGAAATACTCTGGTCCTTCACTAGACTCTGAAAGTACTCAGGCCACAAACACTCCCAGTCCTAGCATGACAAAAGACCTCCCTATGCCAGTAAGTAAAAATGAGTGCCAGAGCCATCCTCAAAGGTAAATATTTGGGGTAGGCAGCTGTTTGCATAACGTGATTTTAAGTGTGACAAGCACGCACTCCACCCAAAAAAATATCTATGCTATAGACCCAGGTCACGGATGCCTGCAATTCTACCATTAGGGAGTATTTCCATCCCAGTCAGAGACTTACGAATCATCCTTGACTCCTCTCTCTCCTTCTCTGACCCCATTCAATCAATCATGAATTCCTCCTTCCTAGCTCTTGACTCTGTCCCTTTATCTTCATTCCCTCTGACAGTACATAGTTCAGGTCACCATCGACTCCTGCCAGGATGACTGTGGTTACCTCCTGACCTGTCTGTGTGCCTCCAATTTGTTCTCCACACTGCAACTGCAACAAATGTGATCTTTCTAAGATGCAGATCTGATTATGACAGTCCCCAGATTAAAACCATTAGCTGGGTCCTCAAGGCCCTCAGAATGAAGTCCAGATTCCTTAATGGGGTTTACAAGCCCTTATGCTCTGGCCATTGCTGACCACTGCGGGCTCTCCTACGCCACTGCCTCTCTGTCAGTGCACTCACCTTTTCTTAGTCCTTTATTTTTGCTTCCAGGCCTTTGTGCACATTGTCCCCTTTGTTTGGAACACTCTCCCCATTTCCTACCTTTGTTCCCAAAGACTGCATGACCCTAAATTTATCCCTACTTTAGCACTTTCTTACTATGTAAGCTTTATACATCTGACTGTAATTCTTTCCAAATTAGGACTATGTATTTCACAAATTCCAGAACTCTTACTTATTCACTACTTTATTTCCAGGACCTAGCAAATACTCGTCTCATAGTAGTCACTCAATAAACATTTGTTGACTAAATGAACAAGTGAATTCCAGTAAATGTCTTATCTTTTATTAACAACGTTGGCAATTCACACTTCAGTGTGATTTTTCTTACTACAGCTCTCTAAGAATATATTTGAGAGGGTTAATGAAATAAAGGCAGAATTGGCTCTGGAAAACCAGGGGACAGTATAAAGGCAATGGTTAGCCAAGAAAGAAAGGCACTGAGAAGGAAGGTAAGAACAGGTACTATTGGGATTGCTTAGATAGGGGTCCTTTCTGGATAAAAAGAAAATAGCGGCTGTGCACGGTGGCTCATGCCTGTAATCTCAGCACTTTGGGAGGCCAAGGTGGGTGGATCACTTGAGGTCAGGAGTTCGAGACCAGCCTGGCCAAAAGATGAAACCCTATCCCTGCTAAAAATACAAAAATTAACCAGGCATGGTGGTGCATGCCTGTAGTCCCAGCTACTCAGGAGGCTGAGGCAGGAGAATTGCCTGAACCGAGGAGGTGGAGGTTGCAGTGAGGCAAGATTGCACCACTGCACTTTGGCCTGGGTGGCAGCGCAAGACTTGTGAAGAAAGAAAAAAAAAAAAGAAAGAAAGAAAGAAAGAAGGAAAGAAAAGAAAGAGAAAGAGAGAAAGAGAGAGGGAGGGAGGGAGGAAAGAAAGGAAAGGAAAGGAAGAGGAAGGAAAAATAACTTAAAAAAAAAAGCAACCAATGCTTGAGTTCTGTCCCTGATTTCATCCCCAAGGTTACCACCAAGAAAGGTTGGTTCCTCTGCATGGGTTGAACAGTGAAGTACCGGCACTTGGCCTGTGGCTCCACCCGCAGCTGGCTCAATGACTGTGGCCTATGCCGTGGAGAAGCTGCAAGAACAAGGCAGAGTGGACTGGATAGTCTGTGTCACCCTGGCCAATTTGACCAAACTTATCTAGTCACAGATGGTTATGAATAATTTTTTGCTTATCACAGCCTTTCAGAAAAGTATTAAAGTTTCAGCAGCCCATGCTTCATGTATTTTCCTCCCCAAGTATACTCTTTTATCTATAATCAGTATAGTGGAAGGATAAGATGTAAAATGTGTTCGCTGGTTTGTTTGTTTGTTATACTACTGACCTCAATCAATCACCCAGTGATGTTTCTGGGCAATACAAAAATATCTTCTTCCTTCTATCCCATGATAAGGGGTATTTTCTAAGCCTCAGACATGAGCCCCCAATTTTTTCCTCTCTCTTCTTTCCTTGGTGAACCGATTCTACATACTGATGATGCCTAAATCTAATACATCCACCTTGACCTCATAAACAGACTCCACCCCCAGATATTTCATTGTCTATAGAACATTTTCCTTTGGATAGCTCATCAATCACTTCAATTCAACAAGCCCAAACTACCTTGTTATCTTACCTTCCTCCAAAAAAAATCCGAGCCACAGCTGCAACATCCTAACTTTTTCCAGTACATCATTATTCTCCTAGTCACATGTCAGAAAACTCACTCCTTCCACTAGAACATAAACTGTCACCTCATCAATGAGGGCCACCTTGACTACTCCATTTAAAATTTCATCTCTATTGCCCCAGCATTCTTGATTCTCCCTTAAAGTGCTCTGTTTGTTCCCAGCATTTATTGTTTTCTAGTATGCTACATAATTTACCTATCTACTTATTATTTCTCATTCTGTCCCCAAATCCTACTAGAATGTAAGCACCACTGAAGACAGAGACTTCTGTTCACAGATATCATCCCTGTGCTTATAACAGTGCCTGACATACAGTAAGGGCTCAATAAATATTTGTTCAATTAATTCATTCATTCTACCTATAACAAATAATGTAACTTAAAATACCTTACTCCTCTGATTGGAATTTACACTCTGTGAAGTAGAGGTCTTTGACTGCTTTGTTCACTGCTGTGTCCCCAGAATCTAGAATGGCGCCAGGTAGCAAAGATGTTCAATACAAATCTGTTGAATAAATGAACGAATGGATAGGAACTCATTGAGTACCTTTTAGTACCAAGTACTAAGCGAGGTGCTTGGGGATTCTAGATATTTTAAATAACTAACTATGATGCAATGGGACAAATATAAATAATAGAAATAGGAACAAAATGGCATGGGAACTCAGGAGCAATGGCACTGAAGATCATTCTTCACGCCTGAGTCTGAAAGAAGACACAGATGTTTATCTGCTCCCTGTGCCAGGTAAAGGGCCACAAAGGGATTAAAGTGTGTGGTATGGCGCAACGTTTCTCAACTGTTATTTCCATATGAGTTACCTGGGGACTCTTGTTAAAACAGACTCTGGTTTGATGGGCCTGAGGTAAGCCCTAAGATTTCACATCTCTAACAAGGCCCAAGGTGATGTTGAGGCTGCTGGTCCTCAAACCACACACTGACTGACAAATGTACACAACTCAGCACCCATCCCCCTTATTTCTTTTTACTAGACTAAAATTTTGTCCGTGTATCTAACACTCCCTCCTCCAGTATGGAGAGGAAGTGGTTCTAGTCCCAGCTGCAGGGTTAGACTGGATTTGAGCTCGGCCAATCAGGACAAGGCATTCTTTTGACTGATTACTGGGTGAGAATGGGAATGGGAAGTAAGGATGCATGATCTGTTTAGGGGAAAGGTTTTCCTTTCTATGCTGCTGTCCTTAAACAAAGAAGCATATGGCTTGATGGCTACAGGCAGCCATCCTCCAACATGAGAAGCATCAGCCTCAAGATGAAGCAAATGCCAAGGATGCTGAGTGGAGAGCGGGAGAGAACTTGGGTCCTTGATGATCACTTAGCTGCTGATTGTGTTGATCCTGGAACCTACTCTACCTCTATCTTTCAGGTATGTGAAACGATAAATATCCTTATTGTTCAAGCCAATTTGAGGTCAAGGCTTCTACTTGCAGCAGAAATTAACCTAATGGTTACATCTGATTTTTGTTTATTTGTTTAGGAAACAAATATTTATTGAATACTACTATGTCCCAGGCACCAGATAAATAAGACAGGCATAATTCTCTACCCTCATAAAATTTATAGCCTAGATGATAAATTAATTTGATAGAGTTCAAATTTCTGAGATGAGCATGATTTCATTTTAAATTATTTATATCCTTGGATGGGGACTACTTCTCCCTCCCTAGCCCTGCCCCTGAAATAGTTCTTTATTAGTCATCTCTGCCCTGGTAAAACTGCCTTCATCCTAAAACAGAGCTTTGTCTCCTTACACTTCAAAATTGCAACAGTACCCTAACACCCCTCTCAGATCCAATCTACAAACTAGTACCCTATTAATCTTCCTAAAGCATCAAATTCATGAGAGAAAATTCTCCAGAGACCCTCCATTGCTTAAAGCAGTGATTTTCAAGCTTGCTTTATGAAAGCAAAAAACTGTTTCTTCAAAAGCAAAAAAGGTTATTATACAAAGTCACAATGTATTAAATAGACAAACTAGTGCTGTGCTGTAGAAGTGAAGGACACCCAGAATCTCATCCCCTCCCCAGCCCCATTCCTACTTCACGTCCCAACACACCCCCTTCCTGAGGAGTGGTAGAGTTCAACTGGTGCCTTCATTTCACATAGTTTCACAAACAGTAGCCTTGTCATAGGGTAAAATTAAAAATTTCCACTTGTCATTCTATTACCTGCCTCTGTTATCTGCCCACATTCTTGATTTGACCAAGTCCAGCCTCCTCACTACCCTTCAAACATACACACTCAAGTCTTTGCCTAGGCTATTACTTGCATCAGAAATGTGTGGGCCAGGTGCAATGGCTTATGCCTGTAATCCCAGCACTTTGGGAGGCAGAGGCTGATGGATCACTTGAGGTCAGGAGTTTGAGACCAGCCTGGGCAAAATGGTGAAACTCCGTCTCTACAAAAAATACAAAAATTAGCTGGGTGTGGTTGCTCATGCCTGTAATCCTAGCTACTTGGGAGGCTGAGGTGGGAAGATAGCTTCAGCCCAATAGGTGGAGGCTGCAGTGACCTCTGATAGTGTCAGTGCTCTTCAGCGTGGGCGACAGAGACCTTTCTCAAAAATAAAAAAATAAAAATAATAATAAAAAAAGAAAAGAAAAGAAAGAGAAAGAGAAAGAAAGAAATAAGAAAAGTTGTGTGTCCATGTCTGTGTCTATGCAAAACGGATCCACCTCCACTAGAAACCTGAAAACAGCATGGAACACACACTCCCAGCATCCACATAGCAGGCATGACCAATCGATCCCAATCCATCAGTCTCACTCTCCTCTGAGTTTGGTAGCTCCACAGTTTGTTTCCATGCATCACATCGGTCAACCACTATCAATCCTATTATTTAATATGCAAAAGAAATGTCTTTTTGGCCGGGCGTAGTGGCTCACGCCTGTAATCCCAGCACTTTGGGAGGCCGAGGCGGGCAGATCACGAGGTCAGGAGATCGAGACCATCCTGGCTGACACGGTGAAACCCTGTCTCTACTAAAAATACAAAAAAAATTAGCCGGGCGTGGTGGTGGACACCTATAGTCCCAGCTACTCGGGAGGCTGAGGCAGGAGAATGGCGTGAACCCGGGAGGCGGAGCTTGCAGTGAGCCGAGATGGCGCCACTGGACTCCAGCCTGGGCGACAGAGCGAGACTCCGTCTCAAAAAAACAAAACAAAAATGTCTTTTTATCCTGTGCATCCATCATTTTATGGATTCACATTGCACTTAATTATAAAAGAGTTTGATGTGTGTGATTCCTCAGTTCAATTATAAATGACTGGAGGCTAAGGCCTGTATTTTCTCTTCTTTCCCCTGGATTTTTGGCTAAGCTGTAGCCTCTTAGCAGGTATTAAATAAATGCATACATAATGAATAAATGTTAAGACAACTATTAATTTGTGTCTTCTAAAGCATGCTGATATGATCACCACACCATATCAAAACACAAGACAGCCCTACAGCTTGAATAACTACTTTAGGAATCAAGAAATCAGAGCTCTTCTCCCCCAGGAGCACTGCTAACTAGTCGTGTGGTCCTTTTATCTTCTGGGCCTCGGGTTTTCCTCACCTGTAAGAAGGAACTCGATTATATTATTTCTGAGGATCAACATTAGGGATGTTCTTCAGGTTTGCTAGGAGAAGAAGCACTCAGATTACCAGGTTGCCTGTGGGAGTGGAGTTCATCCTCCATGTCCCTAGCTGTACTCTGGGTCCCCGGACTTCCCAGCCATGGCCCGATGCCGGACCTTATGGAGAACTGGCACAACATTTCCTGCCATGGAGTGTGACTACCCTTCTCTGTGTGAAAGCATCGTCAGTTTATTCCTGTCAAACAGACTGTCGGTCAGGCAGAGTTTCACAACAAACTCTGTTGAGGCTTTTAACCTCCTGCATACCTGGCTTCCCATGATTGTCTTTGGCTAGGACACCCTGGTCTAATCAGCTAGGGCCAGAACAACAGGGTCAGTTTCACTCAGGGAATAGTCGAGCCACTTTATGTAGGGCGTAACTGATTTGGGTCATCATTCTCAGAAAAGGGGGCTGCAGGTGTGGCATAACCTACAGCTCCATAAACTCTTTTCTCTCTCTTTCTAAAACGTTTTATGAGAATTAACCAAATACTGACAATCATCATAAAGAGCATTAAGAAATGTGCAGCATGAATGAAAGATTACATTATTCACTTAGCAGTAATTTAATCTTTCTGCACAGTAGAAGCGCATACAGAAAGAAGACCTAGAGAAGAGGCTAACTACACAAATGGCAGAAAACCAACTCCCCTAAAGACTTTCTGGGATCCAGAGATCTTAAACATAATGTAGTGTTCCTCCAGTATTTAGAATGAAAGAAATATTTTTAAGAGGACACAGGGAGTAAAAGTGTTTTATAACCTTCTGACATGTAGCTAATTCAAACACAGCCTGCCTGGTACGTGCTCAGCCACAGCCAGTAACAAAATCTCCAGCCTGTGGACCAGTCCCCAGTCCTCTCTCCTAGGATCCAGACACAAGTGTGCTTTCCAGAATGGGTAGGAGTGTGCTAGCCCACACATTTCACTTAAGCAGAGAAATCAGGGGCTGACCCTTGAGTCCAAGGCCTTTGGCAATGGATACACTTTCATAAATAGAAAGAAACAAAATATGGCACTATGTTTTCAACTATTATTTCAAAAGTAGATTTAAGAATGTCAGGATCATTACTGTTACACCCGGAAGATAGCACAGAAGATGCCATAGGATCACCCAGGCAGCACTTCATGCGGAAAGGAGCCTAGACTTGGCTTTCATACAGCCCTAGGATTGGATTCCTATTTTGCCTTCCCCAGTTTGCAAAATTTTTTGCAAAGTGCTTAATATTAATAGTAGTTACCATTCATCAAGCACAGTAGGCCCTCCTTATCCATGGGTTCCACATATCTGGATTCAACCAACCTCAGATCACAAATAACTGGGAAAAAATTCTATCTATACTGAATATGTACAGACTTTTTTTTCTTGTTGTGATTCCCTAAACAATACATTATATTAATAACAATGATTTATATAGCATTTATAGTGTATTAGGTATTACAAGTAATCTAGAGATGATTTAAAGTATGGGAAGATATGCATAGGTTAAATGCAAATATGACACCATTTTATATCAGGGACTTGAGCATCCTTGGATTTTAGTATCCATGGGGAGTCCTGGGACCAATTTCCCATGGATGCTGGGGGATAACTGTACTTTATTCTGTGCCAAGGGCATGATATGCATAATCACATTTACTCTTTACAAGAACCCTGGGAGGTAGAAATTATTGAGTCTCTGAGATAGTAACCTTCCTATAGCCAGTTAATGTGTAGGAGGGAAGCCAAGATTCAAAGCCAGGTCTGAAGCTCCTTACTGCCTTTCCTATTCATCTCCTCTGAGACTTCATTTCCTCATTTATAGAATAGCTATAATAACACCTCCCTTAGAAAACTGTAGGGAGATTTCCATTTTGTTTTATTGTAAACATGCCTGGAACATAGTGATTGCTTAATAACTGTTGGCTAGTAATACAAATTTATACATGAAATACTGAAGTCACGAAAGGGCCTGCTGGCCACAAACTGGTTTCCTTGATTTCCAGTCTGCTATTTATTTATTTATTTTTGAGACAGGGTCTCCCTCTGTCGCCCAGGCTGGAGTGCAGTGGTGTGATCTTGGCTCACTGCACCCTCCACCTCCCAGGTTCAAGTGATTCTCCTGACTCAGCCTTCTGAATAGCTGAGATCACAGGTGCCCGCCACCACAACCAGCTAATTTTTGTTTTTTTAGTAGAGACAGGGTTTCACCATGTTGGCCAGCCAGGATGGTCTCCAACTCCTGACCTCAAGTGATCTGCCTGCCTCGGCTTCCCAAAGTGCTGAGATTACAGGCATGAGCCACCATGCTCAGCCTCCAGTCTGCTTTTTAAAAACATTTTTTTAAGAAGTCTAATTGAACATTACCACAAGCACAAAATGTAGAATAATATGAAATCACCGCACATTCAATCACACATATATAGTTTCCCCTCACATATATAGCTTTAGTGAGGTATAAGTGACAAAAATTGTATATATTTACAGTATACAATGTGATATTTTGATATATGTATACATTACACATAGCTTTTTGTATATTTTCTCCTGCTGTTTTCCCACGTATTTTTTTTTAAAGATTGTTATAGTTTTATATTCTTTTTTTCTTTTTTTTTTTTTTTCTGAGACAGGGTCTTGCTCTGTCACCCAGGCTGGAGTGCAGTGGTGCAATCTTGGCTTACTGCAACCTCCCCTCACTGGGTTCAAGTGATTCTCCTGCCTCAGCCTCCCAAGTAGCTGGGATTACAGGTGCACGCCATGACACCAAGCTAATTTTTGTATTTTTAGTAGAGACAGGATTTCAGCATGTTGGCCAAACTAGTCGCGAACTCCTGGCCTCAAGTGATCCGCCTGCCTCGGCTTCCTAAAGTGCTGGGATAACAGGCATGAGCCACCGCACCCGGCCTATAGTTTTATATTATATTTTTTCACTTAGCAGTATCATAAATATGAATATCATAAATAATATGAATACTATGCTACATTCTATTTATGCTTAGCATCTTTAATCACAAAATCAGTGAACCATTCTGGAATATTTTTTTCTCCTTTGGATGAGTTTGGGCCCTGTGTGAGAGAAATCTAGCATAGAATCCTCAGCTCCACCACTTATCACCACATGACTTTAGGAAAGTTCTTAACTCTCTAAGCCTCTGTTTACTTACTTGTAAAATAGGGATAATGATTCCTACATCAGAGGATTATTGTGAAGATTAAGTGAGGTAACACTTGTAAAGCCCCTATGCTTTTACTGTTCACAATAAGCTTTTATTAACTATAGCTATTCTTAACTAGAGGCTTCTCCTTCCCCCATCCAAACAGCATTACTTCACATTTTCTGTTAATCAATGGCTTTAGAAAAATATGCTTAGAGATTACATTGGTTTAGGAGAGGGAGAGGTGAAAGGGGAGAGAAAAAGAGAGCGAAGAAAGCCTGGGAGTGGGAAGGCTCTGCTAGGCGCTCTGACTGCACACCACGCCTGCCTTAGCCCTTTTCTTGCAACTCTTGCAACTGCAGGAGCAGCAGGGATTCCCAGGCTGAAATTCCATTCTCAGGTATCTCACAGGGCAGATCTGGTCACTGCTGGGATGTGTGGGCTGTGCCCACCTGCTCCCTCAGGCAGCCTCATTCCACACTGGCTCCCTTGGGATGACAGAGGCCTCTGTGGCCTGGGATAGAGGCAGCTGGGGAGGTCAGGGCAGCTTTCTGTGTTCTGTGAGAGCTTCTCAGTTGTCTGAAATCCTCAGCCTTCAAAGTAGAGCTGATCCCTACACAGAAATGTGAAACTGCTGTGAGTCAAATAAATCATTAATAGGCAAGCTGGGAAAGAATGGGCAGTAAAGAAGACAAAGGGTCAATCCTAACCCTCCTCAGAAGGACGGACTTCACATGTGCCCTTTACTTCCTTACTCCATTGCCTGCAACACACAAGATGCTTTTTGCTGCCCCAGGAAGGCTCCAGAAACATTCCACACAATTGAGCACTCCCTGGTTCTGGAAACACTCTAGTCTCTTGGCTGCCATGATGTCATCCTCTCCCGCGCTTTCTTCTGCTTTTGTGGATGTTCCATCTCTCCCTCCTTTGTCCGCCGTTTCTCCTCTACTTGACCTCTAAATGTCAGAGCTCCTTAGGGGATGGCTCTAAGTTCTGTCCTCTTTATGAACTTTCCATCTCCCTAGATGACCTCATCCATTTCCATGATTTGAAATATCTAATCCTAAATTTTTATCTTCAGCTCAGACTTTTCTGAGCTCTAGACCTATTTGTCCAATACCATGGATACACACATCTCCACTTAAATGTCTCTAAGATCTTTTGTAACTTAACATTTCTGAAACTCTTGATCTTAACACCCCAATACACATTCCCCCAAATTGTCCCTTCATTCAGTGCTACTCTCCTAGTAAATCTCAGCGATTCCCATCTGCTCAGTAGTTCAAGCATACCTGAGACCTGGAAGTCATCTTTGATTCATCCTCTTCCCTCACCACCCCCATCCAGTTGATCACAAATCCCTCTCAATTCCTCCTCTACAATATTTCTTGCATCTTCCCACTGTCACTGTCCTGGCCCATGCCTTCTCTTCTGATAGCCAGCTAGCTAATCACCCTGAGCCCTCCATATGGAAACCAGGGATCATTTTAAAACATAGTAAATGGGATCATGTCACTATCATACACAAAAACACTTCAATGGCTTCCCATTGCACCTAATAATAGCCAATGTGTCAGGCACTTTGCAGAGATTATCATACATTACACAGGCGCATTATCTTAGTCTTCACAACCCTGTGATTACCATCCTATTTTGCAGATAAGGAAACTGAGGATTGGAGAAATTAATTTGCCCAAACTGACAACTAGAACAGTGTAGAGTTAAGATTTGAACTCAGTCAGTCTGACTCCAAAACCCAAGCCTCTCAATCACCACTATCCTGCCTTTCACTTAAGATGAAATCCAAATTCCCTAACATAACCTAAAAGACTCTGGCTTCTACCCTCTCTTTAGC